>NW_028182303.1:624796-1975281 GCF_964339955.1 Pipistrellus hanaki
AGTTGAGAGACAATGTTCCCGAGCTGCCTGAGTTCATAACAGTGTGTAGGAAGTTGTTTGATAAAGTGGGCAAAGCTTATACTTGGACCAAAAGGCAGAATATAGGAAACTACATGAAAACATGAATAATTCAGAGGAAATGACTGTAAACAGTTGAGAACTCGTTTAGAATAGCTGAAAGAGATTCTCCAAGTCAGTTCTTAGTGTAGAAAAGGTAGCTAAGATCCGGGAAATCTTTAAATCCAGTTAAGATCACATGAAACACTGTATGAATCCTATATTCTTTAGTTAAAGGAGACTGGAGTGGTAAATGTGTGTTATACAAGGCAGAATACCATTGATATAGAGAAAGAAACACGTTTGGCAGATTTGTAAAGCCTTACACTTCACTCAAATGTAGTACTACACTCTATAACACAGTTGAGAGACAATGTTCCCGATTTGCCTCAGTTCATAACAGTGTGTAGGAAGTTTTTTGTTAAAGTGGGCAAAGCTTATACTTGTACCAGAAGGAAGAATATAGGAAACTACATGAAAACATGAATAATTCAGAGAAAATGACTGTAAGCAGATGAGAACTAGTTTAGAAAAGCTGAAAGAGATTCTCCAAGTCAGTTCCTAGTGTAGAAAAGGTAGCTAAGATCCGGGAAATCCTTAAATCGAGTTAAGAGCACATGAAAGACGGTATGAATCCTATATTCTTTAGTTAAAGGAGACTGGAGTGGTAAATGTGTGTTATACAAGGCAGAATACCATTGATATAGAGAAAGAAACACGTTTGGCAGCTTTGGAAAGCCTTACACTTCACTGAAATGTAGTACTACACTCTGTAACACAGTTGAGAGACAATGTTCCCGAGCTGCCTGAGTTCATAACAGTGTGTAGGAATTTGTTTGTTAAAGTGGGCAAAGCTTATACTTGGACCAGAAGGCAGAATATAGGAAACTACATGAAAACATTAATAATTCAGAGAAAATGACTGTAAGCACATGAGAACTAGTTTAGAACAGCTGAAAGAGATTCTCCAAGTCAGTTCTTAGTGTAGAAAAGGGAGCTAAGATCCGGGAAATCCTTAATTCGTGTTAAGATCACATGAAACACTGTATGAATCCTATATTCTTTACTTAAAGGAGACGTGAGGTGTAAATGTGTGTTATACAAGGCAGAATACCATTGAAATAGAGAAAGAAAAACGTTTGGCAGCTTTGGAAAGCCTTACACTTCACTGAAATGTAGTACTACACTCTATAACACAGTTGAGAGACAATGTTCCGGAGCTGCCTCAGTTCACAATAGTGTGTACGAAGTTGTTTTATTAAGTGGGCAAAGCTTATACTGGTACCAGAAGGCAGAATATAAGAAACTACATGAAAACATGACTAATTCAGAGAAAATGACTGTAAACAGATGAGAACTCGTTTAGAACAGCTGAAAGAGATTCTCCAAGTCATTTCTTAGTGTAGAAAAGGTAGCTAAGATCCGGGAAATCCTTAAATCGAGTTAAGATCACATGAAACACTGTATGAATCATATATTCTTTAGTTAAAGGAGACTGGAGTGGTAAATGTGTGTTATGCAAGGCAGAATACCATTGAAATAGAGAAAGAAACACGTTTGGCAGCTTTGGAAAGCCTTCCACTTCACTGAAATGTAGTACTACACTCTGTAACACAGTTGAGAGACAATGTTCCGGAGCTGCCTGAGTTCATAACAGTGTGTAGGAAGTTGTTTGATAAAGAGGGCAAAGCTTATACTTGGACCAAAAGGCAGAATATAGGAAACTACATGAAAACATGCATAATTCAGAGGAAATGACTGTAAACAGTTGAGAACTCGTTTAGAACAGCTGAAAGAGATTCTCCAAGTCAGTTCTTAGTGTAGAAAAGGTAGCTAAGATCGGGAAATCCTTAATTCGTGTTCAGATGACATGAAACACTATATGAATCCTATATTCTTTACTTAAAGGAGACTAGAGGGGTAAATGTGTGTTATACAAGGCAGAATACCATTGAAATAGACAAAGAAACACGTTTCGCAGCTTTGGAAAGCCTTACACTTCACTGAAGTGTAGTATTACACTCTATAACACAGTTGAGAGACAATGTTCCCGAGCCGCCTGAGTTCATAACAGTGTGTAGGAAGTTGTTTGATAAAGAGGGCAAAGCTTATACTTGGACCAAAAGGCAGAATATAGGAAACTACATGAAAACATGAATAATTCAGAGGAAATGACTGTAAACAGTTGAGAACTCGTTTAGAACAGCTGAAAGAGATTCTCCAAGTCAGTTCTTACTGTAGAAAAGGTAGCTAAGATCCGAGAAATCCTTAATTCGAGTTAAGCTCACATGAAGCACTGTATGAATCCTATATTCTTTACTTGACGGAAACTAGAGTGGGAAATGTGTGTTATATAAGGCAGAATACCACTGAAATAGAAAAAGAAGCACGTTCCGCAGCTTTGGAAAGCCTTACACTTCACTGAAATGTAGTACTACACTCTATAACACAGTTGAGAGACAATGTTCCCGAGCTGCCTCAGTTCATAATAGTGTGTACGAAGTTGTTTGATAAAGAGGGCAAAGCTTATACTTGTACAGGAAGGCAGAATATAAGAAACTACATGAAAACATGAATAATTCAGAGAAAATGCCTGTAAACAGATGAGAACTCGTTTAGAACAGCTGAAAGAGATTCTCCAAGTCAGTTCTTAGTGTAGAAAAGGTAGCTAAGATCCGGGAAATCCTTAAATCGAGTTACGATCACATGAAACACTGTATCAATCATATATTCTTTAGTTAAAGGAGACTGGAGTGGTAAATGTGTGTTATACAAGGCAGAATACCATTGAAATAGAAAAAGAAACACGTTTGGCAGCTTTGGAAAGCCTTACACTTCACTGAAATGTAGTACTACACTCTGTATCACAGTTGAGAGACAATGTTCCCGATTTGCCTCAGTTCATAACAGTGTGTAGGAAGTTGTTTGATTAAGTGGGCAAAGCTTATACTTGTACCAGAAGGCAGAATATAGGAAACTACATTAAAACATGAATAATTCAGAGAAAATGATTGTAAGCAGATGAGAACTAGTTTAGAACAGCTGAAAGAGATTCTCCAAGTCCTTTCTTAGTGTAGAAAAGGTAGCTAAGATCCGGGAAATCCTTAAATCAAGTTAAGATCACATGAAACACGGTATGAATCCTATATTCTTTAGTTAAAGGAGACTGAAGTGGTAAATGTGTGTTATACAAGGCAGAATACCATTGATATAGAGAAAGAAACACGTTTGGCAGCTTTGGAAAGCCTTACACTTCACTGAAATGTAGTACTACACTCTGTAACACAGTTGAGAGACAATGTTCCCGAGCTGCCTGAGTTCATAACATTGTGTAGGAATTTGTTTGTTAAAGTGGGAAAAGCTTATAATTGTACCAGAAGGCAGAATATAGGAAACTAAATGAAAACATGAATAATTCAGAGGAAATGACTGTAAACTGTTGAGAACTCGTTTAGAATAGCTGAAAGAGATTCTCCAAGTCCTTTCTTAGTGTAGAAAAGGTAGCTAAGATCCGGGAAATCCTTAAATCAAGTTAAGATCACATGAAACACGGTATGAATCCTATATTCTTTAGTTAAAGGAGACTGAAGTGGTAAATGTGTGTTATACAAGGCAGAATACCATTGATATAGAGAAAGAAACACGTTTGGCAGCTTTGGAAAGCCTTACACTTCACTGAAATGTAGTACTACACTCTGTAACACAGTTGAGAGACAATGTTCCCGAGCTGCCTGAGTTCATAACATTGTGTAGGAATTTGTTTGTTAAAGTGGGAAAAGCTTATAATTGTACCAGAAGGCAGAATATAGGAAACTAAATGAAAACATGAATAATTCAGAGGAAATGACTGTAAACTGTTGAGAACTCGTTTAGAATAGCTGAAAGAGATTCTCCAATCAGTCCTTAGTGTAGAAAAGGTAGCTAAGATCGGGGAAATCCTTAAATGGAGTTAAGATCACATTAAACACTGTATGAATCCTATATTCTTTACTTAAAGGAGACTAGAGTAATAAATGTGTGTTATATAAGGCAGAATACCATTAATATAGAGAAAAAAACACGTTCGGCAGCTTTGGAAAGCCTTACACTTCACTGAAATGTAGTACTACACTCTATAACACAGTTGAGAGACAATGTTCCCGAGCTGCCTCAGTTCATAATAGTGTGTACGAAGTTGTTTGATAAAGAGGGCAAAGCTTATACTTGTACAGGAAGGCAGAATATAAGAAACTACATGAAAACATGAATAATTCAGAGAAAATGACTGTAAACAGATGAGAACTCATTTAGAACAGCTGAAAGAGATTCTCCAAGTCAGTTCTTAGTGTAGAAAAGGTAGCTAAGATCCGGGAAATCCTTAAATCGAGTTACGATCACATGAAACACTGTATCAATCATATATTCTTTAGTTAAAGGAGACTGGAGTGGTAAATGTGTGTTATACAAGGCAGAATACCATTGAAATAGAGAAAGAAACACGTTTGGCAGCTTTGGAAACCCTTACACTTCACTGAAATGTAGTACTACACTCTGTAACACAGTTGAGAGACAATGTTCCCGATTTGCCTCAGTTCATAACAGTGTGTAGGAAGTTGTTTGATTAAGTGGGCAAAGCTTATACTTGTACCAGAACGCAGAATATAGGAAACTACATTAAAACATGAATAATTCAGAGAAAATGATTGTAAGCAGATGAGAACTAGTTTAGAACAGCTGAAAGAGATTCCCCAAGTCCGTTCTTAGTGTAGAAAAGGTAGCTAAGATCCGGGAAATCCTTAAATCGAGTTAAGATCACATGAAACACGGTATGAATCCTATATTCTTTAGTTAAAGGAGACTGGTGTGGTAAATGTGTGTTATACAAGGCAGAATACCATTGATATAGAGAAAGAAACACGTTTGGCAGCTTTGGAAAGCCTTACACTTCACTGAAATTTAGTACTACACTCTGTAACACGGTTGAGAGACAATGTTCCCGAGCTGCCTGAGTTCATAACAGTGTGTAGGAATTTGTTTGTTAAACTGGGCAAAGCTTATAATTGTACCAGAAGGCAGAATATAGGAAACTAAATGAAAACATGAATAATAGAGAGAAAATGACTGTAAGCAGATGAGAACTCGTATAGAACTGCTGAAAGAGATTCTCCAAGTCAGTTCTTAGTGTAGAAAAGGTAGCTAAGATCCCGGAAATCCTTAAATCGAGTTAAGATCACATGAAACACTGTATGAATCATATATTCTTTACTTAAAGGAGACTGGAGTGGTAAATGTGTGTTATACAAGGCAGAATACCATTGAAATAGAGAAACAAACACGTTTGGCAGCTTTGGAAAGCCTTCCACTTCACTGAAATGCAGTACTACACTCTATAACACAGTTGAGAGACAATGTTCCCGAGCTGCCTGAGTTCATAACAGTGTGTAGGAAGTTGTTTGTTAAAGTGGGCAAAGCTTATACTTGGACCAGAAGGCAGAATATAGGAAACTACATGAAAACATTAATAATTCAGAGAAAATGACTGTAAGCAGATGAGAACTCGTTTAGAACAGCTGAAAGAGATTCTCCAAGTCAGTTCTTAGTGTAGAAAAGGTAGCTAAGATCCGGGAAATCCTTAATTCGTGTTAAGATCACATGAAACACTGTATGAATCCTATATTCTTTACTTAAAGGAGACTAGAGGGGTAAATGTGCGTTATACAAGGCAGAATACCATTGAAATCGAGAAAGAAACACGTTTGGCAGGTTTGGAAAGCCTTACACTTCACTGAAATGTAGTATTACACTCTATAATACAGTTGAGAGACAATGTTCCCGAGCTGCCTGAGTTCATAACAGTGTGTAGGAAGTTGTTTGATAAAGTGGGCAAAGCTTATACTTGGACCAAAAGGCAGAATATAGGAAACTACATGAAAACATGAATAATTCAGAGGAAATGACTGTAAACAGTTGAGAACTCGTTTAGAATAGCTGAAAGAGATTCTCCAAGTCAGTTCTTAGTGTAGAAAAGGTAGCTAAGATCCGGGAAATCTTTAAATCCAGTTAAGATCACATGAAACACTGTATGAATCCTATATTCTTTAGTTAAAGGAGACTGGAGTGGTAAATGTGTGTTATACAAGGCAGAATACCATTGATATAGAGAAAGAAACACGTTTGGCAGATTTGTAAAGCCTTACACTTCACTCAAATGTAGTACTACACTCTATAACACAGTTGAGAGACAATGTTCCCGATTTGCCTCAGTTCATAACAGTGTGTAGGAAGTTTTTTGTTAAAGTGGGCAAAGCTTATACTTGTACCAGAAGGAAGAATATAGGAAACTACATGAAAACATGAATAATTCAGAGAAAATGACTGTAAGCAGATGAGAACTAGTTTAGAAAAGCTGAAAGAGATTCTCCAAGTCAGTTCCTAGTGTAGAAAAGGTAGCTAAGATCCGGGAAATCCTTAAATCGAGTTAAGAGCACATGAAAGACGGTATGAATCCTATATTCTTTAGTTAAAGGAGACTGGAGTGGTAAATGTGTGTTATACAAGGCAGAATACCATTGATATAGAGAAAGAAACACGTTTGGCAGCTTTGGAAAGCCTTACACTTCACTGAAATGTAGTACTACACTCTGTAACACAGTTGAGAGACAATGTTCCCGAGCTGCCTGAGTTCATAACAGTGTGTAGGAATTTGTTTGTTAAAGTGGGCAAAGCTTATACTTGGACCAGAAGGCAGAATATAGGAAACTACATGAAAACATTAATAATTCAGAGAAAATGACTGTAAGCACATGAGAACTAGTTTAGAACAGCTGAAAGAGATTCTCCAAGTCAGTTCTTAGTGTAGAAAAGGGAGCTAAGATCCGGGAAATCCTTAATTCGTGTTAAGATCACATGAAACACTGTATGAATCCTATATTCTTTACTTAAAGGAGACGTGAGGTGTAAATGTGTGTTATACAAGGCAGAATACCATTGAAATAGAGAAAGAAAAACGTTTGGCAGCTTTGGAAAGCCTTACACTTCACTGAAATGTAGTACTACACTCTATAACACAGTTGAGAGACAATGTTCCGGAGCTGCCTCAGTTCACAATAGTGTGTACGAAGTTGTTTTATTAAGTGGGCAAAGCTTATACTGGTACCAGAAGGCAGAATATAAGAAACTACATGAAAACATGAATAATTCAGAGAAAATGACTGTAAACAGATGAGAACTCGTTTAGAACAGCTGAAAGAGATTCTCCAAGTCATTTCTTAGTGTAGAAAAGGTAGCTAAGATCCGGGAAATCCTTAAATCGAGTTAAGATCACATGAAACACTGTATGAATCATATATTCTTTAGTTAAAGGAGACTGGAGTGGTAAATGTGTGTTATGCAAGGCAGAATACCATTGAAATAGAGAAAGAAACACGTTTGGCAGCTTTGGAAAGCCTTCCACTTCACTGAAATGTAGTACTACACTCTGTAACACAGTTGAGAGACAATGTTCCGGAGCTGCCTGAGTTCATAACAGTGTGTAGGAAGTTGTTTGATAAAGAGGGCAAAGCTTATACTTGGACCAAAAGGCAGAATATAGGAAACTACATGAAAACATGCATAATTCAGAGGAAATGACTGTAAACAGTTGAGAACTCGTTTAGAACAGCTGAAAGAGATTCTCCAAGTCAGTTCTTAGTGTAGAAAAGGTAGCTAAGATCGGGAAATCCTTAATTCGTGTTCAGATGACATGAAACACTATATGAATCCTATATTCTTTACTTAAAGGAGACTAGAGGGGTAAATGTGTGTTATACAAGGCAGAATACCATTGAAATAGACAAAGAAACACGTTTCGCAGCTTTGGAAAGCCTTACACTTCACTGAAGTGTAGTATTACACTCTATAACACAGTTGAGAGACAATGTTCCCGAGCCGCCTGAGTTCATAACAGTGTGTAGGAAGTTGTTTGATAAAGAGGGCAAAGCTTATACTTGGACCAAAAGGCAGAATATAGGAAACTACATGAAAACATGAATAATTCAGAGGAAATGACTGTAAACAGTTGAGAACTCGTTTAGAACAGCTGAAAGAGATTCTCCAAGTCAGTTCTTACTGTAGAAAAGGTAGCTAAGATCCGAGAAATCCTTAATTCGAGTTAAGCTCACATGAAGCACTGTATGAATCCTATATTCTTTACTTGACGGAAACTAGAGTGGGAAATGTGTGTTATATAAGGCAGAATACCACTGAAATAGAAAAAGAAGCACGTTCCGCAGCTTTGGAAAGCCTTACACTTCACTGAAATGTAGTACTACACTCTATAACACAGTTGAGAGACAATGTTCCCGAGCTGCCTCAGTTCATAATAGTGTGTACGAAGTTGTTTGATAAAGAGGGCAAAGCTTATACTTGTACAGGAAGGCAGAATATAAGAAACTACATGAAAACATGAATAATTCAGAGAAAATGCCTGTAAACAGATGAGAACTCGTTTAGAACAGCTGAAAGAGATTCTCCAAGTCAGTTCTTAGTGTAGAAAAGGTAGCTAAGATCCGGGAAATCCTTAAATCGAGTTACGATCACATGAAACACTGTATCAATCATATATTCTTTAGTTAAAGGAGACTGGAGTGGTAAATGTGTGTTATACAAGGCAGAATACCATTGAAATAGAAAAAGAAACACGTTTGGCAGCTTTGGAAAGCCTTACACTTCACTGAAATGTAGTACTACACTCTGTATCACAGTTGAGAGACAATGTTCCCGATTTGCCTCAGTTCATAACAGTGTGTAGGAAGTTGTTTGATTAAGTGGGCAAAGCTTATACTTGTACCAGAAGGCAGAATATAGGAAACTACATTAAAACATGAATAATTCAGAGAAAATGATTGTAAGCAGATGAGAACTAGTTTAGAACAGCTGAAAGAGATTCTCCAAGTCCTTTCTTAGTGTAGAAAAGGTAGCTAAGATCCGGGAAATCCTTAAATCAAGTTAAGATCACATGAAACACGGTATGAATCCTATATTCTTTAGTTAAAGGAGACTGAAGTGGTAAATGTGTGTTATACAAGGCAGAATACCATTGATATAGAGAAAGAAACACGTTTGGCAGCTTTGGAAAGCCTTACACTTCACTGAAATGTAGTACTACACTCTGTAACACAGTTGAGAGACAATGTTCCCGAGCTGCCTGAGTTCATAACATTGTGTAGGAATTTGTTTGTTAAAGTGGGAAAAGCTTATAATTGTACCAGAAGGCAGAATATAGGAAACTAAATGAAAACATGAATAATTCAGAGGAAATGACTGTAAACTGTTGAGAACTCGTTTAGAATAGCTGAAAGAGATTCTCCAATCAGTCCTTAGTGTAGAAAAGGTAGCTAAGATCGGGGAAATCCTTAAATGGAGTTAAGATCACATTAAACACTGTATGAATCCTATATTCTTTACTTAAAGGAGACTAGAGTAATAAATGTGTGTTATATAAGGCAGAATACCATTAATATAGAGAAAAAAACACGTTCGGCAGCTTTGGAAAGCCTTACACTTCACTGAAATGTAGTACTACACTCTATAACACAGTTGAGAGACAATGTTCCCGAGCTGCCTCAGTTCATAATAGTGTGTACGAAGTTGTTTGATAAAGAGGGCAAAGCTTATACTTGTACAGGAAGGCAGAATATAAGAAACTACATGAAAACATGAATAATTCAGAGAAAATGACTGTAAACAGATGAGAACTCATTTAGAACAGCTGAAAGAGATTCTCCAAGTCAGTTCTTAGTGTAGAAAAGGTAGCTAAGATCCGGGAAATCCTTAAATCGAGTTACGATCACATGAAACACTGTATCAATCATATATTCTTTAGTTAAAGGAGACTGGAGTGGTAAATGTGTGTTATACAAGGCAGAATACCATTGAAATAGAGAAAGAAACACGTTTGGCAGCTTTGGAAACCCTTACACTTCACTGAAATGTAGTACTACACTCTGTAACACAGTTGAGATACAATGTTCCCGATTTGCCTCAGTTCATAACAGTGTGTAGGAAGTTGTTTGATTAAGTGGGCAAAGCTTATACTTGTACCAGAACGCAGAATATAGGAAACTACATTAAAACATGAATAATTCAGAGAAAATGATTGTAAGCAGATGAGAACTAGTTTAGAACAGCTGAAAGAGATTCCCCAAGTCCGTTCTTAGTGTAGAAAAGGTAGCTAAGATCCGGGAAATCCTTAAATCGAGTTAAGATCACATGAAACACGGTATGAATCCTATATTCTTTAGTTAAAGGAGACTGGTGTGGTAAATGTGTGTTATACAAGGCAGAATACCATTGATATAGAGAAAGAAACACGTTTGGCAGCTTTGGAAAGCCTTACACTTCACTGAAATTTAGTACTACACTCTGTAACACGGTTGAGAGACAATGTTCCCGAGCTGCCTGAGTTCATAACAGTGTGTAGGAATTTGTTTGTTAAACTGGGCAAAGCTTATAATTGTACCAGAAGGCAGAATATAGGAAACTAAATGAAAACATGAATAATAGAGAGAAAATGACTGTAAGCAGATGAGAACTCGTATAGAACTGCTGAAAGAGATTCTCCAAGTCAGTTCTTAGTGTAGAAAAGGTAGCTAAGATCCCGGAAATCCTTAAATCGAGTTAAGATCACATGAAACACTGTATGAATCATATATTCTTTACTTAAAGGAGACTGGAGTGGTAAATGTGTGTTATACAAGGCAGAATACCATTGAAATAGAGAAACAAACACGTTTGGCAGCTTTGGAAAGCCTTCCACTTCACTGAAATGTAGTACTACACTCTGTAACACAGTTGAGAGACAATGTTCCCGATTTGCCTCAGTTCATAACAGTGTGTAGGAAGTTGTTTGATTAAGTGGGCAAAGCTTATACTTGTACCAGATGGCAGAATATAGGAAACTACATTAAAACATGAATAATTCAGAGAAAATGATTGTAAGCAGATGAGAACTAGTTTAGAACAGCTGAAAGAGATTCCCCAAGTCCGTTCTTAGTGTAGAAAAGGTAGCTAAGATCCGGGAAATCCTTAAATCGAGTTAAGATCACATGAAACACGGTATGAATCCTATATTCTTTAGTTAAAGGAGACTGGAGTGGTAAATGTGTGTTATACAAGGCAGAATACCATTGATATAGAGAAAGAAACACGTTTGGCAGCTTTGGAAAGCCTTACACTTCACTGAAATTTAGTACTACACTCTGTAACACAGTTGAGAGACAATGTTCCCGAGCTGCCTGAGTTCATAACAGTGTGTAGGAATTTGTTTGTTAAACTGGGCAAAGCTTATAATTGTACCAGAAGGCAGAATATAGGAAACTAAATGAAAACATGAATAATTCAGAGAAAATGACTGTAAGCAGATGAGAACTAGTATAGAACTGCTGAAAGAGATTCTCCAAGTCAGTTCTTAGTGTAGAAAAGGTAGCTAAGATCCGGGAAATCCTTAAATCGAGTTAAGATCACATGAAACACGGTATGAATTCTATATTCTTTAGTTAAAGGAGACTGGAGTGGTAAATGTGTGTTATACAAGGCAGAATACCATTGATATAGATAAAGAAACACGTTTGGCAGCTTTGGAAAGCCTTACACTTCACTGAAATGTAGTACTACACTCTGTAACACAGTTGAGAGACAATGTTCCCGAGCTGCCTGAGTTCATAACAGTGTGTAGGAAGTTGTTTGTTAAAGTGGGCAAAGCTTATACTTGGACCAGAAGGCAGAATATAGGAAACTATATGAAAACATTAATAATTCAGAGAAAATGACTGTAAGCAGATGAGAACTCGTTTAGAACAGCTGAAAGAGATTCTCCAAGTCAGTTCTTAGTGTAGAAAAGGTAGCTAAGATCCGGGAAATCCTTAATTCGTGTTAAGATCACATGAAACACTGTATGAATCCTATATTCTTTACTTAAAGGAGACTAGAGGGGTAAATGTGTGTTATACAAGGCAGAATACCATTGAAATTGAGAAAGAAACACGTTTGGCAGGTTTGGAAAGCCTTACACTTCACTGAAATGTAGTATTACACTCTATAATACAGTTGAGAGACAATGTTCCCGAGCTGCCTGAGTTCATAACAGTGTGTAGGAAGTTGTTTGATAAAGTGGGCAAAGCTTATACTTGGACCAAAAGGCAGAATATAGGAAACTACATGAAAACATGAATAATTCAGAGGAAATGACTGTAAACAGTTGAGAACTCGTTTAGAATAGCTGAAAGAGATTCTCCAAGTCAGTTCTTAGTGTAGAAAAGGTAGCTAAGATCCGGGAAATCCTTAATTTGTGTTAAGATCACATGAAACACTGTATGAATCCTATATTCTTTACTTAAAGGAGAATAGAGTGGTAAATGTGTGTTATACAAGGCAGAATACCATTGAAATAGAGAAAGAAACACGTTTGGCAGCTTTGGAAAGCCTTACAGTTCACTGAAATGCAGTACTACACTCTATAACACAGTTGAGAGACAATGTTCCCGAGCTGCCTGAGTTCATAACAGTGTGTAGGAAGTTGTTTGTTAAAGTGGGCAAAGCTTATACTTGGACCAGAAGGCAGAATATAGGAAACTACATGAAAACATTAATAATTCAGAGGAAATGACTGTAAGCAGATGAGAACTCGTTTAGAACAGCTGAAAGAGATTCTCCAAGTCAGTTCTTAGTGTAGAAAAGGTAGCTAAGATCCGGGAAATCCTTAATTCGTGTTAAGATCACATGAAACACTGTATGAATCCTATATTCTTTACTTAAAGGAGACTAGAGGGGTAAATGTGCGTTATACAAGGCAGAATACCATTGAAATCGAGAAAGAAACACGTTTGGCAGGTTTGGAAAGCCTTACACTTCACTGAAATGTAGTATTACACTCTATAATACAGTTGAGAGACAATGTTCCCGAGCTGCCTGAGTTCATAACAGTGTGTAGGAAGTTGTTTGATAAAGTGGGCAAAGCTTATACTTGGACCAAAAGGCAGAATATAGGAAACTACATGAAAACATGAATAATTCAGAGGAAATGACTGTAAACAGTTGAGAACTCGTTTAGAATAGCTGAAAGAGATTCTCCAAGTCAGTTCTTAGTGTAGAAAAGGTAGCTAAGATCCGGGAAATCTTTAAATCCAGTTAAGATCACATGAAACACTGTATGAATCCTATATTCTTTAGTTAAAGGAGACTGGAGTGGTAAATGTGTGTTATACAAGGCAGAATACCATTGATATAGAGAAAGAAACACGTTTGGCAGATTTGTAAAGCCTTACACTTCACTCAAATGTAGTACTACACTCTATAACACAGTTGAGAGACAATGTTCCCGATTTGCCTCAGTTCATAACAGTGTGTAGGAAGTTTTTTGTTAAAGTGGGCAAAGCTTATACTTGTACCAGAAGGAAGAATATAGGAAACTACATGAAAACATGAATAATTCAGAGAAAATGACTGTAAGCAGATGAGAACTAGTTTAGAAAAGCTGAAAGAGATTCTCCAAGTCAGTTCCTAGTGTAGAAAAGGTAGCTAAGATCCGGGAAATCCTTAAATCGAGTTAAGAGCACATGAAAGACGGTATGAATCCTATATTCTTTAGTTAAAGGAGACTGGAGTGGTAAATGTGTGTTATACAAGGCAGAATACCATTGATATAGAGAAAGAAACACGTTTGGCAGCTTTGGAAAGCCTTACACTTCACTGAAATGTAGTACTACACTCTGTAACACAGTTGAGAGACAATGTTCCCGAGCTGCCTGAGTTCATAACAGTGTGTAGGAATTTGTTTGTTAAAGTGGGCAAAGCTTATACTTGGACCAGAAGGCAGAATATAGGAAACTACATGAAAACATTAATAATTCAGAGAAAATGACTGTAAGCACATGAGAACTAGTTTAGAACAGCTGAAAGAGATTCTCCAAGTCAGTTCTTAGTGTAGAAAAGGGAGCTAAGATCCGGGAAATCCTTAATTCGTGTTAAGATCACATGAAACACTGTATGAATCCTATATTCTTTACTTAAAGGAGACGTGAGGGGTAAATGTGTGTTATACAAGGCAGAATACCATTGAAATAGAGAAAGAAAAACGTTTGGCAGCTTTGGAAAGCCTTACACTTCACTGAAATGTAGTACTACACTCTATAACACAGTTGAGAGACAATGTTCCGGAGCTGCCTCAGTTCACAATAGTGTGTACGAAGTTGTTTTATTAAGTGGGCAAAGCTTATACTGGTACCAGAAGGCAGAATATAAGAAACTACATGAAAACATGAATAATTCAGAGAAAATGACTGTAAACAGATGAGAACTCGTTTAGAACAGCTGAAAGAGATTCTCCAAGTCATTTCTTAGTGTAGAAAAGGTAGCTAAGATCCGGGAAATCCTTAAATCGAGTTAAGATCACATGAAACACTGTATGAATCATATATTCTTTAGTTAAAGGAGACTGGAGTGGTAAATGTGTGTTATGCAAGGCAGAATACCATTGAAATAGAGAAAGAAACACGTTTGGCAGCTTTGGAAAGCCTTCCACTTCACTGAAATGTAGTACTACACTCTGTAACACAGTTGAGAGACAATGTTCCGGAGCTGCCTGAGTTCATAACAGTGTGTAGGAAGTTGTTTGATAAAGAGGGCAAAGCTTATACTTGGACCAAAAGGCAGAATATAGGAAACTACATGAAAACATGCATAATTCAGAGGAAATGACTGTAAACAGTTGAGAACTCGTTTAGAACAGCTGAAAGAGATTCTCCAAGTCAGTTCTTAGTGTAGAAAAGGTAGCTAAGATCGGGAAATCCTTAATTCGTGTTCAGATGACATGAAACACTATATGAATCCTATATTCTTTACTTAAAGGAGACTAGAGGGGTAAATGTGTGTTATACAAGGCAGAATACCATTGAAATAGACAAAGAAACACGTTTCGCAGCTTTGGAAAGCCTTACACTTCACTGAAGTGTAGTATTACACTCTATAACACAGTTGAGAGACAATGTTCCCGAGCCGCCTGAGTTCATAACAGTGTGTAGGAAGTTGTTTGATAAAGAGGGCAAAGCTTATACTTGGACCAAAAGGCAGAATATAGGAAACTACATGAAAACATGAATAATTCAGAGGAAATGACTGTAAACAGTTGAGAACTCGTTTAGAACAGCTGAAAGAGATTCTCCAAGTCAGTTCTTACTGTAGAAAAGGTAGCTAAGATCCGAGAAATCCTTAATTCGAGTTAAGCTCACATGAAGCACTGTATGAATCCTATATTCTTTACTTGATGGAAACTAGAGTGGGAAATGTGTGTTATATAAGGCAGAATACCACTGAAATAGAAAAAGAAGCACGTTCGGCAGCTTTGGAAAGCCTTACACTTCACTGAAATGTAGTACTACACTCTATAACACAGTTGAGAGACAATGTTCCCGAGCTGCCTCAGTTCATAATAGTGTGTACGAAGTTGTTTGATAAAGAGGGCAAAGCTTATACTTGTACAGGAAGGCAGAATATAAGAAACTACATGAAAACATGAATAATTCAGAGAAAATGCCTGTAAACAGATGAGAACTCGTTTAGAACAGCTGAAAGAGATTCTCCAAGTCAGTTCTTAGTGTAGAAAAGGTAGCTAAGATCCGGGAAATCCTTAAATCAAGTTAAGATCACATGAAACACGGTATGAATCCTATATTCTTTAGTTAAAGGAGACTGAAGTGGTAAATGTGTGTTATACAAGGCAGAATACCATTGATATAGAGAAAGAAACACGTTTGGCAGCTTTGGAAAGCCTTACACTTCACTGAAATGTAGTACTACACTCTGTAACACAGTTGAGAGACAATGTTCCCGAGCTGCCTGAGTTCATAACAGTGTGTAGGAATTTGTTTGTTAAAGTGGGAAAAGCTTATAATTGTACCAGAAGGCAGAATATAGGAAACTAAATGAAAACATGAATAATTCAGAGGAAATGACTGTAAACTGTTGAGAACTCGTTTAGAATAGCTGAAAGAGATTCTCCAATCAGTCCTTAGTGTAGAAAAGGTAGCTAAGATCCGGGAAATCCTTAAATGGAGTTAAGATCACATTAAACACTGTATGAATCCTATATTCTTTACTTAAAGGAGACTAGAGTAATAAATGTGTGTTATATAAGGCAGAATACCATTAATATAGAGAAAAAAACACGTTCGGCAGCTTTGGAAAGCCTTACACTTCACTGAAATGTAGTACTACACTCTATAACACAGTTGAGAGACAATGTTCCCGAGCTGCCTCAGTTCATAATAGTGTGTACGAAGTTGTTTGATAAAGAGGGCAAAGCTTATACTTGTACAGGAAGGCAGAATATAAGAAACTACATGAAAACATGAATAATTCAGAGAAAATGACTGTAAACAGATGAGAACTCGTTTAGAACAGCTGAAAGAGATTCTCCAAGTCAGTTCTTAGTGTAGAAAAGGTAGCTAAGATCCGGGAAATCCTTAAATCGAGTTACGATCACATGAAACACTGTATCAATCATATATTCTTTAGTTAAAGGAGACTGGAGTGGTAAATGTGTGTTATACAAGGCAGAATACCATTGAAATAGAGAAAGAAACACGTTTGGCAGCTTTGGAAACCCTTACACTTCACTGAAATGTAGTACTACACTCTGTAACACAGTTGAGAGACAATGTTCCCGATTTGCCTCAGTTCATAACAGTGTGTAGGAAGTTGTTTGATTAAGTGGGCAAAGCTTATACTTGTACCAGAACGCAGAATATAGGAAACTACATTAAAACATGAATAATTCAGAGAAAATGATTGTAAGCAGATGAGAACTAGTTTAGAACAGCTGAAAGAGATTCCCCAAGTCCGTTCTTAGTGTAGAAAAGGTAGCTAAGATCCGGGAAATCCTTAAATCGAGTTAAGATCACATGAAACACGGTATGAATCCTATATTCTTTAGTTAAAGGAGACTGGAGTGGTAAATGTGTGTTATACAAGGCAGAATACCATTGATATAGAGAAAGAAACACGTTTGGCAGCTTTGGAAAGCCTTACACTTCACTGAAATTTAGTACTACACTCTGTAACACAGTTGAGAGACAATGTTCCCGAGCTGCCTGAGTTCATAACAGTGTGTAGGAATTTGTTTGTTAAACTGGGCAAAGCTTATAATTGTACCAGAAGGCAGAATATAGGAAACTAAATGAAAACATGAATAATAGAGAGAAAATGACTGTAAGCAGATGAGAACTCGTATAGAACTGCTGAAAGAGATTCTCCAAGTCAGTTCTTAGTGTAGAAAAGGTAGCTAAGATCCGGGAAATCCTTAAATCGAGTTAAGATCACATGAAACACGGTATGAATCCTATATTCTTTAGTTAAAGGAGACTGGAGTGGTAAATGTGTGTTATACAAGGCAGAATACCATTGATATAGATAAAGAAACACGTTTGGCAGCTTTGGAAAGCCTTACACTTCACTGAAATGTAGTACTACACTCTGTAACACAGTTGAGAGACAATGTTCCCGAGCTGCCTGAGTTCATAACAGTGTGTAGGAATTTGTTTGTTAAAGTGGGCAAAGCTTATACTTGGACCAGAAGGTAGAATATAGGAAACTACATGAAATCATGAATAATTCAGTGAAAATGACTGTCAGCAGATGAGAGCTTGTTTAGAAAAGCTGAAAGAGTTTCTCCAAGTCAGTTCTTACTGTAGAAAAGGTAGCTAAGATCCGGGAAATCCTTAATTCGAGTTAAGAAGACATGAAATACTGTATGAATCCTATATTCTTTACTTAAAGGAGACTAGAGTGGTAAATGTCTGTTATACAAGGCAGAATACCATTGAAATATAGAAAGAAACACGTTCGGCAGCTTTGGAAAGCCTTACACTTCACTGAAATGTAGTACTACACTCTATAACACAGTTGAGAGACAATGTTCCCGAGCTGCCTCAGTACATAACAGTGTGTGGGAAGTTGTTTGATAAAGTGGGCAAAGCTTATACTTGGACCAGAAGGTAGAATATAGGAAACTACATGAAATCATGAATAATTCAGTGAAAATGACTGTCAGCAGATGAGAGCTTGTTTAGAACAGCGGAAAGAGATTCTCCAAGTCAGTTCTTAGTGTAGAAAAGGTAGCTAAGATCCGGGAAATCCTTAATTCGAGTTAAGATGACATGAAACACTGTATGAATCCTATATTCTTTACTTAAAGGAGACTAGAGTGGTAAATGTGTGTTATACAATGCAGAATACCATTGAAATAGAGAAAGAAACACGTTCGGCAGCTTTGGAAAGCCTTACACTTCACTGAAATGTAGTACTACACTCTATAACACAGTTGAGAGACAATGTTCCCGAGCTGCCTCAGTTCATAACAGTGTGTAGGAAGTTGTTTGATAAAGTGGGCAAAGCTTATACTTGGACCAGAAGGTAGAATATAGGAAACTACATGAAAACATGAATAATTCAGTGAAAATGACTGTAAACAGATGAGAGCTTGTGTAGAACAGCTGAAAGAGATTCTCCAAGTCAGTTTTTAGTGTAGAAAAGGTAGCTAAGATCCGGGAAATCCTTAATTCGAGTTAAGATGACATGAAACACTGTATGAATCCTATATTCTTTACTTAAAGCAGACTAGAGTGGTAAATGTGTGTTATACAAGGCAGAATACCATTGAAATAGAGAAAGAAACACGTTCGGCAGCTTTGGAAAGCCTTACACTTCACTGAAATGTAGTACTACACTCTATAACACAGTTGAGAGACAATGTTCCCGAGCTGCCTCAGTTCATAACAGTGTGTAGGAAGTTGTTTGATAAAGTGGGCAAAGGTTATACTTGGACCAGAAGGCAGAATATAGGAAACTACATGAAAACATGGATAATTCAGAGAAAATGACTGTAAACAGATGAGAACTTGTTTAGAACAGCTCAAAGAGATTCACCAAGTCAGTTCTTAGTGTAGAAAAGGTAGCTAAGATCCGGGAAATCCTTAATTCGAGTTAAGATGACATGAAACACTGTATGAATCCTATATTCTTTACTTAAAGGAGACTAGAGTGGTAAATGTGTGTTATACAAGGCAGAATACCATTGAAATACAGAAAGAAACACGTTCGGCAGCTTTGGAAAGCCTTACACTTCACTGAAATGTAGTACTACACTCTATAACACAGTTGAGAGACAATGTTCCCGAGCTGCCTCAGTTCATAACAGTGTGTGGGAAGTTGTTTGATAAAGTGGGCAAAGCTTATACTTGGACCAGAAGGTAGAATATAGGAAACTACATGAAATCATGAATAATTCAGTGAAAATGACTGTCAGCAGATGAGAGCTTGTTTAGAACAGCTGAAAGAGTTTCTCCAAGTCAGTTCTTACTGTAGAAAAGGTAGCTAAGATCCGGGAAATCCTTAATTCGAGTTAAGATGACATGAAACACTGTATGAATCCTATATTCTTTACTTAAAGGAAACTAGAGTGGTAAATGTCTGTTATACAAGGCAGAATACCATTGAAATATAGAAAGAAACACGTTCGGCAGCTTTGGAAAGCCTTACACTTCACTGAAATGTAGTACTACACTCTATAACACAGTTGAGAGACAATGTTCCCGAGCTGCCTCAGTACATAACAGTGTGTGGGAAGTTGTTTGATAAAGTGGGCAAAGCTTATACTTGGACCAGAAGGTAGAATATAGGAAACTACATGAAATCATGAATAATTCAGTGAAAATGACTGTCAGCAGATGAGAGCTTGTTTAGAACAGCTGAAAGAGATTCTCCAAGTCAGTTCTTAGTGTAGAAAAGGTAGCTAAGATCCGGGAAATCCTTAATTCGAGTTAAGATGACATGAAACACTGTATGAATCCTATATTCTTTACTTAAAGGAGACTAGAGTGGTAAATGTGTGTTATACAATGCAGAATACCATTGAAATAGAGAAAGAAACACGTTCGGCAGCTTTGGAAAGCCTTACACTTCACTGAAATGTAGTACTACACTCTATAACACAGTTGAGAGACAATGTTCCCGAGCTGCCTCAGTTCATAACAGTGTGTAGGAAGTTGTTTGATAAAGTGGGCAAAGGTTATACTTGGACCAGAAGGCAGAATATAGGAAACTACATGAAAACATGGATAATTCAGAGAAAATGACTGTAAACAGATGAGAACTTGTTTAGAACAGCTCAAAGAGATTCACCAAGTCAGTTCTTAGTGTAGAAAAGGTAGCTAAGATCCGGGAAATCCTTAATTCGAGTTAAGATGACATGAAACACTGTATGAATCCTATATTCTTTACTTAAAGGAGACTAGAGTGGTAAATGTGTGTTATACAAGGCAGAATACCATTGAAATAGAGAAAGAAACACGTTCGGCAGCTTTGGAAAGCCTTACACTTCACTGAAATGTAGTACTACACTCTATAACACAGTTGAGAGACAATGTTCCCGAGCTGCCTCAGTTCATAACAGTGTGTGGGAAGTTGTTTGATAAAGTGGGCAAAGCTTATACTTGGACCAGAAGGTAGAATATAGGAAACTACATGAAATCGTGAATAATTCAGTGAAAATGACTGTCAGCAGATGAGAGCTTGTTTAGAACAGCTGAAAGAGTTTCTCCAAGTCAGTTCTTACTGTAGAAAAGGTAGCTAAGATCCGGGAAATCCTTAATTCGAGTTAAGATGACATGAAACACTGTATGAATCCTATATTCTTTACTTAAAGGAGACTAGAGTGGTAAATGTCTGTTATACAAGGCAGAATACCATTGAAATATAGAAAGAAACACGTTCGGCAGCTTTGGAAAGCCTTACACTTCACTGAAATGTAGTACTACACTCTATAACACAGTTGAGAGACAATGTTCCCGAGCTGCCTCAGTACATAACAGTGTGTGGGAAGTTGTTTGATAAAGTGGGCAAAGCTTATACTTGGACCAGAAGGTAGAATATAGGAAACTACATGAAATCATGAATAATTCAGTGAAAATGACTGTCAGCAGATGAGAGCTTGTTTAGAACAGCTGAAAGAGATTCTCCAAGTCAGTTCTTAGTGTAGAAAAGGTAGCTAAGATCCGGGAAATCCTTAATTCGAGTTAAGATGACATGAAACACTGTATGAATCCTATATTCTTTACTTAAAGGAGACTAGAGTGGTAAATGTGTGTTATACAAGGCAGAATACCATTGAAATAGAGAAAGAAACACGTTCGGCAGCTTTGGAAAGCCTTACACTTCACTGAAATGTAGTACTACACTCTATAACACAGTTGAGAGACAATGTTCCCGAGCTGCCTCAGTTCATAACAGTGTGTAGGAAGTTGTTTGATAAAGTGGGCAAAGGTTATACTTGGACCAGAAGGCAGAATATAGGAAACTACATGAAAACATGGATAATTCAGAGAAAATGACTGTAAACAGATGAGAACTTGTTTAGAACAGCTCAAAGAGATTCACCAAGTCAGTTCTTAGTGTAGAAAAGGTAGCTAAGATCCGGGAAATCCTTAATTCGAGTTAAGATGACATGAAACACTGTATGAATCCTATATTCTTTACTTAAAGGAGACTAGAGTGGTAAATGTGTGTTATACAAGGCAGAATACCATTGAAATAGAGAAAGAAACACGTTCGGCAGCTTTGGAAAGCCTTACACTTCACTGAAATGTAGTACTACACTCTATAACACAGTTGAGAGACAATGTTCCCGAGCTGCCTCAGTTCATAACAGTGTGTGGGAAGTTGTTTGATAAAGTGGGCAAAGCTTATACTTGGACCAGAAGGTAGAATATAGGAAACTACATGAAATCGTGAATAATTCAGTGAAAATGACTGTCAGCAGATGAGAGCTTGTTTAGAACAGCTGAAAGAGTTTCTCCAAGTCAGTTCTTACTGTAGAAAAGGTAGCTAAGATCCGGGAAATCCTTAATTCGAGTTAAGATGACATGAAACACTGTATGAATCCTATATTCTTTACTTAAAGGAGACTAGAGTGGTAAATGTCTGTTATACAAGGCAGAATACCATTGAAATATAGAAAGAAACACGTTCGGCAGCTTTGGAAAGCCTTACACTTCACTGAAATGTAGTACTACACTCTATAACACAGTTGAGAGACAATGTTCCCGAGCTGCCTCAGTACATAACAGTGTGTGGGAAGTTGTTTGATAAAGTGGGCAAAGCTTATACTTGGACCAGAAGGTAGAATATAGGAAACTACATGAAATCATGAATAATTCAGTGAAAATGACTGTCAGCAGATGAGAGCTTGTTTAGAACAGCTGAAAGAGATTCTCCAAGTCAGTTCTTAGTGTAGAAAAGGTAGCTAAGATCCGGGAAATCCTTAATTCGAGTTAAGATGACATGAAACACTGTATGAATACTATATTCTTTACTTAAAGCAGACTAGAGTGGTAAATGTGTGTTATACAAGGCAGAATACCATTGAAATAGAGAAAGAAACACGTTCGGCAGCTTTGGAAAGCCTTACACTTCACTGAAATGTAGTACTACACTCTATAACACAGTTGAGAGACAATGTTCCCGAGCTGCCTCAGTTCATAACAGTGTGTGGGAAGTTGTTTGATAAAGTGGGCAAAGCTTATACTTGGACCAGAAGGTAGAATATAGGAAACTACATGAAATCATGAATAATTCAGTGAAAATGACTGTCAGCAGATGAGAGCTTGTTTAGAACAGCTGAAAGAGTTTCTCCAAGTCAGTTCTTACTGTAGAAAAGGTAGCTAAGATCCGGGAAATCCTTAATTCGAGTTAAGATGACATGAAACACTGTATGAATCCTATATTCTTTACTTAAAGGAGACTAGAGTGGTAAATGTGTGTTATACAAGGCAGAATACCATTGAAATATAGAAAGAAACACGTTCGGCAGCTTTGGAAAGCCTTACACTTCACTGAAATGTAGTACTACACTCTATAACACAGTTGAGAGACAATGTTCCCGAGCTTCCTCAGTACATAACAGTGTGTGGGAAGTTGTTTGATAAAGTGGGCAAAGCTTATACTTGGACCAGAAGGTAGAATATAGGAAACTACATGAAATCATGAATAATTCAGTGAAAATGACTCTCAGCAGATGAGAGCTTGTTTAGAACAGCTGAAAGAGATTCTCCAAGTCAGTTCTTAGTGTAGAAAAGGTAGCTAAGATCCGGGAAATCCTTAATTCGAGTTAAGATGACATGAAACACTGTATGAATACTATATTCTTTACTTAAAGCAGACTAGAGTGGTAAATGTGTGTTATACAAGGCAGAATACCATTGAAATAGAGAAAGAAACACGTTCGGCAGCTTTGGAAAGCCTTACACTTCACTGAAATGTAGTACTACACTCTATAACACAGTTGAGAGACAATGTTCCCGAGCTGCCTCAGTTCATAACAGTGTGTGGGAAGTTGTTTGATAAAGTGGGCAAAGCTTATACTTGGACCAGAAGGTAGAATATAGGAAACTACATGAAATCATGAATAATTCAGTGAAAATGACTCTCAGCAGATGAGAGCTTGTTTAGAACAGCTGAAAGAGATTCTCCAAGTCAGTTCTTAGTGTAGAAAAGGTAGCTAAGATCCGGGAAATCCTTAATTCGATTTAAGATGACATGAAACACTGTATGAATCCTATATTCTTTACTTAAAGGAGAGTAGAGTGGTAAATGTGTGTTATACAAGGCAGAATACCATTGAAATAGAGAAAGAAACACGTTCGGCAGCTTTGGAAAGCCTTACACTTCACTGAAATGTAGTACTACACTCTATAACACAGTTGAGAGACAATGTTCCCGAGCTGCCTCAGTTCATAACAGTGTGTAGGAAGTTGTTTGATAAAGTGGGCAAAGCTTATACTTGGACCAGAAGGTAGAATATAGGAAACTACATGAAAACATGAATAATTCAGTGAAAATGACTGTAAACAGATGAGAGCTTGTGTAGAACAGCTGAAAGAGATTCTCCAAGTCAGTTTTTAGTGTAGAAAAGGTAGCTAAGATCCGGGAAATCCTTAATTCGAGTTAAGATGACATGAAACACTGTATGAATCCTATATTCTTTACTTAAAGCAGACTAGAGTGGTAAATGTGTGTTATACAAGGCAGAATACCATTGAAATAGAGAAAGAAACACGTTCGGCAGCTTTGGAAAGCCTTACACTTCACTGAAATGTAGTACTACACTCTATAACACAGTTGAGAGACAATGTTCCCGAGCTGCCTCAGTTCATAACAGTGTGTAGGAAGTTGTTTGATAAAGTGGGCAAAGGTTATACTTGGACCAGAAGGCAGAATATAGGAAACTACATGAAAACATGGATAATTCAGAGAAAATGACTGTAAACAGATGAGAACTTGTTTAGAACAGCTCAAAGAGATTCACCAAGTCAGTTCTTAGTGTAGAAAAGGTAGCTAAGATCCGGGAAATCCTTAATTCGAGTTAAGATGACATGAAACACTGTATGAATCCTATATTCTTTACTTAAAGGAGACTAGAGTGGTAAATGTGTGTTATACAAGGCAGAATACCATTGAAATACAGAAAGAAACACGTTCGGCAGCTTTGGAAAGCCTTACACTTCACTGAAATGTAGTACTACACTCTATAACACAGTTGAGAGACAATGTTCCCGAGCTGCCTCAGTTCATAACAGTGTGTGGGAAGTTGTTTGATAAAGTGGGCAAAGCTTATACTTGGACCAGAAGGTAGAATATAGGAAACTACATGAAATCGTGAATAATTCAGTGAAAATGACTGTCAGCAGATGAGAGCTTGTTTAGAACAGCTGAAAGAGTTTCTCCAAGTCAGTTCTTACTGTAGAAAAGGTAGCTAAGATCCGGGAAATCCTTAATTCGAGTTAAGATGACATGAAACACTGTATGAATCCTATATTCTTTACTTAAAGGAGACTAGAGTGGTAAATGTCTGTTATACAAGGCAGAATACCATTGAAATATAGAAAGAAACACGTTCGGCAGCTTTGGAAAGCCTTACACTTCACTGAAATGTAGTACTACACTCTATAACACAGTTGAGAGACAATGTTCCCGAGCTGCCTCAGTACATAACAGTGTGTGGGAAGTTGTTTGATAAAGTGGGCAAAGCTTATACTTGGACCAGAAGGTAGAATATAGGAAACTACATGAAATCATGAATAATTCAGTGAAAATGACTGTCAGCAGATGAGAGCTTGTTTAGAACAGCTGAAAGAGATTCTCCAAGTCAGTTCTTAGTGTAGAAAAGGTAGCTAAGATCCGGGAAATCCTTAATTCGAGTTAAGATGACATGAAACACTGTATGAATACTATATTCTTTACTTAAAGCAGACTAGAGTGGTAAATGTGTGTTATACAAGGCAGAATACCATTGAAATAGAGAAAGAAACACGTTCGGCAGCTTTGGAAAGCCTTACACTTCACTGAAATGTAGTACTACACTCTATAACACAGTTGAGAGACAATGTTCCCGAGCTGCCTCAGTTCATAACAGTGTGTGGGAAGTTGTTTGATAAAGTGGGCAAAGCTTATACTTGGACCAGAAGGTAGAATATAGGAAACTACATGAAATCATGAATAATTCAGTGAAAATGACTGTCAGCAGATGAGAGCTTGTTTAGAACAGCTGAAAGAGTTTCTCCAAGTCAGTTCTTACTGTAGAAAAGGTAGCTAAGATCCGGGAAATCCTTAATTCGAGTTAAGATGACATGAAACACTGTATGAATCCTATATTCTTTACTTAAAGGAGACTAGAGTGGTAAATGTGTGTTATACAAGGCAGAATACCATTGAAATATAGAAAGAAACACGTTCGGCAGCTTTGGAAAGCCTTACACTTCACTGAAATGTAGTACTACACTCTATAACACAGTTGAGAGACAATGTTCCCGAGCTTCCTCAGTACATAACAGTGTGTGGGAAGTTGTTTGATAAAGTGGGCAAAGCTTATACTTGGACCAGAAGGTAGAATATAGGAAACTACATGAAATCATGAATAATTCAGTGAAAATGACTCTCAGCAGATGAGAGCTTGTTTAGAACAGCTGAAAGAGATTCTCCAAGTCAGTTCTTAGTGTAGAAAAGGTAGCTAAGATCCGGGAAATCCTTAATTCGAGTTAAGATGACATGAAACACTGTATGAATACTATATTCTTTACTTAAAGCAGACTAGAGTGGTAAATGTGTGTTATACAAGGCAGAATACCATTGAAATAGAGAAAGAAACACGTTCGGCAGCTTTGGAAAGCCTTACACTTCACTGAAATGTAGTACTACACTCTATAACACAGTTGAGAGACAATGTTCCCGAGCTGCCTCAGTTCATAACAGTGTGTGGGAAGTTGTTTGATAAAGTGGGCAAAGCTTATACTTGGACCAGAAGGTAGAATATAGGAAACTACATGAAATCATGAATAATTCAGTGAAAATGACTGTCAGCAGATGAGAGCTTGTTTAGAACAGCTGAAAGAGTTTCTCCAAGTCAGTTCTTACTGTAGAAAAGGTAGCTAAGATCCGGGAAATCCTTAATTCGAGTTAAGATGACATGAAACACTGTATGAATCCTATATTCTTTACTTAAAGGAGACTAGAGTGGTAAATGTGTGTTATACAAGGCAGAATACCATTGAAATATAGAAAGAAACACGTTCGGCAGCTTTGGAAAGCCTTACACTTCACTGAAATGTAGTACTACACTCTATAACACAGTTGAGAGACAATGTTCCCGAGCTTCCTCAGTACATAACAGTGTGTGGGAAGTTGTTTGATAAAGTGGGCAAAGCTTATACTTGGACCAGAAGGTAGAATATAGGAAACTACATGAAATCATGAATAATTCAGTGAAAATGACTCTCAGCAGATGAGAGCTTGTTTAGAACAGCTGAAAGAGATTCTCCAAGTCAGTTCTTAGTGTAGAAAAGGTAGCTAAGATCCGGGAAATCCTTAATTCGATTTAAGATGACATGAAACACTGTATGAATCCTATATTCTTTACTTAAAGGAGAGTAGAGTGGTAAATGTGTGTTATACAAGGCAGAATACCATTGAAATAGAGAAAGAAACACGTTCGGCAGCTTTGGAAAGCCTCACACTTCACTGAAATGTAGTACTACACTCTATAACACAGTTGAGAGACAATGTTCCCGAGCTGCCTCAGTTCATAACAGTGTGTAGGAAGTTGTTTGATAAAGTGGGAAAAGCTTATACTTGGACCAGAAGGCAAAATATAGGAAACTACATGAAAACATGAATAATTCAGAGAAAATGACTGTAAACAGATGAGAGCTTGTTTAGAACAGCTGAAAGAGATTCTCCAAGTCAGTTTTTAGTGTAGATAAGGTAGCTAAGATCCGGGAAATCCTTAATTCGAGTTAAGATCACATGAAACACTGTATGAATCCTATATTCTTTACTTAAAGGAGACTAGAGTGGTAAATGTGTGTTATACAATGCAGAATACCATTGAAATAGAGAAAGAAACACGTTCGGCAGCTTTGGAAAGCCTTACACTTCACTGAAATGTAGTACTACACTCTATAACACAGTTGAGAGAAAATGTTCCCGAGCTGCCTCAGTTCATAACAGTGTGCGGGAAGTTGTTTGATAAAGTGGGCAAAGCTTATACTTGGACCAGAAGGTAGAATATAGGAAACTACATGAAATCATGAATAATTCAGTGAAAATGACTGTCAGCAGATGAGACCTTGTTTAGAACAGCTGAAAGAGTTTCTCCAAGTCAGTTCTTACTGTAGAAAAGGTAGCTAAGATCCGGGAAATCCTTAATTCGAGTTAAGATGACATGAAACACTGTATGAATCCTATATTCTTTACTTAAAGGAGACTAGAGTGGTAAATGTCTGTTATACAAGGCAGAATACCATTGAAATATAGAAAGAAACACGTTCGGCAGCTTTGGAAAGCCTTACACTTCACTGAAATGTAGTACTACACTCTATAACACAGTTGAGAGACAATATTCCCGAGCTGCCTCAGTACATAACAGTGTGTGGGAAGTTGTTTGATAAAGTGGGCAAAGCTTATACTTGGACCAGAAGGTAGAATATAGGAAACTACATGAAATCATGAATAATTCAGTGAAAATGACTGTCAGCAGATGAGAGCTTGTTTAGAACAGCTGAAAGAGATTCTCCAAGTCTGTTCTTAGTGTAGAAAAGGTAGCTAAGATCCGGGAAATCCTTAATTCGAGTTAAGATGACATGAAACACTGTATGAATCCTATATTCTTTACTTAAAGGAGAGTAGAGTGGTAAATGTGTGTTATACAAGGCAGAATACCATTGAAATAGAGAAAGAAACACGTTCGGCAGCTTTGGAAAGCCTCACACTTCACTGAAATGTAGTACTACACTCTATAACACAGTTGAGAGACAATGTTCCCGAGCTGCCTCAGTTCATAACAGTGTGTAGGAAGTTGTTTGATAAAGTGGGAAAAGCTTATACTTGGACCAGAAGGCAGAATATAGGAAACTACATGAAAACATGAATAATTCAGAGAAAATGACTGTAAACAGATGAGAGCTTGTTTAGAACAGCTGAAAGAGATTCTCCAAGTCAGTTTTTAGTGTAGATAAGGTAGCTAAGATCCGGGAAATCCTTAATTCGAGTTAAGATCACATGAAACACTGTATGAATCCTATATTCTTTACTTAAAGGAGACTAGAGTGGTAAATGTGTGTTATACAATGCAGAATACCATTGAAATAGAGAAAGAAACACGTTCGGCAGCTTTGGAAAGCCTTACACTTCACTGAAATGTAGTACTACACTCTATAACACAGTTGAGAGACAATGTTCCCGAGCTGCCTCAGTTCATAACAGTGTGCGGGAAGTTGTTTGATAAAGTGGGCAAAGCTTATACTTGGACCAGAAGGTAGAATATAGGAAACTACATGAAATCATGAATAATTCAGTGAAAATGACTGTCAGCAGATGAGAGCTTGTTTAGAACAGCTGAAAGAGTTTCTCCAAGTCAGTTCTTACTGTAGAAAAGGTAGCTAAGATCCGGGAAATCCTTAATTCGAGTTAAGATGACATGAAACACTGTATGAATCCTATATTCTTTACTTAAAGGAGACTAGAGTGGTAAATGTCTGTTATACAAGGCAGAATACCATTGAAATATAGAAAGAAACACGTTCGGCAGCTTTGGAAAGCCTTACACTTCACTAAAATGTAGTACTACACTCTATAACACAGTTGAGAGACAATATTCCCGAGCTGCCTCAGTACATAACAGTGTGTGGGAAGTTGTTTGATAAAGTGGGCAAAGCTTATACTTGGACCAGAAGGTAGAATATTGGAAACTACATGAAATCATGAATAATTCAGTGAAAATGACTGTCAGCAGATGAGAGCTTGTTTAGAACAGCTGAAAGAGATTCTCCAAGTCTGTTCTTAGTGTAGAAAAGGTAGCTAAGATCCGGGAAATCCTTAATTCGAGTTAAGATGACATGAAACACTGTATGAATCCTATATTCTTTACTTAAAGGAGAGTAGAGTGGTAAATGTGTATTATACAAGGCAGAATACCATTGAAATAGAGAAAGAAACACGTTCGGCAGCTTTGGAAAGCCTCACACTTCACTGAAATGTAGTACTACACTCTATAACACAGTTGAGAGACAATGTTCCCGAGCTGCCTCAGTTCATAACAGTGTGCGGGAAGTTGTTTGATAAAGTGGGAAAAGCTTATACTTGGACCAGAAGGTAGAATATAGGAAACTACATGAAATCATGAATAATTCAGTGAAAATGACTGTCAGCAGATGAGAGCTTGTTTAGAACAGCTGAAAGAGATTCTCCAAGTCTGTTCTTAGTGTAGAAAAGGTAGCTAAGATCCGGGAAATCCTTAATTCGAGTTAAGATGACATGAAACACTGTATGAATCCTATATTCTTTACTTAAAGGAGAGTAGAGTGGTAAATGTGTGTTATACAAGGCAGAATACCATTGAAATAGAGAAAGAAACACGTTCGGCAGCTTTGGAAAGCCTCACACTTCACTGAAATGTATTACTACACTCTATAACACAGTTGAGAGACAATGTTCCCGACCTGCCTCAGTTCATAACAGTGTGTAGGAAGTTGTTTGATAAAGTGGGAAAAGCTTATACTTGGACCAGAAGGCAGAATATAGGAAACTACATGAAAACATGAATAATTCAGAGAAAATGACTGTAAACAGATGAGAGCTTGTTTAGAACAGCTGAAAGAGATTCTCCAAGTCAGTTTTTACTGTAGATAAGGTAGCTAAGATCCGGGAAATCCTTAATTCGAGTTAAGATCACATGAAACACTGTATGAATCCTATATTCTTTACTTAAAGGAGACTAGAGTGGTAAATGTGTGTTATACAATGCAGAATACCATTGAAATAGAGAAAGAAACACGTTCGGCAGCTTTGGAAAGCCTTACACTTCACTGAAATGTAGTACTACACTCTATAACACAGTTGAGAGACAATGTTCCCGAGCTGCCTCAGTTCATAACAGTGTGTAGGAAGTTGTTTGATAAAGTGGGCAAAGCTTATACTTGGACCAGAAGGTAGAATATAGGAAACTACATGAAAACATGAATAATTCAGTGAAAATGACTGTAAACAGATGAGAGCTTGTTTAGAATAGCTGAAAGATATTCTCCAAGTCAGTTTTTAGTGTAGAAAAGGTAGCTAAGATCCGGGAAATCCTTAATTCGAGTTAAGATGACATGAAACACTGTATGAATCCTATATTCTTTACTTAAAGCAGACTAGAGTGGTAAATGTGTGTTATACAAGGCAGAATACCATTGAAATAGAGAAAGAAACACGTTCGGCAGCTTTGGAAAGCCTTACACTTCACTGAAATGTAGTACTACACCCTATAACACAGTTGAGAGACTATGTTCCCGAGCTGCCTCAGTTCATAACAGTGTGTGGGAAGTTGTTTGATAAAGTGGGCAAAGCTTATACTTGGACCAGAAGGTAGAATATAGGAAACTACATGAAATCATGAATAATTCAGTGAAAATGACTGTCAGCAGATGAGAGCTTGTTTAGAACAGCTGAAAGAGATTCTCCAAGTCAGTTCTTAGTGTAGAAAAGGTAGCTAAGATCCGGGAAATCCTTAATTCGAGTTAAGATGACATGAAACACTGTATGAATCCTATATTCTTTACTTAAAGGAGACTAGAGTGGTAAATGTGTGTTATACAAGGCAGAATACCATTGAAATAGAGAAAGAAACACGTTCGGCAGCTTTGGAAAGCCTCACACTTCACTGAAATGTAGTACTACACTCTATAACACAGTTGAGAGATAATGTTCCCGAGCTGCCTCAGTTCATAACAGTGTGTAGGAAGTTGTTTGATAAAGTGGGAAAAGCTTATACTTGGACCAGAAGGCAGAATATAGGAAACTACATGAAAACATGAATAATTCAGAGAAAATGACTGTAAACAGATGAGAGCTTGTTTAGAACAGCTGAAAGAGATTCTCCAAGTCAGTTTTTAGTGTAGATAAGGTAGCTAAGATCCGGGAAATCCTTAATTCGAGTTAAGATCACATGAAACATTGTATGAATCCTATATTCTTTACTTAAAGGAGACTAGAGTGGTAAATGTCTGTTATACAAGGCAGAATACCATTGAAAAAGAGAAAGAAACACGTTCGGCAGCTTTGGAAAGCCTTACACTTCACTGAAATGTAGTACTACACTCTACAACACAGTTGAGAGACAATTTTCCCGAGCTGCCTCAGTTCATAACAGTGTGTGGGAAGTTGTTTGATAAAGTGGGCAAAGCTTATACTTGGACCAGAAGGTAGAATATAGGAAACTACATGAAAACATGGATAATTCAGAGAAAATGACTGTAAACAGATTAGAACTTGTTTAGAACAGCTCAAATAGATACTCCAAGTCCGTTCTTATTGTAGAAAAGGTAGCTAAGATTCGGGAAATCCTTATTGGAGTTAAGATGACATGAAACACTGTATGAATCCTATATTCTTTACTTAAAGGAGACTAGAGTGGTAAATGTGTGTTATACAAGGCAGAATACCATTGAAATAGAGAAAGAAACACGTTCGGCAGCTTTGGAAAGCCTTACAGTTCACTGAAATGTAGTACTACACTCTATAACACAGTTGACAGACAATGTTCCCGAGCTGCCTCAGTTCATAACAGTGTGTAGGAAGTTGTTTGATAAAGTGGGCAAAGCTTATACTTGGACCAGAAGGCACAATATAGGAAACTACATGAAAACATGGATAATTCAGAGAAAATGACTGTAAACAGATGAGAACTTGTTTAGAACAGCTGAAAGAGATTCTCCAAGTCAGTTCTTAGTGTTGAAAAGGTAGCTAAGATCCGGGAAATCCTTAATTCGAGTTAAGATCACATGAAACATTGTATGAATCCTATATTCTTTACTTAAAGGAGACTAGAGTGGTAAATGTCTGTTATACAAGGCAGAATACCATTGAAAAAGAGAAAGAAACACGTTCGGCAGCTTTGGAAAGCCTTACACTTCACTGAAATGTAGTACTACACTCTACAACACAGTTGAGAGACAATTTTCCCGAGCTGCCTCAGTTCATAACAGTGTGTGGGAAGTTGTTTGATAAAGTGGGCAAAGCTTATACTTGGACCAGAAGGTAGAATATAGGAAACTACATGAAATCATGAATAATTCAGTGAAAATGACTGTCAGCAGATGAGAGCTTGTTTACAACAGCTGAAAGAGATTCTCCAAGTCAGTTCTTATTGTAGAAAAGGTAGCTAAGATCCGGGAAATCCTTAATTCGAGTTAAGATGACATGAAACACTGTATGAATCCTATATTCTTTACTTAAAGGAGAGTAGAGTGGTAAATGTGTGTTATACAAGGCAGAATACCATTGAAATAGAGAAAGAAACACGTTCGGCAGCTTTGGAAAGCCTCACACTTCACTGAAATGTAGTAATACACTCTATAACACAGTTGAGAGATAATGTTCCCGAGCTGCCTCAGTTCATAACAGTGTGTAGGAAGTTGTTTGATAAAGTGGGAAAAGCTTATACTTGGACCAGAAGGCAGAATATAGGAAACTACATGAAAACATGAATAATTCAGAGAAAATGACTGTAAACAGATGAGAGCTTGTTTAGAACAGCTGAAAGAGATTCTCCAAGTCAGTTTTTAGTGTAGATAAGGTAGCTAAGATCCGGGAAATCCTTAATTCGAGTTAAGATCACATGAAACATTGTATGAATCCTATATTCTTTACTTAAAGGAGACTAGAGTGGTAAATGTCTGTTATGCAAGGCAGAATACCATTCAAAAAGAGAAAGAAACACGTTCGGCAGCTTTGGAAAGCCTTACACTTCACTGAAATGTAGTACTACACTCTACAACACAGTTGAGAGACAATTTTCCCGAGCTGCCTCAGTTCATAACAGTGTGTGGGAAGTTGTTTGATAAAGTGGGCAAAGCTTATACTTGGACCAGAAGGTAGAATATAGGAAACTACATGAAAACATGGATAATTCAGAGAAAATGACTGTAAACAGATTAGAACTTGTTTAGAACAGCTCAAATAGATACTCCAAGTCCGTTCTTATTGTAGAAAAGGTAGCTAAGATTCGGGAAATCCTTATTGGAGTTAAGATGACATGAAACACTGTATGAATCCTATATTCTTTACTTAAAGGAGACTAGAGTGGTAAATGTGTGTTATACAAGGCAGAATACCATTGAAATAGAGAAAGAAACACGTTCGGCAGCTTTGGAAAGCCTCACACTTCACTGAAATGTAGTACTACACTCTATAACACAGTTGAGAGATAATGTTCCCGAGCTGCCTCAGTTCATAACAGTGTGTAGGAAGTTGTTTGATAAAGTGGGAAAAGCTTATACTTGGACCAGAAGGCAGAATATAGGAAACTACATGAAAACATGAATAATTCAGAGAAAATGACTGTAAACAGATGAGAGCTTGTTTAGAACAGCTGAAAGAGATTCTCCAAGTCAGTTTTTAGTGTAGATAAGGTAGCTAAGATCCGGGAAATCCTTAATTCGAGTTAAGATCACATGAAACATTGTATGAATCCTATATTCTTTACTTAAAGGAGACTAGAGTGGTAAATGTCTGTTATACAAGGCAGAATACCATTGAAAAAGAGAAAGAAACACGTTCGGCAGCTTTGGAAAGCCTTACACTTCACTGAAATGTAGTACTACACTCTACAACACAGTTGAGAGACAATTTTCCCGAGATGCCTCAGTTCATAACAGTGTGTGGGAAGTTGTTTGATAAAGTGGGCAAAGCTTATACTTGGACCAGAAGGTAGAATATAGGAAACTACATAAAATCATGAATAATTCAGTGAAAATGACTGTCAGCAGATGAGAGCTTGTTTAGAACAGCTCAAATAGATACTCCAAGTCCATTCTTATTGTAGAAAAGGTAGCTAAGATTCGGGAAATCCTTATTGGAGTTAAGATGACATGAAACACTGTATGAATCCTATATTCTTTACTTAAAGGAGACTAGAGTGGTAAATGTGTGTTATACAAGGCAGAATACCATTGAAATAGAGAAAGAAACACGTTCGGCAGCTTTGGAAAGCCTCACACTTCACTGAAATGTAGTACTACACTCTATAACACAGTTGACAGACAATGTTCCCGAGCTGCCTCAGTTCATAACAGTGTGTAGGAAGTTGTTTGATAAAGTGGGCAAAGCTTATACTTGGACCAGAAGGCACAATATAGGAAACTACATGAAAACATGGATAATTCAGAGAAAATGACTGTAAACAGATGAGAACTTGTTTAGAACAGCTCAAAGAGATTCACCAAGTCAGTTCTTAGTGTAGAAAAGGTAGCTAAGATCCGGGAAATCCTTAATTCGAGTTAAGATGACATGAAACACTGTATGAATCCTATATTCTTTACTTAAAGGAGACTAGTGTGGTAAATGTGTGTTATACAAGGCAGAATACCATTGAAATAGAGAAAGAAACACGTTCGGCAGCTTTGGAAAGCCTTACACTTCACTGAAATGTAGTACTACACTCTATAACACAGTTGAGAGACAATGTTCCCGAGCTGCCTCAGTTCATAACAGTGTGTGGGAAATTGTTTGATAAAGTGGGCAAAGCTTATACTTGGACCAGAAGGTAGAATATAGGAAACTACATGAAATCATGAATAATTCAGTGAAAATGACTGTCAGCAGATGAGAGCTTGTTTAGAACAGCTAAAAGAGTTTCTCCAAGTCAGTTCTTACTGTAGAAAAGGTAGCTAAGATCCGGGAAATCCTTAATTCGAGTTAAGATGACATGAAACACTGTATGAATCCTATATTCTTTACTTAAAGGAGACTAGAGTGGTAAATGTCTGTTATACAAGGCAGAATACCATTGAAATATAGAAAGAAACACGTTCGGCAGCTTTGGAAAGCCTTACACTTCACTGAAATGTAGTACTACACTCTATAACACAGTTGAGAGACAATGTTCCCGAGCTGCCTCAGTTCATAACAGTGTGTGGGAAATTGTTTGATAAAGTGGGCAAAGCTTATACTTGGACCAGAAGGTAGAATATAGGAAACTACATGAAATCATGAATAATTCAGTGAAAATGACTGTCAGCAGATGAGAGCTTGTTTAGAACAGCTGAAAGAGATTCTCCAAGTCAGTTCTTAGTGTAGAAAAGGTAGCTAAGATCCGGGAAATCCTTAATTCGAGTTAAGATGACATGAAACACTGTATGAATCCTATATTCTTTACTTAAAGGAGACTAGAGTGGTAAATGTGTGTTATACAAGGCAGAATACCATTGAAATAGAGAAAGAAACACGTTCGGCAGCTTTGGAAAGCCTTACACTTCACTGAAATGTAGTACTACACTCTATAACACAGTTGAGAGACAATGTTCCCGAGCTGCCTCAGTTCATAACAGTGTGTGGGAAGTTGTTTGATAAAGTGGGCAAAGCTTATACTTGGACCAGAAGGTAGAATATAGGAAACTACATGAAATTATGAATAATTCAGTGAAAATGACTGTCAGCAGATGAGAGCTTGTTTAGAACAGCTGAAAGAGATTCTACATGTCAGTTCTTAGTGTAGAAAAGGTAGCTAAGATCCGGGAAATCCTTAATTCGAGTTAAGATGATATGAAACACTGTATGAATCCTATATTCTTTACTTAAAGGAGAGTAGAGTGGTAAATGTGTGTTATACAAGGCAGAATACCATTGAAATAGAGAAAAAAACACGTTCGGCAGCTTTGGAAAGCCTCACACTTCACTGAAATGTAGTACTACACTCTATAACACAGTTGAGAGACAATGTTCCCGAGCTGCCTCAGTTCATAACAGTGTGTAGGAAGTTGTTTGATAAAGTGGGAAAAGCTTATACTTGGACCAGAAGGCAGAATATAGGAAACTACATGAAAACATGAATAATTCAGAGAAAATGACTGTAAACAGATGAGAGCTTGTTTAGAACAGCTGAAAGAGATTCTCCAAGTCAGTTTTTAGTGTAGATAAGGTAGCTAAGATCCGGGAAATCCTTAATTCGAGTTAAGATGACATGAAACACTGTATGAATCCTATATTCTTTACTTAAAGGAGACTAGAGTGGTAAATGTGTGTTATACAAGGCAGAATACCATTGAAATAGAGAAAGAAACACGTTCGGCAGCTTTGGAAAGCCTCACACTTCACTGAAATGTAGTACTACACTCTATAACACAGTTGAGAGATAATGTTCCCGAGCTGCCTCAGTTCATAACAGTGTGTAGGAAGTTGTTTGATAAAGTGGTTAAAGCTTATACTTGGACCAGAAGGCAGAATATAGGAAACTACATGAAAACATGAATAATTCAGAGAAAATGACTGTAAACAGACGAGAGCTTGTTTAGAACAGCTGAAAGAGATTCTCCAAGTCAGTTCTTAGTGTAGAAAAGGTAGCTAAGATCCGGGAAATCCTTAATTCCAGTTAAGCTCACATGAAACACTGTATGAATCCTATATTCTTTAGTTAAAGGAGACTAGAGTGGTAAATGTGTGTTATACAAGGCAGAATACCATTGAAATAGAGAAAGAAACACGTTCGGCAGCTTTGGAAAGCCTTACACTTCACTGAAAAGTAGTACTACACTCTATAACACAGTTGAGAGACAATGTTCTCGAGCTGCCTCAGTTCATAACAGTGTGTAGGAAGTTGTTTGATAAACTGGGCAAAGCTTATACTTGGACCAGAAGGTAGAATATAGGAAACTACATGAAAACATGAATAATTCAGTGAAAATGACTGTAAACAGATGAGAGCTTGTTTAGAACAGCTCAAAGAGATTATCCAAGTCAGTTCTTAGTGTAGAAAAGGTAGCTAAGATCCGGGAAATCCTTAATTCGAGTTAAGATGACATGAAACACTGTATGAATCCAATATTCTTTCCTTAAAGGAGACTAGAGTGGTAAATGTGTGTTATACAAGGCAGAATACCATTGAAATAGAGAAAGAAACACGTTCGGGAGCTTTGGAAAGCCTTACACTTCACTGAAATGTAGTACTACACTCTATTACACAGTTGAGAGACAATGTTCCCGAGCTGCCTCAGTTCATAACAGTGTGTGGGAAGTTGTTTGATAAAGTGGGCAAAGCTTATACTTGGACCAGAAGGTAGAATATAGGAAACTACATGAAATCATGAATAATTCAGTGAAAATGACTGTCAGCAGATGAGAGCTTGTTTAGAACAGCTGAAAGACATTCTCCAAGTCAGTTCTTAGTGTAGAAAAGGTAGCTAAGATCCGGGAAATCCTTAATTCGAGTTAAGATGACATGAAACAGTGTATGAATCCTATATTCTTTACTTAAAGGAGAGTAGAGTGGTAAATGTGTGTTATACAAGGCAGAATACCATTGAAATAGAGAAAGAAACACGTTCGGCAGCTTTGGAAAGCCTTACACTTCACTGAAATGTAGTACTACACTATATAACACAGTTGAGAGACAATGTTCCCGAGCTGCCTCAGTTCATAACAGTGTGTGGGAAATTGTTTGATAAAGTGGGCAAAGCTTATACTTGGACCAGAAGGTAGAATATAGGAAACTACATGAAATCATGAATAATTCAGTGAAAATGACTGTCAGCAGATGAGAGCTTGTTTAGAACAGCTAAAAGAGTTTCTCCAAGTCAGTTCTTACTGTAGAAAAGGTAGCTAAGATCCGGGAAATCCTTAATTCGAGTTAAGATGACATGAAACACTGTATGAATCCTATATTCTTTACTTAAAGGAGACTAGAGTGGTAAATGTCTGTTATACAAGGCAGAATACCATTGAAATATAGAAAGAAACACGTTCGGAAGCTTTGGAAAGCCTTACACTTCACTGAAATGTAGTACTACACTCTATAACACAGTTGAGAGACAATGTTCCCGAGCTGCCTCAGTTCATAACAGTGTGTGGGAAATTGTTTGATAAAGTGGGCAAAGCTTATACTTGGACCAGAAGGTAGAATATAGGAAACTACATGAAATCATGAATAATTCAGTGAAAATGACTGTCAGCAGATGAGAGCTTGTTTAGAACAGCTGAAAGAGATTCTCCAAGTCAGTTCTTAGTGTAGAAAAGGTAGCTAAGATCCGGGAAATCCTTAATTCGAGTTAAGATGACATGAAACACTGTATGAATCCTATATTCTTTACTTAAAGGAGACTAGAGTGGTAAATGTGTGTTATACAAGGCAGAATACCATTGAAATAGAGAAAGAAACACGTTCGGCAGCTTTGGAAAGCCTTACACTTCACTGAAATGTAGTACTACACTCTATAACACAGTTGAGAGACAATGTTCCCGAGCTGCCTCAGTTCATAACAGTGTGTGGGAAGTTGTTTGATAAAGTGGGCAAAGCTTATACTTGGACCAGAAGGTAGAATATAGGAAACTACATGAAATCATGAATAATTCAGTGAAAATGACTGTCAGCAGATGAGAGCTTGTTTAGAACAGCTGAAAGACATTCTCCAAGTCAGTTCTTAGTGTAGAAAAGGTAGCTAAGATCCGGGAAATCCTTAATTCGAGTTAAGATGACATGAAACAGTGTATGAATCCTATATTCTTTACTTAAAGGAGAGTAGAGTGGTAAATGTGTGTTATACAAGGCAGAATACCATTGAAATAGAGAAAGAAACACGTTCGGCAGCTTTGGAAAGCCTTACACTTCACTGAAATGTAGTACTACACTCTATAACACAGTTGAGAGACAATGTTCCCGAGCTGCCTCAGTTCATAACAGTGTGTGGGAAATTGTTTGATAAAGTGGGCAAAGCTTATACTTGGACCAGAAGGTAGAATATAGGAAACTACATGAAATCATGAATAATTCAGTGAAAATGACTGTCAGCAGATGAGAGCTTGTTTAGAACAGCTAAAAGAGTTTCTCCAAGTCATTTCTTACTGTAGAAAAGGTAGCTAAGATCCGGGAAATCCTTAATTCGAGTTAAGATGACATGAAACACTGTATGAATCCTATATTCTTTACTTAAAGGAGACTAGAGTGGTAAATGTCTGTTATACAAGGCAGAATACCATTGAAATATAGAAAGAAACACGTTCGGCAGCTTTGGAAAGCCTTACACTTCACTGAAATGTAGTACTACACTCTATAACACAGTTGAGAGACAATGTTCCCGAGCTGCCTCAGTTCATAACAGTGTGTGGGAAATTGTTTGATAAAGTGGGCAAAGCTTATACTTGGACCAGAAGGTAGAATATAGGAAACTACATGAAATCATGAATAATTCAGTGAAAATGACTGTCAGCAGATGAGAGCTTGTTTAGAACAGCTGAAAGAGATTCTCCAAGTCAGTTCTTAGTGTAGAAAAGGTAGCTAAGATCCGGGAAATCCTTAATTCGAGTTAAGATGACATGAAACACTGTATGAATCCTATATTCTTTACTTAAAGGAGACTAGAGTGGTAAATGTGTGTTATACAAGGCAGAATACCATTGAAATAGAGAAAGAAACACGTTCGGCAGCTTTGGAAAGCCTTACACTTCACTGAAATGTAGTACTACACTCTATAACACAGTTGAGAGACAATGTTCCCGAGCTGCCTCAGTTCATAACAGTGTGTGGGAAGTTGTTTGATAAAGTGGGCAAAGCTTATACTTGGACCAGAAGGTAGAATATAGGAAACTACATGAAATTATGAATAATTCAGTGAAAATGACTGTCAGCAGATGAGAGCTTGTTTAGAACAGCTGAAAGAGATTCTACAAGTCAGTTCTTAGTGTAGAAAAGGTAGCTAAGATCCGGGAAATACTTAATTCGAGTTAAGATGATATGAAACACTGTATGAATCCTATATTCTTTACTTAAAGGAGAGTAGAGTGGTAAATGTGTGTTATACAAGGCAGAATACCATTGAAATAGAGAAAAAAACACGTTCGGCAGCTTTGGAAAGCCTCACACTTCACTGAAATGTAGTACTACACTCTATAACACAGTTGAGAGACAATGTTCCCGAGCTGCCTCAGTTCATAACAGTGTGTAGGAAGTTGTTTGATAAAGTGGGAAAAGCTTATACTTGGACCAGAAGGCAGAATATAGGAAACTACATGAAAACATGAATAATTCAGAGAAAATGACTGTAAACAGATGAGAGCTTGTTTAGAACAGCTGAAAGAGATTCTCCAAGTCAGTTTTTAGTGTAGATAAGGTAGCTAAGATCCGGGAAATCCTTAATTCGAGTTAAGATGACATGAAACACTGTATGAATCCTATATTCTTTACTTAAAGGAGACTAGAGTGGTAAATGTGTGTTATACAAGGCAGAATACCATTGAAATAGAGAAAGAAACACGTTCGGCAGCTTTGGAAAGCCTCACACTTCACTGAAATGTAGTACTACACTCTATAACACAGTTGAGAGATAATGTTCCCGAGCTGCCTCAGTTCATAACAGTGTGTAGGAAGTTGTTTGATAAAGTGGTTAAAGCTTATACTTGGACCAGAAGGCAGAATATAGGAAACTACATGAAAACATGAATAATTCAGAGAAAATGACTGTAAACAGACGAGAGCTTGTTTAGAACAGCTGAAAGAGATTCTCCAAGTCAGTTCTTAGTGTAGAAAAGGTAGCTAAGATCCGGGAAATCCTTAATTCGAGTTAAGATGACATGAAACACTGTATGAATCCAATATTCTTTCCTTAAAGGAGACTAGAGTGGTAAATGTGTGTTATACAAGGCAGAATACCATTTAAATAGAGAAAGAAACACGTTCGGCAGCTTTGGAAAGCCTTACACTTCACTGAAATATAGTACTACACACAATAACACAGTTGAGAGACAATGTTCCCGAGCTGCCTCAGTTCATAACAGTGTGTAGGAAGTTGTTTGATAAAGTGGGCAAAGCTTATACTTGGACCAGAAGGCAGAATATAGGAAACTACATGAAAACATGAATAATTCAGTGAAAATGACTGTAAACAGATGAGAGCTTGTTTAGTACAGCTGAAAGAGATTCTCCAAGTCAGTTCTTAGTGTAGAAAAGGTAGCTAAGATCCGGGAAATCCTTAATTCGAGTTAAGATGACATGAAACACTGTATGAATCCTATATTCTTTACTTAAAGGAGACTAGAGTGGTAAATGTCTGTTATACAAGGCAGAATACCATTGAAATAGAGAAAGAAACACGTTCGGCAGCTTTGGAAAGCCTTACACTTCACTGAAATGTAGTACTACACTCTATAACACAGTTGAGAGACAATGTTCCCGAGCTGCCTCAGTTCATAACAGTGTGTGGGAAGTTGTTTGATAAAGTGGGCAAAGCTTATACTTGGACCAGAAGGTAGAATATAGGAAACTACATGAAATCATGAATAATTCAGTGAAAATGACTGTCAGCAGATGAGAGCTTGTTTAGAACAGCTGAAAGACATTCTCCAAGTCAGTTCTTAGTGTAGAAAAGGTAGCTAAGATCCGGGAAATCCTTAATTCGAGTTAAGATGACATGAAACACTGTATGAATCCTATATTCTTTACTTAAAGGAGAGTAGAGTGGTAAATGTGTGTTATACAAGGCAGAATACCATTGAAATAGAGAAAGAAACACGTTCCGCAGCTTTGGAAAGCCTTACACTTCACTGAAATGTAGTACTACACTCTATAACACAGTTGAGAGACAATGTTCCCGAGCTGCCTCAGTTCATAACAGTGTGTAGGAAGTTGTTTGATAAAGTGGGCAAAGCTTATACTTGGACCAGAAAGCAGAATATAGGAAACTACATGAAAACATGGAAAATTCAGAGAAAATGGGGTAAACAGATGAGAGGTTGTTTAGAACAGCTGAAAGAGATTCTCCAAGTCAGTTTTTAGTGTAGATAAGGTAGCTTAGATCCGGGAAATCCTTAATTCGAGTTAAGATGACATGAAACACTGTATGAATCCTATATTTTTTACTTAAAGGAGACTAGAGTGGTAAATGTGTGTTATACAAGGCAGAATACCATTGAAATAGAGAAAGAAACACGTTCGGGAGCTTTGGAAAGCCTTACACTTCACTGAAATGTAGTACTACACTCTATAACACAGTTGAGAGACAATGTTCCCGAGCTGCCTCAGTTCATAACAGTGTGTGGGAAGTTGTTTGATAAAGTGGGCAAAGCTTATACTTGGACCAGAAGGTAGAATATAGGAAACTACATGAAATCATGAATAATTCAGTGAAAATGACTGTCAGCAGATGAGAGCTTGTTTAGAACAGCTGAAAGAGATTCTCCAAGTCAGTTCTTAGTGTAGAAAAGGTAGCTAAGATCCGGGAAATCCTTAATTCGAGTTAAGATGATATGAAACACTGTATGAATCCTATATTCTTTACTTAAAGGAGAGTAGAGTGGTAAATGTGTGTTATACAAGGCAGAATACCATTGAAATAGAGAAAAAAACACGTTCGGCAGCTTTGGAAAGCCTCACACTTCACTGAAATGTAGTACTACACTCTATAACACAGTTGAGAGACAATGTTCCCGAGCTGCCTCAGTTCATAACAGTGTGTAGGAAGTTGTTTGATAAAGTGGGAAAAGCCTATACTTGGACCAGAAGGCAGAATATAGGAAACTACATGAAAACATGAATAATTCAGAGAAAATGACTGTAAACAGATGAGAGCTTGTTTAGAACAGCTGAAAGAGATTCTCCAAGTCAGTTTTTAGTGTAGATAAGGTAGCTAAGATCCGGGAAATCCTTAATTCGAGTTAAGATGACATGAAACACTGTATGAATCCTATATTCTTTACTTAAAGGAGACTAGAGTGGTAAATGTGTGTTATACAAGGCAGAATACCATTGAAATAGAGAAAGAAACACGTTCGGCAGCTTTGGAAAGCCTCACACTTCACTGAAATGTAGTACTACACTCTATAACACAGTTGAGAGATAATGTTCCCGAGCTGCCTCAGTTCATAACAGTGTGTAGGAAGTTGTTTGATAAAGTGGTTAAAGCTTATACTTGGACCAGAAGGCAGAATATAGGAAACTACATGAAAACATGAATAATTCAGAGAAAATGACTGTAAACAGACGAGAGCTTGTTTAGAACAGCTGAAAGAGATTCTCCAAGTCAGTTCTTAGTGTAGAAAAGGTAGCTAAGATCCGGGAAATCCTTAATTCGAGTTAAGATGACATGAAACACTGTATGAATCCTATATTCTTTACTTAAAGGAGACTAGAGTGGTAAATGTGTGTTATACAAGGCAGAATACCATTGAAATAGAGAAAGAAACACGTTCGGCAGCTTTGGAAAGCCTTACACTTCACTGAAAAGTAGTACTACACTCTATAACACAGTTGAGAGACAATGTTCCTGAGCTGCCTCAGTTCATAACAGTGTGTAGGAAGTTGTTTGATAAACTGGGCAAAGCTTATACTTGGACCAGAAGGTAGAATATAGGAAACTACATGAAAACATGAATAATTCAGTGAAAATGACTGTAAACAGATGAGAGCTTGTTTAGAACAGCTCAAAGAGATTATCCAAGTCAGTTCTTAGTGTAGAAAAGGTAGCTAAGATCCGGGAAATCCTTAATTCGAGTTAAGATGACATGAAACACTGTATGAATCCAATATTCTTTCCTTAAAGGAGACTAGAGTGGTAAATGTGTGTTATACAAGGCAGAATACCATTGAAATAGAGAAAGAAACACGTTCGGGAGCTTTGGAAAGCCTTACACTTCACTGAAATGTAGTACTACACTCTCTTACACAGTTGAGAGACAATGTTCCCGAGCTGCCTCAGTTCATAACAGTGTGTGGGAAGTTGTTTGATAAAGTGGGCAAAGCTTATACTTGGACCAGAAGGTAGAATATAGGAAACTACATGAAATTATGAATAATTCAGTGAAAATGACTGTCAGCAGATGAGAGCTTGTTTAGAACAGCTGAAAGAGATTCTCCAAGTCAGTTCTTAGTGTAGAAAAGGTAGCTAAGATCCGGGAAATCCTTAATTCGAGTTAAGATGATATGAAACACTGTATGAATCCTATATTCTTTACTTAAAGGAGAGTAGAGTGGTAAATGTGTGTTATACAAGGCAGAATACCATTGAAATAGAGAAAAAAACACGTTCGGAAGCTTTGGAAAGCCTCACACTTCACTGAAATGTAGTACTACACTCTATAACACAGTTGAGAGACAATGTTCCCGAGCTGCCTCAGTTCATAACAGTGTGTAGGAAGTTGTTTGATAAAGTGGGAAAAGCTTATACTTGGACCAGAAGGCAGAATATAGGAAACTACATGAAAACATGAATAATTCAGAGAAAATGACTGTAAACAGATGAGAGCTTGTTTAGAACAGCTCAAAGAGATTATCCAAGTCAGTTCTTAGTGTAGAAAAGGTAGCTAAGATCCGGGAAATCCTTAATTCGAGTTAAGATGACATGAAACACTGTATGAATCCAATATTCTTTCCTTAAAGGAGACTAGAGTGGTAAATGTATGTTATACAAGGCAGAATACCATTTAAATAGAGAAAGAAACACGTTCGGCAGCTTTGGAAAGCCTTACACTTCACTGAAATGTAGTACTACACTCTATAACACAGTTGACAGACAATGTTCCCGAGCTGCCTCAGTTCATAACAGTGTGTAGGAAGTTGTTTGATAAAGTGGGCAAAGCTTATACTTGGACCAGAAGGCAGAATATAGGAAACTACATGAAAACATGGAAAATTCAGAGAAAATGGGGTAAACAGATGAGAGGTTGTTTAGAACAGCTGAAAGAGATTCTCCAAGTCAGTTTTTAGTGTAGATAAGGTAGCTTAGATCCGGGAAATCCTTAATTCGAGTTAAGATGACATGAAACACTGTATGAATCCTATATTTTTTACTTAAAGGAGACTAGAGTGGTAAATGTGTGTTATACAAGGCAGAATACCATTGAAATAGAGAAAGAAACACGTTCGGGAGCTTTGGAAAGCCTTACACTTCACTGAAATGTAGTACTACACTCTATAACACAGTTGAGAGACAATGTTCCCGAGCTGCCTCAGTTCATAACAGTGTGTGGGAAGTTGTTTGATAAAGTGGGCAAAGCTTATACTTGGACCAGAAGGTAGAATATAGGAAACTACATGAAATCATGAATAATTCAGTGAAAATGACTGTCAGCAGATGAGAGCTTGTTTAGAACAGCTGAAAGAGATTCTCCAAGTCAGTTCTTAGTGTAGAAAAGGTAGCTAAGATCCGGGAAATCCTTAATTCGAGTTAAGATCACATGAAACACTGTATGAATCCTATATTCTTTACTTAAAGGAGACTAGAGTGGTAAAAGTGTGTTATACAAGGCAGAATACCATTGAAATAGAGAAAGAAACACGTTCGGCAGCTTTGGAAAGCCTTACACTTCACTGAAATGTAGTACTACACTCTATAACACAGTTGAGAGACAATGTTCCCGAGCTGCCTCAGTTCATAACGGTGTGTAGGAAGTTGTTTGATAAAGTGGGCAAAGCTTATACTTGGACCAGAAGGCAGAATATAGGAAACTCCATGAAAACATGAATAATTCAGTGAAAATGACTGTGAACAGATGAGAGCTTGTTTAGAACAGCTGAAAGAGATTCTCCAAGTCAGTTCTTAGTGTAGAAAAGGTAGCTAAGATCCGGGAAATCCTTAATTCGAATTAAGATGACATGAAACACTGTATGAATCCTATATTCTTTACTTAAAGGAGACTAGAGTGGTAAATGTGTGTTATACAAGGCAGAATACCATTGAAATAGAGAAAGAAACACGTTCGGCAGCTTTGGAAAGCCTTACACTTCACTGAAAAGTAGTACTACACTCTATAACACAGTTGAGAGACAATGTTCCCGAGCTGCCTCAGTTCATAACAGTGTGTAGGAAGTTGTTTGATAAACTGGGCAAAGCTTATACTTGGACCAGAAGGTAGAATATAGGAAACTACATGAAAACATGGATAATTCAGAGAAAATGACTGTAAACAGATTAGAACTTGTTTAGAACAGCTCAAATAGATACTCCAAGTCCGTTCTTATTGTAGAAAAGGTAGCTAAGATTCGGGAAATCGTTATTGGAGTTAAGATGACATGAAACACTGTATGAATCCTATATTCTTTACTTAAAGGAGACTAGAGTGCTAAATGTGTGTTATACAAGGCAGAATACCATTGAAATAGAGAAAGAAACACGTTTGGCAGCTTTGGAAAGCCTTACAGTTCACTGAAATGTAGTACTACACTCTATAACACAGTTGACAGACAATGTTCCCGAGCTGCCTCAGTTCATAACAGTGTGTAGGAAGTTGTTTGATAAAGTGGGCAAAGCTTATACTTGGACCAGAAGGCAGAATATAGGAAACTACATGAAAACATGGATAATTCAGAGAAAATGACTGTAAACAGATGAGAACTTGTTTAGAACAGCTCAAAGAGATTCTCCAAGTCAGTTCTTAGTGTAGAAAAGGTAGCTAAGATCCGGGAAATCCTTAATTCGAGTTAAGATGACATGAAACACTGTATGAATCCTATATTCTTTACTTAAAGGAGACTAGTGTGGTAAATGTGTGTTATACAAGGCAGAATACCATTGAAATAGAGAAAGAAACACGTTTGGCAGCTTTGGAAAGCCTTACACTTCACTGAAATGTAGTACTACACTCTATAACACAGTTGAGAGACAATGTTCCCGAGCTGCCTCAGTTCATAACAGTGTGTGGGAAATTGTTTGATAAAGTGGGCAAAGCTTATACTTGGACCAGAAGGTAGAATATAGGAAACTACATGAAATCATGAATAATTCAGTGAAAATGACTGTCAGCAGATGAGAGCTTGTTTAGAACAGCTGAAAGAGTTTCTCCAAGTCAGTTCTTACTGTAGAAAAGGTAGCTAAGATCCGGGAAATCCTTAATTCGAGTTAAGATGAAATGAAAAACTGTATGAATCCTATATTATTTACTTAAAGGAGACTAGAGTGGTAAATGTCTGTTATACAAGGCAGAATACCATTGAAATATAGAAAGAAACACTTTCGGCAGCTTTGGAAAACCTTACACTTCACTGAAATGTGGTACTACACTCTATAACACAGTTGAGAGACAATGTTCCCGAGCTGCCTCAGTTCATAACAGTGTGTGGGAAGTTGTTTGATAAAGTGGGCAAAGCTTATACTTGGACCAGAAGGTAGAATATAGGAAACTACATGAAATCATGAATAATTCAGTGAAAATGACTGTCAGCAGATGAGAGCTTGTTTAGAACAGCTGAAAGAGATTCTCCAAGTCAGTTCTTAGTGTAGAAAAGGTAGCTAAGATCCGGGAAATCCTTAATTCGAGTTAAGATGACATGAAACACTGTATGAATCCTATATTCTTTACTTAAAGGAGAGTAGAGTGGTAAATGTGTGTTATACAAGGCAGAATACCATTGAAATAGAGAAAGAAACACGTTCGGCAGCTTTGGAAAGCCTTACACTTCACTGAAATGTAGTACTACACTCTATAACACAGTTGAGAGACAATGTTCCCGAGCTGCCTCAGTTCATAACAGTGTGTAGGAAGTTGTTTGATAAAGTGGGCAAAGCTTATACTTGGACCAGAAGGCAGAATATAGGAAACTACATGAAAACATGAATAATTCAGAGAAAATGACTGTAAACAGATGAGAGCTTGTTTAGAACAGCTGAAAGAGATTCTCCAAGTCAGTTTTTAGTGTAGATAAGGTAGCTAAGATCCGGGAAATCCTTAATTCGAGTTAAGATGACATGAAACACTGTATGAATCCTATATTCTTTACTTAAAGGAGACTAGAGTGGTAAATGTGTGTTATACAAGGCAGAATACCATTGAAATAGAGAAAGAAACACGTTCGGCAGCTTTGGAAAGCCTCACACTTCACTGAAATGTAGTACTACACTCTATAACACAGTTGAGAGATAATGTTCCCGAGCTGCCTCAGTTCATAACAGTGTGTAGGAAGTTGTTTGATAAAGTGGTTAAAGCTTATACTTGGACCAGAAGGTAGAATATAGGAAACTACATGAAATCATGAATAATTCAGTGAAAATGACTGTCAGCAGATGAGAGCTTGTTTAGAACAGCTGAAAGAGATTCTCCAAGTCAGTTCTTAGTGTAGAAAAGGTAGCTAAGATCCGGGAAATCCTTAATTCGAGTTAAGATGACATGAAACACTGTATGAATCCTATATTCTTTACTTAAAGGAGAGTAGAGTGGTAAATGTGTGTTATACAAGGCAGAATACCATTGAAATAGAGAAAGAAACACGTTCGGCAGCTTTGGAAAGCCTCACACTTCACTGAAATGTAGTACTACACTCTATAACACAGTTGAGAGGCAATGTACCCGAGCTGCCTCAGTTCATAACGGTGTGTAGGAAGTTGTTTGATAAAGTGGGCAAAGCTTATACTTGGACCAGAAGGCAGATTATAGGAAACTCCATGAAAACATGAATAATTCAGTGAAAATGACTGTGTACAGATGAGAGCTTGTTTAGAACAGCTGAAAGAGATTCTCCAAGTCAGTTCTTAGTGTAGAAAAGGTAGCTAAGATCCGGGAAATCTTAATTCCAGTTAAAATCACATGAAACACTGTATGAATCCTATATTCTTTACTGAAAGGAGACTAGAGTGGTAAATGTTTGTTATACAAGGCAGAATACCATTGAAATAGAGAAAGAAACACGATCGGCAGCTTTGGAAAGCCTTACACTTCACTGAAATGTAGTACTACACTCTATAACACAGTTGAGAGACAATGTTCCCTACTTGCCTCAGTTCATAACAGTGTGTAGGAAGTTGTTTGATAAAGTGGGCAAAGCTTATACTTGGGCCAGAAGGCAGAATATAGGAAACTACATGAAAACATGAATAATTCAGAGAAAATGACTGTAAACAGATGAGAGCTTGTTTAGAACAGCTGAAAGAGATTCTCCAAGTCAGTTTTTAGTGTAGATAAGGTAGCTAAGATCCGGAAAATCCTTAATTCGAGTTAAGATGACATGAAACACTGTATGAATCCTATATTATTTACTTAAAGGAGACTAGAGTGGTAAATGTGTGTTATACAAGGCAGAATACCATTGAAATAGAGAAAGAAACACGTTCGGCAGCTTTGGAAAGCCTTACACTTCACTGAAATGTAGTACTACACTCTATAACACAGTTGAGAGACAATGTTCCCGAGCTGCCTCAGTTCATAACAGTGTGTGGGAAGTTGTTTGATAAAGTGGGCAAAGCTTATACTTGGACCAGAAGGTAGAATATAGGAAACTACATGAAATCATGAATAATTCAGTGAAAATGACTGTCAGCAGATGAGAGCTTGTTTAGAACAGCTGAAAGAGATTCTCCAAGTAAGTTCTTAGTGTAGAAAAGGTAGCTAAGATCCGGGAAATCCTTAATTCGAGTTAAGATGACATGAAACACTGTATGAATCCTATATTCTTTGCTTAAAGGAGACTAGAGTGGTAAATGTGTGTTATACAAGGCAGAATACCATTGAAATAGAGAAAGAAACAAGTTCGGCAGCTTTGGAAAGCCTTACACTTCACTGAAAAGTAGTACTACACTCTATAACACAGTTGAGAGACAATGTTCCCGAGCTGCCTCAGTTCATAACAGTGTGTGGGAAGTTGTTTGATAAAGTGGGCAAAGCTTATACTTGGACCAGAAGGCAGAATATAGGAAACTCCATGAAAACATGAATAATTCCGTGAAAATGACTGTAAACAGATGAGAGCTTGTTTAGAACAGCTCAAAGAGATTATCCAAGTCAGTTCTTAGTGTAGAAAAGGTAGCTAAGATCCGGGAAATCCTTAATTCGAGTTAAGATGACATGAAACACTATGAATCCAATATTCTTTCCTTAGAGGAGACTAGAGTGGTAAATGTATGTTATACAAGGCAGAATACCATTTAAATAGAGAAAGAAACACGTTCGGCAGCTTTGGAAAGCCTTACACTTCACTGAAATATAGTACTACACACAATAACACAGTTGAGAGACAATGTTCCCGAGCTGCCTCAGTTCAGAACAGTGTGTAGGAAGTTGTTTGATAAAGTGGGCAAAGCTTATACTTGGACCAGAAGGCAGAATATAGGAAACTACATGAAATCATGAATAATTCAGTGAAAATGACAGTCAGCAGATGAGAGCTTGTTTAGAACAGTTGAAAGAGATGCTCCAAGTCAGTTCTTAGTGTAGAAAAGGTAGCTAAGATCCGGGAAATCCTTAATTCGAGTTAAGATGACATGAAACACTGTATGAATCCTATATTCTTTACTTAAAGGAGACTAGAGTGGTAAATGTGTGTTATACAAGGCAGAATACCATTGAAATAGAGAAAGAAACACGTTCGGCGGCTTTGGAAAGCCTTACACTTCACTGAAATGTAGTACTACACTCTATAACACAGTTGAGAGACAATGTTCCCGAGCTGCCTCAGTTCATAACAGTGTGTAGGAAGTTGTTTGATAAAGTGGGCAAAGCTTATACTTGGACCAGAAGGCAGAATATAGGAAACTACATGAAAACGTGGAAAATTCAGAGAAAATGACTGTAAACAGATGAGAGGTTGTTTAGAACAGCTGAAAGAGATTCTCCAAGTCAGTTTTTAGTGTAGATAAGGTAGCTTAGATCCGGGAAATCCTTAATTCGAGTTAAGATGACATGAAACACTGTATGAATCCTATATTCTTTACTTAAAGGAGACTAGAGTGGTAAATGTGTGTTATACAAGTCAGAATACCATTGAAATAGAGAAAGAAACACGTTCGGCAGCTTTGGAAAGCCTTACACTTCACTGAAATGTAGTACTACACTCTATAACACAGTTGAGAGACAATGTTCCCGAGCTGCCTCAGTTCATAACAGTGTGTGGGAAGTTGTTTGATAAAGTGGGCAAAGCTTATACTTGGACCAGAAGGCAGAATATAGGAAACTCCATGAAAACATGAATAATTCCGTGAAAATGACTGTGAACAGATGAGAGCTTGTTTAGAACAGCTGAAAGAGATTCTCCAAGTCAGTTCTTAGTGTAGAAAAAGTAGCTAAGATCCGGGAAATCCTTAATTCGAGTTAAGATGACATGAAACACTATGAATCCAATATTCTTTCCTTAAAGGAGACTAGAGTGGTAAATGTATGTTATACAAGGCAGAATACCATTTAAATAGAGAAAGAAACACGTTCGGCAGCTTTGGAAAGCCTTACACTTCACTGAAATATAGTACTACACACAATAACACAGTTGAGAGACAATGTTCCCGAGGTGCCTCAGTTCATAACAGTGTTTAGGAAGTTGTTTGATAAAGTGGGCAAAGCCTATACTTGGACCAGAAGGCAGAATATAGGAAACTACATGAAATCATGAATAATTCAGTGAAAATGACAGTCAGCAGATGAGAGCTTGTTTAGAACAGCTGAAAGAGATGCTCCAAGTCAGTTCTTAGTGTAGAAAAGGTAGCAAAGATCCGGGAAATCCTTAATTCGAGTTAAGATGACATGAAACACTGTATAAATCCTATATTCTTTACTTAAGGAGAGTAGAGTGGTAAATGTGTGTTATACAAGGCAGAATACCATTGAAATAGAGAAAGAAACACGTTCGGCAGCTTTGGAAAGCCTCACACTTCACTGAAATGTAGTACTACACTCTGTAACACAGTTGAGAGACAATGTTCCCGAGCTGCCTCAGTTCATAACAGTGTGTAGGAAGTTGTTTGATAAACTGGGCAAAGCTTATACTTGGACCAGAAGGTAGAATATAGGAAACTACATGAAAACATGAATAATTCAGTGAAAATGACTGTAAACAGATGAGAGCTTGTTTAGAACAGCTCAAAGAGATTATCCAAGTCAGTTCTTAGTGTAGAAAAGGTAGCTAAGATCCGGGAAATCCTTAATTCGAGTTAAGATGACATGAAACACTATGAATACAATATTCTTTCCTTAAAGGAGACTAGACTGGTAAATGTATGTTATACAAGGCAGAATACCATTTAAATAGAGAAAGAAACACGTTCGGGAGCTTTGGAAAGCCTTACACTTCACTGAAATATAGTACTACACACAATAACACAGTTGAGAGACAATGTTCCCGAGCTGCCTCAGTTCATAACGGTGTGTAGGAAGTTGTTTGATAAAGTGGGCAAAGCTTATACTTGGACCAGAAGGCAGAATATAGGAAACTACATGAAATCATGAATAATTCATTGAAAATGACGGTCAGCAGATGAGACCTTGTTTAGAACAGCTGAAAGAGATGCTCCAAGTCAGTTCTTAGTGTAGAAAAGGTAGCTAAGATCCGAGAAATCCTTAATTCGAGTTAAGATGACATGAAACACTGTATGAATCCTATATTCTTTACTTAAAGGAGACTAGAGTGGTAAATGTGTGTTATACAAGGCAGAATACCATTGAAATAGAGAAAGAAACAGGTTCGCAGCTTTGGAAAGCCTCACACTTCACTGAAATGTAGTACTACACTCTATAACACAGTTGAGAGACAATGTTCCCGAGCTGCCTCAGTTCATAACAGTGTGTAGGAAGTTGTTTGATAAAGTGGGAAAAGCTTATACTTGGACCAGAAGGCAGAATAAAGGAAACTACATGAAAACATGAATAATTCAGAGAAAATGACTGTAAACAGATGAGAGCTTGTTTAGAACAGCTGAAAGAGATTCTCCAAGTCAGTTTTTAGTGTAGATAAGGTAGCTAAGATCCGGGAAATCCTTAATTCGAGTTAAGATCACATGAAACACTGTATGAATCCTATATTCTTTACTAAAAGGAGACTAGAGTGGTAAATGTGTGTTATACAAGGCAGAATACCATTGAAATAGAGAAAGAAACACGTTCGGCAGCTGTGGAAAGCCTTAAACTTCACTGAAATGTAGTACTACACTCTAAAACACAGTTGAGAGACAATGTTCCCGAGCTGCCTCAGTTCATAACGCTGTGTAGGAAGTTGTTTGATAAAGTGGGCAAAGCTTATACTTGGACCAGAAGGCAGAATATAGGAAACTCCATGAAAACATGAATAATTCAGTGAAAATGACTGTGAACAGATGAGAGCTTGTTTAGAACAGCTGAAAGAGATTCTCCAAGTCAGTTCTTAGTGTAGAAAAGGTAGCTAAGATCCGGGAAATCCTTAATTCGAGTTAAGATGACATGAAACACTGTATGAATCCTATATTCTTTACTTAAAGGAGACTAGAGTGTTAAATGTGTGTTATACAAGGCAGAATACCATTGAAATAGAGAAAGAAACACGTTCGGCAGCTTTGGAAAGCCTTACACTTCACTGAAAAGTAGTACTACACTCTATAACACAGTTGAGAGACAATGTTCCCGAGCTGCCTCAGTTCATAACAGTGTGTAGGAAGATGTTTGATAAACTGGGCAAAGCTTATACTTGGACCAGAAGGTAGAATATAGGAAACTACCTGAAAACATAAATAATTCAGTGAAAATGACTGTAAACAGATGAGAGCTTGTTTAGAACAGCTCAAAGAGATTATCCAAGTCAGTTCTTAGTGTAGAAAAGGTAGCTAAGATCCGGGAAATCCTTAATTCGAGTTAAGATGACATGAAACACTATGAATCCAATATTTTTTCCTTAAAGGAGACTAGAGTGGTAAATGTATGTTATACAAGGCAGAATACCATTTAAATAGAGAAAGAAACACGTTCGGCAGCTTTGGAAAGCCTTACACTTCACTGAAATATAGTACTACACACAATAACACAGTTGAGAGACAATGTTCCCGAGCTGCCTCAGTTCATAACGGTGTGTAGGAAGTTGTTTGATAAAGTGGGCAAAGCTTATACTTGGACCAGAAGGCAGAATATAGGAAACTACATGAAATCATGAATAATTCAGTGAAAATGACGGTCAGCAGATGAGACCTTGTTTAGAACAGCTGAAAGAGATGCTCCAAGTCAGTTCTTAGTGTAGAAAAGGTAGCTAAGATCCGGGAAATCCTTAATTCGAGTTAAGATGACATGAAACACTGTATGAATCCTATATTCTTTACTTAAAGGAGACTAGAGTGGTAAATGTGTGTTATACAAGGCAGAATACCATTGAAATAGAGAAAGAAACACGTTCGGCAGCTTTGGAAAGCCTCACACTTCACTGAAATGTAGTACTACACTCTATAACACAGTTGAGAGACAATGTTCCCGAGCTGCCTCAGTTCATAACAGTGTGTAGGAAGTTGTTTGATAAAGTGGGAAAAGCTTATACTTGGACCAGAAGGCAGAATATAGGAAACTACATGAAAACATGAATAATTCAGAGAAAATGACTGTAAACAGATGAGAGCTTGTTTAGAACAGCTGAAAGAGATTCTCCAAGTCAGTTTTTAGTGTAGATAAGGTAGCTAAGATCCGGGAAATCCTTAATTCGAGTTAAGATCACATGAAACACTGTATGAATCCTATATTCTTTACTAAAAGGAGACTAGAGTGGTAAATGTGTGTTATACAAGGCAGAATACCATTGAAATAGAGAAAGAAACACGTTCGGCAGCTTTGGAAAGCCTTACACTTCACTGAAATGTAGTACTACACTCTATAACACAGTTGAGAGACAATGTTCCCGAGCTGCCTCAGTTCATAACGGTGTGTAGGAAGTTGTTTGATAAAGTGGGCAAAGCTTATACTTGGACCAGAAGGCAGAATATAGGAAACTCCATGAAAACATGAATAATTCAGTGAAAATGACTGTGAACAGATGAGAGCTTGTTTAGAACAGCTGAAAGAGATTCTCCAAGTCAGTTCTTAGTGTAGAAAAGGTAGCTAAGATCCCGGAAATCCTTAATTCGAGTTAAGATGACATGAAACACTGTATGAATCCTATATTCTTTACTTAAAGGAGACTAGAGTGGTAAATGTGTGTTATACAAGGCAGAATACCATTGAAATAGAGAGAGAAACACGTTCGGCAGCTTTGGAAAGCCTTACACTTCACTGAAAAGTAGTACTACACTCTATAACACAGTTGAGAGACAATGTTCCCGAGCTGCCTCAGTTCATAACAGTGTGTAGGAAGTTGTTTGATAAACTGGGCAAAGCTTATACTTGGACCAGAAGGTAGAATATAGGAAACTACATGAAAACATAAATAATTCAGTGAAAATGACTGTAAACAGATGAGAGCTTGTTTAGAACAGCTCAAAGAGATTATCCAAGTCAGTTCTTAGTGTAGAAAAGGTAGCTAAGATCCGGGAAATCCTTAATTCGAGTTAAGATGACATGAAACACTATGAATCCAATATTCTTTCCTTAAAGGAGACTAGAGTGGTAAATGTATGTTATACAAGGCAGAATACCATTTAAATAGAGAAAGAAACACGTTCGGCAGCTTTGGAAAGCCTTACACTTCACTGAAATATAGTACTACACACAATAACACAGTTGAGAGACAGTGTTCCCGAGCTGCCTCAGTTCATAACGGTGTGTAGGAAGTTGTTTGATAAAGTGGGCAAAGCTTATACTTGGACCAGAAGGCAGAATATAGGAAACTACATGAAATCATGAATAATTCAGTGAAAATGACGGTCAGCAGATGAGACCTTGTTTAGAACAGCTGAAAGAGATGCTCCAAGTCAGTTCTTAGTGTAGAAAAGGTAGCTAAGATCCGGGAAATCCTTAATTTGAGTTAAGATGACATGAAACACTGTATGAATCCTATATTCTTTACTTAAAGGAGACTAGAGTGGTAAATGTGTGTTATACAAGTTAGAATACCATTGAAATAGAGAAAGAAACACGTTCGGCAGCTTTGGAAAGCCTCACACTTCACTGAAATGTAGTACTACACTCTATAACACAGTTGAGAGACAATGTTCCCGAGCTGCCTCAGTTCATAACAGTGTGTAGGAAGTTGTTTGATAAAGTGGGAAAAGCTTATACTTGGACCAGAAGGCAGAATATAGGAAACTACATGAAAACATGAATAATTCAGAGAAAATGACTGTAAACAGATGAGAGCTTGTTTAGAACAGCTGAAAGAGATTCTCCAAGTCAGTTTTTAGTGTAGATAAGGTAGCTAAGATCCGGGAAATCCTTAATTCGAGTTAAGATCACATGAAACACTGTATGAATCCTATATTCTTTACTAAAAGGAGACTAGAGTGGTAAATGTGTGTTATACAAGGCAGAATACCATTGAAATAGAGAAAGAAACACGTTCGGCAGCTTTGGAAAGCCTTACACTTCACTGAAAAGTAGTACTACACTCTATAACACAGTTGAGAGACAATGTTCCCGAGCTGCCTCAGTTCATAACAGTGTGTAGGAAGATGTTTGATAAACTGGGCAAAGCTTATACTTGGACCAGAAGGTAGAATATAGGAAACTACATGAAAACATAAATAATTCAGTGAAAATGACTGTAAACAGATGAGAGCTTGTTTAGAACAGCTCAAAGAGATTATCCAAGTCAGTTCTTAGTGTAGAAAAGGTAGCTAAGATCCGGGAAATCCTTAATTCGAGTTAAGATGACATGAAACACTATGAATCCAATATTCTTTCCTTAAAGGAGACTAGAGTGGTAAATGTATGTTATACAAGGCAGAATACCATTTAAATAGAGAAAGAAACACGTTCGGCAGCTTTGGAAAGCCTTACACTTCACTGAAATATAGTACTACACACAATAACACAGTTGAGAGACAATGTTCCCGAGCTGCCTCAGTTCATAACGGTGTGTAGGAAGTTGTTTGATAAAGTGGGCAAAGCTTATACTTGGACCAGAAGGCAGAATATAGGAAACTACATGAAATCATGAATAATTCAGTGAAAATGACGGTCAGCAGATGAGACCTTGTTTAGAACAGCTGAAAGAGATGCTCCAAGTCAGTTCTTAGTGTAGAAAAGGTAGCTAAGATCCGGGAAATCCTTAATTCGAGTTAAGATGACATGAAACACTGTATGAATCCGATATTCTTTACTTAAAGGAGACTAGAGTGGTAAATGTGTGTTATACAAGGCAGAATACCATTGAAATAGAGAAAGAAACACGTTCGGCAACTTTGGAAAGCCTCACACTTCACTGAAATGTAGTACTACACTCTATAACACAGTTGAGAGACAATGTTCCCGAGCTGCCTCAGTTCATAACAGTGTGTAGGAAGTTGTTGGATAAAGTGGGAAAAGCTTATACTTGGACCAGAAGGCAGAATATAGGAAACTACATGAAAACATGAATAATTCAGAGAAAATGACTGTAAACAGATGAGAGCTTGTTTAGAACAGCTGAAAGAGATTCTCCAAGTCAGTTTTTAGTGTAGATAAGGTAGCTAAGATCCGGGAAATCCTTAATTCGAGTTAAGATCACATGAAACACTGTATGAATCCTATATTCTTTACTAAAAGGAGACTAGAGTGGTAAATGTGTGTTATACAAGGCAGAATACCATTGAAATAGAGAAAGAAACACGTTCGGCAGCTTTGGAAAGCCTTACACTTCACTGAAATGTAGTACTACACTCTATAACACAGTTGAGAGACAATGTTCCCGAGCTGCCTCAGTTCATAACGGTGTGTAGGAAGTTGTTTGATAAAGTGGGCAAAGCTTATACTTGGACCAGAAGGCAGAATATAGGAAACTCCATGAAAACATGAATAATTCAGTGAAAATGACTGTGAACAGATGAGAGCTTGTTTAGAACAGCTGAAAGAGATTCTCCAAGTCAGTTCTTAGTGTAGAAAAGGTAGCTAAGATCCCGGAAATCCTTAATTCGAGTTAAGATGACATGAAACACTGTATGAATCCTATATTCTTTACTTAAAGGAGACTAGAGTGGTAAATGTGTGTTATACAAGGCAGAATACCATTGAAATAGAGAAAGAAACACGTTCGGCAGCTTTGGAAAGCCTTACACTTCACTGAAAAGTAGTACTACACTCTATAACACAGTTGAGAGACAATGTTCCCGAGCTGCCTCAGTTCATAACAGTGTGTAGGAAGTTGTTTGATAAACTGGGCAAAGCTTATACTTGGACCAGAAGGTAGAATATAGGAAACTACATGAAAACATAAATAATTCAGTGAAAATGACTGTAAACAGAAGAGAGCTTGTTTAGAACAGCTCAAAGAGATTATCCAAGTCAGTTCTTAGTGTAGAAAAGGTAGCTAAGATCCGGGAAATCCTTAATTCGAGTTAAGATGACATGAAACACTATGAATCCAATATTCTTTCCTTAAAGGAGACTAGAGTGGTAAATGTATGTTATACAAGGCAGAATACCATTTAAATAGAGAAAGAAACACGTTCGGCAGCTTTGGAAAGCCTTACACTTCACTGAAATATAGTACTACACACAATAACACAGTTGAGAGACAATGTTCCCGAGCTGCCTCAGTCCATAACGGTGTGTAGGAAGTTGTTTGATAAAGTGGGTAAAGCTTATACTTGGACCAGAAGGCAGAATATAGGAAACTACATGAAATCATGAATAATTCAGTGAAAATGACGGTCAGCAGATGAGACCTTGTTTAGAACAGCTGAAAGAGATGCTCCAAGTCAGTTCTTAGTGTAGAAAAGGTAGCTAAGATCCGGGAAATCCTTAATTTGAGTTAAGATGACATGAAACACTGTATGAATCCTATATTCTTTACTTAAAGGAGACTAGAGTGGTAAATGTGTGTTATACAAGGCAGAATACCATTGAAATAGAGAAAGAAACACGTTCGGCAGCTTTGGAAAGCCTCACACTTCACTGAAATGTAGTACTACACTCTATAACACAGTTGAGAGACAATGTTCCCGAGCTGCCTCAGTTCATAACAGTGTGTAGGAAGTTGTTTGATAAAGTGGGAAAAGCTTATACTTGGACCAGAAGGCAGAATATAGGAAACTACATGAAAACATGAATAATTCAGAGAAAATGACTGTAAACAGATGAGAGCTTGTTTAGAACAGCTGAAAGAGATTCTCCAAGTCAGTTTTTAGTGTAGATAAGGTAGCTAAGATCCGGGAAATCCTTAATTCGAGTTAAGATCACATGAAACACTGTATGAATCCTATATTCTTTACTAAAAGGAGACTAGAGTGGTAAATGTGTGTTATACAAGGCAGAATACCATTGAAATAGAGAAAGAAACACGTTCGGCAGCTTTGGAAAGCCTTAAACTTCACTGAAATGTAGTACTACACTCTATAACACAGTTGAGAGACAATGTTCCCGAGCTGCCTCAGTTCATAACGGTGTGTAGGAAGTTGTTTGATAAAGTGGGCAAAGCTTATACTTGGACCAGAAGGCAGAATATAGGAAACTCCATGAAAACATGAATAATTCAGTGAAAATGACTGTGAACAGATGAGAGCTTGTTTAGAACAGCTGAAAGAGATTCTCCAAGTCAGTTCTTAGTGTAGAAAAGGTAGCTAAGATCCCGGAAATCCTTAATTCGAGTTAAGATGACATGAAACACTGTATGAATCCTATATTCTTTACTTAAAGGAGACTAGAGTGGTAAATGTGTGTTATACAAGGCAGAATACCATTGAAATAGAGAAAGAAACACGTTCGGCAGCTTTGGAAAGCCTTACACTTCACTGAAAAGTAGTACTACACTCTATAACACAGTTGAGAGACAATGTTCCCGAGCTGCCTCAGTTCATAACAGTGTGTAGGAAGTTGTTTGATAAACTGGGCAAAGCTTATACTTGGACCAGAAGGTAGAATATAGGAAACTACATGAAAACATAAATAATTCGGTGAAAATGACTGTAAACAGATGAGAGCTTGTTTAGAACAGCTCAAAGAGATTATCCAAGTCAGTTCTTAGTGTAGAAAAGGTAGCTAAGATCCGGGAAATCCTTAATTCGAGTTAAGATGACATGAAACACTATGAATCCAATATTCTTTCCTTAAAGGAGACTAGAGTGGTAAATGTATGTTATACAAGGCAGAATACCATTTAAATAGAGAAAGAAACACGTTCGGCAGCTTTGGAAAGCCTTACACTTCACTGAAATATAGTACTACACACAATAACACAGTTGAGAGACAATGTTCCCGAGCTGCCTCAGTTCATAACGGTGTGTAGGAAGTTGTTTGATAAAGTGGGCAAAGCTTATACTTGGACCAGAAGGCAGAATATAGGAAACTACATGAAATCATGAATAATTCAGTGAAAATGACTGTCAGCAGATGAGACCTTGTTTAGAACAGCTGAAAGAGATGCTCCAAGTCAGTTCTTAGTGTAGAAAAGGTAGCTAAGATCCGGGATATCCTTAATTCGAGTTAAGATGACATGAAACACTGTATGAATCCTATATTCTTTACTTAAAGGAGACTAGAGTGGTAAATGTGTGTTATACAAGGCAGAATACCATTGAAATAGAGAAAGAAACACGTTCGGCAGCTTTGGAAAGCCTCACACTTCACTGAAATGTAGTACTACACTCTATAACACAGTTGAGAGACAATGTTCCCGAGCTGCCTCAGTTCATAACGGTGTGTAGGAAGTTGTTTGATAAAGTGGGCAAAGCTTATACTTGGACCAGAAGGCAGAATATAGGAAACTCCATGAAAACATGAATAATTCAGTGAAAATGACTGTGAACAGATGAGAGCTTGTTTAGAACAGCTGAAAGAGATTCTCCAAGTCAGTTCTTAGTGTAGAAAAGGTAGCTAAGATCCGGGAAATCCTTAATTCGAGTTAAGATGACATGAAACACTGTATGAATCCTATATTCTTTACTTAAAGGAGACTAGAGTGGTAAATGTGTGTTATACAAGGCAGAATACCATTGAAATAGAGAAAGAAACACGTTCGGCAGCTTTGGAAAGCCTTACACTTCACTGAAAAGTAGTACTACACTCTATAACACAGTTGAGAGACAATGTTCCCGAGCTGCCTCAGTTCATAACAGTGTGTAGGAAGTTGTTTGATAAACTGGGCAAAGCTTATACTTGGACCAGAAGGTAGAATATAGGAAACTACATGAAAACATAAATAATTCAGTGAAAATGACTGTAAACAGAAGAGAGCTTGTTTAGAACAGCTCAAAGAGATTATCCAAGTCAGTTCTTAGTGTAGAAAAGGTAGCTAAGATCCGGGAAATCCTTAATTCGAGTTAAGATGACATGAAACACTATGAATCCAATATTCTTTCCTTAAAGGAGACTAGAGTGGTAAATGTATGTTATACAAGGCAGAATACCATTTAAATAGAGAAAGAAACACGTTCGGCAGCTTTGGAAAGCCTTACACTTCACTGAAATATAGTACTACACACAATAACACAGTTGAGAGACAATGTTCCCGAGCTGCCTCAGTCCATAACGGTGTGTAGGAAGTTGTTTGATAAAGTGGGTAAAGCTTATACTTGGACCAGAAGGCAGAATATAGGAAACTACATGAAATCATGAATAATTCAGTGAAAATGACGGTCAGCAGATGAGACCTTGTTTAGAACAGCTGAAAGAGATGCTCCAAGTCAGTTCTTAGTGTAGAAAAGGTAGCTAAGATCCGGGAAATCCTTAATTTGAGTTAAGATGACATGAAACACTGTATGAATCCTATATTCTTTACTTAAAGGAGACTAGAGTGGTAAATGTGTGTTATACAAGGCAGAATACCATTGAAATAGAGAAAGAAACACGTTCGGCAGCTTTGGAAAGCCTCACACTTCACTGAAATGTAGTACTACACTCTATAACACAGTTGAGAGACAATGTTCCCGAGCTGCCTCAGTTCATAACAGTGTGTAGGAAGTTGTTTGATAAAGTGGGAAAAGCTTATACTTGGACCAGAAGGCAGAATATAGGAAACTACATGAAAACATGAATAATTCAGAGAAAATGACTGTAAACAGATGAGAGCTTGTTTAGAACAGCTGAAAGAGATTCTCCAAGTCAGTTTTTAGTGTAGATAAGGTAGCTAAGATCCGGGAAATCCTTAATTCGAGTTAAGATCACATGAAACACTGTATGAATCCTATATTCTTTACTAAAAGGAGACTAGAGTGGTAAATGTGTGTTATACAAGGCAGAATACCATTGAAATAGAGAAAGAAACACGTTCGGCAGCTTTGGAAAGCCTTAAACTTCACTGAAATGTAGTACTACACTCTATAACACAGTTGAGAGACAATGTTCCCGAGCTGCCTCAGTTCATAACGGTGTGTAGGAAGTTGTTTGATAAAGTGGGCAAAGCTTATACTTGGACCAGAAGGCAGAATATAGGAAACTCCATGAAAACATGAATAATTCAGTGAAAATGACTGTGAACAGATGAGAGCTTGTTTAGAACAGCTGAAAGAGATTCTCCAAGTCAGTTCTTAGTGTAGAAAAGGTAGCTAAGATCCCGGAAATCCTTAATTCGAGTTAAGATGACATGAAACACTGTATGAATCCTATATTCTTTACTTAAAGGAGACTAGAGTGGTAAATGTGTGTTATACAAGGCAGAATACCATTGAAATAGAGAAAGAAACACGTTCGGCAGCTTTGGAAAGCCTTACACTTCACTGAAAAGTAGTACTACACTCTATAACACAGTTGAGAGACAATGTTCCCGAGCTGCCTCAGTTCATAACAGTGTGTAGGAAGTTGTTTGATAAACTGGGCAAAGCTTATACTTGGACCAGAAGGTAGAATATAGGAAACTACATGAAAACATAAATAATTCGGTGAAAATGACTGTAAACAGATGAGAGCTTGTTTAGAACAGCTCAAAGAGATTATCCAAGTCAGTTCTTAGTGTAGAAAAGGTAGCTAAGATCCGGGAAATCCTTAATTCGAGTTAAGATGACATGAAACACTATGAATCCAATATTCTTTCCTTAAAGGAGACTAGAGTGGTAAATGTATGTTATACAAGGCAGAATACCATTTAAATAGAGAAAGAAACACGTTCGACAGCTTTGGAAAGCCTTACACTTCACTGAAATATAGTACTACACACAATAACACAGTTGAGAGACAATGTTCCCGAGCTGCCTCAGTTCATAACGGTGTGTAGGAAGTTGTTTGATAAAGTGGGCAAAGCTTATACTTGGACCAGAAGGCAGAATATAGGAAACTACATGAAATCATGAATAATTCAGTGAAAATAACTGTCAGCAGATGAGACCTTGTTTAGAACAGCTGAAAGAGATGCTCCAAGTCAGTTCTTAGTGTAGAAAAGGTAGCTAAGATCCGGGATATCCTTAATTCGAGTTAAGATGACATGAAACACTGTATGAATCCTATATTCTTTACTTAAAGGAGACTAGAGTGGTAAATGTGTGTTATACAAGGCAGAATACCATTGAAATAGAGAAAGAAACACGTTCGGCAGCTTTGGAAAGCCTTACACTTCACTGAAAAGTAGTACTACACTCTATAACACAGTTGAGAGACAATGTTCCCGAGCTGCCTCAGTTCATAACAGTGTGTAGGAAGTTGTTTGATAAACTGGGCAAAGCTTATACTTGGACCAGAAGGTAGAATATAGGAAACTACATGAAAACATAAATAATTCAGTGAAAATGACTGTAAACAGAAGAGAGCTTGTTTAGAACAGCTCAAAGAGATTATCCAAGTCAGTTCTTAGTGTAGAAAAGGTAGCTAAGATCCGGGAAATCCTTAATTCGAGTTAAGATGACATGAAACACTATGAATCCAATATTCTTTCCTTAAAGGAGACTAGAGTGGTAAATGTATGTTATACAAGGCAGAATACCATTTAAATAGAGAAAGAAACACGTTCGGCAGCTTTGGAAAGCCTTACACTTCACTGAAATATAGTACTACACACAATAACACAGTTGAGAGACAATGTTCCCGAGCTGCCTCAGTCCATAACGGTGTGTAGGAAGTTGTTTGATAAAGTGGGTAAAGCTTATACTTGGACCAGAAGGCAGAATATAGGAAACTACATGAAATCATGAATAATTCAGTGAAAATGACGGTCAGCAGATGAGACCTTGTTTAGAACAGCTGAAAGAGATGCTCCAAGTCAGTTCTTAGTGTAGAAAAGGTAGCTAAGATCCGGGAAATCCTTAATTTGAGTTAAGATGACATGAAACACTGTATGAATCCTATATTCTTTACTTAAAGGAGACTAGAGTGGTAAATGTGTGTTATACAAGGCAGAATACCATTGAAATAGAGAAAGAAACACGTTCGGCAGCTTTGGAAAGCCTCACACTTCACTGAAATGTAGTACTACACTCTATAACACAGTTGAGAGACAATGTTCCCGAGCTGCCTCAGTTCATAACAGTGTGTAGGAAGTTGTTTGATAAAGTGGGAAAAGCTTATACTTGGACCAGAAGGCAGAATATAGGAAACTACATGAAAACATGAATAATTCAGAGAAAATGACTGTAAACAGATGAGAGCTTGTTTAGAACAGCTGAAAGAGATTCTCCAAGTCAGTTTTTAGTGTAGATAAGGTAGCTAAGATCCGGGAAATCCTTAATTCGAGTTAAGATCACATGAAACACTGTATGAATCCTATATTCTTTACTAAAAGGAGACTAGAGTGGTAAATGTGTGTTATACAAGGCAGAATACCATTGAAATAGAGAAAGAAACACGTTCGGCAGCTTTGGAAAGCCTTAAACTTCACTGAAATGTAGTACTACACTCTATAACACAGTTGAGAGACAATGTTCCCGAGCTGCCTCAGTTCATAACGGTGTGTAGGAAGTTGTTTGATAAAGTGGGCAAAGCTTATACTTGGACCAGAAGGCAGAATATAGGAAACTCCATGAAAACATGAATAATTCAGTGAAAATGACTGTGAACAGATGAGAGCTTGTTTAGAACAGCTGAAAGAGATTCTCCAAGTCAGTTCTTAGTGTAGAAAAGGTAGCTAAGATCCCGGAAATCCTTAATTCGAGTTAAGATGACATGAAACACTGTATGAATCCTATATTCTTTACTTAAAGGAGACTAGAGTGGTAAATGTGTGTTATACAAGGCAGAATACCATTGAAATAGAGAAAGAAACACGTTCGGCAGCTTTGGAAAGCCTTACACTTCACTGAAAAGTAGTACTACACTCTATAACACAGTTGAGAGACAATGTTCCCGAGCTGCCTCAGTTCATAACAGTGTGTAGGAAGTTGTTTGATAAACTGGGCAAAGCTTATACTTGGACCAGAAGGTAGAATATAGGAAACTACATGAAAACATAAATAATTCAGTGAAAATGACTGTAAACAGATGAGAGCTTGTTTAGAACAGCTCAAAGAGATTATCCAAGTCAGTTCTTAGTGTAGAAAAGGTAGCTAAGATCCGGGAAATCCTTAATTCGAGTTAAGATGACATGAAACACTATGAATCCAATATTCTTTCCTTAAAGGAGACTAGAGTGGTAAATGTATGTTATACAAGGCAGAATACCATTTAAATAGAGAAAGAAACACGTTCGGCAGCTTTGGAAAGCCTTACACTTCACTGAAATATAGTACTACACACAATAACACAGTTGAGAGACAATGTTCCCGAGCTGCCTCAGTTCATAACGGTGTGTAGGAAGTTGTTTGATAAAGTGGGCAAAGCTTATACTTGGACCAGAAGGCAGAATATAGGAAACTACATGAAATCATGAATAATTCAGTGAAAATGACTGTCAGCAGATGAGACCTTGTTTAGAACAGCTGAAAGAGATGCTCCAAGTCAGTTCTTAGTGTAGAAAAGGTAGCTAAGATCCGGGATATCCTTAATTCGAGTTAAGATGACATGAAACACTGTATGAATCCTATATTCTTTACTTAAAGGAGACTAGAGTGGTAAATGTGTGTTATACAAGGCAGAATACCATTGAAATAGAGAAAGAAACACGTTCGGCAGCTTTGGAAAGCCTCACACTTCACTGAAATGTAGTACTACACTCTATAACACAGTTGAGAGACAATGTTCCCGAGCTGCCTCAGTTCATAACGGTGTGTAGGAAGTTGTTTGATAAAGTGGGCAAAGCTTATACTTGGACCAGAAGGCAGAATATAGGAAACTCCATGAAAACATGAATAATTCAGTGAAAATGACTGTGAACAGATGAGAGCTTGTTTAGAACAGCTGAAAGAGATTCTCCAAGTCAGTTCTTAGTGTAGAAAAGGTAGCTAAGATCCGGGAAATCCTTAATTCGAGTTAAGATGACATGAAACACTGTATGAATCCTATATTCTTTACTTAAAGGAGACTAGAGTGGTAAATGTGTGTTATACAAGGCAGAATAACATTGAAATAGAGAAAGAAACACGTTCGGCAGCTTTGGAAAGCCTTACACTTCACTGAAAAGTAGTACTACACTCTATAACACAGTTGAGAGACAATGTTCCCGAGCTGCCTCAGTTCATAACAGTGTGTAGGAAGTTGTTTGATAAACTGGGCAAAGCTTATACTTGGACCAGAAGGTAGAATATAGGAAACTACATGAAAACATAAATAATTCAGTGAAAATGACTGTAAACAGATGAGAGCTTGTTTAGAACAGCTCAAAGAGATTATCCAAGTCAGTTCTTAGTGTAGAAAAGGTAGCTAAGATCCGGGAAATCCTTAATTCGAGTTAAGATGACATGAAACACTATGAATCCAATATTCTTTCCTTAAAGGAGACTAGAGTGGTAAATGTATGTTATACAAGGCAGAATACCATTTAAATAGAGAAAGAAACACGTTCGGCAGCTTTGGAAAGCCTTACACTTCACTGAAATATAGTACTACACACAATAACACAGTTGAGAGACAATGTTCCCGAGCTGCCTCAGTTCATAACAGTGTGTAGGAAGTTGTTTGATAAAGTGGGCAAAGCTTATACTTGGACCAGAAGGCAGAATATAGGAAACTACATGAAATCATGAATAATTCAGTGAAAATGACAGTCAGCAGATGAGAGCTTGTTTAGAACAGCTGAAAGAGATTCTCCAAGTCAGTTCTTAGTGTAGAAAAGGTAGCTAAGATCCGGGAAATCCTTAATTCGAGTTAAGATGACATGAAACACTGTATGAATCCTATATTCTTTACTTAAAGGAGAGTAGAGTGGTAAATGTGTGTTATACAAGGCAGAATACCATTGAAATAGAGAAAGAAACACGTTCGGCAGCTTTGGAAAGCCTTACACTTCACTGAAATGTAGTACTACACTCTATAACACAGTTGAGAGACAATGTTCCCGAGCTGCCTCAGTTCATAACGGTGTGTAGGAAGTTGTTTGATAAAGTGGGCAAAGCTTATACTTGGACCAGAAGGCAGAATATAGGAAACTCCATGAAAACATGAATAATTCAGTGAAAATGACTGTGAACAGATGAGAGCTTGTTTAGAACAGCTGAAAGAGATTCTCCAAGTCAGTTCTTAGTGTAGAAAAGGTAGCTAAGATCCCGGAAATCCTTAATTCGAGTTAAGATGACATGAAACACTGTATGAATCCTATATTCTTTACTTAAAGGAGACTAGAGTGGTAAATGTGTGTTATACAAGGCAGAATACCATTGAAATAGAGAAAGAAACACGTTCGGCAGCTTTGGAAAGCCTTACACTTCACTGAAAAGTAGTACTACACTCTATAACACAGTTGAGAGACAATGTTCCCGAGCTGCCTCAGTTCATAACAGTGTGTAGGAAGTTGTTTGATAAACTGGGCAAAGCTTATACTTGGACCAGAAGGTAGAATATAGGAAACTACATGAAAACATAAATAATTCAGTGAAAATGACTGTAAACAGAAGAGAGCTTGTTTAGAACAGCTCAAAGAGATTATCCAAGTCAGTTCTTAGTGTAGAAAAGGTAGCTAAGATCCGGGAAATCCTTAATTCGAGTTAAGATGACATGAAACACTATGAATCCAATATTCTTTCCTTAAAGGAGACTAGAGTGGTAAATGTATGTTATACAAGGCAGAATACCATTTAAATAGAGAAAGAAACACGTTCGGCAGCTTTGGAAAGCCTTACACTTCACTGAAATATAGTACTACACACAATAACACAGTTGAGAGACAATGTTCCCGAGCTGCCTCAGTCCATAACGGTGTGTAGGAAGTTGTTTGATAAAGTGGGTAAAGCTTATACTTGGACCAGAAGGCAGAATATAGGAAACTACATGAAATCATGAATAATTCAGTGAAAATGACGGTCAGCAGATGAGACCTTGTTTAGAACAGCTGAAAGAGATGCTCCAAGTCAGTTCTTAGTGTAGAAAAGGTAGCTAAGATCCGGGAAATCCTTAATTTGAGTTAAGATGACATGAAACACTGTATGAATCCTATATTCTTTACTTAAAGGAGACTAGAGTGGTAAATGTGTGTTATACAAGGCAGAATACCATTGAAATAGAGAAAGAAACACGTTCGGCAGCTTTGGAAAGCCTCACACTTCACTGAAATGTAGTACTACACTCTATAACACAGTTGAGAGACAATGTTCCCGAGCTGCCTCAGTTCATAACAGTGTGTAGGAAGTTGTTTGATAAAGTGGGAAAAGCTTATACTTGGACCAGAAGGCAGAATATAGGAAACTACATGAAAACATGAATAATTCAGAGAAAATGACTGTAAACAGATGAGAGCTTGTTTAGAACAGCTGAAAGAGATTCTCCAAGTCAGTTTTTAGTGTAGATAAGGTAGCTAAGATCCGGGAAATCCTTAATTCGAGTTAAGATCACATGAAACACTGTATGAATCCTATATTCTTTACTAAAAGGAGACTAGAGTGGTAAATGTGTGTTATACAAGGCAGAATACCATTGAAATAGAGAAAGAAACACGTTCGGCAGCTTTGGAAAGCCTTAAACTTCACTGAAATGTAGTACTACACTCTATAACACAGTTGAGAGACAATGTTCCCGAGCTGCCTCAGTTCATAACGGTGTGTAGGAAGTTGTTTGATAAAGTGGGCAAAGCTTATACTTGGACCAGAAGGCAGAATATAGGAAACTCCATGAAAACATGAATAATTCAGTGAAAATGACTGTGAACAGATGAGAGCTTGTTTAGAACAGCTGAAAGAGATTCTCCAAGTCAGTTCTTAGTGTAGAAAAGGTAGCTAAGATCCCGGAAATCCTTAATTCGAGTTAAGATGACATGAAACACTGTATGAATCCTATATTCTTTACTTAAAGGAGACTAGAGTGGTAAATGTGTGTTATACAAGGCAGAATACCATTGAAATAGAGAAAGAAACACGTTCGGCAGCTTTGGAAAGCCTTACACTTCACTGAAAAGTAGTACTACACTCTATAACACAGTTGAGAGACAATGTTCCCGAGCTGCCTCAGTTCATAACAGTGTGTAGGAAGTTGTTTGATAAACTGGGCAAAGCTTATACTTGGACCAGAAGGTAGAATATAGGAAACTACATGAAAACATAAATAATTCAGTGAAAATGACTGTAAACAGATGAGAGCTTGTTTAGAACAGCTCAAAGAGATTATCCAAGTCAGTTCTTAGTGTAGAAAAGGTAGCTAAGATCCGGGAAATCCTTAATTCGAGTTAAGATGACATGAAACACTATGAATCCAATATTCTTTCCTTAAAGGAGACTAGAGTGGTAAATGTATGTTATACAAGGCAGAATACCATTTAAATAGAGAAAGAAACACGTTCGACAGCTTTGGAAAGCCTTACACTTCACTGAAATATAGTACTACACACAATAACACAGTTGAGAGACAATGTTCCCGAGCTGCCTCAGTTCATAACGGTGTGTAGGAAGTTGTTTGATAAAGTGGGCAAAGCTTATACTTGGACCAGAAGGCAGAATATAGGAAACTACATGAAATCATGAATAATTCAGTGAAAATAACTGTCAGCAGATGAGACCTTGTTTAGAACAGCTGAAAGAGATGCTCCAAGTCAGTTCTTAGTGTAGAAAAGGTAGCTAAGATCCGGGAAATCCTTAATTCGAGTTAAGATGACATGAAACACTGTATGAATCCTATATTCTTTACTTAAAGGAGACTAGAGTGGTAAATGTGTGTTATACAAGGCAGAATACCATTGAAATAGAGAAAGAAACACGTTCGGCAGCTTTGGAAAGCCTTACACTTCACTGAAAAGTAGTACTACACTCTATAACACAGTTGAGAGACAATGTTCCCGAGCTGCCTCAGTTCATAACAGTGTGTAGGAAGTTGTTTGATAAACTGGGCAAAGCTTATACTTGGACCAGAAGGTAGAATATAGGAAACTACATGAAAACATAAATAATTCAGTGAAAATGACTGTAAACAGAAGAGAGCTTGTTTAGAACAGCTCAAAGAGATTATCCAAGTCAGTTCTTAGTGTAGAAAAGGTAGCTAAGATCCGGGAAATCCTTAATTCGAGTTAAGATGACATGAAACACTATGAATCCAATATTCTTTCCTTAAAGGAGACTAGAGTGGTAAATGTATGTTATACAAGGCAGAATACCATTTAAATAGAGAAAGAAACACGTTCGGCAGCTTTGGAAAGCCTTACACTTCACTGAAATATAGTACTACACACAATAACACAGTTGAGAGACAATGTTCCCGAGCTGCCTCAGTCCATAACGGTGTGTAGGAAGTTGTTTGATAAAGTGGGTAAAGCTTATACTTGGACCAGAAGGCAGAATATAGGAAACTACATGAAATCATGAATAATTCAGTGAAAATGACGGTCAGCAGATGAGACCTTGTTTAGAACAGCTGAAAGAGATGCTCCAAGTCAGTTCTTAGTGTAGAAAAGGTAGCTAAGATCCGGGAAATCCTTAATTTGAGTTAAGATGACATGAAACACTGTATGAATCCTATATTCTTTACTTAAAGGAGACTAGAGTGGTAAATGTGTGTTATACAAGGCAGAATACCATTGAAATAGAGAAAGAAACACGTTCGGCAGCTTTGGAAAGCCTCACACTTCACTGAAATGTAGTACTACACTCTATAACACAGTTGAGAGACAATGTTCCCGAGCTGCCTCAGTTCATAACAGTGTGTAGGAAGTTGTTTGATAAAGTGGGAAAAGCTTATACTTGGACCAGAAGGCAGAATATAGGAAACTACATGAAAACATGAATAATTCAGAGAAAATGACTGTAAACAGATGAGAGCTTGTTTAGAACAGCTGAAAGAGATTCTCCAAGTCAGTTTTTAGTGTAGATAAGGTAGCTAAGATCCGGGAAATCCTTAATTCGAGTTAAGATCACATGAAACACTGTATGAATCCTATATTCTTTACTAAAAGGAGACTAGAGTGGTAAATGTGTGTTATACAAGGCAGAATACCATTGAAATAGAGAAAGAAACACGTTCGGCAGCTTTGGAAAGCCTTAAACTTCACTGAAATGTAGTACTACACTCTATAACACAGTTGAGAGACAATGTTCCCGAGCTGCCTCAGTTCATAACGGTGTGTAGGAAGTTGTTTGATAAAGTGGGCAAAGCTTATACTTGGACCAGAAGGCAGAATATAGGAAACTCCATGAAAACATGAATAATTCAGTGAAAATGACTGTGAACAGATGAGAGCTTGTTTAGAACAGCTGAAAGAGATTCTCCAAGTCAGTTCTTAGTGTAGAAAAGGTAGCTAAGATCCCGGAAATCCTTAATTCGAGTTAAGATGACATGAAACACTGTATGAATCCTATATTCTTTACTTAAAGGAGACTAGAGTGGTAAATGTGTGTTATACAAGGCAGAATACCATTGAAATAGAGAAAGAAACACGTTCGGCAGCTTTGGAAAGCCTTACACTTCACTGAAAAGTAGTACTACACTCTATAACACAGTTGAGAGACAATGTTCCCGAGCTGCCTCAGTTCATAACAGTGTGTAGGAAGTTGTTTGATAAACTGGGCAAAGCTTATACTTGGACCAGAAGGTAGAATATAGGAAACTACATGAAAACATAAATAATTCAGTGAAAATGACTGTAAACAGATGAGAGCTTGTTTAGAACAGCTCAAAGAGATTATCCAAGTCAGTTCTTAGTGTAGAAAAGGTAGCTAAGATCCGGGAAATCCTTAATTCGAGTTAAGATGACATGAAACACTATGAATCCAATATTCTTTCCTTAAAGGAGACTAGAGTGGTAAATGTATGTTATACAAGGCAGAATACCATTTAAATAGAGAAAGAAACACGTTCGGCAGCTTTGGAAAGCCTTACACTTCACTGAAATATAGTACTACACACAATAACACAGTTGAGAGACAATGTTCCCGAGCTGCCTCAGTTCATAACGGTGTGTAGGAAGTTGTTTGATAAAGTGGGCAAAGCTTATACTTGGACCAGAAGGCAGAATATAGGAAACTACATGAAATCATGAATAATTCAGTGAAAATGACTGTCAGCAGATGAGACCTTGTTTAGAACAGCTGAAAGAGATGCTCCAAGTCAGTTCTTAGTGTAGAAAAGGTAGCTAAGATCCGGGATATCCTTAATTCGAGTTAAGATGACATGAAACACTGTATGAATCCTATATTCTTTACTTAAAGGAGACTAGAGTGGTAAATGTGTGTTATACAAGGCAGAATACCATTGAAATAGAGAAAGAAACACGTTCGGCAGCTTTGGAAAGCCTCACACTTCACTGAAATGTAGTACTACACTCTATAACACAGTTGAGAGACAATGTTCCCGAGCTGCCTCAGTTCATAACGGTGTGTAGGAAGTTGTTTGATAAAGTGGGCAAAGCTTATACTTGGACCAGAAGGCAGAATATAGGAAACTCCATGAAAACATGAATAATTCAGTGAAAATGACTGTGAACAGATGAGAGCTTGTTTAGAACAGCTGAAAGAGATTCTCCAAGTCAGTTCTTAGTGTAGAAAAGGTAGCTAAGATCCGGGAAATCCTTAATTCGAGTTAAGATGACATGAAACACTGTATGAATCCTATATTCTTTACTTAAAGGAGACTAGAGTGGTAAATGTGTGTTATACAAGGCAGAATACCATTGAAATAGAGAAAGAAACACGTTCGGCAGCTTTGGAAAGCCTTACACTTCACTGAAAAGTAGTACTACACTCTATAACACAGTTGAGAGACAATGTTCCCGAGCTGCCTCAGTTCATAACAGTGTGTAGGAAGTTGTTTGATAAACTGGGCAAAGCTTATACTTGGACCAGAAGGTAGAATATAGGAAACTACATGAAAACATAAATAATTCAGTGAAAATGACTGTAAACAGATGAGAGCTTGTTTAGAACAGCTCAAAGAGATTATCCAAGTCAGTTCTTAGTGTAGAAAAGGTAGCTAAGATCCGGGAAATCCTTAATTCGAGTTAAGATGACATGAAACACTATGAATCCAATATTCTTTCCTTAAAGGAGACTAGAGTGGTAAATGTATGTTATACAAGGCAGAATACCATTTAAATAGAGAAAGAAACACGTTCGGCAGCTTTGGAAAGCCTTACACTTCACTGAAATATAGTACTACACACAATAACACAGTTGAGAGACAATGTTCCCGAGCTGCCTCAGTTCATAACAGTGTGTAGGAAGTTGTTTGATAAAGTGGGCAAAGCTTATACTTGGACCAGAAGGCAGAATATAGGAAACTACATGAAATCATGAATAATTCAGTGAAAATGACAGTCAGCAGATGAGAGCTTGTTTAGAACAGCTGAAAGAGATTCTCCAAGTCAGTTCTTAGTGTAGAAAAGGTAGCTAAGATCCGGGAAATCCTTAATTCGAGTTAAGATGACATGAAACACTGTATGAATCCTATATTCTTTACTTAAAGGAGAGTAGAGTGGTAAATGTGTGTTATACAAGGCAGAATACCATTGAAATAGAGAAAGAAACACGTTCGGCAGCTTTGGAAAGCCTTACACTTCACTGAAATGTAGTACTACACTCTATAACACAGTTGAGAGACAATGTTCCCGAGCTGCCTCAGTTCATAACGGTGTGTAGGAAGTTGTTTGATAAAGTGGGCAAAGCTTATACTTGGACCAGAAGGCAGAATATAGGAAACTCCATGAAAACATGAATAATTCAGTGAAAATGACTGTGAACAGATGAGAGCTTGTTTAGAACAGCTGAAAGAGATTCTCCAAGTCAGTTCTTAGTGTAGAAAAGGTAGCTAAGATCCCGGAAATCCTTAATTCGAGTTAAGATGACATGAAACACTGTATGAATCCTATATTCTTTACTTAAAGGAGACTAGAGTGGTAAATGTGTGTTATACAAGGCAGAATACCATTGAAATAGAGAAAGAAACACGTTCGGCAGCTTTGGAAAGCCTTACACTTCACTGAAAAGTAGTACTACACTCTATAACACAGTTGAGAGACAATGTTCCCGAGCTGCCTCAGTTCATAACAGTGTGTAGGAAGTTGTTTGATAAACTGGGCAAAGCTTATACTTGGACCAGAAGGTAGAATATAGGAAACTACATGAAAACATAAATAATTCAGTGAAAATGACTGTAAACAGAAGAGAGCTTGTTTAGAACAGCTCAAAGAGATTATCCAAGTCAGTTCTTAGTGTAGAAAAGGTAGCTAAGATCCGGGAAATCCTTAATTCGAGTTAAGATGACATGAAACACTATGAATCCAATATTCTTTCCTTAAAGGAGACTAGAGTGGTAAATGTATGTTATACAAGGCAGAATACCATTTAAATAGAGAAAGAAACACGTTCGGCAGCTTTGGAAAGCCTTACACTTCACTGAAATATAGTACTACACACAATAACACAGTTGAGAGACAATGTTCCCGAGCTGCCTCAGTCCATAACGGTGTGTAGGAAGTTGTTTGATAAAGTGGGTAAAGCTTATACTTGGACCAGAAGGCAGAATATAGGAAACTACATGAAATCATGAATAATTCAGTGAAAATGACGGTCAGCAGATGAGACCTTGTTTAGAACAGCAGAAAGAGATGCTCCAAGTCAGTTCTTAGTGTAGAAAAGGTAGCTAAGATCCGGGAAATCCTTAATTTGAGTTAAGATGACATGAAACACTGTATGAATCCTATATTCTTTACTTAAAGGAGACTAGAGTGGTAAATGTGTGTTATACAAGGCAGAATACCATTGAAATAGAGAAAGAAACACGTTCGGCAGCTTTGGAAAGCCTCACACTTCACTGAAATGTAGTACTACACTCTATAACACAGTTGAGAGACAATGTTCCCGAGCTGCCTCAGTTCATAACAGTGTGTAGGAAGTTGTTTGATAAAGTGGGAAAAGCTTATACTTGGACCAGAAGGCAGAATATAGGAAACTACATGAAAACATGAATAATTCAGAGAAAATGACTGTAAACAGATGAGAGCTTGTTTAGAACAGCTGAAAGAGATTCTCCAAGTCAGTTTTTAGTGTAGATAAGGTAGCTAAGATCCGGGAAATCCTTAATTCGAGTTAAGATCACATGAAACACTGTATGAATCCTATATTCTTTACTAAAAGGAGACTAGAGTGGTAAATGTGTGTTATACAAGGCAGAATACCATTGAAATAGAGAAAGAAACACGTTCGGCAGCTTTGGAAAGCCTTAAACTTCACTGAAATGTAGTACTACACTCTATAACACAGTTGAGAGACAATGTTCCCGAGCTGCCTCAGTTCATAACGGTGTGTAGGAAGTTGTTTGATAAAGTGGGCAAAGCTTATACTTGGACCAGAAGGCAGAATATAGGAAACTACATGAAATCATGAATAATTCAGTGAAAATGACTGTCAGCAGATGAGACCTTGTTTAGAACAGCTGAAAGAGATGCTCCAAGTCAGTTCTTAGTGTAGAAAAGGTAGCTAAGATCCGGGATATCCTTAATTCGAGTTAAGATGACATGAAACACTGTATGAATCCTATATTCTTTACTTAAAGGAGACTAGAGTGGTAAATGTGTGTTATACAAGGCAGAATACCATTGAAATAGAGAAAGAAACACGTTCGGCAGCTTTGGAAAGCCTCACACTTCACTGAAATGTAGTACTACACTCTATAACACAGTTGAGAGACAATGTTCCCGAGCTGCCTCAGTTCATAACGGTGTGTAGGAAGTTGTTTGATAAAGTGGGCAAAGCTTATACTTGGACCAGAAGGCAGAATATAGGAAACTCCATGAAAACATGAATAATTCAGTGAAAATGACTGTGAACAGATGAGAGCTTGTTTAGAACAGCTGAAAGAGATTCTCCAAGTCAGTTCTTAGTGTAGAAAAGGTAGCTAAGATCCGGGAAATCCTTAATTCGAGTTAAGATGACATGAAACACTGTATGAATCCTATATTCTTTACTTAAAGGAGACTAGAGTGGTAAATGTGTGTTATACAAGGCAGAATACCATTGAAATAGAGAAAGAAACACGTTCGGCAGCTTTGGAAAGCCTTACACTTCACTGAAAAGTAGTACTACACTCTATAACACAGTTGAGAGACAATGTTCCCGAGCTGCCTCAGTTCATAACAGTGTGTAGGAAGTTGTTTGATAAACTGGGCAAAGCTTATACTTGGACCAGAAGGTAGAATATAGGAAACTACATGAAAACATAAATAATTCAGTGAAAATGACTGTAAACAGATGAGAGCTTGTTTAGAACAGCTCAAAGAGATTATCCAAGTCAGTTCTTAGTGTAGAAAAGGTAGCTAAGATCCGGGAAATCCTTAATTCGAGTTAAGATGACATGAAACACTATGAATCCAATATTCTTTCCTTAAAGGAGACTAGAGTGGTAAATGTATGTTATACAAGGCAGAATACCATTTAAATAGAGAAAGAAACACGTTCGGCAGCTTTGGAAAGCCTTACACTTCACTGAAATATAGTACTACACACAATAACACAGTTGAGAGACAATGTTCCCGAGCTGCCTCAGTTCATAACAGTGTGTAGGAAGTTGTTTGATAAAGTGGGCAAAGCTTATACTTGGACCAGAAGGCAGAATATAGGAAACTACATGAAATCATGAATAATTCAGTGAAAATGACAGTCAGCAGATGAGAGCTTGTTTAGAACAGCTGAAAGAGATTCTCCAAGTCAGTTCTTAGTGTAGAAAAGGTAGCTAAGATCCGGGAAATCCTTAATTCGAGTTAAGATGACATGAAACACTGTATGAATCCTATATTCTTTACTTAAAGGAGAGTAGAGTGGTAAATGTGTGTTATACAAGGCAGAATACCATTGAAATAGAGAAAGAAACAAGTTCGGCAGCTTTGGAAAGCCTTACACTTCACTGAAATGTAGTACTACACTCTATAACACAGTTGAGAGACAATGTTCCCGAGCTGCCTCAGTTCATAACAGTGTGTAGGAAGTTGTTTGATAAAGTGGGCAAAGCTTATACTTGGACCAGAAGGCAGAATATAGGAAACTACATGAAAACATGGAAAATTCAGAGAAAATGACTGTAAACAGATGAGAGGTTGTTTAGAACAGCTGAAAGAGATTCTCCAAGTCAGTTTTTAGTGTAGATAAGGTAGCTTAGATCCGGGAAATCATTAATTCGAGTTAAGATGACATGAAACACTGTATGAATCCTATATTCTTTACTTAAAGGAGACTAGAGTGGTAAATGTGTGTTATACAAGGCACAATACCATTGAAATAGAGAAAGAAACACGTTCGGCAGCTTTGGAAAGCCTTACACTTCACTGAAATGTAGTACTACACTCTATAACACAGTTGAGAGACAATGTTCCCGAGCTGCCTCAGTTCATAACTGTGTGTGGGAAGTTGTTTGATAAAGTGGGCAAAGCTTATACTTGGACCAGAAGGTAGAATATAGGAAACTACATGAAATCATCAATAATTCAGTGAAAATGACTGTCAGCAGATGAGAGCTTGTTTAGAACAGCTGAAAGAGATTCTCCAAGTCAGTTCTTAGTGTAGAAAAGGTAGCTAAGATCCGGGAAATCCTTAATTCGAGTTAAGATTACATGAAACACTGTATGAATCCAATATTCTTTCCTTAAAGTAGACTAGAGTGGTAAATGTGTGTTATACAAGGCAGAATACCATTGAAATAGGGAAAGAAACACGTTCGGCAGCTTTGGAAAGCCTTACACTTCACTGAAATGTAGTACTACACTCTATAACACAGTTGAGAGACAATGTTCCCGAGCTGCCTCAGTTCATAACGGTGTGTAGGAAGTTGTTTGATAAAGTGGGCAAAGCTTCTACTTGGACCAGAAGGCAGAATATAGGAAACTCCATGAAAACATGAATAATTCAATGAAAATGACTGTAAACAGATGAGAGCTTGTTTAGAACAGCTCAAAGAGATTCTCCAAGTCAGTTCTTAGTGTAGAAAAGGTAGCTAAGATCTGGGAAATCCTTAATTCGAGTTAAGATGACATGAAACACTGTATGAATCCAATATTCTTTCCTTAAAGGAGACTAGAGTGGTAAATGTGTGTCATACAATGCAGAATACCATTGAAATAGAGAAAGAAACACGTTCGGCAGCTTTGGAAAGCCTTACACTTCACTGAAATGTAGTACTACACTCTATAACACAGTTGAGAGACAATGTTCCCGAGCTGCCTAAGTTCATAACAGTGTGTAGGAAGTTGTTTGATAAAGTGGGCAAAGCTTATACTTGGACCAGAAGGCAGAATATAGGAAACTACATGAAAACATGGAAAAATCAGGGAAAATGACTGTAAACAGATGAGAGCTTGTTTAGAACAGCTGAAAGAGATTCTACAAGTCAGTTTTTAGTGTAGATAAGGTAGCTAAGATCCGGGAAATCCTTAATTCGAGTTAAGATGACATGAAACACTGTATGAATACTATATTCTTTACTTAAAGCAGACTAGAGTGGTAAATGTGTGTTATACAAGGCAGAATACCATTGAAATAGAGAAAGAAACACGTTCGGCAGCTTTGGAAAGCCTTACACTTCACTGAAATATAGTACTACACACAATAACACAGTTGAGAGACAATGTTCCCGAGCTGCCTCAGTTCATAACAGTGTGTAGGAAGTTGTTTGATAAAGTGGGCAAAGCTTATACTTGGACCAGAAGGCAGAATATAGGAAACTACATGAAAACATGAATAATTCAGTGAAAATGACTGTAAACAGATGAGAGCTTGTTTAGAACAGCTGAAAGAGATTCTCCAAGTCAGTTCTTATTGTAGAAAAGGTAGCTAAGATACGGGAAATCCTTAATTCGAGTTAAGATGACATGAAACACTGTATGAATCCTATATTCTTTACTTAAAGGAGACTAGAGTGGTAAATGTCTGTTATACAAGGCAGAATACCATTGAAATATAGAAAGAAACACGTTCGGCAGCTTTGGAAAGCCTTACACTTCACTGAAATGTAGTACTACACTCGATAACACAGTTGAGAGACAATGTTCCCGAGCTGCCTCAGTTCATAACAGTGTGTGGGAAGTTGTTTGATAAAGTGGGCAAAGCTTATACTTGGACCAGAAGGTAGCATATAGGAAACTACAGGAAATCATGAATAATTCAGTGAAAATGACTGTCAGCAGATGAGAGCTTGTTTAGAACAGCTGAAAGAGATTCTCCAAGTCAGTTCTTAGTGTAGAAAAGGTAGCTAAGATCCGGGAAATCCTTAATTCGAGTTAAGATTACATGAAACACTGTATGAATCCTATATTCTTTACTTAAAGGAGACTAGAGTTGTAAATGTGTGTTATACAAGGCAGAATACCATTGAAATAGGGAAAGAAACACGTTCGGCAGCTTTGGAAAGCCTTACACTTCACTGAAATGTAGTACTACACTCTATAACACAGTAGAGAGACAATGTTCCCGAGCTGCCTCAGTTCATAACGGTGTGTAGGAAGTTGTTTGATAAAGTGGGCAAAGCTTATACTTGGACCAGAGGGCAGAATATAGGAAACTCCATGAAAACATGAATAATTCAGTGAAAATGACTGTAAACAGATGAGAGCTTGTTTAGAACAGCTCAAAGAGATTCTCCAAGTCAGTTCTTAGTGTAGAAAAGGTAGCTAAGATCCGGGAAATCCTTCATTCCAGTTAAGATGACATGAAACACTGTATGAATCCTATATTCTTTACTTAAAGGAGAGTAGAGTGGTAAATATGTGTTATACAAGGCAGAATACCATTTAAATAGAGAAAGAAACACGTTCGGCAGCTTTGGAAAGCCTTACACTTCACTGAAATGTAGTACTACACTCTATAACACAGTTGAGAGACAATGTTCCCGAGCTGCCTCAGTTCATAACAGTGTGTAGGAAGTTGTTTGATAAAGTGGGCAAAGCTTATACTTGGACCAGAAGGCAGAATATAGGAAACTACATGAAAACATGGAAAATTCAGAGAAAATGACTGTAAACAGATGAGAGGTTGTTTAGAACAGCTGAAAGAGATTCTCCAAGTCAGTTTTTAGTGTAGATAAGGTAGCTTAGATCCGGGAAATCCTTAATTCGAGTTAAGATGACATGAAACACTGTATGAATCCTATATTCTTTACTAAAAGGAGACTAGAGTGGTAAATGTGTGTTATACAAGGCAGAATACCATTGAAATAGAGAAAGAAACACGTTCGGCAGCTGTGGAAAGCCTTAAACTTCACTGAAATGTAGTACTACACTCTAAAACACAGTTGAGAGACAATGTTCCCGAGCTGCCTCAGTTCATAACGCTGTGTAGGAAGTTGTTTGATAAAGTGGGCAAAGCTTATACTTGGACCAGAAGGCAGAATATAGGAAACTCCATGAAAACATGAATAATTCAGTGAAAATGACTGTGAACAGATGAGAGCTTGTTTAGAACAGCTGAAAGAGATTCTCCAAGTGAGTTCTTAGTGTAGCAAAGGTAGCTAAGATCCGGGAAATCCTTAATTCGAGTTAAGATGACATGAAACACTGTATGAATCCTATATTCTTTACTTAAAGGAGACTAGAGTGGTAAATGTGTGTTATACAAGGCAGAATACCATTGAAATAGAGAAAGAAACACGTTCGGCAGCTTTGGAAAGCCTTACACTTCACTGAAAAGTAGTACTACACTCTATAACACAGTTGAGAGACAATGTTCCCGAGCTGCCTCAGTTCATAACAGTGTGTAGGAAGATGTTTGATAAACTGGGCAAAGCTTATACTTGGACCAGAAGGTAGAATATAGGAAACTACATGAAAACATAAATAATTCAGTGAAAATGACTGTAAACAGATGAGAGCTTGTTTAGAACAGCTCAAAGAGATTATCCAAGTCAGTTCTTAGTGTAGAAAAGGTAGCTAAGATCCGGGAAATCCTTAATTCGAGTTAAGATGACATGAAACACTATGAATCCAATATTCTTTCCTTAAAGGAGACTAGAGTGGTAAATGTATGTTATACAAGGCAGAATACCATTTAAATAGAGAAAGAAACACGTTCGGCAGCTTTGGAAAGCCTTACACTTCACTGAAATATAGTACTACACACAATAACACAGTTGAGAGACAATGTTCCCGAGCTGCCTCAGTTCATAACGGTGTGTAGGAAGTTGTTTGATAAAGTGGGCAAAGCTTATACTTGGACCAGAAGGCAGAATATAGGAAACTACATGAAATCATGAATAATTCAGTGAAAATGACGGTCAGCAGATGAGACCTTGTTTAGAACAGCTGAAAGAGATGCTCCAAGTCAGTTCTTAGTGTAGAAAAGGTAGCTAAGATCCGGGAAATCCTTAATTCGAGTTAAGATGACATGAAACACTGTATGAATCCTATATTCTTTACTTAAAGGAGACTAGAGTGGTAAATGTGTGTTATACAAGGCAGAATACCATTGAAATAGAGAAAGAAACACGTTCGGCAGCTTTGGAAAGCCTCACACTTCACTGAAATGTAGTACTACACTCTATAACACAGTTGAGAGACAATGTTCCCGAGCTGCCTCAGTTCATAACAGTGTGTAGGAAGTTGTTTGATAAAGTGGGAAAAGCTTATACTTGGACCAGAAGGCAGAATATAGGAAACTACATGAAAACATGAATAATTCAGAGAAAATGACTGTAAACAGATGAGAGCTTGTTTAGAACAGCTGAAAGAGATTCTCCAAGTCAGTTTTTAGTGTAGATAAGGTAGCTAAGTTCCGGGAAATCCTTAATTCGAGTTAAGATCACATGAAACACTGTATGAATCCTATATTCTTTACTAAAAGGAGACTAGAGTGGTAAATGTGTGTTATACAAGGCAGAATACCATTGAAATAGAGAAAGAAACACGTTCGGCAGCTTTGGAAAGCCTTACACTTCACTGAAATTTAGTACTACACTCTATAACACAGTTGAGAGACAATGTTCCCGAGCTGCCTCAGTTCATAACGGTTTGTAGGAAGTTGTTTGATAAAGTGGGCAAAGCTTATACTTGGACCAGAAGGCAGAATATAGGAAACTCCATGAAAACATGAATAATTCAGTGAAAATGACTGTGAACAGATGAGAGCTTGTTTAGAACAGCTGAAAGAGATTCTCCAAGTCAGTTCTTAGTGTAGAAAAGGTAGCTAAGATCCCGGAAATCCTTAATTCGAGTTAAGATGACATGAAACACTGTATGAATCCTATATTCTTTACTTAAAGGAGACTAGAGTGGTAAATGTGTGTTATACAAGGCAGAATACCATTGAAATAGAGAAAGAAACACGTTCGGCAGCTTTGGAAAGCCTTACACTTCACTGAAAAGTAGTACTACACTCTATAACACAGTTGAGAGACAATGTTCCCGAGCTGCCTCAGTTCATAACAGTGTGTAGGAAGTTGTTTGATAAACTGTGCAAAGCTTATACTTGGACCAGAAGGTAGAATATAGGAAACTACATGAAATCATGAATAATTCAGTGAAAATGACGGTCAGCAGATGAGACCTTGTTTAGAACAGCTGAAAGAGATGCTCCAAGTCAGTTCTTAGTGTAGAAAAGGTAGCTAAGATCCGGGAAATCCTTAATTTGAGTTAAGATGACATGAAACACTGTATGAATCCTATATTCTTTACTTAAAGGAGACTAGAGTGGTAAATGTGTGTTATACAAGGCAGAATACCATTGAAATAGAGAAAGAAACACGTTCGGCAGCTTTGGAAAGCCTCACACTTCACTGAAATGTAGTACTACACTCTATAACACAGTTGAGAGACAATGTTCCCGAGCTGCCTCAGTTCATAACAGTGTGTAGGAAGTTGTTTGATAAAGTGGGAAAAGCTTATACTTGGACCAGAAGGCAGAATATAGGAAACTACATGAAAACATGAATAATTCAGAGAAAATGACTGTAAACAGATGAGAGCTTGTTTAGAACAGCTGAAAGAGATTCTCCAAGTCAGTTTTTAGTGTAGATAAGGTAGCTAAGATCCGGGAAATCCTTAATTCGAGTTAAGATCACATGAAACACTGTATGAATCCTATATTCTTTACTAAAAGGAGACTAGAGTGGTAAATGTGTGTTATACAAGGCAGAATACCATTGAAATAGAGAAAGAAACACGTTCGGCAGCTTTGGAAAGCCTTACACTTCACTGAAAAGTAGTACTACACTCTATAACACAGTTGAGAGACAATGTTCCCGAGCTGCCTCAGTTCATAACAGTGTGTAGGAAGTTGTTTGATAAACTGTGCAAAGCTTATACTTGGACCAGAAGGTAGAATATAGGAAACTACATGAAAACATAAATAATTCAGTGAAAATGACTGTAAACAGATGAGAGCTTGTTTAGAACAGCTCAAAGAGATTATCCAAGTCAGTTCTTAGTGTAGAAAAGGTAGCTAAGATCCGGGAAATCCTTAATTCGAGTTAAGATGACATGAAACACTATGAATCCAATATTCTTTCCTTAAAGGAGACTAGAGTGGTAAATGTATGTTATACAAGGCAGAATACCATTTAAATAGAGAAAGAAACACGTTCGGCAGCTTTGGAAAGCCTTACACTTCACTGAAATATAGTACTACACACAATAACACAGTTGAGAGACAGTGTTCCCGAGCTGCCTCAGTTCATAACGGTGTGTAGGAAGTTGTTTGATAAAGTGGGCAAAGCTTATACTTGGATCAGAAGGCAGAATATAGGAAACTACATGAAATCATGAATAATTCAGTGAAAATGACGGTCAGCAGATGAGACCTTGTTTAGAACAGCTGAAAGAGATGCTCCAAGTCAGTTCTTAGTGTAGAAAAGGTAGCTAAGATCCGGGAAATCCTTAATTTGAGTTAAGATGACATGAAACACTGTATGAATCCTATATTCTTTACTTAAAGGAGACTAGAGTGGTAAATGTGTGTTATACAAGGCAGAATACCATTGAAATAGAGAAAGAAACACGTTCGGCAGCTTTGGAAAGCCTCACACTTCACTGAAATGTAGTACTACACTCTATAACACAGTTGAGAGACAATGTTCCCGAGCTGCCTCAGTTCATAACAGTGTGTAGGAAGTTGTTGGATAAAGTGGGAAAAGCTTATACTTGGACCAGAAGGCAGAATATAGGAAACTACATGAAAACATGAATAATTCAGAGAAAATGACTGTAAACAGATGAGAGCTTGTTTAGAACAGCTGAAAGAGATTCTCCAAGTCAGTTTTTAGTGTAGATAAGGTAGCTAAGATCCGGGAAATCCTTAATTCGAGTTAAGATCACATGAAACACTGTATGAATCCTATATTCTTTACTAAAAGGAGACTAGAGTGGTAAATGTGTGTTATACAAGGCAGAATACCATTGAAATAGAGAAAGAAACACGTTCGGCAGCTTTGGAAAGCCTTACACTTCACTGAAATGTAGTACTACACTCTATAACACAGTTGAGAGACAATGTTCCCGAGCTGCCTCAGTTCATAACGGTGTGTAGGAAGTTGTTTGATAAAGTGGGCAAAGCTTATACTTGGACCAGAAGGCAGAATATAGGAAACTCCATGAAAACATGAATAATTCAGTGAAAATGACTGTGAACAGATGAGAGCTTGTTTAGAACAGCTGAAAGAGATTCTCCAAGTCAGTTCTTAGTGTAGAAAAGGTAGCTAAGATCCCGGAAATCCTTAATTCGAGTTAAGATGACATGAAACACTGTATGAATCCTATATTCTTTACTTAAAGGAGACTAGAGTGGTAAATGTGTGTTATACAAGGCAGAATACCATTGAAATAGAGAAAGAAACACGTTCGGCAGCTTTGGAAAGCCTTACACTTCACTGAAAAGTAGTACTACACTCTATAACACAGTTGAGAGACAATGTTCCCGAGCTGCCTCAGTTCATAACAGTGTGTAGGAAGTTGTTTGATAAACTGGGCAAAGATTATACTTGGACCAGAAGGTAGAATATAGGAAACTACATGAAAACATAAATAATTCAGTGAAAATGACTGTAAACAGATGAGAGCTTGTTTAGAACAGCTCAAAGAGATTATCCAAGTCAGTTCTTAGTGTAGAAAAGGTAGCTAAGATCCGGGAAATCCTTAATTCGAGTTAAGATGACATGAAACACTATGAATCCAATATTCTTTCCTTAAAGGAGACTAGAGTGGTAAATGTATGTTATACAAGGCAGAATACCATTTAAATAGAGAAAGAAACACGTTCGGCAGCTTTGGAAAGCCTTACACTTCACTGAAATATAGTACTACACACAATAACACAGTTGAGAGACAATGTTCCCGAGCTGCCTCAGTTCATAACGGTGTGTAGGAAGTTGTTTGATAACCTGGGCAAAGCTTATACTTGGACCAGAAGGCAGAATATAGGAAACTACATGAAAACATGAATAATTCAGAGAAAATGACTGTAAACAGATGAGAGCTTGTTTAGAACAGCTGAAAGAGATTCTCCAAGTCAGTTTTTAGTGTAGATAAGGTAGCTAAGATCCGGGAAATCCTTAATTCGAGTTAAGATCACATGAAACACTGTATGAATCCTATATTCTTTACTAAAAGGAGACTAGAGTGGTAAATGTGTGTTATACAAGGCAGAATACCATTGAAATAGAGAAAGAAACACGTTCGGCAGCTTTGGAAAGCCTTACACTTCACTGAAATGTAGTACTACACTCTATAACACAGTTGAGAGACAATGTTCCCGAGCTGCCTCAGTTCATAACGGTGTGTAGGAAGTTGTTTGATAAAGTGGGCAAAGCTTATACTTGGACCAGAAGGCAGAATATAGGAAACTCCATGAAAACATGAATAATTCAGTGAAAATGACTGTGAACAGATGAGAGCTTGTTTAGAACAGCTGAAAGAGATTCTCCAAGTCAGTTCTTAGTGTAGAAAAGGTAGCTAAGATCCGGGAAATCCTTAATTCGAGTTAAGATGACATGAAACACTGTATGAATCCTATATTCTTTACCTAAAGGAGACTAGAGTGGTAAATGTGTGTTATACAAGGCAGAATACCATTGAAATAGAGAAAGAAACACGTTCGGCAGCTTTGGAAAGCCTTACACTTCACTGAAATATAGTACTACACACAATAACACAGTTGAGAGACAGTGTTCCCGAGCTGCCTCAGTTCATAACGGTGTGTAGGAAGTTGTTTGATAAAGTGGGCAAAGCTTATACTTGGATCAGAAGGCAGAATATAGGAAACTACATGAAATCATGAATAATTCAGTGAAAATGACGGTCAGCAGATGAGACCTTGTTTAGAACAGCTGAAAGAGATGCTCCAAGTCAGTTCTTAGTGTAGAAAAGGTAGCTAAGATCCGGGAAATCCTTAATTTGAGTTAAGATGACATGAAACACTGTATGAATCCTATATTCTTTACTTAAAGGAGACTAGAGTGGTAAATGTGTGTTATACAAGGCAGAATACCATTGAAATAGAGAAAGAAACACGTTCGGCAGCTTTGGAAAGCCTCACACTTCACTGAAATGTAGTACTACACTCTATAACACAGTTGAGAGACAATGTTCCCGAGCTGCCTCAGTTCATAACAGTGTGTAGGAAGTTGTTTGATAAAGTGGGAAAAGCTTATACTTGGACCAGAAGGCAGAATATAGGAAACTACATGAAAACATGAATAATTCAGAGAAAATGACTGTAAACAGATGAGAGCTTGTTTAGAACAGCTGAAAGAGATTCTCCAAGTCAGTTTTTAGTGTAGATAAGGTAGCTAAGATCCGGGAAATCCTTAATTCGAGTTAAGATCACATGAAACACTGTATGAATCCTATATTCTTTACTAAAAGGAGACTAGAGTGGTAAATGTGTGTTATACAAGGCAGAATACCATTGAAATAGAGAAAGAAACACGTTCGGCAGCTTTGGAAAGCCTTACACTTCACTGAAAAGTAGTACTACACTCTATAACACAGTTGAGAGACAATGTTCCCGAGCTTCCTCAGTTCATAACAGTGTGTAGGAAGATGTTTGATAAACTGGGCAAAGCTTATACTTGGACCAGAAGGTAGAATATAGGAAACTACATGAAAACATAAATAATTCAGTGAAAATGACTGTAAACAGATGAGAGCTTGTTTAGAACAGCTCAAAGAGATTATCCAAGTCAGTTCTTAGTGTAGAAAAGGTAGCTAAGATCCGGGAAATCCTTAATTCGAGTTAAGATGACATGAAACACTATGAATCCAATATTCTTTCCTTAAAGGAGACTAGAGTGGTAAATGTATGTTATACAAGGCAGAATACCATTTAAATAGAGAAAGAAACACGTTCGGCAGCTTTGGAAAGCCTTACACTTCACTGAAATATAGTACTACACACAATAACACAGTTGAGAGACAATGTTCCCGAGCTGCCTCAGTTCATAACGGTGTGTAGGAAGTTGTTTGATAAAGTGGGCAAAGCTTATACTTGGACCAGAAGGCAGAATATAGGAAACTACATGAAATCATGAATAATTCAGTGAAAATGACGGTCAGCAGATGAGACCTTGTTTAGAACAGCTGAAAGAGATGCTCCAAGTCAGTTCTTAGTGTAGAAAAGGTAGCTAAGATCCGGGAAATCCTTAATTTGAGTTAAGATGACATGAAACACTGTATGAATCCTATATTCTTTACTTAAAGGAGACTAGAGTGGTAAATGTGTGTTATACAAGGCAGAATACCATTGAAATAGAGAAAGAAACACGTTCGGCAGCTTTGGAAAGCCTCACACTTCACTGAAATGTAGTACTACACTCTATAACACAGTTGAGAGACAATGTTCCCGAGCTGCCTCAGTTCATAACAGTGTGTAGGAAGTTGTTGGATAAAGTGGGAAAAGCTTATACTTGGACCAGAAGGCAGAATATAGGAAACTACATGAAAACATGAATAATTCAGAGAAAATGACTGTAAACAGATGAGAGCTTGTTTAGAACAGCTGAAAGAGATTCTCCAAGTCAGTTTTTAGTGTAGATAAGGTAGCTAAGATCCGGGAAATCCTTAATTCGAGTTAAGATCACATGAAACACTGTATGAATCCTATATTCTTTACTAAAAGGAGACTAGAGTGGTAAATGTGTGTTATACAAGGCAGAATACCATTGAAATAGAGAAAGAAACACGTTCGGCAGCTTTGGAAAGCCTTACACTTCACTGAAATGTAGTACTACACTCTATAACACAGTTGAGAGACAATGTTCCCGAGCTGCCTCAGTTCATAACGGTGTGTAGGAAGTTGTTTGATAAAGTGGGCAAAGCTTATACTTGGACCAGAAGGCAGAATATAGGAAACTCCATGAAAACATGAATAATTCAGTGAAAATGACTGTGAACAGATGAGAGCTTGTTTAGAACAGCTGAAAGAGATTCTCCAAGTCAGTTCTTAGTGTAGAAAAGGTAGCTAAGATCCCGGAAATCCTTAATTCGAGTTAAGATGACATGAAACACTGTATGAATCCTATATTCTTTACTTAAAGGAGACTAGAGTGGTAAATGTGTGTTATACAAGGCAGAATACCATTGAAATAGAGAAAGAAACACGTTCGGCAGCTTTGGAAAGCCTTACACTTCACTGAAAAGTAGTACTACACTCTATAACACAGTTGAGAGACAATGTTCCCGAGCTGCCTCAGTTCATAACAGTGTGTAGGAAGTTGTTTGATAAACTGGGCAAAGATTATACTTGGACCAGAAGGTAGAATATAGGAAACTACATGAAAACATAAATAATTCAGTGAAAATGACTGTAAACAGATGAGAGCTTGTTTAGAACAGCTCAAAGAGATTATCCAAGTCAGTTCTTAGTGTAGAAAAGGTAGCTAAGATCCGGGAAATCCTTAATTCGAGTTAAGATGACATGAAACACTATGAATCCAATATTCTTTCCTTAAAGGAGACTAGAGTGGTAAATGTATGTTATACAAGGCAGAATACCATTTAAATAGAGAAAGAAACACGTTCGGCAGCTTTGGAAAGCCTTACACTTCACTGAAATATAGTACTACACACAATAACACAGTTGAGAGACAATGTTCCCGAGCTGCCTCAGTTCATAACGGTGTGTAGGAAGTTGTTTGATAACCTGGGCAAAGCTTATACTTGGACCAGAAGGCAGAATATAGGAAACTACATGAAATCATGAATAATTCAGTGAAAATGACGGTCAGCAGATGAGACCTTGTTTAGAACAGCTGAAAGAGATGCTCCAAGTCAGTTCTTAGTGTAGAAAAGGTAGCTAAGATCCGGGATATCCTTAATTCGAGTTAAGATGACATGAAACACTGTATGAATCCTATATTCTTTACTTAAAGGAGACTAGAGTGGTAAATGTGTGTTATACAAGGCAGAATACCATTGAAATAGAGAAAGAAACACGTTCGGCAGCTTTGGAAAGCCTCACACTTCACTGAAATGTAGTACTACACTCTATAACACAGTTGAGAGACAATGTTCCCGAGCTGCCTCAGTTCATAACAGTGTGTAGGAAGTTGTTGGATAAAGTGGGAAAAGCTTATACTTGGACCAGAAGGCAGAATATAGGAAACTACATGAAAACATGAATAATTCAGAGAAAATGACTGTAAACAGATGAGAGCTTGTTTAGAACAGCTGAAAGAGATTCTCCAAGTCAGTTTTTAGTGTAGATAAGGTAGCTAAGATCCGGGAAATCCTTAATTCGAGTTAAGATCACATGAAACACTGTATGAATCCTATATTCTTTACTAAAAGGAGACTAGAGTGGTAAATGTGTGTTATACAAGGCAGAATACCATTGAAATAGAGAAAGAAACACGTTCGGCAGCTTTGGAAAGCCTTACACTTCACTGAAATGTAGTACTACACTCTATAACACAGTTGAGAGACAATGTTCCCGAGCTGCCTCAGTTCATAACGGTGTGTAGGAAGTTGTTTGATAAAGTGGGCAAAGCTTATACTTGGACCAGAAGGCAGAATATAGGAAACTCCATGAAAACATGAATAATTCAGTGAAAATGACTGTGAACAGATGAGAGCTTGTTTAGAACAGCTGAAAGAGATTCTCCAAGTCAGTTCTTAGTGTAGAAAAGGTAGCTAAGATCCGGGAAATCCTTAATTCGAGTTAAGATGACATGAAACACTGTATGAATCCTATATTCTTTACCTAAAGGAGACTAGAGTGGTAAATGTGTGTTATACAAGGCAGAATACCATTGAAATAGAGAAAGAAACACGTTCGGCAGCTTTGGAAAGCCTTACACTTCACTGAAAAGTAGTACTACACTCTATAACACAGTTGAGAGACAATGTTCCCGAGCTGCCTCAGTTCATAACAGTGTGTAGGAAGTTGTTTGATAAACTGGGCAAAGCTTATACTTGGACCAGAAGGTAGAATATAGGAAACTACATGAAAACATAAATAATTCAGTGAAAATGACTGTAAACAGATGAGAGCTTGTTTAGAACAGCTCAAAGAGATTATCGAAGTCAGTTCTTAGTGTAGAAAAGGTAGCTAAGATCCGGGAAATCCTTAATTCGAGTTAAGATGACATGAAACACTATGAATCCAATATTCTTTCCTTAAAGGAGACTAGAGTGGTAAATGTATGTTATACAAGGCAGAATACCATTTAAATAGAGAAAGAAACACGTTCGGCAGCTTTGGAAAGCCTTACACTTCACTGAAATATAGTACTACACACAATAACACAGTTGAGAGACAATGTTCCCGAGCTGCCTCAGTTCATAACGGTGTGTAGGAAGTTGTTTGATAAAGTGGGTAAAGCTTATACTTGGACCAGAAGGCAGAATATAGGAAACTACATGAAATCATGAATAATTCAGTGAAAATGACGGTCAGCAGATGAGACCTTGTTTAGAACAGCTGAAAGAGATGCTCCAAGTCAGTTCTTAGTGTAGAAAAGGTAGCTAAGATCCGGGAAATCCTTAACTTGAGTTAAGATGACATGAAACACTGTATGAATCCTATATTCTTTACTTAAAGGAGACTAGAGTGGTAAATGTGTGTTATACAAGGCAGAATACCATTGAAATAGAGAAAGAAACACGTTCGGCAGCTTTGGAAAGCCTTACACTTCACTGAAATGTAGTACTACACTCTATAACACAGTTGAGAGACAATGTTCCCGAGCTGCCTCAGTTCATAACAGTGTGTAGGAAGTTGTTTGATAAAGTGGGAAAAGCTTATACTTGGACCAGAAGGCAGAATATAGGAAACTCCATGAAAACATGAATAATTCAGAGAAAATGACTGTAAACAGATGAGAGCTTGTTTAGAACAGCTGAAAGAGATTCTCCAAGTCAGTTTTTAGTGTAGATAAGGTAGCTAAGATCCGGGAAATCCTTAATTCGAGTTAAGATCACATGAAACACTGTATGAATCCTATATTCTTTACTAAAAGGAGACTAGAGTGGTAAATGTGTGTTATACAAGGCAGAATACCATTGAAATAGAGAAAGAAACACGTTCGGCAGCTTTGGAAAGCCTTAAACTTCACTGAAATGTAGTACTACACTCTATAACACAGTTGAGAGACAATGTTCCCGAGCTGCCTCAGTTCATAACGGTGTGTAGGAAGTTGTTTGATAAAGTGGGCAAAGCTTATACTTGGACCAGAAGGCAGAATATAGGAAACTCCATGAAAACATGAATAATTCAGTGAAAATGACTGTGAACAGATGAGAGCTTGTTTAGAACAGCTGAAAGAGATTCTCCAAGTCAGTTCTTAGTGTAGAAAAGGTAGCTAAGACCCCGGAAATCCTTAATTCGAGTTAAGATGACATGAAACACTGTATGAATCCTATATTCTTTACTTAAAGGAGACTAGAGTGGTAAATGTGTGTTATACAAGGCAGAATACCATTGAAATAGAGAAAGAAACACGTTCGGCAGCTTTGGAAAGCCTTACACTTCACTGAAAAGTAGTACTACACTCTATAACACAGTTGAGAGACAATGTTCCCGAGCTGCCTCAGTTCATAACAGTGTGTAGGAAGTTGTTTGATAAACTGGGCAAAGATTATACTTGGACCAGAAGGTAGAATATAGGAAACTACATGAAAACATAAATAATTCAGTGAAAATGACTGTAAACAGATGAGAGCTTGTTTAGAACAGCTCAAAGAGATTATCCAAGTCAGTTCTTAGTGTAGAAAAGGTAGCTAAGATCCGGGAAATCCTTAATTCGAGTTAAGATGACATGAAACACTATGAATCCAATATTCTTTCCTTAAAGGAGACTAGAGTGGTAAATGTATGTTATACAAGGCAGAATACCATTTAAATAGAGAAAGAAACACGTTCGGCAGCTTTGGAAAGCCTTACACTTCACTGAAATATAGTACTACACACAATAACACAGTTGAGAGACAATGTTCCCGAGCTGCCTCAGTTCATAACGGTGTGTAGGAAGTTGTTTGATAACCTGGGCAAAGCTTATACTTGGACCAGAAGGCAGAATATAGGAAACTACATGAAATCATGAATAATTCAGTGAAAATGACGGTCAGCAGATGAGACCTTGTTTAGAACAGCTGAAAGAGATGCTCCAAGTCAGTTCTTAGTGTAGAAAAGGTAGCTAAGATCCGGGATATCCTTAATTCGAGTTAAGATGACATGAAACACTGTATGAATCCTATATTCTTTACTTAAAGGAGACTAGAGTGGTAAATGTGTGTTATACAAGGCAGAATACCATTGAAATAGAGAAAGAAACACGTTCGGCAGCTTTGGAAAGCCTCACACTTCACTGAAATGTAGTACTACACTCTATAACACAGTTGAGAGACAATGTTCCCGAGCTGCCTCAGTTCATAACAGTGTGTAGGAAGTTGTTTGATAAAGTGGGAAAAGCTTATACTTGGACCAGAAGGCAGAATATAGGAAACTACATGAAAACATGAATAATTCAGAGAAAATGACTGTAAACAGATGAGAGCTTGTTTAGAACAGCTGAAAGAGATTCTCCAAGTCAGTTTTTAGTGTAGATAAGGTAGCTAAGATCCGGGAAATCCTTAATTCGAGTTAAGATCACATGAAACACTGTATGAATCCTATATTCTTTACTAAAAGGAGACTAGAGTGGTAAATGTGTGTTATACAAGGCAGAATACCATTGAAATAGAGAAAGAAACACGTTCGGCAGCTTTGGAAAGCCTTACACTTCACTGAAATGTAGTACTACACTCTATAACACAGTTGAGAGACAATGTTCCCGAGCTGCCTCAGTTCATAACGGTGTGTAGGAAGTTGTTTGATAAAGTGGGCAAAGCTTATACTTGGACCAGAAGGCAGAATATAGGAAACTCCATGAAAACATGAATAATTCAGTGAAAATGACTGTGAACAGATGAGAGCTTGTTTAGAACAGCTGAAAGAGATTCTCCAAGTCAGTTTTTAGTGTAGATAAGGTAGCTAAGATCCGGGAAATCCTTAATTCGAGTTAAGATCACATGAAACACTGTATGAATCCTATATTCTTTACTAAAAGGAGACTAGAGTGGTAAATGTGTGTTATACAAGGCAGAATACCATTGAAATAGAGAAAGAAACACGTTCGGCAGCTTTGGAAAGCCTTAAACTTCACTGAAATGTAGTACTACACTCTATAACACAGTTGAGAGACAATGTTCCCGAGCTGCCTCAGTTCATAACGGTGTGTAGGAAGTTGTTTGATAAAGTGGGCAAAGCTTATACTTGGACCAGAAGGCAGAATATAGGAAACTCCATGAAAACATGAATAATTCAGTGAAAATGACTGTGAACAGATGAGAGCTTGTTTAGAACAGCTGAAAGAGATTCTCCAAGTCAGTTCTTAGTGTAGAAAAGGTAGCTAAGACCCCGGAAATCCTTAATTCGAGTTAAGATGACATGAAACACTGTATGAATCCTATATTCTTTACTTAAAGGAGACTAGAGTGGTAAATGTGTGTTATACAAGGCAGAATACCATTGAAATAGAGAAAGAAACACGTTCGGCAGCTTTGGAAAGCCTTACACTTCACTGAAAAGTAGTACTACACTCTATAACACAGTTGAGAGACAATGTTCCCGAGCTGCCTCAGTTCATAACAGTGTGTAGGAAGTTGTTTGATAAACTGGGCAAAGATTATACTTGGACCAGAAGGTAGAATATAGGAAACTACATGAAAACATAAATAATTCAGTGAAAATGACTGTAAACAGATGAGAGCTTGTTTAGAACAGCTCAAAGAGATTATCCAAGTCAGTTCTTAGTGTAGAAAAGGTAGCTAAGATCCGGGAAATCCTTAATTCGAGTTAAGATGACATGAAACACTATGAATCCAATATTCTTTCCTTAAAGGAGACTAGAGTGGTAAATGTATGTTATACAAGGCAGAATACCATTTAAATAGAGAAAGAAACACGTTCGGCAGCTTTGGAAAGCCTTACACTTCACTGAAATATAGTACTACACACAATAACACAGTTGAGAGACAATGTTCCCGAGCTGCCTCAGTTCATAACGGTGTGTAGGAAGTTGTTTGATAAAGTGGGCAAAGCTTATACTTGGACCAGAAGGCAGAATATAGGAAACTACATGAAATTATGAATAATTCAGTGAAAATGACGGTCAGCAGATGAGACCTTGTTTAGAACAGCTGAAAGAGATGCTCCAAGTCAGTTCTTAGTGTAGAAAAGGTAGCTAAGATCCGGGAAATCCTTAATTCGAGTTAAGATGACATGAAACACTGTATGAATCCTATATTCTTTACCTAAAGGAGACTAGAGTGGTAAATGTGTGTTATACAAGGCAGAATACCATTGAAATAGAGAAAGAAACACGTTCGGCAGCTTTGGAAAGCCTTACACTTCACTGAAAAGTAGTACTACACTCTATAACACAGTTGAGAGACAATGTTCCCGAGCTGCCTCAGTTCATAACAGTGTGTAGGAAGTTGTTTGATAAACTGGGCAAAGCTTATACTTGGACCAGAAGGTAGAATATAGGAAACTACATGAAAACATAAATAATTCAGTGAAAATGACTGTAAACAGATGAGAGCTTGTTTAGAACAGCTCAAAGAGATTATCGAAGTCAGTTCTTAGTGTAGAAAAGGTAGCTAAGATCCGGGAAATCCTTAATTCGAGTTAAGATGACATGAAACACTATGAATCCAATATTCTTTCCTTAAAGGAGACTAGAGTGGTAAATGTATGTTATACAAGGCAGAATACCCTTTAAATAGAGAAAGAAACACGTTCGGCAGCTTTGGAAAGCCTTACACTTCACTGAAATATAGTACTACACACAATAACACAGTTGAGAGACAATGTTCCCGAGCTGCCTCAGTTCATAACAGTGTGTAGGAAGTTGTTTGATAAAGTGGGCAAAGCTTATACTTGGACCAGAAGGCAGAATATAGGAAACTACATGAAATCATGAATAATTCAGTGAAAATGACAGTCAGCAGATGAGAGCTTGTTTAGAACAGCTGAAAGAGATTCTCCAAGTCAGTTCTTAGTGTAGAAAAGGTAGCTAAGATCCGGGAAATCCTTAATTCGAGTTAAGATGACATGAAACACTGTATGAATCCTATATTCTTTACTTAAAGGAGAATAGAGTGGTAAATGTGTGTTATACAAGGCAGAATACCATTGAAATAGAGAAAGAAACACGTTCGGCAGCTTTGGAAAGCCTTACACTTCACTGAAATGTAGTACTACACTCTATAACACAGTTGAGAGACAATGTTCCCGAGCTGCCTCAGTTCATAACAGTGTGTAGGAAGTTGTTTGATAAAGTGGGCAAAGCTTATACTTGGACCAGAAGGCAGAATATAGGAAACTACATGAAAACATGGAAAATTCAGAGAAAATGACTGTAAACAGATGAGAGGTTGTTTAGAACAGCTGAAAGAGATTCTCCAAGTCAGTTTTTAGTGTAGATAAGGTAGCTTAGATCCGGGAAATCATTAATTCGAGTTAAGATGACATGAAACACTGTATGAATCCTATATTCTTTACTTAAAGGAGACTAGAGTGGTAAATGTGTGTTATACAAGGCACAATACCATTGAAATAGAGAAAGAAACACGTTCCGCAGCTTTGGAAAGCCTTACACTTCACTGAAATGTAGTACTACACTCTATAACACAGTTGAGAGACAATGTTCCAGAGCTGCCTCAGTTCATAACTGTGTGTGGGAAGTTGTTTGATAAAGTGGGCAAAGCTTATACTTGGACCAGAAGGTAGAATATAGGAAACTACATGAAATCATGAATAATTCAGTGAAAATGACTGTCAGCAGATGAGAGCTTGTTTAGAACAGCTGAAAGAGATTCTCCAAGTCAGTTCTTAGTGTAGAAAAGGTAGCTAAGATCCGGGAAATCCTTAATTCGAGTTAAGATTACATGAAACACTGTATGAATCCAATATTCTTTCCTTAAAGTAGACTAGAGTGGTAAATGTGTGTTATACAAGGCAGAATACCATTGAAATAGAGAAAGAAACACGTTCGGCAGCTTTGGAAAGCCTTACACTTCACTGAAATGTAGTACTACACTCTATAACACAGTTGAGAGACAATGTTCCCGAGCTGCCTCAGTTCATAACGGTGTGTAGGAAGTTGTTTGATAAAGTGGGCAAAGCTTATACTTGGACCAGAAGGCAGAATATAGGAAACTCCATGAAAACATGAATAATTCAATGAAAATGACTGTAAACAGATGAGAGCTTGTTTAGAACAGCTCAAAGAGATTCTCCAAGTCAGTTCTTAGTGTAGAAAAGGTAGCTAAGATCTGGGAAATCCTTAATTCGAGTTAAGATGACATGAAACACTGTATGAATCCAATATTCTTTCCTTAAAGGAGACTAGAGTGGTAAATGTGTGTTATACAAGGCAGAATACCATTGAAATAGAGAAAGAAACACGTTCGGCAGCTTTGGAAAGCCTTACACTTCACTGAAATATAGTACTACACACAATAACACAGTTGAGAGACAATGTTCCCGAGCTGCCTCAGTTCATAACAGTGTGTAGGAAGTTGTTTGATAAAGTGGGCAAAGCTTATACTTGGACCAGAAGGCAGAATATAGGAAACTACATGAAAACATGAATAATTCAGTGAAAATGACTGTAAACAGATGAGAGCTTGTTTAGAACAGCTGAAAGAGATTCTCCAAGTCAGTTCTTATTGTAGAAAAGGTAGCTAAGATACGGGAAATCCTTAATTCGAGTTAAGATGACATGAAACACTGTATGAATCCTATATTCTTTACTTAAAGGAGACTAGAGTGGTAAATGTCTGTTATACAAGGCAGAATACCATTGAAATATAGAAAGAAACACGTTCGGCAGCTTTGGAAAGCCTTACACTTCACTGAAATGTAGTACTACACTCGATAACACAGTTGAGAGACAATGTTCCCGAGCTGCCTCAGTTCATAACAGTGTGTGGGAAGTTGTTTGATAAAGTGGGCAAAGCTTATACTTGGACCAGAAGGTAGCATATAGGAAACTACATGAAATCATGAATAATTCAGTGAAAATGACTGTCAGCAGATGAGATCTTGTTTAGAACAGCTGAAAGAGATTCTCCAAGTCAGTTCTTAGTGTAGAAAAGGTAGCTAAGATCCGGGAAATCCTTAATTCGAGTTAAGATTACATGAAACACTGTATGAATCCTATATTCTTTACTTAAAGGAGACTAGAGTTGTAAATGTGTGTTATACAAGGCAGAATACCATTGAAATAGGGAAAGAAACACGTTCGGCAGCTTTGGAAAGCCTTACACTTCACTGAAATGTAGTACTACACTCTATAACACAGTAGAGAGACAATGTTCCCGAGCTGCCTCAGTTCATAACGGTGTGTAGGAAGTTGTTTGATAAAGTGGGCAAAGCTTATACTTGGACCAGAGGGCAGAATATAGGAAACTCCATGAAAACATGAATAATTCAGTGAAAATGACTGTAAACAGATGAGAGCTTGTTTAGAACAGCTCAAAGAGATTCTCCAAGTCAGTTCTTAGTGTAGAAAAGGTAGCTAAGATCCGGGAAATCCTTAATTCCAGTTAAGATGACATGAAACACTGTATGAATCCTATATTCTTTACTTAAAGGAGAGTAGAGTGGTAAATGTGTGTTATACAAGGCAGAATACCATTGAAATAGAGAAAGAAACACGTTCGGCAGCTTTGGAAAGCCTTACACTTCACTGAAATGTAGTACTACACTCTATAACACAGTTGAGAGACAATGTTCCCGAGCTGCCTCAGTTCATAACAGTGTGTAGGAAGTTGTTTGATAAAGTGGGCAAAGCTTATACTTGGACCAGAAGGCAGAATATAGGAAACTACATGAAAACATGGAAAATTCAAAGAAAATGACTGTAAACAGATGAGAGGTTGTTTAGAACAGCTGAAAGAGATTCTCCAAGTCAGTTTTTAGTGTAGATAAGGTAGCTTAGATCCGGGAAATCCTTAATTCGAGTTAAGATGACATGAAACACTGTATGAATCCTATATTCTTTACTTAAAGGAGACTAGAGTGGTAAATGTGTGTTATACAAGGCACAATACCATTGAAATAGAGAAAGAAACACGTTCGGCAGCTTTGGAAAGCCTTACACTTCACTGAAATGTAGTACTACACTCTATAACACAGTTGAGAGACAATGTTCCCGAGCTGCCTCAGTTCATAACTGTGTGTGGGAAGTTGTTTGATAAAGTGGGCAAAGCTTATACTTGGACCAGAAGGTAGAATATAGGAAACTACATGAAATCATGAATAATTCAGTGAAAATGACTGTCAGCAGATGAGAGCTTGTTTAGAACAGCTGAAAGAGATTCTCCAAGTCAGTTCTTAGTGTAGAAAAGGTAGCTAAGATCCGGGAAATCCTTAATTCGAGTTAAGATTACATGAAACACTGTATGAATCCAATATTCTTTCCTTAAAGTAGACTAGAGTGGTAAATGTGTGTTATACAAGGCAGAATACCATTGAAATAGAGAAAGAAACACGTTCGGCAGCTTTGGAAAGCCTTACACTTCACTGAAATGTAGTACTACACTCTATAACACAGTTGAGAGACAATGTTCCCGAGCTGCCTCAGTTCATAACGGTGTGTAGGAAGTTGTTTGATAAAGTGGGCAAAGCTTCTACTTGGACCAGAAGGCAGAATATAGGAAACTCCATGAAAACATGAATAATTCAATGAAAATGACTGTAAACAGATGAGAGCTTGTTTAGAACAGCTCAAAGAGATTCTCCAAGTCAGTTCTTAGTGTAGAAAAGGTAGCTAAGATCCGGGAAATCCTTAATTCCAGTTAAGATGACATGAAACACTGTATGAATCCAATATTCTTTCCTTAAAGGAGACTAGAGTGGTAAATGTGTGTTATACAAGGCACAATACCATTGAAATAGAGAAAGAAACACGTTCGGCAGCTTTGGAAAGCCTTACACTTCACTGAAATGTAGTACTACACTCTATAACACAGTTGAGAGACAATGTTCCCGAGCTGCCTCAGTTCATAACTGTGTGTGGGAAGTTGTTTGATAAAGTGGGCAAAGCTTATACTTGGACCAGAAGGTAGAATATAGGAAACTACATGAAATCATGAATAATTCAGTGAAAATGACTGTCAGCAGATGAGAGCTTGTTTAGAACAGCTGAAAGAGATTCTCCAAGTCAGTTCTTAGTGTAGAAAAGGTAGCTAAGATCCGGGAAATCCTTAATTCGAGTTAAGATTACATGAAACACTGTATGAATCCAATATTCTTTCCTTAAAGTAGACTAGATTGGTAAATGTGTGTTATACAAGGCAGAATACCATTGAAATAGAGAAAGAAACACGTTCGGCAGCTTTGGAAAGCCTTACACTTCACTGAAATGTAGTACTACACTCTATAACACAGTTGAGAGACAATGTTCCAGAGCTGCCTCAGTTCATAACAGGGTGTGGGAAGTTGTTTGATAAAGTGGGCAAAGCTTATACTTGGACCAGAAGGTAGCATATAGGAAACTACATGAAATCATGAATAATTCAGTGAAAATGACTGTCAGCAGATGAGAGCTTGTTTAGAACAGCTGAAAGAGATTCTCCAAGTCAGTTCTTAGTGTAGAAAAGGTAGCTAAGATCCGGGAAATCCCTAATTCGAGTTAAGATTACATGAAACACTGTATGAATCCAATATTCTTTCCTTAAAGTAGACTAGAGTGGTAAATGTGTGTTATACAAGGCAGAATACCATTGAAATAGAGAAAGAAACACGTTCGGCAGCTTTGGAAAGCCTTACACTTCACTGAAATGTAGTACTACACTCTATAACACAGTTGAGAGACAATGTTCCCGAGCTGCCTCAGTTCATAACGGTGTGTAGGAAGTTGTTTGATAAAGTGGGCAAAGCTTATACTTGGACCAGAAGGCAGAATATAGGAAACTCCATGAAAACATGAATAATTCAATGAAAATGACTGTAAACAGATGAGAGCTTGTTTAGAACAGCTCAAAGAGATTCTCCAAGTCAGTTCTTAGTGTAGAAAAGGTAGCTAAGATCTGGGAAATCCTTAATTCGAGTTAAGATGACATGAAACACTGTATGAATCCAATATTCTTTCCTTAAAGGAGACTAGAGTGGTAAATGTGTGTCATACAATGCAGAATACCATTGAAATAGAGAAAGAAACACGTTCGGCAGCTTTGGAAAGCCTTACACTTCACTGAAATGTAGTACTACACTCTATAACACAGTTGAGAGACAATGTTCCCGAGCTGCCTCAGTTCATAACAGTGTGTAGGAAGTTGTTTGATAAAGTGGGCAAAGCTTATACTTGGACCAGAAGGCAGAATATAGGAAACTACATGAAAACATGGAAAATTCAGAGAAAATGACTGTAAACAGATGAGAGCTTGTTTAGAACAGCTGAAAGAGATTCTACAAGTCAGCTTTTAGTGTAGATAAGGTAGCTAAGATCCGGGAAATCCTTTATTAGAGTTAAGATGACATGAAACACTGTATGAATACTATATTCTTTACTTAAAGCAGACTACAGTGGTAAATGTGTGTTATACAAGGCAGAATACCATTGAAATAGAGAAAGAAACATGTTCGGCAGCTTTGGAAAGCCTTACACTTCACTGAAATGTAGTACTACACTGTATAACACAGTTGAGAGACAATGTTCCCGAGCTCCCTCAGTTCATAACGGTGTGTAGGAAGTTGTTTGATAAAGTGGGCAAAGCTTCTACTTGGACCAGAAGGCAGAATATAGGAAACTCCATGAAAACATGAATAATTCAATGAAAATGACTGTAAACAGATGAGAGCTTGTTTAGAACAGCTCAAAGAGATTCTCCAAGTCAGTTCTTAGTGTAGAAAAGGTAGCTAAGATCCGGGAAATCCTTAATTCCAGTTAAGATGACATGAAACACTGTATGAATCCAATATTCTTTCCTTAAAGGAGACTAGAGTGGTAAATGTGTGTTATACAAGGCACAATACCATTGAAATAGAGAAAGAAACACGTTCGGCAGCTTTGGAAAGCCTTACACTTCACTGAAATGTAGTACTACACTCTATAACACAGTTGAGAGACAATGTTCCCGAGCTGCCTCAGTTCATAACTGTGTGTGGGAAGTTGTTTGATAAAGTGGGCAAAGCTTATACTTGGACCAGAAGGTAGAATATAGGAAACTACATGAAATCATGAATAATTCAGTGAAAATGACTGTCAGCAGATGAGAGCTTGTTTAGAACAGCTGAAAGAGATTCTCCAAGTCAGTTCTTAGTGTAGAAAAGGTAGCTAAGATCCGGGAAATCCTTAATTCGAGTTAAGATTACATGAAACACTGTATGAATCCAATATTCTTTCCTTAAAGTAGACTAGATTGGTAAATGTGTGTTATACAAGGCAGAATACCATTGAAATAGAGAAAGAAACACGTTCGGCAGCTTTGGAAAGCCTTACACTTCACTGAAATGTAGTACTACACTCTATAACACAGTTGAGAGACAATGTTCCAGAGCTGCCTCAGTTCATAACAGGGTGTGGGAAGTTGTTTGATAAAGTGGGCAAAGCTTATACTTGGACCAGAAGGTAGCATATAGGAAACTACATGAAATCATGAATAATTCAGTGAAAATGACTGTCAGCAGATGAGAGCTTGTTTAGAACAGCTGAAAGAGATTCTCCAAGTCAGTTCTTAGTGTAGAAAAGGTAGCTAAGATCCGGGAAATCCCTAATTCGAGTTAAGATTACATGAAACACTGTATGAATCCAATATTCTTTCCTTAAAGTAGACTAGAGTGGTAAATGTGTGTTATACAAGGCAGAATACCATTGAAATAGAGAAAGAAACACGTTCGGCAGCTTTGGAAAGCCTTACACTTCACTGAAATGTAGTACTACACTCTATAACACAGTTGAGAGACAATGTTCCCGAGCTGCCTCAGTTCATAACGGTGTGTAGGAAGTTGTTTGATAAAGTGGGCAAAGCTTATACTTGGACCAGAAGGCAGAATATAGGAAACTCCATGAAAACATGAATAATTCAATGAAAATGACTGTAAACAGATGAGAGCTTGTTTAGAACAGCTCAAAGAGATTCTCCAAGTCAGTTCTTAGTGTAGAAAAGGTAGCTAAGATCTGGGAAATCCTTAATTCGAGTTAAGATGACATGAAACACTGTATGAATCCAATATTCTTTCCTTAAAGGAGACTAGAGTGGTAAATGTGTGTCATACAATGCAGAATACCATTGAAATAGAGAAAGAAACACGTTCGGCAGCTTTGGAAAGCCTTACACTTCACTGAAATGTAGTACTACACTCTATAACACAGTTGAGAGACAATGTTCCCGAGCTGCCTCAGTTCATAACAGTGTGTAGGAAGTTGTTTGATAAAGTGGGCAAAGCTTATACTTGGACCAGAAGGCAGAATATAGGAAACTACATGAAAACATGGAAAATTCAGAGAAAATGACTGTAAACAGATGAGAGCTTGTTTAGAACAGCTGAAAGAGATTCTACAAGTCAGCTTTTAGTGTAGATAAGGTAGCTAAGATCCGGGAAATCCTTTATTAGAGTTAAGATGACATGAAACACTGTATGAATACTATATTCTTTACTTAAAGCAGACTACAGTGGTAAATGTGTGTTATACAAGGCAGAATACCATTGAAATAGAGAAAGAAACATGTTCGGCAGCTTTGGAAAGCCTTACACTTCACTGAAATGTAGTACTACACTGTATAACACAGTTGAGAGACAATGTTCCCGAGCTCCCTCAGTTCATAACGGTGTGTAGGAAGTTGTTTGATAAAGTGGGCAAAGCTTATACTTGGACCAGAAGGCAGAATATAGGAAACTCCATGAAAACATGAATAATTCAGTGAAAATGACTGTAAACAGATGAGAGCTTGTTTAGAACAGCTGAAAGAGATTCTCCAAGTCAGTTCTTAGTGTAGAAAATGTAGCTAAGATTCAGGAAATCCTTAATTCGATTTAAGATTACATGAAACACTGTATGAATCCTATATTCTTTACTTAAAGGAGACTAGAGTGGAAAATGTGTGTTATACAATGCAGAATACCATTGAAATAGAGAAAGAAACACGTTCGGCAGCTTTGGAAAGCCTTACACTTCACTGAAATGTAGTACTACACTCTATAACACAGTTGAGAGACAATGTTCCCGAGCTGCCTCAGTTCATAACAGTGTGTGGGAAGTTGTTTGATAAAGTGGGCAAAGCTTATACTTGGACCAGAAGGTAGAATATAGGAAACTACATGAAATTATGAATAATTCAGTGAAAATGACTGTCAACAGATGAGAGCTTGTTTAGGACAGCTCAAAGAGATTATCCAAGTCAGTTCTTAGTGTAGAAAAGGTAGCTAAGATCCGGGAAATCCTTAATTCGAGTTAAGATGACATGAAACACTATGAATCCAATATTCTTTCCTTAAAGGAGACTAGAGTGGTAAATGTATGTTATACAAGGCAGAATACCATTTAAATAGAGAAAGAAACACGTTCGGCAGCTTTGGAAAGCCTTACACTTCACTGAAATATAGTACTACACACAATAACACAGTTGAGAGACAATGTTCCCGAGCTGCCTCAGTTCATAACAGTGTGTAGGAAGTTGTTTGATAAAGTGGGCAAAGCTTATACTTGGACCAGAAGGCAGAATATAGGAAACTACATGAAATCATGAATAATTCAGTGAAAATGACAGTCAGCAGATGAGAGCTTGTTTAGAACAGCTGAAAGAGATTCTCCAAGTCAGTTCTTAGTGTAGAAAAGGTAGCTAAGATCCGGGAAATCCTTAATTCGAGTTACGATGACATGAAACACTGTATGAATCCTATATTCTTTACTTAAAGGAGAGTAGAGTGGTAAATGTGTGTTATACAAGGCAGAATACCATTGAAATACAGAAAGAAACACGTTCGGCAACTTTGGAAAGCCTTACACTTCACTGAAATGTAGTACTACACTCTATAACACAGTTGAGAGACAATGTTCCCGAGCTGCCTCAGTTCATAACAGTGTGTAGGAAGTTGTTTGATAAAGTGGGCAAAGCTTATACTTGGACCAGAAGGCAGAATATAGGAAACTACATGAAAACATGGAAAATTCAGAGAAAATGACTGTAAACAGATGAGAGGTTGTTTAGAACAGCTGAAAGAGATTCTCCAAGTCAGTTTTTAGTGTAGATAAGGTAGCTTAGATCCGGGAAATCCTTAATTCGAGTTAAGATGACATGAAACACTGTATGAATCCAATATTCTTTCCTTAAAGTAGACTAGAGTGGTAAATGTGTGTTATACAAGGCAGAATACCATTGAAATAGAGAAAGAAACACGTTCCGCAGCTTTGGAAAGCCTTACACTTCACTGAAATGTAGTACTACACTCTATAACACAGTTGAGAGACAATGTTCCCGAGCTGCCTCAGTTCATAACGGTGTGTAGGAAGTTGTTTGATAAAGTGGGCAAAGCTTCTACTTGGACCAGAAGGCAGAATATAGGAAACTCCATGAAAACATGAATAATTCAATGAAAATGACTGTAAACAGATGAGAGCTTGTTTAGAACAGCTCAAAGAGATTCTCCAAGTCAGTTCTTAGTGTAGAAAAGGTAGCTAAGATCTGGGAAATCCTTAATTCGAGTTAAGATGACATGAAACACTGTATGAATCCAATATTCTTTCCTTAAAGGAGACTAGAGTGGTAAATGTGTGTCATACAATGCAGAATACCATTGAAATAGAGAAAGAAACACGTTCGGCAGCTTTGGAAAGCCTTACACTTCACTGAAATGTAGTACTACACTCTATAACACAGTTGAGAGACAATGTTCCCGAGCTGCCTAAGTTCATAACAGTGTGTAGGAAGTTGTTTGATAAAGTGGGCAAAGCTTATACTTGGACCAGAAGGCAGAATATAGGAAACTACATGAAAACATGGAAAATTCAGAGAAAATGACTGTAAACAGATGAGAGCTTGTTTAGAACAGCTGAAAGAGATTCTACAAGTCAGTTTTTAGTGTAGATAAGGTAGCTAAGATCCGGGAAATCCTTAATTCGAGTTAAGATGACATGAAACACTGTATGAATACTATATTCTTTACTTAAAGCAGACTAGAGTGGTAAATGTGTGTTATACAAGGCAGAATACCATTGAAATAGAGAAAGAAACATGTTCGGCAGCTTTGGAAAGCCTTACACTTCACTGAAATATAGTACTACACACAATAACACAGTTGAGAGACAATGTTCCCGAGCTGCCTCAGTTCATAACAGTGTGTAGGAAGTTGTTTGATAAAGTGGGCAAAGCTTATACTTGGACCAGAAGGCAGAATATAGGAAACTACATGAAAACATGAATAATTCAGTGAAAATGACTGTAAACAGATGAGAGCTTGTTTAGAACAGCTGAAAGAGATTCTCCAAGTCAGTTCTTATTGTAGAAAAGGTAGCTAAGATACGGGAAATCCTTAATTCGAGTTAAGATGACATGAAACACTGTATGAATCCTATATTCTTTACTTAAAGGAGACTAGAGTGGTAAATGTCTGTTATACAAGGCAGAATACCATTGAAATATAGAAAGAAACACGTTCGGCAGCTTTGGAAAGCCTTACACTTCACTGAAATGTAGTACTACACTCGATAACACAGTTGAGAGACAATGTTCCCGAGCTGCCTCAGTTCATAACAGTGTGTGGGAAGTTGTTTGATAAAGTGGGCAAAGCTTATACTTGGACCAGAAGGTAGCATATAGGAAACTACATGAAATCATGAATAATTCAGTGAAAATGACTGTCAGCAGATGAGAGCTTGTTTAGAACAGCTGAAAGAGATTCTCCAAGTCAGTTCTTAGTGTAGAAAAGGTAGCTAAGATCCGGGAAATCCTTAATTCGAGTTAAGATTACATGAAACACTGTATGAATCCTATATTCTTTACTTAAAGGAGACTAGAGTTGTAAATGTGTGTTATACATGGCAGAATACCATTGAAATAGGGAAAGAAACACGTTCGGCAGCTTTGGAAAGCCTTACACTTCACTGAAATGTAGTACTACACTCTATAACACAGTAGAGAGACAATGTTCCCGAGCTGCCTCAGTTCATAACGGTGTGTAGGAAGTTGTTTGATAAAGTGGGCAAAGCTTATACTTGGACCAGAGGGCAGAATATAGGAAACTCCATGAAAACATGAATAATTCAGTGAAAATGACTGTAAACAGATGAGAGCTTGTTTAGAACAGCTCAAAGAGATTCTCCAAGTCAGTTCTTAGTGTAGAAAAGGTAGCTAAGATCCGGGAAATCCTTAATTCCAGTTAAGATGACATGAAACACTGTATGAATCCTATATTCTTTACTTAAAGGAGAGTAGAGTGGTAAATGTGTGTTATACAAGGCAGAATACCATTGAAATAGAGAAAGAAACACGTTCGGCAGCTTTGGAAAGCCTTACACTTCACTGAAATGTAGTACTACACTCTATAACACAGTTGAGAGACAATGTTCCCGAGCTGCCTCAGTTCATAACAGTGTGTAGGAAGTTGTTTGATAAAGTGGGCAAAGCTTATACTTGGACCAGAAGGCAGAATATAGGAAACTACATGAAAACATGGAAAATTCAGAGAAAATGACTGTAAACAGATGAGAGGTTGTTTAGAACAGCTGAAAGAGATTCTCCAAGTCAGTTTTTAGTGTAGATAAGGTAGCTTAGATCCGGGAAATCCTTAATTCGAGTTAAGATGACATGAAACACTGTATGAATCCTATATTCTTTACTTAAAGGAGACTAGAGTGGTAAATGTGTGTTATACAAGGCACAATACCATTGAAATAGAGAAAGAAACACGTTCGGCAGCTTTGGAAAGCCTTACACTTCACTGAAATGTAGTACTACACTCTATAACACAGTTGAGAGACAATGTTCCCGAGCTGCCTCAGTTCATAACTGTGTGTGGGAAGTTGTTTGATAAAGTGGGCAAAGCTTATACTTGGACCAGAAGGTAGAATATAGGAAACTACATGAAATCATGAATAATTCAGTGAAAATGACTGTCAGCAGATGAGAGCTTGTTTAGAACAGCTGAAAGAGATTCTCCAAGTCAGTTCTTAGTGTAGAAAAGGTAGCTAAGATCCGGGAAATCCTTAATTCGAGTTAAGATTACATGAAACACTGTATGAATCCAATATTCTTTCCTTAAAGTAGACTAGAGTGGTAAATGTGTGTTATACAAGGCAGAATACCATTGAAATAGAGAAAGAAACACGTTCGGCAGCTTTGGAAAGCCTTACACTTCACTGAAATGTAGTACTACACTCTATAACACAGTTGAGAGACAATGTTCCAGAGCTGCCTCAGTTCATAACAGGGTGTGGGAAGTTGTTTGATAAAGTGGGCAAAGCTTATACTTGGACCAGAAGGTAGCATATAGGAAACTACATGAAATCATGAATAATTCAGTGAAAATGACTGTCAGCAGATGAGAGCTTGTTTAGAACAGCTCAAAGAGATTCTCCAAGTCAGTTCTTAGTGTAGAAAAGGTAGCTAAGATCTGGGAAATCCTTAATTCGAGTTAAGATGACATGAAACACTGTATGAATCCAATATTCTTTCCTTAAAGGAGACTAGAGTGGTAAATGTGTGTCATACAATGCAGAATACCATTGAAATAGAGAAAGAAACACGTTCGGCAGCTTTGGAAAGCCTTACACTTCACTGAAATGTAGTACTACACTCTATAACACAGTTGAGAGACAATGTTCCCGAGCTGCCTCAGTTCATAACAGTGTGTAGGAAGTTGTTTGATAAAGTGGGCAAAGCTTATACTTGGACCAGAAGGCAGAATATAGGAAACTACATGAAAACATGGAAAATTCAGAGAAAATGACTGTAAACAGATGAGAGCTTGTTTAGAACAGCTGAAAGAGATTCTACAAGTCAGCTTTTAGTGTAGATAAGGTAGCTAAGATCCGGGAAATCCTTTATTAGAGTTAAGATGACATGAAACACTGTATGAATACTATATTCTTTACTTAAAGCAGACTAGAGTGGTAAATGTGTGTTATACAAGGCAGAATACCATTGAAATAGAGAAAGAAACATGTTCGGCAGCTTTGGAAAGCCTTACACTTCACTGAAATGTAGTACTACACTGTATAACACAGTTGAGAGACAATGTTCCCGAGCTCCCTCAGTTCATAACGGTGTGTAGGAAGTTGTTTGATAAAGTGGGCAAAGCTTATACTTGGACCAGAAGGCAGAATATAGGAAACTCCATGAAAACATGAATAATTCAGTGAAAATGACTGTAAACAGATGAGAGCTTGTTTAGAACAGCTGAAAGAGATTCTCCAAGTCAGTTCTTAGTGTAGAAAATGTAGCTAAGATTCAGGAAATCCTTAATTCGATTTAAGATTACATGAAACACTGTATGAATCCTATATTCTTTACTTAAAGGAGACTAGAGTGGAAAATGTGTGTTATACAATGCAGAATACCATTGAAATAGAGAAAGAAACACGTTCGGCAGCTTTGGAAAGCCTTACACTTCACTGAAATGTAGTACTACACTCTATAACACAGTTGAGAGACAATGTTCCCGAGCTGCCTCAGTTCATAACAGTGTGTGGGAAGTTGTTTGATAAAGTGGGCAAAGCTTATACTTGGACCAGAAGGTAGAATATAGGAAACTACATGAAATTATGAATAATTCAGTGAAAATGACTGTCAACAGATGAGAGCTTGTTTAGGACAGCTCAAAGAGATTATCCAAGTCAGTTCTTAGTGTAGAAAAGGTAGCTAAGATCCGGGAAATCCTTAATTCGAGTTAAGATGACATGAAACACTATGAATCCAATATTCTTTCCTTAAAGGAGACTAGAGTGGTAAATGTATGTTATACAAGGCAGAATACCATTTAAATAGAGAAAGAAACACGTTCGGCAGCTTTGGAAAGCCTTACACTTCACTGAAATATAGTACTACACACAATAACACAGTTGAGAGACAATGTTCCCGAGCTGCCTCAGTTCATAACAGTGTGTAGGAAGTTGTTTGATAAAGTGGGCAAAGCTTATACTTGGACCAGAAGGCAGAATATAGGAAACTACATGAAATCATGAATAATTCAGTGAAAATGACAGTCAGCAGATGAGAGCTTGTTTAGAACAGCTGAAAGAGATTCTCCAAGTCAGTTCTTAGTGTAGAAAAGGTAGCTAAGATCCGGGAAATCCTTAATTCGAGTTACGATGACATGAAACACTGTATGAATCCTATATTCTTTACTTAAAGGAGAGTAGAGTGGTAAATGTGTGTTATACAAGGCAGAATACCATTGAAATAGAGAAAGAAACACGTTCGGCAACTTTGGAAAGCCTTACACTTCACTGAAATGTAGTACTACACTCTATAACACAGTTGAGAGACAATGTTCCCGAGCTGCCTCAGTTCATAACAGTGTGTAGGAAGTTGTTTGATAAAGTGGGCAAAGCTTATACTTGGACCAGAAGGCAGAATATAGGAAACTACATGAAAACATGGAAAATTCAGAGAAAATGACTGTAAACAGATGAGAGGTTGTTTAGAACAGCTGAAAGAGATTCTCCAAGTCAGTTTTTAGTGTAGATAAGGTAGCTTAGATCCGGGAAATCCTTAATTCGAGTTAAGATGACATGAAACACTGTATGAATCCAATATTCTTTCCTTAAAGTAGACTAGAGTGGTAAATGTGTGTTATACAAGGCAGAATACCATTGAAATAGAGAAAGAAACACGTTCCGCAGCTTTGGAAAGCCTTACACTTCACTGAAATGTAGTACTACACTCTATAACACAGTTGAGAGACAATGTTCCCGAGCTGCCTCAGTTCATAACGGTGTGTAGGAAGTTGTTTGATAAAGTGGGCAAAGCTTCTACTTGGATCAGAAGGCAGAATATAGGAAACTCCATGAAAACATGAATAATTCAATGAAAATGACTGTAAACAGATGAGAGCTTGTTTAGAACAGCTCAAAGAGATTCTCCAAGTCAGTTCTTAGTGTAGAAAAGGTAGCTAAGATCTGGGAAATCCTTAATTCGAGTTAAGATGACATGAAACACTGTATGAATCCAATATTCTTTCCTTAAAGGAGACTAGAGTGGTAAATGTGTGTCATACAATGCAGAATACCATTGAAATAGAGAAAGAAACACGTTCGGCAGCTTTGGAAAGCCTTACACTTCACTGAAATGTAGTACTACACTCTATAACACAGTTGAGAGACAATGTTCCCGAGCTGCCTAAGTTCATAACAGTGTGTAGGAAGTTGTTTGATAAAGTGGGCAAAGCTTATACTTGGACCAGAAGGCAGAATATAGGAAACTACATGAAAACATGGAAAATTCAGAGAAAATGACTGTAAACAGATGAGAGCTTGTTTAGAACAGCTGAAAGAGATTCTACAAGTCAGTTTTTAGTGTAGATAAGGTAGCTAAGATCCGGGAAATCCTTAATTCGAGTTAAGATGACATGAAACACTGTATGAATACTATATTCTTTACTTAAAGCAGACTAGAGTGGTAAATGTGTGTTATACAAGGCAGAATACCATTGAAATAGAGAAAGAAACACGTTCGGCAGCTTTGGAAAGCCTTACACTTCACTGAAATGTAGTACTACACTCTATAACACAGTAGAGAGACAATGTTCCCGAGCTGCCTCAGTTCATAACGGTGTGTAGGAAGTTGTTTGATAAAGTGGGCAAAGCTTATACTTGGACCAGAAGGTAGAATATAGGAAACTACATGAAATTATGAATAATTCAGTGAAAATGACTGTCAACAGATGAGACCTTGTTTAGGACAGCTCAAAGAGATTATCCAAGTCATTTCTTAGTGTAGAAAAGGTAGCTAAGATCCGGGAAATCCTTAATTCGAGTTAAGATGACATGAAACACTATGAATCCAATATTCTTTCCTTAAAGGAGACTAGAGTGGTAAATGTATGTTATACAAGGCAGAATACCATTTAAATAGAGAAAGAAACACGTTCGGCAGCTTTGGAAAGCCTTACACTTCACTGAAATATAGTACTACACACAATAACACAGTTGAGAGACAATGTTCCCGAGCTGCCTCAGTTCATAACAGTGTGTAGGAAGTTGTTTGATAAAGTGGGCAAAGCTTATACTTGGACCAGAAGGCAGAATATAGGAAACTACATGAAATCATGAATAATTCAGTGAAAATGACAGTCAGCAGATGAGAGCTTGTTTAGAACAGCTGAAAGAGATTCTCCAAGTCAGTTCTTAGTGTAGAAAAGGTAGCTAAGATCCGGGAAATATTAATTCCAGTTAAGATCACATGAAACACTGTATGAATCCTATATTCTTTACTTAAAGGAGACTAGAGTGGTAAATGTGTGTTATACAAGGCAGAATACCATTGAAGTAGAGAAAGAAACACGTTCGGCAGCTTTGGAAAGCCTTACACTTCACTGAAATGTAGTACTACACTCTATAACACAGTTGAGAGACAATGTTCCCTACTTGCCTCAGTTCATAACAGTGTGTAGGAAGTTGTTTGATAAAGTGGGCAAAGCTTATACTTGGGCCAGAAGGCAGTTTATAGGAAACTACATGAAAACATGATTAATTCAGTGAAAATGACTGTAAACAGATGAGAACTTGTTTAGAACAGCTGAAAGAGATTCTCCAAGTCAGTTCTTAGTGTAGAAAAGGTAGCTAAGATAAGGGAAATCCATAATTCCAGTTAAGATCACATGAAACACTATGAATCCTATATTCTTTACTTAGAGGAGACTAGAGTGGTAAATGTGTGTTATACAAGGCAGAATACCATTGAAATAGAGAAAGAAACACGTTCGGGAGCTTTGGAAAGCCTTACACTTCACTGAAATGTAGTACTACACTCTATAACACAGTTGAGGGACAATGTTCCCTACTTGCCTCAGTTCATAACAGTGTGTAGGAAGTTGTTTGATAAAGTGGGCAAAGCTTATACTTGGGCCAGAAGGCAGAATATAGGAAACTACATGAAAACATGAATAATTCAGTGAAAATGACTGTAAACAGATTGGAACTTGTTTTAGAACAGCTGAAAGAGATTCTCCAAGTCAGTTCTTAGTGTAGAAAAGGTAGCTAAGATCCGGGAAATCTTAATTCCAGTTAAGATCACATGAAACACTGTATGAATCCTATATTCTTTACTTAAAGGAGACTAGAGTGGTAAATGTGTGTTATACAAGGCAGAATACCATTGAAGTAGAGAAAGAAACACGTTCGGCAGCTTTGGAAAGCCTTACACTTCACTGAAATGTAGTACTACACTCTATAACACAGTTGAGAGACAATGTTCCCTACTTGCCTCAGTTCATAACAGTGTGTAGGAAGTTGTTTGATAAAGTGGGCAAAGCTTATACTTGGGCCAGAAGGCAGAATATAGGAAACTACATGAAAACATGATTAATTCAGTGAAAATGACTGTAAACAGATGAGAACTTGTTTAGAACAGCTGAAAGAGATTCTCCAAGTCAGTTCTTAGTGTAGAAAAGGTAGCTAAGATAAGGGAAATCCATAATTCCAGTTAAGATCACATGAAACACTATGAATCCTATATTCTTTACTTAGAGGAGACTAGAGTGGTAAATGTGTGTTATACAAGGCAGAATACCATTGAAATAGAGAAAGAAACACGTTCGGGAGCTTTGGAAAGCCTTACACTTCACTGAAATGTAGTACTACACTCTATAACACAGTTGAGGGACAATGTTCCCTACTTGCCTCAGTTCATAACAGTGTGTAGGAAGTTGTTTGATAAAGTGGGCAAAGCTTATACTTGGGCCAGAAGGCAGAATATAGGAAACTACATGAAAACATGAATAATTCAGTGAAAATGACTGTAAACAGATTGGAACATGTTTTAGAACAGCTGAAAGAGATTCTCCAAGTCAGTTCTTAGTGTAGAAAAGGTAGCTAAGATCCGGGAAATCTTAATTCCAGTTAAGGTCACATGAAACACTGTATGAATCCTATATTCTTTACTTAAAGGAGACTAGAGTGGTAAATGTGTGTTATACAAGGCAGAATACCATTGAAGTAGAGAAAGAAACACGTTCGGCAGCTTTGGAAAGCCTTACACTTCACTGAAATGTAGTACTACACTCTATAACACAGCTGTGAGACAATGTTCCCTAGCTTCCTCAGTTCATAACAGTGTGTAGGAAGTTGTTTGATAAAGTGGGCAAAGCTTATACTTGGACCAGAAGGCAGAATATAGGAAACTACATGAAAACATGATTAATTCAGTGAAAATGACTGTAAATAAGATGAGAACTTGTTTAGAACAGTTGAAAGAGATTCTCCAAGTCAGTTCTTAGTGTAGAAAAGGTAGCTAAGATAAGGGAAATCCATAATTCCAGTTAAGATCACATGAAACACTATGAATCCTATATTCTTTACTTAGAGGAGACTAGAGTGGTAAATGTGTGTTATACAAGGCAGAATACCATTGAAATAGAGAAAGAAACACGTTCGGGAGCTTTGGAAAGCCTTACACTTCACTGAAATGTAGTACTACACTCTATAACACAGTTGAGGAACAATGTTCCCTACTTGCCTCAGTTCATAACAGTGTGTAGGAAGTTGTTTGATAAAGTGGGCAAAGCTTATACTTGGGCCAGAAGGCAGAATATAGGAAACTACATGAAAACATGAATAATTCAGTGAAAATGACTGTAAACAGATTGGAACTTGTTTTAAAACAGCTGAAAGAGATTCTCCAAGTCAGTTCTTAGTGTAGAAAAGGTACCTAAGATCCGGGAAATCTTAATTCCAGTTAAGATCACATGAAACACTGTATGAATCCTATATTCTTTACTTAAAGGAGACTAGAGTGGTAAATGTGTGTTATACAAGGCAGAATACCATTGAAGTAGAGAAAGAAACACGTTCGGCAGCTTTGGAAAGCCTTACACTTCACTGAAATGTAGTACTACACTCTATAACACAGTTGAGAGACAATGTTCCCTACTTGCCTCAGTTCATAACAGTGTGTAGGAAGTTGTTTGATAAAGTGGGCAAAGCTTATACTTGGGCCAGAAGGCAGAATATAGGAAACTACATGAAAACATGATTAATTCAGTGAAAATGACTGTAAACAGATGAGAACTTGTTTAGAACAGCTGAAAGAGATTCTCCAAGTCAGTTCTTAGTGTAGAAAAGGTAGCTAAGATAAGGGAAATCCATAATTCCAGTTAAGATCACATGAAACACTATGAATCCTATATTCTTTACTTAGAGGAGACTAGAGTGGTAAATGTGTGTTATACAAGGCAGAATACCATTGAAATAGAGAAAGAAACACGTTCGGGAGCTTTGGAAAGCCTTACACTTCACTGAAATGTAGTACTACACTCTATAACACAGTTGAGGGACAATGTTCCCTACTTGCCTCAGTTCATAACAGTGTGTAGGAAGTTGTTTGATAAAGTGGGCAAAGCTTATACTTGGGCCAGAAGGCAGAATATAGGAAACTACATGAAAACATGAATAATTCAGTGAAAATGACTGTAAACAGATTGGAACTTGTTTTAGAACAGCTGAAAGAGATTCTCCAAGTCAGTTCTTAGTGTAGAAAAGGTAGCTAAGATCCGGAAATCCTTAATTGGAGTTAAGATTACATGAAACACTGTATGAATCCTATATTCTTTACTTAAAGGAGACTAGAGTGGTAAATGTGTGTTATACAAGGCAGAATACCATTAAAATAGAGAAAGAAACACGTTCGGCAGTTTTGGAAAGCCTTACACTTCACTGAAATGTAGTACTACACTCTATAACACAGCTGTGAGACAATGTTCCCTAGCTTCCTCAGTTCATAACAGTGTGTAGGAAGTTGTTTGATAAAGTGGGCAAAGCTTATACTTGGACCAGAAGGCAGAATATAGGAAACTACATGAAAACATGATTAATTCAGTGAAAATGACTGTAAATAAGATGAGAACTTGTTTAGAACAGTTGAAAGAGATTCTCCAAGTCAGTTCTTAGTGTAGAAAAGGTAGCTAAGATAAGGGAAATCCATAATTCCAGTTAAGATCACATGAAACACTATGAATCCTATATTCTTTACTTAGAGGAGACTAGAGTGGTAAATGTGTGTTATACAAGGCAGAATACCATTGAAATAGAGAAAGAAACACGTTCGGGAGCTTTGGAAAGCCTTACACTTCACTGAAATGTAGTACTACACTCTATAACACAGTTGAGGAACAATGTTCCCTACTTGCCTCAGTTCATAACAGTGTGTAGGAAGTTGTTTGATAAAGTGGGCAAAGCTTATACTTGGGCCAGAAGGCAGAATATAGGAAACTACATGAAAACATGAATAATTCAGTGAAAATGACTGTAAACAGATTGGAACTTGTTTTAAAACAGCTGAAAGAGATTCTCCAAGTCAGTTCTTAGTGTAGAAAAGGTACCTAAGATCCGGGAAATCTTAATTCCAGTTAAGATCACATGAAACACTGTATGAATCCTATATTCTTTACTTAAAGGAGACTAGAGTGGTAAATGTGTGTTATACAAGGCAGAATACCATTGAAGTAGAGAAAGAAACACGTTCGGCAGCTTTGGAAAGCCTTACACTTCACTGAAATGTAGTACTACACTCTATAACACAGTTGAGAGACAATGTTCCCTACTTGCCTCAGTTCATAACAGTGTGTAGGAAGTTGTTTGATAAAGTGGGCAAAGCTTATACTTGGGCCAGAAGGCAGAATATAGGAAACTACATGAAAACATGATTAATTCAGTGAAAATGACTGTAAACAGATGAGAACTTGTTTAGAACAGCTGAAAGAGATTCTCCAAGTCAGTTCTTAGTGTAGAAAAGGTAGCTAAGATAAGGGAAATCCATAATTCCAGTTAAGATCACATGAAACACTATGAATCCTATATTCTTTACTTAGAGGAGACTAGAGTGGTAAATGTGTGTTATACAAGGCAGAATACCATTGAAATAGAGAAAGAAACACGTTCGGGAGCTTTGGAAAGCCTTACACTTCACTGAAATGTAGTACTACACTCTATAACACAGTTGAGGGACAATGTTCCCTACTTGCCTCAGTTCATAACAGTGTGTAGGAAGTTGTTTGATAAAGTGGGCAAAGCTTATACTTGGGCCAGAAGGCAGAATATAGGAAACTACATGAAAACATGAATAATTCAGTGAAAATGACTGTAAACAGATTGGAACTTGTTTTAGAACAGCTGAAAGAGATTCTCCAAGTCAGTTCTTAGTGTAGAAAAGGTAGCTAAGATCCGGAAATCCTTAATTGGAGTTAAGATTACATGAAACACTGTATGAATCCTATATTCTTTACTTAAAGGAGACTAGAGTGGTAAATGTGTGTTATACAAGGCAGAATACCATTAAAATAGAGAAAGAAACACGTTCGGCAGTTTTGGAAATCCTTACACATGACTGAAATGTAGTAGTACACTCTATAACACAGTTGAGAGACAATGTTCCCGAGCTGCCTCAGTTCATAACAGTGTGTAGGAAGTTGTTTGATAAAGTGGTCAAAGCTTATACTTGGACCAGCAGGCAGAATATAGGAAACTACATGAAAACATGAATAATTCAGTGAAAATGACTGTAAACAGATTGGAACTTGTTTTAGAACAGCTGAAAGAGATTCTCCAAGTCAGTTCTTAGTGTAGAAAAGGTACCTAAGATCCGGGAAATCTTAATTCCAGTTAAGATCACATGAAACACTGTATGAATCCTATATTCTTTACTTAAAGGAGACTAGAGTGGTAAATGTGTGTTATACAAGGCAGAATACCATTGAAGTAGAGAAAGAAACACGTTCGGCAGCTTTGGAAAGCCTTACACTTCACTGAAATGTAGTACTACACTCTATAACACAGTTGAGAGACAATGTTCCCTACTTGCCTCAGTTCATAACAGTGTGTAGGAAGTTGTTTGATAAAGTGGGCAAAGCTTATACTTGGGCCAGAAGGCAGAATATAGGAAACTACATGAAAACATGATTAATTCAGTGAAAATGACTGTAAACAGATGAGAACTTGTTTAGAACAGCTGAAAGAGATTCTCCAAGTCAGTTCTTAGTGTAGAAAAGGTAGCTAAGATAAGGGAAATCCATAATTCCAGTTAAGATCACATGAAACACTATGAATCCTATATTCTTTACTTAGAGGAGACTAGAGTGGTAAATGTGTGTTATACAAGGCAGAATACCATTGAAATAGAGAAAGAAACACGTTCGGGAGCTTTGGAAAGCCTTACACTTCACTGAAATGTAGTACTACACTCTATAACACAGTTGAGGGACAATGTTCCCTACTTGCCTCAGTTCATAACAGTGTGTAGGAAGTTGTTTGATAAAGTGGGCAAAGCTTATACTTGGGCCAGAAGGCAGAATATAGGAAACTACATGAAAACATGAATAATTCAGTGAAAATGACTGTAAACAGATTGGAACTTGTTTTAGAACAGCTGAAAGAGATTCTCCAAGTCAGTTCTTAGTGTAGAAAAGGTAGCTAAGATCCGGGAAATCTTAATTCCAGTTAAGGTCACATGAAACACTGTATGAATCCTATATTCTTTACTTAAAGGAGACTAGAGTGGTAAATGTGTGTTATACAAGGCAGAATACCATTGAAGTAGAGAAAGAAACACGTTCGGCAGCTTTGGAAAGCCTTACACTTCACTGAAATGTAGTACTACACTCTATAACACAGCTGTGAGACAATGTTCCCTAGCTTCCTCAGTTCATAACAGTGTGTAGGAAGTTGTTTGATAAAGTGGGCAAAGCTTATACTTGGACCAGAAGGCAGAATATAGGAAACTACATGAAAACATGATTAATTCAGTGAAAATGACTGTAAACAGATGAGAACTTGTTTAGAACAGCTGAAAGAGATTCTCCAAGTCGGTTCTTAGTGTAGAAAAGGTAGCTAAGATAAGGGAAATCCATAATTCCAGTTAAGATCACATGAAACACTATGAATCCTATATTCTTTACTTAGAGGAGACTAGAGTGGTAAATGTGTGTTATACAAGGCAGAATACCATTGAAATAGAGAAAGAAACACGTTCGGGAGCTTTGGAAAGCCTTACACTTCACTGAAATGTAGTACTACACTCTATAACACAGTTGAGGGACAATGTTCCCTACTTGCCTCAGTTCATAACAGTGTGTAGGAAGTTGTTTGATAAAGTGGGCAAAGCTTATACTTGGGCCAGAAGGCAGAATATAGGAAACTACATGAAAACATGAATAATTCAGTGAAAATGACTGTAAACAGATTGGAACTTGTTTTAGAACAGCTGAAAGAGATTCTCCAAGTCAGTTCTTAGTGTAGAAAAGGTAGCTAAGATCCGGGAAATCTTAATTCCAGTTAAGGTCACATGAAACACTGTATGAATCCTATATTCTTTACTTAAAGGAGACTAGAGTGGTAAATGTGTGTTATACAAGGCAGAATACCATTGAAGTAGAGAAAGAAACACGTTCGGCAGCTTTGGAAAGCCTTACACTTCACTGAAATGTAGTACTACACTCTATAACACAGTTGAGAGACAATGTTCCCTACTTGCCTCAGTTCATAACAGTGTGTAGGAAGTTGTTTGATAAAGTGGGCAAAGCTTATACTTGGGCCAGAAGGCAGAATATAGGAAACTACATGAAAACATGAATAATTCAGTGAAAATGACTGTAAACAGATGAGAACTTGTTTAGAACAGCTGAAAGAGATTCTCCAAGTCAGTTCTTAGTGTAGAAAAGGTAGCTAAGATAAGGGAAATCCATAATTCCAGTTAAGATCACATGAAACACTGTATGAATCCTATATTCATTACTTAAAGGAGACTAGAGTGGTAAATGTGTGTTATACAAGGCAGAATACCATTGAAGTAGAGAAAGAAACACGTTCGGCAGCTTTGGAAAGCCTTACACTTCACTGAAATGTAGTACTACACTCTATAACACAGTTGAGAGACAATGTTCCCTACTTGCCTCAGTTCATAACAGTGTGTAGGAAGTTGTTTGATAAAGTGGGCAAAGCTTATACTTGGGCCAGAAGGCAGAATATAGGAAACTACATGAAAACATGAATAATTCAGTGAAAATGACTGTAAACAGATGAGAACTTGTTTAGAACAGCTGAAAGAGATTCTCCAAGTCAGTTCTTAGTGTAGAAAAGGTAGCTAAGATCCGGGAAATCTTAATTCCAGTTAAGGTCACATGAAACACTGTATGAATCCTATATTCATTACTTAAAGGAGACTAGAGTGTTAAATGTGTGTTATACAAGGCAGAATACCATTAAAATAGAGAAAGAAACACGTTCGGCAGCTTTTGAAATCCTTACACTTCACTGAAATGTAGTACTACACTCTATAACACAGTTGAGAGACAATGTTCCCGAGCTGCCTCAGTTCATAACAGTGTGTAGGAAGTTGTTTGATAAAGTGGTCAAAGCTTATACTTGGACCAGAAGGCAGAATATAGGAAACTACGTGAAAACATGAATAATTCAGTGAAAATGACTGTAAACAGATTGGAACTTGTTTTAGAACAGCTGAAAGAGATTCTCCAAGTCAGTTCTTAGTGTAGAAAAGGTAGCTAAGATCTGGGAAATCTTAATTCCAGTTAAGGTCACATGAAACACTGTATGAATCCTATATTCTTTACTTAAAGGAGACTAGAGTGGTAAATGTGTGTTATACAAGGCAGAATACCATTGAAATAGAGAAAGAAACACGTTCGGGAGCTTTGGAAAGCCTTACACTTCACTGAAATGTAGGACTACACTCTATAACACAGTTGAGGGACAATGTTCCCTACTTGCCTCAGTTCATAACAGTGTGTAGGAAGTTGTTTGATAAAGTGGGCAAAGCTTATACTTGGGCCAGAAGGCAGAATATAGGAAACTACATGAAAACATGAATAATTCAGTGAAAATGACTGTAAACAGATTGGAACTTGTTTTAGAACAGCTGAAAGAGATTCTCCAAGTCAGTTCTTAGTGTAGAAAAGGTAGCTAAGATCCGGAAATCCTTAATTGGAGTTAAGATTACATGAAACACTGTATGAATCCTATATTCTTTACTTAAAGGAGACGAGTGGTCAATGTGTGTTATACAAGGCAGAATACCATTAAAATAGAGAAAGAAACACGTTCGGCAGTTTTGGAAATGCTTACACGTGACTGAAATGTAGTAGTACACTCTATAACACAGTTGAGAGACAATGTTCCCGAGCTGCCTCAGTTCATAACAGTGTGTAGGAAGTTGTTTGATAAAGTGGTCAAAGCTTATACTTGGACCAGCAGGCAGAATATAGGAAACTACATGAAAACATGAATAATTCAGTGAAAATGACTGTAAACAGATTGGAACTTGTTTTAGAACAGCTGAAAGAGATTCTCCAAGTCAGTTCTTAGTGTAGAAAAGGTACCTAAGATCCGGGAAATCTTAATTCCAGTTAAGATCACATGAAACACTGTATGAATCCTATATTCTTTACTTAAAGGAGACTAGAGTGGTAAATGTGTGTTATACAAGGCAGAATACCATTGAAGTAGAGAAAGAAACACGTTCGGCAGCTTTGGAAAGCCTTACACTTCACTGAAATGTAGTACTACACTCTATAACACAGTTGAGAGACAATGTTCCCTACTTGCCTCAGTTCATAACAGTGTGTAGGAAGTTGTTTGATAAAGTGGGCAAAGCTTATACTTGGGCCAGAAGGCAGAATATCGAAACTACATGAAAACATGATTAATTCAGTGAAAATGACTGTAAACAGATGAGAACTTGTTTAGAACAGCTGAAAGAGATTCTCCAAGTCAGTTCTTAGTGTAGAAAAGGTAGCCAAGATAAGGGAAATCCATAATTCCAGTTAAGATCACATGAAACACTATGAATCCTATATTCTTTACTTAGAGGAGACTAGAGTGGTAAATGTGTGTTATACAAGGCAGAATACCATGGAAATAGAGAAAGAAACACGTTCGGGAGCTTTGGAAAGCCTTACACTTCACTGAAATGTAGTACTACACTCTATAACACAGTTGAGGGACAATGTTCCCTACTTGCCTCAGTTCATAACAGTGTGTAGGAAGTTGTTTGATAAAGTGGGCAAAGCTTATACTTGGGCCAGAAGGCAGAATATAGGAAACTACATGAAAACATGAATAATTCAGTGAAAATGACTGTAAACAGATTGGAACTTGTTTTAGAACAGCTGAAAGAGATTCTCCAAGTCAGTTCTTAGTGTAGAAAAGGTAGCTAAGATCCGGGAAATCTTAATTCCAGTTAAGGTCACATGAAACACTGTATGAATCCTATATTCTTTACTTAAAGGAGACTAGAGTGGTAAATGTGTGTTATACAAGGCAGAATACCATTGAAGTAGAGAAAGAAACACGTTCGGCAGCTTTGGAAAGCCTTACACTTCACTGAAATGTAGTACTACACTCTATAACACAGCTGTGAGACAATGTTCCCTAGCTTCCTCAGTTCATAACAGTGTGTAGGAAGTTGTTTGATAAAGTGGGCAAAGCTTATACTTGGACCAGAAGGCAGAATATAGGAAACTACATGAAAACATGATTAATTCAGTGAAAATGACTGTAAACAGATGAGAACTTGTTTAGAACAGCTGAAAGAGATTCTCCAAGTCAGTTCTTAGTGTAGAAAAGGTAGATAAGATAAGGGAAATCCATAATTCCAGTTAAGATCACATGAAACACTGTATGAATCCTATATTCATTACTTAAAGGAGACTAGAGTGGTAAATGTGTGTTATACAAGGCAGAATACCATTGAAGTAGAGAAAGAAACACGTTCGGCAGCTTTGGAAAGCCTTACACTTCACTGAAATGTAGTACTACACTCTATAACACAGTTGAGAGACAATGTTCCCTACTTGCCTCAGTTCATAACAGTGTGTAGGAAGTTGTTTGATAAAGTGGGCAAAGCTTATACTTGGGCCAGAAGGCAGAATATAGGAAACTACATGAAAACATGAATAATTCAGTGAAAATGACTCTAAACAGATGAGAACTTGTTTAGAACAGCTGAAAGAGATTCTCCAAGTCAGTTCTTAGTGTAGAAAAGGTAGCTAAGATCCGGGAAATCTTAATTCCAGTTAAGGTCACATGAAACACTGTATGAATCCTATATTCATTACTTAAAGGAGACTAGAGTGTTAAATGTGTGTTATACAAGGCAGAATACCATTAAAATAGAGAAAGAAACACGTTCGGCAGCTTTTGAAATCCTTACACTTCACTGAAATGTAGTACTACACTCTATAACACAGTTGAGAGACAATGTTCCCGAGCTGCCTCAGTTCATAACAGTGTGTAGGAAGTTGTTTGATAAAGTGGTCAAAGCTTATACTTGGACCAGAAGGCAGAATATAGGAAACTACGTGAAAACATGAATAATTCAGTGAAAATGACTGTAAACAGATTGGAACTTGTTTTAGAACAGCTGAAAGAGATTCTCCAAGTCAGTTCTTAGTGTAGAAAAGGTAGCTAAGATAAGGGAAATCCATAATTCCAGTTAAGATCACATGAAACACTATGAATAATATATTCTTTACTTAGAGGAGACTAGAGTGGTAAATGTGTGTTATACAAGGCAGAATACCATTGAAATAGAGAAAGAAACACGTTCGGGAGCTTTGGAAAGCCTTACACTTCACTGAAATGTAGTACTACACTCTATAACACAGTTGAGGGACAATGTTCCCTACTTGCCTCAGTTCATAACAGTGTGTAGGAAGTTGTTTGATAAAGTGGGCAAAGCTTATACTTGGGCCAGAAGGCAGAATATAGAAAACTACATGAAAACATGAATAATTCAGTGAAAATGACTGTAAACAGATTGGAACTTGTTTTAGAACAGCTGAAAGAGATTCTCCAAGTCAGTTCTTAGTGTAGAAAAGGTAGCTAAGATCCGGGAAATCTTAATTCCAGTTAAGGTCACATGAAACACTGTATGAATCCTATATTCTTTACTTAAAGGAGACTAGAGTGGTAAATGTGTGTTATACAAGGCAGAATACCATTGAAGTAGAGAAAGAAACACGTTCGGCAGCTTTGGAAAGCCTTACACTTCACTGAAATGTAGTACTACACTCTATAACACAGCTGTGAGACAATGTTCCCTAGCTTCCTCAGTTCATAACAGTGTGTAGGAAGTTGTTTGATAAAGTGGGCAAAGCTTATACTTGGACCAGAAGGCAGAATATAGGAAACTACATGAAAACATGATTAATTCAGTGAAAATGACTGTAAACAAGATGAGAACTGGTTTAGAACAGCTGAAAGAGATTCTCCAAGTCAGTTCTTAGTGTAGAAAAGGTAGCTAAGATAAGGGAAATCCATAATTCCAGTTAAGATCACATGAAACACTATGAATCCTATATTCTTTACTTAGAGGAGACTAGAGTGGTAAATGTGTGTTATACAAGGCAGAATACCATTGAAATAGAGAAAGAAACACGTTCGGGAGCTTTGGAAAGCCTTACACTTCACTGAAATGTAGTACTACACTCTATAACACAGTTGAGGGACAATGTTCCCTACTTGCCTCAGTTCATAACAGTGTGTAGGAAGTTGTTTGATAAAGTGGGCAAAGCTTATACTTGGGCCAGAAGGCAGAATATAGGAAACTACATGAAAACATGAATAATTCAGTGAAAATGACTGTAAACAGATTGGAACTTGTTTTAGAACAGCTGAAAGAGATTCTCCAAGTCAGTTCTTAGTGTAGAAAAGGTAGCTAAGATCCGGAAATCCTTAATTGGAGTTAAGATTACATGAAACACTGTATGAATCCTATATTCTTTACTTAAAGGAGACGAGTGGTCAATGTGTGTTATACAAGGCAGAATACCATTAAAATAGAGAAAGAAACACGTTCGGCAGTTTTGGAAATGCTTACACGTGACTGAAATGTAGTAGTACACTCTATAACACAGTTGAGAGACAATGTTCCCGAGCTGCCTCAGTTCATAACAGTGTGTAGGAAGTTGTTTGATAAAGTGGTCAAAGCTTATACTTGGACCAGCAGGCAGAATATAGGAAACTACATGAAAACATGAATAATTCAGTGAAAATGACTGTAAACAGATTGGAACTTGTTTTAGAACAGCTGAAAGAGATTCTCCAAGTCAGTTCTTAGTGTAGAAAAGGTACCTAAGATCCGGGAAATCTTAATTCCAGTTAAGATCACATGAAACACTGTATGAATCCTATATTCTTTACTTAAAGGAGACTAGAGTGGTAAATGTGTGTTATACAAGGCAGAATACCATTGAAGTAGAGAAAGAAACACGTTCGGCAGCTTTGGAAAGCCTTACACTTCACTGAAATGTAGTACTACACTCTATAACACAGTTGAGAGACAATGTTCCCTACTTGCCTCAGTTCATAACAGTGTGTAGGAAGTTGTTTGATAAAGTGGGCAAAGCTTATACTTGGGCCAGAAGGCAGAATATAGGAAACTACATGAAAACATGATTAATTCAGTGAAAATGACTGTAAACAGATGAGAACTTGTTTAGAACAGCTGAAAGAGATTCTCCAAGTCAGTTCTTAGTGTAGAAAAGGTAGCTAAGATAAGGGAAATCCATAATTCCAGTTAAGATCACATGAAACACTATGAATCCTATATTCTTTACTTAGAGGAGACTAGAGTGGTAAATGTGTGTTATACAAGGCAGAATACCATTGAAATAGAGAAAGAAACACGTTCGGGAGCTTTGGAAAGCCTTACACTTCACTGAAATGTAGTACTACACTCTATAACACAGTTGAGGGACAATGTTCCCTACTTGCCTCAGTTCATAACAGTGTGTAGGAAGTTGTTTGATAAAGTGGGCAAAGCTTATACTTGGGCCAGAAGGCAGAATATAGGAAACTACATGAAAACATGAATAATTCAGTGAAAATGACTGTAAACAGATTGGAACTTGTTTTAGAACAGCTGAAAGAGATTCTCCAAGTCAGTTCTTAGTGTAGAAAAGGTAGCTAAGATCCGGGAAATCTTAATTCCAGTTAAGGTCACATGAAACACTGTATGAATCCTATATTCTTTACTTAAAGGAGACTAGAGTGGTAAATGTGTGTTATACAAGGCAGAATACCATTGAAGTAGAGAAAGAAACACGTTCGGCAGCTTTGGAAAGCCTTACACTTCACTGAAATGTAGTACTACACTCTATAACACAGCTGTGAGACAATGTTCCCTAGCTTCCTCAGTTCATAACAGTGTGTAGGAAGTTGTTTGATAAAGTGGGCAAAGCTTATACTTGGACCAGAAGGCAGAATATAGGAAACTACACAAAAACATGATTAATTCAGTGAAAATGACTGTAAACAGATGAGAACTTGTTTAGAACAGCTGAAAGAGATTCTCCAAGTCGGTTCTTAGTGTAGAAAAGGTAGCTAAGATAAGGGAAATCCATAATTCCAGTTAAGATCACATGAAACACTATGAATCCTATATTCTTTACTTAGAGGAGACTAGAGTGGTAAATGTGTGTTATACAAGGCAGAATACCATTGAAATAGAGAAAGAAACACGTTCGGGAGCTTTGGAAAGCCTTACACTTCACTGAAATGTAGTACTACACTCTATAACACAGTTGAGGGACAATGTTCCCTACTTGCCTCAGTTCATAACAGTGTGTAGGAAGTTGTTTGATAAAGTGGGCAAAGTTTACTTGGGCCAGAAGGCAGAATATAGGAAACTACATGAAAACATGAATAATTCAGTGAAAATGACTGTAAACAGATTGGAACTTGTTTTAGAACAGCTGAAAGAGATTCTCCAAGTCAGTTCTTAGTGTAGAAAAGGTAGCTAAGATCCGGGAAATCTTAATTCCAGTTAAGGTCACATGAAACACTGTATGAATCCTATATTCTTTACTTAAAGGAGACTAGAGTGGTAAATGTGTGTTATACAAGGCAGAATACCATTGAAGTAGAGAAAGAAACACGTTCGGCAGCTTTGGAAAGCCTTACACTTCACTGAAATGTAGTACTACACTCTATAACACAGTTGAGAGACAATGTTCCCTACTTGCCTCAGTTCATAACAGTGTGTAGGAAGTTGTTTGATAAAGTGGGCAAAGCTTATACTTGGGCCAGAAGGCAGAATATAGGAAACTACATGAAAACATGATTAATTCAGTGAAAATGACTGTAAACAGATGAGAACTTGTTTAGAACAGCTGAAAGAGATTCTCCAAGTCAGTTCTTAGTGTAGAAAAGGTAGCTAAGATAAGGGAAATCCATAATTCCAGTTAAGATCACATGAAACACTATGAATCCTATATTCTTTACTTAGAGGAGACTAGAGTGGTAAATGTGTGTTATACAAGGCAGAATACCATTGAAATAGAGAAAGAAACACGTTCGGGAGCTTTGGAAAGCCTTACACTTCACTGAAATGTAGTACTACACTCTATAACACAGTTGAGGGACAATGTTCCCTACTTGCCTCAGTTCATAACAGTGTGTAGGAAGTTGTTTGATAAAGTGGGCAAAGCTTATACTTGGGCCAGAAGGCAGAATATAGGAAACTACATGAAAACATGAATAATTCAGTGAAAATGACTGTAAACAGATTGGAACTTGTTTTAGAACAGCTGAAAGAGATTCTCCAAGTCAGTTCTTAGTGTAGAAAAGGTAGCTAAGATCCGGGAAATCTTAATTCCAGTTAAGGTCACATGAAACACTGTATGAATCCTATATTCTTTACTTAAAGGAGACTAGAGTGGTAAATGTGTGTTATACAAGGCAGAATACCATTGAAGTAGAGAAAGAAACACGTTCGGCAGCTTTGGAAAGCCTTACACTTCACTGAAATGTAGTACTACACTCTATAACACAGCTGTGAGACAATGTTCCCTAGCTTCCTCAGTTCATAACAGTGTGTAGGAAGTTGTTTGATAAAGTGGGCAAAGCTTATACTTGGACCAGAAGGCAGAATATAGGAAACTACACAAAAACATGATTAATTCAGTGAAAATGACTGTAAACAGATGAGAACTTGTTTAGAACAGCTGAAAGAGATTCTCCAAGTCGGTTCTTAGTGTAGAAAAGGTAGCTAAGATAAGGGAAATCCATAATTCCAGTTAAGATCACATGAAACACTATGAATCCTATATTCTTTACTTAGAGGAGACTAGAGTGGTAAATGTGTGTTATACAAGGCAGAATACCATTGAAATAGAGAAAGAAACACGTTCGGGAGCTTTGGAAAGCCTTACACTTCACTGAAATGTAGTACTACACTCTATAACACAGTTGAGGGACAATGTTCCCTACTTGCCTCAGTTCATAACAGTGTGTAGGAAGTTGTTTGATAAAGTGGGCAAAGTTTACTTGGGCCAGAAGGCAGAATATAGGAAACTACATGAAAACATGAATAATTCAGTGAAAATGACTGTAAACAGATTGGAACTTGTTTTAGAACAGCTGAAAGAGATTCTCCAAGTCAGTTCTTAGTGTAGAAAAGGTAGCTAAGATCCGGGAAATCTTAATTCCAGTTAAGGTCACATGAAACACTGTATGAATCCTATATTCTTTACTTAAAGGAGACTAGAGTGGTAAATGTGTGTTATACAAGGCAGAATACCATTGAAGTAGAGAAAGAAACACGTTCGGCAGCTTTGGAAAGCCTTACACTTCACTGAAATGTAGTACTACACTCTATAACACAGTTGAGAGACAATGTTCCCTACTTGCCTCAGTTCATAACAGTGTGTAGGAAGTTGTTTGATAAAGTGGGCAAAGCTTATACTTGGGCCAGAAGGCAGAATATAGGAAACTACATGAAAACATGATTAATTCAGTGAAAATGACTGTAAACAGATGAGAACTTGTTTAGAACAGCTGAAAGAGATTCTCCAAGTCAGTTCTTAGTGTAGAAAAGGTAGCTAAGATAAGGGAAATCCATAATTCCAGTTAAGATCACATGAAACACTATGAATCCTATATTCTTTACTTAGAGGAGACTAGAGTGGTAAATGTGTGTTATACAAGGCAGAATACCATTGAAATAGAGAAAGAAACACGTTCGGGAGCTTTGGAAAGCCTTACACTTCACTGAAATGTAGTACTACACTCTATAAAACAGTTGAGGGACAATGTTCCCTACTTGCCTCAGTTCATAACAGTGTGTAGGAAGTTGTTTGATAAAGTGGGCAAAGCTTATACTTGGGCCAGAAGGCAGAATATAGGAAACTACATGAAAACATGAATAATTCAGTGAAAATGACTGTAAACAGATTGGAACTTGTTTTAGAACAGCTGAAAGAGATTCTCCAAGTCAGTTCTTAGTGTAGAAAAGGTAGCTAAGATCCGGGAAATCTTAATTCCAGTTAAGGTCACATGAAACACTGTATGAATCCTATATTCTTTACTTAAAGGAGACTAGAGTGGTAAATGTGTGTTATACAAGGCAGAATACCATTGAAGTAGAGAAAGAAACACGTTCGGCAGCTTTGGAAAGCCTTACACTTCACTGAAATGTAGTACTACACTCTATAACACAGCTGTGAGACAATGTTCCCTAGCTTCCTCAGTTCATAACAGTGTGTAGGAAGTTGTTTGATAAAGTGGGCAAAGCTTATACTTGGACCAGAAGGCAGAATATAGGAAACTACATGAAAACATGATTAATTCAGTGAAAATGACTGTAAACAGATGAGAACTTGTTTAGAACAGCTGAAAGAGATTCTCCAAGTCGGTTCTTAGTGTAGAAAAGGTAGCTAAGATAAGGGAAATCCATAATTCCAGTTAAGATCACATGAAACACTATGAATCCTATATTCTTTACTTAGAGGAGACTAGAGTGGTAAATGTGTGTTATACAAGGCAGAATACCATTGAAATAGAGAAAGAAACACGTTCGGGAGCTTTGGAAAGCCTTACACTTCACTGAAATGTAGTACTACACTCTATAACACAGTTGAGGGACAATGTTCCCTACTTGCCTCAGTTCATAACAGTGTGTAGGAAGTTGTTTGATAAAGTGGGCAAAGCTTATACTTGGGCCAGAAGGCAGAATATAGGAAACTACATGAAAACATGAATAATTCAGTGAAAATGACTGTAAACAGATTGGAACTTGTTTTAGAACAGCTGAAAGAGATTCTCCAAGTCAGTTCTTAGTGTAGAAAAGGTAGCTAAGATCCGGGAAATCTTAATTCCAGTTAAGGTCACATGAAACACTGTATGAATCCTATATTCTTTACTTAAAGGAGACTAGAGTGGTAAATGTGTGTTATACAAGGCAGAATACCATTGAAGTAGAGAAAGAAACACGTTCGGCAGCTTTGGAAAGCCTTACACTTCACTGAAATGTAGTACTACACTCTATAACACAGTTGAGAGACAATGTTCCCTACTTGCCTCAGTTCATAACAGTGTGTAGGAAGTTGTTTGATAAAGTGGGCAAAGCTTATACTTGGGCCAGAAGGCAGAATATAGGAAACTACATGAAAACATGAATAATTCAGTGAAAATGACTGTAAACAGATGAGAACTTGTTTAGAACAGCTGAAAGAGATTCTCCAAGTCAGTTCTTAGTGTAGAAAAGGTAGCTAAGATAAGGGAAATCCATAATTCCAGTTAAGATCACATGAAACACTGTATGAATCCTATATTCATTACTTAAAGGAGACTAGAGTGGTAAATGTGTGTTATACAAGGCAGAATACCATTGAAGTAGAGAAAGAAACACGTTCGGCAGCTTTGGAAAGCCTTACACTTCACTGAAATGTAGTACTACACTCTATAACACAGTTGAGAGACAATGTTCCCTACTTGCCTCAGTTCATAACAGTGTGTAGGAAGTTGTTTGATAAAGTGGGCAAAGCTTATACTTGGGCCAGAAGGCAGAATATAGGAAACTACATGAAAACATGAATAATTCAGTGAAAATGACTGTAAACAGATGAGAACTTGTTTAGAACAGCTGAAAGAGATTCTCCAAGTCAGTTCTTAGTGTAGAAAAGGTAGCTAAGATCCGGGAAATCTTAATTCCAGTTAAGGTCACATGAAACACTGTATGAATCCTATATTCATTACTTAAAGGAGACTAGAGTGTTAAATGTGTGTTATACAAGGCAGAATACCATTAAAATAGAGAAAGAAACACGTTCGGCAGCTTTTGAAATCCTTACACTTCACTGAAATGTAGTACTACACTCTATAACACAGTTGAGAGACAATGTTCCCGAGCTGCCTCAGTTCATAACAGTGTGTAGGAAGTTGTTTGATAAAGTGGTCAAAGCTTATACTTGGACCAGAAGGCAGAATATAGGAAACTACGTGAAAACATGAATAATTCAGTGAAAATGACTGTAAACAGATTGGAACTTGTTTTAGAACAGCTGAAAGAGATTCTCCAAGTCAGTTCTTAGTGTAGAAAAGGTAGCTAAGATCCGGGAAATCTTAATTCCAGTTAAGGTCACATGAAACACTGTATGAATCCTATATTCTTTACTTAAAGGAGACTAGAGTGGTAAATGTGTGTTATACAAGGCAGAATACCATTGAAGTAGAGAAAGAAACACGTTCGGCAGCTTTGGAAAGCCTTACACTTCACTGAAATGTAGTACTACACTCTATAACACAGTTGAGGGACAATGTTCCCTACTTGCCTCAGTTCATAACAGTGTGTAGGAAGTTGTTTGATAAAGTGGGCAAAGCTTATACTTGGGCCAGAAGGCAGAATATAGGAAACTACATGAAAACATGAATAATTCAGTGAAAATGACTGTAAACAGATTGGAACTTATTTTAGAACAGCTGAAAGAGATTCTCCAAGTCATTTCTTAGTGTAGAAAAGGTAGCTAAGATCCGGGAAATCTTAATTCCAGTTAAGGTCACATGAAACACTGTATGAATCCTATATTCTTTACTTAAAGGAGACTAGAGTGGTAAATGTGTGTTATACAAGGCAGAATACCATTGAAGTAGAGAAAGAAACACGTTCGGCAGCTTTGGAAAGCCTTACACTTCACTGAAATGTAGTACTACACTCTATAACACAGCTGTGAGACAATGTTCCCTAGCTTCCTCAGTTCATAACAGTGTGTAGGAAGTTGTTTGATAAAGTGGGCAAAGCTTATACTTGGACCAGAAGGCAGAATATAGGAAACTACATGAAAACATGATTAATTCAGTGAAAATGACTGTAAACAAGATGAGAACTTGTTTAGAACAGCTGAAAGAGATTCTCCAAGTCAGTTCTTAGTGTAGAAAAGGTAGCTAAGATAAGGGAAATCCATAATTCCAGTTAAGATCACATGAAACACTATGAATCCTATATTCTTTACTTAGAGGAGACTAGAGTGGTAAATGTGTGTTATACAAGGCAGAATACCATTGAAATAGAGAAAGAAACACGTTCGGGAGCTTTGGAAAGCCTTACACTTCACTGAAATGTAGTACTACACTCTATAACACAGTTGAGGGACAATGTTCCCTACTTGCCTCAGTTCATAACAGTGTGTAGGAAGTTGTTTGATAAAGTGGGCAAAGCTTATACTTGGGCCAGAAGGCAGAATATAGGAAACTACATGAAAACATGAATAATTCAGTGAAAATGACTGTAAACAGATTGGAACTTGTTTTAGAACAGCTGAAAGAGATTCTCCAAGTCAGTTCTTAGTGTAGAAAAGGTAGCTAAGATCCGGAAATCCTTAATTGGAGTTAAGATTACATGAAACACTGTATGAATCCTATATTCTTTACTTAAAGGAGACGAGTGGTCAATGTGTGTTATACAAGGCAGAATACCATTAAAATAGAGAAAGAAACACGTTTGGCAGTTTTGGAAATGCTTACACGTGACTGAAATGTAGTAGTACACTCTATAACACAGTTGAGAGACAATGTTCCCGAGCTGCCTCAGTTCATAACAGTGTGTAGGAAGTTGTTTGATAAAGTGGTCAAAGCTTATACTTGGACCAGAAGGCAGAATATAGGAAACTACATGAAAACATGATTAATTCAGTGAAAATGACTGTAAACAGATGAGAACTTGTTTAGAACAGCTGAAAGAGATTCTCCAAGTCAGTTCTTAGTGTAGAAAAGGTAGCTAAGATAAGGGAAATCCATAATTCCAGTTAAGATCACATGAAACACTATGAATCCTATATTCTTTACTTAGAGGAGACTAGAGTGGTAAATGTGTGTTATACAAGGCAGAATACCATTGAAATAGAGAAAGAAACACGTTCGGGAGCTTTGGAAAGCCTTACACTTCACTGAAATGTAGTACTACACTCTATAACACAGTTGAGGGACAATGTTCCCTACTTGTCTCAGTTCATAACAGTGTGTAGGAAGTTGTTTGATAAAGTGGGCAAAGCTTATACTTGGGCCAGAAGGCAGAATATAGGAAACTACTTGAAAACATGAATAATTCAGTGAAAATGACTGTAAACAGATTGGAACTTGTTTTAGAACAGCTGAAAGAGATTCTCCAAGTCAGTTCTTAGTGTAGAAAAGGTAGCTAAGATCCGGAAATCCTTAATTGGAGTTAAGATTACATGAAACACTATGAATCCTATATTCTTTACTTAGAGGAGACTAGAGTGGTAAATGTGTGTTATAAAAGGCAGAATACCATTGAAATAGAGAAAGAAACACGTTCGGGAGCTTTGGAAAGCCTTACACTTCACTGAAATGTAGTACTACACTCTATAACACAGTTGAGGGACAATGTTCCCTACTTGCCTCAGTTCATAACAGTGTGTAGGAAGTTGTTTGATAAAGTGGGCAAAGCTTATACTTGGACCAGAAGGCAGAATATAGGAAACTACATGAAAACATGAATAATTCAGTGAAAATGACTGTAAACAGATTGGAACTTGTTTTAGAACAGCTGAAAGAGATTCTCCAAGTCAGTTCTTAGTGTAGAAAAGGTAGCTAAGATCCGGGAAATCTTAATTCCAGTTAAGGTCACATGAAACACTGTATGAATCCTATATTCTTTACTTAAAGGAGACTAGAGTGGTAAATGTGTGTTATACAAGGCAGAATACCATTGAAGTAGAGAAAGAAACACGTTCGGCAGCTTTGGAAAGCCTTACACTTCACTGAAATGTAGTACTACACTCTATAACACAGTTGAGAGACAACGTTCCCTACTTGCCTCAGTTCATAACAGTGTGTAGGAAGTTGTTTGATAAAGTGGGCAAAGCTTATACTTGGGCGAGAAGGCAGAATATAGGAAACTACATGAAAACATGAATAATTCAGTGAAAATGACTGTAAACAGATGAGAACTTGTTTAGAACAGCTGAAAGAGATTCTCCAAGTCAGTTCTTAGTGTAGAAAAGGTAGCTAAGATAAGGGAAATCCATAATTCCAGTTAAGATCACATGAAACACTATGAATAATATATTCTTTACTTAGAGGAGACTAGAGTGGTAAATGTGTGTTATACAAGGCAGAATACCATTGAAATAGTGAAAGAAACACGTTCGGGAGCTTTGGAAAGCCTTACACTTCACTGAAATGTAGTACTACACTCTATAACACAGTTGAGGGACAATGTTCCCTACTTGCCTCAGTTCATAACAGTGTGTAGGAAGTTGTTTGATAAAGTGGGCAAAGCTTATACTTGGGCCAGAAGGCAGAACATAGGAAACTACTTGAAAACATGAATAATTCAGTGAAAATGACTGTAAACAGATTGGAACTTGTTTTAGAACAGCTGAAAGAGATTCTCCAAGTCAGTTCTTAGTGTAGAAAAGGTAGCTAAGATCCGGAAATCCTTAATTGGAGTTAAGATTACATGAAACACTATGAATCCTATATTCTTTACTTAGAGGAGACTAGAGTGGTAAATGTGTGTTATAAAAGGCAGAATACCATTGAAATAGAGAAAGAAACACGTTCGGGAGCTTTGGAAAGCCTTACACTTCACTGAAATGTAGTACTACACTATATAACACAGTTGAGGGACAATGTTCCCTACTTGCCTCAGTTCATAACAGTGTGTAGGAAGTTGTTTGATAAAGTGGGCAAAGCTTATACTTGGACCAGAAGGCAGAATATAGGAAACTACATGAAAACATGAATAATTCAGTGAAAATGACTGTAAACAGATGAGAACTTGTTTAGAACAGCTGAAAGAGATTCTCCAAGTCAGTTCTTAGTGTAGAAAAGGTAGCTAAGATAAGGGAAATCCATAATTCCAGTTAAGATCACATGAAACACTGTATGAATCCTATATTCATTACTTAAAGGAGACTAGAGTGGTAAATGTGTGTTATACAAGGCAGAATACCATTGAAGTAGAGAAAGAAACACGTTCGGCAGCTTTGGAAAGCCTTACACTTCACTGAAATGTAGTACTACACTCTATAACACAGTTGAGAGACAATGTTCCCTACTTGCCTCAGTTCATAACAGTGTGTAGGAAGTTGTTTGATAAAGTGGGCAAAGCTTATACTTGGGCCAGAAGGCAGAATATAGGAAACTACATGAAAACATGAATAATTCAGTGAAAATGACTGTAAACAGATGAGAACTTGTTTAGAACAGCTGAAAGAGATTCTCCAAGTCAGTTCTTAGTGTAGAAAAGGTAGCTAAGATCCGGGAAATCTTAATTCCAGTTAAGGTCACATGAAACACTGTATGAATCCTATATTCATTACTTAAAGGAGACTAGAGTGTTAAATGTGTGTTATACAAGGCAGAATACCATTAAAATAGAGAAAGAAACACGTTCGGCAGCTTTTGAAATCCTTACACTTCACTGAAATGTAGTACTACACTCTATAACACAGTTGAGAGACAATGTTCCCGAGCTGCCTCAGTTCATAACAGTGTGTAGGAAGTTGTTTGATAAAGTGGTCAAAGCTTATACTTGGACCAGAAGGCAGAATATAGGAAACTACGTGAAAACATGAATAATTCAGTGAAAATGACTGTAAACAGATTGGAACTTGTTTTAGAACAGCTGAAAGAGATTCTCCAAGTCAGTTCTTAGTGTAGAAAAGGTAGCTAAGATCCGGGAAATCTTAATTCCAGTTAAGGTCACATGAAACACTGTATGAATCCTATATTCTTTACTTAAAGGAGACTAGAGTGGTAAATGTGTGTTATACAAGGCAGAATACCATTGAAGTAGAGAAAGAAACACGTTCGGCAGCTTTGGAAAGCCTTACACTTCACTGAAATGTAGTACTACACTCTATAACACAGTTGAGAGACAACGTTCCCTTCTTGCCTCAGTTCATAACAGTGTGTAGGAAGTTGTTTGATAAAGTGGGCAAAGCTTATACTTGGCCCAGAAGGCAGAATATAGGAAACTACATGAAAACATGAATAATTCAGTGAAAATGACTGTAAACAGATGAGAACTTGTTTAGAACAGCTGAAAGAGATTCTCCAAGTCAGTTCTTAGTGTAGAAAAGGTAGCTAAGATAAGGGAAATCCATAATTCCAGTTAAGATCACATGAAACACTATGAATAATATATTCTTTACTTAGAGGAGACTAGAGTGGTAAATGTGTGTTATACAAGGCAGAATACCATTGAAATAGAGAAAGAAACACGTTCGGGAGCTTTGGAAAGCCTTACACTTCACTGAAATGTAGTACTACACTCTATAACACAGTTGAGGGACAATGTTCCCTACTTGCCTCAGTTCATAACAGTGTGTAGGAAGTTGTTTGATAAAGTGGGCAAAGCTTATACTTGGGCCAGAAGGCAGAATATAGGAAACTACATGAAAACATGAATAATTCAGTGAAAATGACTGTAAACAGATTGGAACTTATTTTAGAACAGCTGAAAGAGATTCTCCAAGTCATTTCTTAGTGTAGAAAAGGTAGCTAAGATCCGGGAAATCTTAATTCCAGTTAAGGTCACATGAAACACTGTATGAATCCTATATTCTTTACTTAAAGGAGACTAGAGTGGTAAATGTGTGTTATACAAGGCAGAATACCATTGAAGTAGAGAAAGAAACACGTTCGGCAGCTTTGGAAAGCCTTACACTTCACTGAAATGTAGTACTACACTCTATAACACAGCTGTGAGACAATGTTCCCTAGCTTCCTCAGTTCATAACAGTGTGTAGGAAGTTGTTTGATAAAGTGGGCAAAGCTTATACTTGGACCAGAAGGCAGAATATAGGAAACTACATGAAAACATGATTAATTCAGTGAAAATGACTGTAAACAAGATGAGAACTTGTTTAGAACAGCTGAAAGAGATTCTCCAAGTCAGTTCTTAGTGTAGAAAAGGTAGCTAAGATAAGGGAAATCCATAATTCCAGTTAAGATCACATGAAACACTATGAATCCTATATTCTTTACTTAGAGGAGACTAGAGTGGTAAATGTGTGTTATACAAGGCAGAATACCATTGAAATAGAGAAAGAAACACGTTCGGGAGCTTTGGAAAGCCTTACACTTCACTGAAATGTAGTACTACACTCTATAACACAGTTGAGGGACAATGTTCCCTACTTGCCTCAGTTCATAACAGTGTGTAGGAAGTTGTTTGATAAAGTGGGCAAAGCTTATACTTGGGCCAGAAGGCAGAATATAGGAAACTACATGAAAACATGAATAATTCAGTGAAAATGACTGTAAACAGATTGGAACTTGTTTTAGAACAGCTGAAAGAGATTCTCCAAGTCAGTTCTTAGTGTAGAAAAGGTAGCTAAGATCCGGAAATCCTTAATTGGAGTTAAGATTACATGAAACACTGTATGAATCCTATATTCTTTACTTAAAGGAGACGAGTGGTCAATGTGTGTTATACAAGGCAGAATACCATTAAAATAGAGAAAGAAACACGTTTGGCAGTTTTGGAAATGCTTACACGTGACTGAAATGTAGTAGTACACTCTATAACACAGTTGAGAGACAATGTTCCCGAGCTGCCTCAGTTCATAACAGTGTGTAGGAAGTTGTTTGATAAAGTGGTCAAAGCTTATACTTGGACCAGAAGGCAGAATATAGGAAACTACATGAAAACATGATTAATTCAGTGAAAATGACTGTAAACAGATGAGAACTTGTTTAGAACAGCTGAAAGAGATTCTCCAAGTCAGTTCTTAGTGTAGAAAAGGTAGCTAAGATAAGGGAAATCCATAATTCCAGTTAAGATCACATGAAACACTATGAATCCTATATTCTTTACTTAGAGGAGACTAGAGTGGTAAATGTGTGTTATACAAGGCAGAATACCATTGAAATAGAGAAAGAAACACGTTCGGGAGCTTTGGAAAGCCTTACACTTCACTGAAATGTAGTACTACACTCTATAACACAGTTGAGGGACAATGTTCCCTACTTGTCTCAGTTCATAACAGTGTGTAGGAAGTTGTTTGATAAAGTGGGCAAAGCTTATACTTGGGCCAGAAGGCAGAATATAGGAAACTACTTGAAAACATGAATAATTCAGTGAAAATGACTGTAAACAGATTGGAACTTGTTTTAGAACAGCTGAAAGAGATTCTCCAAGTCAGTTCTTAGTGTAGAAAAGGTAGCTAAGATCCGGAAATCCTTAATTGGAGTTAAGATTACATGAAACACTATGAATCCTATATTCTTTACTTAGAGGAGACTAGAGTGGTAAATGTGTGTTATAAAAGGCAGAATACCATTGAAATAGAGAAAGAAACACGTTCGGGAGCTTTGGAAAGCCTTACACTTCACTGAAATGTAGTACTACACTCTATAACACAGTTGAGGGACAATGTTCCCTACTTGCCTCAGTTCATAACAGTGTGTAGGAAGTTGTTTGATAAAGTGGGCAAAGCTTATACTTGGACCAGAAGGCAGAATATAGGAAACTACATGAAAACATGAATAATTCAGTGAAAATGACTGTAAACAGATTGGAACTTGTTTTAGAACAGCTGAAAGAGATTCTCCAAGTCAGTTCTTAGTGTAGAAAAGGTAGCTAAGATCCGGGAAATCTTAATTCCAGTTAAGGTCACATGAAACACTGTATGAATCCTATATTCTTTACTTAAAGGAGACTAGAGTGGTAAATGTGTGTTATACAAGGCAGAATACCATTGAAGTAGAGAAAGAAACACGTTCGGCAGCTTTGGAAAGCCTTACACTTCACTGAAATGTAGTACTACACTCTATAACACAGTTGAGAGACAACGTTCCCTACTTGCCTCAGTTCATAACAGTGTGTAGGAAGTTGTTTGATAAAGTGGGCAAAGCTTATACTTGGGCGAGAAGGCAGAATATAGGAAACTACATGAAAACATGAATAATTCAGTGAAAATGACTGTAAACAGATGAGAACTTGTTTAGAACAGCTGAAAGAGATTCTCCAAGTCAGTTCTTAGTGTAGAAAAGGTAGCTAAGATAAGGGAAATCCATAATTCCAGTTAAGATCACATGAAACACTATGAATAATATATTCTTTACTTAGAGGAGACTAGAGTGGTAAATGTGTGTTATACAAGGCAGAATACCATTGAAATAGTGAAAGAAACACGTTCGGGAGCTTTGGAAAGCCTTACACTTCACTGAAATGTAGTACTACACTCTATAACACAGTTGAGGGACAATGTTCCCTACTTGCCTCAGTTCATAACAGTGTGTAGGAAGTTGTTTGATAAAGTGGGCAAAGCTTATACTTGGGCCAGAAGGCAGAACATAGGAAACTACTTGAAAACATGAATAATTCAGTGAAAATGACTGTAAACAGATTGGAACTTGTTTTAGAACAGCTGAAAGAGATTCTCCAAGTCAGTTCTTAGTGTAGAAAAGGTAGCTAAGATCCGGAAATCCTTAATTGGAGTTAAGATTACATGAAACACTATGAATCCTATATTCTTTACTTAGAGGAGACTAGAGTGGTAAATGTGTGTTATAAAAGGCAGAATACCATTGAAATAGAGAAAGAAACACGTTCGGGAGCTTTGGAAAGCCTTACACTTCACTGAAATGTAGTACTACACTATATAACACAGTTGAGGGACAATGTTCCCTACTTGCCTCAGTTCATAACAGTGTGTAGGAAGTTGTTTGATAAAGTGGGCAAAGCTTATACTTGGACCAGAAGGCAGAATATAGGAAACTACATGAAAACATGAATAATTCAGTGAAAATGACTGTAAACAGATTGGAACTTGTTTTAGAACAGCTGAAAGAGATTCTCCAAGTCAGTTCTTAGTGTAGAAAAGGTAGCTAAGATCCGGGAAATCTTAATTCCAGTTAAGGTCACATGAAACACTGTATGAATCCTATATTCTTTACTTAAAGGAGACTAGAGTGGTAAATGTGTGTTATACAAGGCAGAATACCATTGAAGTAGAGAAAGAAACACGTTCGGCAGCTTTGGAAAGCCTTACACTTCACTGAAATGTAGTACTACACTCTATAACACAGTTGAGAGACAACGTTCCCTACTTGCCTCAGTTCATAACAGTGTGTAGGAAGTTGTTTGATAAAGTGGGCAAATCTTATACTTGGGCGAGAAGGCAGAATATAGGAAACTACATGAAAACATGAATAATTCAGTGAAAATGACTGTAAACAGATGAGAACTTGTTTAGAACAGCTGAAAGAGATTCTCCAAGTCAGTTCTTAGTGTAGAAAAGGTAGCTAAGATAAGGGAAATCCATAATTCCAGTTAAGATCACATGAAACACTATGAATAATATATTCTTTACTTAGAGGAGACTAGAGTGGTAAATGTGTGTTATACAAGGCAGAATACCATTGAAATAGTGAAAGAAACACGTTCGGGAGCTTTGGAAAGCCTTACACTTCACTGAAATGTAGTACTACACTCTATAACACAGTTGAGGGACAATGTTCCCTACTTGCCTCAGTTCATAACAGTGTGTAGGAAGTTGTTTGATAAAGTGGGCAAAGCTTATACTTGGGCCAGAAGGCAGAATATAGGAAACTACATGAAAACATGAATAATTCAGTGAAAATGACTGTAAACAGATTGGAACTTGTTTTAGAACAGCTGAAAGAGATTCTCCAAGTCAGTTCTTAGTGTAGAAAAGGTAGCTAAGATCCGGGAAATCTTAATTCCAGTTAAGGTCACATGAAACACTGTATGAATCCTATATTCTTTACTTAAAGGAGACTAGAGTGGTAAATGTGTGTTATACAAGGCAGAATACCATTGAAGTAGAGAAAGAAACACGTTCGGCAGCTTTGGAAAGCCTTACACTTCACTGAAATGTAGTACTACACTCTATAACACAGCTGTGAGACAATGTTCCCTAGCTTCCTCAGTTCATAACAGTGTGTAGGAAGTTGTTTGATAAAGTGGGCAAAGCTTATACTTGGACCAGAAGGCAGAATATAGGAAACTACATGAAAACATGATTAATTCAGTGAAAATGACTGTAAACAAGATGAGAACTTGTTTAGAACAGCTGAAAGAGATTCTCCAAGTCAGTTCTTAGTGTAGAAAAGGTAGCTAAGATAAGGGAAATCCATAGTTCCAGTTAAGATCACATGAAACACTATGAATCCTATATTCTTTACTTAGAGGAGACTAGAGTGGTAAATGTGTGTTATACAAGGCAGAATACCATTGAAATAGAGAAAGAAACACGTTCGGGAGCTTTGGAAAGCCTTACACTTCACTGAAATGTAGTACTACACTCTATAACACAGTTGAGGGACAATGTTCCCTACTTGCCTCAGTTCATAACAGTGTGTAGGAAGTTGTTTGATAAAGTGGGCAAAGCTTATACTTGGGCCAGAAGGCAGAATATAGGAAACTACATGAAAACATGAATAATTCAGTGAAAATGACTGTAAACAGATTGGAACTTGTTTTAGAACAGCTGAAAGAGATTCTCCAAGTCAGTTCTTAGTGTAGAAAAGGTAGCTAAGATCCGGAAATCCTTAATTGGAGTTAAGATTACATGAAACACTGTATGAATCCTATATTCTTTACTTAAAGGAGACGAGTGGTCAATGTGTGTTATACAAGGCAGAATACCATTAAAATAGAGAAAGAAACACGTTCGGCAGTTTTGGAAATGCTTACACGTGACTGAAATGTAGTAGTACACTCTATAACACAGTTGAGAGACAATGTTCCCGAGCTGCCTCAGTTCATAACAGTGTGTAGGAAGTTGTTTGATAAAGTGGTCAAAGCTTATACTTGGACCAGAAGGCAGAATATAGGAAACTACATGAAAACATGAATAATTCAGTGAAAATGACTGTAAACAGATTGGAACTTGTTTTAGAACAGCTGAAAGAGATTCTCCAAGTCAGTTCTTAGTGTAGAAAAGGTAGCTAAGATCCGGGAAATCTTAATTCCAGTTAAGATCACATGAAACACTGTATGAATCCTATATTCTTTACTTAAAGGAGACTAGAGTGGTAAATGTGTGTTATACAAGGCAGAATACCATTGAAGTAGAGAAAGAAACACGTTCGGCAGCTTTGGAAAGCCTTACACTTCACTGAAATGTAGTACTACACTCTATAACACAGCTGTGAGACAATGTTCCCTAGCTTCCTCAGTTCATAACAGTGTGTAGGAAGTTGTTTGATAAAGTGGGCAAAGCTTATACTTGGACCAGAAGGCAGAATATAGGAAACTACATGAAAACATGATTAATTCAGTGAAAATGACTGTAAACAGATGAGAACTTGTTTAGAACAGCTGAAAGAGATTCTCCAAGTCGGTTCTTAGTGTAGAAAAGGTAGCTAAGATAAGGGAAATCCATAATTCCAGTTAAGATCACATGAAACACTATGAATCCTATATTCTTTACTTAGAGGAGACTAGAGTGGTAAATGTGTGTTATACAAGGCAGAATACCATTGAAATAGAGAAAGAAACACGTTCGGGAGCTTTGGAAAGCCTTACACTTCACTGAAATGTAGTACTACACTCTATAACACAGTTGAGGGACAATGTTCCCTACTTGCCTCAGTTCATAACAGTGTGTAGGAAGTTGTTTGATAAAGTGGGCAAAGCTTATACTTGGGCCAGAAGGCAGAATATAGGAAACTACATGAAAACATGAATAATTCAGTGAAAATGACTGTAAACAGATTGGAACTTGTTTTAGAACAGCTGAAAGAGATTCTCCAAGTCAGTTCTTAGTGTAGAAAAGGTAGCTAAGATCCGGGAAATCTTAATTCCAGTTAAGGTCACATGAAACACTGTATGAATCCTATATTCTTTACTTAAAGGAGACTAGAGTGGTAAATGTGTGTTATACAAGGCAGAATACCATTGAAGTAGAGAAAGAAACACGTTCGGCAGCTTTGGAAAGCCTTACACTTCACTGAAATGTAGTACTACACTCTATAACACAGTTGAGAGACAATGTTCCCTACTTGCCTCAGTTCATAACAGTGTGTAGGAAGTTGTTTGATAAAGTGGGCAAAGCTTATACTTGGGCCAGAAGGCAGAATATAGGAAACTACATGAAAACATGAATAATTCAGTGAAAATGACTGTAAACAGATGAGAACTTGTTTAGAACAGCTGAAAGAGATTCTCCAAGTCAGTTCTTAGTGTAGAAAAGGTAGCTAAGATAAGGGAAATCCATAATTCCAGTTAAGATCACATGAAACACTGTATGAATCCTATATTCATTACTTAAAGGAGACTAGAGTGGTAAATGTGTGTTATACAAGGCAGAATACCATTGAAGTAGAGAAAGAAACACGTTCGGCAGCTTTGGAAAGCCTTACACTTCACTGAAATGTAGTACTACACTCTATAACACAGTTGAGAGACAATGTTCCCTACTTGCCTCAGTTCATAACAGTGTGTAGGAAGTTGTTTGATAAAGTGGGCAAAGCTTATACTTGGGCCAGAAGGCAGAATATAGGAAACTACATGAAAACATGAATAATTCAGTGAAAATGACTGTAAACAGATGAGAACTTGTTTAGAACAGCTGAAAGAGATTCTCCAAGTCAGTTCTTAGTGTAGAAAAGGTAGCTAAGATCCGGGAAATCTTAATTCCAGTTAAGGTCACATGAAACACTGTATGAATCCTATATTCATTACTTAAAGGAGACTAGAGTGTTAAATGTGTGTTATACAAGGCAGAATACCATTAAAATAGAGAAAGAAACACGTTCGGCAGCTTTTGAAATCCTTACACTTCACTGAAATGTAGTACTACACTCTATAACACAGTTGAGAGACAATGTTCCCGAGCTGCCTCAGTTCATAACAGTGTGTAGGAAGTTGTTTGATAAAGTGGTCAAAGCTTATACTTGGACCAGAAGGCAGAATATAGGAAACTACGTGAAAACATGAATAATTCAGTGAAAATGACTGTAAACAGATTGGAACTTGTTTTAGAACAGCTGAAAGAGATTCTCCAAGTCAGTTCTTAGTGTAGAAAAGGTAGCTAAGATCCGGGAAATCTTAATTCCAGTTAAGGTCACATGAAACACTGTATGAATCCTATATTCTTTACTTAAAGGAGACTAGAGTGGTAAATGTGTGTTATACAAGGCAGAATACCATTGAAGTAGAGAAAGAAACACGTTCGGCAGCTTTGGAAAGCCTTACACTTCACTGAAATGTAGTACTACACTCTATAACACAGTTGAGAGACAACGTTCCCTTCTTGCCTCAGTTCATAACAGTGTGTAGGAAGTTGTTTGATAAAGTGGGCAAAGCTTATACTTGGCCCAGAAGGCAGAATATAGGAAACTACATGAAAACATGAATAATTCAGTGAAAATGACTGTAAACAGATGAGAACTTGTTTAGAACAGCTGAAAGAGATTCTCCAAGTCAGTTCTTAGTGTAGAAAAGGTAGCTAAGATAAGGGAAATCCATAATTCCAGTTAAGATCACATGAAACACTATGAATAATATATTCTTTACTTAGAGGAGACTAGAGTGGTAAATGTGTGTTATACAAGGCAGAATACCATTGAAATAGAGAAAGAAACACGTTCGGGAGCTTTGGAAAGCCTTACACTTCACTGAAATGTAGTACTACACTCTATAACACAGTTGAGGGACAATGTTCCCTACTTGCCTCAGTTCATAACAGTGTGTAGGAAGTTGTTTGATAAAGTGGGCAAAGCTTATACTTGGGCCAGAAGGCAGAATATAGGAAACTACATGAAAACATGAATAATTCAGTGAAAATGACTGTAAACAGATTGGAACTTATTTTAGAACAGCTGAAAGAGATTCTCCAAGTCATTTCTTAGTGTAGAAAAGGTAGCTAAGATCCGGGAAATCTTAATTCCAGTTAAGGTCACATGAAACACTGTATGAATCCTATATTCTTTACTTAAAGGAGACTAGAGTGGTAAATGTGTGTTATACAAGGCAGAATACCATTGAAATAGAGAAAGAAACACGTTCGGGAGCTTTGGAAAGCCTTACACTTCACTGAAATGTAGTACTACACTCTATAACACAGTTGAGGGACAATGTTCCCTACTTGCCTCAGTTCATAACAGTGTGTAGGAAGTTGTTTGATAAAGTGGGCAAAGCTTATACTTGGGCCAGAAGGCAGAATATAGGAAACTACATGAAAACATGAATAATTCAGTGAAAATGACTGTAAACAGATTGGAACTTGTTTTAGAACAGCTGAAAGAGATTCTCCAAGTCAGTTCTTAGTGTAGAAAAGGTAGCTAAGATCCGGAAATCCTTAATTGGAGTTAAGATTACATGAAACACTGTATGAATCCTATATTCTTTACTTAAAGGAGACGAGTGGTCAATGTGTGTTATACAAGGCAGAATACCATTAAAATAGAGAAAGAAACACGTTTGGCAGTTTTGGAAATGCTTACACGTGACTGAAATGTAGTAGTACACTCTATAACACAGTTGAGAGACAATGTTCCCGAGCTGCCTCAGTTCATAACAGTGTGTAGGAAGTTGTTTGATAAAGTGGTCAAAGCTTATACTTGGACCAGAAGGCAGAATATAGGAAACTACATGAAAACATGATTAATTCAGTGAAAATGACTGTAAACAGATGAGAACTTGTTTAGAACAGCTGAAAGAGATTCTCCAAGTCAGTTCTTAGTGTAGAAAAGGTAGCTAAGATAAGGGAAATCCATAATTCCAGTTAAGATCACATGAAACACTATGAATCCTATATTCTTTACTTAGAGGAGACTAGAGTGGTAAATGTGTGTTATACAAGGCAGAATACCATTGAAATAGAGAAAGAAACACGTTCGGGAGCTTTGGAAAGCCTTACACTTCACTGAAATGTAGTACTACACTCTATAACACAGTTGAGGGACAATGTTCCCTACTTGTCTCAGTTCATAACAGTGTGTAGGAAGTTGTTTGATAAAGTGGGCAAAGCTTATACTTGGGCCAGAAGGCAGAATATAGGAAACTACTTGAAAACATGAATAATTCAGTGAAAATGACTGTAAACAGATTGGAACTTGTTTTAGAACAGCTGAAAGAGATTCTCCAAGTCAGTTCTTAGTGTAGAAAAGGTAGCTAAGATCCGGAAATCCTTAATTGGAGTTAAGATTACATGAAACACTATGAATCCTATATTCTTTACTTAGAGGAGACTAGAGTGGTAAATGTGTGTTATAAAAGGCAGAATACCATTGAAATAGAGAAAGAAACACGTTCGGGAGCTTTGGAAAGCCTTACACTTCACTGAAATGTAGTACTACACTCTATAACACAGTTGAGGGACAATGTTCCCTACTTGCCTCAGTTCATAACAGTGTGTAGGAAGTTGTTTGATAAAGTGGGCAAAGCTTATACTTGGACCAGAAGGCAGAATATAGGAAACTACATGAAAACATGAATAATTCAGTGAAAATGACTGTAAACAGATTGGAACTTGTTTTAGAACAGCTGAAAGAGATTCTCCAAGTCAGTTCTTAGTGTAGAAAAGGTAGCTAAGATCCGGGAAATCTTAATTCCAGTTAAGGTCACATGAAACACTGTATGAATCCTATATTCTTTACTTAAAGGAGACTAGAGTGGTAAATGTGTGTTATACAAGGCAGAATACCATTGAAGTAGAGAAAGAAACACGTTCGGCAGCTTTGGAAAGCCTTACACTTCACTGAAATGTAGTACTACACTCTATAACACAGTTGAGGGACAATGTTCCCTACTTGCCTCAGTTCATAACAGTGTGTAGGAAGTTGTTTGATAAAGTGGGCAAAGCTTATACTTGGGCCAGAAGGCAGAATATAGGAAACTACTTGAAAACATGAATAATTCAGTGAAAATGACTGTAAACAGATTGGAACTTGTTTTAGAACAGCTGAAAGAGATTCTCCAAGTCAGTTCTTAGTGTAGAAAAGGTAGCTAAGATCCGGAAATCCTTAATTGGAGTTAAGATTACATGAAACACTATGAATCCTATATTCTTTACTTAGAGGAGACTAGAGTGGTAAATGTGTGTTATAAAAGGCAGAATACCATTGAAATAGAGAAAGAAACACGTTCGGGAGCTTTGGAAAGCCTTACACTTCACTGAAATGTAGTACTACACTATATAACACAGTTGAGGGACAATGTTCCCTACTTGCCTCAGTTCATAACAGTGTGTAGGAAGTTGTTTGATAAAGTGGGCAAAGCTTATACTTGGACCAGAAGGCAGAATATAGGAAACTACATGAAAACATGAATAATTCAGTGAAAATGACTGTAAACAGATTGGAACTTGTTTTAGAACAGCTGAAAGAGATTCTCCAAGTCAGTTCTTAGTGTAGAAAAGGTAGCTAAGATCCGGGAAATCTTAATTCCAGTTAAGGTCACATGAAACACTGTATGAATCCTATATTCTTTACTTAAAGGAGACTAGAGTGGTAAATGTGTGTTATACAAGGCAGAATACCATTGAAGTAGAGAAAGAAACACGTTCGGCAGCTTTGGAAAGCCTTACACTTCACTGAAATGTAGTACTACACTCTATAACACAGTTGAGAGACAACGTTCCCTACTTGCCTCAGTTCATAACAGTGTGTAGGAAGTTGTTTGATAAAGTGGGCAAAGCTTATACTTGGGCGAGAAGGCAGAATATAGGAAACTACATGAAAACATGAATAATTCAGTGAAAATGACTGTAAACAGATGAGAACTTGTTTAGAACAGCTGAAAGAGATTCTCCAAGTCAGTTCTTAGTGTAGAAAAGGTAGCTAAGATAAGGGAAATCCATAATTCCAGTTAAGATCACATGAAACACTATGAATAATATATTCTTTACTTAGAGGAGACTAGAGTGGTAAATGTGTGTTATACAAGGCAGAATACCATTGAAATAGTGAAAGAAACACGTTCGGGAGCTTTGGAAAGCCTTACACTTCACTGAAATGTAGTACTACACTCTATAACACAGTTGAGGGACAATGTTCCCTACTTGCCTCAGTTCATAACAGTGTGTAGGAAGTTGTTTGATAAAGTGGGCAAAGCTTATACTTGGGCCAGAAGGCAGAATATAGGAAACTACATGAAAACATGAATAATTCAGTGAAAATGACTGTAAACAGATTGGAACTTGTTTTAGAACAGCTGAAAGAGATTCTCCAAGTCAGTTCTTAGTGTAGAAAAGGTAGCTAAGATCCGGGAAATCTTAATTCCAGTTAAGGTCACATGAAACACTGTATGAATCCTATATTCTTTACTTAAAGGAGACTAGAGTGGTAAATGTGTGTTATACAAGGCAGAATACCATTGAAGTAGAGAAAGAAACACGTTCGGCAGCTTTGGAAAGCCTTACACTTCACTGAAATGTAGTACTACACTCTATAACACAGCTGTGAGACAATGTTCCCTAGCTTCCTCAGTTCATAACAGTGTGTAGGAAGTTGTTTGATAAAGTGGGCAAAGCTTATACTTGGACCAGAAGGCAGAATATAGGAAACTACATGAAAACATGATTAATTCAGTGAAAATGACTGTAAACAAGATGAGAACTTGTTTAGAACAGCTGAAAGAGATTCTCCAAGTCAGTTCTTAGTGTAGAAAAGGTAGCTAAGATAAGGGAAATCCATAATTCCAGTTAAGATCACATGAAACACTATGAATCCTATATTCTTTACTTAGAGGAGACTAGAGTGGTAAATGTGTGTTATACAAGGCAGAATACCATTGAAATAGAGAAAGAAACACGTTCGGGAGCTTTGGAAAGCCTTACACTTCACTGAAATGTAGTACTACACTCTATAACACAGTTGAGGGACAATGTTCCCTACTTGCCTCAGTTCATAACAGTGTGTAGGAAGTTGTTTGATAAAGTGGGCAAAGCTTATACTTGGGCCAGAAGGCAGAATATAGGAAACTACATGAAAACATGAATAATTCAGTGAAAATGACTGTAAACAGATTGGAACTTGTTTTAGAACAGCTGAAAGAGATTCTCCAAGTCAGTTCTTAGTGTAGAAAAGGTAGCTAAGATCCGGAAATCCTTAATTGGAGTTAAGATTACATGAAACACTGTATGAATCCTATATTCTTTACTTAAAGGAGACGAGTGGTCAATGTGTGTTATACAAGGCAGAATACCATTAAAATAGAGAAAGAAACACGTTCGGCAGTTTTGGAAATGCTTACACGTGACTGAAATGTAGTAGTACACTCTATAACACAGTTGAGAGACAATGTTCCCGAGCTGCCTCAGTTCATAACAGTGTGTAGGAAGTTGTTTGATAAAGTGGTCAAAGCTTATACTTGGACCAGAAGGCAGAATATAGGAAACTACATGAAAACATGAATAATTCAGTGAAAATGACTGTAAACAGATTGGAACTTGTTTTAGAACAGCTGAAAGAGATTCTCCAAGTCAGTTCTTAGTGTAGAAAAGGTAGCTAAGATCCGGGAAATCTTAATTCCAGTTAAGATCACATGAAACACTGTATGAATCCTATATTCTTTACTTAAAGGAGACTAGAGTGGTAAATGTGTGTTATACAAGGCAGAATACCATTGAAGTAGAGAAAGAAACACGTTCGGCAGCTTTGGAAAGCCTTACACTTCACTGAAATGTAGTACTACACTCTATAACACAGCTGTGAGACAATGTTCCCTAGCTTCCTCAGTTCATAACAGTGTGTAGGAAGTTGTTTGATAAAGTGGGCAAAGCTTATACTTGGACCAGAAGGCAGAATATAGGAAACTACATGAAAACATGATTAATTCAGTGAAAATGACTGTAAACAGATGAGAACTTGTTTAGAACAGCTGAAAGAGATTCTCCAAGTCGGTTCTTAGTGTAGAAAAGGTAGCTAAGATAAGGGAAATCCATAATTCCAGTTAAGATCACATGAAACACTATGAATCCTATATTCTTTACTTAGAGGAGACTAGAGTGGTAAATGTGTGTTATACAAGGCAGAATACCATTGAAATAGAGAAAGAAACACGTTCGGGAGCTTTGGAAAGCCTTACACTTCACTGAAATGTAGTACTACACTCTATAACACAGTTGAGGGACAATGTTCCCTACTTGCCTCAGTTCATAACAGTGTGTAGGAAGTTGTTTGATAAAGTGGGCAAAGCTTATACTTGGGCCAGAAGGCAGAATATAGGAAACTACATGAAAACATGAATAATTCAGTGAAAATGACTGTAAACAGATTGGAACTTGTTTTAGAACAGCTGAAAGAGATTCTCCAAGTCAGTTCTTAGTGTAGAAAAGGTAGCTAAGATCCGGGAAATCTTAATTCCAGTTAAGGTCACATGAAACACTGTATGAATCCTATATTCTTTACTTAAAGGAGACTAGAGTGGTAAATGTGTGTTATACAAGGCAGAATACCATTGAAGTAGAGAAAGAAACACGTTCGGCAGCTTTGGAAAGCCTTACACTTCACTGAAATGTAGTACTACACTCTATAACACAGTTGAGAGACAATGTTCCCTACTTGCCTCAGTTCATAACAGTGTGTAGGAAGTTGTTTGATAAAGTGGGCAAAGCTTATACTTGGGCCAGAAGGCAGAATATAGGAAACTACATGAAAACATGAATAATTCAGTGAAAATGACTGTAAACAGATGAGAACTTGTTTAGAACAGCTGAAAGAGATTCTCCAAGTCAGTTCTTAGTGTAGAAAAGGTAGCTAAGATAAGGGAAATCCATAATTCCAGTTAAGATCACATGAAACACTGTATGAATCCTATATTCATTACTTAAAGGAGACTAGAGTGGTAAATGTGTGTTATACAAGGCAGAATACCATTGAAGTAGAGAAAGAAACACGTTCGGCAGCTTTGGAAAGCCTTACACTTCACTGAAATGTAGTACTACACTCTATAACACAGTTGAGAGACAATGTTCCCTACTTGCCTCAGTTCATAACAGTGTGTAGGAAGTTGTTTGATAAAGTGGGCAAAGCTTATACTTGGGCCAGAAGGCAGAATATAGGAAACTACATGAAAACATGAATAATTCAGTGAAAATGACTGTAAACAGATGAGAACTTGTTTAGAACAGCTGAAAGAGATTCTCCAAGTCAGTTCTTAGTGTAGAAAAGGTAGCTAAGATCCGGGAAATCTTAATTCCAGTTAAGGTCACATGAAACACTGTATGAATCCTATATTCATTACTTAAAGGAGACTAGAGTGTTAAATGTGTGTTATACAAGGCAGAATACCATTAAAATAGAGAAAGAAACACGTTCGGCAGCTTTTGAAATCCTTACACTTCACTGAAATGTAGTACTACACTCTATAACACAGTTGAGAGACAATGTTCCCGAGCTGCCTCAGTTCATAACAGTGTGTAGGAAGTTGTTTGATAAAGTGGTCAAAGCTTATACTTGGACCAGAAGGCAGAATATAGGAAACTACGTGAAAACATGAATAATTCAGTGAAAATGACTGTAAACAGATGAGAACTTGTTTAGAACAGCTGAAAGAGATTCTCCAAGTCAGTTCTTAGTGTAGAAAAGGTAGCTAAGATAAGGGAAATCCATAATTCCAGTTAAGATCACATGAAACACTATGAATCCTATATTCTTTACTTAGAGGAGACTAGAGTGGTAAATGTGTGTTATACAAGGCAGAATACCATTGAAATAGAGAAAGAAACACGTTCGGGAGCTTTGGAAAGCCTTACACTTCACTGAAATGTAGTACTACACTCTATAACACAGTTGAGGGACAATGTTCCCTACTTGCCTCAGTTCATAACAGTGTGTAGGAAGTTGTTTGATAAAGTGGGCAAAGCTTACACTTGGGCCAGAAGGCAGAATATAGGAAACTACATGAAAACATGAATAATTCAGTGAAAATGACTGTAAACAGATTGGAACTTGTTTTAGAACAGCTGAAAGAGATTCTCCAAGTCAGTTCTTAGTGTAGAAAAGGTAGCTAAGATCCGGAAATCCTTAATTGGAGTTAAGATTACATGAAACACTGTATGAATCCTATATTCTTTACTTAAAGGAGACGAGTGGTCAATGTGTGTTATACAAGGCAGAATACCATTAAAATAGAGAAAGAAACACGTTTGGCAGTTTTGGAAATGCTTACACGTGACTGAAATGTAGTAGTACACTCTATAACACAGTTGAGAGACAATGTTCCCGAGCTGCCTCAGTTCATAACAGTGTGTAGGAAGTTGTTTGATAAAGTGGTCAAAGCTTATACTTGGACCAGAAGGCAGAATATAGGAAACTACATGAAAACATGAATAATTCAGTGAAAATGACTGTAAACAGATTGGAACTTGTTTTAGAACAGCTGAAAGAGATTCTCCAAGTCAGTTCTTAGTGTAGAAAAGGTAGCTAAGATCTGGGAAATCTTAATTCCAGTTAAGATCGCATGAAACACTGTATGAATCCTATATTCTTTACTTAAAGGAGACTAGAGTGGTAAATGTGTGTTATACAAGGCAGAATACCATTGAAGTAGAGAAAGAAACACGTTCGGCAGCTTTGGAAAGCCTTACACTTCACTGAAATGTAGTACTACACTCTATAACACAGTTGAGAGAAAATGTTCCCTACTTGCCTCAGTTCATAACAGTGTGTAGGAAGTTGTTTGATAAAGTGGGCAAAGCTTATACTTGGGCCAGAAGGCAGAATATAGGAAACTACATGAAAACATGATTAATTCAGTGAAAATGACTGTAAACAGATGAGAACTTGTTTAGAACAGCTGAAAGAGATTCTCCAAGTCAGTTCTTAGTGTAGAAAAGGTAGCTAAGATAAGGGAAATCCATAATTCCAGTTAAGATCACATGAAACACTATGAATCCTATATTCTTTACTTAGAGGAGACTAGAGTGGTAAATGTGTGTTATACAAGGCAGAATACCATTGAAATAGAGAAAGAAACACGTTCGGGAGCTTTGGAAAGCCTTACACTTCACTGAAATGTAGTACTACACTCTATAACACAGTTGAGGGACAATGTTCCCTACTTGTCTCAGTTCATAACAGTGTGTAGGAAGTTGTTTGATAAAGTGGGCAAAGCTTATACTTGGGCCAGAAGGCAGAATATAGGAAACTACTTGAAAACATGAATAATTCAGTGAAAATGACTGTAAACAGATTGGAACTTGTTTTAGAACAGCTGAAAGAGATTCTCCAAGTCAGTTCTTAGTGTAGAAAAGGTAGCTAAGATCCGGAAATCCTTAATTGGAGTTAAGATTACATGAAACACTATGAATCCTATATTCTTTACTTAGAGGAGACTAGAGTGGTAAATGTGTGTTATAAAAGGCAGAATACCATTGAAATAGAGAAAGAAACACGTTCGGGAGCTTTGGAAAGCCTTACACTTCACTGAAATGTAGTACTACACTCTATAACACAGTTGAGGGACAATGTTCCCTACTTGCCTCAGTTCATAACAGTGTGTAGGAAGTTGTTTGATAAAGTGGGCAAAGCTTATACTTGGACCAGAAGGCAGAATATAGGAAACTACATGAAAACATGAATAATTCAGTGAAAATGACTGTAAACAGATTGGAACTTGTTTTAGAACAGCTGAAAGAGATTCTCCAAGTCAGTTCTTAGTGTAGAAAAGGTAGCTAAGATCCGGGAAATCTTAATTCCAGTTAAGGTCACATGAAACACTGTATGAATCCTATATTCTTTACTTAAAGGAGACTAGAGTGGTAAATGTGTGTTATACAAGGCAGAATACCATTGAAGTAGAGAAAGAAACACGTTCGGCAGCTTTGGAAAGCCTTACACTTCACTGAAATGTAGTACTACACTCTATAACACAGTTGAGAGACAACGTTCCCTACTTGCCTCAGTTCATAACAGTGTGTAGGAAGTTGTTTGATAAAGTGGGCAAAGCTTATACTTGGGCGAGAAGGCAGAATATAGGAAACTACATGAAAACATGAATAATTCAGTGAAAATGACTGTAAACAGATGAGAACTTGTTTAGAACAGCTGAAAGAGATTCTCCAAGTCAGTTCTTAGTGTAGAAAAGGTAGCTAAGATAAGGGAAATCCATAATTCCAGTTAAGATCACATGAAACACTATGAATAATATATTCTTTACTTAGAGGAGACTAGAGTGGTAAATGTGTGTTATACAAGGCAGAATACCATTGAAATAGTGAAAGAAACACGTTCGGGAGCTTTGGAAAGCCTTACACTTCACTGAAATGTAGTACTACACTCTATAACACAGTTGAGGGACAATGTTCCCTACTTGCCTCAGTTCATAACAGTGTGTAGGAAGTTGTTTGATAAAGTGGGCAAAGCTTATACTTGGGCCAGAAGGCAGAATATAGGAAACTACATGAAAACATGAATAATTCAGTGAAAATGACTGTAAACAGATTGGAACTTGTTTTAGAACAGCTGAAAGAGATTCTCCAAGTCAGTTCTTAGTGTAGAAAAGGTAGCTAAGATCCGGGAAATCTTAATTCCAGTTAAGGTCACATGAAACACTGTATGAATCCTATATTCTTTACTTAAAGGAGACTAGAGTGGTAAATGTGTGTTATACAAGGCAGAATACCATTGAAGTAGAGAAAGAAACACGTTCGGCAGCTTTGGAAAGCCTTACACTTCACTGAAATGTAGTACTACACTCTATAACACAGCTGTGAGACAATGTTCCCTAGCTTCCTCAGTTCATAACAGTGTGTAGGAAGTTGTTTGATAAAGTGGGCAAAGCTTATACTTGGACCAGAAGGCAGAATATAGGAAACTACATGAAAACATGATTAATTCAGTGAAAATGACTGTAAACAAGATGAGAACTTGTTTAGAACAGCTGAAAGAGATTCTCCAAGTCAGTTCTTAGTGTAGAAAAGGTAGCTAAGATAAGGGAAATCCATAATTCCAGTTAAGATCACATGAAACACTATGAATCCTATATTCTTTACTTAGAGGAGACTAGAGTGGTAAATGTGTGTTATACAAGGCAGAATACCATTGAAATAGAGAAAGAAACACGTTCGGGAGCTTTGGAAAGCCTTACACTTCACTGAAATGTAGTACTACACTCTATAACACAGTTGAGGGACAATGTTCCCTACTTGCCTCAGTTCATAACAGTGTGTAGGAAGTTGTTTGATAAAGTGGGCAAAGCTTATTCTTGGGCCAGAAGGCAGAATATAGGAAACTACATGAAAACATGAATAATTCAGTGAAAATGACTGTAAACAGATTGGAACTTGTTTTAGAACAGCTGAAAGAGATTCTCCAAGTCAGTTCTTAGTGTAGAAAAGGTAGCTAAGATCCGGAAATCCTTAATTGGAGTTAAGATTACATGAAACACTGTATGAATCCTATATTCTTTACTTAAAGGAGACGAGTGGTCAATGTGTGTTATACAAGGCAGAATACCATTAAAATAGAGAAAGAAACACGTTTGGCAGTTTTGGAAATGCTTACACGTGACTGAAATGTAGTAGTACACTCTATAACACAGTTGAGAGACAATGTTCCCGAGCTGCCTCAGTTCATAACAGTGTGTAGGAAGTTGTTTGATAAAGTGGTCAAAGCTTATACTTGGACCAGAAGGCAGAATATAGGAAACTACATGAAAACATGAATAATTCAGTGAAAATGACTGTAAACAGATTGGAACTTGTTTTAGAACAGCTGAAAGAGATTCTCCAAGTCAGTTCTTAGTGTAGAAAAGGTAGCTAAGATCCGGGAAATCTTAATTCCAGTTAAGATCACATGAAACACTGTATGAATCCTATATTCTTTACTTAAAGGAGACTAGAGTGGTAAATGTGTGTTATACAAGGCAGAATACCATTGAAGTAGAGAAAGAAACACGTTCGGCAGCTTTGGAAAGCCTTACACTTCACTGAAATGTAGTACTACACTCTATAACACAGTTGAGAGACAATGTTCCCTACTTGCCTCAGTTCATAACAGTGTGTAGGAAGTTGTTTGATAAAGTGGGCAAAGCTTATACTTGGGCCAGAAGGCAGAATATAGGAAACTACATGAAAACATGATTAATTCAGTGAAAATGACGGTAAACAGATGAGAACTTGTTTAGAACAGCTGAAAGAGATTCTCCAAGTCAGTTCTTAGTGTAGAAAAGGTAGCTAAGATAAGGGAAATCCATAATTCCAGTTAAGATCACATGAAACACTATGAATCCTATATTCTTTACTTAGAGGAGACTAGAGTGGTAAATGTGTGTTATACAAGGCAGAATACCATTGAAATAGAGAAAGAAACACGTTCGGGAGCTTTGGAAAGCCTTACACTTCACTGAAATGTAGTACTACACTCTATAACACAGTTGAGGGACAATGTTCCCTACTTGTGTCAGTTCATAACAGTGTGTAGGAAGTTGTTTGATAAAGTGGGCAAAGCTTATACTTGGGCCAGAAGGCAGAATATAGGAAACTACTTGAAAACATGAATAATTCAGTGAAAATGACTGTAAACAGATTGGAACTTGTTTTAGAACAGCTGAAAGAGATTCTCCAAGTCAGTTCTTAGTGTAGAAAAGGTAGCTAAGATCCGGAAATCCTTAATTGGAGTTAAGATTACATGAAACACTGTATGAATCCTATATTCTTTACTTAAAGGAGACTAGAGTGGTAAATGTGTGTTATACAAGGCAGAATACCATTGAAATAGAGAAAGAAACACGTTCGGCAGCTTTGGAAAGCCTCACACTTCACTGAAATGTAGTACTACACTCTATAACACAGCTGTGAGACAATGTTCCCTAGCTGCCTCAGTTCATAACAGTGTGTAGGAAGTTGTTTGATAAAGTGGGCAAAGCTTATACTTGGACCAGAAGGCAGAATATAGGAAACTACATGAAAACATGATTAATTCAGTGAAAATGACTCTAAACAGATGAGAACTTGTTTAGAACAGCTGAAAGAGATTCTCCAAGTCAGTTCTTAGTGTAGAAAAGGTAGCTAAGATCCGGGAAATCTTAATTCCAGTTAAGATCACATGAAACACTGTATGAATCCTATATTCTTTACTTAAAGGAGACTAGAGTGGTAAATGTGTGTTATACAAGGCAGAATACCATTGAAGTAGAGAAAGAAACACGTTCGGCAGCTTTGGAAAGCCTTACACTTCACTGAAATGTAGTACTACACTCTATAACACAGTTGAGAGACAATGTTCCCTACTTGCCTCAGTTCATAACAGTTTGTAGGAAGTTGTTTGATAAAGTGGGCAAAGCTTATACTTGGGCCAGAAGGCAGAATATAGGAAACTACATGAAAACATGATTAATTCAGTGAAAATGACTGTAAACAGATGAGAACTTGTTTAGAACAGCTGAAAGAGATTCTCCAAGTCAGTTCTTAGTGTAGAAAAGGTAGCTAAGATCCGGGAAATCCATAATTCCAGTTAAGATCACATGAAACACTATGAATCCTATATTCTTTACTTAGAGGAGACTAGAGTGGTAAATGTGTGTTATACAAGGCAGAATACCATTGAAATAGAGAAAGAAACACGTTCGGGAGCTTTGGAAAGCCTTACACTTCACTGAAATGTAGTACTACACTCTATAACACAGTTGAGGGACAATGTTCCCTACTTGTCTCAGTTCATAACAGTGTGTAGGAAGTTGTTTGATAAAGTGGGCAAAGCTTATACTTGGGCCAGAAGGCAGAATATAGGAAACTACTTGAAAACATGAATAATTCAGTGAAAATGACTGTAAACAGATTGGAACTTGTTTTAGAACAGCTGAAAGAGATTCTCCAAGTCAGTTCTTAGTGTAGAAAAGGTAGCTAAGATCCGGAAATCCTTAATTGGAGTTAAGATTACATGAAACACTATGAATCCTATATTCTTTACTAAGAGGAGACTAGAGTGGTAAATGTGTGTTATAAAAGGCAGAATACCATTGAAATAGAGAAAGAAACACGTTCGGGAGCTTTGGAAAGCCTTACACTTCACTGAAATGTAGTACTACACTCTATAACACAGTTGAGGGACAATGTTCCCTACTTGCCTCAGTTCATAACAGTGTGTAGGAAGTTGTTTGATAAAGTGGGCAAAGCTTATACTTGGACCAGAAGGCAGAATATAGGAAACTACATGAAAACATGAATAATTCAGTGAAAATGACTGTAAACAGATTGGAACTTGTTTTAGAACAGCTGAAAGAGATTCTCCAAGTCAGTTCTTAGTGTAGAAAAGGTAGCTAAGATCCGGGAAATCTTAATTCCAGTTAAGATCACATGAAACACTGTATGAATCCTATATTCTTTACTTAAAGGAGACTAGAGTGGTAAATGTGTATTATACAAGGCAGAATACCATTGAAATAGAGAAAGAAACACGTTCGGCAGCTATGGAAAGCCTTACACTTCACTGAAATGTAGTACTACACTCTATAACACAGCTGTGAGACAATGTTCCCTAGCTGCCTCAGTTCATAACAGTGTGTAGGAAGTTGTTTGATAAAGTGGGCAAAGCTTATACTTGGACCAGAAGGCAGAATATAGGAAACTACATGAAAACATGATTAATTCAGTGAAAATGACTGTAAACAGATGAGAACTTGTTTAGAACAGCTGAAAGAGATTCTCCAAGTCAGTTCTTAGTGTAGAAAAGGTAGCTAAGATAAGGGAAATCCATAATTCCAGTTATGATTACATGAAACACTGTATGAATTCTATATTCTTTACTTAAAGGAGACTAGAGTGGTAAATGTGTGTTATACAAGGCAGAATACCATTAAAATAGAGAAAGAAACACGTTCGGCAGCTTTTGAAATCCTTACACTTCACTGAAATGTAGTACTACACTCTATAACACAGTTGAGAGACAATGTTCCCGAGCTGCCTCAGTTCATAACAGTGTGTAGGAAGTTGTTTGATAAAGTGGTCAAAGCTTATACTTGGACCAGAAGGCAGAATATAGGAAACTACATGAAAACATGAATAATTCAGTGAAAATGACTGTAAACAGATTGGAACTTGTTTTAGAACAGCTGAAAGAGATTCTCCAAGTCAGTTCTTAGTGTAGAAAAGGTAGCTAAGATCCGGGAAATCTTAATTCCAGTTAAGATCACATGAAACACTGTATGAATCCTATATTCTTTACTTAAAGGAGACTAGAGTGGTAAATGTGTGTTATACAAGGCAGAATACAATTGAAGTAGAGAAAGAAACACGTTCGGCAGCTTTGGAAAGCCTTACACTTCACTGAAATGTAGTACTACACTCTATAACACAGTTGAGAGACAATGTTCCCTACTTGCCTCAGTTCATAACAGTGTGTAGGAAGTTGTTTGATAAAGTGGGCAAAGCTTATACTTGGGCCAGAAGGCAGAATATAGGAAACTACATGAAAACATGATTAATTCAGTGAAAATGACTGTAAACAGATGAGAACTTGTTTAGAACAGCTGAAAGAGATTCTCCAAGTCAGTTCTTAGTGTAGAAAAGGTAGCTAAGATAAGGGAAATCCATAATTCCAGTTAAGATCACATGAAACACTATGAATCCTATATTCTTTACTTAGAGGAGACTAGAGTGGTAAATGTGTGTTATACAAGGCAGAATACCATTGAAATAGAGAAAGAAACACGTTCGGGAGCTTTGGAAAGCCTTACACTTCACTGAAATGTAGTACTACACTCTATAACACAGTTGAGGGACAATGTTCCCTACTTGCCTCAGTTCATAACAGTGTGTAGGAAGTTGTTTGATAAAGTGGGCAAAGCTTATACTTGGGCCAGAAGGCAGAATATAGGAAACTACATGAAAACATGAATAATTCAGTGAAAATGACTGTAAACAGATTGGAACTTGTTTTAGAACAGCTGAAAGAGATTCTCCAAGTCAGTTCTTAGTGTAGAAAAGGTAGCTAAGATCCGGAAATCCTTAATTGGAGTTAAGATTACATGAAACACTGTATGAATCCTATATTCTTTACTTAAAGGAGACTAGAGTGAAAAATGTGTGTTATACAAGGCAGAATACCATTAAAATAGAGAAAGAAACAAGTTCGGCAGTTTTGGAAATCCTTACACGTGACTGAAATGTAGTACTACACTCTATAACACAGTTGAGAGACAATGTTCCCGAGCTGCCTCAGTTCATAACAGTGTGTAGGAAGTTGTTTGATAAAGTGGTCAAAGCTTATACTTGGACCAGAAGGCAGAATATAGGAAACTACATGAAAACATGAATAATTCAGTGAAAATGACTGTAAACAGATTGGAACTTGTTTTAGAACAGCTGAAAGAGATTCTCCAAGTCAGTTCTTAGTGCAGAAAAGGTAGCTAAGATCCGGGAAATCTTAATTCCAGTTAAGATCACATGAAACACTGTATGAATCCTATATTCTTTACTTAAAGGAGACTAGAGTGGTAAATGTGTGTTATACAAGGCAGAATACCATTGAAGTAGAGAAAGAAACACGTTCGGCAGCTTTGGAAAGCCTTACACTTCACTGAAATGTAGTACTACACTCTATAACAGAGTTGAGAGACAATGTTCCCTACTTGCCTCAGTTCATAGCAGTGTGTAGGAAGTTGTTTGATAAAGTGGGCAAAGCTTATACTTGGGCCAGAAGGCAGAATATAGGAAACTACATGAAAACATGAATAATTCAGTGAAAATAACTGTAAACAGATGAGAACTTGTTTAGAACAGCTGAAAGAGATTCTCCAAGTCAGTTCTTAGTGTAGAAAAGGTAGCTAAGATAAGGGAAATCCATAATTCCAGTTAAGATCACATGAAACACTGTATGAATCCTATATTCATTACTTAAAGGAGACTAGAGTGGTAAATGTGTGTTATACAAGGCAGAATACCATTGAAATAGAGAAAGAAACACGTTCGGCAGCTATGGAAAGCCTTACACTTCACTGAAATGTAGTACTACACTCTATAACAAAGCTGTGAGACAATGTTCCCTAGCTGCCTCAGTTCATAACAGTGTGTAGGAAGTTGTGTGATAAAGTGGGCAAAGCTTATACTTGGACCAGAAGGCAGAATATAGGAAACTACATGAAAACATGATTAATTCAGTGAAAATGACTGTAAACAGATGAGAACTTGTTTAGAACAGCTGAAAGAGATTCTCCAAGTCAGTTCTTAGTGTAGAAAAGGTAGCTAAGATAAGGGAAATCCATAATTCCAGTTAAGATCACATGAAACACTATGAATAATATATTCTTTACTTAGAGGAGACTAGAGTGGTAAATGTGTGTTATACAAGGCAGAATACCATTGAAATAGAGAAAGAAACACGTTCGGGAGCTTTGGAAAGCCTTACACTTCACTGAAATGTAGTACTACACTCTATAACACAGTTGAGGGACAATGTTCCCTACTTGCCTCAGTTCATAACAGTGTGTAGGAAGTTGTTTGATAAAGTGGGCAAAGCTTATACTTGGGCCAGAAGGCAGAATATAGGAAACTACATGAAAACATGAATAATTCAGTGAAAATGACTGTAAACAGATTGGAACTTATTTTAGAACAGCTGAAAGAGATTCTCCAAGTCATTTCTTAGTGTAGAAAAGGTAGCTAAGATCCGGGAAATCTTAATTCCAGTTAAGGTCACATGAAACACTGTATGAATCCTATATTCTTTACTTAAAGGAGACTAGAGTGGTAAATGTGTGTTATACAAGGCAGAATACCATTGAAGTAGAGAAAGAAACACGTTCGGCAGCTTTGGAAAGCCTTACACTTCACTGAAATGTAGTACTACACTCTATAACACAGCTGTGAGACAATGTTCCCTAGCTTCCTCAGTTCATAACAGTGTGTAGGAAGTTGTTTGATAAAGTGGGCAAAGCTTATACTTGGACCAGAAGGCAGAATATAGGAAACTACATGAAAACATGATTAATTCAGTGAAAATGACTGTAAACAAGATGAGAACTTGTTTAGAACAGCTGAAAGAGATTCTCCAAGTCAGTTCTTAGTGTAGAAAAGGTAGCTAAGATAAGGGAAATCCATAATTCCAGTTAAGATCACATGAAACACTATGAATCCTATATTCTTTACTTAGAGGAGACTAGAGTGGTAAATGTGTGTTATACAAGGCAGAATACCATTGAAATAGAGAAAGAAACACGTTCGGGAGCTTTGGAAAGCCTTACACTTCACTGAAATGTAGTACTACACTCTATAACACAGTTGAGGGACAATGTTCCCTACTTGCCTCAGTTCATAACAGTGTGTAGGAAGTTGTTTGATAAAGTGGGCAAAGCTTACACTTGGGCCAGAAGGCAGAATATAGGAAACTACATGAAAACATGAATAATTCAGTGAAAATGACTGTAAACAGATTGGAACTTGTTTTAGAACAGCTGAAAGAGATTCTCCAAGTCAGTTCTTAGTGTAGAAAAGGTAGCTAAGATCCGGAAATCCTTAATTGGAGTTAAGATTACATGAAACACTGTATGAATCCTATATTCTTTACTTAAAGGAGACGAGTGGTCAATGTGTGTTATACAAGGCAGAATACCATTAAAATAGAGAAAGAAACACGTTTGGCAGTTTTGGAAATGCTTACACGTGACTGAAATGTAGTAGTACACTCTATAACACAGTTGAGAGACAATGTTCCCGAGCTGCCTCAGTTCATAACAGTGTGTAGGAAGTTGTTTGATAAAGTGGTCAAAGCTTATACTTGGACCAGAAGGCAGAATATAGGAAACTACATGAAAACATGAATAATTCAGTGAAAATGACTGTAAACAGATTGGAACTTGTTTTAGAACAGCTGAAAGAGATTCTCCAAGTCAGTTCTTAGTGTAGAAAAGGTAGCTAAGATCTGGGAAATCTTAATTCCAGTTAAGATCGCATGAAACACTGTATGAATCCTATATTCTTTACTTAAAGGAGACTAGAGTGGTAAATGTGTGTTATACAAGGCAGAATACCATTGAAGTAGAGAAAGAAACACGTTCGGCAGCTTTGGAAAGCCTTACACTTCACTGAAATGTAGTACTACACTCTATAACACAGTTGAGAGAAAATGTTCCCTACTTGCCTCAGTTCATAACAGTGTGTAGGAAGTTGTTTGATAAAGTGGGCAAAGCTTATACTTGGGCCAGAAGGCAGAATATAGGAAACTACATGAAAACATGATTAATTCAGTGAAAATGACTGTAAACAGATGAGAACTTGTTTAGAACAGCTGAAAGAGATTCTCCAAGTCAGTTCTTAGTGTAGAAAAGGTAGCTAAGATAAGGGAAATCCATAATTCCAGTTAAGATCACATGAAACACTATGAATCCTATATTCTTTACTTAGAGGAGACTAGAGTGGTAAATGTGTGTTATACAAGGCAGAATACCATTGAAATAGAGAAAGAAACACGTTCGGGAGCTTTGGAAAGCCTTACACTTCACTGAAATGTAGTACTACACTCTATAACACAGTTGAGGGACAATGTTCCCTACTTGTCTCAGTTCATAACAGTGTGTAGGAAGTTGTTTGATAAAGTGGGCAAAGCTTATACTTGGGCCAGAAGGCAGAATATAGGAAACTACTTGAAAACATGAATAATTCAGTGAAAATGACTGTAAACAGATTGGAACTTGTTTTAGAACAGCTGAAAGAGATTCTCCAAGTCAGTTCTTAGTGTAGAAAAGGTAGCTAAGATCCGGAAATCCTTAATTGGAGTTAAGATTACATGAAACACTATGAATCCTATATTCTTTACTTAGAGGAGACTAGAGTGGTAAATGTGTGTTATAAAAGGCAGAATACCATTGAAATAGAGAAAGAAACACGTTCGGGAGCTTTGGAAAGCCTTACACTTCACTGAAATGTAGTACTACACTCTATAACACAGTTGAGGGACAATGTTCCCTACTTGCCTCAGTTCATAACAGTGTGTAGGAAGTTGTTTGATAAAGTGGGCAAAGCTTATACTTGGACCAGAAGGCAGAATATAGGAAACTACATGAAAACATGAATAATTCAGTGAAAATGACTGTAAACAGATTGGAACTTGTTTTAGAACAGCTGAAAGAGATTCTCCAAGTCAGTTCTTAGTGTAGAAAAGGTAGCTAAGATCCGGGAAATCTTAATTCCAGTTAAGGTCACATGAAACACTGTATGAATCCTATATTCTTTACTTAAAGGAGACTAGAGTGGTAAATGTGTGTTATACAAGGCAGAATACCATTGAAGTAGAGAAAGAAACACGTTCGGCAGCTTTGGAAAGCCTTACACTTCACTGAAATGTAGTACTACACTCTATAACACAGTTGAGAGACAACGTTCCCTACTTGCCTCAGTTCATAACAGTGTGTAGGAAGTTGTTTGATAAAGTGGGCAAAGCTTATACTTGGGCGAGAAGGCAGAATATAGGAAACTACATGAAAACATGAATAATTCAGTGAAAATGACTGTAAACAGATGAGAACTTGTTTAGAACAGCTGAAAGAGATTCTCCAAGTCAGTTCTTAGTGTAGAAAAGGTAGCTAAGATAAGGGAAATCCATAATTCCAGTTAAGATCACATGAAACACTATGAATAATATATTCTTTACTTAGAGGAGACTAGAGTGGTAAATGTGTGTTATACAAGGCAGAATACCATTGAAATAGTGAAAGAAACACGTTCGGGAGCTTTGGAAAGCCTTACACTTCACTGAAATGTAGTACTACACTCTATAACACAGTTGAGGGACAATGTTCCCTACTTGCCTCAGTTCATAACAGTGTGTAGGAAGTTGTTTGATAAAGTGGGCAAAGCTTATACTTGGGCCAGAAGGCAGAATATAGGAAACTACATGAAAACATGAATAATTCAGTGAAAATGACTGTAAACAGATTGGAACTTGTTTTAGAACAGCTGAAAGAGATTCTCCAAGTCAGTTCTTAGTGTAGAAAAGGTAGCTAAGATCCGGGAAATCTTAATTCCAGTTAAGGTCACATGAAACACTGTATGAATCCTATATTCTTTACTTAAAGGAGACTAGAGTGGTAAATGTGTGTTATACAAGGCAGAATACCATTGAAGTAGAGAAAGAAACACGTTCGGCAGCTTTGGAAAGCCTTACACTTCACTGAAATGTAGTACTACACTCTATAACACAGCTGTGAGACAATGTTCCCTAGCTTCCTCAGTTCATAACAGTGTGTAGGAAGTTGTTTGATAAAGTGGGCAAAGCTTATACTTGGACCAGAAGGCAGAATATAGGAAACTACATGAAAACATGATTAATTCAGTGAAAATGACTGTAAACAAGATGAGAACTTGTTTAGAACAGCTGAAAGAGATTCTCCAAGTCAGTTCTTAGTGTAGAAAAGGTAGCTAAGATAAGGGAAATCCATAATTCCAGTTAAGATCACATGAAACACTATGAATCCTATATTCTTTACTTAGAGGAGACTAGAGTGGTAAATGTGTGTTATACAAGGCAGAATACCATTGAAATAGAGAAAGAAACACGTTCGGGAGCTTTGGAAAGCCTTACACTTCACTGAAATGTAGTACTACACTCTATAACACAGTTGAGGGACAATGTTCCCTACTTGCCTCAGTTCATAACAGTGTGTAGGAAGTTGTTTGATAAAGTGGGCAAAGCTTATACTTGGGCCAGAAGGCAGAATATAGGAAACTACATGAAAACATGAATAATTCAGTGAAAATGACTGTAAACAGATTGGAACTTGTTTTAGAACAGCTGAAAGAGATTCTCCAAGTCAGTTCTTAGTGTAGAAAAGGTAGCTAAGATCCGGAAATCCTTAATTGGAGTTAAGATTACATGAAACACTGTATGAATCCTATATTCTTTACTTAAAGGAGACGAGTGGTCAATGTGTGTTATACAAGGCAGAATACCATTAAAATAGAGAAAGAAACACGTTTGGCAGTTTTGGAAATGCTTACACGTGACTGAAATGTAGTAGTACACTCTATAACACAGTTGAGAGACAATGTTCCCGAGCTGCCTCAGTTCATAACAGTGTGTAGGAAGTTGTTTGATAAAGTGGTCAAAGCTTATACTTGGACCAGAAGGCAGAATATAGGAAACTACATGAAAACATGAATAATTCAGTGAAAATGACTGTAAACAGATTGGAACTTGTTTTAGAACAGCTGAAAGAGATTCTCCAAGTCAGTTCTTAGTGTAGAAAAGGTAGCTAAGATCCGGGAAATCTTAATTCCAGTTAAGATCACATGAAACACTGTATGAATCCTATATTCTTTACTTAAAGGAGACTAGAGTGGTAAATGTGTGTTATACAAGGCAGAATACCATTGAAGTAGAGAAAGAAACACGTTCGGCAGCTTTGGAAAGCCTTACACTTCACTGAAATGTAGTACTACACTCTATAACACAGTTGAGAGACAATGTTCCCTACTTGCCTCAGTTCATAACAGTGTGTAGGAAGTTGTTTGATAAAGTGGGCAAAGCTTATACTTGGGCCAGAAGGCAGAATATAGGAAACTACATGAAAACATGATTAATTCAGTGAAAATGACGGTAAACAGATGAGAACTTGTTTAGAACAGCTGAAAGAGATTCTCCAAGTCAGTTCTTAGTGTAGAAAAGGTAGCTAAGATAAGGGAAATCCATAATTCCAGTTAAGATCACATGAAACACTATGAATCCTATATTCTTTACTTAGAGGAGACTAGAGTGGTAAATGTGTGTTATACAAGGCAGAATACCATTGAAATAGAGAAAGAAACACGTTCGGGAGCTTTGGAAAGCCTTACACTTCACTGAAATGTAGTACTACACTCTATAACACAGTTGAGGGACAATGTTCCCTACTTGTGTCAGTTCATAACAGTGTGTAGGAAGTTGTTTGATAAAGTGGGCAAAGCTTATACTTGGGCCAGAAGGCAGAATATAGGAAACTACTTGAAAACATGAATAATTCAGTGAAAATGACTGTAAACAGATTGGAACTTGTTTTAGAACAGCTGAAAGAGATTCTCCAAGTCAGTTCTTAGTGTAGAAAAGGTAGCTAAGATCCGGAAATCCTTAATTGGAGTTAAGATTACATGAAACACTGTATGAATCCTATATTCTTTACTTAAAGGAGACTAGAGTGGTAAATGTGTGTTATACAAGGCAGAATACCATTGAAATAGAGAAAGAAACACGTTCGGCAGCTTTGGAAAGCCTCACACTTCACTGAAATGTAGTACTACACTCTATAACACAGCTGTGAGACAATGTTCCCTAGCTGCCTCAGTTCATAACAGTGTGTAGGAAGTTGTTTGATAAAGTGGGCAAAGCTTATACTTGGACCAGAAGGCAGAATATAGGAAACTACATGAAAACATGATTAATTCAGTGAAAATGACTCTAAACAGATGAGAACTTGTTTAGAACAGCTGAAAGAGATTCTCCAAGTCAGTTCTTAGTGTAGAAAAGGTAGCTAAGATCCGGGAAATCTTAATTCCAGTTAAGATCACATGAAACACTGTATGAATCCTATATTCTTTACTTAAAGGAGACTAGAGTGGTAAATGTGTGTTATACAAGGCAGAATACCATTGAAGTAGAGAAAGAAACACGTTCGGCAGCTTTGGAAAGCCTTACACTTCACTGAAATGTAGTACTACACTCTATAACACAGTTGAGAGACAATGTTCCCTACTTGCCTCAGTTCATAACAGTTTGTAGGAAGTTGTTTGATAAAGTGGGCAAAGCTTATACTTGGGCCAGAAGGCAGAATATAGGAAACTACATGAAAACATGATTAATTCAGTGAAAATGACTGTAAACAGATGAGAACTTGTTTAGAACAGCTGAAAGAGATTCTCCAAGTCAGTTCTTAGTGTAGAAAAGGTAGCTAAGATCCGGGAAATCCATAATTCCAGTTAAGATCACATGAAACACTATGAATCCTATATTCTTTACTTAGAGGAGACTAGAGTGGTAAATGTGTGTTATACAAGGCAGAATACCATTGAAATAGAGAAAGAAACACGTTCGGGAGCTTTGGAAAGCCTTACACTTCACTGAAATGTAGTACTACACTCTATAACACAGTTGAGGGACAATGTTCCCTACTTGTCTCAGTTCATAACAGTGTGTAGGAAGTTGTTTGATAAAGTGGGCAAAGCTTATACTTGGGCCAGAAGGCAGAATATAGGAAACTACTTGAAAACATGAATAATTCAGTGAAAATGACTGTAAACAGATTGGAACTTGTTTTAGAACAGCTGAAAGAGATTCTCCAAGTCAGTTCTTAGTGTAGAAAAGGTAGCTAAGATCCGGAAATCCTTAATTGGAGTTAAGATTACATGAAACACTATGAATCCTATATTCTTTACTAAGAGGAGACTAGAGTGGTAAATGTGTGTTATAAAAGGCAGAATACCATTGAAATAGAGAAAGAAACACGTTCGGGAGCTTTGGAAAGCCTTACACTTCACTGAAATGTAGTACTACACTCTATAACACAGTTGAGGGACAATGTTCCCTACTTGCCTCAGTTCATAACAGTGTGTAGGAAGTTGTTTGATAAAGTGGGCAAAGCTTATACTTGGACCAGAAGGCAGAATATAGGAAACTACATGAAAACATGAATAATTCAGTGAAAATGACTGTAAACAGATTGGAACTTGTTTTAGAACAGCTGAAAGAGATTCTCCAAGTCAGTTCTTAGTGTAGAAAAGGTAGCTAAGATCCGGGAAATCTTAATTCCAGTTAAGATCACATGAAACACTGTATGAATCCTATATTCTTTACTTAAAGGAGACTAGAGTGGTAAATGTGTGTTATACAAGGCAGAATACCATTGAAATAGAGAAAGAAACACGTTCGGCAGCTATGGAAAGCCTTACACTTCACTGAAATGTAGTACTACACTCTATAACACAGCTGTGAGACAATGTTCCCTAGCTGCCTCAGTTCATAACAGTGTGTAGGAAGTTGTTTGATAAAGTGGGCAAAGCTTATACTTGGACCAGAAGGCAGAATATAGGAAACTACATGAAAACATGATTAATTCAGTGAAAATGACTGTAAACAGATGAGAACTTGTTTAGAACAGCTGAAAGAGATTCTCCAAGTCAGTTCTTAGTGTAGAAAAGGTAGCTAAGATAAGGGAAATCCATAATTCCAGTTATGATTACATGAAACACTGTATGAATTCTATATTCTTTACTTAAAGGAGACTAGAGTGGTAAATGTGTGTTATACAAGGCAGAATACCATTAAAATAGAGAAAGAAACACGTTCGGCAGCTTTTGAAATCCTTACACTTCACTGAAATGTAGTACTACACTCTATAACACAGTTGAGAGACAATGTTCCCGAGCTGCCTCAGTTCATAACAGTGTGTAGGAAGTTGTTTGATAAAGTGGTCAAAGCTTATACTTGGACCAGAAGGCAGAATATAGGAAACTACATGAAAACATGAATAATTCAGTGAAAATGACTGTAAACAGATTGGAACTTGTTTTAGAACAGCTGAAAGAGATTCTCCAAGTCAGTTCTTAGTGTAGAAAAGGTAGCTAAGATCCGGGAAATCTTAATTCCAGTTAAGATCACATGAAACACTGTATGAATCCTATATTCTTTACTTAAAGGAGACTAGAGTGGTAAATGTGTGTTATACAAGGCAGAATACAATTGAAGTAGAGAAAGAAACACGTTCGGCAGCTTTGGAAAGCCTTACACTTCACTGAAATGTAGTACTACACTCTATAACACAGTTGAGAGACAATGTTCCCTACTTGCCTCAGTTCATAACAGTGTGTAGGAAGTTGTTTGATAAAGTGGGCAAAGCTTATACTTGGGCCAGAAGGCAGAATATAGGAAACTACATGAAAACATGATTAATTCAGTGAAAATGACTGTAAACAGATGAGAACTTGTTTAGAACAGCTGAAAGAGATTCTCCAAGTCAGTTCTTAGTGTAGAAAAGGTAGCTAAGATAAGGGAAATCCATAATTCCAGTTAAGATCACATGAAACACTATGAATCCTATATTCTTTACTTAGAGGAGACTAGAGTGGTAAATGTGTGTTATACAAGGCAGAATACCATTGAAATAGAGAAAGAAACACGTTCGGGAGCTTTGGAAAGCCTTACACTTCACTGAAATGTAGTACTACACTCTATAACACAGTTGAGGGACAATGTTCCCTACTTGCCTCAGTTCATAACAGTGTGTAGGAAGTTGTTTGATAAAGTGGGCAAAGCTTATACTTGGGCCAGAAGGCAGAATATAGGAAACTACATGAAAACATGAATAATTCAGTGAAAATGACTGTAAACAGATTGGAACTTGTTTTAGAACAGCTGAAAGAGATTCTCCAAGTCAGTTCTTAGTGTAGAAAAGGTAGCTAAGATCCGGAAATCCTTAATTGGAGTTAAGATTACATGAAACACTGTATGAATCCTATATTCTTTACTTAAAGGAGACTAGAGTGAAAAATGTGTGTTATACAAGGCAGAATACCATTAAAATAGAGAAAGAAACAAGTTCGGCAGTTTTGGAAATCCTTACACGTGACTGAAATGTAGTACTACACTCTATAACACAGTTGAGAGACAATGTTCCCGAGCTGCCTCAGTTCATAACAGTGTGTAGGAAGTTGTTTGATAAAGTGGTCAAAGCTTATACTTGGACCAGAAGGCAGAATATAGGAAACTACATGAAAACATGAATAATTCAGTGAAAATGACTGTAAACAGATTGGAACTTGTTTTAGAACAGCTGAAAGAGATTCTCCAAGTCAGTTCTTAGTGCAGAAAAGGTAGCTAAGATCCGGGAAATCTTAATTCCAGTTAAGATCACATGAAACACTGTATGAATCCTATATTCTTTACTTAAAGGAGACTAGAGTGGTAAATGTGTGTTATACAAGGCAGAATACCATTGAAGTAGAGAAAGAAACACGTTCGGCAGCTTTGGAAAGCCTTACACTTCACTGAAATGTAGTACTACACTCTATAACAGAGTTGAGAGACAATGTTCCCTACTTGCCTCAGTTCATAGCAGTGTGTAGGAAGTTGTTTGATAAAGTGGGCAAAGCTTATACTTGGGCCAGAAGGCAGAATATAGGAAACTACATGAAAACATGAATAATTCAGTGAAAATAACTGTAAACAGATGAGAACTTGTTTAGAACAGCTGAAAGAGATTCTCCAAGTCAGTTCTTAGTGTAGAAAAGGTAGCTAAGATAAGGGAAATCCATAATTCCAGTTAAGATCACATGAAACACTGTATGAATCCTATATTCATTACTTAAAGGAGACTAGAGTGGTAAATGTGTGTTATACAAGGCAGAATACCATTGAAATAGAGAAAGAAACACGTTCGGCAGCTATGGAAAGCCTTACACTTCACTGAAATGTAGTACTACACTCTATAACAAAGCTGTGAGACAATGTTCCCTAGCTGCCTCAGTTCATAACAGTGTGTAGGAAGTTGTGTGATAAAGTGGGCAAAGCTTATACTTGGACCAGAAGGCAGAATATAGGAAACTACATGAAAACATGATTAATTCAGTGAAAATGACTGTAAACAGATGAGAACTTGTTTAGAACAGCTGAAAGAGATTCTCCAAGTCAGTTCTTAGTGTAGAAAAGGTAGCTAAGATAAGGGAAATCCATAATTCCAGGTAAGATTACATGAAACACTGTATGAATTCTATATTCTTTACTTAAAGGAGACTAGAGTGGTAAATGTGTGTTATACAAGGCAGAATACCATTGAAGTAGAGAAAGAAACACGTTCGGCAGCTTTGGAAAGCCTTACACTTCACTGAAATGTAGTACTACACTCTATAACACAGTTGAGAGACAATGTTCCCTACTTGCCTCAGTTCATAACAGTGTGTAGGAAGTTGTTTGATAAAGTGGGCAAAGCTTATACTTGGGCCAGAAGGCAGAATATAGGAAACTACATGAAAACATGAATAATTCAGTGAAAATGACTGTAAACAGATTGGAACTTGTTTTAGAACAGCTGAAAGAGATTCTCCAAGTCAGTTCTTAGTGTAGAAAAGGTAGCTAAGATCCGGGAAATCTTAATTCCAGTTAAGATCACATGAAACACTGTATGAATCCTATATTCTTTACTTAAAGGAGACTAGAGTGGTAAATGTGTGTTATACAAGGCAGAATACCATTGAAATAGAGAAAGAAACACGTTCGGCAGCTATGGAAAGCCTTACACTTCACTGAAATGTAGTACTACACTCTATAACACAGCTGTGAGACAATGTTCCCTAGCTGCCTCAGTTCATAACAGTGTGTAGGAATTTGTTTGATAAAGTGGGCAAAGCTTATACTTGGGCCAGAAGGCAGAATATAGGAAACTACATGAAAACATGATTAATTCAGTGAAAATGACTGTAAACAGATGAGAACTTGTTTAGAACAGCTGAAAGAGATTCTCCAAGTCATTTCTTAGTGTAGAAAAGGTAGCTAAGATAAGGGAAATCCATAATTCCAGTTAAGATTACATGAAACACTGTATGAATTCTATATTCTTTACTTAAAGGAGACTAGAGTGGTAAATGTGTGTTATACAAGGCAGAATACCATTAAAATAGAGAAAGAAACACGTTCGGCAGCTTTTGAAATCCTTACACTTCACTGAAATGTAGTACTACACTCTATAACACAGTTGAGAGACAATGTTCCCGAGCTGCCTCAGTTCATAACAGTGTGTAGGAAGTTGTTTGATAAAGTGGTCAAAGCTTATACTTGGACCAGAAGGCAGAATATAGGAAACTACATGAAAACATGAATAATTCAGTGAAAATGACTGTAAACAGATTGGAACTTGTTTTAGAACAGCTGAAAGAGATTCTCCAAGTCAGTTCTTAGTGTAGAAAAGGTAGCTAAGATCCGGGAAATCTTAATTCCAGTTAAGATCACATGAAACACTGTATGAATCCTATATTCTTTACTTAAAGGAGACTAGAGTGGTAAATGTGTGTTATACAAGGCAGAATACCATTGAAGTAGAGAAAAAAACACGTTCGGCAGCTTTGGAAAGCCTTACACTTCACTGAAATGTAGTACTACACTCTATAACACAGTTGAGAGACAATGTTCCCTACTTGCCTCAGTTCATAACAGTGTGTAGGAAGTTGTTTGATAAAGTGGGCAAAGCTTATACTTGGGCCAGAAGGCAGAATATAGGAAACTACATGAAAACATGATTAATTCAGTGAAAATGACTGTAAACAGATGAGAACTTGTTTAGAACAGCTGAAAGAGATTCTCCAAGTCAGTTCTTAGTGTAGAAAAGGTAGCTAAGATAAGGGAAATCCATAATTCCAGTTAAGATCACATGAAACACTATGAATCCTATATTCTTTACTTAGAGGAGACTAGAGTGGTAAATGTGTGTTATACAAGGCAGAATACCATTGAAATAGAGAAAGAAACACGTTCGGGAGCTTTGGAAAGCCTTACACTTCACTGAAATGTAGTACTACACTCTATAACACAGTTGAGGGACAATGTTCCCTACTTGCCTCAGTTCATAACAGTGTGTAGGAAGTTGTTTGATAAAGTGGGCAAAGCTTATACTTGGGCCAGAAGGCAGAATATAGGAAACTACATGAAAACATGAATAATTCAGTGAAAATGACTGTAAACAGATTGGAACTTGTTTTAGAACAGCTGAAAGAGATTCTCCAAGTCAGTTCTTAGTGTAGAAAAGGTAGCTAAGATCCGGAAATCCTTAATTGGAGTTAAGATTACATGAAACACTGTATGAATCCTATATTCTTTACTTAAAGGAGACTAGAGTGAAAAATGTGTGTTATACAAGGCAGAATACCATTAAAATAGAGAAAGAAACACGTTCGGCAGTTTTGGAAATCCTTACACGTGACTGAAATGTAGTACTACACTCTATAACACAGTTGAGAGACAATGTTCCCGAGCTGCCTCAGTTCATAACAGTGTGTAGGAAGTTGTTTGATAAAGTGGTCAAAGCTTATACTTGGACCAGAAGGCAGAATATAGGAAACTACATGAAAACATGAATAATTCAGTGAAAATGACTGTAAACAGATTGGAACTTGTTTTAGAACAGCTGAAAGAGATTCTCCAAGTCAGTTCTTAGTGTAGAAAAGGTAGCTAAGATCCGGGAAATCTTAATTCCAGTTAAGATCACATGAAACACTGTATGAATCCTATATTCTTTACTTAAAGGAGACTAGAGTGGTAAATGTGTGTTATACAAGGCAGAATACCATTGAAGTAGAGAAAGAAACACGTTCGGCAGCTTTGGAAAGCCTTGCACTTCACTGAAATGTAGTACTACACTCTATAACACAGTTGAGAGACAATGTTCCCTACTTGCCTCAGTTCATAACAGTGTGTAGGAAGTTGTTTGATAAAGTGGGCAAAGCTTATCCTTGGGCCAGAAGGCAGAATATAGGAAACTACATGAAAACATGATTAATTCAGTGAAAATGACTGTAAACAGATGAGAACTTGTTTAGAACAGCTGAAAGAGATTCTCCAAGTCAGTTCTTAGTGTAGAAAAGGTAGCTAAGATAAGGGAAATCCATAATTCCAGTTAAGATCACATGAAACACTATGAATCCTATATTCTTTACTTAGAGGAGACTAGAGTGGTAAATGTGTGTTATACAAGGCAGAATACCATTGAAATAGAGAAAGAAACACGTTCGGGAGCTTTGGAAAGCCTTACACTTCACTGAAATGTAGTACTACACTCTATAACACAGTTGAGGGACAATGTTCCCTACTTGCCTCAGTTCATAACAGTGTGTAGGAAGTTGTTTGATAAAGTGGGCAAAGCTTATACTTGGGCCAGAAGGCAGAATATAGGAAACTACATGAAAACATGAATAATTCAGTGAAAATGACTGTAAACAGATTGGAACTTGTTTTAGAACAGCTGAAAGAGATTCTCCAAGTCAGTTCTTAGTGTAGAAAAGGTAGCTAAGATCCGGAAATCCTTAATTGGAGTTAAGATTACATGAAACACTGTATGAATCCTATATTCTTTACTTAAAGGAGACTAGAGTGAAAAATGTGTGTTATACAAGGCAGAATACCATTAAAATAGAGAAAGAAACACGTTCGGCAGTTTTGGAAATCCTTACACGTGACTGAAATGTAGTACTACACTCTATAACACAGTTGAGAGACAATGTTCCCGAGCTGCCTCAGTTCATAACAGTGTGTAGGAAGTTGTTTGATAAAGTGGTCAAAGCTTATACTTGGACCAGAAGGCAGAATATAGGAAACTACATGAAAACATGAATAATTCAGTGAAAATGACTGTAAACAGATTGGAACTTGTTTTAGAACAGCTGAAAGAGATTCTCCAAGTCAGTTCTTAGTGTAGAAAAGGTAGCTAAGATCCGGGAAATCTTAATTCCAGTTAAGATCACATGAAACACTGTATGAATCCTATATTCTTTACTTAAAGGAGACTAGAGTGGTAAATGTGTGTTATACAAGGCAGAATACCATTGAAGTAGAGAAAGAAACACGTTCGGCAGCTTTGGAAAGCCTTGCACTTCACTGAAATGTAGTACTACACTCTATAACACAGTTGAGAGACAATGTTCCCTACTTGCCTCAGTTCATAACAGTGTGTAGGAAGTTGTTTGATAAAGTGGGCAAAGCTTATCCTTGGGCCAGAAGGCAGAATATAGGAAACTACATGAAAACATGATTAATTCAGTGAAAATGACTGTAAACAGATGAGAACTTGTTTAGAACAGCTGAAAGAGATTCTCCAAGTCAGTTCTTAGTGTAGAAAAGGTAGCTAAGATAAGGGAAATCCATAATTCCAGTTAAGATCACATGAAACACTATGAATCCTATATTCTTTACTTAAGGGGACTAGAGTGGTAAATGTGTGTTATACAAGGCAGAATACCATTGAAATAGAGAAAGAAACACGTTCGGGAGCTTTGGAAAGCCTTACACTTCACTGAAATGTAGTACTACACTCTATAACACAGTTGAGGGACAATGTTCCCTACTTGCCTCAGTTCATAACAGTGTGTAGGAAGTTGTTTGATAAAGTGGGCAAAGCTTATACTTGGGCCAGAAGGCAGAATATAGGAAACTACATGAAAACATGAATAATTCAGTGAAAATGACTGTAAACAGATTGGAACTTGTTTTAGAACAGTTAAAAAGATTCGCCAAGTCAGTTCTTAGTGTAGAAAAGGTAGCTAAGATCCGGGAAATCTTAATTCCAGTTAAGATCACATGAAACACTGTATGAATCCTATATTCTTTACTTAAAGGAGACTAGAGTGGTAAATGTGTGTTATACAAGGCAGAATACCATTGAAATAGAGAAAGAAACACGTTCGGCAGCTATGGAAAGCCTTACACTTCACTGAAATGTAGTACTACACTCTATAACACAGCTGTGAGACAATGTTCCCTAGCTGCCTCAGTTCATAACAGTGTGTAGGAAGTTGTTTGATAAAGTGGGCAAAGCTTATACTTGGACCAGAAGGCAGAATATAGGAAACTACATGAAAACATGATTAATTCAGTGAAAATGACTGTAAACAGATGAGAACTTGTTTAGAACAGCTGAAAGAGATTCTCCAAGTCAGTTCTTAGTGTAGAAAAGGTAGCTAAGATAAGGGAAATCCATAATTCCAGTTAAGATTACATGAAACACTGTATGAATTCTATATTCTTTACTTAAAGGAGACTAGAGTGGTAAATGTGTGTTATACAAGGCAGAATACCATTAAAATAGAGAAAGAAACACGTTCGGCAGCTTTTGAAATCCTTACACTTCACTGAAATGTAGTACTACACTCTATAACACAGTTGAGAGACAATGTTCCCGAGCTGCCTCAGTTCATAACAGTGTGTAGGAAGTTGTTTGATAAAGTGGTCAAAGCTTATACTTGGACCAGAAGGCAGAATATAGGAAACTACATGAAAACATGAATAATTCAGTGAAAATGACTGTAAACAGATTGGAACTTGTTTTAGAACAGCTGAAAGAGATTCTCCAAGTCAGTTCTTAGTGTAGAAAAGGTAGCTACGATCCGGGAAATCTTAATTCCAGTTAAGATCACATGAAACACTGTATGAATCCTATATTCTTTACATAAAGGAGACTAGAGTGGTAAATGTGTGTTATACAAGGCAGAATAACATTGAAGTAGAGAAAGAAACACGTTCGGCAGCTTTGGAAAGCCTTACACTTCACTGAAATGTAGTACTACACTCTATAACACAGTTGAGAGACAATGTTCCCTACTTGCCTCAGTTCATAACAGTGTGTAGGAAGTTGTTCGATAAAGTGGGCAAAGCTTATACTTGGGCCAGAAGGCAGAATATAGGAAACTACATGAAAACATGATTAATTCAGTGAAAATGACTGTAAACAGATGAGAACTTGTTTAGAACAGCTGAAAGAGATTCTCCAAGTCAGTTCTTAGTGTAGAAAAGGTAGCTAAGATAAGGGAAATCCATAATTGCAGTTAAGATCACATAAAACACTATGAATCCTATATTCTTTACTTAAGGGGACTAGAGTGGTAAATGTGTGTTATACAAGGCAGAATACCATTGAAATAGAGAAAGAAACACGTTCGGGAGCTTTGGAAAGCCTTACACTTCACTGAAATGTAGTACTACACTCTATAACACAGTTGAGGGACAATGTTCCCTACTTGCCTCAGTTCATAACAGTGTGTAGGAAGTTGTTTGATAAAGTGGGCAAAGCTTATACTTGGGCCAGAAGGCAGAATATAGGAAACTACATGAAAACATGAATAATTCAGTGAAAATGACTGTAAACAGATTGGAACTTGTTTTAGAACAGTTAAAAAGATTCGCCAAGTCAGTTCTTAGTGTAGAAAAGGTAGCTAAGATCCGGGAAATCTTAATTCCAGTTAAGATCACATGAAACACTGTATGAATCCTATATTCTTTACTTAAAGGAGACTAGAGTGGTAAATGTGTGTTATACAAGGCAGAATACCATTGAAATAGAGAAAGAAACACGTTCGGCAGCTATGGAAAGCCTTACACTTCACTGAAATGTAGTACTACACTCTATAACACAGTTGAGAGACAATGTTCCCTACTTGCCTCAGTTCATAACAGTGTGTAGGAAGTTGTTCGATAAAGTGGGCAAAGCTTATACTTGGGCCAGAAGGCAGAATATAGGAAACTACATGAAAACATGATTAATTCAGTGAAAATGACTGTAAACAGATGAGAACTTGTTTAGAACAGCTGAAAGAGATTCTCCAAGTCAGTTCTTAGTGTAGAAAAGGTAGCTAAGATAAGGGAAATCCATAATTGCAGTTAAGATCACATGAAACACTATGAATCCTATATTCTTTACTTAGAGGAGACTAGAGTGGTAAATGTGTGTTATACAAGGCAGAATACCATTGAAATAGAGAAAGAAACACGTTCGGGAGCTTTGGAAAGCCTTACACTTCACTGAAATGTAGTACTACACTCTATAACACAGTTGAGGGACAATGTTCCCTACTTGCCTCAGTTCATAACAGTGTGTAGGAAGTTGTTTGATAAAGTGGGCAAAGCTTATACTTGGGCCAGAAGGCAGAATATAGGAAACTACATGAAAACATGAATAATTCAGTGAAAATGACTGTAAACAGATTGGAACTTGTTTTAGAACAGCTGAAAGAGATTCTCCAAGTCAGTTCTTAGTGTAGAAAAGGTAGCTAAGATCCGGAAATCCTTAATTGGAGTTAAGATTACATGAAACACTGTATGAATCCTATATTCTTTACTTAAAGGAGACTAGAGTGGTAAATGTGTGTTATACAAGGCAGAATACCATTGAAGTAGAGAAAGAAACACGTTCGGCAGCTTTGGAAAGCCTTACACTTCACTGAAATGTAGTACTACACTCTATAACACAGTTGAGAGACAATGTTCCCTACTTGCCTCAGTTCATAACAGTGTGTAGGAAGTTGTTTGATAAAGTGGGCAAAGCTTATACTTGGGCCAGAAGGCAGAATATAGGAAACTACATGAAAACATGATTAATTCAGTGAAAATGACTGTAAAAAGATGACAACTTGTTTAGAACAGCTGAAAGAGATTCTCCAAGTCAGTTCTTAGTGTAGAAAAGGTAGCTAAGATCCGGGAAATCTTAATTCCAGTTAAGATCACATGAAACACTGTATGAATCCTATATTCTTTACTTAAAGGAGACTAGAGTGGTAAATGTGTGTTATACAAGGCAGAATACCATTGAAATAGAGAAAGAAACACGTTCGGCAGCTATGGAAAGCCTTACACTTCACTGAAATGTAGTACTACACTCTATAACACAGCTGTGAGACAATGTTCCCTATCTGCCTCAGCTCATAACAGTGTGTAGGAAGTTGTTTGATAAAGTGGGCAAAGCTTATACTTGGACCAGAAGGCAGAATATAGGAAACTACATGAAAACATGATTAATTCAGTGAAAATGACTGTAAACAGATGAGAACTTGTTTAGAACAGCTGAAAGAGATTCTCCAAGTCAGTTCTTAGTGTAGAAAAGGTAGCTAAGATAAGGGAAATCCATAATTCCAGTTAAGATTACATGAAACACTGTATGAATTCTATATTCTTTACTTAAAGGAGACTAGAGTGGTAAATGTGTGTTATACAAGGCAGAATACCATTAAAATAGAGAAAGAAACACGTTCGGCAGCTTTTGAAATCCTTACACTTCACTGAAATGTAGTACTACACTCTATAACACAGTTGAGAGACAATGTTCCCGAGCTGCCTCAGTTCATAACAGTGTGTAGGAAGTTGTTTGATAAAGTGGTCAAAGCTTATACTTGGACCAGAAGGCAGAATATAGGAAACTACATGAAAACATGAATAATTCAGTGAAAATGACTGTAAACAGATTGGAACTTGTTTTAGAACAGCTGAAAGAGATTCTCCAAGTCAGTTCTTAGTGTAGAAAAGGTAGCTAAGATCCGGGAAATCTTAATTCCATTTAAGATCACATGAAACACTGTATGAATCCTATATTCTTTACTTAAAGGAGACTAGAGTGGTAAATGTGTGTTATACAAGGCAGAATACCATTGAAGTAGAGAAAGAAACACGTTCGGCAGCTTTGAAAATCCTTACACTTCACTGAAATATAGTACTACACTCTATAACACAGTTGAGAGACAATGTTCCCTACTTGCCTCAGTTCATAACAGTGTGTAGGAAGTTGTTTGATAAAGTGGGCAAAGCTTATACTTGGGCCAGAAGGCAGAATATAGGAAACTACATGAAAACATGATTAATTCAGTGAAAATGACTGTAAACAGATGAGAACTTGTTTAGAACAGCTGAAAGAGATTCTCCAAGTCAGTTCTTAGTGTAGAAAAGGTAGCTAAGAGAAGGGAAATCCATAATTCCAGTTAAGATCACATGAAACACTATGAATCCTATATTCTTTACTTAGAGGAGACTAGAGTGGTAAATGTGTGTTATACAAGGCAGAATACGATTGAAATAGAGAAAGAAACACGTTCGGGAGCTTTGGAAAGCCTTACACTTCACTGAAATGTAGTACTACACTCTATAACACAGTTGAGGGACAATGTTCCCTACTCGCCTCAGTTCATAACAGTGTGTAGGAAGTTGTTTGATAAAGTGGGCAAAGCTTATACTTGGGCCAGAAGGCAGAATATAGGAAACTACATGAAAACATGAATAATTCAGTGAAAATGACTGTAAACAGATTGGAACTTGTTTTAGAACAGCTGAAAGAGATTCTCCAAGTCAGTTCTTAGTGTAGAAAAGGTAGCTAAGATCCGGGAAATCTTAATTCCAGTTAAGATCACATGAAACACTGTATGAATCCTATATTCTTTACTTAAAGGAGACTAGAGTGGTAAATGTGTGTTATACAAGGCAGAATACCATTGAAATAGAGAAAGAAACACGTTCGGCAGCTATGGAAAGCCTTACACTTCACTGAAATGTAGTACTACACTCTATAACACAGCTGTGAGACAATGTTCCCTAGCTGCCTCAGTTCATAACAGTGTGTAGGAAGTTGTTTGATAAAGTGGGCAAAGCTTATACTTGGACCAGAAGGCAGAATATAGGAAACTACATGAAAACATGATTAATTCAGTGAAAATGACTGTAAACAGATGAGAACTTGTTTAGAACAGCTGAAAGAGATTCTCCAAGTCAGTTCTTAGTGTAGAAAAGGTAGCTAAGATAAGGGAAATCCATAATTCCAGTTAAGATTACATGAAACACTGTATGAATTCTATATTCTTTACTTAAAGGAGACTAGAGTGGTAAATGTGTGTTATACAAGGCAGAATACCATTAAAATAGAGAAAGAAACACGTTCGGCAGCTTTTGAAATCCTTACACTTCACTGAAATGTAGTACTACACTCTATAACACAGTTGAGAGACAATGTTCCCGAGCTGCCTCAGTTCATAACAGTGTGTAGGAAGTTGTTTGATAAAGTGGTCAAAGCTTATACTTGGACCAGAAGGCAGAATATAGGAAACTACATGAAAACATGAATAATTCAGTGAAAATGACTGTAAACAGATTGGAACTTGTTTTAGAACAGCTGAAAGAGATTCTCCAAGTCAGTTCTTAGTGTAGAAAAGGTAGCTAAGATCCGGGAAATCTTAATTCCATTTAAGATCACATGAAACACTGTATGAATCCTATATTCTTTACTTAAAGGAGACTAGAGTGGTAAATGTGTGTTATACAAGGCAGAATACCATTGAAGTAGAGAAAGAAACACGTTCGGCAGCTTTTGAAATCCTTACACTTCACTGAAATTTAGTACTACACTCTATAACACAGTTGAGAGACAATGTTCCCTACTTGCCTCAGTTCATAACAGTGTGTAGGAAGTTGTTTGATAAAGTGGGCAAAGCTTATACTTGGGCCAGAAGGCAGAATATAGGAAACTACATGAAAACATGATTAATTCAGTGAAAATGACTGTAAACAGATGAGAACTTGTTTAGAACAGCTGAAAGAGATTCTCCAAGTCAGTTCTTAGTGTAGAAAAGGTAGCTAAGAGAAGGGAAATCCATAATTCCAGTTAAGATCACATGAAACACTATGAATCCTATATTCTTTACTTAGAGGAGACTAGAGTGGTAAATGTATGTTATACAAGGCAGAATACCATTGAAATAGAGAAAGAAACACGTTCGGGAGCTTTGGAAAGCCTTACACTTCACTGAAATGTAGTACTACACTCTATAACACAGTTGAGGGACAATGTTCCCTACTCGCCTCAGTTCATAACAGTGTGTAGGAAGTTGTTTGATAAAGTGGGCAAAGCTTATACTTGGGCCAGAAGGCAGAATATAGGAAACTACATGAAAACATGAATAATTCAGTGAAAATGACTGTAAACAGATTGGAACTTGTTTTAGAACAGCTGAAAGAGATTCTCCAAGTCAGTTCTTAGTGTAGAAAAGGTAGCTAAGATCCGGGAAATCTTAATTCCAGTTAAGATCACATGAAACACTGTATGAATCCTATATTCTTTACTTAAAGGAGACTAGAGTGGTAAATGTGTGTTATACAAGGCAGAATACCATTGAAATAGAGAAAGAAACACGTTCGGCAGCTATGGAAAGCCTTACACTTCACTGAAATGTAGTACTACACTCTATAACACAGCTGTGAGACAATGTTCCCTAGCTGCCTCAGTTCATAACAGTGTGTAGGAAGTTGTTTGATAAACTGGGCAAAGCTTATACTTGTACCAGAAGGCAGAATATAGGAAACTACATGAAAACATGATTAATTCAGTGAAAATGACTGTAAACAGATTGGAACTTGTTTTAGAACAGCTGAAAGAGATTCTCCAAGTCAGTTCTTAGTGTAGAAAAGGTAGCTAAGATCCGGGAAATCTTAATTCCAGTTAAGATCACATGAAACACTGTATGAATCCTATATTCTTTACTTAAAGGAGACTAGAGTGGTAAATGTGTGTTATACAAGGCAGAATACCATTGAAGTAGAGAAAGAAACACGTTCGGCAGCTTTGGAAAGCCTTACACTTCACTGAAATGTAGTACTACACTCTATAACACAGTTGAGAGACAATGTTCCCTACTTGCCTCAGTTCATAACAGTGTGTAGGAAGTTGTTTGATAAAGTGGGCAAAGCTTATACTTGGGCCAGAAGGCAGAATATAGGAAACTACATGAAAACATGATTAATTCAGTGAAAATGACTGTAAACAGATGAGAACTTGTTTAGAACAGCTGAAAGAGATTCTCCAAGTCAGTTCTTAGTGTAGAAAAGGAAGCTAAGAGAAGGGAAATCCATAATTCCAGTTAAGATCACATGAAACACTATGAATCCTATATTCTTTACTTAGAGGAGACTAGAGTGGTAAATGTGTGTTATACAAGGCAGAATACCATTGAAATAGAGAAAGAAACACGTTCGGGAGCTTTGGAAAGCCTTACACTTCACTGAAATGTAGTACTACACTCTATAACACAGTTGAGGGACAATGTTCCCTACTTGCCTCAGTTCATAACAGTGTGTAGGAAGTTGTTTGATAAAGTGGGCAAAGCTTATACTTGGGCCAGAAGGCAGAATATAGGAAACTACATGAAAACATGAATAATTCAGTGAAAATGACTGTAAACAGATTGGAACTTGTTTTAGAACAGCTGAAAGAGATTCTCCAAGTCAGTTCTTAGTGTAGAAAAGGTAGCTAAGATCCGGGAAATCTTAATTCCAGTTAAGATCACATGAAACACTGTATGAATCCTATATTCTTTACTTAAAGGAGACTAGAGTGGTAAATGTGTGTTATACAAGGCAGAATACCATTGAAGTAGAGAAAGAAACACGTTCGGCAGCTTTGGAAAGCCTTACACTTCACTGAAATGTAGTACTACACTCTATAACACAGTTGAGAGACAATGTGCCCTACTTGCCTCAGTTCATAACAGTGTGTAGGAAGTTGTTTGATAAAGTGGGCAAAGCTTATACTTGGGCCAGAAGGCAGAATATAGGAAACTACATGAAAACATGATTAATTCAGTGAAAATGACTGTAAACAGATGAGAACTTGTTTAGAACAGCTGAAAGAGATTCTCCAAGTCAGTTCTTAGTGTAGAAAAGGTAGCTAAGATAAGGGAAATCCATAATTGCAGTTAAGATCACATGAAACACTATGAATCCTATATTCTTTACTTAGAGGAGACTAGAGTGGTAAATGTGTGTTATACAAGGCAGAATACCATTGAAATAGAGAAAGAAACACGTTCGGGAGCTTTGGAAAGCCTTACACTTCACTGAAATGTAGTACTACACTCTATAACACAGTTGAGGGACAATGTTCCCTACTTGCCTCAGTTCATAACAGTGTGTAGGAAGTTGTTTGATAAAGTGGGCAAAGCTTATACTTGGGCCAGAAGGCAGAATATAGGAAACTACATGAAAACATGAATAATTCAGTGAAAATGACTGTAAACAGATTGGAACTTGTTTTAGAACAGTTAAAAAGATTCGCCAAGTCAGTTCTTAGTGTAGAAAAGGTAGCTAAGATCCGGGAAATCTTAATTCCAGTTAAGATCACATGAAACACTGTATGAATCCTATATTCTTTACTTAAAGGAGACTAGAGTGGTAAATGTGTGTTATACAAGGCAGAATACCATTGAAATAGAGAAAGAAACACGTTCGGCAGCTATGGAAAGCCTTACACTTCACTGAAATGTAGTACTACACTCTATAACACAGCTGTGAGACAATGTTCCCTAGCTGCCTCAGTTCATAACAGTGTGTAGGAAGTTGTTTGATAAAGTGGGCAAAGCTTATACTTGGACCAGAAGGCAGAATATAGGAAACTACATGAAAACATGATTAATTCAGTGAAAATGACTGTAAACAGATGAGAACTTGTTTAGAACAGCTGAAAGAGATTCTCCAAGTCAGTTCTTAGTGTAGAAAAGGTAGCTAAGATAAGGGAAATCCATAATTCCAGTTAAGATTACATGAAACACTGTATAAATTCTATATTCTTTACTTAAAGGAGACTAGAGTGGTAAATGTGTGTTATACAAGGCAGAATACCATTAAAATAGAGAAAGAAACACGTTCGGCAGCTTTTGAAATCCTTACACTTCACTGAAATGTAGTACTACACTCTATAACACAGTTGAGAGACAATGTTCCCGAGCTGCCTCAGTTCATAACAGTGTGTAGGAAGTTGTTTGATAAAGTGGTCAAAGCTTATACTTGGGCCAGAAGGCAGAATATAGGAAACTACATGAAAACATGATTAATTCAGTGAAAATGACTGTAAACAGATGAGAACTTGTTTAGAACAGCTGAAAGAGATTCTCCAAGTCAGTTCTTAGTGTAGAAAAGGTAGCTAAGAGAAGGGAAATCCATAATTCCAGTTAAGATCACATGAAACACTATGAATCCTATATTCTTTACTTAGAGGAGACTAGAGTGGTAAATGTGTGTTATACAAGGCAGAATACCATTGAAATAGAGAAAGAAACACGTTCGGGAGCTTTGGAAAGCCTTACACTTCACTGAAATGTAGTACTACACTCTATAACACAGTTGAGGGACAATGTTCCCTACTTGCCTCAGTTCATAACAGTGTGTAGGAAGTTGTTTGATAAAGTGGGCAAAGCTTATACTTGGGCCAGAAGGCAGAATATAGGAAACTACATGAAAACATGAATAATTCAGTGAAAATGACTGTAAACAGATTGGAACTTGTTTTAGAACAGCTGAAAGAGATTCTCCAAGTCAGTTCTTAGTGTAGAAAAGGTAGCTAAGATCCGAGAAATCCTTAATTCCAGTTAAGATCACATGAAACACTGTATGAATCCTATATTCTTTACTTAAAGGAGACTAGAGTGGTAAATGTGTGTTATACAAGGCAGAATACCATTGAAGTAGAGAAAGAAACACGTTCGGCAGCTTTGGAAAGCCTTACACTTCACTGAAATGTAGTACTACACTCTATAACACAGTTGAGAGACAATGTGCCCTACTTGCCTCAGTTCATAACAGTGTGTAGGAAGTTGTTTGATAAAGTGGGCAAAGCTTATACTTGGGCCAGAAGGCAGAATATAGGAAACTACATGAAAACATGATTAATTCAGTGAAAATGACTGTAAACAGATGAGAACTTGTTTAGAACAGCTGAAAGAGATTCTCCAAGTCAGTTCTTAGTGTAGAAAAGGTAGCTAAGATAAGGGAAATCCATAATTGCAGTTAAGATCACATGAAACACTATGAATCCTATATTCTTTACTTAGAGGAGACTAGAGTGGTAAATGTGTGTTATACAAGGCAGAATACCATTGAAATAGAGAAAGAAACACGTTCGGGAGCTTTGGAAAGCCTTACACTTCACTGAAATGTAGTACTACACTCTATAACACAGTTGAGGGACAATGTTCCCTACTTGCCTCAGTTCATAACAGTGTGTAGGAAGTTGTTTGATAAAGTGGGCAAAGCTTATACTTGGGCCAGAAGGCAGAATATAGGAAACTACATGAAAACATGAATAATTCAGTGAAAATGACTGTAAACAGATTGGAACTTGTTTTAGAACAGTTAAAAAGATTCGCCAAGTCAGTTCTTAGTGTAGAAAAGGTAGCTAAGATCCGGGAAATCTTAATTCCAGTTAAGATCACATGAAACACTGTATGAATCCTATATTCTTTACTTAAAGGAGACTAGAGTGGTAAATGTGTGTTATACAAGGCAGAATACCATTGAAATAGAGAAAGAAACACGTTCGGCAGCTATGGAAAGCCTTACACTTCACTGAAATGTAGTACTACACTCTATAACACAGCTGTGAGACAATGTTCCCTAGCTGCCTCAGTTCATAACAGTGTGTAGGAAGTTGTTTGATAAAGTGGGCAAAGCTTATACTTGGACCAGAAGGCAGAATATAGGAAACTACATGAAAACATGATTAATTCAGTGAAAATGACTGTAAACAGATGAGAACTTGTTTAGAACAGCTGAAAGAGATTCTCCAAGTCAGTTCTTAGTGTAGAAAAGGTAGCTAAGATAAGGGAAATCCATAATTCCAGTTAAGATTACATGAAACACTGTATAAATTCTATATTCTTTACTTAAAGGAGACTAGAGTGGTAAATGTGTGTTATACAAGGCAGAATACCATTAAAATAGAGAAAGAAACACGTTCGGCAGCTTTTGAAATCCTTACACTTCACTGAAATGTAGTACTACACTCTATAACACAGTTGAGAGACAATGTTCCCGAGCTGCCTCAGTTCATAACAGTGTGTAGGAAGTTGTTTGATAAAGTGGTCAAAGCTTATACTTGGACCAGAAGGCAGAATATAGGAAACTACATGAAAACATGAATAATTCAGTGAAAATGACTGTAAACAGATTGGAACTTGTTTTAGAACAGCTGAAAGAGATTCTCCAAGTCAGTTCTTAGTGTAGAAAAGGTAGCTAAGATCCGGGAAATCTTAATTCCAGTTAAGATCACATGAAACACTGTATGAATCCTATATTCTTTACATAAAGGAGACTAGAGTGGTAAATGTGTGTTATACAAGGCAGAATACCATTGAAGTAGAGAAAGAAACACGTTCGGCAGCTTTGGAAAGCCTTACACTTCACTGAAATGTAGTACTACACTCTATAACACAGTTGAGAGACAATGTTCCCTACTTGCCTCAGTTCATAACAGTGTGTAGGAAGTTGTTTGATAAAGTGGGCAAAGCTTATACTTGGGCCAGAAGGCAGAATATAGGAAACTACATGAAAACATGATTAATTCAGTGAAAATGACTGTAAACAGATGAGAACTTGTTTAGAACAGCTGAAAGAGATTCTCCAAGTCAGTTCTTAGTGTAGAAAAGGTAGCTAAGATAAGGGAAATCCATAATTGCAGTTAAGATCACATGAAACACTATGAATCCTATATTCTTTACTTAGAGGAGACTAGAGTGGTAAATGTGTGTTATACAAGGCAGAATACCATTGAAATAGAGAAAGAAACACGTTCGGGAGCTTTGGAAAGCCTTACACTTAACTGAAATGTAGTACTACACTCTATAACACAGTTGAGGGACAATGTTCCCTACTTGCCTCAGTTCATAACAGTGTGTAGGAAGTTGTTTGATAAAGTGGGCAAAGCTTATACTTGGGCCAGAAGGCAGAATATAGGAAACTACATGAAAACATGAATAATTCAGTGAAAATGACTGTAAACAGATTGGAACTTGTTTTAGAACAGCTGAAAGAGATTCTCCAAGTCAGTTCTTAGTGTAGAAAAGGTAGCTAAGATCCGGAAATCCTTAATTGGAGTTAAGATTACATGAAACACTGTATGAATCCTATATTCTTTACTTAAAGGAGACTAGAGTGGTAAATGTGTGTTATACAAGGCAGAATACCATTGAAATAGAGAAAGAAACACGTTCGGCAGCTATGGAAAGCCTTACACTTCACTGAAATGTAGTACTACACTCTATAACACAGCTGTGAGACAATGTTCCCTAGCTGCCTCAGCTCATAACAGTGTGTAGGAAGTTGTTTGATAAAGTGGGCAAAGCTTATACTTGGACCAGAAGGCAGAATATAGGAAACTACATGAAAACATGATTAATTCAGTGAAAATGACTGTAAACAGATGAGAACTTGTTTAGAACAGCTGAAAGAGATTCTCCAAGTCAGTTCTTAGTGTAGAAAAGGTAGCTAAGATAAGGGAAATTCATAATTCCAGTTAAGATTACATGAAACACTGTATGAATTCTATATTCTTTACTTAAAGGAGACTAGAGTGGTAAATGTGTGTTATACAAGGCAGAATACCATTAAAATAGAGAAAGAAACACGTTCGGCAGCTTTTGAAATCCTTTCACTTCACTGAAATGTAGTACTACACTCTATAACACAGTTGAGAGACAATGTTCCCGAGCTGCCTCAGTTCATAACAGTGTGTAGGAAGTTGTTTGATAAAGTGGTCAAAGCATATACTTGGACCAGAAGGCAGAATATAGGAAACTACATGAAAACATGAATAATTCAGTGAAAATGACTGTAAACAGATTGGAACTTGTTTTAGAACAGCTGAAAGAGATTCTCCAAGTCAGTTCTTAGTGTAGAAAAGGTAGCTAAGATCCGGGAAATCTTAATTCCAGTTAAGATCACATGAAACACTGTATGAATCCTATATTCTTTACATAAAGGAGACTAGAGTGGTAAATGTGTGTTATACAAGGCAGAATACCATTGAAGTAGAGAAAGAAACACGTTCGGCAGCTTTGGAAAGCCTTACACTTCACTGAAATGTAGTACTACACTCTATAACACAGTTGAGAGACAATGTTCCCTACTTGCCTCAGTTCATAACAGTGTGTAGGAAGTTGTTCGATAAAGTGGGCAAAGCTTATACTTGGGCCAGAAGGCAGAATATAGGAAACTACATGAAAACATGATTAATTCAGTGAAAATGACTGTAAACAGATGAGAACTTGTTTAGAACAGCTGAAAGAGATTCTCCAAGTCAGTTCTTAGTGTAGAAAAGGTAGCTAAGATAAGGGAAATCCATAATTGCAGTTAAGATCACATGAAACACTATGAATCCTATATTCTTTACTTAGAGGAGACTAGAGTGGTAAATGTGTGTTATACAAGGCAGAATACCATTGAAATAGAGAAAGAAACACGTTCGGGAGCTTTGGAAAGCCTTACACTTCACTGAAATGTAGTACTACACTCTATAACACAGTTGAGGGACAATGTTCCCTACTTGCTCAGTTCATAACAGTGTGTAGGAAGTTGTTTGATAAAGTGGGCAAAGCTTATACTTGGGCCAGAAGGCAGAATATAGGAAACTACATGAAAACATGAATAATTCAGTGAAAATGACTGTAAACAGATTGGAACTTGTTTTAGAACAGCTGAAAGAGATTCTCCAAGTCAGTTCTTAGTGTAGAAAAGGTAGCTAAGATCCGGAAATCCTTAATTGGAGTTAAGATTACATGAAACACTGTATGAATCCTATATTCTTTACTTAAAGGAGACTAGAGTGGTAAATGTGTGTTATACAAGGCAGAATACCATTGAAGTAGAGAAAGAAACACATTCGGCAGCTTTGGAAAGCCTTACACTTCACTGAAATGTAGTACTACACTCTATAACACAGTTGAGAGACAATGTTCCCTACTTGCCTCAGTTCATAACAGTGTGTAGGAAGTTGTTTGATAAAGTGGGCAAAGCTTATACTTGGGCCAGAAGGCAGAATATAGGAAACTACATGAAAACATGATTAATTCAGTGAAAATGACTGTAAAAAGATGACAACTTGTTTAGAACAGCTGAAAGAGATTCTCCAAGTCAGTTCTTAGTGTAGAAAAGGTAGCTAAGATCCGGGAAATCTTAATTCCAGTTAAGATCACATGAAACACTGTATGAATCCTATATTCTTTACTTAAAGGAGACTAGAGTGGTAAATGTGTGTTATACAAGGCAGAATACCATTGAAGTAGAGAAAGAAACACGTTCGGCAGCTTTGGAAAGCCTTACACTTCACTGAAATGTAGTACTACACTCTATAACACAGCTGTGAGACAATGTTCCCTAGCTTCCTCAGTTCATAACAGTGTGTAGGAAGTTGTTTGATAAAGTGGGCAAAGCTTATAATTGGGCCAGAAGGCAGAATATAGGAAACTACATGAAAACATGATTAATTCAGTGAAAATGACTGTAAACAGATGAGAACTTGTTTAGAACAGCTGAAAGAGATTCTCCAAGTCAGTTCTTAGTGTAGAAAAGGTAGCTAAGATAAGGGAAATCCATAATTCCAGTTAAGATCACATGAAACACTGTATGAATCCTATATTCTTTACTTAAAGGAGACTAGAGTGGTAAATGTGTGTTATACAAGGCAGAATACCATTGAAATAGAGAAAGAAACACGTTCGGCAGCTATGGAAAGCCTTACACTTCACTGAAATGTAGTACTACACTCTATAACACAGCTGTGAGACAATGTTCCCTAGCTGCCTCAGCTCATAACAGTGTGTAGGAAGTTGTTTGATAAAGTGGGCAAAGCTTATACTTGGACCAGAAGGCAGAATATAGGAAACTACATGAAAACATGATTAATTCAGTGAAAATGACTGTAAACAGATGAGAACTTGTTTAGAACAGCTGAAAGAGATTCTCCAAGTCAGTTCTTAGTGTAGAAAAGGTAGCTAAGATAAGGGAAATTCATAATTCCAGTTAAGATTACATGAAACACTGTATGAATTCTATATTCTTTACTTAAAGGAGAGTAGAGTGGTAAATGTGTGTTATACAAGGCAGAATACCATTAAAATAGAGAAAGAAACACGTTCGGCAGCTTTTGAAATCCTTACACTTCACTGAAATGTAGTACTACACTCTATAACACAGTTGAGAGACAATGTTCCCGAGCTGCCTCAGTTCATAACAGTGTGTAGGAAGTTGTTTGATAAAGTGGTCAAAGCTTATACTTGGACCAGAAGGCAGAATATAGGAAACTACATGAAAACATGAATAATTCAGTGAAAATGACTGTAAACAGATTGGAACTTGTTTTAGAACAGCTGAAAGAGATTCTCCAAGTCAGTTCTTAGTGTAGAAAAGGTAGCTAAGATCCGGGAAATCTTAATTCCATTTAAGATCACATGAAACACTGTATGAATCCTATATTCTTTACTTAAAGGAGACTAGAGTGGTAAATGTGTGTTATACAAGGCAGAATACCATTGAAGTAGAGAAAGAAACACGTTCGGCAGCTTTTGAAATCCTTACACTTCACTGAAATGTAGTACTACACTCTATAACACAGTTGAGAGACAATGTTCCCTACTTGCCTCAGTTCATAACAGTGTGTAGGAAGTTGTTTGATAAAGTGGGCAAAGCTTATACTTGGGCCAGAAGGCAGAATATAGGAAACTACATGAAAACATGATTAATTCAGTGAAAATGACTGTAAACAGATGAGAACTTGTTTAGAACAGCTGAAAGAGATTCTCCAAGTCAGTTCTTAGTGTAGAAAAGGTAGCTAAGAGAAGGGAAATCCATAATTCCAGTTAAGATCACATGAAACACTATGAATCCTATATTCTTTACTTAGAGGAGACTAGAGTGGTAAATGTGTGTTATACAAGGCAGAATACCATTGAAATAGAGAAAGAAACACGTTCGGGAGCTTTGGAAAGCCTTACACTTCACTGAAATGTAGTACTACACTCTATAACACAGTTGAGGGACAATGTTCCCTACTCGCCTCAGTTCATAACAGTGTGTAGGAAGTTGTTTGATAAAGTGGGCAAAGCTTATACTTGGGCCAGAAGGCAGAATATAGGAAACTACATGAAAACATGAATAATTCAGTGAAAATGACTGTAAACAGATTGGAACTTGTTTTAGAACAGCTGAAAGAGATTCTCCAAGTCAGTTCTTAGTGTAGAAAAGGTAGCTAAGATCCGGGAAATCTTAATTCCAGTTAAGATCACATGAAACACTGTATGAATCCTATATTCTTTACTTAACGGAGACTAGAGTGGTAAATGTGTGTTATACAAGGCAGAATACCATTGAAATAGAGAAAGAAACACGTTCGGCAGCTATGGAAAGCCTTACACTTCACTGAAATGTAGTACTACACTCTATAACACAGCTGTGAGACAATGTTCCCTAGCTGCCTCAGTTCATAACAGTGTGTAGGAAGTTGTTTGATAAACTGGGCAAAGCTTATACTTGTACCAGAAGGCAGAATATAGGAAACTACATGAAAACATGATTAATTCAGTGAAAATGACTGTAAACAGATTGGAACTTGTTTTAGAACAGCTGAAAGAGATTCTCCAAGTCAGTTCTTAGTGTAGAAAAGGTAGCTAAGATCCGGGAAATCTTAATTCCAGTTAAGATCACATGAAACACTGTATGAATCCTATATTCTTTACTTAAAGGAGACTAGAGTGGTAAATGTGTGTTATACAAGGCAGAATACCATTGAAGTAGAGAAAGAAACACGTTCGGCAGCTTTGGAAAGCCTTACACTTCACTGAAATGTAGTACTACACTCTATAACACAGTTGAGAGACAATGTTCCCGAGCTGCCTCAGTTCATAACAGTGTGTAGGAAGTTGTTTGAAAAGTGGGCAAAGCTTATACTTGGGCCAGAAGGCAGAATATAGGAAACTACATGAAAACATGATTAATTCAGTGAAAATGACTGTAAACAGATGAGAACTTGTTTAGAACAGCTGAAAGAGATTCTCCAAGTCAGTTCTTAGTGTAGAAAAGGTAGCTAAGAGAAGGGAAATCCATAATTCCAGTTAAGATCACATGAAACACTATGAATCCTATATTCTTTACTTAGAGGAGACTAGAGTGGTAAATGTGTGTTATACAAGGCAGAATACCATTGAAATAGAGAAAGAAACACGTTCGGGAGCTTTGGAAAGCCTTACACTTCACTGAAATGTAGTACTACACTCTATAACACAGTTGAGGGACAATGTTCCCTACTTGCCTCAGTTCATAACAGTGTGTAGGAAGTTGTTTGATAAAGTGGGCAAAGCTTATACTTGGGCCAGAAGGCAGAATATAGGAAACTACATGAAAACATGAATAATTCAGTGAAAATGATTGTAAACAGATTGGAACTTGTTTTAGAACAGCTGAAAGAGATTCTCCAAGTCAGTTCTTAGTGTAGAAAAGGTAGCTAAGATCCGGAAATCCTTAATTGGAGTTAAGATTACATGAAACACTGTATGAATCCTATATTCTTTACTTAAAGGAGACTAGAGTGAAAAATGTGTGTTATACAAGGCAGAATACCATTGAAGTAGAGAAAGAAACACGTTCGGCAGCTTTGGAAAGCCTTACACTTCACTGAAATGTAGTACTACACTCTATAACACAGTTGAGAGACAATGTTCCCGAGCTGCCTCAGTTCATAACAGTGTGTAGGAAGTTGTTTGAAAAGTGGGCAAAGCTTATACTTGGGCCAGAAGGCAGAATATAGGAAACTACATGAAAACATGATTAATTCAGTGAAAATGACTGTAAACAGATGAGAACTTGTTTAGAACAGCTGAAAGAGATTCTCCAAGTCAGTTCTTAGTGTAGAAAAGGTAGCTAAGAGAAGGGAAATCCATAATTCCAGTTAAGATCACATGAAACACTATGAATCCTATATTCTTTACTTAGAGGAGACTAGAGTGGTAAATGTGTGTTATACAAGGCAGAATACCATTGAAATAGAGAAAGAAACACGTTCGGGAGCTTTGGAAAGCCTTACACTTCACTGAAATGTAGTACTACACTCTATAACACAGTTGAGGGACAATGTTCCCTACTTGCCTCAGTTCATAACAGTGTGTAGGAAGTTGTTTGATAAAGTGGGCAAAGCTTATACTTGGGCCAGAAGGCAGAATATAGGAAACTACATGAAAACATGAATAATTCAGTGAAAATGATTGTAAACAGATTGGAACTTGTTTTAGAACAGCTGAAAGAGATTCTCCAAGTCAGTTCTTAGTGTAGAAAAGGTAGCTAAGATCCGGAAATCCTTAATTGGAGTTAAGATTACATGAAACACTGTATGAATCCTATATTCTTTACTTAAAGGAGACTAGAGTGAAAAATGTGTGTTATACAAGGCAGAATACCATTAAAATAGAGAAAGAAACAGGTTCGGCAGTTTTGGAAATCCTTACACGTGACTGAAATGTAGTACTACACTCTATAACACAGTTGAGAGACAATGTTCCCGAGCTGCCTCAGTTCATAACAGTGTGTAGGAAGTTGTTTGATAAAGTGGTCAAAGCTTATACTTGGACCAGAAGGCAGAATATAGGAAACTACATGAAAACATGAATAATTCAGTGAAAATGACTGTAAACAGATTGGAACTTGTTTTAGAACAGCTGAAAGAGATTCTCCAAGTCAGTTCTTAGTGTAGAAAAGGTAGCTAAGATCCCGGAAATCTTAATTCCAGTTAAGATCACATAAAACACTGTATGAATCCTATATTCTTTACTTAAAGGAGACTAGGGTGGTAAATGTGTGTTATACAAGGCAGAATACCATTGAAGTAGAGAAAGAAACACGTTCGGCAGCTTTGGAAAGCCTTACACTTCACTGAAATGTAGTACTACACTCTATAACACAGTTGAGATACAATGTTCCCTACTTGCCTCAGTTCATAACAGTGTGTAGGAAGTTGTTTGATAAAGTGGGCAAAGCTTATACTTGGGCCAGAAGGCAGAATATAGGAAACTACATGAAAACATGATTAATTCAGTGAAAATGACTGTAAACAGATGAGAACTTGTTTAGAACAGCTGAAAGAGATTCTCCAAGTCAGTTCTTAGTGTAGAAAAGGTAGCTAAGATAAGGGAAATCCATAATTCCAGTTAAGATCACATGAAACACTATGAATCCTATATTCTTTACTTAGAGGAGACTAGAGTGGTAAATGTGTGTTATAAAAGGCAGAATACCATTGAAATAGAGAAAGAAACACGTTCGGGAGCTTTGGAAAGCCTTACACTTCACTGAAATGTAGTACTACACTCTATAACACAGTTGAGGGACAATGTTCCCTACTTGCCTCAGTTCATAACAGTGTGTAGGAAGTTGTTTGATAAAGTGGGCAGAGCTTATACTTGGGCCAGAAGGCAGAATATAGGAAACTACATGAAAACATGAATAATTCAGTGAAAATGACTGTAAACAGATTGGAACTTGTTTTAGAACAGCTGAAAGAGATTCTCCAAGTCAGTTCTTAGTGTAGAAAAGGTAGCTAAGATCCCGGAAATCTTAATTCCAGTTAAGATCATATGAAACACTGTATGAATCCTATATTCTTTACTTAAAGGAGACTAGAGTGGTAAATGTGTGTTATACAAGGCAGAATACCATTGAAGTAGAGAAAGAAACACGTTCGGCAGCTTTGGAAAGCCTTACACTTCACTGAAATGTAGTACTACACTCTATAACACAGCTGTGAGACAAGGTTCCCTAGCTGCCTCAGTTCATAACAGTGTGTAGGAAGTTGTTTGATAAAGTGGGCAAAGCTTATACTTGGACCAGAAGGCAGAATATAGGAAACTACATGAAAACATGATTAATTCAGTGAAAATGACTGTAAACAGATGAGAACTTGTTTAGAACAGCTGAAAGAGATCCTCCAAGTCAGTTCTTAGTGTAGAAAAGGTAGCTAAGATAAGGGAAATCCATAATTCCACTTAAGATTACATGAAACACTGTATGAATTCTATATTCTTTACTTAAAGGAGACTAGAGTGGTAAATGTGTGTTATACAAGGCAGAATACCATTAAAATAGAGAAAGAAACACGTTCGGCAGCTTTTGAAATCCTTACACTTCACTGAAATGTAGTACTACACTCTATAACACAGTTGAGGGACAATGTTCCCTACTTGCCTCAGTTCATAACAGTGTGTAGGAAGTTGTTTGATAAAGTGGGCAAAGCTTATACTTGGGCCAGAAGGCAAAATATAGGAAACTACATGAAAACATGAATAATTCAGTGAAAATGATTGTAAACAGATTGGAACTTGTTTTAGAACAGCTGAAAGAGATTCTCCAAGTCAGTTCTTAGTGTAGAAAAGGTAGCTAAGATCCGGAAATCCTTAATTGGAGTTAAGATTACATGAAACACTGTATGAATCCTATATTCTTTACTTAAAGGAGACTAGAGTGAAAAATGTGTGTTATACAAGGCAGAATACCATTAAAATAGAGAAAGAAACAGGTTCGGCAGTTTTGGAAATCCTTACACGTGACTGAAATGTAGTACTACACTCTATAACACAGTTGAGAGACAATGTTCCCGAGCTGCCTCAGTTCATAACAGTGTGTAGGAAGTTGTTTGATAAAGTGGTCAAAGCTTATACTTGGACCAGAAGGCAGAATATAGGAAACTACATGAAAACATGAATAATTCAGTGAAAATGACTGTAAACAGATTGGAACTTGTTTTAGAACAGCTGAAAGAGATTCTCCAAGTCAGTTCTTAGTGTAGAAAAGGTAGCTAAGATCCCGGAAATCTTAATTCCAGTTAAGATCACATAAAACACTGTATGAATCCTATATTCTTTACTTAAAGGAGACTAGGGTGGTAAATGTGTGTTATACAAGGCAGAATACCATTGAAGTAGAGAAAGAAACACGTTCGGCAGCTTTGGAAAGCCTTACACTTCACTGAAATGTAGTACTACACTCTATAACACAGTTGAGATACAATGTTCCCTACTTGCCTCAGTTCATAACAGTGTGTAGGAAGTTGTTTGATAAAGTGGGCAAAGCTTATACTTGGGCCAGAAGGCAGAATATAGGAAACTACATGAAAACATGATTAATTCAGTGAAAATGACTGTAAACAGATGAGAACTTGTTTAGAACAGCTGAAAGAGATTCTCCAAGTCAGTTCTTAGTGTAGAAAAGGTAGCTAAGATAAGGGAAATCCATAATTCCAGTTAAGATCACATGAAACACTATGAATCCTATATTCTTTACTTAGAGGAGACTAGAGTGGTAAATGTGTGTTATAAAAGGCAGAATACCATTGAAATAGAGAAAGAAACACGTTCGGGAGCTTTGGAAAGCCTTACACTTCACTGAAATGTAGTACTACACTCTATAACACAGTTGAGGGACAATGTTCCCTACTTGCCTCAGTTCATAACAGTGTGTAGGAAGTTGTTTGATAAAGTGGGCAGAGCTTATACTTGGGCCAGAAGGCAGAATATAGGAAACTACATGAAAACATGAATAATTCAGTGAAAATGACTGTAAACAGATTGGAACTTGTTTTAGAACAGCTGAAAGAGATTCTCCAAGTCAGTTCTTAGTGTAGAAAAGGTAGCTAAGATCCCGGAAATCTTAATTCCAGTTAAGATCATATGAAACACTGTATGAATCCTATATTCTTTACTTAAAGGAGACTAGAGTGGTAAATGTGTGTTATACAAGGCAGAATACCATTGAAGTAGAGAAAGAAACACGTTCGGCAGCTTTGGAAAGCCTTACACTTCACTGAAATGTAGTACTACACTCTATAACACAGCTGTGAGACAAGGTTCCCTAGCTGCCTCAGTTCATAACAGTGTGTAGGAAGTTGTTTGATAAAGTGGGCAAAGCTTATACTTGGACCAGAAGGCAGAATATAGGAAACTACATGAAAACATGATTAATTCAGTGAAAATGACTGTAAACAGATGAGAACTTGTTTAGAACAGCTGAAAGAGATCCTCCAAGTCAGTTCTTAGTGTAGAAAAGGTAGCTAAGATAAGGGAAATCCATAATTCCACTTAAGATTACATGAAACACTGTATGAATTCTATATTCTTTACTTAAAGGAGACTAGAGTGGTAAATGTGTGTTATACAAGGCAGAATACCATTAAAATAGAGAAAGAAACACGTTCGGCAGCTTTTGAAATCCTTACACTTCACTGAAATGTAGTACTACACTCTATAACACATTTGAGAGACAATGTTCCCGAGCTGCCTCAGTTCATAACAGTGTGTAGGAAGTTGTTTGATAAAGTGGTCAAAGCTTATACTTGGAAAAGAAGGCAGAATATAGGAAACTACATGAAAACATGAATAATTCAGTGAAAATGACTGTAAACAGATTGGAACTTGTTTTAGAACAGCTGAAAGAGATTCTCCAAGTCAGTTCTTAGTGTAGAAAAGGTAGCTAAGATCCGGGAAATCTTAATTCCAGTTAAGATCACATGAAACACTGTATGAATCCTATATTCTTTACTTAAAGGAGACTAGAGTGGTAAATGTGTGTTATACAAGGCAGAATACCATTGAAGTAGAGAAAGAAACACGTTCGGCAGCTTTGGAAAGCCTTACACTTCACTGAAATGTAGTACTACACTCTATAACACAGTTGAGAGACAATGTGCCCTACTTGCCTCAGTTCATAACAGTGTGTAGGAAGTTGTTTGATAAAGTGGGCAAAGCTTATACTTGGGCCAGAAGGCAGAATATAGGAAACTACATGAAAACATGATTAATTCAGTGAAAATGACTGTAAACAGATGAGAACTTGTTTAGAACAGCTGAAAGAGATTCTCCAAGTCAGTTCTTAGTGTAGAAAAGGTAGCTAAGATAAGGGAAATCCATAATTCCAGTTAAGATCACATGAAACACTATGAATCCTATATTCTTTACTTAGAGGAGACTAGAGTGGTAAATGTGTGTTATACAAGGCAGAATACCATTGAAGTAGAGAAAGAAACACGTTCGGGAGCTTTGGAAAGCCTTACACTTCACTGAAATGTAGTACTACACTCTATAACACAGTTGAGGGACAATGTTCCCTACTTGCCTCAGTTCATAACAGTGTGTAGGAAGTTGTTTGATAAAGTGGGCAAAGCTTATACTTGGGCCAGAAGGCAGAATATAGGAAACTACATGAAAACATGAATAATTCAGTGAAAATGACTGTAAACAGATTGGAACTTGTTTTAGAACAGCTGAAAGAGATTCTCCAAGTCAGTTCTTAGTGTAGAAAAGGTAGCTAAGATCCGGGAAATCTTAATTCCAGTTAAGATCACATGAAACACTGTATGAATCCTATATTCTTTACTTAAAGGAGACTAGAGTGGTAAATGTGTGTTATACAAGGCAGAATACCATTGAAATAGAGAAAGAAACACGTTCGGCAGCTATGGAAAGCTTTACACTTCACTGAAATGTAGTACTACACTCTATAACACAGCTGTGAGACAATGTTCCCTAGCTGCCTCAGTTCATAACAGTGTGTAGGAAGTTGTTTGATAAAGTGGGCAAAGCTTATACTTGGACCAGAAGGCAGAATATAGGAAACTACATGAAAACATGATTAATTCAGTGAAAATGACTGTAAACAGATGAGAACTTGTTTAGAACAGCTGAAAGAGATTCTCCAAGTCAGTTCTTAGTATAGAAAAGGTAGCTAAGATAAGGGAAATCCATAATTCCAGTTAAGATTACATGAAACACTGTATGAATTCTATATTCTTTACTTAAAGGAGACTAGAGTGGTAAATGTGTGTTATACAAGGCAGAATACCATTAAAATAGAGAAAGAAACACGTTCGGCAGCTTTTGAAATCCTTACACTTCACTGAAATGTAGTACTACACTCTATAACACAGTTGATAGACAATGTTCCCGAGCTGCCTCAGTTCATAACAGTGTGTAGGAAGTTGTTTGATAAAGTGGTCAAAGCTTATACATGGACCAGAAGGCAGAATATAGGAAACTACATGAAAACATGAATAATTCAGTGAAAATGACTGTAAACAGATTGGAACTTGTTTTAGAACAGCTGAAAGAGATTCTCCAAGTCAGTTCTTAGTGTAGAAAAGGTAGCTAAGATCCGGGAAATCTTAATTCCAGTTAAGATCACATGAAACACTGTATGAATCCTATATTCTTTACTTAAAGGAGACTAGAGTGGTAAATGTGTGTTATACAAGGCAGAATACCATTGAAGTAGAGAAAGAAACACGTTCGGCAGCTATGGAAAGCCTTACACTTCACTGAAATGTAGTACTACACTCTATAACACAGCTGTGAGACAATGTTCCCTAGCTGCCTCAGTTCATAACAGTGTGTAGGAAGTTGTTTGATAAAGTGGGCAAAGCTTATACTTGGGCCAGAAGGCAGAATATAGGAAACTACATGAAAACATGATTAATTCAGTGAAAATGACTGTAAACAGATTAGAACTTGTTTAGAACAGCTGAAAGAGATTCTCCAAGTCAGTTCTTAGTGTAGAAAAGGTAGCTAAGATCCGGGAAATCTTAATTCCAGTTAAGATCACATGAAACACTGTATGAATCCTATATTCTTTACTTAAAGGAGACTAGAGTGGTAAATGTGTGTTATACAAGGCAGAATACCATTAAAATAGAGAAAGAAACACGTTCGGCAGCTTTTGAAATCCTTACACTTCACTGAAATGTAGTACTACACTCTATAACACAGTTGAGAGACAATGTTCCCGAGCTGCCTCAGTTCATAACAGTGTGTAGGAAGTTGTTTGATAAAGTGGTCAAAGCTTATACTTGGACCAGAAGGCAGAATATAGGAAACTACATGAAAACATGAATAATTCAGTGAAAATGACTGTAAACAGATTGGAACTTGTTTTAGAACAGCTGAAAGAGATTCTCCAAGTCAGTTCTTAGTGTAGAAAAGGTAGCTAAGATCCGGAAATCCTTAATTGGAGTTAAGATTACATGAAACACTGTATGAATCCTATATTCTTTACTTAAAGGAGACTAGAGTGAAAAATGTGTGTTATACAAGGCAGAATACCATTAAAATAGAGAAAGAAACAGGTTCGGCAGTTTTGGAAATCCTTACACGTGACTGAAATGTAGTACTACACTCTATAACACAGTTGAGAGACAATGTTCCCGAGCTGCCTCAGTTCATAACAGTGTGTAGGAAGTTGTTTGATAAAGTGGGCAAAGCTTATACTTGGGCCAGAAGGCAGAATATAGGAAACTACATGAAAACATGAATAATTCAGTGAAAATGACTGTAAACAGATTGGAACTTGTTTTAGAACAGCTGAAAGAGATTCTCCAAGTCAGTTCTTAGTGTAGAAAAGGTAGCTAAGATCCGGGAAATCTTAATTCCAGTTAAGATCACATGAAACACTGTATGAATCCTATATTCTTTACTTAAAGGAGACTAGAGTGGTAAATGTGTGTTATACAAGGCAGAATACCATTGAAATAGAGAAAGAAACACGTTCGGCAGCTATGGAAAGCTTTACACTTCACTGAAATGTAGTACTACACTCTATAACACAGCTGTGAGACAATGTTCCCTAGCTGCCTCAGTTCATAACAGTGTGTAGGAAGTTGTTTGATAAAGTGGGCAAAGCTTATACTTGGACCAGAAGGCAGAATATAGGAAACTACATGAAAACATGATTAATTCAGTGAAAATGACTGTAAACAGATGAGAACTTGTTTAGAACAGCTGAAAGAGATTCTCCAAGTCAGTTCTTAGTGTAGAAAAGGTAGCTAAGATAAGGGAAATCCATAATTCCAGTTAAGATTACATGAAACACTGTATGAATTCTATATTCTTTACTTAAAGGAGACTAGAGTGGTAAATGTGTGTTATACAAGGCAGAATACCATTAAAATAGAGAAAGAAACACGTTCGGCAGCTTTTGAAATCCTTACACTTCACTGAAATGTAGTACTACACTCTATAACACAGTTGATAGACAATGTTCCCGAGCTGCCTCAGTTCATAACAGTGTGTAGGAAGTTGTTTGATAAAGTGGTCAAAGCTTATACTTGGACCAGAAGGCAGAATATAGGAAACTACATGAAAACATGAATAATTCAGTGAAAATGACTGTAAACAGATTGGAACTTGTTTTAGAACAGCTGAAAGAGATTCTCCAAGTCAGTTCTTAGTGTAGAAAAGGTAGCTAAGATCCGGGAAATCTTAATTCCAGTTAAGATCACATGAAACACTGTATGAATCCTATATTCTTTACTTAAAGGAGACTAGAGTGGTAAATGTGTGTTATACAAGGCAGAATACCATTGAAGTAGAGAAAGAAACACGTTCGGCAGCTTTGGAAAGCCTTACACTTCACTGAAATGTAGTACTACACTCTATAACACAGTTGAGAGACAATGTTCCCTACTTGCCTCAGTTCATAACAGTGTGTAGGAAGTTGTTTGATAAAGTGGGCAAAGCTTATACTTGGGCCAGAAGGCAGAATATAGGAAACTACATGAAAACATGATTAATTCAGTGAAAATGACTGTAAACAGATTAGAACTTGTTTAGAACAGCTGAAAGAGATTCTCCAAGTCAGTTCTTAGTGTAGAAAAGGTAGCTAAGATCCGGGAAATCTTAATTCCAGTTAAGATCACATGAAACACTGTATGAATCCTATATTCTTTACTTAAAGGAGACTAGAGTGGTAAATGTGTGTTATACAAGGCAGAATACCATTGAAATAGAGAAAGAAACACGTTCGGCAGCTATGGAAAGCCTTACACTTCACTGAAATGTAGTACTACACTCTATAACACAGCTGTGAGACAATGTTCCCTAGCTGCCTCAGTTCATAACAGTGTGTAGGAAGTTGTTTGATAAAGTGGGCAAAGCTTATACTTGGGCCAGAAGGCAGAATATAGGAAACTACATGAAAACATGATTAATTCAGTGAAAATGACTGTAAACAGATTAGAACTTGTTTAGAACAGCTGAAAGAGATTCTCCAAGTCAGTTCTTAGTGTAGAAAAGGTAGCTAAGATCCGGGAAATCTTAATTCCAGTTAAGATCACATGAAACACTGTATGAATCCTATATTCTTTACTTAAAGGAGACTAGAGTGGTAAATGTGTGTTATACAAGGCAGAATACCATTAAAATAGAGAAAGAAACACGTTCGGCAGCTTTTGAAATCCTTACACTTCACTGAAATGTAGTACTACACTCTATAACACAGTTGAGAGACAATGTTCCCGAGCTGCCTCAGTTCATAACAGTGTGTAGGAAGTTGTTTGATAAAGTGGTCAAAGCTTATACTTGGACCAGAAGGCAGAATATAGGAAACTACATGAAAACATGAATAATTCAGTGAAAATGACTGTAAACAGATTGGAACTTGTTTTAGAACAGCTGAAAGAGATTCTCCAAGTCAGTTCTTAGTGTAGAAAAGGTAGCTAAGATCCGGAAATCCTTAATTGGAGTTAAGATTACATGAAACACTGTATGAATCCTATATTCTTTACTTAAAGGAGACTAGAGTGAAAAATGTGTGTTATACAAGGCAGAATACCATTAAAATAGAGAAAGAAACAGGTTCGGCAGTTTTGGAAATCCTTACACGTGACTGAAATGTAGTACTACACTCTATAACACAGTTGAGAGACAATGTTCCCGAGCTGCCTCAGTTCATAACAGTGTGTAGGAAGTTGTTTGATAAAGTGGTCAAAGCTTATACTTGGACCAGAAGGCAGAATATAGGAAACTACATGAAAACATGAATAATTCAGTGAAAATGACTGTAAACAGATTGGAACTTGTTTTAGAACAGCTGAAAGAGATTCTCCAAGTCAGTTCTTAGTGTAGAAAAGGTAGCTAAGATCCCGGAAATCTTAATTCCAGTTAAGATCACATAAAACACTGTATGAATCCTATATTCTTTACTTAAAGGAGACTAGGGGGGTAAATGTGTGTTATACAAGGCAGAATACCATTGAAGTAGAGAAAGAAACACGTTCGGCAGCTTTGGAAAGCCTTACACTTCACTGAAATGTAGTACTACACTCTATAACACAGTTGAGAGACAATGTTCCCTACTTGCCTCAGTTCATAACAGTGTGTAGGAAGTTGTTTGATAAAGTGGGCAAAGCTTATACTTGGGACAGAAGGCAGAATATAGGAAACTACATGAAAACATGATTAATTCAGTGAAAATGACTGTAAACAGATGAGAACTTGTTTAGAACAGCTGAAAGAGATTCTCCAAGTCAGTTCTTAGTGTAGAAAAGGTAGCTAAGATAAGGGAAATCCATAATTCCAGTTAAGATCACATGAAACACTATGAATCCTATATTCTTTACTTAGAGGAGACTAGAGTGGTAAATGTGTGTTATAAAAGGCAGAATACCATTGAAATAGAGAAAGAAACACGTTCGGGAGCTTTGGAAAGCCTTACACTTCACTGAAATGTAGTACTACACTCTATAACACAGTTGAGGGACAATGTTCCCTACTTGCCTCAGTTCATAACAGTGTGTAGGAAGTTGTTTGATAAAGTGGGCAGAGCTTATACTTGGGCCAGAAGGCAGAATATAGGAAACTACATGAAAACATGAATAATTCAGTGAAAATGACTGTAAACAGATTGGAACTTGTTTTAGAACAGCTGAAAGAGATTCTCCAAGTCAGTTCTTAGTGTAGAAAAGGTAGCTAAGATCCCGGAAATCTTAATTCCAGTTAAGATCATATGAAACACTGTATGAATCCTATATTCTTTACTTAAAGGAGACTAGAGTGGTAAATGTGTGTTATACAAGGCAGAATACCATTGAAGTAGAGAAAGAAACACGTTCGGCAGCTTTGGAAAGCCTTACACTTCACTGAAATGTAGTACTACACTCTATAACACAGCTGTGAGACAAGGTTCCCTAGCTGCCTCAGTTCATAACAGTGTGTAGGAAGTTGTTTGATAAAGTGGGCAAAGCTTATACTTGGACCAGAAGGCAGAATATAGGAAACTACATGAAAACATGATTAATTCAGTGAAAATGACTGTAAACAGATGAGAACTTGTTTAGAACAGCTGAAAGAGATCCTCCAAGTCAGTTCTTAGTGTAGAAAAGGTAGCTAAGATAAGGGAAATCCATAATTCCACTTAAGATTACATGAAACACTGTATGAATTCTATATTGTTTACTTAAAGGAGACTAGAGTGGTAAATGTGTGTTATACAAGGCAGAATACCATTAAAATAGAGAAAGAAACACGTTCGGCAGCTTTTGAAATCCTTACACTTCACTGAAATGTAGTACTACACTCTATAACACATTTGAGAGACAATGTTCCCGAGCTGCCTCAGTTCATAACAGTGTGTAGGAAGTTGTTTGATAAAGTGGTCAAAGCTTATACTTGGAAAAGAAGGCAGAATATAGGAAACTACATGAAAACATGAATAATTCAGTGAAAATGACTGTAAACAGATTGGAACTTGTTTTAGAACAGCTGAAAGAGATTCTCCAAGTCAGTTCTTAGTGTAGAAAAGGTAGCTAAGATCCGGGAAATCTTAATTCCAGTTAAGATCACATGAAACACTGTATGAATCCTATATTCTTTACTTAAAGGAGACTAGAGTGGTAAATGTGTGTTATACAAGGCAGAATACCATTGAAGTAGAGAAAGAAACACGTTCGGCAGCTTTGGAAAGCCTTACACTTCACTGAAATGTAGTACTACACTCTATAACACAGTTGAGAGACAATGTGCCCTACTTGCCTCAGTTCATAACAGTGTGTAGGAAGTTGTTTGATAAAGTGGGCAAAGCTTATACTTGGGCCAGAAGGCAGAATATAGGAAACTACATGAAAACATGATTAATTCAGTGAAAATGACTGTAAACAGATGAGAACTTGTTTAGAACAGCTGAAAGAGATTCTCCAAGTCAGTTCTTAGTGTAGAAAAGGTAGCTAAGATAAGGGAAATCCATAATTCCAGTTAAGATCACATGAAACACTATGAATCCTATATTCTTTACTTAGAGGAGACTAGAGTGGTAAATGTGTGTTATACAAGGCAGAATACCATTGAAGTAGAGAAAGAAACACGTTCGGGAGCTTTGGAAAGCCTTACACTTCACTGAAATGTAGTACTACACTCTATAACACAGTTGAGGGACAATGTTCCCTACTTGCCTCAGTTCATAACAGTGTGTAGGAAGTTGTTTGATAAAGTGGGCAGAGCTTATACTTGGGCCAGAAGGCAGAATATAGGAAACTACATGAAAACATGAATAATTCAGTGAAAATGACTGTAAACAGATTGGAACTTGTTTTAGAACAGCTGAAAGAGATTCTCCAAGTCAGTTCTTAGTGTAGAAAAGGTAGCTAAGATCCCGGAAATCTTAATTCCAGTTAAGATCATATGAAACACTGTATGAATCCTATATTCTTTACTTAAAGGAGACTAGAGTGGTAAATGTGTGTTATACAAGGCAGAATACCATTGAAGTAGAGAAAGAAACACGTTCGGCAGCTTTGGAAAGCCTTACACTTCACTGAAATGTAGTACTACACTCTATAACACAGCTGTGAGACAAGGTTCCCTAGCTGCCTCAGTTCATAACAGTGTGTAGGAAGTTGTTTGATAAAGTGGGCAAAGCTTATACTTGGACCAGAAGGCAGAATATAGGAAACTACATGAAAACATGATTAATTCAGTGAAAATGACTGTAAACAGATGAGAACTTGTTTAGAACAGCTGAAAGAGATCCTCCAAGTCAGTTCTTAGTGTAGAAAAGGTAGCTAAGATAAGGGAAATCCATAATTCCACTTAAGATTACATGAAACACTGTATGAATTCTATATTGTTTACTTAAAGGAGACTAGAGTGGTAAATGTGTGTTATACAAGGCAGAATACCATTAAAATAGAGAAAGAAACACGTTCGGCAGCTTTTGAAATCCTTACACTTCACTGAAATGTAGTACTACACTCTATAACACATTTGAGAGACAATGTTCCCGAGCTGCCTCAGTTCATAACAGTGTGTAGGAAGTTGTTTGATAAAGTGGTCAAAGCTTATACTTGGAAAAGAAGGCAGAATATAGGAAACTACATGAAAACATGAATAATTCAGTGAAAATGACTGTAAACAGATTGGAACTTGTTTTAGAACAGCTGAAAGAGATTCTCCAAGTCAGTTCTTAGTGTAGAAAAGGTAGCTAAGATCCGGGAAATCTTAATTCCAGTTAAGATCACATGAAACACTGTATGAATCCTATATTCTTTACTTAAAGGAGACTAGAGTGGTAAATGTGTGTTATACAAGGCAGAATACCATTGAAGTAGAGAAAGAAACACGTTCGGCAGCTTTGGAAAGCCTTACACTTCACTGAAATGTAGTACTACACTCTATAACACAGTTGAGAGACAATGTGCCCTACTTGCCTCAGTTCATAACAGTGTGTAGGAAGTTGTTTGATAAAGTGGGCAAAGCTTATACTTGGGCCAGAAGGCAGAATATAGGAAACTACATGAAAACATGATTAATTCAGTGAAAATGACTGTAAACAGATGAGAACTTGTTTAGAACAGCTGAAAGAGATTCTCCAAGTCAGTTCTTAGTGTAGAAAAGGTAGCTAAGATAAGGGAAATCCATAATTCCAGTTAAGATCACATGAAACACTATGAATCCTATATTCTTTACTTAGAGGAGACTAGAGTGGTAAATGTGTGTTATACAAGGCAGAATACCATTGAAGTAGAGAAAGAAACACGTTCGGGAGCTTTGGAAAGCCTTACACTTCACTGAAATGTAGTACTACACTCTATAACACAGTTGAGGGACAATGTTCCCTACTTGCCTCAGTTCATAACAGTGTGTAGGAAGTTGTTTGATAAAGTGGGCAAAGCTTATACTTGGGCCAGAAGGCAGAATATAGGAAACTACATGAAAACATGAATAATTCAGTGAAAATGACTGTAAACAGATTGGAACTTGTTTTAGAACAGCTGAAAGAGATTCTCCAAGTCAGTTCTTAGTGTAGAAAAGGTAGCTAAGATCCGGGAAATCTTAATTCCAGTTAAGATCACATGAAACACTGTATGAATCCTATATTCTTTACTTAAAGGAGACTAGAGTGGTAAATGTGTGTTATACAAGGCAGAATACCATTGAAATAGAGAAAGAAACACGTTCGGCAGCTATGGAAAGCTTTACACTTCACTGAAATGTAGTACTACACTCTATAACACAGCTGTGAGACAATGTTCCCTAGCTGCCTCAGTTCATAACAGTGTGTAGGAAGTTGTTTGATAAAGTGGGCAAAGCTTATACTTGGACCAGAAGGCAGAATATAGGAAACTACATGAAAACATGATTAATTCAGTGAAAATGACTGTAAACAGATGAGAACTTGTTTAGAACAGCTGAAAGAGATTCTCCAAGTCAGTTCTTAGTGTAGAAAAGGTAGCTAAGATAAGGGAAATCCATAATTCCAGTTAAGATTACATGAAACACTGTATGAATTCTATATTCTTTACTTAAAGGAGACTAGAGTGGTAAATGTGTGTTATACAAGGCAGAATACCATTAAAATAGAGAAAGAAACACGTTCGGCAGCTTTTGAAATCCTTACACTTCACTGAAATGTAGTACTACACTCTATAACACAGTTGATAGACAATGTTCCCGAGCTGCCTCAGTTCATAACAGTGTGTAGGAAGTTGTTTGATAAAGTGGTCAAAGCTTATACTTGGACCAGAAGGCAGAATATAGGAAACTACATGAAAACATGAATAATTCAGTGAAAATGACTGTAAACAGATTGGAACTTGTTTTAGAACAGCTGAAAGAGATTCTCCAAGTCAGTTCTTAGTGTAGAAAAGGTAGCTAAGATCCGGGAAATCTTAATTCCAGTTAAGATCACATGAAACACTGTATGAATCCTATATTCTTTACTTAAAGGAGACTAGAGTGGTAAATGTGTGTTATACAAGGCAGAATACCATTGAAGTAGAGAAAGAAACACGTTCGGCAGCTTTGGAAAGCCTTACACTTCACTGAAATGTAGTACTACACTCTATAACACATTTGAGAGACAATGTTCCCGAGCTGCCTCAGTTCATAACAGTGTGTAGGAAGTTGTTTGATAAAGTGGTCAAAGCTTATACTTGGAAAAGAAGGCAGAATATAGGAAACTACATGAAAACATGAATAATTCAGTGAAAATGACTGTAAACAGATTGGAACTTGTTTTAGAACAGCTGAAAGAGATTCTCCAAGTCAGTTCTTAGTGTAGAAAAGGTAGCTAAGATCCGGGAAATCTTAATTCCAGTTAAGATCACATGAAACACTGTATGAATCCTATATTCTTTACTTAAAGGAGACTAGAGTGGTAAATGTGTGTTATACAAGGCAGAATACCATTGAAGTAGAGAAAGAAACACGTTCGGCAGCTTTGGAAAGCCTTACACTTCACTGAAATGTAGTACTACACTCTATAACACAGTTGAGAGACAATGTGCCCTACTTGCCTCAGTTCATAACAGTGTGTAGGAAGTTGTTTGATAAAGTGGGCAAAGCTTATACTTGGGCCAGAAGGCAGAATATAGGAAACTACATGAAAACATGATTAATTCAGTGAAAATGACTGTAAACAGATGAGAACTTGTTTAGAACAGCTGAAAGAGATTCTCCAAGTCAGTTCTTAGTGTAGAAAAGGTAGCTAAGATAAGGGAAATCCATAATTCCAGTTAAGATCACATGAAACACTATGAATCCTATATTCTTTACTTAGAGGAGACTAGAGTGGTAAATGTGTGTTATACAAGGCAGAATACCATTGAAGTAGAGAAAGAAACACGTTCGGGAGCTTTGGAAAGCCTTACACTTCACTGAAATGTAGTACTACACTCTATAACACAGTTGAGGGACAATGTTCCCTACTTGCCTCAGTTCATAACAGTGTGTAGGAAGTTGTTTGATAAAGTGGGCAAAGCTTATACTTGGGCCAGAAGGCAGAATATAGGAAACTACATGAAAACATGAATAATTCAGTGAAAATGACTGTAAACAGATTGGAACTTGTTTTAGAACAGCTGAAAGAGATTCTCCAAGTCAGTTCTTAGTGTAGAAAAGGTAGCTAAGATCCGGGAAATCTTAATTCCAGTTAAGATCACATGAAACACTGTATGAATCCTATATTCTTTACTTAAAGGAGACTAGAGTGGTAAATGTGTGTTATACAAGGCAGAATACCATTGAAATAGAGAAAGAAACACGTTCGGCAGCTATGGAAAGCTTTACACTTCACTGAAATGTAGTACTACACTCTATAACACAGCTGTGAGACAATGTTCCCTAGCTGCCTCAGTTCATAACAGTGTGTAGGAAGTTGTTTGATAAAGTGGGCAAAGCTTATACTTGGACCAGAAGGCAGAATATAGGAAACTACATGAAAACATGATTAATTCAGTGAAAATGACTGTAAACAGATGAGAACTTGTTTAGAACAGCTGAAAGAGATTCTCCAAGTCAGTTCTTAGTGTAGAAAAGGTAGCTAAGATAAGGGAAATCCATAATTCCAGTTAAGATTACATGAAACACTGTATGAATTCTATATTCTTTACTTAAAGGAGACTAGAGTGGTAAATGTGTGTTATACAAGGCAGAATACCATTAAAATAGAGAAAGAAACACGTTCGGCAGCTTTTGAAATCCTTACACTTCACTGAAATGTAGTACTACACTCTATAACACAGTTGATAGACAATGTTCCCGAGCTGCCTCAGTTCATAACAGTGTGTAGGAAGTTGTTTGATAAAGTGGTCAAAGCTTATACTTGGACCAGAAGGCAGAATATAGGAAACTACATGAAAACATGAATAATTCAGTGAAAATGACTGTAAACAGATTGGAACTTGTTTTAGAACAGCTGAAAGAGATTCTCCAAGTCAGTTCTTAGTGTAGAAAAGGTAGCTAAGATCCGGGAAATCTTAATTCCAGTTAAGATCACATGAAACACTGTATGAATCCTATATTCTTTACTTAAAGGAGACTAGAGTGGTAAATGTGTGTTATACAAGGCAGAATACCATTGAAGTAGAGAAAGAAACACGTTCGGCAGCTTTGGAAAGCCTTACACTTCACTGAAATGTAGTACTACACTCTATAACACAGTTGAGAGACAATGTTCCCTACTTGCCTCAGTTCATAACAGTGTGTAGGAAGTTGTTTGATAAAGTGGGCAAAGCTTATACTTGGGCCAGAAGGCAGAATATAGGAAACTACATGAAAACATGATTAATTCAGTGAAAATGACTGTAAACAGATTAGAACTTGTTTAGAACAGCTGAAAGAGATTCTCCAAGTCAGTTCTTAGTGTAGAAAAGGTAGCTAAGATCCGGGAAATCTTAATTCCAGTTAAGATCACATGAAACACTGTATGAATCCTATATTCTTTACTTAAAGGAGACTAGAGTGGTAAATGTGTGTTATACAAGGCAGAATACCATTGAAATAGAGAAAGAAACACGTTCGGCAGCTATGGAAAGCCTTACACTTCACTGAAATGTAGTACTACACTCTATAACACAGCTGTGAGACAATGTTCCCTAGCTGCCTCAGTTCATAACAGTGTGTAGGAAGTTGTTTGATAAAGTGGGCAAAGCTTATACTTGGGCCAGAAGGCAGAATATAGGAAACTACATGAAAACATGATTAATTCAGTGAAAATGACTGTAAACAGATTAGAACTTGTTTAGAACAGCTGAAAGAGATTCTCCAAGTCAGTTCTTAGTGTAGAAAAGGTAGCTAAGATAAGGGAAATCCATAATTCCAGTTAAGATTACATGAAACACTGTATGAATTCAATATTCTTTACTTAAAGGAGACTAGAGTGGTAAATGTGTGTTATACAAGGCAGAATACCATTAAAATAGAGAAAGAAACACGTTCGGCAGCTTTTGAAATCCTTACACTTCACTGAAATGTAGTACTACACTCTATAACACAGTTGAGAGACAATGTTCCCGAGCTGCCTCAGTTCATAACAGTGTGTAGGAAGTTGTTTGATAAAGTGGTCAAAGCTTATACTTGGACCAGAAGGCAGAATATAGGAAACTACATGAGAACATGAATAATTCAGTGAAAATGACTGTAAACAGATTGGAACTTGTTTTAGAACAGCTGAAAGAGATTCTCCAAGTCAGTTCTTAGTGTAGAAAAGGTAGCTAAGATCTGGGAAATCTTAATTCCAGTTAAGATCACATGAAACACTATGAATCCTATATTCTTTACTTAGAGGAGACTAGAGTGGTAAATGTGTGTTATACAAGGCAGAATACCATTGAAATAGAGAAAGAAACACGTTCGGGAGCTTTGGAAAGCCTTACACTTCACTGAAATGTAGTACTACACTCTATAACACAGTTGAGGGACAATGTTCCCTACTTGCCTCAGTTCATAACAGTGTGTAGGAAGTTGTTTGATAAAGTGGGCAAAGCTTATACTTGGGCCAGAAGGCAGAATATAGGAAACTACATGAAAACATGAATAATTCAGTGAAAATGACTGTAAACAGATGAGAACTTGTTTAGAACAGCTGAAAGAGATTCTCCAAGTCAGTTCTTAGTGTAGAAAAGGTAGCTAAGAGAAGGGAAATCCATAATTCCAGTTAAGATCACATGAAACACTATGAATCCTATATTCTTTACTTAGAGGAGACTAGAGTGGTAAATGTGTGTTATACAAGGCAGAATACCATTGAAATAGAGAAAGAAACACGTTCGGGAGCTTTGGAAAGCCTTACACTTCACTGAAATGTAGTACTACACTCTATAACACAGTTGAGGGACAATGTTCCCTACTCGCCTCAGTTCATAACAGTGTGTAGGAAGTTGTTTGATAAACTGGGCAAAGCTTATACTTGTACCAGAAGGCAGAATATAGGAAACTACATGAAAACATGATTAATTCAGTGAAAATGACTGTAAACAGATTGGAACTTGTTTTAGAACAGCTGAAAGAGATTCTCCAAGTCAGTTCTTAGTGTAGAAAAGGTAGCTAAGATCCGGGAAATCTTAATTCCAGTTAAGATCACATGAAACACTGTATGAATCCTATATTCTTTACTTAAAGGAGACTAGAGTGGTAAATGTGTGTTATACAAGGCAGAATACCATTGAAGTAGAGAAAGAAACACGTTCGGCAGCTTTGGAAAGCCTTACACTTCACTGAAATGTAGTACTACACTCTATAACACAGTTGAGAGACAATGTTCCCTACTTGCCTCAGTTCATAACAGTGTGTAGGAAGTTGTTTGATAAAGTGGGCAAAGCTTATACTTGGGCCAGAAGGCAGAATATAGGAAACTACATGAAAACATGATTAATTCAGTGAAAATGACTGTAAACAGATGAGAACTTGTTTAGAACAGCTGAAAGAGATTCTCCAAGTCAGTTCTTAGTGTAGAAAAGGTAGCTAAGAGAAGGGAAATCCATAATTCCAGTTAAGATCACATGAAACACTATGAATCCTATATTCTTTACTTAGAGGAGACTAGAGTGGTAAATGTGTGTTATACAAGGCAGAATACCATTGAAATAGAGAAAGAAACACGTTCGGGAGCTTTGGAAAGCCTTACACTTCACTGAAATGTAGTACTACACTCTATAACACAGTTGAGGGACAATGTTCCCTACTTGCCTCAGTTCATAACAGTGTGTAGGAAGTTGTTTGATAAAGTGGGCAAAGCTTATACTTGGGCCAGAAGGCAGAATATAGGAAACTACATGAAAACATGAATAATTCAGTGAAAATGACTGTAAACAGATTGGAACTTGTTTTAGAACAGCTGAAAGAGATTCTCCAAGTCAGTTCTTAGTGTAGAAAAGGTAGCTAAGATCCGGAAATCCTTAATTGGAGTTAAGATTACATGAAACACTGTATGAATCCTATATTCTTTACTTAAAGGAGACTAGAGTGAAAAATGTGTGTTATACAAGGCAGAATACCATTAAAATAGAGAAAGAAACAGGTTCGGCAGTTTTGGAAATCCTTACACGTGACTGAAATGTAGTACTACACTCTATAACACAGTTGAGAGACAATGTTCCCGAGCTGCCTCAGTTCATAACAGTGTGTAGGAAGTTGTTTGATAAAGTGGTCAAAGCTTATACTTGGACCAGAAGGCAGAATATAGGAAACTACATGAAAACATGAATAATTCAGTGAAAATGACTGTAAACAGATTGGAACTTGTTTTAGAACAGCTGAAAGAGATTCTCCAAGTCAGTTCTTAGTGTAGAAAAGGTAGCTAAGATCCCGGAAATCTTAATTCCAGTTAAGATCACATAAAACACTGTATGAATCCTATATTCTTTACTTAAAGGAGACTAGAGTGGTAAATGTGTGTTATACAAGGCAGAATACCATTGAAGTAGAGAAAGAAACACGTTCGGCAGCTTTGGAAAGCCTTACACTTCACTGAAATGTAGTACTACACTCTATAACACAGTTGAGAGACAATGTTCCCTACTTGCCTGAGTTCATAACAGTGTGTAGGAAGTTGTTTGATAAAGTGGGCAAAGCTTATACTTGGGCCAGAAGGCAGAATATAGGAAACTACATGAAAACATGATTAATTCAGTGAAAATGACTGTAAACAGATGAGAACTTGTTTAGAACAGCTGAAAGAGATTCTCCAAGTCAGTTCTTAGTGTAGAAAAGGTAGCTAAGATAAGGGAAATCCATAATTCCAGTTAAGATCACATGAAACACTATGAATCCTATATTCTTTACTTAGAGGAGACTAGAGTGGTAAATGTATGTTATAAAAGGCAGAATACCATTGAAATAGAGAAAGAAACACGTTCGGGAGCTTTGGAAAGCCTTACACTTCACTGAAATGTAGTACTACACTCTATAACACAGTTGAGGGACAATGTTCCCTACTTGCCTCAGTTCATAACAGTGTGTAGGAAGTTGTTTGATAAAGTGGGCAAAGCTTATACTTGGGCCAGAAGGCAGAATATAGGAAACTACATGAAAACATGAATAATTCAATGAAAATGACTGTAAACAGATTGGAACTTGTTTTAGAACAGCTGAAAGAGATTCTCCAAGTCATTTCTTAGTGTAGAAAAGGTAGCTAAGATCCCGGAAATCTTAATTCCAGTTAAGATCATATGAAACACTGTATGAATCCTATATTCTTTACTTAAAGGAGACTAGAGTGGTAAATGTGTGTTATACAAGGCAGAATACCATTGAAGTAGAGAAAGAAACACGTTCGGCAGCTTTGGAAAGCCTTACACTTCACTGAAATGTAGTACTACACTCTATAACACAGCTGTGAGACAAGGTTCCCTAGCTGCCTCAGTTCATAACAGTGTGTAGGAAGTTGTTTGATAAAGTGGGCAAAGCTTATACTTGGACCAGAAGGCAGAATATAGGAAACTACATGAAAACATGATTAATTCAGTGAAAATGACTGTAAACAGATGAGAACTTGTTTAGAACAGCTGAAAGAGATTCTCCAAGTCAGTTCTTAGTGTAGAAAAGGTAGCTAAGATAAGGGAAATCCATAATTCCACTTAAGATTACATGAAACACTGTATGAATTCTATATTCTTTACTTAAAGGAGACTAGAGTGGTAAATGTGTGTTATACAAGGCAGAATACCATTAAAATAGAGAAAGAAACACGTTCGGCAGCTTTTGAAATCCTTACACTTCACTGAAATGTAGTACTACACTCTATAACACAGTTGAGAGACAATGTTCCCTACTTGCCTCAGTTCATAACAGTGTGTAGGAAGTTGTTTGATAAAGTGGGCAAAGCTTATACTTGGGCCAGAAGGCAGAATATAGGAAACTACATGAAAACATGATTAATTCAGTGAAAATGACTGTAAACAGATGAGAACTTGTTTAGAACAGCTGAAAGAGATTCTCCAAGTCAGTTCTTAGTGTAGAAAAGGTAGCTAAGAGAAGGGAAATCCATAATTCCAGTTAAGATCACATGAAACACTATGAATCCTATATTCTTTACTTAGAGGAGACTAGAGTGGTAAATGTGTGTTATACAAGGCAGAATACCATTGAAATAGAGAAAGAAACACGTTCGGGAGCTTTGGAAAGCCTTACACTTCACTGAAATGTAGTACTACACTCTATAACACAGTTGAGGGACAATGTTCCCTACTTGCCTCAGTTCATAACAGTGTGTAGGAAGTTGTTTGATAAAGTGGGCAAAGCTTATACTTGGGCCAGAAGGCAGAATATAGGAAACTACATGAAAACATGAATAATTCAGTGAAAATGACTGTAAACAGATTGGAACTTGTTTTAGAACAGCTGAAAGAGATTCTCCAAGTCAGTTCTTAGTGTAGAAAAGGTAGCTAAGATCCGGAAATCCTTAATTGGAGTTAAGATTACATGAAACACTGTATGAATCCTATATTCTTTACTTAAAGGAGACTAGAGTGAAAAATGTGTGTTATACAAGGCAGAATACCATTAAAATAGAGAAAGAAACAGGTTCGGCAGTTTTGGAAATCCTTACACGTGACTGAAATGTAGTACTACACTCTATAACACAGTTGAGAGACAATGTTCCCGAGCTGCCTCAGTTCATAACAGTGTGTAGGAAGTTGTTTGATAAAGTGGTCAAAGCTTATACTTGGACCAGAAGGCAGAATATAGGAAACTACATGAAAACATGAATAATTCAGTGAAAATGACTGTAAACAGATTGGAACTTGTTTTAGAACAGCTGAAAGAGATTCTCCAAGTCAGTTCTTAGTGTAGAAAAGGTAGCTAAGATCCCGGAAATCTTAATTCCAGTTAAGATCACATAAAACACTGTATGAATCCTATATTCTTTACTTAAAGGAGACTAGAGTGGTAAATGTGTGTTATACAAGGCAGAATACCATTGAAGTAGAGAAAGAAACACGTTCGGCAGCTTTGGAAAGCCTTACACTTCACTGAAATGTAGTACTACACTCTATAACACAGTTGAGAGACAATGTTCCCTACTTGCCTGAGTTCATAACAGTGTGTAGGAAGTTGTTTGATAAAGTGGGCAAAGCTTATACTTGGGCCAGAAGGCAGAATATAGGAAACTACATGAAAACATGATTAATTCAGTGAAAATGACTGTAAACAGATGAGAACTTGTTTAGAACAGCTGAAAGAGATTCTCCAAGTCAGTTCTTAGTGTAGAAAAGGTAGCTAAGATAAGGGAAATCCATAATTCCAGTTAAGATCACATGAAACACTATGAATCCTATATTCTTTACTTAGAGGAGACTAGAGTGGTAAATGTATGTTATAAAAGGCAGAATACCATTGAAATAGAGAAAGAAACACGTTCGGGAGCTTTGGAAAGCCTTACACTTCACTGAAATGTAGTACTACACTCTATAACACAGTTGAGGGACAATGTTCCCTACTTGCCTCAGTTCATAACAGTGTGTAGGAAGTTGTTTGATAAAGTGGGCAAAGCTTATACTTGGGCCAGAAGGCAGAATATAGGAAACTACATGAAAACATGAATAATTCAATGAAAATGACTGTAAACAGATTGGAACTTGTTTTAGAACAGCTGAAAGAGATTCTCCAAGTCAGTTCTTAGTGTAGAAAAGGTAGCTAAGATCCCGGAAATCTTAATTCCAGTTAAGATCATATGAAACACTGTATGAATCCTATATTCTTTACTTAAAGGAGACTAGAGTGGTAAATGTGTGTTATACAAGGCAGAATACCATTGAAGTAGAGAAAGAAACACGTTCGGCAGCTTTGGAAAGCCTTACACTTCACTGAAATGTAGTACTACACTCTATAACACAGCTGTGAGACAAGGTTCCCTAGCTGCCTCAGTTCATAACAGTGTGTAGGAAGTTGTTTGATAAAGTGGGCAAAGCTTATACTTGGACCAGAAGGCAGAATATAGGAAACTACATGAAAACATGATTAATTCAGTGAAAATGACTGTAAACAGATGAGAACTTGTTTAGAACAGCTGAAAGAGATTCTCCAAGTCAGTTCTTAGTGTAGAAAAGGTAGCTAAGATAAGGGAAATCCATAATTCCACTTAAGATTACATGAAACACTGTATGAATTCTATATTCTTTACTTAAAGGAGACTAGAGTGGTAAATGTGTGTTATACAAGGCAGAATACCATTAAAATAGAGAAAGAAACACGTTCGGCAGCTTTTGAAATCCTTACACTTCACTGAAATGTAGTACTACACTCTATAACACAGTTGAGAGACAATGTTCCCGAGCTGCCTCAGTTCATAACAGTTTGTAGGAAGTTGTTTGATAAAGTGGTCAAAGCTTATACTTGGACCAGAAGGCAGAATATAGGAAACTACATGAAAACATGATTAATTCAGTGAAAATGACTGTAAACAGATTGGAACTTGTTTTAGAACAGCTGAAAGAGATTCTCCAAGTCAGTTCTTAGTGTAGAAAAGGTAGCTAAGATCCCGGAAATCTTAATTCCAGTTAAGATCACATAAAACACTGTATGAATCCTATATTCTTTACTTAAAGGAGACTAGAGTGGTAAATGTGTGTTATACAAGGCAGAATACCATTGAAGTAGAGAAAGAAACACGTTCGGCAGCTTTGGAAAGCCTTACACTTCACTGAAATGTAGTACTACACTCTATAACACAGTTGAGAGACAATGTTCCCTACTTGCCTCAGTTCATAACAGTGTGTAGGAAGTTGTTTGATAAAGTGGGCAAAGCTTATACTTGGGCCAGAAGGCAGAATATAGGAAACTACATGAAAACATGATTAATTCAGTGAAAATGACTGTAAACAGATGAGAACTTGTTTAGAACAGCTGAAAGAGATTCTCCAAGTCAGTTCTTAGTGTAGAAAAGGTAGCTAAGATAAGGGAAATCCATAATTCCAGTTAAGATCACATGAAACACTATGAATCCTATATTCGTTACTTAGAGGAGACTAGAGTGGTAAATGTATGTTATAAAAGGCAGTATACCATTGAAATAGAGAAAGAAACACGTTCGGGAGCTTTGGAAAGCCTTACACTTCACTGAAATGTAGTACTACACTCTATAACACAGTTGAGGGACAATGTTCCCTACTTGCCTCAGTTCATAACAGTGTGTAGGAAGTTGTTTGATAAAGTGGGCAAAGCTTATACTTGGGCCAGCAGGCAGAATATAGGAAACTACATGAAAACATGAATAATTCAATGAAAATGACTGTAAACAGATTGGAACTTGTTTTAGAACAGCTGAAAGAGATTCTCCAAGTCAGTTCTTGGTGTAGAAAAGGTAGCTAAGATAAGGGAAATCCATAATTCCACTTAAGATTACATGAAACACTGTATGAATTCTATATTCTTTACTTAAAGGAGACTAGAGTGGTAAATGTGTGTTATACAAGGCAGAATACCATTAAAATAGAGAAAGAAACACGTTCGGCAGCTTTTGAAATCCTTACACTTCACTGAAATGTAGTACTACACTCTATAACACATTTGAGAGACAATGTTCCCGAGCTGCCTCAGTTCATAACAGTGTGTAGGAAGTTGTTTGATAAAGTGGTCAAAGCTTATACTTGGAAAAGAAGGCAGAATATAGGAAACTACATGAAAACATGAATAATTCAGTGAAAATGACTGTAAACAGATTGGAACTTGTTTTAGAACAGCTGAAAGAGATTCTCCAAGTCAGTTCTTAGTGTAGAAAAGGTAGCTAAGATCCGGGAAATCTTAATTCCAGTTAAGATCACATGAAACACTGTATGAATCCTATATTCTTTACTTAAAGGAGACTAGAGTGGTAAATGTGTGTTATACAAGGCAGAATACCATTGAAGTAGAGAAAGAAACACGTTCGGCAGCTTTGGAAAGCCTTATACTTCACTGAAATGTAGTACTACACTCTATAACACAGTTGAGAGACAATGTGCCCTACTTGCCTCAGTTCATAACAGTGTGTAGGAAGTTGTTTGATAAAGTGGGCAAAGCTTATACTTGGGCCAGAAGGCAGAATATAGGAAACTACATGAAAACATGATTAATTCAGTGAAAATGACTGTAAACAGATGAGAACTTGTTTAGAACAGCTGAAAGAGATCCTCCAAGTCAGTTCTTAGTGTAGAAAAGGTAGCTAAGATAAGGGAAATCCATAATTCCACTTAAGATTACATGAAACACTGTATGAATTCTATATTCTTTACTTAAAGGAGACTAGAGTGGTAAATGTGTGTTATACAAGGCAGAATACCATTAAAATAGAGAAAGAAACACGTTCGGCAGCTTTTGAAATCCTTACACTTCACTGAAATGTAGTACTACACTCTATAACACATTTGAGAGACAATGTTCCCGAGCTGCCTCAGTTCATAACAGTGTGTAGGAAGTTGTTTGATAAAGTGGTCAAAGCTTATACTTGGAAAAGAAGGCAGAATATAGGAAACTACATGAAAACATGAATAATTCAGTGAAAATGACTGTAAACAGATTGGAACTTGTTTTAGAACAGCTGAAAGAGATTCTCCAAGTCAGTTCTTAGTGTAGAAAAGGTAGCTAAGATCCGGGAAATCTTAATTCCAGTTAAGATCACATGAAACACTGTATGAATCCTATATTCTTTACTTAAAGGAGACTAGAGTGGTAAATGTGTGTTATACAAGGCAGAATACCATTGAAGTAGAGAAAGAAACACGTTCGGCAGCTTTGGAAAGCCTTACACTTCACTGAAATGTAGTACTACACTCTATAACACAGTTGAGAGACAATGTGCCCTACTTGCCTCAGTTCATAACAGTGTGTAGGAAGTTGTTTGATAAAGTGGGCAAAGCTTATACTTGGGCCAGAAGGCAGAATATAGGAAACTACATGAAAACATGATTAATTCAGTGAAAATGACTGTAAACAGATGAGAACTTGTTTAGAACAGCTGAAAGAGATTCTCCAAGTCAGTTCTTAGTGTAGAAAAGGTAGCTAAGATAAGGGAAATCCATAATTCCAGTTAAGATCACATGAAACACTATGAATCCTATATTCTTTACTTAGAGGAGACTAGAGTGGTAAATGTGTGTTATACAAGGCAGAATACCATTGAAGTAGAGAAAGAAACACGTTCGGGAGCTTTGGAAAGCCTTACACTTCACTGAAATGTAGTACTACACTCTATAACACAGTTGAGGGACAATGTTCCCTACTTGCCTCAGTTCATAACAGTGTGTAGGAAGTTGTTTGATAAAGTGGGCAAAGCTTATACTTGGGCCAGAAGGCAGAATATAGGAAACTACATGAAAACATGATTAATTCAGTGAAAATGACTGTAAACAGATTAGAACTTGTTTAGAACAGCTGAAAGAGATTCTCCAAGTCAGTTCTTAGTGTAGAAAAGGTAGCTAAGATCCGGGAAATCTTAATTCCAGTTAAGATCACATGAAACACTGTATGAATCCTATATTCTTTACTTAAAGGAGACTAGAGTGGTAAATGTGTGTTATACAAGGCAGAATACCATTGAAATAGAGAAAGAAACACGTTCGGCAGCTATGGAAAGCCTTACACTTCACTGAAATGTAGTACTACACTCTATAACACAGCTGTGAGACAATGTTCCCTAGCTGCCTCAGTTCATAACAGTGTGTAGGAAGTTGTTTGATAAAGTGGGCAAAGCTTATACTTGGACCAGAAGGCAGAATATAGGAAACTACATGAAAACATGATTAATTCAGTGAAAATGACTGTAAACAGATGAGAACTTGTTTAGAACAGCTGAAAGAGATTCTCCAAGTCAGTTCTTAGTGTAGAAAAGGTAGCTAAGATAAGGGAAATCCATAATTCCAGTTAAGATTACATGAAACACTGTATGAATTCAATATTCTTTACTTAAAGGAGACTAGAGTGGTAAATGTGTGTTATACAAGGCAGAATACCATTAAAATAGAGAAAGAAACACGTTCGGCAGCTTTTGAAATCCTTACACTTCACTGAAATGTAGTACTACACTCTATAACACAGTTGAGAGACAATGTTCCCGAGCTGCCTCAGTTCATAACAGTGTGTAGGAAGTTGTTTGATAAAGTGGTCAAAGCTTATACATGGACCAGAAGGCAGAATATAGGAAACTACATGAAAACATGAATAATTCAGTGAAAATGACTGTAAACAGATTGGAACTTGTTTTAGAACAGCTGAAAGAGATTCTCCAAGTCAGTTCTTAGTGTAGAAAAGGTAGCTAAGATCCGGGAAATCTTAATTCCAGTTAAGATCACATGAAACACTATGAATCCTATATTCTTTACTTAGAGGAGACTAGAGTGGTAAATGTGTGTTATACAAGGCAGAATACCATTGAAATAGAGAAAGAAACACGTTCGGGAGCTTTGGAAAGCCTTACACTTCACTGAAATGTAGTACTACACTCTATAACACAGTTGAGGGACAATGTTCCCTACTTGCCTCAGTTCATAACAGTGTGTAGGAAGTTGTTTGATAAAGTGGGCAAAGCTTATACTTGGGCCAGAAGGCAGAATATAGGAAACTACATGAAAACATGAATAATTCAGTGAAAATGACTGTAAACAGATGAGAACTTGTTTAGAACAGCTGAAAGAGATTCTCCAAGTCAGTTCTTAGTGTAGAAAAGGTAGCTAAGAGAAGGGAAATCCATAATTCCAGTTAAGATCACATGAAACACTATGAATCCTATATTCTTTACTTAGAGGAGACTAGAGTGGTAAATGTGTGTTATACAAGGCAGAATACCATTGAAATAGAGAAAGAAACACGTTCGGGAGCTTTGGAAAGCCTTACACTTCACTGAAATGTAGTACTACACTCTATAACACAGTTGAGGGACAATGTTCCCTACTTGCCTCAGTTCATAACAGTGTGTAGGAAGTTGTTTGATAAAGTGGGCAAAGCTTATACTTGGGCCAGAAGGCAGAATATAGGAAACTACATGAAAACATGATTAATTCAGTGAAAATGACTGTAAACAGATTAGAACTTGTTTAGAACAGCTGAAAGAGATTCTCCAAGTCAGTTCTTAGTGTAGAAAAGGTAGCTAAGATCCGGGAAATCTTAATTCCAGTTAAGATCACATGAAACACTGTATGAATCCTATATTCTTTACTTAAAGGAGACTAGAGTGGTAAATGTGTGTTATACAAGGCAGAATACCATTGAAATAGAGAAAGAAACACGTTCGGCAGCTATGGAAAGCCTTACACTTCACTGAAATGTAGTACTACACTCTATAACACAGCTGTGAGACAATGTTCCCTAGCTGCCTCAGTTCATAACAGTGTGTAGGAAGTTGTTTGATAAAGTGGGCAAAGCTTATACTTGGACCAGAAGGCAGAATATAGGAAACTACATGAAAACATGATTAATTCAGTGAAAATGACTGTAAACAGATGAGAACTTGTTTAGAACAGCTGAAAGAGATTCTCCAAGTCAGTTCTTAGTGTAGAAAAGGTAGCTAAGATAAGGGAAATCCATAATTCCAGTTAAGATTACATGAAACACTGTATGAATTCAATATTCTTTACTTAAAGGAGACTAGAGTGGTAAATGTGTGTTATACAAGGCAGAATACCATTAAAATAGAGAAAGAAACACGTTCGGCAGCTTTTGAAATCCTTACACTTCACTGAAATGTAGTACTACACTCTATAACACAGTTGAGAGACAATGTTCCCGAGCTGCCTCAGTTCATAACAGTGTGTAGGAAGTTGTTTGATAAAGTGGTCAAAGCTTATACATGGACCAGAAGGCAGAATATAGGAAACTACATGAAAACATGAATAATTCAGTGAAAATGACTGTAAACAGATTGGAACTTGTTTTAGAACAGCTGAAAGAGATTCTCCAAGTCAGTTCTTAGTGTAGAAAAGGTAGCTAAGATCCGGGAAATCTTAATTCCAGTTAAGATCACATGAAACACTATGAATCCTATATTCTTTACTTAGAGGAGACTAGAGTGGTAAATGTGTGTTATACAAGGCAGAATACCATTGAAATAGAGAAAGAAACACGTTCGGGAGCTTTGGAAAGCCTTACACTTCACTGAAATGTAGTACTACACTCTATAACACAGTTGAGGGACAATGTTCCCTACTTGCCTCAGTTCATAACAGTGTGTAGGAAGTTGTTTGATAAAGTGGGCAAAGCTTATACTTGGGCCAGAAGGCAGAATATAGGAAACTACATGAAAACATGAATAATTCAGTGAAAATGACTGTAAACAGATGAGAACTTGTTTAGAACAGCTGAAAGAGATTCTCCAAGTCAGTTCTTAGTGTAGAAAAGGTAGCTAAGAGAAGGGAAATCCATAATTCCAGTTAAGATCACATGAAACACTATGAATCCTATATTCTTTACTTAGAGGAGACTAGAGTGGTAAATGTGTGTTATACAAGGCAGAATACCATTGAAATAGAGAAAGAAACACGTTCGGGAGCTTTGGAAAGCCTTACACTTCACTGAAATGTAGTACTACACTCTATAACACAGTTGAGGGACAATGTTCCCTACTTGCCTCAGTTCATAACAGTGTGTAGGAAGTTGTTTGATAAAGTGGGCAAAGCTTATACTTGGGCCAGAAGGCAGAATATAGGAAACTACATGAAAACATGAATAATTCAGTGAAAATGACTGTAAACAGATTGGAACTTGTTTTAGAACAGCTGAAAGAGATTCTCCAAGTCAGTTCTTAGTGTAGAAAAGGTAGCTAAGATCCGGAAATCCTTAATTGGAGTTAAGATTACATGAAACACTGTATGAATCCTATATTCTTTACTTAAAGGAGACTAGAGTGAAAAATGTGTGTTATACAAGGCAGAATACCATTAAAATAGAGAAAGAAACAGGTTCGGCAGTTTTGGAAATCCTTACACGTGACTGAAATGTAGTACTACACTCTATAACACAGTTGAGAGACAATGTTCCCGAGCTGCCTCAGTTCATAACAGTGTGTAGGAAGTTGTTTGATAAAGTGGTCAAAGCTTATACTTGGACCAGAAGGCAGAATATAGGAAACTACATGAAAACATGAATAATTCAGTGAAAATGACTGTAAACAGATTGGAACTTGTTTTAGAACAGCTGAAAGAGATTCTCCAAGTCAGTTCTTAGTGTAGAAAAGGTAGCTAAGATCCCGGAAATCTTAATTCCAGTTAAGATCACATAAAACACTGTATGAATCCTATATTCTTTACTTAAAGGAGACTAGAGTGGTAAATGTGTGTTATACAAGGCAGAATACCATTGAAGTAGAGAAAGAAACACGTTCGGCAGCTTTGGAAAGCCTTACACTTCACTGAAATGTAGTACTACACTCTATAACACAGTTGAGAGACAATGTTCCCTACTTGCCTGAGTTCATAACAGTGTGTAGGAAGTTGTTTGATAAAGTGGGCAAAGCTTATACTTGGGCCAGAAGGCAGAATATAGGAAACTACATGAAAACATGATTAATTCAGTGAAAATGACTGTAAACAGATGAGAACTTGTTTAGAACAGCTGAAAGAGATTCTCCAAGTCAGTTCTTAGTGTAGAAAAGGTAGCTAAGATAAGGGAAATCCATAATTCCAGTTAAGATCACATGAAACACTATGAATCCTATATTCTTTACTTAGAGGAGACTAGAGTGGTAAATGTATGTTATAAAAGGCAGAATACCATTGAAATAGAGAAAGAAACACGTTCGGGAGCTTTGGAAAGCCTTACACTTCACTGAAATGTAGTACTACACTCTATAACACAGTTGAGGGACAATGTTCCCTACTTGCCTCAGTTCATAACAGTGTGTAGGAAGTTGTTTGATAAAGTGGGCAAAGCTTATACTTGGGCCAGAAGGCAGAATATAGGAAACTACATGAAAACATGAATAATTCAATGAAAATGACTGTAAACAGATTGGAACTTGTTTTAGAACAGCTGAAAGAGATTCTCCAAGTCAGTTCTTAGTGTAGAAAAGGTAGCTAAGATCCCGGAAATCTTAATTCCAGTTAAGATCATATGAAACACTGTATGAATCCTATATTCTTTACTTAAAGGAGACTAGAGTGGTAAATGTGTGTTATACAAGGCAGAATACCATTGAAGTAGAGAAAGAAACACGTTCGGCAGCTTTGGAAAGCCTTACACTTCACTGAAATGTAGTACTACACTCTATAACACAGCTGTGAGACAAGGTTCCCTAGCTGCCTCAGTTCATAACAGTGTGTAGGAAGTTGTTTGATAAAGTGGGCAAAGCTTATACTTGGACCAGAAGGCAGAATATAGGAAACTACATGAAAACATGATTAATTCAGTGAAAATGACTGTAAACAGATGAGAACTTGTTTAGAACAGCTGAAAGAGATTCTCCAAGTCAGTTCTTAGTGTAGAAAAGGTAGCTAAGATAAGGGAAATCCATAATTCCACTTAAGATTACATGAAACACTGTATGAATTCTATATTCTTTACTTAAAGGAGACTAGAGTGGTAAATGTGTGTTATACAAGGCAGAATACCATTAAAATAGAGAAAGAAACACGTTCGGCAGCTTTTGAAATCCTTACACTTCACTGAAATGTAGTACTACACTCTATAACACAGTTGAGAGACAATGTTCCCTACTTGCCTCAGTTCATAACAGTGTGTAGGAAGTTGTTTGATAAAGTGGGCAAAGCTTATACTTGGGCCAGAAGGCAGAATATAGGAAACTACATGAAAACATGATTAATTCAGTGAAAATGACTGTAAACAGATGAGAACTTGTTTAGAACAGCTGAAAGAGATTCTCCAAGTCAGTTCTTAGTGTAGAAAAGGTAGCTAAGAGAAGGGAAATCCATAATTCCAGTTAAGATCACATGAAACACTATGAATCCTATATTCTTTACTTAGAGGAGACTAGAGTGGTAAATGTGTGTTATACAAGGCAGAATACCATTGAAATAGAGAAAGAAACACGTTCGGGAGCTTTGGAAAGCCTTACACTTCACTGAAATGTAGTACTACACTCTATAACACAGTTGAGGGACAATGTTCCCTACTTGCCTCAGTTCATAACAGTGTGTAGGAAGTTGTTTGATAAAGTGGGCAAAGCTTATACTTGGGCCAGAAGGCAGAATATAGGAAACTACATGAAAACATGAATAATTCAGTGAAAATGACTGTAAACAGATTGGAACTTGTTTTAGAACAGCTGAAAGAGATTCTCCAAGTCAGTTCTTAGTGTAGAAAAGGTAGCTAAGATCCGGAAATCCTTAATTGGAGTTAAGATTACATGAAACACTGTATGAATCCTATATTCTTTACTTAAAGGAGACTAGAGTGAAAAATGTGTGTTATACAAGGCAGAATACCATTAAAATAGAGAAAGAAACAGGTTCGGCAGTTTTGGAAATCCTTACACGTGACTGAAATGTAGTACTACACTCTATAACACAGTTGAGAGACAATGTTCCCGAGCTGCCTCAGTTCATAACAGTGTGTAGGAAGTTGTTTGATAAAGTGGTCAAAGCTTATACTTGGACCAGAAGGCAGAATATAGGAAACTACATGAAAACATGAATAATTCAGTGAAAATGACTGTAAACAGATTGGAACTTGTTTTAGAACAGCTGAAAGAGATTCTCCAAGTCAGTTCTTAGTGTAGAAAAGGTAGCTAAGATCCCGGAAATCTTAATTCCAGTTAAGATCACATAAAACACTGTATGAATCCTATATTCTTTACTTAAAGGAGACTAGAGTGGTAAATGTGTGTTATACAAGGCAGAATACCATTGAAGTAGAGAAAGAAACACGTTCGGCAGCTTTGGAAAGCCTTACACTTCACTGAAATGTAGTACTACACTCTATAACACAGTTGAGAGACAATGTTCCCTACTTGCCTGAGTTCATAACAGTGTGTAGGAAGTTGTTTGATAAAGTGGGCAAAGCTTATACTTGGGCCAGAAGGCAGAATATAGGAAACTACATGAAAACATGATTAATTCAGTGAAAATGACTGTAAACAGATGAGAACTTGTTTAGAACAGCTGAAAGAGATTCTCCAAGTCAGTTCTTAGTGTAGAAAAGGTAGCTAAGATAAGGGAAATCCATAATTCCAGTTAAGATCACATGAAACACTATGAATCCTATATTCTTTACTTAGAGGAGACTAGAGTGGTAAATGTATGTTATAAAAGGCAGAATACCATTGAAATAGAGAAAGAAACACGTTCGGGAGCTTTGGAAAGCCTTACACTTCACTGAAATGTAGTACTACACTCTATAACACAGTTGAGGGACAATGTTCCCTACTTGCCTCAGTTCATAACAGTGTGTAGGAAGTTGTTTGATAAAGTGGGCAAAGCTTATACTTGGGCCAGAAGGCAGAATATAGGAAACTACATGAAAACATGAATAATTCAATGAAAATGACTGTAAACAGATTGGAACTTGTTTTAGAACAGCTGAAAGAGATTCTCCAAGTCAGTTCTTAGTGTAGAAAAGGTAGCTAAGATCCCGGAAATCTTAATTCCAGTTAAGATCATATGAAACACTGTATGAATCCTATATTCTTTACTTAAAGGAGACTAGAGTGGTAAATGTGTGTTATACAAGGCAGAATACCATTGAAGTAGAGAAAGAAACACGTTCGGCAGCTTTGGAAAGCCTTACACTTCACTGAAATGTAGTACTACACTCTATAACACAGCTGTGAGACAAGGTTCCCTAGCTGCCTCAGTTCATAACAGTGTGTAGGAAGTTGTTTGATAAAGTGGGCAAAGCTTATACTTGGACCAGAAGGCAGAATATAGGAAACTACATGAAAACATGATTAATTCAGTGAAAATGACTGTAAACAGATGAGAACTTGTTTAGAACAGCTGAAAGAGATTCTCCAAGTCAGTTCTTAGTGTAGAAAAGGTAGCTAAGATAAGGGAAATCCATAATTCCACTTAAGATTACATGAAACACTGTATGAATTCTATATTCTTTACTTAAAGGAGACTAGAGTGGTAAATGTGTGTTATACAAGGCAGAATACCATTAAAATAGAGAAAGAAACACGTTCGGCAGCTTTTGAAATCCTTACACTTCACTGAAATGTAGTACTACACTCTATAACACAGTTGAGAGACAATGTTCCCGAGCTGCCTCAGTTCATAACAGTTTGTAGGAAGTTGTTTGATAAAGTGGTCAAAGCTTATACTTGGACCAGAAGGCAGAATATAGGAAACTACATGAAAACATGATTAATTCAGTGAAAATGACTGTAAACAGATTGGAACTTGTTTTAGAACAGCTGAAAGAGATTCTCCAAGTCAGTTCTTAGTGTAGAAAAGGTAGCTAAGATCCCGGAAATCTTAATTCCAGTTAAGATCACATAAAACACTGTATGAATCCTATATTCTTTACTTAAAGGAGACTAGAGTGGTAAATGTGTGTTATACAAGGCAGAATACCATTGAAGTAGAGAAAGAAACACGTTCGGCAGCTTTGGAAAGCCTTACACTTCACTGAAATGTAGTACTACACTCTATAACACAGTTGAGAGACAATGTTCCCTACTTGCCTCAGTTCATAACAGTGTGTAGGAAGTTGTTTGATAAAGTGGGCAAAGCTTATACTTGGGCCAGAAGGCAGAATATAGGAAACTACATGAAAACATGATTAATTCAGTGAAAATGACTGTAAACAGATGAGAACTTGTTTAGAACAGCTGAAAGAGATTCTCCAAGTCAGTTCTTAGTGTAGAAAAGGTAGCTAAGATAAGGGAAATCCATAATTCCAGTTAAGATCACATGAAACACTATGAATCCTATATTCGTTACTTAGAGGAGACTAGAGTGGTAAATGTATGTTATAAAAGGCAGTATACCATTGAAATAGAGAAAGAAACACGTTCGGGAGCTTTGGAAAGCCTTACACTTCACTGAAATGTAGTACTACACTCTATAACACAGTTGAGGGACAATGTTCCCTACTTGCCTCAGTTCATAACAGTGTGTAGGAAGTTGTTTGATAAAGTGGGCAAAGCTTATACTTGGGCCAGCAGGCAGAATATAGGAAACTACATGAAAACATGAATAATTCAATGAAAATGACTGTAAACAGATTGGAACTTGTTTTAGAACAGCTGAAAGAGATTCTCCAAGTCAGTTCATGGTGTAGAAAAGGTAGCTAAGATAAGGGAAATCCATAATTCCACTTAAGATTACATGAAACACTGTATGAATTCTATATTCTTTACTTAAAGGAGACTAGAGTGGTAAATGTGTGTTATACAAGGCAGAATACCATTAAAATAGAGAAAGAAACACGTTCGGCAGCTTTTGAAATCCTTACACTTCACTGAAATGTAGTACTACACTCTATAACACAGTTGAGAGACAATGTTCCCGAGCTGCCTCAGTTCATAACAGTTTGTAGGAAGTTGTTTGATAAAGTGGTCAAAGCTTATACTTGGACCAGAAGGCAGAATATAGGAAACTACATGAAAACATGATTAATTCAGTGAAAATGACTGTAAACAGATTGGAACTTGTTTTAGAACAGCTGAAAGAGATTCTCCAAGTCAGTTCTTAGTGTAGAAAAGGTAGCTAAGATCCCGGAAATCTTAATTCCAGTTAAGATCACATAAAACACTGTATGAATCCTATATTCTTTACTTAAAGGAGACTAGAGTGGTAAATGTGTGTTATACAAGGCAGAATACCATTGAAGTAGAGAAAGAAACACGTTCGGCAGCTTTGGAAAGCCTTACACTTCACTGAAATGTAGTACTACACTCTATAACACAGTTGAGAGACAATGTTCCCTACTTGCCTCAGTTCATAACAGTGTGTAGGAAGTTGTTTGATAAAGTGGGCAAAGCTTATACTTGGGCCAGAAGGCAGAATATAGGAAACTACATGAAAACATGATTAATTCAGTGAAAATGACTGTAAACAGATGAGAACTTGTTTAGAACAGCTGAAAGAGATTCTCCAAGTCAGTTCTTAGTGTAGAAAAGGTAGCTAAGATAAGGGAAATCCATAATTCCAGTTAAGATCACATGAAACACTATGAATCCTATATTCGTTACTTAGAGGAGACTAGAGTGGTAAATGTATGTTATAAAAGGCAGTATACCATTGAAATAGAGAAAGAAACACGTTCGGGAGCTTTGGAAAGCCTTACACTTCACTGAAATGTAGTACTACACTCTATAACACAGTTGAGGGACAATGTTCCCTACTTGCCTCAGTTCATAACAGTGTGTAGGAAGTTGTTTGATAAAGTGGGCAAAGCTTATACTTGGGCCAGCAGGCAGAATATAGGAAACTACATGAAAACATGAATAATTCAATGAAAATGACTGTAAACAGATTGGAACTTGTTTTAGAACAGCTGAAAGAGATTCTCCAAGTCAGTTCTTAGTGTAGAAAAGGTAGCTAAGATAAGGGAAATCCATAATTCCACTTAAGATTACATGAAACACTGTATGAATTCTATATTCTTTACTTAAAGGAGACTAGAGTGGTAAATGTGTGTTATACAAGGCAGAATACCATTAAAATAGAGAAAGAAACACGTTCGGCAGCTTTTGAAATCCTTACACTTCACTGAAATGTAGTACTACACTCTATAACACATTTGAGAGACAATGTTCCCGAGCTGCCTCAGTTCATAACAGTGTGTAGGAAGTTGTTTGATAAAGTGGTCAAAGCTTATACTTGGAAAAGAAGGCAGAATATAGGAAACTACATGAAAACATGAATAATTCAGTGAAAATGACTGTAAACAGATTGGAACTTGTTTTAGAACAGCTGAAAGAGATTCTCCAAGTCAGTTCTTAGTGTAGAAAAGGTAGCTAAGATCCGGGAAATCTTAATTCCAGTTAAGATCACATGAAACACTGTATGAATCCTATATTCTTTACTTAAAGGAGACTAGAGTGGTAAATGTGTGTTATACAAGGCAGAATACCATTGAAGTAGAGAAAGAAACACGTTCGGCAGCTTTGGAAAGCCTTATACTTCACTGAAATGTAGTACTACACTCTATAACACAGTTGAGAGACAATGTGCCCTACTTGCCTCAGTTCATAACAGTGTGTAGGAAGTTGTTTGATAAAGTGGGCAAAGCTTATACTTGGGCCAGAAGGCAGAATATAGGAAACTACATGAAAACATGATTAATTCAGTGAAAATGACTGTAAACAGATGAGAACTTGTTTAGAACAGCTGAAAGAGATCCTCCAAGTCAGTTCTTAGTGTAGAAAAGGTAGCTAAGATAAGGGAAATCCATAATTCCACTTAAGATTACATGAAACACTGTATGAATTCTATATTCTTTACTTAAAGGAGACTAGAGTGGTAAATGTGTGTTATACAAGGCAGAATACCATTAAAATAGAGAAAGAAACACGTTCGGCAGCTTTTGAAATCCTTACACTTCACTGAAATGTAGTACTACACTCTATAACACATTTGAGAGACAATGTTCCCGAGCTGCCTCAGTTCATAACAGTGTGTAGGAAGTTGTTTGATAAAGTGGTCAAAGCTTATACTTGGAAAAGAAGGCAGAATATAGGAAACTACATGAAAACATGAATAATTCAGTGAAAATGACTGTAAACAGATTGGAACTTGTTTTAGAACAGCTGAAAGAGATTCTCCAAGTCAGTTCTTAGTGTAGAAAAGGTAGCTAAGATCCGGGAAATCTTAATTCCAGTTAAGATCACATGAAACACTGTATGAATCCTATATTCTTTACTTAAAGGAGACTAGAGTGGTAAATGTGTGTTATACAAGGCAGAATACCATTGAAGTAGAGAAAGAAACACGTTCGGCAGCTTTGGAAAGCCTTACACTTCACTGAAATGTAGTACTACACTCTATAACACAGTTGAGAGACAATGTGCCCTACTTGCCTCAGTTCATAACAGTGTGTAGGAAGTTGTTTGATAAAGTGGGCAAAGCTTATACTTGGGCCAGAAGGCAGAATATAGGAAACTACATGAAAACATGATTAATTCAGTGAAAATGACTGTAAACAGATGAGAACTTGTTTAGAACAGCTGAAAGAGATTCTCCAAGTCAGTTCTTAGTGTAGAAAAGGTAGCTAAGATAAGGGAAATCCATAATTCCAGTTAAGATCACATGAAACACTATGAATCCTATATTCTTTACTTAGAGGAGACTAGAGTGGTAAATGTGTGTTATACAAGGCAGAATACCATTGAAGTAGAGAAAGAAACACGTTCGGGAGCTTTGGAAAGCCTTACACTTCACTGAAATGTAGTACTACACTCTATAACACAGTTGAGGGACAATGTTCCCTACTTGCCTCAGTTCATAACAGTGTGTAGGAAGTTGTTTGATAAAGTGGGCAAAGCTTATACTTGGGCCAGAAGGCAGAATATAGGAAACTTCATGAAAACATGATTAATTCAGTGAAAATGACTGTAAACAGATTAGAACTTGTTTAGAACAGCTGAAAGAGATTCTCCAAGTCAGTTCTTAGTGTAGAAAAGGTAGCTAAGATCCGGGAAATCTTAATTCCAGTTAAGATCACATGAAACACTGTATGAATCCTATATTCTTTACTTAAAGGAGACTAGAGTGGTAAATGTGTGTTATACAAGGCAGAATACCATTGAAATAGAGAAAGAAACACGTTCGGCAGCTATGGAAAGCCTTACACTTCACTGAAATGTAGTACTACACTCTATAACACAGCTGTGAGACAATGTTCCCTAGCTGCCTCAGTTCATAACAGTGTGTAGGAAGTTGTTTGATAAAGTGGGCAAAGCTTATACTTGGACCAGAAGGCAGAATATAGGAAACTACATGAAAACATGATTAATTCAGTGAAAATGACTGTAAACAGATGAGAACTTGTTTAGAACAGCCGAAAGAGATTCTCCAAGTCAGTTCTTAGTGTAGAAAAGGTAGCTAAGATAAGGGAAATCCATAATTCCAGTTAAGATTACATGAAACACTGTATGAATTCAATATTCTTTACTTAAAGGAGACTAGAGTGGTAAATGTGTGTTATACAAGGCAGAATACCATTAAAATAGAGAAAGAAACACGTTCGGCAGCTTTTGAAATCCTTACACTTCACTGAAATGTAGTACTACACTCTATAACACAGTTGAGAGACAATGTTCCCGAGCTGCCTCAGTTCATAACAGTGTGTAGGAAGTTGTTTGATAAAGTGGTCAAAGCTTATACATGGACCAGAAGGCAGAATATAGGAAACTACATGAAAACATGAATAATTCAGTGAAAATGACTGTAAACAGATTGGAACTTGTTTTAGAACAGCTGAAAGAGATTCTCCAAGTCAGTTCTTAGTGTAGAAAAGGTAGCTAAGATCCGGGAAATCTTAATTCCAGTTAAGATCACATGAAACACTATGAATCCTATATTCTTTACTTAGAGGAGACTAGAGTGGTAAATGTGTGTTATACAAGGCAGAATACCATTGAAATAGAGAAAGAAACACGTTCGGGAGCTTTGGAAAGCCTTACACTTCACTGAAATGTAGTACTACACTCTATAACACAGTTGAGGGACAATGTTCCCTACTTGCCTCAGTTCATAACAGTGTGTAGGAAGTTGTTTGATAAAGTGGGCAAAGCTTATACTTGGGCCAGAAGGCAGAATATAGGAAACTACATGAAAACATGAATAATTCAGTGAAAATGACTGTAAACAGATGAGAACTTGTTTAGAACAGCTGAAAGAGATTCTCCAAGTCAGTTCTTAGTGTAGAAAAGGTAGCTAAGAGAAGGGAAATCCATAATTCCAGTTAAGATCACATGAAACACTATGAATCCTATATTCTTTACTTAGAGGAGACTAGAGTGGTAAATGTGTGTTATACAAGGCAGAATACCATTGAAATAGAGAAAGAAACACGTTCGGGAGCTTTGGAAAGCCTTACACTTCACTGAAATGTAGTACTACACTCTATAACACAGTTGAGGGACAATGTTCCCTACTCGCCTCAGTTCATAACAGTGTGTAGGAAGTTGTTTGATAAAGTGGGCAAAGCTTATACTTGGGCAAGAAGGCAGAATATAGGAAACTACATGAAAACATGATTAATTCAGTGAAAATGACTGTAAACAGATGAGAACTTGTTTAGAACAGCTGAAAGAGATTCTCCAAGTCAGTTCTTAGTGTAGAAAAGGTAGCTAAGAGAAGGGAAATCCATAATTCCAGTTAAGATCACATGAAACACTATGAATCCTATATTCTTTACTTAGAGGAGACTAGAGTGGTAAATGTGTGTTATACAAGGCAGAATACCATTGAAATAGAGAAAGAAACACGTTCGGGAGCTTTGGAAAGCCTTACACTTCACTGAAATGTAGTACTACACTCTATAACACAGTTGAGGGACAATGTTCCCTACTTGCCTCAGTTCATAACAGTGTGTAGGAAGTTGTTTGATAAAGTGGGCAAAGCTTATACTTGGGCCAGAAGGCAGAATATAGGAAACTACATGAAAACATGAATAATTCAGTGAAAATGACTGTAAACAGATTGGAACTTGTTTTAGAACAGCTGAAAGAGATTCTCCAAGTCAGTTCTTAGTGTAGAAAAGGTAGCTAAGATCCGGAAATCCTTAATTGGAGTTAAGATTACATGAAACACTGTATGAATCCTATATTCTTTACTTAAAGGAGACTAGAGTGAAAAATGTGTGTTATACAAGGCAGAATACCATTAAAATAGAGAAAGAAACAGGTTCGGCAGTTTTGGAAATCCTTACACGTGACTGAAATGTAGTACTACACTCTATAACACAGTTGAGAGACAATGTTCCCGAGCTGCCTCAGTTCATAACAGTGTGTAGGAAGTTGTTTGATAAAGTGGTCAAAGCTTATACTTGGACCAGAAGGCAGAATATAGGAAACTACATGAAAACATGAATAATTCAGTGAAAATGACTGTAAACAGATTGGAACTTGTTTTAGAACAGCTGAAAGAGATTCTCCAAGTCAGTTCTTAGTGTAGAAAAGGTAGCTAAGATCCCGGAAATCTTAATTCCAGTTAAGATCACATAAAACACTGTATGAATCCTATATTCTTTACTTAAAGGAGACTAGAGTGGTAAATGTGTGTTATACAAGGCAGAATACCATTGAAGTAGAGAAAGAAACACGTTCGGCAGCTTTGGAAAGCCTTACACTTCACTGAAATGTAGTACTACACTCTATAACACAGTTGAGAGACAATGTTCCCTACTTGCCTCAGTTCATAACAGTGTGTAGGAAGTTGTTTGATAAAGTGGGCAAAGCTTATACTTGGGCCAGAAGGCAGAATATAGGAAACTACATGAAAACATGATTAATTCAGTGAAAATGACTGTAAACAGATGAGAACTTGTTTAGAACAGCTGAAAGAGATTCTCCAAGTCAGTTCTTAGTGTAGAAAAGGTAGCTAAGATAAGGGAAATCCATAATTCCAGTTAAGATCACATGAAACACTATGAATCCTATATTCTTTACTTAGAGGAGACTAGAGTGGTAAATGTATGTTATAAAAGGCAGAATACCATTGAAATAGAGAAAGAAACACGTTCGGGAGCTTTGGAAAGCCTTACACTTCACTGAAATGTAGTACTACACTCTATAACACAGTTGAGGGACAATGTTCCCTACTTGACTCAGTTCATAACAGTGTGTAGGAAGTTGTTTGATAAAGTGGGCAAAGCTTATACTTGGGCCAGAAGGCAGAATATAGGAAACTACATGAAAACATGAATAATTCAATGAAAATGACTGTAAACAGATTGGAACTTGTTTTAGAACAGCTGAAAGAGATTCTCCAAGTCAGTTCTTAGTGTAGAAAAGGTAGCTAAGATCCCGGAAATCTTAATTCCAGTTAAGATCATATGAAACACTGTATGAATCCTATATTCTTTACTTAAAGGAGACTAGAGTGGTAAATGTGTGTTATACAAGGCAGAATACCATTGAAGTAGAGAAAGAAACACGTTCGGCAGCTTTGGAAAGCCTTACACTTCACTGAAATGTAGTACTACACTCTATAACACAGCTGTGAGACAAGGTTCCCTAGCTGCCTCAGTTCATAACAGTGTGTAGGAAGTTGTTTGATAAAGTGGGCAAAGCTTATACTTGGACCAGAAGGCAGAATATAGGAAACTATTGGGTCGGCAACTAAGTAATTGCGGATTTTTTAAAGAAAATCAAAGACAATTTTTTCATGGAACTAAATAACTTTATTCTGTAATATATTGCCCATTTTGATCAATGACCTTTTGCCATCTTTCAGGCAGCATCATAATCCCACGTTCAAAAAACTTCTGGTTTTTATTAGCAAAAAACTGAATCAGGTACGATTTGACATCATCATCATTATTGAAATTTTTACCATTCAAGGAGTTTTGTAAAGATCGAAACAAAAAGTAATCAGATGGTGCAAGGTCAGGACTATATGGTGGATGTGGCAAAACATCCCAACCAAGCTCCCTTAATTTTTGCCGAGTGACCAAAGATGTGTGTGGCCTTGCATTGTCATGATGGAATACAACACCTTTTCGATTTGTCAATTCGGGCCGCTTTTCTTCAACTGCATTGTTTAATTTCGTTAGTTGTTCAATGTAGACATCAGAATTGATCGTTTGGTTGGGTGGTAAGAGTTCAAAGTAGACAATTCCTTTGTAATCCCACCAAACTGATAACAAAACCTTCTTTTGATGAATATCAGCTTTTGATGTTGTTTGAGTTGGTTCACCTGGCCTGCTCCACGATCTTTTCCGCTTGATATTGTTGTAAACAACCCATTTTTCATCGCCAGTTATCAGTCGTTTTAAAAATGGATCATTTTCATTACGTTTCTTTAGCAAATCGCAGCTGCTAATGCGTTGCGTTAACTGTGATTCTTTCAGTTCGTGAGGAACCCATGTATCGAGTTTTTGAACATAGCCAAGTTGTTTTAAGTGATTTTCAATGCATGTATGTGATACATGAAGCTTCTCTGCAATCTCACGTGTTGTACTGTGACAGTCTGAATTGATTATTGCTTTGATTAGGGCGTCATCAACTTCAACTGGACGACCAGAGCGTTTTTCATCTTTGAGTGAAAAATCACCAGAACGAAATTTGGCAAACCAATTTTGACACTGCCGTTCTTTTAAGGCTTCGTCACCATAAACAGCACATAACTTTTTATGAGCTTGCGATGCGTTTTCCCTTTGCGGAAATAAAAAAGCAAAATATGACGAAAATGTTCCTTTTGATTTTCCATTTTTCAACGAACGCCAAACGAAAACTACAAAACAGATCAAAAAACTTTTTTTACTGATTAACAGCTGAATAGCCAACTATCAATAACAAAATGTGTTTTACATTTGTACTACGTCTGCAAACCTAAAAATTCAACTGAAGCCATATATGTGTGAAACCCGCAATTACTTAGCTGCCGACCCAATACATGAAAACATGATTAATTCAGTGAAAATGACTGTAAACAGATGAGAACTTGTTTAGAACAGCTGAAAGAGATTCTCCAAGTCAGTTCTTAGTGTAGAAAAGGTAGCTAAGATAAGGGAAATCCATAATTCCACTTAAGATTACATGAAACACTGTATGAATTCTATATTCTTTACTTAAAGGAGACTAGAGTGGTAAATGTGTGTTATACAAGGCAGAATACCATTAAAATAGAGAAAGAAACACGTTCGGCAGCTTTTGAAATCCTTACACTTCACTGAAATGTAGTACTACACTCTATAACACAGTTGAGAGACAATGTTCCCGAGCTGCCTCAGTTCATAACAGTGTGTAGGAAGTTGTTTGATAAAGTGGTCAAAGCTTATACTTGGACCAGAAGGCAGAATATAGGAAACTACATGAAAACATGATTAATTCAGTGAAAATGACTGTAAACAGATTGGAACTTGTTTTAGAACAGCTGAAAGAGATTCTCCAAGTCAGTTCTTAGTGTAGAAAAGGTAGCTAAGATCCCGGAAATCTTAATTCCAGTTAAGATCACATAAAACACTGTATGAATCCTATATTCTTTACTTAAAGGAGACTAGAGTGGTAAATGTGTGTTATACAAGGCAGAATACCATTGAAGTAGAGAAAGAAACACGTTCGGCAGCTTTGGAAAGCCTTACACTTCACTGAAATGTAGTACTACACTCTATAACACAGTTGAGAGACAATGTTCCCTACTTGCCTCAGTTCATAACAGTGTGTAGGAAGTTGTTTGATAAAGTGGGCAAAGCTTATACTTGGGCCAGAAGGCAGAATATAGGAAACTACATGAAAACATGATTAATTCAGTGAAAATGACTGTAAACAGATGAGAACTTGTTTAGAACAGCTGAAAGAGATTCTCCAAGTCAGTTCTTAGTGTAGAAAAGGTAGCTAAGATAAGGGAAATCCATAATTCCAGTTAAGATCACATGAAACACTATGAATCCTATATTCGTTACTTAGAGGAGACTAGAGTGGTAAATGTATGTTATAAAAGGCAGTATACCATTGAAATAGAGAAAGAAACACGTTCGGGAGCTTTGGAAAGCCTTACACTTCACTGAAATGTAGTACTACACTCTATAACACAGTTGAGGGACAATGTTCCCTACTTGCCTCAGTTCATAACAGTGTGTAGGAAGTTGTTTGATAAAGTGGGCAAAGCTTATACTTGGGCCAGAAGGCAGAATATAGGAAACTACATGAAAACATGAATAATTCAATGAAAATGACTGTAAACAGATTGGAACTTGTTTTAGAACAGCTGAAAGAGATTCTCCAAGTCAGTTCTTAGTGTAGAAAAGGTAGCTAAGATCCCGGAAATCTTAATTCCAGTTAAGATCATATGAAACACTGTATGAATCCTATATTCTTTACTTAAAGGAGACTAGAGTGGTAAATGTGTGTTATACAAGGCAGAATACCATTGAAGTAGAGAAAGAAACACGTTCGGCAGCTTTGGAAAGCCTTACACTTCACTGAAATGTAGTACTACACTCTATAACACAGCTGTGAGACAAGGTTCCCTAGCTGCCTCAGTTCATAACAGTGTGTAGGAAGTTGTTTGATAAAGTGGGCAAAGCTTATACTTGGACCAGAAGGCAGAATATAGGAAACTACATGAAAACATGATTAATTCAGTGAAAATGACTGTAAACAGATGAGAACTTGTTTAGAACAGCTGAAAGAGATTCTCCAAGTCAGTTCTTAGTGTAGAAAAGGTAGCTAAGATAAGGGAAATCCATAATTCCACTTAAGATTACATGAAACACTGTATGAATTCTATATTCTTTACTTAAAGGAGACTAGAGTGGTAAATGTGTGTTATACAAGGCAGAATACCATTAAAATAGAGAAAGAAACACGTTCGGCAGCTTTTGAAATCCTTACACTTCACTGAAATGTAGTACTACACTCTATAACACAGTTGAGAGACAATGTTCCCGAGCTGCCTCAGTTCATAACAGTGTGTAGGAAGTTGTTTGATAAAGTGGTCAAAGCTTATACTTGGACCAGAAGGCAGAATATAGGAAACTACATGAAAACATGAATAATTCAGTGAAAATGACTGTAAACAGATTGGAACTTGTTTTAGAACAGCTGAAAGAGATTCTCCAAGTCAGTTCTTAGTGTAGAAAAGGTAGCTAAGATCCCGGAAATCTTAATTCCAGTTAAGATCACATAAAACACTGTATGAATCCTATATTCTTTACTTAAAGGAGACTAGAGTGGTAAATGTGTGTTATACAAGGCAGAATACCATTGAAGTAGAGAAAGAAACACGTTCGGCAGCTTTGGAAAGCCTTACACTTCACTGAAATGTAGTACTACACTCTATAACACAGTTGAGAGACAATGTTCCCTACTTGCCTCAGTTCATAACAGTGTGTAGGAAGTTGTTTGATAAAGTGGGCAAAGCTTATACTTGGGCCAGAAGGCAGAATATAGGAAACTACATGAAAACATGATTAATTCAGTGAAAATGACTGTAAACAGATGAGAACTTGTTTAGAACAGCTGAAAGAGATTCTCCAAGTCAGTTCTTAGTGTAGAAAAGGTAGCTAAGATAAGGGAAATCCATAATTCCAGTTAAGATCACATGAAACACTATGAATCCTATATTCTTTACTTAGAGGAGACTAGAGTGGTAAATGTGTGTTATACAAGGCAGAATACCATTGAAATAGAGAAAGAAACACGTTCGGGAGCTTTGGAAAGCCTTACACTTCACTGAAATGTAGTACTACACTCTATAACACAGTTGAGGGACAATGTTCCCTACTTGCCTCAGTTCATAACAGTGTGTAGGAAGTTGTTTGATAAAGTGGGCAAAGCTTATACTTGGGCCAGAAGGCAGAATATAGGAAACTACATGAAAACATGAATAATTCAGTGAAAATGACTGTAAACAGATTGGAACTTGTTTTAGAACAGCTGAAAGAGATTCTCCAAGTCAGTTCTTAGTGTAGAAAAGGTAGCTAAGATCCGGAAATCCTTAATTGGAGTTAAGATTACATGAAACACTGTATGAATCCTATATTCTTTACTTAAAGGAGACTAGAGTGAAAAATGTGTGTTATACAAGGCAGAATACCATTAAAATAGAGAAAGAAACACGTTCGGCAGTTTTGGAAATCCTTACACTTCACTGAAATGTAGTACTACACTCTATAACACAGTTGAGAGACAATGTTCCCGAGCTGCCTCAGTTCATAACAGTGTGTAGGAAGTTGTTTGATAAAGTGGGCAAAGCTTATACTTGGGCCAGAAGGCAGAATATAGGAAACTACATGAAAACATGAATAATTCAGTGAAAATGACTGTAAACAGATTGGAACTTGTTTTAGAACAGCTGAAAGAGATTCTCCAAGTCAGTTCTTAGTGTAGAAAAGGTAGCTAAGATCCGGGAAATCTTAATTCCAGTTAAGATCACATGAAACACTGTATGAATCCTATATTCTTTACTTAAAGGAGACTAGAGTGGTAAATGTGTGTTATACAAGGCAGAATACCATTGAAGTAGAGAAAGAAACACGTTCGGCAGCTTTGGAAAGCCTTACACTTCACTGAAATGTAGTACTACACTCTATAACACAGTTGAGAGACAATGTTCCCTACTTGCCTCAGTTCATAACAGTGTGTAGGAAGTTGTTTGATAAAGTGGGCAAAGCTTATACTTGGGCCAGAGGCAGAATATAGGAAACTACATGAAAACATGATTAATTCAGTGAAAATGACTGTAAACAGATGAGAACTTGCTTAGAACAGCTGAAAGAGATTCTCCAAGTCAGTTCTTAGTGTAGAAAAGGTAGCTAAGATCCGGGAAATCTTAATTCCAGTTAAGATCACATGAAACACTGTATGAATCCTATATTCTTTACTTAAAGGAGACTAGAGTGAAAAATGTGTGTTATACAAGGCAGAATACCATTAAAATAGAGAAAGAAACACGTTCGGCAGTTTTGGAAATCCTTACACGTGACTGAAATGTAGTACTACACTCTATAACACAGTTGAGAGACAATGTTCCCGAGCTGCCTCAGTTCATAACAGTGTGTAGGAAGTTGTTTGATAAAGTGGACAAAGCTTATACTTGGACCAGAAGGCAGAATATAGGAAACTACATGAAAACATGAATAATTCAGTGAAAATGACTGTAAACAGATTGGAACTTGTTTTAGAACAGCTGAAAGAGATTCTCCAAGTCAGTTCTTAGTGTAGAAAAGGTAGCTAAGATCCCGGAAATCTTAATTCCAGTTAAGATCACATGAAACACTGTATGAATCCAATATTCTTTACTTAGAGGAGACTAGAGTGGTAAATGTGTGTTATACAAGGCAGAATACCATTGAAGTAGAGAAAGAAACACGTTCGGCAGCTTTGGAAAGCCTTACACTTCACTGAAATGTAGTACTACACTCTATAACACAGTTGAGAGACAATGTTCCCTACTTGCCTCAGTTCATAACAGTGTGTAGGAAGTTGTTTGATAAAGTGGGCAAAGCTTATACTTGGGCCAGAAGGCAGAATATAGGAAACTACATGAAAACATGATTAATTCAGTGAAAATGACTGTAAACAGATGAGAACTTGTTTAGAACGTCTGAAAGAGATTCTCCAAGTCAGTTCTTAGTGTAGAAAAGGTAGCTAAGAGAAGGGAAATCCATAATTCCAGTTAAGATCACATGAAACACTATGAATCCTATATTCTTTACTTAGAGGAGACTAGAGTGGTAAATGTGTGTTATACAAGGCAGAATACCATTGAAATAGAGAAAGAAACACGTTCGGGAGCTTTGGAAAGCCTTACACTTCACTGAAATGTAGTACTACACTCTATAACACAGTTGAGAGACAATGTTCCCGAGCTGCCTCAGTTCATAACAGTGTGTAGGAAGTTGTTTGATAAAGTGGTCAAAGCTTATACTTGGACCAGAAGGCAGAATATAGGAAACTACATGAAAACATGAATAATTCAGTGAAAATGACTGTAAACAGATTGGAACTTGTTTTAGAACAGCTGAAAGAGATTCTCCAAGTCAGTTCTTAGTGTAGAAAAGGTAGCTAAGATCCCGGAAATCTTAATTCCAGTTAAGATCACATAAAACACTGTATGAATCCTATATTCTTTACTTAAAGGAGACTAGAGTGGTAAATGTGTGTTATACAAGGCAGAATACCATTGAAGTAGAGAAAGAAACACGTTCGGCAGCTTTGGAAAGCCTTACACTTCACTGAAATGTAGTACTACACTCTATAACACAGTTGAGAGACAATGTTCCCTACTTGCCTCAGTTCATAACAGTGTGTAGGAAGTTGTTTGATAAAGTGGGCAAAGCTTATACTTGGGCCAGAAGGCAGAATATAGGAAACTACATGAAAACATGATTAATTCAGTGAAAATGACTGTAAACAGATGAGAACTTGTTTAGAACAGCTGAAAGAGATTCTCCAAGTCAGTTCTTAGTGTAGAAAAGGTAGCTAAGATAAGGGAAATCCATAATTCCAGTTAAGATCACATGAAACACTATGAATCCTATATTCTTTACTTAGAGGAGACTAGAGTGGTAAATGTGTGTTATACAAGGCAGAATACCATTGAAATAGAGAAAGAAACACGTTCGGGAGCTTTGGAAAGCCTTACACTTCACTGAAATGTAGTACTACACTCTATAACACAGTTGAGGGACAATGTTCCCTACTTGCCTCAGTTCATAACAGTGTGTAGGAAGTTGTTTGATAAAGTGGGCAAAGCTTATACTTGGGCCAGAAGGCAGAATATAGGAAACTACATGAAAACATGAATAATTCAGTGAAAATGACTGTAAACAGATTGGAACTTGTTTTAGAACAGCTGAAAGAGATTCTCCAAGTCAGTTCTTAGTGTAGAAAAGGTAGCTAAGATCCGGAAATCCTTAATTGGAGTTAAGATTACATGAAACACTGTATGAATCCTATATTCTTTACTTAAAGGAGACTAGAGTGAAAAATGTGTGTTATACAAGGCAGAATACCATTAAAATAGAGAAAGAAACACGTTCGGCAGTTTTGGAAATCCTTACACTTCACTGAAATGTAGTACTACACTCTATAACACAGTTGAGAGACAATGTTCCCGAGCTGCCTCAGTTCATAACAGTGTGTAGGAAGTTGTTTGATAAAGTGGGCAAAGCTTATACTTGGGCCAGAAGGCAGAATATAGGAAACTACATGAAAACATGAATAATTCAGTGAAAATGACTGTAAACAGATTGGAACTTGTTTTAGAACAGCTGAAAGAGATTCTCCAAGTCAGTTCTTAGTGTAGAAAAGGTAGCTAAGATCCGGGAAATCTTAATTCCAGTTAAGATCACATGAAACACTGTATGAATCCTATATTCTTTACTTAAAGGAGACTAGAGTGGTAAATGTGTGTTATACAAGGCAGAATACCATTGAAGTAGAGAAAGAAACACGTTCGGCAGCTTTGGAAAGCCTTACACTTCACTGAAATGTAGTACTACACTCTATAACACAGTTGAGAGACAATGTTCCCTACTTGCCTCAGTTCATAACAGTGTGTAGGAAGTTGTTTGATAAAGTGGGCAAAGCTTATACTTGGGCCAGAGGCAGAATATAGGAAACTACATGAAAACATGATTAATTCAGTGAAAATGACTGTAAACAGATGAGAACTTGTTTAGAACAGCTGAAAGAGATTCTCCAAGTCAGTTCTTAGTGTAGAAAAGGTAGCTAAGATCCGGGAAATCTTAATTCCAGTTAAGATCACATGAAACACTGTATGAATCCTATATTCTTTACTTAAAGGAGACTAGAGTGAAAAATGTGTGTTATACAAGGCAGAATACCATTAAAATAGAGAAAGAAACACGTTCGGCAGTTTTGGAAATCCTTACACGTGACTGAAATGTAGTACTACACTCTATAACACAGTTGAGAGACAATGTTCCCGAGCTGCCTCAGTTCATAACAGTGTGTAGGAAGTTGTTTGATAAAGTGGACAAAGCTTATACTTGGACCAGAAGGCAGAATATAGGAAACTACATGAAAACATGAATAATTCAGTGAAAATGACTGTAAACAGATTGGAACTTGTTTTAGAACAGCTGAAAGAGATTCTCCAAGTCAGTTCTTAGTGTAGAAAAGGTAGCTAAGATCCCGGAAATCTTAATTCCAGTTAAGATCACATGAAACACTGTATGAATCCAATATTCTTTACTTAGAGGAGACTAGAGTGGTAAATGTGTGTTATACAAGGCAGAATACCATTGAAGTAGAGAAAGAAACACGTTCGGCAGCTTTGGAAAGCCTTACACTTCACTGAAATGTAGTACTACACTCTATAACACAGTTGAGAGACAATGTTCCCTACTTGCCTCAGTTCATAACAGTGTGTAGGAAGTTGTTTGATAAAGTGGGCAAAGCTTATACTTGGGCCAGAAGGCAGAATATAGGAAACTACATGAAAACATGATTAATTCAGTGAAAATGACTGTAAACAGATGAGAACTTGTTTAGAACGTCTGAAAGAGATTCTCCAAGTCAGTTCTTAGTGTAGAAAAGGTAGCTAAGAGAAGGGAAATCCATAATTCCAGTTAAGATCACATGAAACACTATGAATCCTATATTCTTTACTTAGAGGAGACTAGAGTGGTAAATGTGTGTTATACAAGGCAGAATACCATTGAAATAGAGAAAGAAACACGTTCGGGAGCTTTGGAAAGCCTTACACTTCACTGAAATGTAGTACTACACTCTATAACACAGTTGAGAGACAATGTTCCCGAGCTGCCTCAGTTCATAACAGTGTGTAGGAAGTTGTTTGATAAAGTGGTCAAAGCTTATACTTGGACCAGAAGGCAGAATATAGGAAACTACATGAAAACATGAATAATTCAGTGAAAATGACTGTAAACAGATTGGAACTTGTTTTAGAACAGCTGAAAGAGATTCTCCAAGTCAGTTCTTAGTGTAGAAAAGGTAGCTAAGATCCCGGAAATCTTAATTCCAGTTAAGATCACATAAAACACTGTATGAATCCTATATTCTTTACTTAAAGGAGACTAGAGTGGTAAATGTGTGTTATACAAGGCAGAATACCATTGAAGTAGAGAAAGAAACACGTTCGGCAGCTTTGGAAAGCCTTACACTTCACTGAAATGTAGTACTACACTCTATAACACAGTTGAGAGACAATGTTCCCTACTTGCCTCAGTTCATAACAGTGTGTAGGAAGTTGTTTGATAAAGTGGGCAAAGCTTATACTTGGGCCAGAAGGCAGAATATAGGAAACTACATGAAAACATGATTAATTCAGTGAAAATGACTGTAAACAGATGAGAACTTGTTTAGAACAGCTGAAAGAGATTCTCCAAGTCAGTTCTTAGTGTAGAAAAGGTAGCTAAGATAAGGGAAATCCATAATTCCAGTTAAGATCACATGAAACACTATGAATCCTATATTCGTTACTTAGAGGAGACTAGAGTGGTAAATGTATGTTATAAAAGGCAGAATACCATTGAAATAGAGAAAGAAACACGTTCGGGAGCTTTGGAAAGCCTTACACTTCACTGAAATGTAGTACTACACTCTATAACACAGTTGAGGGACAATGTTCCCTACTTGCCTCAGTTCATAACAGTGTGTAGGAAGTTGTTTGATAAAGTGGGCAAAGCTTATACTTGGGCCAGAAGGCAGAATATAGGAAACTACATGAAAACATGAATAATTCAATGAAAATGACTGTAAACAGATTGGAACTTGTTTTAGAACAGCTGAAAGAGATTCTCCAAGTCAGTTCTTAGTGTAGAAAAGGTAGCTAAGATCCCGGAAATCTTAATTCCAGTTAAGATCATATGAAACACTGTATGAATCCTATATTCTTTACTTAAAGGAGACTAGAGTGGTAAATGTGTGTTATACAAGGCAGAATACCATTGAAGTAGAGAAAGAAACACGTTCGGCAGCTTTGGAAAGCCTTACACTTCACTGAAATGTAGTACTACACTCTATAACACAGCTGTGAGACAAGGTTCCCTAGCTGCCTCAGTTCATAACAGTGTGTAGGAAGTTGTTTGATAAAGTGGGCAAAGCTTATACTTGGACCAGAAGGCAGAATATAGGAAACTACATGAAAACATGATTAATTCAGTGAAAATGACTGTAAACAGATGAGAACTTGTTTAGAACAGCTGAAAGAGATTCTCCAAGTCAGTTCTTAGTGTAGAAAAGGTAGCTAAGATAAGGGAAATCCATAATTCCACTTAAGATTACATGAAACACTGTATGAATTCTATATTCTTTACTTAAAGGAGACTAGAGTGGTAAATGTGTGTTATACAAGGCAGAATACCATTAAAATAGAGAAAGAAACACGTTCGGCAGCTTTTGAAATCCTTACACTTCACTGAAATGTAGTACTACACTCTATAACACATTTGAGAGACAATGTTCCCGAGCTGCCTCAGTTCATAACAGTGTGTAGGAAGTTGTTTGATAAAGTGGTCAAAGCTTATACTTGGAAAAGAAGGCAGAATATAGGAAACTACATGAAAACATGAATAATTCAGTGAAAATGACTGTAAACAGATTGGAACTTGTTTTAGAACAGCTGAAAGAGATTCTCCAAGTCAGTTCTTAGTGTAGAAAAGGTAGCTAAGATCCGGGAAATCTTAATTCCAGTTAAGATCACATGAAACACTGTATGAATCCTATATTCTTTACTTAAAGGAGACTAGAGTGGTAAATGTGTGTTATACAAGGCAGAATACCATTGAAATAGAGAAAGAAACACGTTCGGCAGCTATGGAAAGCTATACACTTCACTGAAATGTAGTACTACACTCTATAACACAGCTGTGAGACAATGTTCCCTAGCTGCCTCAGTTCATAACAGTGTGTAGGAAGTTGTTTGATAAAGTGGGCAAAGCTTATACTTGGACCAGAAGGCAGAATATAGGAAACTACATGAAAACATGATTAATTCAGTGAAAATGACTGTAAACAGATGAGAACTTGTTTAGAACAGCTGAAAGAGATTCTCCAAGTCAGTTCTTAGTGTAGAAAAGGTAGCTAAGATAAGGGAAATCCATAATTCCAGTTAAGATTACATGAAACACTGTAAGAATTCTATATTCTTTACTTAAAGGAGACTAGAGTGGTAAATGTGTGTTATACAAGGCAGAATACCATTAAAATAGAGAAAGAAACACGTTCGGCAGCTTTTGAAATCCTTACACTTCACTGAAATGTAGTACTACACTCTATAACACAGTTGAGAGACAATGTTCCCGAGCTGCCTCAGTTCATAACAGTGTGTAGGAAGTTGTTTGATAAAGTGGTCAAAGCTTATACTTGGACCAGAAGGCAGAATATAGGAAACTACATGAAAACATGAATAATTCAGTGAAAATGACTGTAAACAGATTGGAACTTGTTTTAGAACAGCTGAAAGAGATTCTCCAAGTCAGTTCTTAGTGTAGAAAAGGTAGCTAAGATCCGGGAAATCTTAATTCCAGTTAAGATCACATGAAACACTGTATGAATCCTATATTCTTTACTTAAAGGAGACTAGAGTGGTAAATGTGTGTTATACAAGGCAGAATACCATTGAAGTAGAGAAAGAAACACGTTCGGCAGCTTTGGAAAGCCTTACACTTCACTGAAATGTAGTACTACACTCTATAACACAGTTGAGAGACAATGTTCCCTACTTGCCTCAGTTCATAACAGTGTGTAGGAAGTTGTTTGATAAAGTGGGCAAAGCTTATACTTGGGCCAGAAGGCAGAATATAGGAAACTACATGAAAACATGCTTAATTCAGTGAAAATGACTGTAAACAGATTAGAACTTGTTTAGAACAGCTGAAAGAGATTCTCCAAGTCAGTTCTTAGTGTAGAAAAGGTAGCTAAGATCCGGGAAATCTTAATTCCAGTTAAGATCACATGAAACACTGTATGAATCCTATATTCTTTACTTAAAGGAGACTAGAGTGGTAAATGTGTGTTATACAAGGCAGAATACCATTGAAAAAGAGAAAGAAACACGTTCGGCAGCTATGGAAAGCCTTACACTTCACTGAAATGTAGTACTACAGTCTATAACACAGCTGTGAGACAATGTTCCCTAGCTGCCTCAGTTCATAACAGTGTGTAGGAAGTTGTTTGATAAAGTGGGCAAAGCTTATACTTGGACCAGAAGGCAGAATATAGGAAACTACATGAAAACATGATTAATTCAGTGAAAATGACTGTAAACAGATGAGAACTTGTTAAGAACAGCTGAAAGAGATTCTCCAAGTCAGTTCTTAGTGTAGAAAAGGTAGCTAAGATAAGGGAAATCCATAATTCCAGTTAAGATTACATGAAACACTGTATGAATTCTATATTCTTTACTTAAAGGAGACTAGAGTGGTAAATGTGTGTTATACAAGGCAGAATACCATTAAAATAGAGAAAGAAACACGTTCGGCAGCTTTTGAAATCCTTACACTTCACTGAAATGTAGTACTACACTCTATAACACAGTTGAGAGACAATGTTCCCGAGCTGCCTCAGTTCATAACAGTGTGTAGGAAGTTGTTTGATAAAGTGGTCAAAGCTTATACTTGGACCAGACGGCAGAATATAGGAAACTACATGAAAACATGAATAATTCAGTGAAAATGACTGTAAACAGATTGGAACTTGTTTTAGAACAGCTGAAAGAGATTCTCCAAGTCAGTTCTTAGTGTAGAAAAGGTAGCTAAGATCCGGGAAATCTTAATTCCAGTTAAGATCACATGAAACACTATGAATCCTATATTCTTTACTTAGAGGAGACTAGAGTGGTAAATGTGTGTTATACAAGGCAGAATACCATTGAAATAGAGAAAGAAACACGTTCGGGAGCTTTGGAAAGCCTTACACTTCACTGAAATGTAGTACTACACTCTATAACACAGTTGAGGGACAATGTTCCCTACTTGCCTCAGTTCATAACAGTGTGTAGGAAGTTGTTTGATAAAGTGGGCAAAGCTTATACTTGGGCCAGAAGGCAGAATATAGGAAACTACATGAAAACATGAATAATTCAGTGAAAATGACTGTAAACAGATTGGAACTTGTTTTAGAACAGCTGAAAGAGATTCTCCAAGTCAGTTCTTAGTGTAGAAAAGGTAGCTAAGATCCGGAAATCCTTAATTGGAGTTAAGATTACATGAAACACTGTATGAATCCTATATTCTTTACTTAAAGGAGACTAGAGTGAAAAATGTGTGTTATACAAGGCAGAATACCATTAAAATAGAGAAAGAAACACGTTCGGCAGTTTTGGAAATCCTTACACGTGACTGAAATGTAGTACTACACTCTATAATACAGTTGAGAGACAATGTTCCCTACTTGCCTCAGTTCATAACAGTGTGTAGGAAGTTGTTTGATAAAGTGGGCAAAGCTTATACTTGGGCCAGAAGGCAGAATATAGGAAACTACATGAAAACATGAATAATTCAGTGAAAATGACTGTAAACAGATTGGAACTTGTTTTAGAACAGCTGAAAGAGATTCTCCAAGTCAGTTCTTAGTGTAGAAAAGGTAGCTAAGATCCGGGAAATCTTAATTCCAGTTAAGATCACATGAAACACTGTATGAATCCTATATTCTTTACTTAAAGGAGACTAGAGTGGTAAATGTGTGTTATACAAGGCAGAATACCATTGAAAAAGAGAAAGAAACACGTTCGGCAGCTATGGAAAGCCTTACACTTCACTGAAATGTAGTACTACAGTCTATAACACAGCTGTGAGACAATGTTCCCTAGCTGCCTCAGTTCATAACAGTGTGTAGGAAGTTGTTTGATAAAGTGGGCAAAGCTTATACTTGGACCAGAAGGCAGAATATAGGAAACTACATGAAAACATGATTAATTCAGTGAAAATGACTGTAAACAGATGAGAACTTGTTAAGAACAGCTGAAAGAGATTCTCCAAGTCAGTTCTTAGTGTAGAAAAGGTAGCTAAGATAAGGGAAATCCATAATTCCAGTTAAGATTACATGAAACACTGTATGAATTCTATATTCTTTACTTAAAGGAGACTAGAGTGGTAAATGTGTGTTATACAAGGCAGAATACCATTAAAATAGAGAAAGAAACACGTTCGGCAGCTTTTGAAATCCTTACACTTCACTGAAATGTAGTACTACACTCTATAACACAGTTGAGAGACAATGTTCCCGAGCTGCCTCAGTTCATAACAGTGTGTAGGAAGTTGTTTGATAAAGTGGTCAAAGCTTATACTTGGACCAGACGGCAGAATATAGGAAACTACATGAAAACATGAATAATTCAGTGAAAATGACTGTAAACAGATTGGAACTTGTTTTAGAACAGCTGAAAGAGATTCTCCAAGTCAGTTCTTAGTGTAGAAAAGGTAGCTAAGATCCGGGAAATCTTAATTCCAGTTAAGATCACATGAAACACTATGAATCCTATATTCTTTACTTAGAGGAGACTAGAGTGGTAAATGTGTGTTATACAAGGCAGAATACCATTGAAATAGAGAAAGAAACACGTTCGGGAGCTTTGGAAAGCCTTACACTTCACTGAAATGTAGTACTACACTCTATAACACAGTTGAGGGACAATGTTCCCTACTTGCCTCAGTTCATAACAGTGTGTAGGAAGTTGTTTGATAAAGTGGGCAAAGCTTATACTTGGGCCAGAAGGCAGAATATAGGAAACTACATGAAAACATGAATAATTCAGTGAAAATGACTGTAAACAGATTGGAACTTGTTTTAGAACAGCTGAAAGAGATTCTCCAAGTCAGTTCTTAGTGTAGAAAAGGTAGCTAAGATCCGGAAATCCTTAATTGGAGTTAAGATTACATGAAACACTGTATGAATCCTATATTCTTTACTTAAAGGAGACTAGAGTGAAAAATGTGTGTTATACAAGGCAGAATACCATTAAAATAGAGAAAGAAACACGTTCGGCAGTTTTGGAAATCCTTACACGTGACTGAAATGTAGTACTACACTCTATAATACAGTTGAGAGACAATGTTCCCTACTTGCCTCAGTTCATAACAGTGTGTAGGAAGTTGTTTGATAAAGTGGGCAAAGCTTATACTTGGGCCAGAAGGCAGAATATAGGAAACTACATGAAAACATGAATAATTCAGTGAAAATGACTGTAAACAGATTGGAACTTGTTTTAGAACAGCTGAAAGAGATTCTCCAAGTCAGTTCTTAGTGTAGAAAAGGTAGCTAAGATCCGGGAAATCTTAATTCCAGTTAAGATCACATGAAACACTGTATGAATCCTATATTCTTTACTTAAAGGAGACTAGAGTGGAAAATGTGTGTTATACAAGGCAGAATACCATTGAAATAGAGAAAGAAACACGTTCGGCAGCTTTTGAAATCCTTACACTTCACTGAAATGTAGTACTACACTCTATAACACAGTTGAGAGACAATGTTCCCGAGCTGCCTCAGTTCATAACAGTGTGTAGGAAGTTGTTTGATAAAGTGGTCAAAGCTTATACTTGGACCAGAAGGCAGAATATAGGAAACTACATGAAAACATGAATAATTCAGTGAAAATGACTGTAAACAGATTGGAACTTGTTTTAGAACAGCTGAAAGAGATTCTCCAAGTCAGTTCTTAGTGTAGAAAAGGTAGCTAAGATAAGGGAAATCCATAATTCCAGTTAAGATCACATGAAACACTGTATGAATCCTATATTCTTTACTTAAAGGAGACTAGAGTGGTAAATGTGTGTTATACAAGGCAGAATACCATTGAAGTAGAGAAAGAAACACGTTCGGCAGCTTTGGAAAGCCTTACACTTCACTGAAATGTAGTACTACACTCTATAACACAGTTGAGAGACAATGTTCCCTACTTGCCTCAGTTCATAACAGTGTGTAGGAAGTTGTTTGATAAAGTGGGCAAAGCTTATACTTGGGCCAGAAGGCAGAATATAGGAAACTACATGAAAACATGATTAATTCAGTGAAAATGACTGTAAACAGATGAGAACTTGTTTAGAACAGCTGAAAGAGATTCTCCAAGTCAGTTCTTAGTGTAGAAAAGGTAGCTAAGATCCGGGAAATCTTAATTCAAGTTAAGATCACATGAAACACTGTATGAATCCTATATTCTTTACTTAAAGGAGACTAGAGTGAAAAATGTGTGTTATACAAGGCAGAATACCATTAAAATAGAGAAAGAAACACGTTCGGCAGTTTTGGAAATCCTTACACGTGACTGAAATGTAGTACTACACTCTATAACACAGTTGAGAGACAATGTTCCCGAGCTGCCTCAGTTCATAACAGTGTGTAGGAAGTTGTTTGATAAAGTGGACAAAGCTTATACTTGGACCAGAAGGCAGAATATAGGAAACTACATGAAAACATGATTAATTCAGTGAAAATGACTGTAAACAGATGAGAACTTGTTTAGAACGTCTGAAAGAGATTCTCCAAGTCAGTTCTTAGTGTAGAAAAGGTAGCTAAGAGAAGGGAAATCCATAATTCCAGTTAAGATCACATGAAACACTATGAATCCTATATTCTTTACTTAGAGGAGACTAGAGTGGTAAATGTGTGTTATACAAGGCAGAATACCATTGAAATAGAGAAAGAAACACGTTCGGGAGCTTTGGAAAGCCTTACACTTCACTGAAATGTAGTACTACACTCTATAACACAGTTGAGGGACAATGTTCCCTACTTGCCTCAGTTCATAACAGTGTGTAGGAAGTTGTTTGATAAAGTGGGCAAAGCTTATACTTGGGCCAGAAGGCAGAATATAGGAAACTACATGAAAACATGAATAATTCAGTGAAAATGTCTGTAAACAGATTGGAACTTGTTTTAGAACAGCTGAAAGAGATTCTCCAAGTCAGTTCTTAGTGTAGAAAAGGTAGCTAAGATAAGGGAAATCCATAATTCCAGTTAAGATTACATGAAACACTGTATGAATTCTATATTCTTTACTTAAAGGAGACTAGAGTGGTAAATGTGTGTTATACAAGGCAGAATACCATTAAAATAGAGAAAGAAACACGTTCGGCAGCTTTTGAAATCCTTACACTTCACTGAAATGTAGTACTACACTCTATAACACAGTTGAGAGACAATGTTCCCGAGCTGCCTCAGTTCATAACAGTGTGTAGGAAGTTGTTTGATAAAGTGGTCAAAGCTTATACTTGGACCAGAAGGCAGAATATAGGAAACTACATGAAAACATGAATAATTCAGTGAAAATGACTGTAAACAGATTGGAACTTGTTTTAGAACAGCTGAAAGAGATTCTCCAAGTCAGTTCTTAGTGTAGAAAAGGTAGCTAAGATCCGGGAAATCTTAATTCCAGTTAAGATCACATGAAACACTGTATGAATCCTATATTCTTTACTTAAAGGAGACTAGAGTGGTAAATGTGTGTTATACAAGGCAGAATACCATTGAAGTAGAGAAAGAAACAGGTTCGGCAGCTTTGGAAAGCCTTACACTTCACTGAAATGTAGTACTACACTCTATAACACAGTTGAGAGACAATGTTCCCTACTTGCCTCAGTTCATAACAGTGTGTAGGAAGTTGTTTGATAAAGTGGGCAAAGCTTATACTTGGGCCAGAAGGCAGAATATAGGAAACTACATGAAAACATGAATAATTCAGTGAAAATGACTGTAAACAGATTGGAACTTGTTTTAGAACAGCTGAAAGAGATTCTCCAAGTCAGTTCTTAGTGTAGAAAAGGTAGCTAAGATCCGGAAATCCTTAATTGGAGTTAAGATTACATGAAACACGGTATGAATCCTATATTCTTTACTTAAAGGAGACTAGAGTGAAAAATGTGTGTTATACAAGGCAGAGTACCATTAAAATAGAGAAAGAAACACGTTCGGCAGTTTTGGAAATCCTTACACGTGACTGAAATGTAGTACTACACTCTATAACACAGTTGAGAGACAATGTTCCCGAGCTGCCTCAGTTCATAACAGTGTGTAGGAAGTTGTTTGATAAAGTGGTCAAAGCTTATACTTGGACCAGAAGGCAGAATATAGGAAACTACATGAAAACATGAATAATTCAGTGAAAATGACTGTAAACAGATTGGAACCTGTTTTAGAACAGCTGAAAGAGATTCTCCAAGTCAGTTCTTAGTGTAGAAAAGGTAGCAAAGATCCCGGAAATCTTAATTCCAGTTAAGATCACATGAAACACTGTATGAATCCTATATTCTTTACTTAAAGGAGACTAGAGTGGTAAATGTGTGTTATACAAGGCAGAATACCATTGAAGTAGAGAAAGAAACACGTTCGGCAGCTTTGGAAAGCCTTACACTTCACTGAAATGTAGTACTACACTCTATAATACAGTTGAGAGACAATGTTCCCTACTTGCCTCAGTTCATAACAGTGTGTAGGAAGTTGTTTGATAAAGTGGGCAAAGCTTATACTTGGGCCAGAAGGCAGAATATAGGAAACTACATGAAAACATGATTAATTCAGTGAAAATGACTGTAAACAGATGAGAACTTGTTTAGAACAGCTGAAAGAGATTCTCCAAGTCAGTTCTTAGTGTAGAAAAGGTAGCTAAGATAAGGGAAATCCATAATTCCAGTTAAGATCACATGAAACACTATGAATCCTATATTCTTTACTTAGAGGAGACTAGAGTGGTAAATGTGTGTTATAAAAGGCAGAATACCATTGAAAAAGAGAAAGAAACACGTTCGGCAGCTTTGGAAAGCCTTACACTTCACTGAAATGTAGTACTACACTCTATAACACAGTTGAGGGACAATGTTCCCTACTTGCCTCAGTTCATAACAGTGTGTAGGAAGTTGTTTGATAAAGTGGGCAAAGCTTATACTTGGACCAGAAGGCAGAATATAGGAAACTACATGAAAACATGATTAATTCAGTGAAAATGACTGTAAACAGATTGGAACTTGTTTTAGAACAGCTGAAAGAGATTCTCCAAGTCAGTTCTTAGTGTAGAAAAGGTAGCTAAGATCCGGGAAATCTTAATTCCAGTTAAGATCACATGAAACACTGTATGAATCCTATATTCTTTACTTAAAGGAGACTAGAGTGGTAAATGTGTGTTATACAAGGCAGAATACCATTGAAATAGAGAAAGAAACACGTTCGGCAGCTATGGAAAGCCTTACACTTCACTGAAATGTAGTACTACACTCTATAACACAGCTGTGAGACAATGTTCCCAAGCTGCCTCAGTTCATAACAGTGTGTAGGAAGTTGTTTGATAAAGTGGGCAAAGCTTATACTTGGACCAGAAGGCAGAATATAGGAAACTACATGAAAACATGATTAATTCAGTGAAAATGACTGTAAACAGATGAGAACTTGTTTAGAACAGCTGAAAGAGATTCTCCAAGTCAGTTCTTAGTGTAGAAAAGGTAGCTAAGATCCGGGAAATCTTAATTCCAGTTAAGATCACATGAAACACTGTATGAATCCTATATTCTTTACTTAAAGGAGACTAGAGTGGTAAATGTGTGTTATACAAGGCAGAATACCATTGAAGTAGAGAAAGAAACACGTTCGGCAGCTTTGGAAAGCCTTACACTTCACTGAAATGTAGTACTACACTCTATAACACAGTTGAGAGACAATGTTCCCTACTTGCCTCAGTTCATAACAGTGTGTAGGAAGTTGTTTGATAAAGTGGGCAAAGCTTATACTTGGGCCAGAAGGCAGAATATAGGAAACTACATGAAAACATGAATAATTCAGTGAAAATGACTGTAAACAGATTGGAACTTGTTTTAGAACAGCTGAAAGAGATTCTCCAAGTCAGTTCTTAGTGTAGAAAAGGTAGCTAAGATCCGGGAAATCTTAATTCCAGTTAAGATCACATGAAACACTGTATGAATCCTATATTCTTTACTTAAAGGAGACTAGAGTGGTAAATGTGTGTTATACAAGGCAGAATACCATTGAAGTAGAGAAAGAAACACGTTCGGCAGCTTTGGAAAGCCTTACACTTCACTGAAATGTAGTACTACACTCTATAACACAGTTGAGAGACAATGTTCCCTACTTGCCTCAGTTCATAACAGTGTGTAGGAAGTTGTTTGATAAAGTGGGCAAAGCTTATACTTGGGCCAGAAGGCAGAATATAGGAAACTACATGAAAACATGAATAATTCAGTGAAAATGACTGTAAACAGATTGGAACTTGTTTTAGAACAGCTGAAAGAGATTCTCCAAGTCAGTTCTTAGTGTAGAAAAGGTAGCTAAGATCCGGGAAATCTTAATTCCAGTTAAGATCACATGAAACACTGTATGAATCCTATATTCTTTACTTAAAGGAGACTAGAGTGGTAAATGTGTGTTATACAAGGCAGAATACCATTGAAATAGAGAAAGAAACACGTTCGGCAGCTATGGAAAGCCTTACACTTCACTGAAATGTAGTACTACACTCTATAACACAGCTGTGAGACAATGTTCCCTAGCTGCCTCAGTTCATAACAGTGTGTAGGAAGTTGTTTGATAAAGTGGGCAAAGCTTATACTTGGACCAGAAGGCAGAATATAGGAAACTACATGAAAACATGATTAATTCAGTGAAAATGACTGTAAACAGATGAGAACTTGTTTAGAACAGCTGAAAGAGATTCTCCAAGTCAGTTCTTAGTGTAGAAAAGGTAGCTAAGATAAGGGAAATCCATAATTCCAGTTAAGATTACATGAAACACTGTATGAATCCTATATTCTTTACTTAAAGGAGACTAGAGTGGTAAATGTGTGTTATACAAGGCAGAATACCATTGAAATAGAGAAAGAAACACGTTCGGCAGCTTTTGAAATCCTTACACTTCACTGAAATGTAGTACTACACTCTATAACACAGTTGAGAGACAATGTTCCCGAGCTGCCTCAGTTCATAACAGTGTGTAGGAAGTTGTTTGATAAAGTGGGCAAAGCTTATACTTGGGCCAGAAGGCAGAATATAGGAAACTACATGAAAACATGAATAATTCAGTGAAAATGACTGTAAACAGATTGGAACTTGTTTTAGAACAGCTGAAAGAGATTCTCCAAGTCAGTTCTTAGTGTAGAAAAGGTAGCTAAGATCCCGGAAATCTTAATTCCAGTTAAGATCACATGAAACACTGTATGAATCCAATATTCTTTACTTAGAGGAGACTAGAGTGGTAAATGTGTGTTATACAAGGCAGAATACCATTGAAGTAGAGAAAGAAACACGTTAGGCAGCTTTGGAAAGCCTTACACTTCACTGAAATGTAGTACTACACTCTATAACACAGTTGAGAGACAATGTTCCCTACTTGCCTCAGTTCATAACAGTGTGTAGGAAGTTGTTTGATAAAGTGGGCAAAGCTTATACTTGGGCCAGAAGGCAGAATATAGGAAACTACATGAAAACATGATTAATTCAGTGAAAATGACTGTAAACAGATGAGAACTTGTTTAGAACGTCTGAAAGAGATTCTCCAAGTCAGTTCTTAGTGTAGAAAAGGTAGCTAAGAGAAGGGAAATCCATAATTCCAGTTAAGATCACATGAAACACTATGAATCCTATATTCTTTACTTAGAGGAGACTAGAGTGGTAAATGTGTGTTATACAAGGCAGAATACCATTGAAATAGAGAAAGAAACACGTTCGGGAGCTTTGGAAAGCCTTACACTTCACTGAAATGTAGTACTACACTCTATAACACAGTTGAGGGACAATGTTCCCTACTTGCCTCAGTTCATAACAGTGTGTAGGAAGTTGTTTGATAAAGTGGGCAAAGCTTATACTTGGGCCAGAAGGCAGAATATAGGAAACTACATGAAAACATGAATAATTCAGTGAAAATGACTGTAAACAGATTGGAACTTGTTTTAGAACAGCTGAAAGAGATTCTCCAAGTCAGTTCTTAGTGTAGAAAAGGTAGCTAAGATAAGGGAAATCCATAATTCCAGTTAAGATTACATGAAACACTGTATGAATTCTATATTCTTTACTTAAAGGAGACTAGAGTGGTAAATGTGTGTTATACAAGGCAGAATACCATTAAAATAGAGAAAGAAACACGTTCGGCAGCTTTTGAAATCCTTACACTTCACTGAAATGTAGTACTACACTCTATAACACAGTTGAGAGACAATGTTCCCGAGCTGCCTCAGTTCATAACAGTGTGTAGGAAGTTGTTTGATAAAGTGGTCAAAGCTTATACTTGGACCAGAAGGCAGAATATAGGAAACTACATGAAAACATGAATAATTCAGTGAAAATGACTGTAAACAGATTGGAACTTGTTTTAGAACAGCTGAAAGAGATTCTCCAAGTCAGTTCTTAGTGTAGAAAAGGTAGCTAAGATCCGGGAAATCTTAATTCCAGTTAAGATCACATGAAACACTGTATGAATCCTATATTCTTTACTTAAAGGAGACTAGAGTGGTAAATGTGTGTTATACAAGGCAGAATACCATTGAAGTAGAGAAAGAAACAGGTTCGGCAGCTTTGGAAAGCCTTACACTTCACTGAAATGTAGTACTACACTCTATAACACAGTTGAGAGACAATGTTCCCTACTTGCCTCAGTTCATAACAGTGTGTAGGAAGTTGTTTGATAAAGTGGGCAAAGCTTATACTTGGGCCAGAAGGCAGAATATAGGAAACTACATGAAAACATGATTAATTCAGTGAAAATGACTGTAAACAGATGAGAACTTGTTTAGAACGTCTGAAAGAGATTCTCCAAGTCAGTTCTTAGTGTAGAAAAGGTAGCTAAGATCCGGGAAATCTTAATTCCAGTTAAGATCACATGAAACACTGTATGAATCCTATATTCTTTACTTAAAGGAGACTAGAGTGAAAAATGTGTGTTATACAAGGCAAAATACCATTAAAATAGAGAAAGAAACACGTTCGGCAGTTTTGGAAATCCTTACACGTGACTGAAATGTAGTACTACACTCTATAACACAGTTGAGAGACAATGTTCCCGAGCTGCCTCAGTTCATAACAGTGTGTAGGAAGTTGTTTGATAAAGTGGACAAAGCTTATACTTGGGCCAGAAGGCAGAATATAGGAAACTACATGAAAACATGATTAATTCAGTGAAAATGACTGTAAACAGATGAGAACTTGTTTAGAACGTCTGAAAGAGATTCTCCAAGTCAGTTCTTAGTGTAGAAAAGGTAGCTAAGAGAAGGGAAATCCATAATTCCAGTTAAGATCACATGAAACACTATGAATCCTATATTCTTTACTTAGAGGAGACTAGAGTGGTAAATGTGTGTTATACAAGGCAGAATACCATTGAAATAGAGAAAGAAACACGTTCGGGAGCTTTGGAAAGCCTTACACTTCACTGAAATGTAGTACTACACTCTATAACACAGTTGAGAGACAATGTTCCCGAGCTGCCTCAGTTCATAACAGTGTGTAGGAAGTTGTTTGATAAAGTGGTCAAAGCTTATACTTGGACCAGAAGGCAGAATATAGGAAACTACATGAAAACATGAATAATTCAGTGAAAATGACTGTAAACAGATTGGAACTTGTTTTAGAACAGCTGAAAGAGATTCTCCAAGTCAGTTCTTAGTGTAGAAAAGGTAGCTAAGATCCCGGAAATCTTAATTCCAGTTAAGATCACATAAAACACTGTATGAATCCTATATTCTTTACTTAAAGGAGACTAGAGTGGTAAATGTGTGTTATACAAGGCAGAATACCATTGAAGTAGAGAAAGAAACACGTTCGGCAGCTTTGGAAAGCCTTACACTTCACTGAAATGTAGTACTACACTCTATAACACAGTTGAGAGACAATGTTCCCTACTTGCCTCAGTTCATAACAGTGTGTAGGAAGTTGTTTGATAAAGTGGGCAAAGCTTATACTTGGGCCAGAAGGCAGAATATAGGAAACTACATGAAAACATGATTAATTCAGTGAAAATGACTGTAAACAGATGAGAACTTGTTTAGAACAGCTGAAAGAGATTCTCCAAGTCAGTTCTTAGTGTAGAAAAGGTAGCTAAGATAAGGGAAATCCATAATTCCAGTTAAGATCACATGAAACACTATGAATCCTATATTCTTTACTTAGAGGAGACTAGAGTGGTAAATGTGTGTTATACAAGGCAGAATACCATTGAAATAGAGAAAGAAACACGTTCGGGAGCTTTGGAAAGCCTTACACTTCACTGAAATGTAGTACTACACTCTATAACACAGTTGAGGGACAATGTTCCCTACTTGCCTCAGTTCATAACAGTGTGTAGGAAGTTGTTTGATAAAGTGGGCAAAGCTTATACTTGGGCCAGAAGGCAGAATATAGGAAACTACATGAAAACATGAATAATTCAGTGAAAATGACTGTAAACAGATTGGAACTTGTTTTAGAACAGCTGAAAGAGATTCTCCAAGTCAGTTCTTAGTGTAGAAAAGGTAGCTAAGATCCGGAAATCCTTAATTGGAGTTAAGATTACATGAAACACTGTATGAATCCTATATTCTTTACTTAAAGGAGACTAGAGTGAAAAATGTGTGTTATACAAGGCAGAATACCATTAAAATAGAGAAAGAAACACGTTCGGCAGTTTTGGAAATCCTTACACTTCACTGAAATGTAGTACTACACTCTATAACACAGTTGAGAGACAATGTTCCCGAGCTGCCTCAGTTCATAACAGTGTGTAGGAAGTTGTTTGATAAAGTGGGCAAAGCTTATACTTGGGCCAGAAGGCAGAATATAGGAAACTACATGAAAACATGAATAATTCAGTGAAAATGACTGTAAACAGATTGGAACTTGTTTTAGAACAGCTGAAAGAGATTCTCCAAGTCAGTTCTTAGTGTAGAAAAGGTAGCTAAGATCCGGGAAATCTTAATTCCAGTTAAGATCACATGAAACACTGTATGAATCCTATATTCTTTACTTAAAGGAGACTAGAGTGGTAAATGTGTGTTATACAAGGCAGAATACCATTGAAGTAGAGAAAGAAACACGTTCGGCAGCTTTGGAAAGCCTTACACTTCACTGAAATGTAGTACTACACTCTATAACACAGTTGAGAGACAATGTTCCCTACTTGCCTCAGTTCATAACAGTGTGTAGGAAGTTGTTTGATAAAGTGGGCAAAGCTTATACTTGGGCCAGAGGCAGAATATAGGAAACTACATGAAAACATGATTAATTCAGTGAAAATGACTGTAAACAGATGAGAACTTGTTTAGAACAGCTGAAAGAGATTCTCCAAGTCAGTTCTTAGTGTAGAAAAGGTAGCTAAGATCCGGGAAATCTTAATTCCAGTTAAGATCACATGAAACACTGTATGAATCCTATATTCTTTACTTAAAGGAGACTAGAGTGAAAAATGTGTGTTATACAAGGCAGAATACCATTAAAATAGAGAAAGAAACACGTTCGGCAGTTTTGGAAATCCTTACACGTGACTGAAATGTAGTACTACACTCTATAACACAGTTGAGAGACAATGTTCCCGAGCTGCCTCAGTTCATAACAGTGTGTAGGAAGTTGTTTGATAAAGTGGACAAAGCTTATACTTGGACCAGAAGGCAGAATATAGGAAACTACATGAAAACATGAATAATTCAGTGAAAATGACTGTAAACAGATTGGAACTTGTTTTAGAACAGCTGAAAGAGATTCTCCAAGTCAGTTCTTAGTGTAGAAAAGGTAGCTAAGATCCCGGAAATCTTAATTCCAGTTAAGATCACATGAAACACTGTATGAATCCAATATTCTTTACTTAGAGGAGACTAGAGTGGTAAATGTGTGTTATACAAGGCAGAATACCATTGAAGTAGAGAAAGAAACACGTTCGGCAGCTTTGGAAAGCCTTACACTTCACTGAAATGTAGTACTACACTCTATAACACAGTTGAGAGACAATGTTCCCTACTTGCCTCAGTTCATAACAGTGTGTAGGAAGTTGTTTGATAAAGTGGGCAAAGCTTATACTTGGGCCAGAAGGCAGAATATAGGAAACTACATGAAAACATGATTAATTCAGTGAAAATGACTGTAAACAGATGAGAACTTGTTTAGAACGTCTGAAAGAGATTCTCCAAGTCAGTTCTTAGTGTAGAAAAGGTAGCTAAGAGAAGGGAAATCCATAATTCCAGTTAAGATCACATGAAACACTATGAATCCTATATTCTTTACTTAGAGGAGACTAGAGTGGTAAATGTGTGTTATACAAGGCAGAATACCATTGAAATAGAGAAAGAAACACGTTCGGGAGCTTTGGAAAGCCTTACACTTCACTGAAATGTAGTACTACACTCTATAACACAGTTGCGAGACAATGTTCCCGAGCTGCCTCAGTTCATAACAGTGTGTAGGAAGTTGTTTGATAAAGTGGTCAAAGCTTATACTTGGACCAGAAGGCAGAATATAGGAAACTACATGAAAACATGAATAATTCAGTGAAAATGACTGTAAACAGATTGGAACTTGTTTTAGAACAGCTGAAAGAGATTCTCCAAGTCAGTTCTTAGTGTAGAAAAGGTAGCTAAGATCCCGGAAATCTTAATTCCAGTTAAGATCACATAAAACACTGTATGAATCCTATATTCTTTACTTAAAGGAGAATAGAGTGGTAAATGTGTGTTATACAAGGCAGAATACCATTGAAGTAGAGAAAGAAACACGTTCGGCAGCTTTGGAAAGCCTTACACTTCACTGAAATGTAGTACTACACTCTATAACACAGTTGAGAGACAATGTTCCCTACTTGCCTCAGTTCATAACAGTGTGTAGGAAGTTGTTTGATAAAGTGGGCAAAGCTTATACTTGGGCCAGAAGGCAGAATATAGGAAACTACATGAAAACATGATTAATTCAGTGAAAATGACTGTAAACAGATGAGAACTTGTTTAGAACAGCTGAAAGAGATTCTCCAAGTCAGTTCTTAGTGTAGAAAAGGTAGCTAAGATAAGGGAAATCCATAATTCCAGTTAAGATCACATGAAACACTATGAATCCTATATTCGTTACTTAGAGGAGACTAGAGTGGTAAATGTATGTTATAAAAGGCAGAATACCATTGAAATAGAGAAAGAAACACGTTCGGGAGCTTTGGAAAGCCTTACACTTCACTGAAATGTAGTACTACACTCTATAACACAGTTGAGGGACAATGTTCCCTACTTGCCTCAGTTCATAACAGTGTGTAGGAAGTTGTTTGATAAAGTGGGCAAAGCTTATACTTGGGCCAGAAGGCAGAATATAGGAAACTACATGAAAACATGAATAATTCAATGAAAATGACTGTAAACAGATTGGAACTTGTTTTAGAACAGCTGAAAGAGATTCTCCAAGTCAGTTCTTAGTGTAGAAAAGGTAGCTAAGATCCCGGAAATCTTAATTCCAGTTAAGATCATATGAAACACTGTATGAATCCTATATTCTTTACTTAAAGGAGACTAGAGTGGTAAATGTGTGTTATACAAGGCAGAATACCATTGAAGTAGAGAAAGAAACACGTTCGGCAGCTTTGGAAAGCCTTACACTTCACTGAAATGTAGTACTACACTCTATAACACAGCTGTGAGACAAGGTTCCCTAGCTGCCTCAGTTCATAACAGTGTGTAGGAAGTTGTTTGATAAAGTGGGCAAAGCTTATACTTGGACCAGAAGGCAGAATATAGGAAACTACATGAAAACATGATTAATTCAGTGAAAATGACTGTAAACAGATGAGAACTTGTTTAGAACAGCTGAAAGAGATTCTCCAAGTCAGTTCTTAGTGTAGAAAAGGTAGCTAAGATAAGGGAAATCCATAATTCCACTTAAGATTACATGAAACACTGTATGAATTCTATATTCTTTACTTAAAGGAGACTAGAGTGGTAAATGTGTGTTATACAAGGCAGAATACCATTAAAATAGAGAAAGAAACACGTTCGGCAGCTTTTGAAATCCTTACACTTCACTGAAATGTAGTACTACACTCTATAACACAGTTGAGAGACAATGTTCCCGAGCTGCCTCAGTTCATAACAGTGTGTAGGAAGTTGTTTGATAAAGTGGTCAAAGCTTATACTTGGACCAGACGGCAGAATATAGGAAACTACATGAAAACATGAATAATTCAGTGAAAATGACTGTAAACAGATTGGAACTTGTTTTAGAACAGCTGAAAGAGATTCTCCAAGTCAGTTCTTAGTGTAGAAAAGGTAGCTAAGATCCGGGAAATCTTAATTCCAGTTAAGATCACATGAAACACTATGAATCCTATATTCTTTACTTAGAGGAGACTAGAGTGGTAAATGTGTGTTATACAAGGCAGAATACCATTGAAATAGAGAAAGAAACACGTTCGGGAGCTTTGGAAAGCCTTACACTTCACTGAAATGTAGTACTACACTCTATAACACAGTTGAGGGACAATGTTCCCTACTTGCCTCAGTTCATAACAGTGTGTAGGAAGTTGTTTGATAAAGTGGGCAAAGCTTATACTTGGGCCAGAAGGCAGAATATAGGAAACTACATGAAAACATGAATAATTCAGTGAAAATGACTGTAAACAGATTGGAACTTGTTTTAGAACAGCTGAAAGAGATTCTCCAAGTCAGTTCTTAGTGTAGAAAAGGTAGCTAAGATCCGGAAATCCTTAATTGGAGTTAAGATTACATGAAACACTGTATGAATCCTATATTCTTTACTTAAAGGAGACTAGAGTGAAAAATGTGTGTTATACAAGGCAGAATACCATTAAAATAGAGAAAGAAACACGTTCGGCAGTTTTGGAAATCCTTACACGTGACTGAAATGTAGTACTACACTCTATAATACAGTTGAGAGACAATGTTCCCTACTTGCCTCAGTTCATAACAGTGTGTAGGAAGTTGTTTGATAAAGTGGGCAAAGCTTATACTTGGGCCAGAAGGCAGAATATAGGAAACTACATGAAAACATGAATAATTCAGTGAAAATGACTGTAAACAGATTGGAACTTGTTTTAGAACAGCTGAAAGAGATTCTCCAAGTCAGTTCTTAGTGTAGAAAAGGTAGCTAAGATCCGGGAAATCTTAATTCCAGTTAAGATCACATGAAACACTGTATGAATCCTATATTCTTTACTTAAAGGAGACTAGAGTGGAAAATGTGTGTTATACAAGGCAGAATACCATTGAAATAGAGAAAGAAACACGTTCGGCAGCTTTTGAAATCCTTACACTTCACTGAAATGTAGTACTACACTCTATAACACAGTTGAGAGACAATGTTCCCGAGCTGCCTCAGTTCATAACAGTGTGTAGGAAGTTGTTTGATAAAGTGGTCAAAGCTTATACTTGGACCAGAAGGCAGAATATAGGAAACTACATGAAAACATGAATAATTCAGTGAAAATGACTGTAAACAGATTGGAACTTGTTTTAGAACAGCTGAAAGAGATTCTCCAAGTCAGTTCTTAGTGTAGAAAAGGTAGCTAAGATAAGGGAAATCCATAATTCCAGTTAAGATCACATGAAACACTGTATGAATCCTATATTCTTTACTTAAAGGAGACTAGAGTGGTAAATGTGTGTTATACAAGGCAGAATACCATTGAAGTAGAGAAAGAAACACGTTCGGCAGCTTTGGAAAGCCTTACACTTCACTGAAATGTAGTACTACACTCTATAACACAGTTGAGAGACAATGTTCCCTACTTGCCTCAGTTCATAACAGTGTGTAGGAAGTTGTTTGATAAAGTGGGCAAAGCTTATACTTGGGCCAGAAGGCAGAATATAGGAAACTACATGAAAACATGATTAATTCAGTGAAAATGACTGTAAACAGATGAGAACTTGTTTAGAACAGCTGAAAGAGATTCTCCAAGTCAGTTCTTAGTGTAGAAAAGGTAGCTAAGATCCGGGAAATCTTAATTCAAGTTAAGATCACATGAAACACTGTATGAATCCTATATTCTTTACTTAAAGGAGACTAGAGTGAAAAATGTGTGTTATACAAGGCAGAATACCATTAAAATAGAGAAAGAAACACGTTCGGCAGTTTTGGAAATCCTTACACGTGACTGAAATGTAGTACTACACTCTATAACACAGTTGAGAGACAATGTTCCCGAGCTGCCTCAGTTCATAACAGTGTGTAGGAAGTTGTTTGATAAAGTGGACAAAGCTTATACTTGGACCAGAAGGCAGAATATAGGAAACTACATGAAAACATGATTAATTCAGTGAAAATGACTGTAAACAGATGAGAACTTGTTTAGAACGTCTGAAAGAGATTCTCCAAGTCAGTTCTTAGTGTAGAAAAGGTAGCTAAGAGAAGGGAAATCCATAATTCCAGTTAAGATCACATGAAACACTATGAATCCTATATTCTTTACTTAGAGGAGACTAGAGTGGTAAATGTGTGTTATACAAGGCAGAATACCATTGAAATAGAGAAAGAAACACGTTCGGGAGCTTTGGAAAGCCTTACACTTCACTGAAATGTAGTACTACACTCTATAACACAGTTGAGGGACAATGTTCCCTACTTGCCTCAGTTCATAACAGTGTGTAGGAAGTTGTTTGATAAAGTGGGCAAAGCTTATACTTGGGCCAGAAGGCAGAATATAGGAAACTACATGAAAACATGAATAATTCAGTGAAAATGACTGTAAACAGATTGGAACTTGTTTTAGAACAGCTGAAAGAGATTCTCCAAGTCAGTTCTTAGTGTAGAAAAGGTAGCTAAGATAAGGGAAATCCATAATTCCAGTTAAGATTACATGAAACACTGTATGAATTCTATATTCTTTACTTAAAGGAGACTAGAGTGGTAAATGTGTGTTATACAAGGCAGAATACCATTAAAATAGAGAAAGAAACACGTTCGGCAGCTTTTGAAATCCTTACACTTCACTGAAATGTAGTACTACACTCTATAACACAGTTGAGAGACAATGTTCCCTACTTGCCTCAGTTCATAACAGTGTGTAGGAAGTTGTTTGATAAAGTGGGCAAAGCTTATACTTGGGCCAGAAGGCAGAATATAGGAAACTACATGAAAACATGAATAATTCAGTGAAAATGACTGTAAACAGATTGGAACTTGTTTTAGAACAGCTGAAAGAGATTCTCCAAGTCAGTTCTTAGTGTAGAAAAGGTAGCTAAGATCCGGAAATCCTTAATTGGAGTTAAGATTACATGAAACACGGTATGAATCCTATATTCTTTACTTAAAGGAGACTAGAGTGAAAAATGTGTGTTATACAAGGCAGAATACCATTAAAATAGAGAAAGAAACACGTTCGGCAGTTTTGGAAATCCTTACACGTGACTGAAATGTAGTACTACACTCTATAACACAGTTGAGAGACAATGTTCCCGAGCTGCCTCAGTTCATAACAGTGTGTAGGAAGTTGTTTGATAAAGTGGTCAAAGCTTATACTTGGACCAGAAGGCAGAATATAGGAAACTACATGAAAACATGAATAATTCAGTGAAAATGACTGTAAACAGATTGGAACCTGTTTTAGAACAGCTGAAAGAGATTCTCCAAGTCAGTTCTTAGTGTAGAAAAGGTAGCAAAGATCCCGGAAATCTTAATTCCAGTTAAGATCACATGAAACACTGTATGAATCCTATATTCTTTACTTAAAGGAGACTAGAGTGGTAAATGTGTGTTATACAAGGCAGAATACCATTGAAGTAGAGAAAGAAACACGTTCGGCAGCTTTGGAAAGCCTTACACTTCACTGAAATGTAGTACTACACTCTATAATACAGTTGAGAGACAATGTTCCCTACTTGCCTCAGTTCATAACAGTGTGTAGGAAGTTGTTTGATAAAGTGGGCAAAGCTTATACTTGGGCCAGAAGGCAGAATATAGGAAACTACATGAAAACATGATTAATTCAGTGAAAATGACTGTAAACAGATGAGAACTTGTTTAGAACAGCTGAAAGAGATTCTCCAAGTCAGTTCTTAGTGTAGAAAAGGTAGCTAAGATAAGGGAAATCCATAATTCCAGTTAAGATCACATGAAACACTATGAATCCTATATTCTTTACTTAGAGGAGACTAGAGTGGTAAATGTGTGTTATAAAAGGCAGAATACCATTGAAAAAGAGAAAGAAACACGTTCGGCAGCTTTGGAAAGCCTTACACTTCACTGAAATGTAGTACTACACTCTATAACACAGTTGAGGGACAATGTTCCCTACTTGCCTCAGTTCATAACAGTGTGTAGGAAGTTGTTTGATAAAGTGGGCAAAGCTTATACTTGGACCAGAAGGCAGAATATAGGAAACTACATGAAAACATGATTAATTCAGTGAAAATGACTGTAAACAGATTGGAACTTGTTTTAGAACAGCTGAAAGAGATTCTCCAAGTCAGTTCTTAGTGTAGAAAAGGTAGCTAAGATCCGGGAAATCTTAATTCCAGTTAAGATCACATGAAACACTGTATGAATCCTATATTCTTTACTTAAAGGAGACTAGAGTGGTAAATGTGTGTTATACAAGGCAGAATACCATTGAAATAGAGAAAGAAACACGTTCGGCAGCTATGGAAAGCCTTACACTTCACTGAAATGTAGTACTACACTCTATAACACAGCTGTGAGACAATGTTCCCAAGCTGCCTCAGTTCATAACAGTGTGTAGGAAGTTGTTTGATAAAGTGGGCAAAGCTTATACTTGGACCAGAAGGCAGAATATAGGAAACTACATGAAAACATGATTAATTCAGTGAAAATGACTGTAAACAGATGAGAACTTGTTTAGAACAGCTGAAAGAGATTCTCCAAGTCAGTTCTTAGTGTAGAAAAGGTAGCTAAGATCCGGGAAATCTTAATTCCAGTTAAGATCACATGAAACACTGTATGAATCCTATATTCTTTACTTAAAGGAGACTAGAGTGGTAAATGTGTGTTATACAAGGCAGAATACCATTGAAGTAGAGAAAGAAACACGTTCGGCAGCTTTGGAAAGCCTTACACTTCACTGAAATGTAGTACTACACTCTATAACACAGTTGAGAGACAATGTTCCCTACTTGCCTCAGTTCATAACAGTGTGTAGGAAGTTGTTTGATAAAGTGGGCAAAGCTTATACTTGGGCCAGAACGCAGAATATAGGAAACTACATGAAAACATGAATAATTCAGTGAAAATGACTGTAAACAGATTGGAACTTGTTTTAGAACAGCTGAAAGAGATTCTCCAAGTCAGTTCTTAGTGTAGAAAAGGTAGCTAAGATCCGGGAAATCTTAATTCCAGTTAAGATCACATGAAACACTGTATGAATCCTATATTCTTTACTTAAAGGAGACTAGAGTGGTAAATGTGTGTTATACAAGGCAGAATACCATTGAAGTAGAGAAAGAAACACGTTCGGCAGCTTTGGAAAGCCTTACACTTCACTGAAATGTAGTACTACACTCTATAACACAGTTGAGAGACAATGTTCCCTACTTGCCTCAGTTCATAACAGTGTGTAGGAAGTTGTTTGATAAAGTGGGCAAAGCTTATACTTGGGCCAGAAGGCAGAATATAGGAAACTACATGAAAACATGAATAATTCAGTGAAAATGACTGTAAACAGATTGGAACTTGTTTTAGAACAGCTGAAAGAGATTCTCCAAGTCAGTTCTTAGTGTAGAAAAGGTAGCTAAGATCCGGGAAATCTTAATTCCAGTTAAGATCACATGAAACACTGTATGAATCCTATATTCTTTACTTAAAGGAGACTAGAGTGGTAAATGTGTGTTATACAAGGCAGAATACCATTGAAATAGAGAAAGAAACACGTTCGGCAGCTATGGAAAGCCTTACACTTCACTGAAATGTAGTACTACACTCTATAACACAGCTGTGAGACAATGTTCCCTAGCTGCCTCAGTTCATAACAGTGTGTAGGAAGTTGTTTGATAAAGTGGGCAAAGCTTATACTTGGACCAGAAGGCAGAATATAGGAAACTACATGAAAACATGATTAATTCAGTGAAAATGACTGTAAACAGATGAGAACTTGTTTAGAACAGCTGAAAGAGATTCTCCAAGTCAGTTCTTAGTGTAGAAAAGGTAGCTAAGATAAGGGAAATCCATAATTCCAGTTAAGATTACATGAAACACTGTATGAATCCTATATTCTTTACTTAAAGGAGACTAGAGTGGTAAATGTGTGTTATACAAGGCAGAATACCATTGAAATAGAGAAAGAAACACGTTCGGCAGCTTTTGAAATCCTTACACTTCACTGAAATGTAGTACTACACTCTATAACACAGTTGAGAGACAATGTTCCCGAGCTGCCTCAGTTCATAACAGTGTGTAGGAAGTTGTTTGATAAAGTGGGCAAAGCTTATACTTGGACCAGAAGGCAGAATATAGGAAACTACATGAAAACATGAATAATTCAGTGAAAATGACTGTAAACAGATTGGAACTTGTTTTAGAACAGCTGAAAGAGATTCTCCAAGTCAGTTCTTAGTGTAGAAAAGGTAGCTAAGATCCCGGAAATCTTAATTCCAGTTAAGATCACATGAAACACTGTATGAATCCAATATTCTTTACTTAGAGGAGACTAGAGTGGTAAATGTGTGTTATACAAGGCAGAATACCATTGAAGTAGAGAAAGAAACACGTTAGGCAGCTTTGGAAAGCCTTACACTTCACTGAAATGTAGTACTACACTCTATAACACAGTTGAGAGACAATGTTCCCTACTTGCCTCAGTTCATAACAGTGTGTAGGAAGTTGTTTGATAAAGTGGGCAAAGCTTATACTTGGGCCAGAAGGCAGAATATAGGAAACTACATGAAAACATGATTAATTCAGTGAAAATGACTGTAAACAGATGAGAACTTGTTTAGAACGTCTGAAAGAGATTCTCCAAGTCAGTTCTTAGTGTAGAAAAGGTAGCTAAGAGAAGGGAAATCCATAATTCCAGTTAAGATCACATGAAACACTATGAATCCTATATTCTTTACTTAGAGGAGACTAGAGTGGTAAATGTGTGTTATACAAGGCAGAATACCATTGAAATAGAGAAAGAAACACGTTCGGGAGCTTTGGAAAGCCTTACACTTCACTGAAATGTAGTACTACACTCTATAACACAGTTGAGGGACAATGTTCCCTACTTGCCTCAGTTCATAACAGTGTGTAGGAAGTTGTTTGATAAAGTGGGCAAAGCTTATACTTGGGCCAGAAGGCAGAATATAGGAAACTACATGAAAACATGAATAATTCAGTGAAAATGACTGTAAACAGATTGGAACTTGTTTTAGAACAGCTGAAAGAGATTCTCCAAGTCAGTTCTTAGTGTAGAAAAGGTAGCTAAGATAAGGGAAATCCATAATTCCAGTTAAGATTACATGAAACACTGTATGAATTCTATATTCTTTACTTAAAGGAGACTAGAGTGGTAAATGTGTGTTATACAAGGCAGAATACCATTAAAATAGAGAAAGAAACACGTTCGGCAGCTTTTGAAATCCTTACACTTCACTGAAATGTAGTACTACACTCTATAACACAGTTGAGAGACAATGTTCCCGAGCTGCCTCAGTTCATAACAGTGTGTAGGAAGTTGTTTGATAAAGTGGTCAAAGCTTATACTTGGACCAGAAGGCAGAATATAGGAAACTACATGAAAACATGAATAATTCAGTGAAAATGACTGTAAACAGATTGGAACTTGTTTTAGAACAGCTGAAAGAGATTCTCCAAGTCAGTTCTTAGTGTAGAAAAGGTAGCTAAGATCCGGGAAATCTTAATTCCAGTTAAGATCACATGAAACACTGTATGAATCCTATATTCTTTACTTAAAGGAGACTAGAGTGGTAAATGTGTGTTATACAAGGCAGAATACCATTGAAGTAGAGAAAGAAACAGGTTCGGCAGCTTTGGAAAGCCTTACACTTCACTGAAATGTAGTACTACACTCTATAACACAGTTGAGAGACAATGTTCCCTACTTGCCTCAGTTCATAACAGTGTGTAGGAAGTTGTTTGATAAAGTGGGCAAAGCTTATACTTGGGCCAGAAGGCAGAATATAGGAAACTACATGAAAACATGATTAATTCAGTGAAAATGACTGTAAACAGATGAGAACTTGTTTAGAACGTCTGAAAGAGATTCTCCAAGTCAGTTCTTAGTGTAGAAAAGGTAGCTAAGAGAAGGGAAATCCATAATTCCAGTTAAGATCACATGAAACACTATGAATCCTATATTCTTTACTTAGAGGAGACTAGAGTGGTAAATGTGTGTTATACAAGGCAGAATACCATTGAAATAGAGAAAGAAACACGTTCGGGAGCTTTGGAAAGCCTTACACTTCACTGAAATGTAGTACTACACTCTATAACACAGTTGAGGGACAATGTTCCCTACTTGCCTCAGTTCATAACAGTGTGTAGGAAGTTGTTTGATAAAGTGGGCAAAGCTTATACTTGGGCCAGAAGGCAGAATATAGGAAACTACATGAAAACATGAATAATTCAGTGAAAATGACTGTAAACAGATTGGAACTTGTTTTAGAACAGCTGAAAGAGATTCTCCAAGTCAGTTCTTAGTGTAGAAAAGGTAGCTAAGATAAGGGAAATCCATAATTCCAGTTAAGATTACATGAAACACTGTATGAATTCTATATTTATTACTTAAAGGAGACTAGAGTGGTAAATGTGTGTTATACAAGGCAGAATACCATTAAAATAGAGAAAGAAACACGTTCGGCAGCTTTTGAAATCCTTACACTTCACTGAAATGTAGTACTACACTCTATAACACAGTTGAGAGACAATGTTCCCGAGCTGCCTCAGTTCATAACAGTGTGTAGGAAGTTGTTTGATAAAGTGGTCAAAGCTTATACTTGGACCAGAAGGCAGAATATAGGAAACTACATGAAAACATGAATAATTCAGTGAAAATGACTGTAAACAGATTGGAACTTGTTTTAGAACAGCTAAAAGAGATTCTCCAAATCAGTTCTTAGTGTAGAAAAGGTAGCTAAGATCCGGGAAATCTTAATTCCAGTTAAGATCACATGAAACACTGTATGAATCCTATATTCTTTACTTAAAGGAGACTAGAGTGGTAAATGTGTGTTATACAAGGCAGAATACCATTGAAGTAGAGAAAGAAACAGGTTCGGCAGCTTTGGAAAGCCTTACACTTCACTGAAATGTAGTACTACACTCTATAACACAGTTGAGAGACAATGTTCCCTACTTGCCTCAGTTCATAACAGTGTGTAGGAAGTTGTTTGATAAAGTGGGCAAAGCTTATACTTGGGCCAGAAGGCAGAATATAGGAAACTACATGAAAACATGAATAATTCAGTGAAAATGACTGTAAACAGATTGGAACTTGTTTTAGAACAGCTGAAAGAGATTCTCCAAGTCAGTTCTTAGTGTAGAAAAGGTAGCTAAGATCCGGAAATCCTTAATTGGAGTTAAGATTACATGAAACACGGTATGAATCCTATATTCTTTACTTAAAGGAGACTAGAGTGAAAAATGTGTGTTATACAAGGCAGAATACCATTAAAATAGAGAAAGAAACACGTTCGGCAGTTTTGGAAATCCTTACACGTGACTGAAATGTAGTACTACACTCTATAACACAGTTGAGAGACAATGTTCCCGAGCTGCCTCAGTTCATAACAGTGTGTAGGAAGTTGTTTGATAAAGTGGTCAAAGCTTATACTTGGACCAGAAGGCAGAATATAGGAAACTACATGAAAACATGAATAATTCAGTGAAAATGACTGTAAACAGATTGGAACCTGTTTTAGAACAGCTGAAAGAGATTGTCCAAGTCAGTTCTTAGTGTAGAAAAGGTAGCAAAGATCCCGGAAATCTTAATTCCAGTTAAGATCACATGAAACACTGTATGAATCCTATATTCTTTACTTAAAGGAGACTAGAGTGGTAAATGTGTGTTATACAAGGCAGAATACCATTGAAGTAGAGAAAGAAACACGTTCGGCAGCTTTGGAAAGCCTTACACTTCACTGAAATGTAGTACTACACTCTATAATACAGTTGAGAGACAATGTTCCCTACTTGCCTCAGTTCATAACAGTGTGTAGGAAGTTGTTTGATAAAGTGGGCAAAGCTTATACTTGGGCCAGAAGGCAGAATATAGGAAACTACATGAAAACATGATTAATTCAGTGAAAATGACTGTAAACAGATGAGAACTTGTTTAGAACAGCTGAAAGAGATTCTCCAAGTCAGTTCTTAGTGTAGAAAAGGTAGCTAAGATAAGGGAAATCCATAATTCCAGTTAAGATCACATGAAACACTATGAATCCTATATTCTTTACTTAGAGGAGACTAGAGTGGTAAATGTGTGTTATAAAAGGCAGAATACCATTGAAAAAGAGAAAGAAACACGTTCGGCAGCTTTGGAAAGCCTTACACTTCACTGAAATGTAGTACTACACTCTATAACACAGTTGAGGGACAATGTTCCCTACTTGCCTCAGTTCATAACAGTGTGTAGGAAGTTGTTTGATAAAGTGGGCAAAGCTTATACTTGGACCAGAAGGCAGAATATAGGAAACTACATGAAAACATGATTAATTCAGTGAAAATGACTGTAAACAGATTGGAACTTGTTTTAGAACAGCTGAAAGAGATTCTCCAAGTCAGTTCTTAGTGTAGAAAAGGTAGCTAAGATCCGGGAAATCTTAATTCCAGTTAAGATCACATGAAACACTGTATGAATCCTATATTCTTTACTTAAAGGAGACTAGAGTGGTAAATGTGTGTTATACAAGGCAGAATACCATTGAAATAGAGAAAGAAACACGTTCGGCAGCTATGGAAAGCCTTACACTTCACTGAAATGTAGTACTACACTCTATAACACAGCTGTGAGACAATGTTCCCAAGCTGCCTCAGTTCATAACAGTGTGTAGGAAGTTGTTTGATAAAGTGGGCAAAGCTTATACTTGGACCAGAAGGCAGAATATAGGAAACTACATGAAAACATGATTAATTCAGTGAAAATGACTGTAAACAGATGAGAACTTGTTTAGAACAGCTGAAAGAGATTCTCCAAGTCAGTTCTTAGTGTAGAAAAGGTAGCTAAGATCCGGGAAATCTTAATTCCAGTTAAGATCACATGAAACACTGTATGAATCCTATATTCTTTACTTAAAGGAGACTAGAGTGGTAAATGTGTGTTATACAAGGCAGAATACCATTGAAGTAGAGAAAGAAACACGTTCGGCAGCTTTGGAAAGCCTTACACTTCACTGAAATGTAGTACTACACTCTATAACACAGTTGAGAGACAATGTTCCCTACTTGCCTCAGTTCATAACAGTGTGTAGGAAGTTGTTTGATAAAGTGGGCAAAGCTTATACTTGGGCCAGAAGGCAGAATATAGGAAACTACATGAAAACATGAATAATTCAGTGAAAATGACTGTAAACAGATTGGAACTTGTTTTAGAACAGCTGAAAGAGATTCTCCAAGTCAGTTCTTAGTGTAGAAAAGGTAGCTAAGATCCGGGAAATCTTAATTCCAGTTAAGATCACATGAAACACTGTATGAATCCTATATTCTTTACTTAAAGGAGACTAGAGTGGTAAATGTGTGTTATACAAGGCAGAATACCATTGAAGTAGAGAAAGAAACACGTTCGGCAGCTTTGGAAAGCCTTACACTTCACTGAAATGTAGTACTACACTCTATAACACAGTTGAGAGACAATGTTCCCTACTTGCCTCAGTTCATAACAGTGTGTAGGAAGTTGTTTGATAAAGTGGGCAAAGCTTATACTTGGGCCAGAAGGCAGAATATAGGAAACTACATGAAAACATGAATAATTCAGTGAAAATGACTGTAAACAGATTGGAACTTGTTTTAGAACAGCTGAAAGAGATTCTCCAAGTCAGTTCTTAGTGTAGAAAAGGTAGCTAAGATCCGGGAAATCTTAATTCCAGTTAAGATCACATGAAACACTGTATGAATCCTATATTCTTTACTTAAAGGAGACTAGAGTGGTAAATGTGTGTTATACAAGGCAGAATACCATTGAAATAGAGAAAGAAACACGTTCGGCAGCTATGGAAAGCCTTACACTTCACTGAAATGTAGTACTACACTCTATAACACAGCTGTGAGACAATGTTCCCTAGCTGCCTCAGTTCATAACAGTGTGTAGGAAGTTGTTTGATAAAGTGGGCAAAGCTTATACTTGGACCAGAAGGCAGAATATAGGAAACTACATGAAAACATGATTAATTCAGTGAAAATGACTGTAAACAGATGAGAACTTGTTTAGAACAGCTGAAAGAGATTCTCCAAGTCAGTTCTTAGTGTAGAAAAGGTAGCTAAGATAAGGGAAATCCATAATTCCAGTTAAGATTACATGAAACACTGTATGAATCCTATATTCTTTACTTAAAGGAGACTAGAGTGGTAAATGTGTGTTATACAAGGCAGAATACCATTGAAATAGAGAAAGAAACACGTTCGGCAGCTTTTGAAATCCTTACACTTCACTGAAATGTAGTACTACACTCTATAACACAGTTGAGAGACAATGTTCCCGAGCTGCCTCAGTTCATAACAGTGTGTAGGAAGTTGTTTGATAAAGTGGGCAAAGCTTATACTTGGACCAGAAGGCAGAATATAGGAAACTACATGAAAACATGAATAATTCAGTGAAAATGACTGTAAACAGATTGGAACTTGTTTTAGAACAGCTGAAAGAGATTCTCCAAGTCAGTTCTTAGTGTAGAAAAGGTAGCTAAGATCCGGGAAATCTTAATTCCAGTTAAGATCACATGAAACACTGTATGAATCCTATATTCTTTACTTAAAGGAGACTAGAGTGGTAAATATGTGTTATACAAGGCAGAATACCATTGAAGTAGAGAAAGAAACACGTTCGGCAGCTTTGGAAAGCCTTACACTTCACTGAAATGTAGTACTACACTCTATAACACAGTTGAGAGACAATGTGCCCTACTTGCCTCAGTTCATAACAGTGTGTAGGAAGTTGTTTGATAAAGTGGGCAAAGCTTATACTTGGGCCAGAAGGCAGAATATAGGAAACTACATGAAAACATGATTAATTCAGTGAAAATGACTGTAAACAGATGAGAACTTGTTTAGAACAGCTGAAAGAGATTCTCCAAGTCAGTTCTTAGTGTAGAAAAGGTAGCTAAGAGAAGGGAAATCCATAATTCCAGTTAAGATCACATGAAACACTATGAATCCTATATTCTTTACTTAGAGGAGACTAGAGTGGTAAATGTGTGTTATACAAGGCAGAATACCATTGAAATAGAGAAAGAAACACGTTCGGGAGCTTTGGAAAGCCTTACACTTCACTGAAATGTAGTACTACACTCTATAACACAGTTGAGGGACAATGTTCCCTACTTGCCTCAGTTCATAACAGTGTGTAGGAAGTTGTTTGATAAAGTGGGCAAAGCTTATACTTGGGCCAGAAGGCAGAATATAGGAAACTACATGAAAACATGAATAATTCAGTGAAAATGACTGTAAACAGATTGGAACTTGTTTTAGAACAGCTGAAAGAGATTCTCCAAGTCAGTTCTTAGTGTAGAAAAGGTAGCTAAGATCCGGGAAATCTTAATTCCAGTTAAGATCACATGAAACACTGTATGAATCCTATATTCTTTACTTAAAGGAGACTAGAGTGGTAAATGTGTGTTATACAAGGCAGAATACCATTGAAATAGAGAAAGAAACACGTTCGGCAGCTATGGAAAGCTTTACACTTCACTGAAATGTAGTACTACACTCTATAACACAGCTGTGAGACAATGTTCCCTAGCTGCCTCAGTTCATAACAGTGTGTAGGAAGTTGTTTGATAAAGTGGGCAAAGCTTATACTTGGACCAGAAGGCAGAATATAGGAAACTACATGAAAACATGATTAATTCAGTGAAAATGACTGTAAACAGATGAGAACTTGTTTAGAACAGCTGAAAGAGATTCTCCAAGTCAGTTCTTAGTGTAGAAAAGGTAGCTAAGATAAGGGAAATCCATAATTCCAGTTAAGATTACATGAAACACTGTATGAATTCTATATTCTTTACTTAAAGGAGACTAGAGTGGTAAATGTGTGTTATACAAGGCAGAATACCATTAAAATAGAGAAAGAAACACGTTCGGCAGCTTTTGAAATCCTTACACTTCACTGAAATGTAGTACTACACTCTATAACACAGTTGAGAGACAATGTTCCCGAGCTGCCTCAGTTCATAACAGTGTGTAGGAAGTTGTTTGATAAAGTGGTCAAAGCTTATACTTGGACCAGAAGGCAGAATATAGGAAACTACATGAAAACATGAATAATTCAGTGAAAATGACTGTAAACAGATTGGAACTTGTTTTAGAACAGCTGAAAGAGATTCTCCAAGTCAGTTCTTAGTGTAGAAAAGGTAGCTAAGATCCGGGAAATCTTAATTCCAGTTAAGATCACATGAAACACTGTATGAATCCTATATTCTTTACTTAAAGGAGACTAGAGAGGTAAATGTGTGTTACACAAGGCAGAATACCATTGAAGTAGAGAAAGAAACACGTTCGGCAGCTTTGGAAAGCCTTACACTTCACTGAAATGTAGTACTACACTCTATAACACAGTTGAGAGACAATGTTCCCTACTTGCCTCAGTTCATAACAGTGTGTAGGAAGTTGTTTGATAAAGTGGGCAAAGCTTATACTTGGGCCAGAAGGCAGAATATAGGAAACTACATGAAAACATGATTAATTCAGTGAAAATGACTGTAAACAGATTAGAACTTGTTTAGAACAGCTGAAAGAGATTTTCCAAGTCAGTTCTTAGTGTAGAAAAGGTAGCTAAGATCCGGGAAATCTTAATTCCAGTTAAGATCACATGAAACACTGTATGAATCCTATATTCTTTACTTAAAGGAGACTAGAGTGGTAAATGTGTGTTATACAAGGCAGAATACCATTGAAATAGAGAAAGAAACACGTTCGGCAGCTATGGAAAGCCTTACACTTCACTGAAATGTAGTACTACACTCTATAACACAGCTGTGAGACAATGTTCCCTAGCTGCCTCAGTTCATAACAGTGTGTAGGAAGTTGTTTGATAAAGTGGGCAAAGCTTATACTTGGACCAGAAGGCAGAATATAGGAAACTACATGAAAACATGATTAATTCAGTGAAAATGACTGTAAACAGATGAGAACTTGTTTAGAACAGCTGAAAGAGATTCTCCAAGTCAGTTCTTAGTGTAGAAAAGGTAGCTAAGATAAGGGAAATCCATAATTCCAGTTAAGATTACATGAAACACTGTATGAATTCTATATTCTTTACTTAAAGGAGACTAGAGTGGTAAATGTGTGTTATACAAGGCAGAATACCATTAAAATAGAGAAAGAAACACGTTCAGCAGCTTTTGAAATCCTTACACTTCACTGAAATGTAGTACTACACTCTATAACACAGTTGAGAGACAATGTTCCCGAGCTGCCTCAGTTCATAACAGTGTGTAGGAAGTTGTTTGATAAAGTGGTCAAAGCTTATACTTGGACCAGAAGGCAGAATATAGGAAACTACATGAAAACATGAATAATTCAGTGAAAATGACTGTAAACAGATTGGAACTTGTTTTAGAACAGCTGAAAGAGATTCTCCAAGTCAGTTCTTAGTGTAGAAAAGGTAGCTAAGATCCGGGAAATCTTAATTCCAGTTAAGATCACATGAAACACTGTATGAATCCTATATTCTTTACTTAAAGGAGACTAGAGTGGTAAATGTGTGTTACACAAGGCAGAATACCATTGAAGTAGAGAAAGAAACACGTTCGGCAGCTTTGGAAAGCCTTACACTTCACTGAAATGTAGTACTACACTCTATAACACAGTTGAGAGACAATGTTCCCTACTTGCCTCAGTTCATAACAGTGTGTAGGAAGTTGTTTGATAAAGTGGGCAAAGCTTATACTTGGGCCAGAAGGCAGAATATAGGAAACTACATGAAAACATGATTAATTCAGTGAAAATGACTGTAAACAGATTAGAACTTGTTTAGAACAGCTGAAAGAGATTCTCCAAGTCAGTTCTTAGTGTAGAAAAGGTAGCTAAGATCCGGGAAATCTTAATTCCAGTTAAGATCACATGAAACACTGTATGAATCCTATATTCTTTACTTAAAGGAGACTAGAGTGGTAAATGTGTGTTATACAAGGCAGAATACCATTGAAATAGAGAAAGAAACACGTTCGGCAGCTATGGAAAGCCTTACACTTCACTGAAATGTAGTACTACACTCTATAACACAGCTGTGAGACAATGTTCCCTAGCTGCCTCAGTTCATAACAGTGTGTAGGAAGTTGTTTGATAAAGTGGGCAAAGCTTATACTTGGACCAGAAGGCAGAATATAGGAAACTACATGAAAACATGATTAATTCAGTGAAAATGACTGTAAACAGATGAGAACTTGTTTAGAACAGCTGAAAGAGATTCTCCAAGTCAGTTCTTAGTGTAGAAAAGGTAGCTAAGATAAGGGAAATCCATAATTCCAGTTAAGATTACATGAAACACTGTATGAATCCTATATTCTTTACTTAAAGGAGACTAGAGTGGTAAATGTGTGTTATACAAGGCAGAATACCATTGAAATAGAGAAAGAAACACGTTCGGCAGCTTTTGAAATCCTTACACTTCACTGAAATGTAGTACTACACTCTATAACACAGTTGAGAGACAATGTTCCCGAGCTGCCTCAGTTCATAACAGTGTGTAGGAAGTTGTTTGATAAAGTGGGCAAAGCTTATACTTGGACCAGAAGGCAGAATATAGGAAACTACATGAAAACATGAATAATTCAGTGAAAATGACTGTAAACAGATTGGAACTTGTTTTAGAACAGCTGAAAGAGATTCTCCAAGTCAGTTCTTAGTGTAGAAAAGGTAGCTAAGATCCGGGAAATCTTAATTCCAGTTAAGATCACATGAAACACTGTATGAATCCTATATTCTTTACTTAAAGGAGACTAGAGTGGTAAATGTGTGTTATACAAGGCAGAATACCATTGAAGTAGAGAAAGAAACACGTTCGGCAGCTTTGGAAATCCTTACACTTCACTGAAATGTAGTACTACACTCTATAACACAGTTGAGAGACAATGTTCCCTACTTGCCTCAGTTCATAACAGTGTGTAGGAAGTTGTTTGATAAAGTGGGCAAAGCTTATACTTGGGCCAGAAGGCAGAATATAGGAAATTACATGAAAACATGATTAATTCAGTGAAAATGACTGTAAACAGATGAGAACTTGTTTAGAACAGCTGAAAGAGATTCTCCAAGTCAGTTCTTAGTGTAGAAAAGGTAGCTAAGAGAAGGGAAATCCATAATTCCAGTTAAGATCACATGAAACACTATGAATCCTATATTCTTTACTTAGAGGAGACTAGAGTGGTAAATGTGTGTTATACAAGGCAGAATACCATTGAAATAGAGAAAGAAACACGTTCGGGAGCTTTGGAAAGCCTTACACTTCACTGAAATGTAGTACTACACTCTATAACACAGTTGAGGGACAATGTTCCCTACTTGCCTCAGTTCATAACAGTGTGTAGGAAGTTGTTTGATAAAGTGGGCAAAGCTTATACTTGGGCCAGAAGGCAGAATATAGGAAACTACATGAAAACATGAATAATTCAGTGAAAATGACTGTAAACAGATTGGAACTTGTTTTAGAACAGCTGAAAGAGATTCTCCAAGTCAGTTCTTAGTGTAGAAAAGGTAGCTAAGATCCGGGAAATCTTAATTCCAGTTAAGATCACATGAAACACTGTATGAATCCTATATTCTTTACTTAAAGGAGACTAGAGTGGTAAATGTGTGTTATACAAGGCAGAATACCATTGAAATAGAGAAAAAAACACGTTCGGCAGCTATGGAAAGCTTTACACTTCACTGAAATGTAGTACTACACTCTATAACACAGCTGTGAGACAATGTTCCCTAGCTGCCTCAGTTCATAACAGTGTGTAGGAAGTTGTTTGATAAAGTGGGCAAAGCTTATACTTGGACCAGAAGGCAGAATATAGGAAACTACATGAAAACATGATTAATTCAGTGAAAATGACTGTAAACAGATGAGAACTTGTTTAGAACAGCTGAAAGAGATTCTCCAAGTCAGTTCTTAGTGTAGAAAAGGTAGCTAAGATAAGGGAAATCCATAATTCCAGTTAAGATTACATGAAACACTGTATGAATTCTATATTCTTTACTTAAAGGAGACTAGAGTGGTAAATGTGTGTTATACAAGGCAGAATACCATTAAAATAGAGAAAGAAACACGTTCGGCAGCTTTTGAAATCCTTACACTTCACTGAAATGTAGTACTACACTCTATAACACAGTTGAGAGACAATGTTCCCGAGCTGCCTCAGTTCATAACAGTGTGTAGGAAGTTGTTTGATAAAGTGGTCAAAGCTTATACTTGGACCAGAAGGCAGAATATAGGAAACTACATGAAAACATGAATAATTCAGTGAAAATGACTGTAAACAGATTGGAACTTGTTTTAGAACAGCTGAAAGAGATTCTCCAAGTCAGTTCTTAGTGTAGAAAAGGTAGCTAAGATCCGGGAAATCTTAATTCCAGTTAAGATCACATGAAACACTGTATGAATCCTATATTCTTTACTTAAAGGAGACTAGAGTGGTAAATGTGTGTTACACAAGGCAGAATACCATTGAAGTAGAGAAAGAAACACGTTCGGCAGCTTTGGAAAGCCTTACACTTCACTGAAATGTAGTACTACACTCTATAACACAGTTGAGAGACAATGTTCCCTACTTGCCTCAGTTCATAACAGTGTGTAGGAAGTTGTTTGATAAAGTGGGCAAAGCTTATACTTGGGCCAGAAGGCAGAATATAGGAAACTACATGAAAACATGATTAATTCAGTGAAAATGACTGTAAACAGATTAGAACTTGTTTAGAACAGCTGAAAGAGATTTTCCAAGTCAGTTCTTAGTGTAGAAAAGGTAGCTAAGATCCGGGAAATCTTAATTCCAGTTAAGATCACATGAAACACTGTATGAATCCTATATTCTTTACTTAAAGGAGACTAGAGTGGTAAATGTGTGTTATACAAGGCAGAATACCATTGAAATAGAGAAAGAAACACGTTCGGCAGCTATGGAAAGCCTTACACTTCACTGAAATGTAGTACTACACTCTATAACACAGCTGTGAGACAATGTTCCCTAGCTGCCTCAGTTCATAACAGTGTGTAGGAAGTTGTTTGATAAAGTGGTCAAAGCTTATACTTGGACCAGAAGGCAGAATATAGGAAACTACATGAAAACATGAATAATTCAGTGAAAATGACTGTAAACAGATTGGAACTTGTTTTAGAACAGCTGAAAGAGATTCTCCAAGTCAGTTCTTAGTGTAGAAAAGGTAGCTAAGATCCGGGAAATCTTAATTCCAGTTAAGATCACATGAAACACTGTATGAATCCTATATTCTTTACTTAAAGGAGACTAGAGTGGTAAATGTGTGTTACACAAGGCAGAATACCATTGAAGTAGAGAAAGAAACACGTTCGGCAGCTTTGGAAAGCCTTACACTTCACTGAAATGTAGTACTACACTCTATAACACAGTTGAGAGACAATGTTCCCTACTTGCCTCAGTTCATAACAGTGTGTAGGAAGTTGTTTGATAAAGTGGGCAAAGCTTATACTTGGGCCAGAAGGCAGAATATAGGAAACTATATGAAAACATGATTAATTCAGTGAAAATGACTGTAAACAGATGAGAACTTGTTGAGAACAGCTGAAAGAGATTCTCCAAGTCAGTTCTTAGTGTAGAAAAGGTAGCTAAGATCCGGGAAATCTTAATTCCAGTTAAGATCACATGAAACACTGTATGAATCCTATATTCTTTACTTAAAGGAGACTAGAGTGGTAAATGTGTGTTACACAAGGCAGAATACCATTGAAGTAGAGAAAGAAACACGTTCGGCAGCTTTGGAAAGCCTTACACTTCACTGAAATGTAGTACTACACTCTATAACACAGTTGAGAGACAATGTTCCCTACTTGCCTCAGTTCATAACAGTGTGTAGGAAGTTGTTTGATAAAGTGGGCAAAGCTTATACTTGGGCCAGAAGGCAGAATATAGGAAACTACATGAAAACATGATTAATTCAGTGAAAATGACTGTAAACAGATTAGAACTTGTTTAGAACAGCTGAAAGAGATTCTCCAAGTCAGTTCTTAGTGTAGAAAAGGTAGCTAAGATCCGGGAAATCTTAATTCCAGTTAAGATCACATGAAACACTGTATGAATCCTATATTCTTTACTTAAAGGAGACTAGAGTGGTAAATGTGTGTTATACAAGGCAGAATACCATTGAAATAGAGAAAGAAACACGTTCGGCAGCTATGGAAAGCCTTACACTTCACTGAAATGTAGTACTACACTCTATAACACAGCTGTGAGACAATGTTCCCTAGCTGCCTCAGTTCATAACAGTGTGTAGGAAGTTGTTTGATAAAGTGGGCAAAGCTTATACTTGGACCAGAAGGCAGAATATAGGAAACTACATGAAAACATGATTAATTCAGTGAAAATGACTGTAAACAGATGAGAACTTGTTTAGAACAGCTGAAAGAGATTCTCCAAGTCAGTTCTTAGTGTAGAAAAGGTAGCTAAGATAAGGGAAATCCATAATTCCAGTTAAGATTACATGAAACACTGTATGAATCCTATATTCTTTACTTAAAGGAGACTAGAGTGGTAAATGTGTGTTATACAAGGCAGAATACCATTGAAATAGAGAAAGAAACACGTTCGGCAGCTTTTGAAATCCTTACACTTCACTGAAATGTAGTACTACACTCTATAACACAGTTGAGAGACAATGTTCCCGAGCTGCCTCAGTTCATAACAGTGTGTAGGAAGTTGTTTGATAAAGTGGGCAAAGCTTATACTTGGACCAGAAGGCAGAATATAGGAAACTACATGAAAACATGAATAATTCAGTGAAAATGACTGTAAACAGATTGGAACTTGTTTTAGAACAGCTGAAAGAGATTCTCCAAGTCAGTTCTTAGTGTAGAAAAGGTAGCTAAGATCCGGGAAATCTTAATTCCAGTTAAGATCACATGAAACACTGTATGAATCCTATATTCTTTACTTAAAGGAGACTAGAGTGGTAAATGTGTGTTATACAAGGCAGAATACCATTGAAGTAGAGAAAGAAACACGTTCGGCAGCTTTGGAAATCCTTACACTTCACTGAAATGTAGTACTACACTCTATAACACAGTTGAGAGACAATGTTCCCTACTTGCCTCAGTTCATAACAGTGTGTAGGAAGTTGTTTGATAAAGTGGGCAAAGCTTATACTTGGGCCAGAAGGCAGAATATAGGAAACTACATGAAAACATGATTAATTCAGTGAAAATGACTGTAAACAGATGAGAACTTGTTTAGAACAGCTGAAAGAGATTCTCCAAGTCAGTTCTTAGTGTAGAAAAGGTAGCTAAGAGAAGGGAAATCCATAATTCCAGTTAAGATCACATGAAACACTATGAATCCTATATTCTTTACTTAGAGGAGACTAGAGTGGTAAATGTGTGTTATACAAGGCAGAATACCATTGAAATAGAGAAAGAAACACGTTCGGGAGCTTTGGAAAGCCTTACACTTCACTGAAATGTAGTACTACACTCTATAACACAGTTGAGGGACAATGTTCCCTACTCGCCTCAGTTCATAACGGTGTGTAGGAAGTTGTTTGATAAAGTGGGCAAAGCTTATACTTGGGCCAGAAGGCAGAATATAGGAAACTACATGAAAACATGAATAATTCAGTGAAAATGACTGTAAACAGATTGGAACTTGTTTTAGAACAGCTGAAAGAGATTCTCCAAGTCAGTTCTTAGTGTAGAAAAGGTAGCTAAGATCCCGGAAATCTTAATTCCAGTTAAGATCACATGAAACACTGTATGAATCCTATATTCTTTACTTAAAGGAGACTAGAGTGGTAAATGTGTGTTATACAAGGCAGAATACCATTGAAATAGAGAAAGAAACACGTTCGGCAGCTATGGAAAGCCTTACACTTCACTGAAATGTAGTACTACACTCTATAACACAGCTGTGAGACAATGTTCCCTAGCTGCCTCAGTTCATAACAGTGTGTAGGAAGTTGTTTGATAAACTGGGCAAAGCTTATACTTGTACCAGAAGGCAGAATATAGGAAACTACATGAAAAAATGATTAATTCAGTGAAAATGACTGTAAACAGATTGGAACTTGTTTTAGAACAGCTGAAAGAGATTCTCCAAGTCAGTTCTTAGTGTAGAAAAGGTAGCTAAGATCCGGGAAATCTTAATTCCAGTTAAGATCACATGAAACACTGCATGAATCCTATATTCTTTACTTAAAGGAGACTAGAGTGGTAAATGTGTGTTATACAAGGCAGAATACCATTGAAGTAGAGAAAGAAACACGTTCGGCAGCTTTGGAAAGCCTTACACTTCACTGAAATGTAGTACTACACTCTATAACACAGTTGAGAGACAATGTTCCCTACTTGCCTCAGTTCATAACAGTGTGTAGGAAGTTGTTTGATAAAGTGGGCAAAGCTTATACTTGGGCCAGAAGGCAGAATATAGGAAACTACATGAAAACATGATTAATTCAGTGAAAATGACTGTAAACAGATGAGAACTTGTTTAGAACAGCTGAAAGAGATTCTCCAAGTCACTTCTTAGTGTAGAAAAGGTAGCTAAGAGAAGGGAAATCCATAATTCCAGTTAAGATCACATGAAACACTATGAATCCTATATTCTTTACTTAGAGGAGACTAGAGTGGTAAATGTGTGTTATACAAGGCAGAATACCATTGAAATAGAGAAAGAAACACGTTCGGGAGCTTTGGAAAGCCTTACACTTCACTGAAATGTAGTACTACACTCTATAACACAGTTGAGGGACAATGTTCCCTACTTGCCTCAGTTCATAACAGTGTGTAGGAAGTTGTTTGATAAAGTGGGCAAAGCTTATACTTGGGCCAGAAGGCAGAATATAGGAAACTACATGAAAACATGAATAATTCAGTGAAAATGACTGTAAACAGATTGGAACTTGTTTTAGAACAGCTGAAAGAGATTCTCCAAGTCAGTTCTTAGTGTAGAAAAGGTAGCTAAGATCCGGAAATCCTTAATTGGAGTTAAGATTACATGAAACACTGTATGAATCCTATATTCTTTACTTAAAGGAGACTAGAGTGAAAAATGTGTGTTATACAAGGCAGAATACCATTAAAATAGAGAAAGAAACAGGTTCGGCAGTTTTGGAAATCCTTACACGTGACTGAAATGTAGTACTACACTCTATAACACAGTTGAGAGACAATGTTCCCGAGCTGCCTCAGTTCATAACAGTGTGTAGGAAGTTGTTTGATAAAGTGGTCAAAGCTTATACTTGGACCAGAAGGCAGAATATAGGAAACTACATGAAAACATGAATAATTCAGTGAAAATGACTGTAAACAGATTGGAACTTGTTTTAGAACAGCTGAAAGAGATTCTCCAAGTCAGTTCTTAGTGTAGAAAAGGTAGCTAAGATCCCGGAAATCTTAATTCCAGTTAAGATCACATAAAACACTGTATGAATCCTATATTCTTTACTTAAAGGAGACTAGAGTGGTAAATGTGTGTTATACAAGGCAGAATACCATTGAAGTAGAGAAAGAAACACGTTCGGCAGCTTTGGAAAGCCTTACACTTCACTGAAATGTAGTACTACACTCTATAACACAGTTGAGAGACAATGTTCCCTACTTGCCTCAGTTCATAACAGTGTGTAGGAAGTTGTTTGATAAAGTGGGCAAAGCTTATACTTGGGCCAGAAGGCAGAATATAGGAAACTACATGAAAACATGATTAATTCAGTGAAAATGACTGTAAACAGATGAGAACTTGTTTAGAACAGCTGAAAGAGATTCTCCAAGTCAGTTCTTAGTGTAGAAAAGGTAGCTAAGATAAGGGAAATCCATAATTCCAGTTAAGATCACATGAAACACTATGAATCCTATATTCTTTACTTAGAGGAGACTAGAGTGGTAAATGTGTGTTATAAAAGGCAGAATACCATTGAAATAGAGAAAGAAACACGTTCGGGAGCTTTGGAAAGCCTTACACTTCACTGAAATGTAGTACTACACTATATAACACAGTTGAGGGACAATGTTCCCTACTTGCCTCAGTTCATAACAGTGTGTAGGAAGTTGTTTGATAAAGTGGGCAAAGCTTATACTTGGGCCAGAAGGCAGAATATAGGAAACTACATGAAAACATGAATAATTCAGTGAAAATGACTGTAAACAGATTGGAACTTGTTTTAGAACAGCTGAAAGAGATTCTCCAAGTCAGTTCTTAGTGTAGAAAAGGTAGCTAAGATCCGGAAATCCTTAATTGGAGTTAAGATTACATGAAACACTGTATGAATCCTATATTCTTTACTTAAAGGAGACTAGAGTGAAAAATGTGTGTTATACAAGGCAGAATACCATTAAAATAGAGAAAGAAACAGGTTCGGCAGTTTTGGAAATCCTTACACGTGACTGAAATGTAGTACTACACTCTATAACACAGTTGAGAGACAATGTTCCCGAGCTGCCTCAGTTCATAACAGTGTGTAGGAAGTTGTTTGATAAAGTGGTCAAAGCTTATACTTGGACCAGAAGGCAGAATATAGGAAACTACATGAAAACATGAATAATTCAGTGAAAATGACTGTAAACAGATTGGAACTTGTTTTAGAACAGCTGAAAGAGATTCTCCAAGTCAGTTCTTAGTGTAGAAAAGGTAGCTAAGATCCCGGAAATCTTAATTCCAGTTAAGATCACATAAAACACTGTATGAATCCTATATTCTTTACTTAAAGGAGACTAGAGTGGTAAATGTGTGTTATACAAGGCAGAATACCATTGAAGTAGAGAAAGAAACACGTTCGGCAGCTTTGGAAAGCCTTACACTTCACTGAAATGTAGTACTACACTCTATAACACAGTTGAGAGACAATGTTCCCTACTTGCCTCAGTTCATAACAGTGTGTAGGAAGTTGTTTGATAAAGTGGGCAAAGCTTATACTTGGGCCAGAAGGCAGAATATAGGAAACTACATGAAAACATGATTAATTCAGTGAAAATGACTGTAAACAGATGAGAACTTGTTTAGAACAGCTGAAAGAGATTCTCCAAGTCAGTTCTTAGTGTAGAAAAGGTAGCTAAGATAAGGGAAATCCATAATTCCAGTTAAGATCACATGAAACACTATGAATCCTATATTCTTTACTTAGAGGAGACTAGAGTGGTAAATGTGTGTTATAAAAGGCAGAATACCATTGAAATAGAGAAAGAAACACGTTCGGGAGCTTTGGAAAGCCTTACACTTCACTGAAATGTAGTACTACACTCTATAACACAGTTGAGGGACAATGTTCCCTACTTGCCTCAGTTCATAACAGTGTGTAGGAAGTTGTTTGATAAAGTGGGCAAAGCTTATACTTGGGCCAGAAGGCAGAATATAGGAAACTACATGAAAACATGAATAATTCAGTGAAAATGACTGTAAACAGATTGGAACTTGTTTTAGAACAGCTGAAAGAGATTCTCCAAGTCAGTTCTTAGTGTAGAAAAGGTAGCTAAGATCCCGGAAATCTTAATTCCAGTTAAGATCATATGAAACACTGTATGAATCCTATATTCTTTACTTAAAGGAGACTAGAGTGGTAAATGTGTGTTATACAAGGCAGAATACCATTGAAGTAGAGAAAGAAACACGTTCGGCAGCTTTGGAAAGCCTTACACTTCACTGAAATGTAGTACTACACTCTATAACACAGCTGTGAGACAAGGTTCCCTAGCTGCCTCAGTTCATAACAGTGTGTAGGAAGTTGTTTGATAAAGTGGGCAAAGCTTATACTTGGACCAGAAGGCAGAATATAGGAAACTACATGAAAACATTATTAAATCAGTGAAAATGACTGTAAACAGATGAGAACTTGTTTAGAACAGCTGAAAGAGACTCTCCAAGTCAGTTCTTAGTGTAGAAAAGGTAGCTAAGATAAGGGAAATCCATAATTCCACTTAAGATTACATGAAACACTGTATGAATTCTATATTCTTTACTTAAAGGAGACTAGAGTGGTAAATGTGTGTTATACAAGGCAGAATACCATTAAAATAGAGAAAGAAACACGTTCGGCAGCTTTTGAAATCCTTACACTTCACTGAAATGTAGTACTACACTCTATAACACATTTGAGAGACAATGTTCCCGAGCTGCCTCAGTTCATAACAGTGTGTAGGAAGTTGTTTGATAAAGTGGTCAAAGCTTATACTTGGAAAAGAAGGCAGAATATAGGAAACTACATGAAAACATGAATAATTCAGTGAAAATGACTGTAAACAGATTGGAACTTGTTTTAGAACAGCTGAAAGAGATTCTCCAAGTCAGTTCTTAGTGTAGAAAAGGTAGCTAAGATCCGGGAAATCTTAATTCCAGTTAAGATCACATGAAACACTGTATGAATCCTATATTCTTTACTTAAAGGAGACTAGAGTGGTAAATGTGTGTTATACAAGGCAGAATACCATTGAAGTAGAGAAAGAAACACGTTCGGCAGCTTTGGAAAGCCTTACACTTCACTGAAATGTAGTACTACACTCTATAACACAGTTGAGAGACAATGTGCCCTACTTGCCTCAGTTCATAACAGTGTGTAGGAAGTTGTTTGATAAAGTGGGCAAAGCTTATACTTGGGCCAGAAGGCAGAATATAGGAAACTACATGAAAACATGATTAATTCAGTGAAAATGACTGTAAACAGATGAGAACTTGTTTAGAACAGCTGAAAGAGATTCTCCAAGTCAGTTCTTAGTGTAGAAAAGGTAGCTAAGAGAAGGGAAATCCATAATTCCAGTTAAGATCACATGAAACACTATGAATCCTATATTCTTTACTTAGAGGAGACTAGAGTGGTAAATGTGTGTTATACAAGGCAGAATACCATTGAAATAGAGAAAGAAACACGTTCGGGAGCTTTGGAAAGCCTTACACTTCACTGAAATGTAGTACTACACTCTATTACACAGTTGAGGGACAATGTTCCCTACTTGCCTCAGTTCATAACAGTGTGTAGGAAGTTGTTTGATAAAGTGGGCAAAGCTTATACTTGGGCCAGAAGGCAGAATATAGGAAACTACATGAAAACATGAATAATTCAGTGAAAATGACTGTAAACAGATTGGAACTTGTTTTAGAACAGCTGAAAGAGATTCTCCAAGTCAGTTCTTAGTGTAGAAAAGGTAGCTAAGATCCGGGAAATCTTAATTCCAGTTAAGATCACATGAAACACTGTATGAATCCTATATTCTTTACTTAAAGGAGACTAGAGTGGTAAATGTGTGTTATACAAGGCAGAATACCATTGAAATAGAGAAAGAAACACGTTCGGCAGCTATGGAAAGCTTTACACTTCACTGAAATGTAGTACTACACTCTATAACACAGCTGTGAGACAATGTTCCCTAGCTGCCTCAGTTCATAACAGTGTGTAGGAAGTTGTTTGATAAAGTGGGCAAAGCTTATACTTGGACCAGAAGGCAGAATATAGGAAACTACATGAAAACATGATTAATTCAGTGAAAATGACTGTAAACAGATGAGAACTTGTTTAGAACAGCTGAAAGAGATTCTCCAAGTCAGTTCTTAGTGTAGAAAAGGTAGCTAAGATAAGGGAAATCCATAATTCCAGTTAAGATTACATGAAACACTGTATGAATTCTATATTCTTTACTTAAAGGAGACTAGAGTGGTAAATGTGTGTTATACAAGGCAGAATACCATTAAAATAGAGAAAGAAACACGTTCGGCAGCTTTTGAAATCCTTACACTTCACTGAAATGTAGTACTACACTCTATAACACAGTTGAGAGACAATGTTCCCGAGCTGCCTCAGTTCATAACAGTGTGTAGGAAGTTGTTTGATAAAGTGGTCAAAGCTTATACTTGGACCAGAAGGCAGAATATAGGAAACTACATGAAAACATGAATAATTCAGTGAAAATGACTGTAAACAGATTGGAACTTGTTTTAGAACAGCTGAAAGAGATTCTCCAAGTCAGTTCTTAGTGTAGAAAAGGTAGCTAAGATCCGGGAAATCTTAATTCCAGTTAAGATCACATGAAACACTGTATGAATCCTATATTCTTTACTTAAAGGAGACTAGAGTGGTAAATGTGTGTTACACAAGGCAGAATACCATTGAAGTAGAGAAAGAAACACGTTCGGCAGCTTTGGAAAGCCTTACACTTCACTGAAATGTAGTACTACACTCTATAACACAGTTGAGAGACAATGTTCCCTACTTGCCTCAGTTCATAACAGTGTGTAGGAAGTTGTTTGATAAAGTGGGCAAAGCTTATACTTGGGCCAGAAGGCAGAATATAGGAAACTACATGAAAACATGATTAATTCAGTGAAAATGACTGTAAACAGATTAGAACTTGTTTAGAACAGCTGAAAGAGATTCTCCAAGTCAGTTCTTAGTGTAGAAAAGGTAGCTAAGATCCGGGAAATCTTAATTCCAGTTAAGATCACATGAAACACTGTATGAATCCTATATTCTTTACTTAAAGGAGACTAGAGTGGTAAATGTGTGTTATACAAGGCAGAATACCATTGAAATAGAGAAAGAAACACGTTCGGCAGCTATGGAAAGCCTTACACTTCACTGAAATGTAGTACTACACTCTATAACACAGCTGTGAGACAATGTTCCCTAGCTGCCTCAGTTCATAACAGTGTGTAGGAAGTTGTTTGATAAAGTGGGCAAAGCTTATACTTGGACCAGAAGGCAGAATATAGGAAACTACATGAAAACATGATTAATTCAGTGAAAATGACTGTAAACAGATGAGAACTTGTTTAGAACAGCTGAAAGAGATTCTCCAAGTCAGTTCTTAGTGTAGAAAAGGTAGCTAAGATCCGGGAAATCTTAATTCCAGTTAAGATCACATGAAACACTGTATGAATCCTATATTCTTTACTTAAAGGAGACTAGAGTGGTAAATGTGTGTTACACAAGGCAGAATACCATTGAAGTAGAGAAAGAAACACGTTCGGCAGCTTTGGAAAGCCTTACACTTCACTGAAATGTAGTACTACACTCTATAACACAGTTGAGAGACAATGTTCCCTACTTGCCTCAGTTCATAACAGTGTGTAGGAAGTTGTTTGATAAAGTGGGCAAAGCTTATACTTTGGCCAGAAGGCAGAATATAGGAAACTACATGAAAACATGATTAATTCAGTGAAAATGACTGTAAACAGATTAGAACTTGTTTAGAACAGCTGAAAGAGATTCTCCAAGTCAGTTCTTAGTGTAGAAAAGGTAGCTAAGATCCGGGAAATCTTAATTCCAGTTAAGATCACATGAAACACTGTATGAATCCTATATTCTTTACTTAAAGGAGACTAGAGTGGTAAATGTGTGTTATACAAGGCAGAATACCATTGAAATAGAGAAAGAAACACGTTCGGCAGCTATGGAAAGCCTTACACTTCACTGAAATGTAGTACTACACTCTATAACACAGCTGTGAGACAATGTTCCCTAGCTGCCTCAGTTCATAACAGTGTGTAGGAAGTTGTTTGATAAAGTGGGCAAAGCTTATACTTGGACCAGAAGGCAGAATATAGGAAACTACATGAAAACATGATTAATTCAGTGAAAATGACTGTAAACAGATGAGAACTTGTTTAGAACAGCTGAAAGAGATTCTCCAAGTCAGTTCTTAGTGTAGAAAAGGTAGCTAAGATAAGGGAAATCCATAATTCCAGTTAAGATTACATGAAACACTGTATGAATTCTATATTCTTTACTTAAAGGAGACTAGAGTGGTAAATGTGTGTTATACAAGGCAGAATACCATTAAAATAGAGAAAGAAACACGTTCGGCAGCTTTTGAAATCCTTACACTTCACTGAAATGTAGTACTACACTCTATAACACAGTTGAGAGACAATGTTCCCGAGCTGCCTCAGTTCATAACAGTGTGTAGGAAGTTGTTTGATAAAGTGGTCAAAGCTTATACTTGGACCAGAAGGCAGAATATAGGAAACTACATGAAAACATGAATAATTCAGTGAAAATGACTGTAAACAGATTGGAACTTGTTTTAGAACAGCTGAAAGAGATTCTCCAAGTCAGTTCTTAGTGTAGAAAAGGTAGCTAAGATCCGGGAAATCTTAATTCCAGTTAAGATCACATGAAACACTGTATGAATCCTATATTCTTTACTTAAAGGAGACTAGAGTGGTAAATGTGTGTTATACAAGGCAGAATACCATTGAAGTAGAGAAAGAAACACGTTCGGGAGCTTTGGAAAGCCTTACACTTCACTGAAATGTAGTACTACACTCTATAACACAGTTGAGAGACAATGTTCCCTACTTGCCTCAGTTCATAACAGTGTGTAGGAAGTTGTTTGATAAAGTGGGCAAAGCTTATACTTGGGCCAGAAGGCAGAATATAGGAAACTACATGAAAACATGATTAATTCAGTGAAAATGACTGTAAACAGATGAGAACTTGTTTAGAACAGCTGAAAGAGATTCTCCAAGTCAGTTCTTAGTGTAGAAAAGGTAGCTAAGAGAAGGGAAATCCATAATTCCAGTTAAGATCACATGAAACACTATGAATCCTATATTCTTTACTTAGAGGAGACTAGAGTGGTAAATGTGTGTTATACAAGGCAGAATACCATTGAAATAGAGAAAGAAACACGTTCGGGAGCTTTGGAAAGCCTTACACTTCACTGAAATGTAGTACTACACTCTATAACACAGTTGAGGGACAATGTTCCCTACTTGCCTCAGTTCATAACAGTGTGTAGGAAGTTGTTTGATAAAGTGGGCAAAGCTTATACTTGGGCCAGAAGGCAGAATATAGGAAACTACATGAAAACATGAATAATTCAGTGAAAATGACTGTAAACAGATTGGAACTTGTTTTAGAACAGCTGAAAGAGATTCTCCAAGTCAGTTCTTAGTGTAGAAAAGGTAGCTAAGATCCGGAAATCCTTAATTGGAGTTAAGATTACATGAAACACTGTATGAATCCTATATTCTTTACTTAAAGGAGACTAGAGTGAAAAATGTGTGTTATACAAGGCAGAATACCATTAAAATAGAGAAAGAAACACGTTCGGCAGTTTTGGAAATCCTTACACGTGACTGAAATGTAGTACTACACTCTATAATACAGTTGAGAGACAATGTTCCCTACTTGCCTCAGTTCATAACAGTGTGTAGGAAGTTGTTTGATAAAGTGGGCAAAGCTTATACTTGGGCCAGAAGGCAGAATATAGGAAACTACATGAAAACATGAATAATTCAGTGAAAATGACTGTAAACAGATTGGAACTTGTTTTAGAACAGCTGAAAGAGATTCTCCAAGTCAGTTCTTAGTGTAGAAAAGGTAGCTAAGATCCGGGAAATCTTAATTCCAGTTAAGATCACATGAAACACTGTATGAATCCTATATTCTTTACTTAAAGGAGACTATAGTGGTAAATGTGTGTTATACAAGGCAGAATACCATTGAAGTAGAGAAAGAAACACGTTCGGCAGCTTTGGAAAGCCTTACACTTCACTGAAATGTAGTACTACACTTTATAACACAGTTGAGAGACAATGTTCCCTACTTGCCTCAGTTCATAACAGTGTGTAGGAAGTTGTTTGATAAAGTGGGCAAAGCTTATACTTGGGCCAGAAGGCAGAATATAGGAAACTACATGAAAACATGATTAATTCAGTGAAAATGACTGTAAACAGATGAGAACTTGTTTAGAACGTCTGAAAGAGATTCTCCAAGTCAGTTCTTAGTGTAGAAAAGGTAGCTAAGAGAAGGGAAATCCATAATTCCAGTTAACATCACATGAAACACTATGAATCCTATATTCTTTACTTAGAGGAGACTAGAGTGGTAAATGTGTGTTATACAAGGCAGAATACCATTGAAATAGAGAAAGAAACACGTTCGGGAGCTTTGGAAAGCCTTACACTTCACTGAAATGTAGTACTACACTCTATAACACAGTTGAGGGACAATGTTCCCTACTTGCCTCAGTTCATAACAGTGTGTAGGAAGTTGTTTGATAAAGTGGGCAAAGCTTATACTTGGGCCAGAAGGCAGAATATAGGAAACTACATGAAAACATGAATAATTCAGTAAAAATGACTGTAAACAGATTGGAACTTGTTTTAGAACAGCTGAAAGAGATTCTCCAAGTCAGTTCTTAGTGTAGAAAAGGTAGCTAAGATCCGGAAATCCTTAATTGGAGTTAAGATTACATGAAACACTGTATGAATCCTATATTCTTTACTTAAAGGAGACTAGAGTGAAAAATGTGTGTTATACAAGGCAGAATACCATTAAAATAGAGAAAGAAACACGTTCGGCAGTTTTGGAAATCCTTACACGTGACTGAAATGTAGTACTACACTCTATAACACAGTTGAGAGACAATGTTCCCGAGCTGCCTCAGTTCATAACAGTGTGTAGGAAGTTGTTTGATAAAGTGGTCAAAGCTTATACTTGGACCAGAAGGCAGAATATAGGAAACTACATGAAAACATGAATAATTCAGTGAAAATGACTGTAAACAGATTGGAACTTGTTTTAGAACAGCTGAAAGAGATTCTCCAAGTCAGTTCTTAGTGTAGAAAAGGTAGCAAAGATCCCGGAAATCTTAATTCCAGTTAAGATCACATGAAACACTGTATGAATCCTATATTCTTTACTTAAAGGAGACTAGAGTGGTAAATGTGTGTTATACAAGGCAGAATACCATTGAAGTAGAGAAAGAAACACGTTCGGCAGCTTTGGAAAGCCTTACACTTCACTGAAATGTAGTACTACACTCTATAATACAGTTGAGAGACAATGTTCCCTACTTGCCTCAGTTCATAACAGTGTGTAGGAAGTTGTTTGATAAAGTGGGCAAAGCTTATACTTGGGCCAGAAGGCAGAATATAGGAAACTACATGAAAACATGAATAATTCAGTGAAAATGACTGTAAACAGATTGGAACTTGTTTTAGAACAGCTGAAAGAGATTCTCCAAGTCAGTTCTTAGTGTAGAAAAGGTAGCTAAGATCCGGGAAATCTTAATTCCAGTTAAGATCACATGAAACACTGTATGAATCCTATATTCTTTACTTAAAGGAGACTAGAGTGGTAAATGTGTGTTATACAAGGCAGAATACCATTGAAATAGAGAAAGAAACACGTTCGGCAGCTATGGAAAGCTTTACACTTCACTGAAATGTAGTACTACACTCTATAACACAGCTGTGAGACAATGTTCCCTAGCTGCCTCAGTTCATAACAGTGTGTAGGAAGTTGTTTGATAAAGTGGGCAAAGCTTATACTTGGACCAGAAGGCAGAATATAGGAAACTACATGAAAACATGATTAATTCAGTGAAAATGACTGTAAACAGATGAGAACTTGTTTAGAACAGCTGAAAGAGATTCTCCAAGTCAGTTCTTAGTGTAGAAAAGGTAGCTAAGATAAGGGAAATCCATAATTCCAGTTAAGATTACATGAAACACTGTATGAATTCTATATTCTTTACTTAAAGGAGACTAGAGTGGTAAATGTGTGTTATACAAGGCAGAATACCATTAAAATAGAGAAAGAAACACGTTCGGCAGCTTTTGAAATCCTTACACTTCACTGAAATGTAGTACTACACTCTATAACACAGTTGAGAGACAATGTTCCCGAGCTGCCTCAGTTCATAACAGTGTGTAGGAAGTTGTTTGATAAAGTGGTCAAAGCTTATACTTGGACCAGAAGGCAGAATATAGGAAACTACATGAAAACATGAATAATTCAGTGAAAATGACTGTAAACAGATTGGAACTTGTTTTAGAACAGCTGAAAGAGATTCTCCAAGTCAGTTCTTAGTGTAGAAAAGGTAGCTAAGATCCGGGAAATCTTAATTCCAGTTAAGATCACATGAAACACTGTATGAATCCTATATTCTTTACTTAAAGGAGACTAGAGTGGTAAATGTGTGTTACACAAGGCAGAATACCATTGAAGTAGAGAAAGAAACACGTTCGGCAGCTTTGGAAAGCCTTACACTTCACTGAAATGTAGTACTACACTCTATAACACAGTTGAGAGACAATGTTCCCTACTTGCCTCAGTTCATAACAGTGTGTAGGAAGTTGTTTGATAAAGTGGGCAAAGCTTATACTTGGGCCAGAAGGCAGAATATAGGAAACTACATGAAAACATGATTAATTCAGTGAAAATGACTGTAAACAGATTAGAACTTGTTTAGAACAGCTGAAAGAGATTCTCCAAGTCAGTTCTTAGTGTAGAAAAGGTAGCTAAGATCCGGGAAATCTTAATTCCAGTTAAGATCACATGAAACACTGTATGAATCCTATATTCTTTACTTAAAGGAGACTAGAGTGGTAAATGTGTGTTATACAAGGCAGAATACCATTGAAATAGAGAAAGAAACACGTTCGGCAGCTATGGAAAGCCTTACACTTCACTGAAATGTAGTACTACACTCTATAACACAGCTGTGAGACAATGTTCCCTAGCTGCCTCAGTTCATAACAGTGTGTAGGAAGTTGTTTGATAAAGTGGGCAAAGCTTATACTTGGACCAGAAGGCAGAATATAGGAAACTACATGAAAACATGATTAATTCAGTGAAAATGACTGTAAACAGATGAGAACTTGTTTAGAACAGCTGAAAGAGATTCTCCAAGTCAGTTCTTAGTGTAGAAAAGGTAGCTAAGATCCGGGAAATCTTAATTCCAGTTAAGATCACATGAAACACTGTATGAATCCTATATTCTTTACTTAAAGGAGACTAGAGTGGTAAATGTGTGTTACACAAGGCAGAATACCATTGAAGTAGAGAAAGAAACACGTTCGGCAGCTTTGGAAAGCCTTACACTTCACTGAAATGTAGTACTACACTCTATAACACAGTTGAGAGACAATGTTCCCTACTTGCCTCAGTTCATAACAGTGTGTAGGAAGTTGTTTGATAAAGTGGGCAAAGCTTATACTTTGGCCAGAAGGCAGAATATAGGAAACTACATGAAAACATGATTAATTCAGTGAAAATGACTGTAAACAGATTAGAACTTGTTTAGAACAGCTGAAAGAGATTCTCCAAGTCAGTTCTTAGTGTAGAAAAGGTAGCTAAGATCCGGGAAATCTTAATTCCAGTTAAGATCACATGAAACACTGTATGAATCCTATATTCTTTACTTAAAGGAGACTAGAGTGGTAAATGTGTGTTATACAAGGCAGAATACCATTGAAATAGAGAAAGAAACACGTTCGGCAGCTATGGAAAGCCTTACACTTCACTGAAATGTAGTACTACACTCTATAACACAGCTGTGAGACAATGTTCCCTAGCTGCCTCAGTTCATAACAGTGTGTAGGAAGTTGTTTGATAAAGTGGGCAAAGCTTATACTTGGACCAGAAGGCAGAATATAGGAAACTACATGAAAACATGATTAATTCAGTGAAAATGACTGTAAACAGATGAGAACTTGTTTAGAACAGCTGAAAGAGATTCTCCAAGTCAGTTCTTAGTGTAGAAAAGGTAGCTAAGATAAGGGAAATCCATAATTCCAGTTAAGATTACATGAAACACTGTATGAATTCTATATTCTTTACTTAAAGGAGACTAGAGTGGTAAATGTGTGTTATACAAGGCAGAATACCATTAAAATAGAGAAAGAAACACGTTCGGCAGCTTTTGAAATCCTTACACTTCACTGAAATGTAGTACTACACTCTATAACACAGTTGAGAGACAATGTTCCCGAGCTGCCTCAGTTCATAACAGTGTGTAGGAAGTTGTTTGATAAAGTGGTCAAAGCTTATACTTGGACCAGAAGGCAGAATATAGGAAACTACATGAAAACATGAATAATTCAGTGAAAATGACTGTAAACAGATTGGAACTTGTTTTAGAACAGCTGAAAGAGATTCTCCAAGTCAGTTCTTAGTGTAGAAAAGGTAGCTAAGATCCGGGAAATCTTAATTCCAGTTAAGATCACATGAAACACTGTATGAATCCTATATTCTTTACTTAAAGGAGACTAGAGTGGTAAATGTGTGTTATACAAGGCAGAATACCATTGAAGTAGAGAAAGAAACACGTTCGGGAGCTTTGGAAAGCCTTACACTTCACTGAAATGTAGTACTACACTCTATAACACAGTTGAGAGACAATGTTCCCTACTTGCCTCAGTTCATAACAGTGTGTAGGAAGTTGTTTGATAAAGTGGGCAAAGCTTATACTTGGGCCAGAAGGCAGAATATAGGAAACTACATGAAAACATGATTAATTCAGTGAAAATGACTGTAAACAGATGAGAACTTGTTTAGAACAGCTGAAAGAGATTCTCCAAGTCAGTTCTTAGTGTAGAAAAGGTAGCTAAGAGAAGGGAAATCCATAATTCCAGTTAAGATCACATGAAACACTATGAATCCTATATTCTTTACTTAGAGGAGACTAGAGTGGTAAATGTGTGTTATACAAGGCAGAATACCATTGAAATAGAGAAAGAAACACGTTCGGGAGCTTTGGAAAGCCTTACACTTCACTGAAATGTAGTACTACACTCTATAACACAGTTGAGGGACAATGTTCCCTACTTGCCTCAGTTCATAACAGTGTGTAGGAAGTTGTTTGATAAAGTGGGCAAAGCTTATACTTGGGCCAGAAGGCAGAATATAGGAAACTACATGAAAACATGAATAATTCAGTGAAAATGACTGTAAACAGATTGGAACTTGTTTTAGAACAGCTGAAAGAGATTCTCCAAGTCAGTTCTTAGTGTAGAAAAGGTAGCTAAGATCCGGAAATCCTTAATTGGAGTTAAGATTACATGAAACACTGTATGAATCCTATATTCTTTACTTAAAGGAGACTAGAGTGAAAAATGTGTGTTATACAAGGCAGAATACCATTAAAATAGAGAAAGAAACACGTTCGGCAGTTTTGGAAATCCTTACACGTGACTGAAATGTAGTACTACACTCTATAATACAGTTGAGAGACAATGTTCCCTACTTGCCTCAGTTCATAACAGTGTGTAGGAAGTTGTTTGATAAAGTGGGCAAAGCTTATACTTGGGCCAGAAGGCAGAATATAGGAAACTACATGAAAACATGAATAATTCAGTGAAAATGACTGTAAACAGATTGGAACTTGTTTTAGAACAGCTGAAAGAGATTCTCCAAGTCAGTTCTTAGTGTAGAAAAGGTAGCTAAGATCCGGGAAATCTTAATTCCAGTTAAGATCACATGAAACACTGTATGAATCCTATATTCTTTACTTAAAGGAGACTATAGTGGTAAATGTGTGTTATACAAGGCAGAATACCATTGAAGTAGAGAAAGAAACACGTTCGGCAGCTTTGGAAAGCCTTACACTTCACTGAAATGTAGTACTACACTTTATAACACAGTTGAGAGACAATGTTCCCTACTTGCCTCAGTTCATAACAGTGTGTAGGAAGTTGTTTGATAAAGTGGGCAAAGCTTATACTTGGGCCAGAAGGCAGAATATAGGAAACTACATGAAAACATGATTAATTCAGTGAAAATGACTGTAAACAGATGAGAACTTGTTTAGAACGTCTGAAAGAGATTCTCCAAGTCAGTTCTTAGTGTAGAAAAGGTAGCTAAGAGAAGGGAAATCCATAATTCCAGTTAACATCACATGAAACACTATGAATCCTATATTCTTTACTTAGAGGAGACTAGAGTGGTAAATGTGTGTTATACAAGGCAGAATACCATTGAAATAGAGAAAGAAACACGTTCGGGAGCTTTGGAAAGCCTTACACTTCACTGAAATGTAGTACTACACTCTATAACACAGTTGAGGGACAATGTTCCCTACTTGCCTCAGTTCATAACAGTGTGTAGGAAGTTGTTTGATAAAGTGGGCAAAGCTTATACTTGGGCCAGAAGGCAGAATATAGGAAACTACATGAAAACATGAATAATTCAGTAAAAATGACTGTAAACAGATTGGAACTTGTTTTAGAACAGCTGAAAGAGATTCTCCAAGTCAGTTCTTAGTGTAGAAAAGGTAGCTAAGATCCGGAAATCCTTAATTGGAGTTAAGATTACATGAAACACTGTATGAATCCTATATTCTTTACTTAAAGGAGACTAGAGTGAAAAATGTGTGTTATACAAGGCAGAATACCATTAAAATAGAGAAAGAAACACGTTCGGCAGTTTTGGAAATCCTTACACGTGACTGAAATGTAGTACTACACTCTATAACACAGTTGAGAGACAATGTTCCCGAGCTGCCTCAGTTCATAACAGTGTGTAGGAAGTTGTTTGATAAAGTGGTCAAAGCTTATACTTGGACCAGAAGGCAGAATATAGGAAACTACATGAAAACATGAATAATTCAGTGAAAATGACTGTAAACAGATTGGAACTTGTTTTAGAACAGCTGAAAGAGATTCTCCAAGTCAGTTCTTAGTGTAGAAAAGGTAGCAAAGATCCCGGAAATCTTAATTCCAGTTAAGATCACATGAAACACTGTATGAATCCTATATTCTTTACTTAAAGGAGACTAGAGTGGTAAATGTGTGTTATACAAGGCAGAATACCATTGAAGTAGAGAAAGAAACACGTTCGGCAGCTTTGGAAAGCCTTACACTTCACTGAAATGTAGTACTACACTCTATAATACAGTTGAGAGACAATGTTCCCTACTTGCCTCAGTTCATAACAGTGTGTAGGAAGTTGTTTGATAAAGTGGGCAAAGCTTATACTTGGGCCAGAAGGCAGAATATAGGAAACTACATGAAAACATGATTAATTCAGTGAAAATGACTGTAAACAGATGAGAACTTGTTTAGAACAGCTGAAAGAGATTCTCCAAGTCAGTTCTTAGTGTAGAAAAGGTAGCTAAGATAAGGGAAATCCATAATTCCAGTTAAGATTACATGAAACACTGTATGAATTCTATATTCTTTACTTAAAGGAGACTAGAGTGGTAAATGTGTGTTATACAAGGCAGAATACCATTAAAATAGAGAAAGAAACACGTTCGGCAGCTTTTGAAATCCTTACACTTCACTGAAATGTAGTACTACACTCTATAACACAGTTGAGAGACAATGTTCCCGAGCTGCCTCAGTTCATAACAGTGTGTAGGAAGTTGTTTGATAAAGTGGTCAAAGCTTATACTTGGACCAGAAGGCAGAATATAGGAAACTACATGAAAACATGAATAATTCAGTGAAAATGACTGTAAACAGATTGGAACTTGTTTTAGAACAGCTGAAAGAGATTCTCCAAGTCAGTTCTTAGTGTAGAAAAGGTAGCTAAGATCCGGGAAATCTTAATTCCAGTTAAGATCACATGAAACACTGTATGAATCCTATATTCTTTACTTAAAGGAGACTAGAGTGGTAAATGTGTGTTACACAAGGCAGAATACCATTGAAGTAGAGAAAGAAACACGTTCGGCAGCTTTGGAAAGCCTTACACTTCACTGAAATGTAGTACTACACTCTATAACACAGTTGAGAGACAATGTTCCCTACTTGCCTCAGTTCATAACAGTGTGTAGGAAGTTGTTTGATAAAGTGGGCAAAGCTTATACTTGGGCCAGAAGGCAGAATATAGGAAACTACATGAAAACATGATTAATTCAGTGAAAATGACTGTAAACAGATTAGAACTTGTTTAGAACAGCTGAAAGAGATTCTCCAAGTCAGTTCTTAGTGTAGAAAAGGTAGCTAAGATCCGGGAAATCTTAATTCCAGTTAAGATCACATGAAACACTGTATGAATCCTATATTCTTTACTTAAAGGAGACTAGAGTGGTAAATGTGTGTTATACAAGGCAGAATACCATTGAAATAGAGAAAGAAACACGTTCGGCAGCTATGGAAAGCCTTACACTTCACTGAAATGTAGTACTACACTCTATAACACAGCTGTGAGACAATGTTCCCTAGCTGCCTCAGTTCATAACAGTGTGTAGGAAGTTGTTTGATAAAGTGGGCAAAGCTTATACTTGGACCAGAAGGCAGAATATAGGAAACTACATGAAAACATGATTAATTCAGTGAAAATGACTGTAAACAGATGAGAACTTGTTTAGAACAGCTGAAAGAGATTCTCCAAGTCAGTTCTTAGTGTAGAAAAGGTAGCTAAGATAAGGGAAATCCATAATTCCAGTTAAGATTACATGAAACACTGTATGAATTCTATATTCTTTACTTAAAGGAGACTAGAGTGGTAAATGTGTGTTATACAAGGCAGAATACCATTAAAATAGAGAAAGAAACACGTTCGGCAGCTTTTGAAATCCTTACACTTCACTGAAATGTAGTACTACACTCTATAACACAGTTGAGAGACAATGTTCCCGAGCTGCCTCAGTTCATAACAGTGTGTAGGAAGTTGTTTGATAAAGTGGTCAAAGCTTATACTTGGACCAGAAGGCAGAATATAGGAAACTGCATGAAAACATGAATAATTCAGTGAAAATGACTGTAAACAGATTGGAACTTGTTTTAGAACAGCTGAAAGAGATTCTCCAAGTCAGTTCTTAGTGTAGAAAAGGTAGCTAAGATCCGGGAAATCTTAATTCCAGTTAAGATCACATGAAACACTGTATGAATCCTATATTCTTTACTTAAAGGAGACTAGAGTGGTAAATGTGTGTTACACAAGGCAGAATACCATTGAAGTAGAGAAAGAAACACGTTCGGCAGCTTTGGAAAGCCTTACACTTCACTGAAATGTAGTACTACACTCTATAACACAGTTGAGAGACAATGTTCCCTACTTGCCTCAGTTCATAACAGTGTGTAGGAAGTTGTTTGATAAAGTGGGCAAAGCTTATACTTTGGCCAGAAGGCAGAATATAGGAAACTACATGAAAACATGATTAATTCAGTGAAAATGACTGTAAACAGATTAGAACTTGTTTAGAACAGCTGAAAGAGATTCTCCAAGTCAGTTCTTAGTGTAGAAAAGGTAGCTAAGATCCGGGAAATCTTAATTCCAGTTAAGATCACATGAAACACTGTATGAATCCTATATTCTTTACTTAAAGGAGACTAGAGTGGTAAATGTGTGTTATACAAGGCAGAATACCATTGAAATAGAGAAAGAAACACGTTCGGCAGCTATGGAAAGCCTTACACTTCACTGAAATGTAGTACTACACTCTATAACACAGCTGTGAGACAATGTTCCCTAGCTGCCTCAGTTCATAACAGTGTGTAGGAAGTTGTTTGATAAAGTGGGCAAAGCTTATACTTGGACCAGAAGGCAGAATATAGGAAACTACATGAAAACATGATTAATTCAGTGAAAATGACTGTAAACAGATGAGAACTTGTTTAGAACAGCTGAAAGAGATTCTCCAAGTCAGTTCTTAGTGTAGAAAAGGTAGCTAAGATAAGGGAAATCCATAATTCCAGTTAAGATTACATGAAACACTGTATGAATTCTATATTCTTTACTTAAAGGAGACTAGAGTGGTAAATGTGTGTTATACAAGGCAGAATACCATTAAAATAGAGAAAGAAACACGTTCGGCAGCTTTTGAAATCCTTACACTTCACTGAAATGTAGTACTACACTCTATAACACAGTTGAGAGACAATGTTCCCGAGCTGCCTCAGTTCATAACAGTGTGTAGGAAGTTGTTTGATAAAGTGGTCAAAGCTTATACTTGGACCAGAAGGCAGAATATAGGAAACTACATGAAAACATGAATAATTCAGTGAAAATGACTGTAAACAGATTGGAACTTGTTTTAGAACAGCTGAAAGAGATTCTCCAAGTCAGTTCTTAGTGTAGAAAAGGTAGCTAAGATCCGGGAAATCTTAATTCCAGTTAAGATCACATGAAACACTGTATGAATCCTATATTCTTTACTTAAAGGAGACTAGAGTGGTAAATGTGTGTTATACAAGGCAGAATACCATTGAAGTAGAGAAAGAAACACGTTCGGGAGCTTTGGAAAGCCTTACACTTCACTGAAATGTAGTGCTACACTCTATAACACAGTTGAGAGACAATGTTCCCTACTTGCCTCAGTTCATAACAGTGTGTAGGAAGTTGTTTGATAAAGTGGGCAAAGCTTATACTTGGGCCAGAAGGCAGAATATAGGAAACTACATGAAAACATGATTAATTCAGTGAAAATGACTGTAAACAGATGAGAACTTGTTTAGAACAGCTGAAAGAGATTCTCCAAGTCAGTTCTTAGTGTAGAAAAGGTAGCTAAGAGAAGGGAAATCCATAATTCCAGTTAAGATCACATGAAACACTATGAATCCTATATTCTTTACTTAGAGGAGACTAGAGTGGTAAATGTGTGTTATACAAGGCAGAATACCATTGAAATAGAGAAAGAAACACGTTCGGGAGCTTTGGAAAGCCTTACACTTCACTGAAATGTAGTACTACACTCTATAACACAGTTGAGGGACAATGTTCCCTACTTGCCTCAGTTCATAACAGTGTGTAGGAAGTTGTTTGATAAAGTGGGCAAAGCTTATACTTGGGCCAGAAGGCAGAATATAGGAAACTACATGAAAACATGAATAATTCAGTGAAAATGACTGTAAACAGATTGGAACTTGTTTTAGAACAGCTGAAAGAGATTCTCCAAGTCAGTTCTTAGTGTAGAAAAGGTAGCTAAGATCCGGAAATCCTTAATTGGAGTTAAGATTACATGAAACACTGTATGAATCCTATATTCTTTACTTAAAGGAGACTAGAGTGAAAAATGTGTGTTATACAAGGCAGAATACCATTAAAATAGAGAAAGAAACACGTTCGGCAGTTTTGGAAATCCTTACACGTGACTGAAATGTAGTACTACACTCTATAATACAGTTGAGAGACAATGTTCCCTACTTGCCTCAGTTCATAACAGTGTGTAGGAAGTTGTTTGATAAAGTGGGCAAAGCTTATACTTGGGCCAGAAGGCAGAATATAGGAAACTACATGAAAACATGAATAATTCAGTGAAAATGACTGTAAACAGATTGGAACTTGTTTTAGAACAGCTGAAAGAGATTCTCCAAGTCAGTTCTTAGTGTAGAAAAGGTAGCTAAGATCCGGGAAATCTTAATTCCAGTTAAGATCACATGAAACACTGTATGAATCCTATATTCTTTACTTAAAGGAGACTAGAGTGGTAAATGTGTGTTATACAAGGCAGAATACCATTGAAGTAGAGAAAGAAACACGTTCGGCAGCTTTGGAAAGCCTTACACTTCACTGAAATGTAGTACTACACTTTATAACACAGTTGAGAGACAATGTTCCCTACTTGCCTCAGTTCATAACAGTGTGTAGGAAGTTGTTTGATAAAGTGGGCAAAGCTTATACTTGGGCCAGAAGGCAGAATATAGGAAACTACATGAAAACATGATTAATTCAGTGAAAATGACTGTAAACAGATGAGAACTTGTTTAGAACGTCTGAAAGAGATTCTCCAAGTCAGTTCTTAGTGTAGAAAAGGTAGCTAAGAGAAGGGAAATCCATAATTCCAGTTAACATCACATGAAACACTATGAATCCTATATTCTTTACTTAGAGGAGACTAGAGTGGTAAATGTGTGTTATACAAGGCAGAATACCATTGAAATAGAGAAAGAAACACGTTCGGGAGCTTTGGAAAGCCTTACACTTCACTGAAATGTAGTACTACACTCTATAACACAGTTGAGGGACAATGTTCCCTACTTGCCTCAGTTCATAACAGTGTGTAGGAAGTTGTTTGATAAAGTGGGCAAAGCTTATACTTGGGCCAGAAGGCAGAATATAGGAAACTACATGAAAACATGAATAATTCAGTAAAAATGACTGTAAACAGATTGGAACTTGTTTTAGAACAGCTGAAAGAGATTCTCCAAGTCAGTTCTTAGTGTAGAAAAGGTAGCTAAGATCCGGAAATCCTTAATTGGAGTTAAGATTACATGAAACACTGTATGAATCCTATATTCTTTACTTAAAGGAGACTAGAGTGAAAAATGTGTGTTATACAAGGCAGAATACCATTAAAATAGAGAAAGAAACACGTTCGGCAGTTTTGGAAATCCTTACACGTGACTGAAATGTAGTACTACACTCTATAACACAGTTGAGAGACAATGTTCCCGAGCTGCCTCAGTTCATAACAGTGTGTAGGAAGTTGTTTGATAAAGTGGTCAAAGCTTATACTTGGACCAGAAGGCAGAATATAGGAAACTACATGAAAACATGAATAATTCAGTGAAAATGACTGTAAACAGATTGGAACTTGTTTTAGAACAGCTGAAAGAGATTCTCCAAGTCAGTTCTTAGTGTAGAAAAGGTAGCAAAGATCCCGGAAATCTTAATTCCAGTTAAGATCACATGAAACACTGTATGAATCCTATATTCTTTACTTAAAGGAGACTAGAGTGGTAAATGTGTGTTATACAAGGCAGAATACCATTGAAGTAGAGAAAGAAACACGTTCGGCAGCTTTGGAAAGCCTTACACTTCACTGAAATGTAGTACTACACTCTATAATACAGTTGAGAGACAATGTTCCCTACTTGCCTCAGTTCATAACAGTGTGTAGGAAGTTGTTTGATAAAGTGGGCAAAGCTTATACTTGGGCCAGAAGGCAGAATATAGGAAACTACATGAAAACATGATTAATTCAGTGAAAATGACTGTAAACAGATGAGAACTTGTTTAGAACAGCTGAAAGAGATTCTCCAAGTCAGTTCTTAGTGTAGAAAAGGTAGCTAAGATAAGGGAAATCCATAATTCCAGTTAAGATCACATGAAACACTATGAATCCTATATTCTTTACTTAGAGGAGACTAGAGTGGTAAATGTGTGTTATAAAAGGCAGAATACCATTGAAAAAGAGAAAGAAACACGTTCGGGAGCTTTGGAAAGCCTTACACTTCACTGAAATGTAGTACTACACTCTATAACACAGTTGAGGGACAATGTTCCCTACTTGCCTCAGTTCATAACAGTGTGTAGGAAGTTGTTTGATAAAGTGGGCAAAGCTTATACTTGGACCAGAAGGCAGAATATAGGAAACTACATGAAAACATGATTAATTCAGTGAAAATGACTGTAAACAGATTGGAACTTGTTTTAGAACAGCTGAAAGAGATTCTCCAAGTCAGTTATTAGTGTAGAAAAGGTAGCTAAGATCCGGGAAATCTTAATTCCAGTTAAGATCACATGAAACACTGTATGAATCCTATATTCTTTACTTAAAGGAGACTAGAGTGGTAAATGTGTGTTATACAAGGCAGAATACCATTGAAATAGAGAAAGAAACACGTTCGGCAGCTATGGAAAGCCTTACACTTCACTGAAATGTAGTACTACACTCTATAACACAGCTGTGAGACAATGTTCCCTAGCTGCCTCAGTTCATAACAGTGTGTAGGAAGTTGTTTGATAAAGTGTGCAAAGCTTATACTTGGACGAGAAGGCAGAATATAGGAAACTACATGAAAACATGATTATTTCAGTGAAAATGACTGTAAACAGATGAGAACTTGTTTAGAACAGCTGAAAGAGATTCTCCAAGTCAGTTCTTAGTGTAGAAAAGGTAGCTAAGATAAGGGAAATCCATAATTCCAGTTAAGATTACATGAAACACTGTATGAATCCTATATTCTTTACTTAAAGGAGACTAGAGTGGTAAATGTGTGTTATACAAGGCAGAATACCATTGTAATAGAGAAAGAAACACGTTCGGCAGCTTTTGAAATCCTTACACTTCACTGAAATGTAGTACTACACTCTATAACACAGTTGAGAGACAATGTTCCCGAGCTGCCTCAGTTCATAACAGTGTGTAGGAAGTTGTTTGATAAAGTGGTCAAAGCTTATACTTGGACCAGAAGGCAGAATATAGGAAACTACATGAAAACATGAATAATTCAGTGAAAATGACTGTAAACAGATTGGAACTTGTTTTAGAACAGCTGAAAGAGATTCTCCAAGTCAGTTCTTAGTGTAGAAAAGGTAGCTAAGATCCGGGAAATCTTAATTCCAGTTAAGATCACATGAAACACTGTATGAATCCTATATTCTTTACTTAAAGGAGACTAGAGTGGTAAATGTGTGTTACACAAGGCAGAATACCATTGAAGTAGAGAAAGAAACACGTTCGGCAGCTTTGGAAAGCCTTACACTTCACTGAAATGTAGTACTACACTCTATAACACAGTTGAGAGACAATGTTCCCTACTTGCCTCAGTTCATAACAGTGTGTAGGAAGTTGTTTGATAAAGTGGGCAAAGCTTATACTTGGGCCAGAAGGCAGAATATAGGAAACTACATGAAAACATGATTAATTCAGTGAAAATGACTGTAAACAGATTAGAACTTGTTTAGAACAGCTGAAAGAGATTCTCCAAGTCAGTTCTTAGTGTAGAAAAGGTAGCTAAGATCCGGGAAATCTTAATTCCAGTTAAGATCACATGAAACACTGTATGAATCCTATATTCTTTACTTAAAGGAGACTAGAGTGGTAAATGTGTGTTATACAAGGCAGAATACCATTGAAATAGAGAAAGAAACACGTTCGGCAGCTATGGAAAGCCTTACACTTCACTGAAATGTAGTACTACACTCTATAACACAGCTGTGAGACAATGTTCCCTAGCTGCCTCAGTTCATAACAGTGTGTAGGAAGTTGTTTGATAAAGTGGGCAAAGCTTATACTTGGACCAGAAGGCAGAATATAGGAAACTACATGAAAACATGATTAATTCAGTGAAAATGACTGTAAACAGATGAGAACTTGTTTAGAACAGCTGAAAGAGATTCTCCAAGTCAGTTCTTAGTGTAGAAAAGGTAGCTAAGATAAGGGAAATCCATAATTCCAGTTAAGATTACATGAAACACTGTATGAATTCTATATTCTTTACTTAAAGGAGACTAGAGTGGTAAATGTGTGTTATACAAGGCAGAATACCATTAAAATAGAGAAAGAAACACGTTCGGCAGCTTTTGAAATCCTTACACTTCACTGAAATGTAGTACTACACTCTATAACACAGTTGAGAGACAATGTTCCCGAGCTGCCTCAGTTCATAACAGTGTGTAGGAAGTTGTTTGATAAAGTGGTCAAAGCTTATACTTGGACCAGAAGGCAGAATATAGGAAACTGCATGAAAACATGAATAATTCAGTGAAAATGACTGTAAACAGATTGGAACTTGTTTTAGAACAGCTGAAAGAGATTCTCCAAGTCAGTTCTTAGTGTAGAAAAGGTAGCTAAGATCCGGGAAATCTTAATTCCAGTTAAGATCACATGAAACACTGTATGAATCCTATATTCTTTACTTAAAGGAGACTAGAGTGGTAAATGTGTGTTACACAAGGCAGAATACCATTGAAGTAGAGAAAGAAACACGTTCGGCAGCTTTGGAAAGCCTTACACTTCACTGAAATGTAGTACTACACTCTATAACACAGTTGAGAGACAATGTTCCCTACTTGCCTCAGTTCATAACAGTGTGTAGGAAGTTGTTTGATAAAGTGGGCAAAGCTTATACTTTGGCCAGAAGGCAGAATATAGGAAACTACATGAAAACATGATTAATTCAGTGAAAATGACTGTAAACAGATTAGAACTTGTTTAGAACAGCTGAAAGAGATTCTCCAAGTCAGTTCTTAGTGTAGAAAAGGTAGCTAAGATCCGGGAAATCTTAATTCCAGTTAAGATCACATGAAACACTGTATGAATCCTATATTCTTTACTTAAAGGAGACTAGAGTGGTAAATGTGTGTTATACAAGGCAGAATACCATTGAAATAGAGAAAGAAACACGTTCGGCAGCTATGGAAAGCCTTACACTTCACTGAAATGTAGTACTACACTCTATAACACAGCTGTGAGACAATGTTCCCTAGCTGCCTCAGTTCATAACAGTGTGTAGGAAGTTGTTTGATAAAGTGGGCAAAGCTTATACTTGGACCAGAAGGCAGAATATAGGAAACTACATGAAAACATGATTAATTCAGTGAAAATGACTGTAAACAGATGAGAACTTGTTTAGAACAGCTGAAAGAGATTCTCCAAGTCAGTTCTTAGTGTAGAAAAGGTAGCTAAGATAAGGGAAATCCATAATTCCAGTTAAGATTACATGAAACACTGTATGAATTCTATATTCTTTACTTAAAGGAGACTAGAGTGGTAAATGTGTGTTATACAAGGCAGAATACCATTAAAATAGAGAAAGAAACACGTTCGGCAGCTTTTGAAATCCTTACACTTCACTGAAATGTAGTACTACACTCTATAACACAGTTGAGAGACAATGTTCCCGAGCTGCCTCAGTTCATAACAGTGTGTAGGAAGTTGTTTGATAAAGTGGTCAAAGCTTATACTTGGACCAGAAGGCAGAATATAGGAAACTACATGAAAACATGAATAATTCAGTGAAAATGACTGTAAACAGATTGGAACTTGTTTTAGAACAGCTGAAAGAGATTCTCCAAGTCAGTTCTTAGTGTAGAAAAGGTAGCTAAGATCCGGGAAATCTTAATTCCAGTTAAGATCACATGAAACACTGTATGAATCCTATATTCTTTACTTAAAGGAGACTAGAGTGGTAAATGTGTGTTATACAAGGCAGAATACCATTGAAGTAGAGAAAGAAACACGTTCGGCAGCTTTGGAAAGCCTTACACTTCACTGAAATGTAGTACTACACTCTATAACACAGTTGAGAGACAATGTTCCCTACTTGCCTCAGTTCATAACAGTGTGTAGGAAGTTGTTTGATAAAGTGGGCAAAGCTTATACTTGGGCCAGAAGGCAGAATATAGGAAACTACATGAAAACATGATTAATTCAGTGAAAATGACTGTAAACAGATGAGAACTTGTTTAGAACAGCTGAAAGAGATTCTCCAAGTCAGTTCTTAGTGTAGAAAAGGTAGCTAAGAGAAGGGAAATCCATAATTCCAGTTAAGATCACATGAAACACTATGAATCCTATATTCTTTACTTAGAGGAGACTAGAGTGGTAAATGTGTGTTATACAAGGCAGAATACCATTGAAATAGAGAAAGAAACACGTTCGGGAGCTTTGGAAAGCCTTACACTTCACTGAAATGTAGTACTACACTCTATAACACAGTTGAGGGACAATGTTCCCTACTTGCCTCAGTTCATAACAGTGTGTAGGAAGTTGTTTGATAAAGTGGGCAAAGCTTATACTTGGGCCAGAAGGCAGAATATAGGAAACTACATGAAAACATGAATAATTCAGTGAAAATGACTGTAAACAGATTGGAACTTGTTTTAGAACAGCTGAAAGAGATTCTCCAAGTCAGTTCTTAGTGTAGAAAAGGTAGCTAAGATCCGGAAATCCTTAATTGGAGTTAAGATTACATGAAACACTGTATGAATCCTATATTCTTTACTTAAAGGAGACTAGAGTGAACAATGTGTGTTATACAAGGCAGAATACCATTAAAATAGAGAAAGAAACACGTTCGGCAGTTTTGGAAATCCTTACACGTGACTGAAATGTAGTACTACACTCTATAATACAGTTGAGAGACAATGTTCCCTACTTGCCTCAGTTCATAACAGTGTGTAGGAAGTTGTTTGATAAAGTGGGCAAAGCTTATACTTGGGCCAGAAGGCAGAATATAGGAAACTACATGAAAACATGAATAATTCAGTGAAAATGACTGTAAACAGATTGGAACTTGTTTTAGAACAGCTGAAAGAGATTCTCCAAGTCAGTTCTTAGTGTAGAAAAGGTAGCTAAGATCCGGGAAATCTTAATTCCAGTTAAGATCACATGAAACACTGTATGAATCCTATATTCTTTACTTAAAGGAGACTAGAGTGGTAAATGTGTGTTATACAAGGCAGAATACCATTGAAGTAGAGAAAGAAACACGTTCGGCAGCTTTGGAAAGCCTTACACTTCACTGAAATGTAGTACTACACTTTATAACACAGTTGAGAGACAATGTTCCCTACTTGCCTCAGTTCATAACAGTGTGTAGGAAGTTGTTTGATAAAGTGGGTAAAGCTTATACTTGGGCCAGAAGGCAGAATATAGGAAACTACATGAAAACATGATTAATTCAGTGAAAATGACTGTAAACAGATGAGAACTTGTTTAGAACGTCTGAAAGAGATTCTCCAAGTCAGTTCTTAGTGTAGAAAAGGTAGCTAAGAGAAGGGAAATCCATAATTCCAGTTAACATCACATGAAACACTATGAATCCTATATTCTTTACTTAGAGGAGACTAGAGTGGTAAATGTGTGTTATACAAGGCAGAATACCATTGAAATAGAGAAAGAAACACGTTCGGGAGCTTTGGAAAGCCTTACACTTCACTGAAATGTAGTACTACACTCTATAACACAGTTGAGGGACAATGTTCCCTACTTGCCTCAGTTCATAACAGTGTGTAGGAAGTTGTTTGATAAAGTGGGCAAAGCTTATACTTGGGCCAGAAGGCAGAATATAGGAAACTACATGAAAACATGAATAATTCAGTAAAAATGACTGTAAACAGATTGGAACTTGTTTTAGAACAGCTGAAAGAGATTCTCCAAGTCAGTTCTTAGTGTAGAAAAGGTAGCTAAGATCCGGAAATCCTTAATTGGAGTTAAGATTACATGAAACACTGTATGAATCCTATATTCTTTACTTAAAGGAGACTAGAGTGAAAAATGTGTGTTATACAAGGCAGAATACCATTAAAATAGAGAAAGAAACACGTTCGGCAGTTTTGGAAATCCTTACACGTGACTGAAATGTAGTACTACACTCTATAACACAGTTGAGAGACAATGTTCCCGAGCTGCCTCAGTTCATAACAGTGTGTAGGAAGTTGTTTGATAAAGTGGTCAAAGCTTATACTTGGACCAGAAGGCAGAATATAGGAAACTACATGAAAACATGAATAATTCAGTGAAAATGACTGTAAACAGATTGGAACTTGTTTTAGAACAGCTGAAAGAGATTCTCCAAGTCAGTTCTTAGTGTAGAAAAGGTAGCAAAGATCCCGGAAATCTTAATTCCAGTTAAGATCACATGAAACACTGTATGAATCCTATATTCTTTACTTAAAGGAGACTAGAGTGGTAAATGTGTGTTATACAAGGCAGAATACCATTGAAGTAGAGAAAGAAACACGTTCGGCAGCTTTGGAAAGCCTTACACTTCACTGAAATGTAGTACTACACTCTATAATACAGTTGAGAGACAATGTTCCCTACTTGCCTCAGTTCATAACAGTGTGTAGGAAGTTGTTTGATAAAGTGGGCAAAGCTTATACTTGGGCCAGAAGGCAGAATATAGGAAACTACATGAAAACATGATTAATTCAGTGAAAATGACTGTAAACAGATGAGAACTTGTTTAGAACAGCTGAAAGAGATTCTCCAAGTCAGTTCTTAGTGTAGAAAAGGTAGCTAAGATAAGGGAAATCCATAATTCCAGTTAAGATCACATGAAACACTATGAATCCTATATTCTTTACTTAGAGGAGACTAGAGTGGTAAATGTGTGTTATAAAAGGCAGAATACCATTGAAAAAGAGAAAGAAACACGTTCGGGAGCTTTGGAAAGCCTTACACTTCACTGAAATGTAGTACTACACTCTATAACACAGTTGAGGGACAATGTTCCCTACTTGCCTCAGTTCATAACAGTGTGTAGGAAGTTGTTTGATAAAGTGGGCAAAGCTTATACTTGGACCAGAAGGCAGAATATAGGAAACTACATGAAAACATGATTAATTCAGTGAAAATGACTGTAAACAGATTGGAACTTGTTTTAGAACAGCTGAAAGAGATTCTCCAAGTCAGTTATTAGTGTAGAAAAGGTAGCTAAGATCCGGGAAATCTTAATTCCAGTTAAGATCACATGAAACACTGTATGAATCCTATATTCTTTACTTAAAGGAGACTAGAGTGGTAAATGTGTGTTATACAAGGCAGAATACCATTGAAATAGAGAAAGAAACACGTTCGGCAGCTATGGAAAGCCTTACACTTCACTGAAATGTAGTACTACACTCTATAACACAGCTGTGAGACAATGTTCCCTAGCTGCCTCAGTTCATAACAGTGTGTAGGAAGTTGTTTGATAAAGTGGGCAAAGCTTATACTTGGACGAGAAGGCAGAATATAGGAAACTACATGAAAACATGATTATTTCAGTGAAAATGACTGTAAACAGATGAGAACTTGTTTAGAACAGCTGAAAGAGATTCTCCAAGTCAGTTCTTAGTGTAGAAAAGGTAGCTAAGATAAGGGAAATCCATAATTCCAGTTAAGATTACATGAAACACTGTATGAATCCTATATTCTTTACTTAAAGGAGACTAGAGTGGTAAATGTGTGTTATACAAGGCAGAATACCATTGTAATAGAGAAAGAAACACGTTCGGCAGCTTTTGAAATCCTTACACTTCACTGAAATGTAGTACTACACTCTATAACACAGTTGAGAGACAATGTTCCCGAGCTGCCTCAGTTCATAACAGTGTGTAGGAAGTTGTTTGATAAAGTGGGCAAAGCTTATACTTGGGCCAGAAGGCAGAATATAGGAAACTACATGAAAACATGAATAATTCAGTGAAAATGACTGTAAACAGATTGGAACTTGTTTTAGAACAGCTGAAAGAGATTCTCCAAGTCAGTTCTTAGTGTAGAAAAGGTAGCTAAGATCCGGGAAATCTTAATTCCAGTTAAGATCACATGAAACACTGTATGAATCCTATATTCTTTACTTAAAGGAGACTAGAGTGGTAAATGTGTGTTATACAAGGCAGAATACCATTGAAGTAGAGAAAGAAACACGTTCGGCAGCTTTGGAAAGCCTTACACTTCACTGAAATGTAGTACTACACTCTATAACACAGTTGAGAGACAATGTTCCCTACTTGCCTCAGTTCATAACAGTGTGTAGGAAGTTGTTTGATAAAGTGGGCAAAGCTTATACTTGGGCCAGAAGGCAGAATATAGGAAACTACATGAAAACATGATTAATTCAGTGAAAATGACTGTAAACAGATGAGAACTTGTTTAGAACAGCTGAAAGAGATTCTCCAAGTCAGTTCTTAGTGTAGAAAAGGTAGCTAAGAGAAGGGAAATCCATAATTCCAGTTAAGATCACATGAAACACTATGAATCCTATATTCTTTACTTAGAGGAGACTAGAGTGGTAAATGTGTGTTATACAAGGCAGAATACCATTGAAATAGAGAAAGAAACACGTTCGGGAGCTTTGGAAAGCCTTACACTTCACTGAAATGTAGTACTACACTCTATAACACAGTTGAGGGACAATGTTCCCTACTTGCCTCAGTTCATAACAGTGTGTAGGAAGTTGTTTGATAAAGTGGGCAAAGCTTATACTTGGGCCAGAAGGCAGAATATAGGAAACTACATGAAAACATGAATAATTCAGTGAAAATGACTGTAAACAGATTGGAACTTGTTTTAGAACAGCTGAAAGAGATTCTCCAAGTCAGTTCTTAGTGTAGAAAAGGTAGCTAAGATCCGGAAATCCTTAATTGGAGTTAAGATTACATGAAACACTGTATGAATCCTATATTCTTTACTTAAAGGAGACTAGAGTGAAAAATGTGTGTTATACAAGGCAGAATACCATTAAAATAGAGAAAGAAACACGTTCGGCAGTTTTGGAAATCCTTACACGTGACTGAAATGTAGTACTACACTCTATAATACAGTTGAGAGACAATGTTCCCTACTTGCCTCAGTTCATAACAGTGTGTAGGAAGTTGTTTGATAAAGTGGGCAAAGCTTATACTTGGGCCAGAAGGCAGAATATAGGAAACTACATGAAAACATGAATAATTCAGTGAAAATGACTGTAAACAGATTGGAACTTGTTTTAGAACAGCTGAAAGAGATTCTCCAAGTCAGTTCTTAGTGTAGAAAAGGTAGCTAAGATCCGGGAAATCTTAATTCCAGTTAAGATCACATGAAACACTGTATGAATCCTATATTCTTTACTTAAAGGAGACTAGAGTGGTAAATGTGTGTTATACAAGGCAGAATACCATTGAAGTAGAGAAAGAAACACGTTCGGCAGCTTTGGAAAGCCTTACACTTCACTGAAATGTAGTACTACACTTTATAACACAGTTGAGAGACAATGTTCCCTACTTGCCTCAGTTCATAACAGTGTGTAGGAAGTTGTTTGATAAAGTGAGCAAAGCCTATACTTGGGCCAGAAGGCAGAATATAGGAAACTACATGAAAACATGATTAATTCAGTGAAAATGACTGTAAACAGATGAGAACTTGTTTAGAACGTCTGAAAGAGATTCTCCAAGTCAGTTCTTAGTGTAGAAAAGGTAGCTAAGAGAAGGGAAATCCATAATTCCAGTTAACATCACATGAAACACTATGAATCCTATATTCTTTACTTAGAGGAGACTAGAGTGGTAAATGTGTGTTATACAAGGCAGAATACCATTGAAATAGAGAAAGAAACACATTCGGGAGCTTTGGAAAGCCTTACACTTCACTGAAATGTAGTACTACACTCTATAACACAGTTGAGGGACAATGTTCCCTACTTGCCTCAGTTCATAACAGTGTGTAGGAAGTTGTTTGATAAAGTGGGCAAAGCTTATACTTGGGCCAGAAGGCAGAATATAGGAAACTACATGAAAACATGAATAATTCAGTGAAAATGACTGTAAACAGATTGGAACTTGTTTTAGAACAGCTGAAAGAGATTCTCCAAGTCAGTTCTTAGTGTAGAAAAGGTAGCTAAGATCCGGAAATCCTTAATTGGAGTTAAGATTACATGAAACACTGTATGAATCCTATATTCTTTACTTAAAGGAGACTAGAGTGAAAAATGTGTGTTATACAAGGCAGAATACCATTAAAATAGAGAAAGAAACACGTTCGGCAGTTTTGGAAATCCTTACACGTGACTGAAATGTAGTACTACACTCTATAACACAGTTGAGAGACAATGTTCCCGAGCTGCCTCAGTTCATAACAGTGTGTAGGAAGTTGTTTGATAAAGTGGTCAAAGCTTATACTTGGACCAGAAGGCAGAATATAGGAAACTACATGAAAACATGAATAATTCAGTGAAAATGACTGTAAACAGATTGGAACTTGTTTTAGAACAGCTGAAAGAGATTCTCCAAGTCAGTTCTTAGTGTAGAAAAGGTAGCAAAGATCCCGGAAATCTTAATTCCAGTTAAGATCACATGAAACACTGTATGAATCCTATATTCTTTACTTAAAGGAGACTAGAGTGGTAAATGTGTGTTATACAAGGCAGAATACCATTGAAGTAGAGAAAGAAACACGTTCGGCAGCTTTGGAAAGCCTTACACTTCACTGAAATGTAGTACTACACTCTATAATACAGTTGAGAGACAATGTTCCCTACTTGCCTCAGTTCATAACAGTGTGTAGGAAGTTGTTTGATAAAGTGGGCAAAGCTTATACTTGGGCCAGAAGGCAGAATATAGGAAACTACATGAAAACATGATTAATTCAGTGAAAATGACTGTAAACAGATGAGAACTTGTTTAGAACAGCTGAAAGAGAATCTCCAAGTCAGTTCTTAGTGTAGAAAAGGTAGCTAAGATAAGGGAAATCCATAATTCCAGTTAAGATCACATGAAACACTATGAATCCTATATTCTTTACTTAGAGGAGACTAGAGTGGTAAATGTGTGTTATAAAAGGCAGAATACCATTGAAAAAGAGAAAGAAACACGTTCGGGAGCTTTGGAAAGCCTTACACTTCACTGAAATGTAGTACTACACTCTATAACACAGTTGAGGGACAATGTTCCCTACTTGCCTCAGTTCATAACAGTGTGTAGGAAGTTGTTTGATAAAGTGGGCAAAGCTTATACTTGGACCAGAAGGCAGAATATAGGAAACTACATGAAAACATGATTAATTCAGTGAAAATGACTGTAAACAGATTGGAACTTGTTTTAGAACAGCTGAAAGAGATTCTCCAAGTCAGTTATTAGTGTAGAAAAGGTAGCTAAGATCCGGGAAATCTTAATTCCAGTTAAGATCACATGAAACACTGTATGAATCCTATATTCTTTACTTAAAGGAGACTAGAGTGGTAAATGTGTGTTATACAAGGCAGAATACCATTGAAATAGAGAAAGAAACACGTTCGGCAGCTATGGAAAGCCTTACACTTCACTGAAATGTAGTACTACACTCTATAACACAGCTGTGAGACAATGTTCCCTAGCTGCCTCAGTTCATAACAGTGTGTAGGAAGTTGTTTGATAAAGTGTGCAAAGCTTATACTTGGACCAGAAGGCAGAATATAGGAAACTACATGAAAACATGATTATTTCAGTGAAAATGACTGTAAACAGATGAGAACTTGTTTAGAACAGCTGAAAGAGATTCTCCAAGTCAGTTCTTAGTGTAGAAAAGGTAGCTAAGATAAGGGAAATCCATAATTCCAGTTAAGATTACATGAAACACTGTATGAATCCTATATTCTTTACTTAAAGGAGACTAGAGTGGTAAATGTGTGTTATACAATGCAGAATACCATTGAAGTAGAGAAAGAAACACGTTCGGCAGCTTTTGAAATCCTTACACTTCACTGAAATGTAGTACTACACTCTATAACACAGTTGAGAGACAATGTTCCCGAGCTGCCTCAGTTCATAACAGTGTGTAGGAAGTTGTTTGATAAAGTGGTCAAAGCTTATACTTGGACCAGAAGGCAGAATATAGGAAACTACATGAAAACATGAATAATTCAGTGAAAATGACTGTAAACAGATTGGAACTTGTTTTAGAACAGCTGAAAGAGATTCTCCAAGTCAGTTCTTAGTGTAGAAAAGGTAGCTAAGATCCGGGAAATCTTAATTCCAGTTAAGATCACATGAAACACTGTATGAATCCTATATTCTTTACTTAAAGGAGACTAGAGTGGTAAATGTGTGTTATACAATGCAGAATACCATTGAAGTAGAGAAAGAAACACGTTCGGCAGCTTTGGAAAGCCTTACACTTCACTGAAATGTAGTACTACACTCTATAACACAGTTGAGAGACAATGTTCCCTACTTGCCTCAGTTCATAACAGTGTGTAGGAAGTTGTTTGATAAAGTGGGCAAAGCTTATACTTGGGCCAGAAGGCAGAATATAGGAAACTACATGAAAACATGATTAATTCAGTGAAAATGACTGTAAACAGATGAGAACTTGTTTAGAACAGCTGAAAGAGATTCTCCAAGTCAGTTCTTAGTGTAGAAAAGGTAGCTAAGATAAGGGAAATCCATAATTCCAGTTAAGATTACATGAAACACTGTATGAATTCTATATTCTTTACTTAAAGGAGACTAGAGTGGTAAATGTGTGTTATACAAGGCAGAATACCATTAAAATAGAGAAAGAAACACGTTCGGCAGCTTTTGAAATCCTTACACTTCACTGAAATGTAGTACTACACTCTGTAACACATTTGAGAGACAATGTTCCCGAGCTGCCTCAGTTCATAACAGTGTGTAGGAAGTTGTTTGATAAAGTGGTCAAAGCTTATACTTGGACCAGAAGGCAGAATATAGGAAACTACATGAAAACATGAATAATTCAGTGAAAATTACTGTAAACAGATTGGAACTTGTTTTAGAACAGCTGAAAGAGATTCTCCAAGTCAGTTCTTAGTGTAGAAAAGGTAGCTAAGATCCGGGAAATCTTAATTCCAGTTAAGATCACATGAAACACTGTATGAATCCTATATTCTTTACTTAAAGGAGACTAGAGTGGTAAATGTGTGTTATACAAGGCAGAATACCATTGAAGTAGAGAAAGAAACACGTTCGGCAGTTTGGAAAGCCTTACACTTCACTGAAATGTAGTACTACACTCTATAACACAGTTGAGAGACAATGTGCCCTACTTGCCTCAGTTCATAACAGTGTGTAGGAAGTTGTTTGATAAAGTGGGCAAAGCTTATACTTGGGCCAGAAGGCAGAATATAGGAAACTACATGAAAACATGATTAATTCAGTGAAAAAGACTGTAAACAGATGAGAACTTGTTTAGAACAGCTGAAAGAGATTCTCCAAGTCAGTTCTTAGTGTAGAAAGGTAGCTAAGAGAAGGGAAACCCATAATTCCAGTTAAGATCACATGAAACACTATGAATCCTATATTCTTTACTTAGAGGAGACTAGAGTGGTAAATGTGTGTTATACAAGGCAGAATACCATTGAAATAGAGAAAGAAACACGTTCGGGAGCTTTGGAAAGCCTTACACTTCACTGAAATGTAGTACTACACTCTATAACACAGTTGAGGGACAATGTTCCCTACTTGCCTCAGTTCATAACAGTGTGTAGGAAGTTGTTTGATAAAGTGGTCAAAGCTTATACTTGGACCAGAAGGCAGAATATAGGAAACTACATGAAAACATGAATAATTCAGTGAAAATGACTGTAAACAGATTGGAACTTGTTTTAGAACAGCTGAAAGAGATTCTCCAAGTCAGTTCTTAGTGTAGAAAAGGTAGCTAAGATCCGGGAAATCTTAATTCCAGTTAAGATCACATGAAACACTGTATGAATCCTATATTCTTTACTTAAAGGAGACTAGAGTGGTAAATGTGTGTTATACAAGGCAGAATACCATTGAAGTAGAGAAAGAAACACGTTCGGCAGTTTGGAAAGCCTTACACTTCACTGAAATGTAGTACTACACTCTATAACACAGTTGAGAGACAATGTGCCCTACTTGCCTCAGTTCATAACAGTGTGTAGGAAGTTGTTTGATAAAGTGGGCAAAGCTTATACTTGGGCCAGAAGGCAGAATATAGGAAACTACATGAAAACATGATTAATTCAGTGAAAATGACTGTAAACAGATGAGAACTTGTTTAGAACAGCTGAAAGAGATTCTCCAAGTCAGTTCTTAGTGTAGAAAAGGTAGCTAAGATAAGGGAAATCCATAATTCCAGTTAAGATCACATGAAACACTATGAATCCTATATTCTTTACTTAGAGGAGACTAGAGTGGTAAATGTGTGTTATACAAGGCAGAATACCATTGAAATAGAGAAAGAAACACGTTCGGGAGCTTTGGAAAGCCTTACACTTCACTGAAATGTAGTACTACACTCTATAACACAGTTGAGGGACAATGTTCCCTACTTGCCTCAGTTCATAACAGTGTGTAGGAAGTTGTTTGATAAAGTGGGCAAAGCTTATACTTGGGCCAGAAGGCAGAATATAGGAAACTACATGAAAACATGAATAATTCAGTGAAAATGACTGTAAACAGATTGGAACTTGTTTTAGAACAGCTGAAAGAGATTCTCCAAGTCAGTTCTTAGTGTAGAAAAGGTAGCTAAGATCCGGGAAATCTTAATTCCAGTTAAGATCACATGAAACACTGTATGAATCCTATATTCTTTACTTAAAGGAGACTAGAGTGGTGAATGTGTGTTATACAAGGCAGAATACCATTGAAATAGAGAAAGAAACACGTTCGGCAGCTATGGAAAGCCTTACACTTCACTGAAATGTAGTACTACACTCTATAACACAGCTGTGAGACAATGTTCCCTAGCTGCCTCAGTTCATAACAGTGTGTAGGAAGTTGTTTGATAAAGTGGGCAAAGCTTATACTTGGACCAGAAGGCAGAATATAGGAACCTACATGAAAACATGATTAATTCAGTGAAAATGACTGTAAACAGATGAGAACTTGTTTAGAACAGCTGAAAGAGATTCTCCAAGTCAGTTCTTAGTGTAGAAAAGGTAGCTAAGAGAAGGGAAATCCATAATTCCAGTTAAGATTACATGAAACACTGTATGAATTCTATATTCTTTACTTAAAGGAGACTAGAGTGGTAAATGTGTGTTATACAAGGCAGAATACCATTAAAATAGAGAAAGAAACACGTTCGGCAGCTTTTGAAATCCTTACACTTCACTGAAATGTAGTACTACACTCTATAACACATTTGAGAGACAATGTTCCCGAGCTGCCTCAGTTCATAACAGTGTGTAGGAAGTTGTTTGATAAAGTGGTCAAAGCTTATACTTGGACCAGAAGGCAGAATATAGGAAACTACATGAAAACATGAATAATTCAGTGAAAATTACTGTAAACAGATTGGAACTTGTTTTAGAACAGCTGAAAGAGATTCTCCAAGTCAGTTCTTAGTGTAGAAAAGGTAGCTAAGATCCGGGAAATCTTAATTCCAGTTAAGATCACATGAAACACTGTATGAATCCTATATTCTTTACTTAAAGGAGACTAGAGTGGTAAATGTGTGTTATACAAGGCAGAATACCATTGAAGTAGAGAAAGAAACACGTTCGGCAGTTTGGAAAGCCTTACACTTCACTGAAATGTAGTACTACACTCTATAACACAGTTGAGAGACAATGTGCCCTACTTGCCTCAGTTCATAACAGTGTGTAGGAAGTTGTTTGATAAAGTGGGCAAAGCTTATACTTGGGCCAGAAGGCAGAATATAGGAAACTACATGAAAACATGATTAATTCAGTGAAAATGACTGTAAACAGATGAGAACTTGTTTAGAACAGCTGAAAGAGATTCTCCAAGTCAGTTCTTAGTGTAGAAAAGGTAGCTAAGAGAAGGGAAACCCATAATTCCAGTTAAGATCACATGAAACACTGTATGAATCCTATATTCTTTACTTAAAGGAGACTAGAGTGGTAAATGTGTGTTATACAAGGCAGAATACCATTGAAGTAGAGAAAGAAACACGTTCGGCAGCTTTGGAAAGCCTTACACTTCACTGAAATGTAGTACTACACTCTATAACACAGTTGAGAGACAATGTTCCCTACTTGCCTCAGTTCATAACAGTGTGTAGGAAGTTGTTTGATAAAGTGGGCAAAGCTTATACTTGGGCCAGAAGGCAGAATATAGGAAACTACATGAAAACATGAATAATTCAGTGAAAATGACTGTAAACAGATGAGAACTTGTTTTAGAACAGCTGAAAGAGATTCTCCAAGTCAGTTCTTAGTGTAGAAAAGGTAGCTAAGATCCGGGAAATCTTAATTCCAGTTAAAATCACATGAAACACTGTATGAATCCTATATTCTTTACTGAAAGGAGACTAGAGTGGTAAATGTTTGTTATACAAGGCAGAATACCATTGAAATAGAGAAAGAAACACGTTCGGCAGCTTTGGAAAGCCTTACACTTCACTGAAATGTAGTACTACACTCTATAACACAGTTGAGAGACAATGTTCCCTACTTGCCTCAGTTCATAACAGTGTGTAGGAAGTTGTTTGATAAAGTGGGCAAAGCTTATACTTGGGCCAGAAGGCAGAATATAGGAAACTACATGAAAACATGAATAATTCAGTGAAAATGACTGTAAACAGATGAGAACTTGTTTAGCACAGCTGAAAGAGAATCTCCAAGTCAGTTCTTAGTATAGAAAAGGTAACTAAGATAAGGGAAATCCATAATTCCAGTTAAGATCACATGAAACACTGTTTGAATCCTATATTCATTACTTAAAGGAGACTATTGTGGTAAATGTGTGTTATACAAGGCAGAATACCATTGAAATAGAGAAAGAAACACGTTTGGCAGCTTTGGAAAGGCTTACAATTCACTGAAATGTAGTACTACACTCCATAACACAGTTGAGAGACAATGTTCCCGAGCTGCCTCAGTTCATAACAGTGTGTAGGAAGTGGTTGGATAAAGTGGGCAAAGCTTATACTTGGACCAGAAGGCAGAATATAGGAAACTACATGAAAACATGAATAATTCAGTGAAAATGACAATAAAAAGATGAGAACTTGTTTTAGAACAGCTGAAAGAGATTCTCCAAGTCAGTTCTTAGTGTAGAAAAGGTAGCTAAGATCCGGGAAATCTTAATTCCAGTTAAGATCACATGAAACACTGTATGAATCCTATATTCTTTACTTAAAGGAGACTAGAGTGGTAAATGTGTGTTATACAAGACAGAATACCATTGAAATAGAGAAAGAAACATGTTCGGCAGCTTTGGAAAGCCTTACACTTCACTGAAATGTAGTACTACACTCTATAACACAGTTGAGAGACAATGTTCCCTACTTGCCTCAGTTCATAACAGTGTGTAGGAAGTTGTTTGATAAAGTGGGCAAAGCTTATACTTGGGCCAGAAGGCAGAATATAGGAAACTCCATGAAAATATGAATAATTCAGTGAAAATGACTATAAACAGATGAGAACTTGTTTAGAACAGCTGAAAGAGAATCTTCAAGTCAGTTCTTAGTGTAGAAAAGGGAGCTAAGATAAGGGAAATCCATAATTCCAGTTAAGATCACATGAAACACTGTATGAATCCTATATTCTTTACTTAAAGGAGACTAGAGTGGTAAATGTTTGTTATACAAGGCAGAATACCATTGAAATAGAGAAAGAAACACGTTCGGCAGCTTTGGAAAGCCTTACACTTCACTGAAATGTAGTACTACACTCTATAACACAGTTGAGAGACAATGTTCCCTACTTGCCTCAGTTCATAACAGTGTGTAGGAAGTTGTTTGATAAAGTGGGCAAAGCTTATACTTGGGCCAGAAGGCAGAATATAGGAAACTACATGAAAACATGAATAATTCAGTGAAAATGACTGTAAACAGATTGGAACTTGTTTTAGAACAGCTGAAAGAGATTCTCCAAGTCAGTTCTTAGTGTAGAAAAGGTAGCAAAGATCCCGGAAATCTTAATTCCAGTTAAGATCACATGAAACACTGTATGAATCCTATATTCTTTACTTAAAGGAGACTAGAGTGGTAAATGTGTGTTATACAAGGCAGAATACCATTGAAGTAGAGAAAGAAACACGTTCGGCAGCTTTGGAAAGCCTTACACTTCACTGAAATGTAGTACTACACTCTATAATACAGTTGAGAGACAATGTTCCCTACTTGCCTCAGTTCATAACAGTGTGTAGGAAGTTGTTTGATAAAGTGGGCAAAGCTTATACTTGGGCCAGAAGGCAGAATATAGGAAACTACATGAAAACATGATTAATTCAGTGAAAATGACTGTAAACAGATGAGAACTTGTTTAGAACAGCTGAAAGAGAATCTCCAAGTCAGTTCTTAGTGTAGAAAAGGTAGCTAAGATAAGGGAAATCCATAATTCCAGTTAAGATCACATGAAACACTATGAATCCTATATTCTTTACTTAGAGGAGACTAGAGTGGTAAATGTGTGTTATAAAAGGCAGAATACCATTGAAAAAGAGAAAGAAACACGTTCGGGAGCTTTGGAAAGCCTTACACTTCACTGAAATGTAGTACTACACTCTATAACACAGTTGAGGGACAATGTTCCCTACTTGCCTCAGTTCATAACAGTGTGTAGGAAGTTGTTTGATAAAGTGGGCAAAGCTTATACTTGGACCAGAAGGCAGAATATAGGAAACTACATGAAAACATGATTAATTCAGTGAAAATGACTGTAAACAGATTGGAACTTGTTTTAGAACAGCTGAAAGAGATTCTCCAAGTCAGTTATTAGTGTAGAAAAGGTAGCTAAGATCCGGGAAATCTTAATTCCAGTTAAGATCACATGAAACACTGTATGAATCCTATATTCTTTACTTAAAGGAGACTAGAGTGGTAAATGTGTGTTATACAAGGCAGAATACCATTGAAATAGAGAAAGAAACACGTTCGGCAGCTATGGAAAGCCTTACACTTCACTGAAATGTAGTACTACACTCTATAACACAGCTGTGAGACAATGTTCCCTAGCTGCCTCAGTTCATAACAGTGTGTAGGAAGTTGTTTGATAAAGTGTGCAAAGCTTATACTTGGACCAGAAGGCAGAATATAGGAAACTACATGAAAACATGATTATTTCAGTGAAAATGACTGTAAACAGATGAGAACTTGTTTAGAACAGCTGAAAGAGATTCTCCAAGTCAGTTCTTAGTGTAGAAAAGGTAGCTAAGATAAGGGAAATCCATAATTCCAGTTAAGATTACATGAAACACTGTATGAATCCTATATTCTTTACTTAAAGGAGACTAGAGTGGTAAATGTGTGTTATACAATGCAGAATACCATTGAAGTAGAGAAAGAAACACGTTCGGCAGCTTTTGAAATCCTTACACTTCACTGAAATGTAGTACTACACTCTATAACACAGTTGAGAGACAATGTTCCCGAGCTGCCTCAGTTCATAACAGTGTGTAGGAAGTTGTTTGATAAAGTGGTCAAAGCTTATACTTGGACCAGAAGGCAGAATATAGGAAACTACATGAAAACATGAATAATTCAGTGAAAATGACTGTAAACAGATTGGAACTTGTTTTAGAACAGCTGAAAGAGATTCTCCAAGTCAGTTCTTAGTGTAGAAAAGGTAGCTAAGATCCGGGAAATCTTAATTCCAGTTAAGATCACATGAAACACTGTATGAATCCTATATTCTTTACTTAAAGGAGACTAGAGTGGTAAATGTGTGTTATACAATGCAGAATACCATTGAAGTAGAGAAAGAAACACGTTCGGCAGCTTTGGAAAGCCTTACACTTCACTGAAATGTAGTACTACACTCTATAACACAGTTGAGAGACAATGTTCCCTACTTGCCTCAGTTCATAACAGTGTGTAGGAAGTTGTTTGATAAAGTGGGCAAAGCTTATACTTGGGCCAGAAGGCAGAATATAGGAAACTACATGAAAACATGATTAATTCAGTGAAAATGACTGTAAACAGATGAGAACTTGTTTAGAACAGCTGAAAGAGATTCTCCAAGTCAGTTCTTAGTGTAGAAAAGGTAGCTAAGATAAGGGAAATCCATAATTCCAGTTAAGATTACATGAAACACTGTATGAATTCTATATTCTTTACTTAAAGGAGACTAGAGTGGTAAATGTGTGTTATACAAGGCAGAATACCATTAAAATAGAGAAAGAAACACGTTCGGCAGCTTTTGAAATCCTTACACTTCACTGAAATGTAGTACTACACTCTGTAACACATTTGAGAGACAATGTTCCCGAGCTGCCTCAGTTCATAACAGTGTGTAGGAAGTTGTTTGATAAAGTGGTCAAAGCTTATACTTGGACCAGAAGGCAGAATATAGGAAACTACATGAAAACATGAATAATTCAGTGAAAATTACTGTAAACAGATTGGAACTTGTTTTAGAACAGCTGAAAGAGATTCTCCAAGTCAGTTCTTAGTGTAGAAAAGGTAGCTAAGATCCGGGAAATCTTAATTCCAGTTAAGATCACATGAAACACTGTATGAATCCTATATTCTTTACTTAAAGGAGACTAGAGTGGTAAATGTGTGTTATACAAGGCAGAATACCATTGAAGTAGAGAAAGAAACACGTTCGGCAGTTTGGAAAGCCTTACACTTCACTGAAATGTAGTACTACACTCTATAACACAGTTGAGAGACAATGTGCCCTACTTGCCTCAGTTCATAACAGTGTGTAGGAAGTTGTTTGATAAAGTGGGCAAAGCTTATACTTGGGCCAGAAGGCAGAATATAGGAAACTACATGAAAACATGATTAATTCAGTGAAAAAGACTGTAAACAGATGAGAACTTGTTTAGAACAGCTGAAAGAGATTCTCCAAGTCAGTTCTTAGTGTAGAAAGGTAGCTAAGAGAAGGGAAACCCATAATTCCAGTTAAGATCACATGAAACACTATGAATCCTATATTCTTTACTTAGAGGAGACTAGAGTGGTAAATGTGTGTTATACAAGGCAGAATACCATTGAAATAGAGAAAGAAACACGTTCGGGAGCTTTGGAAAGCCTTACACTTCACTGAAATGTAGTACTACACTCTATAACACAGTTGAGGGACAATGTTCCCTACTTGCCTCAGTTCATAACAGTGTGTAGGAAGTTGTTTGATAAAGTGGTCAAAGCTTATACTTGGACCAGAAGGCAGAATATAGGAAACTACATGAAAACATGAATAATTCAGTGAAAATGACTGTAAACAGATTGGAACTTGTTTTAGAACAGCTGAAAGAGATTCTCCAAGTCAGTTCTTAGTGTAGAAAAGGTAGCTAAGATCCGGGAAATCTTAATTCCAGTTAAGATCACATGAAACACTGTATGAATCCTATATTCTTTACTTAAAGGAGACTAGAGTGGTAAATGTGTGTTATACAAGGCAGAATACCATTGAAGTAGAGAAAGAAACACGTTCGGCAGTTTGGAAAGCCTTACACTTCACTGAAATGTAGTACTACACTCTATAACACAGTTGAGAGACAATGTGCCCTACTTGCCTCAGTTCATAACAGTGTGTAGGAAGTTGTTTGATAAAGTGGGCAAAGCTTATACTTGGGCCAGAAGGCAGAATATAGGAAACTACATGAAAACATGATTAATTCAGTGAAAATGACTGTAAACAGATGAGAACTTGTTTAGAACAGCTGAAAGAGATTCTCCAAGTCAGTTCTTAGTGTAGAAAAGGTAGCTAAGATAAGGGAAATCCATAATTCCAGTTAAGATCACATGAAACACTATGAATCCTATATTCTTTACTTAGAGGAGACTAGAGTGGTAAATGTGTGTTATACAAGGCAGAATACCATTGAAATAGAGAAAGAAACACGTTCGGGAGCTTTGGAAAGCCTTACACTTCACTGAAATGTAGTACTACACTCTATAACACAGTTGAGGGACAATGTTCCCTACTTGCCTCAGTTCATAACAGTGTGTAGGAAGTTGTTTGATAAAGTGGGCAAAGCTTATACTTGGGCCAGAAGGCAGAATATAGGAAACTACATGAAAACATGAATAATTCAGTGAAAATGACTGTAAACAGATTGGAACTTGTTTTAGAACAGCTGAAAGAGATTCTCCAAGTCAGTTCTTAGTGTAGAAAAGGTAGCTAAGATCCGGGAAATCTTAATTCCAGTTAAGATCACATGAAACACTGTATGAATCCTATATTCTTTACTTAAAGGAGACTAGAGTGGTGAATGTGTGTTATACAAGGCAGAATACCATTGAAATAGAGAAAGAAACACGTTCGGCAGCTATGGAAAGCCTTACACTTCACTGAAATGTAGTACTACACTCTATAACACAGCTGTGAGACAATGTTCCCTAGCTGCCTCAGTTCATAACAGTGTGTAGGAAGTTGTTTGATAAAGTGGGCAAAGCTTATACTTGGACCAGAAGGCAGAATATAGGAACCTACATGAAAACATGATTAATTCAGTGAAAATGACTGTAAACAGATGAGAACTTGTTTAGAACAGCTGAAAGAGATTCTCCAAGTCAGTTCTTAGTGTAGAAAAGGTAGCTAAGAGAAGGGAAATCCATAATTCCAGTTAAGATTACATGAAACACTGTATGAATTCTATATTCTTTACTTAAAGGAGACTAGAGTGGTAAATGTGTGTTATACAAGGCAGAATACCATTAAAATAGAGAAAGAAACACGTTCGGCAGCTTTTGAAATCCTTACACTTCACTGAAATGTAGTACTACACTCTATAACACATTTGAGAGACAATGTTCCCGAGCTGCCTCAGTTCATAACAGTGTGTAGGAAGTTGTTTGATAAAGTGGTCAAAGCTTATACTTGGACCAGAAGGCAGAATATAGGAAACTACATGAAAACATGAATAATTCAGTGAAAATTACTGTAAACAGATTGGAACTTGTTTTAGAACAGCTGAAAGAGATTCTCCAAGTCAGTTCTTAGTGTAGAAAAGGTAGCTAAGATCCGGGAAATCTTAATTCCAGTTAAGATCACATGAAACACTGTATGAATCCTATATTCTTTACTTAAAGGAGACTAGAGTGGTAAATGTGTGTTATACAAGGCAGAATACCATTGAAGTAGAGAAAGAAACACGTTCGGCAGTTTGGAAAGCCTTACACTTCACTGAAATGTAGTACTACACTCTATAACACAGTTGAGAGACAATGTGCCCTACTTGCCTCAGTTCATAACAGTGTGTAGGAAGTTGTTTGATAAAGTGGGCAAAGCTTATACTTGGGCCAGAAGGCAGAATATAGGAAACTACATGAAAACATGATTAATTCAGTGAAAATGACTGTAAACAGATGAGAACTTGTTTAGAACAGCTGAAAGAGATTCTCCAAGTCAGTTCTTAGTGTAGAAAAGGTAGCTAAGAGAAGGGAAACCCATAATTCCAGTTAAGATCACATGAAACACTGTATGAATCCTATATTCTTTACTTAAAGGAGACTAGAGTGGTAAATGTGTGTTATACAAGGCAGAATACCATTGAAGTAGAGAAAGAAACACGTTCGGCAGCTTTGGAAAGCCTTACACTTCACTGAAATGTAGTACTACACTCTATAACACAGTTGAGAGACAATGTTCCCTACTTGCCTCAGTTCATAACAGTGTGTAGGAAGTTGTTTGATAAAGTGGGCAAAGCTTATACTTGGGCCAGAAGGCAGAATATAGGAAACTACATGAAAACATGAATAATTCAGTGAAAATGACTGTAAACAGATGAGAACTTGTTTTAGAACAGCTGAAAGAGATTCTCCAAGTCAGTTCTTAGTGTAGAAAAGGTAGCTAAGATCCGGGAAATCTTAATTCCAGTTAAAATCACATGAAACACTGTATGAATCCTATATTCTTTACTGAAAGGAGACTAGAGTGGTAAATGTTTGTTATACAAGGCAGAATACCATTGAAATAGAGAAAGAAACACGTTCGGCAGCTTTGGAAAGCCTTACACTTCACTGAAATGTAGTACTACACTCTATAACACAGTTGAGAGACAATGTTCCCTACTTGCCTCAGTTCATAACAGTGTGTAGGAAGTTGTTTGATAAAGTGGGCAAAGCTTATACTTGGGCCAGAAGGCAGAATATAGGAAACTACATGAAAACATGAATAATTCAGTGAAAATGACTGTAAACAGATGAGAACTTGTTTAGCACAGCTGAAAGAGAATCTCCAAGTCAGTTCTTAGTATAGAAAAGGTAACTAAGATAAGGGAAATCCATAATTCCAGTTAAGATCACATGAAACACTGTTTGAATCCTATATTCATTACTTAAAGGAGACTATTGTGGTAAATGTGTGTTATACAAGGCAGAATACCATTGAAATAGAGAAAGAAACACGTTTGGCAGCTTTGGAAAGGCTTACAATTCACTGAAATGTAGTACTACACTCCATAACACAGTTGAGAGACAATGTTCCCGAGCTGCCTCAGTTCATAACAGTGTGTAGGAAGTGGTTGGATAAAGTGGGCAAAGCTTATACTTGGACCAGAAGGCAGAATATAGGAAACTACATGAAAACATGAATAATTCAGTGAAAATGACAATAAAAAGATGAGAACTTGTTTTAGAACAGCTGAAAGAGATTCTCCAAGTCAGTTCTTAGTGTAGAAAAGGTAGCTAAGATCCGGGAAATCTTAATTCCAGTTAAGATCACATGAAACACTGTATGAATCCTATATTCTTTACTTAAAGGAGACTAGAGTGGTAAATGTGTGTTATACAAGACAGAATACCATTGAAATAGAGAAAGAAACATGTTCGGCAGCTTTGGAAAGCCTTACACTTCACTGAAATGTAGTACTACACTCTATAACACAGTTGAGAGACAATGTTCCCTACTTGCCTCAGTTCATAACAGTGTGTAGGAAGTTGTTTGATAAAGTGGGCAAAGCTTATACTTGGGCCAGAAGGCAGAATATAGGAAACTCCATGAAAATATGAATAATTCAGTGAAAATGACTATAAACAGATGAGAACTTGTTTAGAACAGCTGAAAGAGAATCTTCAAGTCAGTTCTTAGTGTAGAAAAGGGAGCTAAGATAAGGGAAATCCATAATTCCAGTTAAGATCACATGAAACACTGTATGAATCCTATATTCTTTACTTAAAGGAGACTAGAGTGGTAAATGTTTGTTATACAAGGCAGAATACCATTGAAATAGAGAAAGAAACACGTTCGGCAGCTTTGGAAAGCCTTACACTTCACTGAAATGTAGTACTACACTCTATAACACAGTTGAGAGACAATGTTCCCTACTTGCCTCAGTTCATAACAGTGTGTAGGAAGTTGTTTGATAAAGTGGGCAAAGCTTATACTTGGGCCAGAAGGCAGAATATAGGAAACTCCATGAAAATATGAATAATTCAGTGAAAATGACTATAAACAGATGAGAACTTGTTTAGAACAGCTGAAAGAGAATCTTCAAGTCAGTTCTTAGTGTAGAAAAGGGAGCTAAGATAAGGGAAATCCATAATTCCAGTTAAGATCACATGAAACACTGTATGAATCCTATATTCTTTACTTAAAGGAGACTAGAGTGGTAAATGTTTTTTATACAAGGCAGAATACCATTGAAATAGAGAAAGAAACACGTTCGGCAGCTTTGGAAAGCCTTACACTTCACTGAAATGTAGTACTACACTCTATAACACAGTTGAGAGACAATGTTCCCGAGCTGCCTCAGTTCATAACAGTGTGTAGGAAGTTGTTTGATAAAGTGGGCAAAGCTTATACTTGGACCAGAAGGCAGAATATAGGAAACTACATGAAAACATGAATAATTCAGTGAAAATGACTGTAAACAGATTGGAACTTGTTTTAGAACAGCTGAAAGAGATTCTCCAAGTCAGTTCTTAGTGTAGATAAGGTAGCTAAGATCCGGGAAATCTTAATTCCAGTTAAGATCACATGAAACACTGTATGAATCCTATATTCTTTACTTAAAGGAGACTAGAGTGGTAAATGTGTGTTATACAAGGCAGAATACCATTGAAGTAGAGAAAGAAACACGTTCGGCAGCTTTGGAAAGCCTTACACTTCACTGAAATGTAGTACTACACTCTATAACACAGTTGAGAGACAATGTTCCCTAGCTGCCTCAGTTCATAACAGTGTGTAGGAAGTTGTTTGATAAAGTGGTCAAAGCTTATACTTGGACCAGAAGGCAGAATATAGGAAACTACATGAAAACATGATTAATTCAGTGAAAATGACTGTAAACAGATGAGAACTTGTTTAGAACAGCTGAAAGAGATTCTCTAAGTCAGTTCTTAGTGTAGAAAAGATAGCTAAGATAAGGGAAATCCATAATTCCAGTTAAGATTACATGAAACACTGTATGAATTCTATATTCTTTACTTAAAAAAGACTAGAGTGGTAAATGTGTGTTATACAAGGCAGAATACCATTAAAATAGAGAAAGAAACACGTTCCGCAGCTTTTGAAATCCTTACACTTCACTGAAATGTAGTACTACACTCTATAACACAGTTGAGAGACAATGTTCCCTACTTGCCTCAGTTCATAACAGTGTGTAGGAAGTTGTTTGATAAACGGGGCAAAGCTTATACTTGGGCCAGAAGGCAGAATATAGGAAACTACATGAAAACATGAATAATTCAGTGAAAATGACTGTAAACAGATGAGAACTTGTTTAGAACAGCTGAAAGAGAATCTCCAAGTCAGTTCTTAGTGTAGAAAAGGTAGCTAAGATAAGGGAAATCCATAATTCCAGTTAAGATCACATGAAACACTATGAATCCTATATTCTTTACTTAAAGGAGACTAGAGTGGTAAATGTGTGTTATACAAGGCAGAATACCATTGAAATAGAGAAAGAAACACGTTCGGCAGCTTTGGAAAGCGTTACACTTCACTGAAATGTAGTACTACACTCTATAACACAGTTGAGAGACAATGTTCCCGAGCTGCCTCAGTTCATAACAGTGTATAGGAAGTTGTTTGATAAAGTGGGAAAAGCTTATACTTGGACCAGAAGGCAGAATATAGGAAACTACATGAAAACATGATTAATTCAGTGAAAATGACTGTAAACAGATGAGAACTTGTTTAGAACAGCTGAAAGAGATTCTCCAAGTCAGTTCTTAGTGTAGAAAAGGGAGCTAAGATAAGGAAAATCCATAATTCCAGTTAAGATCACATGAAACACTGTATGAATCCTATATTCTTTACTTAAAGGAGACTAGAGTGGTAAATGTTTGTTATACAAGGCAGAATACCATTGAGATAGAGAAAGAAACACGTTCGGCAGCTTTGGAAAGCCTTACACTTCACTGAAATGTAGTACTACACTCTATAACACAGTTGAGAGACAATGTTCCCTACTTGCCTCAGTTCATAACAGTGTGTAGGAAGTTGTTTGATAAAGTGGGCAAAGCTTATACTTGGGCCAGAAGGCAGAATATAGGAAACTACATGAAAACATGAATAATTCAGTGAAAATGACTGTAAACAGATGAGAACTTGTTTAGAACAGCTGAAAGAGAATCTCCAAGTCAGTTCTTAGTGTAGAAAAGGTAGCTAAGATAAGGGAAATCCATAATTCCAGTTAAGATCACATGAAACACTATGAATCCTATATTCTTTACTTAAAGGAGACTAGAGTGGTAAATGTGTGTTATACAAGGCAGAATACCATTGAAATAGAGAAAGAAACACGTTCGGGAGCTTTGGAAAGCCTTACACTTCACTGAAATGTAGTACTACACTCTATAACACAATTGAGAGACAATGTTCCCTACTTGCCTCAGTTCATAACAGTGTGTAGGAAGTTGTTTGATAAAGTGGGCAAAGCTTATACTTGGGCCAGAAGGCAGAATATAGGAAACTTCATGAAAACATGAATAATTCAGTGAAAATGACTGTAAACAGATGAGAACTTGTTTAGAACAGCTGAAAGAGAATCTCCAAGTCAGTTCTTAGTGTAGAAAAGGTAGCTAAGATAAGGGAAATCCATAATTCCAGTTAAGTTCACATGAAACACTGTATGAATCCTATATTCATAACTTAAAGGAGACTAGAGTGGTAAATGTGTGTTATACAAGGCAGAATACCATTGAAATAGAGAAAGAAACACGTTCGGCAGCTTTGGAAAGCCTTACACTTCACTGAAATGTAGTACTACACTCTATAACACAGTTGAGAGACAATGTTCCCGAGCTGCCTCAGTTCATAACAGTGTGTAGGAAGTTGTTTGATAAAGTGGGCAAAGCTTATACTTGGGCCAGAAGGCAGAATATAGGAAACTTCATGAAAACATGAATAATTCAGTGAAAATGACTGTAAACAGATGAGAACTTGTTTAGAACAGCTGAAAGAGATTCTCCAAGTCAGTTCTTAGTGTAAAAAAGGTAGCTAAGATAAGGGAAATCCATAATTCCAGTTAAGATTACATGAAACACTGTATGAATTCTATATTCTTTACTTAAAGGAGACTAGAGTGGTAAATGTTTGTTATACAAGGCAGAATACCATTGAAATAGAGAAAGAAACACGTTCGGCAGCTTTGGAAAGCCTTACACTTCACTGAAATGTAGTACTACACTCTATAACACAGTTGAGAGACAATGTTCCCTACTTGCCTCAGTTCATAACAGTGTGTAGGAAGTTGTTTGATAAAGTGGGCAAAGCTTATACTTGGGCCAGAAGGCAGAATATAGGAAACTCCATGAAAATATGAATAATTCAGTGAAAATGACTATAAACAGATGAGAACTTGTTTAGAACAGCTGAAAGAGAATCTTCAAGTCAGTTCTTAGTGTAGAAAAGGGAGCTAAGATAAGGGAAATCCATAATTCCAGTTAAGATCACATGAAACACTGTATGAATCCTATATTCTTTACTTAAAGGAGACTAGAGTGGTAAATGTTTGTTATACAAGGCAGAATACCATTGAAATAGAGAAAGAAACACGTTCGGCAGCTTTGGAAAGCCTTACACTTCACTGAAATGTAGTACTACACTCTATAACACAGTTGAGAGACAATGTTCCCTACTTGCCTCAGTTCATAACAGTGTGTAGGAAGTTGTTTGATAAAGTGGGCAAAGCTTATACTTGGGCCAGAAGGCAGAATATAGGAAACTCCATGAAAATATGAATAATTCAGTGAAAATGACTATAAACAGATGAGAACTTGTTTAGAACAGCTGAAAGAGAATCTTCAAGTCAGTTCTTAGTGTAGAAAAGGGAGCTAAGATAAGGGAAATCCATAATTCCAGTTAAGATCACATGAAACACTGTATGAATCCTATATTCTTTACTTAAAGGAGACTAGAGTGGTAAATGTTTTTTATACAAGGCAGAATACCATTGAAATAGAGAAAGAAACACGTTCGGCAGCTTTGGAAAGCCTTACACTTCACTGAAATGTAGTACTACACTCTATAACACAGTTGAGAGACAATGTTCCCGAGCTGCCTCAGTTCATAACAGTGTGTAGGAAGTTGTTTGATAAAGTGGGCAAAGCTTATACTTGGACCAGAAGGCAGAATATAGGAAACTACATGAAAACATGAATAATTCAGTGAAAATGACTGTAAACAGATTGGAACTTGTTTTAGAACAGCTGAAAGAGATTCTCCAAGTCAGTTCTTAGTGTAGATAAGGTAGCTAAGATCCGGGAAATCTTAATTCTAGTTAAGATCACATGAAACACTGTATGAATCCTATATTCTTTACTTAAAGGAGACTAGAGTGGTAAATGTGTGTTATACAAGGCAGAATACCATTGAAGTAGAGAAAGAAACACGTTCGGCAGCTTTGGAAAGCCTTACACTTCACTGAAATGTAGTACTACACTCTATAACACAGTTGAGAGACAATGTTCCCTAGCTGCCTCAGTTCATAACAGTGTGTAGGAAGTTGTTTGATAAAGTGGTCAAAGCTTATACTTGGACCAGAAGGCAGAATATAGGAAACTACATGAAAACATGATTAATTCAGTGAAAATGACTGTAAACAGATGAGAACTTGTTTAGAACAGCTGAAAGAGATTCTCTAAGTCAGTTCTTAGTGTAGAAAAGATAGCTAAGATAAGGGAAATCCATAATTCCAGTTAAGATTACATGAAACACTGTATGAATTCTATATTCTTTACTTAAAAAAGACTAGAGTGGTAAATGTGTGTTATACAAGGCAGAATACCATTAAAATAGAGAAAGAAACACGTTCCGCAGCTTTTGAAATCCTTACACTTCACTGAAATGTAGTACTACACTCTATAACACAGTTGAGAGACAATGTTCCCTACTTGCCTCAGTTCATAACAGTGTGTAGGAAGTTGTTTGATAAACGGGGCAAAGCTTATACTTGGGCCAGAAGGCAGAATATAGGAAACTACATGAAAACATGAATAATTCAGTGAAAATGACTGTAAACAGATGAGAACTTGTTTAGAACAGCTGAAAGAGAATCTCCAAGTCAGTTCTTAGTGTAGAAAAGGTAGCTAAGATAAGGGAAATCCATAATTCCAGTTAAGATCACATGAAACACTATGAATCCTATATTCTTTACTTAAAGGAGACTAGAGTGGTAAATGTGTGTTATACAAGGCAGAATACCATTGAAATAGAGAAAGAAACACGTTCGGCAGCTTTGGAAAGCGTTACACTTCACTGAAATGTAGTACTACACTCTATAACACAGTTGAGAGACAATGTTCCCGAGCTGCCTCAGTTCATAACAGTGTATAGGAAGTTGTTTGATAAAGTGGGAAAAGCTTATACTTGGACCAGAAGGCAGAATATAGGAAACTTCATGAAAACATGAATAATTCAGTGAAAATGACTGTAAACAGATGAGAACTTGTTTAGAACAGCTGAAAGAGAATCTCCAAGTCAGTTCTTAGTGTAGAAAAGGTAGCTAAGATAAGGGAAATCCATAATTCCAGTTAAGTTCACATGAAACACTGTATGAATCCTATATTCATAACTTAAAGGAGACTAGAGTGGTAAATGTGTGTTATACAAGGCAGAATACCATTGAAATAGAGAAAGAAACACGTTCGGCAGCTTTGGAAAGCCTTACACTTCACTGAAATGTAGTACTACACTCTATAACACAGTTGAGAGACAATGTTCCCGAGCTGCCTCAGTTCATAACAGTGTGTAGGAAGTTGTTTGATAAAGTGGGCAAAGCTTATACTTGGGCCAGAAGGCAGAATATAGGAAACTTCATGAAAACATGAATAATTCAGTGAAAATGACTGTAAACAGATGAGAACTTGTTTAGAACAGCTGAAAGAGATTCTCCAAGTCAGTTCTTAGTGTAAAAAAGGTAGCTAAGATAAGGGAAATCCATAATTCCAGTTAAGATTACATGAAACACTGTATGAATTCTATATTCTTTACTTAAAGGAGACTAGAGTGGTAAATGTTTGTTATACAAGGCAGAATACCATTGAAATAGAGAAAGAAACACGTTCGGCAGCTTTGGAAAGCCTTACACTTCACTGAAATGTAGTACTACACTCTATAACACAGTTGAGAGACAATGTTCCCTACTTGCCTCAGTTCATAACAGTGTGTAGGAAGTTGTTTGATAAAGTGGGCAAAGCTTATACTTGGGCCAGAAGGCAGAATATAGGAAACTACATGAAAACATGAATAATTCAGTGAAAATGACTGTAAACAGATGAGAACTTGTTTAGAACAGCTGAAAGAGAATCTCCAAGTCAGTTCTTAGTGTAGAAAAGGTAGCTAAGATAAGGGAAATCCATAATTCCAGTTAAGATCACATGAAACACTATGAATCCTATATTCTTTACTTAAAGGAGACTAGAGTGGTAAATGTGTGTTATACAAGGCAGAATACCATTGAAATAGAGAAAGAAACACGTTCGGGAGCTTTGGAAAGCCTTACACTTCACTGAAATGTAGTACTACACTCTATAACACAATTGAGAGACAATGTTCCCTACTTGCCTCAGTTCATAACAGTGTGTAGGAAGTTGTTTGATAAAGTGGGAAAAGCTTATACTTGGGCCAGAAGGCAGAATATAGGAAACTTCATGAAAACATGAATAATTCAGTGAAAATGACTGTAAACAGATGAGAACTTGTTTAGAACAGCTGAAAGAGAATCTCCAAGTCAGTTCTTAGTGTAGAAAAGGTAGCTAAGATAAGGGAAATCCATAATTCCAGTTAAGATCACATGAAACACTATGAATCCTATATTCTTTACTTAAAGGAGACTAGAGTGGTAAATGTGTGTTATACAAGGCAGAATACCATTGAAATAGAGAAAGAAACACGTTCGGCAGCTTTGGAAAGCCTTACACTTCACTGAAATGTAGTACTACACTCTATAACACAGTTGAGAGACAATGTTCCCGAGCTGCCTCAGTTCATAACAGTGTGTAGGAAGTTGTTTGATAAAGTGGGAAAAGCTTATACTTGGACCAGAAGGCAGAATATAGGAAACTACATGAAAACATGATTAATTCAGTGAAAATGACTGTAAACAGATGAGAACTTGTTTAGAACAGCTGAAAGAGATTCTCCAAGTCAGTTCTTAGTGTAAAAAAGGTAGCTAAGATAAGGGAAATCCATAATTCCAGTTAAGATTACATGAAACACTGTATGAATTCTATATTCTTTACTTAAAGGAGACTAGAGTGGTAAATGTTTGTTATACAAGGCAGAATACCATTGAAATAGAGAAAGAAACACGTTCGGCAGCTTTGGAAAGCCTTACACTTCACTGAAATGTAGTACTACACTCTATAACACAGTTGAGAGACAATGTTCCCTACTTGCCTCAGTTCATAACAGTGTGTAGGAAGTTGTTTGATAAAGTGGGCAAAGCTTATACTTGGGCCAGAAGGCAGAATATAGGAAACTACATGAAAACTTGAATAATTCAGTGAAAATGACTGTAAACAGATGAGAACTTGTTTAGAACAGCTGAAAGAGATTCTCCAAGTCAGTTCTTAGTGTAGAAAAGATAGCTAAGATAAGGGAAATCCATAATTCCAGTTAAGATCACATGAAACACTATGAATCCTATATTCTTTACTTAAAGGAGACTAGAGTGGTAAATGTGTGTTATACAAGGCAGAATACCATTGAAATAGAGAAAGAAACACGTTCGGGAGCTTTGGAAAGCCTTACACTTCACTGAAATGTAGTACTACACTCTATAACACAATTGAGAGACAATGTTCCCTACTTGCCTCAGTTCATAACAGTGTGTAGGAAGTTGTTTGATAAAGTGGGCAAAGCTTATACTTGGGCCAGAAGGCAGAATATAGGAAACTTCATGAAAACATGAATAATTCAGTGAAAATGACTGTAAACAGATGAGAACTTGTTTAGAACAGCTGAAAGAGAATCTCCAAGTCAGTTCTTAGTGTAGAAAAGGTAGCTAAGATAAGGGAAATCCATAATTCCAGTTAAGTTCACATGAAACACTGTATGAATCCTATATTCATAACTTAAAGGAGACTAGAGTGGTAAATGTGTGTTATACAAGGCAGAATACCATTGAAATAGAGAAAAAAACACGTTCGGCAGCTTTGGAAAGCCTTACACTTCACTGAAATGTAGTACTACACTCTATAACACAGTTGAGAGACAATGTTCCCGAGCTGCCTCAGTTCATAACAGTGTGTAGGAAGTTGTTTGATAAAGTGGGCAAAGCTTATACTTGGACCAGAAGGCAGAATATAGGAAACTACATGAAAACATTATTAATTCAGTGAAAATGACTGTAAACAGATGAGAACTTGTTTAGAACAGCTGAAAGAGATTCTCCAAGTCAGTTCTTAGTGTAGAAAAGGTAGCTAAGATAAGGGAAATCCATAATTCCAGTTAAGATTACATGAAACACTGTATGAATTCTATATTCTTTACTGAAAGGAGACTAGAGTGGTAAATGTGTGTTATACAAGGCAGAATACCATTGAAATAGAGAAAGAAACACGTTCGGGAGCTTTGGAAAGCCTTACACTTCACTGAAATGTAGTACTACACTCTATAACACAATTGAGAGACAATGTTCCCTACTTGCCTCAGTTCATAACAGTGTGTAGGAAGTTGTTTGATAAAGTGGGCAAAGCTTATACTTGGGCCAGAAGGCAGAATATAGGAAACTTCATGAAAACATGAATAATTCAGTGAAAATGACTGTAAACAGATGAGAACTTGTTTAGAACAGCTGAAAGAGAATCTCCAAGTCAGTTCTTAGTGTAGAAAAGGTAGCTAAGATAAGGGAAATCCATAATTCCAGTTAAGATCACATGAAACACTATGAATCCTATATTCTTTACTTAAAGGAGACTAGAGTGGTAAATGTGTGTTATACAAGGCAGAATACCATTGAAATAGAGAAAGAAACACGTTCGGCAGCTTTGGAAAGCCTTACACTTCACTGAAATGTAGTACTACACTCTATAACACAGTTGAGAGACAATGTTCCCGAGCTGCCTCAGTTCATAACAGTGTGTAGGAAGTTGTTTGATAAAGTGGGAAAAGCTTATACTTGGACCAGAAGGCAGAATATAGGAAACTACATGAAAACATGATTAATTCAGTGAAAATGACTGTAAACAGATGAGAACTTGTTTAGAACAGCTGAAAGAGATTCTCCAAGTCAGTTCTTAGTGTAAAAAAGGTAGCTAAGATAAGGGAAATCCATAATTCCAATTAAGATTACATGAAACACTGTATGAATTCTATATTCTTTACTTAAAGGAGACTAGAGTGGTAAATGTTTGTTATACAAGGCAGAATACCATTGAAATAGAGAAAGAAACACGTTCGGCAGCTTTGGAAAGCCTTACACTTCACTGAAATGTAGTACTACACTCTATAACACAGTTGAGAGACAATGTTCCCTACTTGCCTCAGTTCATAACAGTGTGTAGGAAGTTGTTTGATAAAGTGGGCAAAGCTTATACTTGGGCCAGAAGGCAGAATATAGGAAACTACATGAAAACTTGAATAATTCAGTGAAAATGACTGTAAACAGATGAGAACTTGTTTAGAACAGCTGAAAGAGATTCTCCAAGTCAGTTCTTAGTGTAGAAAAGATAGCTAAGATAAGGGAAATCCATAATTCCAGTTAAGATCACATGAAACACTATGAATCCTATATTCTTTACTTAAAGGAGACTAGAGTGGTAAATGTGTGTTATACAAGGCAGAATACCATTGAAATAGAGAAAGAAACACGTTCGGGAGCTTTGGAAAGCCTTACACTTCACTGAAATGTAGTACTACACTCTATAACACAATTGAGAGACAATGTTCCCTACTTGCCTCAGTTCATAACAGTGTGTAGGAAGTTGTTTGATAAAGTGGGCAAAGCTTATACTTGGGCCAGAAGGCAGAATATAGGAAACTTCATGAAAACATGAATAATTCAGTGAAAATGACTGTAAACAGATGAGAACTTGTTTAGAACAGCTGAAAGAGAATCTCCAAGTCAGTTCTTAGTGTAGAAAAGGTAGCTAAGATAAGGGAAATCCATAATTCCAGTTAAGATCACATGAAACACTATGAATCCTATATTCTTTACTTAAAGGAGACTAGAGTGGTAAATGTGTGTTATACAAGGCAGAATACCATTGAAATAGAGAAAGAAACACGTTCGGCAGCTTTGGAAAGCCTTACACTTCACTGAAATGTAGTACTACACTCTATAACACAGTTGAGAGACAATGTTCCCGAGCTGCCTCAGTTCATAACAGTGTGTAGGAAGTTGTTTGATAAAGTGGGAAAAGCTTATACTTGGACCAGAAGGCAGAATATAGGAAACTACATGAAAACATGATTAATTCAGTGAAAATGACTGTAAACAGATGAGAACTTGTTTAGAACAGCTGAAAGAGATTCTCCAAGTCAGTTCTTAGTGTAAAAAAGGTAGCTAAGATAAGGGAAATCCATATTTCCAGTTAAGATTACATGAAACACTGTATGAATTCTATATTCTTTACTTAAAGGAGACTAGAGTGGTAAATGTTTGTTATACAAGGCAGAATACCATTGAAATAGAGAAAGAAACACGTTCGGCAGCTTTGGAAAGCCTTACACTTCACTGAAATGTAGTACTACACTCTATAACACAGTTGAGAGACAATGTTCCCTACTTGCCTCAGTTCATAACAGTGTGTAGGAAGTTGTTTGATAAAGTGGGCAAAGCTTATACTTGGGCCAGAAGGCAGAATATAGGAAACTACATGAAAACATGAATAATTCAGTGAAAATGACTGTAAACAGATGAGAACTTGTTTAGAACAGCTGAAAGAGAATCTCCAAGTCAGTTCTTAGTGTAGAAAAGGTAGCTAAGATAAGGGAAATCCATAATTCCAGTTAAGATCACATGAAACACTATGAATCCTATATTCTTTACTTAAAGGAGACTAGAGTGGTAAATGTGTGTTATACAAGGCAGAATACCATTGAAATAGAGAAAGAAACACGTTCGGGAGCTTTGGAAAGCCTTACACTTCACTGAAATGTAGTACTACACTCTATAACACAATTGAGAGACAATGTTCCCTACTTGCCTCAGTTCATAACAGTGTGTAGGAAGTTGTTTGATAAAGTGGGCAAAGCTTATACTTGGGCCAGAAGGCAGAATATAGGAAACTTCATGAAAACATGAATAATTCAGTGAAAATGACTGTAAACAGATGAGAACTTGTTTAGAACAGCTGAAAGAGAATCTCCAAGTCAGTTCTTAGTGTAGAAAAGGTAGCTAAGATAAGGGAAATCCATAATTCCAGTTAAGTTCACATGAAACACTGTATGAATCCTATATTCATAACTTAAAGGAGACTAGAGTGGTAAATGTGTGTTATACAAGGCAGAATACCATTGAAATAGAGAAAGAAACACGTTCGGCAGCTTTGGAAAGCCTTACACTTCACTGAAATGTAGTACTACACTCTATAACACAGTTGAGAGACAATGTTCCCGAGCTGCCTCAGTTCATAACAGTGTGTAGGAAGTTGTTTGATAAAGTGGGCAAAGCTTATACTTGGACCAGAAGGCAGAATATAGGAAACTACATGAAAACATGATTAATTCAGTGAAAATGACTGTAAACAGATGAGAACTTGTTTAGAACAGCTGAAAGAGATTCTCCAAGTCAGTTCTTAGTGTAGAAAAGGTAGCTAAGATAAGGGAAATCCATAATTCCAGTTAAGATTACATGAAACACTGTATGAATTCTATATTCTTTACTGAAAGGAGACTAGAGTGGTAAATGTGTGTTATACAAGGCAGAATACCATTGAAATAGAGAAAGAAACACGTTCGGGAGCTTTGGAAAGCCTTAGACTTCACTGAAATGTAGTACTACACTCTATAACACAATTGAGAGACAATGTTCCCTACTTGCCTCAGTTCATAACAGTGTGTAGGAAGTTGTTTGATAAAGTGGGCAAAGCTTATACTTGGGCCAGAAGGCAGAATATAGGAAACTTCATGAAAACATGAATAATTCAGTGAAAATGACTGTAAACAGATGAGAACTTGTTTAGAACAGCTGAAAGAGAATCTCCAAGTCAGTTCTTAGTGTAGAAAAGGTAGCTAAGATAAGGGAAATCCATAATTCCAGTTAAGATCACATGAAACACTATGAATCCTATATTCTTTACTTAAAGGAGACTAGAGTGGTAAATGTGTGTTATACAAGGCAGAATACCATTGAAATAGACAAAGAAACACGTTCGGCAGCTTTGGAAAGCCTTACACTTCACTGAAATGTAGTACTACACTCTATAACACAGTTGAGAGACAATGTTCCCGAGCTGCCTCAGTTCATAACAGTGTGTAGGAAGTTGTTTGATAAAGTGGGAAAAGCTTATACTTGGACCAGAAGGCAGAATATAGGAAAATACATGAAAACATGATTAATTCAGTGAAAATGACTGTAAACAGATGAGAACTTGTTTAGAACAGCTGAAAGAGATTCTCCAAGTCAGTTCTTAGTGTAAAAAAGGTAGCTAAGATAAGGGAAATCCATAATTCCAGTTAAGATTACATGAAACACTGTATGAATTCTATATTCTTTACTTAATGGAGACTAGAGTGGTAAATGTTTGTTATACAAGGCAGAATACCATTGAAATAGAGAAAGAAACACGTTCGGCAGCTTTGGAAAGCCTTACACTTCACTGAAATGTAGTACTACACTCTATAACACAGTTGAGAGACAATGTTCCCTACTTGCCTCAGTTCATAACAGTGTGTAGGAAGTTGTTTGATAAAGTGGGCAAAGCTTATACTTGGGCCAGAAGGCAGAATATAGGAAACTACATGAAAACATGAATAATTCAGTGAAAATGACTGTAAACAGATGAGAACTTGTTTAGAACAGCTGAAAGAGAATCTCCAAGTCAGTTCTTAGTGTAGAAAAGGTAGCTAAGATAAGGGAAATCCATAATTCCAGTTAAGATCACATGAAACACTATGAATCCTATATTCTTTACTTAAAGGAGACTAGAGTGGTAAATGTGTGTTATACAAGGCAGAATACCATTGAAATAGAGAAAGAAACACGTTCGGGAGCTTTGGAAAGCCTTACACTTCACTGAAATGTAGTACTACACTCTATAACACAATTGAGAGACAATGTTCCCTACTTGCCTCAGTTCATAACAGTGTGTAGGAAGTTGTTTGATAAAGTGGGCAAAGCTTATACTTGGGCCAGAAGGCAGAATATAGGAAACTTCATGAAAACATGAATAATTCAGTGAAAATGACTGTAAACAGATGAGAACTTGTTTAGAACAGCTGAAAGAGAATCTCCAAGTCAGTTCTTAGTGTAGAAAAGGTAGCTAAGATAAGGGAAATCCATAATTCCAGTTAAGTTCACATGAAACACTGTATGAATCCTATATTCATAACTTAAAGGAGACTAGAGTGGTAAATGTGTGTTATACAAGGCAGAATACCATTGAAATAGAGAAAGAAACACGTTCGGCAGCTTTGGAAAGCCTTACACTTCACTGAAATGTAGTACTACACTCTATAACACAGTTGAGAGACAATGTTCCCGAGCTGCCTCAGTTCATAACAGTGTGTAGGAAGTTGTTTGATAAAGTGGGCAAAGCTTATACTTGGACCAGAAGGCAGAATATAGGAAACTACATGAAAACATGATTAATTCAGTGAAAATGACTGTAAACAGATGAGAACTTGTTTAGAACAGCTGAAAGAGATTCTCCAAGTCAGTTCTTAGTGTAGAAAAGGTAGCTAAGATAAGGGAAATCCATAATTCCAGTTAAGATCACATGAAACACTATGAATCCTATATTCTTTACTTAAAGGAGACTAGAGTGGTAAATGTGTGTTATACAAGGCAGAATACCATTGAAATAGAGAAAGAAACACGTTCGGCAGCTTTGGAAAGCCTTACACTTCACTGAAATGTAGTACTACACTCTATAACACAGTTGAGAGACAATGTTCCCGAGCTGCCTCAGTTCATAACAGTGTGTAGGAAGTTGTTTGATAAAGTGGGAAAAGCTTATACTTGGACCAGAAGGCAGAATATAGGAAACTACATGAAAACATGATTAATTCAGTGAAAATGACTGTAAACAGATGAGAACTTGTTTAGAACAGCTGAAAGAGATTCTCCAAGTCAGTTCTTAGTGTAAAAAAGGTAGCTAAGATAAGGGAAATCCATAATTCCAGTTAAGATTACATGAAACACTGTATGAATTCTATATTCTTTACTTAAAGGAGACTAGAGTGGTAAATGTTTGTTATACAAGGCAGAATACCATTGAAATAGAGAAAGAAACACGTTCGGCAGCTTTGGAAAGCCTTACACTTCACTGAAATGTAGTACTACACTCTATAACACAGTTGAGAGACAATGTTCCCTACTTGCCTCAGTTCATAACAGTGTGTAGGAAGTTGTTTGATAAAGTGGGCAAAGCTTATACTTGGGCCAGAAGGCAGAATATAGGAAACTACATGAAAACATGAATAATTCAGTGAAAATGACTGTAAACAGATGAGAACTTGTTTAGAACAGCTGAAAGAGAATCTCCAAGTCAGTTCTTAGTGTAGAAAAGGTAGCTAAGATAAGGGAAATCCATAATTCCAGTTAAGATCACATGAAACACTATGAATCCTATATTCTTTACTTAAAGGAGACTAGAGTGGTAAATGTGTGTTATACAAGGCAGAATACCATTGAAATAGAGAAAGAAACACGTTCGGGAGCTTTGGAAAGCCTTACACTTCACTGAAATGTAGTACTACACTCTATAACACAATTGAGAGACAATGTTCCCTACTTGCCTCAGTTCATAACAGTGTGTAGGAAGTTGTTTGATAAAGTGGGCAAAGCTTATACTTGGGCCAGAAGGCAGAATATAGGAAACTTCATGAAAACATGAATAATTCAGTGAAAATGACTGTAAACAGATGAGAACTTGTTTAGAACAGCTGAAAGAGAATCTCCAAGTCAGTTCTTAGTGTAGAAAAGGTAGCTAAGATAAGGGAAATCCATAATTCCAGTTAAGTTCACATGAAACACTGTATGAATCCTATATTCATAACTTAAAGGAGACTAGAGTGGTAAATGTGTGTTATACAAGGCAGAATACCATTGAAATAGAGAAAGAAACACGTTCGGCAGCTTTGGAGAGCCTTACACTTCACTGAAATGTAGTACTACACTCTATAACACAGTTGAGAGACAATGTTCCCGAGCTGCCTCAGTTCATAACAGTGTGTAGGAAGTTGTTTGATAAAGTGGGCAAAGCTTATACTTGGACCAGAAGGCAGAATATAGGAAACTACATGAAAACATGATTAATTCAGTGAAAATGACTGTAAACAGATGAGAACTTGTTTAGAACAGCTGAAAGAGATTCTCCAAGTCAGTTCTTAGTGTAGAAAAGGTAGGTAAGATAAGGGAAATCCATAATTCCAGTTAAGATTACATGAAACACTGTATGAATTCTATATTCTTTACTGAAAGGAGACTAGAGTGGTAAATGTGTGTTATACAAGGCAGAATACCATTGAAATAGAGAAAGAAACACGTTCGGCAGCTTTGGAAAGCCTTACACTTCACTGAAATGTAGTACTACACTCTATAACACAGTTGAGAGACAATGTTCCCGAGCTGCCTCAGTTCATAACAGTGTGTAGGAAGTTGTTTGATAAAGTGGGAAAAGCTTATACTTGGACCAGAAGGCAGAATATAGGAAACTACATGAAAACATGATTAATTCAGTGAAAATGACTGTAAACAGATGAGAACTTGTTTAGAACAGCTGAAAGAGATTCTCCAAGTCAGTTCTTAGTGTAAAAAAGGTAGCTAAGATAAGGGAAATCCATAATTCCAGTTAAGATTACATGAAACACTGTATGAATTCTATATTCTTTACTTAAAGGAGACTAGAGTGGTAAATGTTTGTTATACAAGGCAGAATACCATTGAAATAGAGAAAGAAACACGTTCGGCAGCTTTGGAAAGCCTTACACTTCACTGAAATGTAGTACTACACTCTATAACACAGTTGAGAGACAATGTTCCCTACTTGCCTCAGTTCATAACAGTGTGTAGGAAGTTGTTTGATAAAGTGGGCAAAGCTTATACTTGGGCCAGAAGGCAGAATATAGGAAACTACATGAAAACATGAATAATTCAGTGAAAATGACTGTAAACAGATGAGAACTTGTTTAGAACAGCTGAAAGAGAATCTCCAAGTCAGTTCTTAGTGTAGAAAAGGTAGCTAAGATAAGGGAAATCCATAATTCCAGTTAAGATCACATGAAACACTATGAATCCTATATTCTTTACTTAAAGGAGACTAGAGTGGTAAATGTGTGTTATACAAGGCAGAATACCATTGAAATAGAGAAAGAAACACGTTCGGGAGCTTTGGAAAGCCTTACACTTCACTGAAATGTAGTACTACACTCTATAACACAATTGAGAGACAATGTTCCCTACTTGCCTCAGTTCATAACAGTGTGTAGGAAGTTGTTTGATAAAGTGGGCAAAGCTTATACTTGGGCCAGAAGGCAGAATATAGGAAACTTCATGAAAACATGAATAATTCAGTGAAAATGACTGTAAACAGATGAGAACTTGTTTAGAACAGCTGAAAGAGAATCTCCAAGTCAGTTCTTAGTGTAGAAAAGGTAGCTAAGATAAGGGAAATCCATAATTCCAGTTAAGTTCACATGAAACACTGTATGAATCCTATATTCATAACTTAAAGGAGACTAGAGTGGTAAATGTGTGTTATACAAGGCAGAATACCATTGAAATAGAGAAAGAAACACGTTCGGCAGCTTTGGAGAGCCTTACACTTCACTGAAATGTAGTACTACACTCTATAACACAGTTGAGAGACAATGTTCCCGAGCTGCCTCAGTTCATAACAGTGTGTAGGAAGTTGTTTGATAAAGTGGGCAAAGCTTATACTTGGACCAGAAGGCAGAATATAGGAAACTACATGAAAACATGATTAATTCAGTGAAAATGACTGTAAACAGATGAGAACTTGTTTAGAACAGCTGAAAGAGATTCTCCAAGTCAGTTCTTAGTGTAGAAAAGGTAGGTAAGATAAGGGAAATCCATAATTCCAGTTAAGATTACATGAAACACTGTATGAATTCTATATTCTTTACTGAAAGGAGACTAGAGTGGTAAATGTGTGTTATACAAGGCAGAATACCATTGAAATAGAGAAAGAAACACGTTCGGCAGCTTTGGAAAGCCTTACACTTCACTGAAATGTAGTACTACACTCTATAACACAATTGAGAGACAATGTTCCCTACTTGCCTCAGTTCATAACAGTGTGTAGGAAGTTGTTTGATAAAGTGGGCAAAGCTTATACTTGAGCCAGAAGGCAGAATATAGGAAACTTCATGAAAACATGAATAATTCAGTGAAAATGACTGTAAACAGATGAGAACTTGTTTAGAACAGCTGAAAGAGAATCTCCAAGTCAGTTCTTAGTGTAGAAAAGGTAACTAAGATAAGGGAAATCCATAATTCCAGTTAAGATCACATGAAACACTATGAATCCTATATTCTTTACTTAAAGGAGACTAGAGTGGTAAATGTGTGTTATACAAGGCAGAATACCATTGAAATAGAGAAAGAAACACGTTCGGCAGCTTTGGAAAGCCTTACACTTCACTGAAATGTAGTACTACACTCTATAACACAGTTGAGAGACAATGTTCCCGAGCTGCCTCAGTTCATAACAGTGTGTAGGAAGTTGTTTGATAAAGTGGGAAAAGCTTATACTTGGACCAGAAGGCAGAATATAGGAAACTACATGAAAACATGATTAATTCAGTGAAAATGACTGTAAACAGATGAGAACTTGTTTAGAACAGCTGAAAGAGATTCTCCAAGTCAGTTCTTAGTGTAAAAAAGGTAGCTAAGATAAGGGAAATCCATAATTCCAGTTAAGATTACATGAAACACTGTATGAATTCTATATTCTTTACTTAAAGGAGACTAGAGTGGTAAATGTTTGTTATACAAGGCAGAATACCATTGAAATAGAGAAAGAAACACGTTCGGCAGCTTTGGAAAGCCTTACACTTCACTGAAATGTAGTACTACACTCTATAACACAGTTGAGAGACAATGTTCGCTACTTGCCTCAGTTCATAACAGTGTGTAGGAAGTTGTTTGATAAAGTGGGCAAAGCTTATACTTGGGCCAGAAGGCAGAATATAGGAAACTACATGAAAACATGAATAATTCAGTGAAAATGACTGTAAACAGATGAGAACTTGTTTAGAACAGCTGAAAGAGAATCTCCAAGTCAGTTCTTAGTGTAGAAAAGGTAGCTAAGATAAGGGAAATCCATAATTCCAGTTAAGATCACATGAAACACTATGAATCCTATATTCTTTACTTAAAGGAGACTAGAGTGGTAAATGTGTGTTATACAAGGCAGAATACCATTGAAATAGAGAAAGAAACACGTTCGGGAGCTTTGGAAAGCCTTACACTTCACTGAAATGTAGTACTACACTCTATAACACAATTGAGAGACAATGTTCCCTACTTGCCTCAGTTCATAACAGTGTGTAGGAAGTTGTTTGATAAAGTGGGCAAAGCTTATACTTGGGCCAGAAGGCAGAATATAGGAAACTTCATGAAAACATGAATAATTCAGTGAAAATGACTGTAAACAGATGAGAACTTGTTTAGAACAGCTGAAAGAGAATCTCCAAGTCAGTTCTTAGTGTAGAAAAGGTAGCTAAGATAAGAGAAATCCATAATTCCAGTTAAGTTCACATGAAATACTGTATGAATCCTATATTCATAACTTAAAGGAGACTAGAGTGGTAAATGTGTGTTATACAAGGCAGAATACCATTGAAATAGAGAAAGAAACACGTTCGGCAGCTTTGGAAAGCCTTACACTTCACTGAAATGTAGTACTACACTCTATAACACAGTTGAGAGACAATGTTCCCGAGCTGCCTCAGTTCATAACAGTGTGTAGGAAGTTGTTTGATAAAGTGGGCAAAGCTTATACTTGGGCCAGAAGGCAGAATATAGGAAACTACATGAAAACATGATTAATTCAGTGAAAATGACTGTAAACAGATGAGAACTTGTTTTAGAACAGCTGAAAGAGATTCTCCAAGTCAGTTCTTAGTGTAGAAAAGGTAGCTATGATCCGGGAAATCTTAATTCCAGTTAAGATCACATGAAACACTGTATGAATCCTATATTCTTTACTTAAAGGAGACTAGAGTGGTGAATGTGTGTTATACAAGGCAGAATACCATTGAAATAGAGAAAGAAACATGTTCGGCAGCTTTGGAAAGCCTTACACTTCACTGAAATGTAGTACTACACTCTATAACACAGTTGAGAGACAATGTTCCCTACTTGCCTCAGTTCATAACAGTGTGTAGGAAGTTGTTTGATAAAGTGGGCAAAGCTTATACTTGGGCCAGAAGGCAGAATATAGGAAACTCCATGAAAATATGAATAATTCAGTGAAAATGACTATAAACAGATGAGAACTTGTTTAGAACAGCTGAAAGAGAATCTTCAAGTCAGTTCTTAGTGTAGAAAAGGGAGCTAAGATAAGGGAAATCCATAATTCCAGTTAAGATCACATGAAACACTGTATGAATCCTATATTCTTTACTTAAAGGAGACTAGAGTGGTAAATGTTTGTTATACAAGGCAGAATACCATTGAAATAGAGAAAGAAACACGTTCGGCAGCTTTGGAAAGCCTTACACTTCACTGAAATGTAGTACTACACTCTATAACACAGTTGAGAGACAATGTTCCCTACTTGCCTCAGTTCATAACAGTGTGTAGGAAGTTGTTTGATAAAGTGGGCAAAGCTTATACTTGGGCCAGAAGGCAGAATATAGGAAACTCCATGAAAATATGAATAATTCAGTGAAAATGACTATAAACAGATGAGAACTTGTTTAGAACAGCTGAAAGAGAATCTTCAAGTCAGTTCTTAGTGTAGAAAAGGGAGCTAAGATAAGGGAAATCCATAATTCCAGTTAAGATCACATGAAACACTGTATGAATCCTATATTCTTTACTTAAAGGAGACTAGAGTGGTAAATGTTTTTTATACAAGGCAGAATACCATTGAAATAGAGAAAGAAACACGTTCGGCAGCTTTGGAAAGCCTTACACTTCACTGAAATGTAGTACTACACTCTATAACACAGTTGAGAGACAATGTTCCCTACTTGCCTCAGTTCATAACAGTGTGTAGGAAGTTGTTTGATAAAGTGGGCAAAGCTTATACTTGGGCCAGAAGGCAGAATATAGGAAACTACATGAAAACATGAATAATTCAGTGAAAATAACTGTAAACAGATGAGAACTTGTTTAGAACAGCTTAAGGAGAATCTCCAAGTCAGTTCTTAGTGTAGAAAAGTTAGCTAAGATAAGGGAAATCCATAATTCCAGTTAAGATCACATGAAACACTGTATGAATCCTATATTCATTACTTAAAGGAGACTAGAGTGGTATATGTGTGTTATACAAGGCAGAATACCATTGAAATAGAGAAAGAAACTTGTTCGGCTGCTATGGAAAGCCTTACACTTCACTGAAATGTAGTACTACACTCTATAACACAGTTGAGAGACAATGTTCCCTACTTGCCTCAGTTCATAACAGTGTGTAGGAAGTTGTTTGATAAAGTGGGAAAAGCTTATACTTGGACCAGAAGGCAGAATATAGGAAACTACATGAAAACATGATTAATTCAGTGAAAATGACTGTAAACAGATGAGAACTTGTTTAGAACAGCTGAAAGAGATTCTCCAAGTCAGTTCTTAGTGTAAAAAAGGTAGCTAAGATAAGGGAAATCCATAATTCCAGTTAAGATTACATGAAACACTGTATGAATTCTATATTCTTTACTTAAAGGAGACTAGAGTGGTAAATGTTTGTTATACAAGGCAGAATACCATTGAAATAGAGAAAGAAACACGTTCGGCAGCTTTGGAAAGCCTTACACTTCACTGAAATGTAGTACTACACTCTATAACACAGTTGAGAGACAATGTTCCCTACTTGCCTCAGTTCATAACAGTGTGTAGGAAGTTGTTTGATAAAGTGGGCAAAGCTTATACTTGGGCCAGAAGGCAGAATATAGGAAACTACATGAAAACATGAATAATTCAGTGAAAATGACTGTAAACAGATGAGAACTTGTTTAGAACAGCTGAAAGAGAATCTCCAAGTCAGTTCTTAGTGTAGAAAAGGTAGCTAAGATAAGGGAAATCCATAATTCCAGTTAAGATCACATGAAACACTATGAATCCTATATTCTTTACTTAAAGGAGACTAGAGTGGTAAATGTGTGTTATACAAGGCAGAATACCATTGAAATAGAGAAAGAAACACGTTCGGGAGCTTTGGAAAGCCTTACACTTCACTGAAATGTAGTACTACACTCTATAACACAATTGAGAGACAATGTTCCCTACTTGCCTCAGTTCATAACAGTGTGTAGGAAGTTGTTTGATAAAGTGGGCAAAGCTTATACTTGGGCCAGAAGGCAGAATATAGGAAACTACATGAAAACATGATTAATTCAGTGAAAATGACTGTAAACAGATGAGAACTTGTTTAGAACAGCTGAAAGAGATTCTCCAAGTCAGTTCTTAGTGTAGAAAAGATAGCTAAGATAAGGGAAATCCATAATTCCAGTTAAGATTACATGAAACACTGTATGAATTCTATATTCTTTACTTAAAGGAGACTAGAGTGGTAAATGTGTGTTATACAAGGCAGAATTCCATTAAAATAGAGAAAGAAACACGTTCCGCAGCTTTTGAAATCCTTACACTTCACTGAAATGTAGTACTACACTCTATAACACAGTTGAGAGACAATGTTCCCTACTTGCCTCAGTTCATAACAGTGTGTAGGAAGTTGTTTGATAAACTGGGCAAAGCTTATACTTGGGCCAGAAGGCAGAATATAGGAAACTACATGAAAACATGAATAATTCAGTGAAAATGACTGTAAACAGATGAGAACTTGTTTAGAACAGCTGAAAGAGAATCTCCAAGTCAGTTCTTAGTGTAGAAAAGGTAGCTAAGATAAGGGAAATCCATAATTCCAGTTAAGATCACATGAAACACTATGAATCCTATATTCTTTACTTAAAGGAGACTAGAGTGGTAAATGTGTGTTATACAAGGCAGAATACCATTGAAATAGAGAAAGAAACACGTTCGGCAGCTTTGGAAAGCGTTACACTTCACTGAAATGTAGTACTACACTCTATAACACAGTTGAGAGACAATGTTCCCGAGCTGCCTCAGTTCATAACAGTGTGTAGGAAGTTGTTTGATAAAGTGGGAAAAGCTTATACTTGGACCAGAAGGCAGAATATAGGAAACTACATGAAAACATGATTAATTCAGTGAAAATGACTGTAAACAGATGAGAACTTGTTTAGAACAGCTGAAAGAGATTCTCCAAGTCAGTTCTTAGTGTAAAAAAGGTAGCTAAGATAAGGGAAATCCATAATTCCAGTTAAGATTACATGAAACACTGTATGAATTCTATATTCTTTACTTAAAGGAGACTAGAGTGGTAAATGTTTGTTATACAAGGCAGAATACCATTGAAATAGAGAAAGAAACACGTTCGGCAGCTTTGGAAAGCCTTACACTTCACTGAAATGTAGTACTACACTCTATAACACAGTTGAGAGACAATGTTCCCTACTTGCCTCAGTTCATAACAGTGTGTAGGAAGTTGTTTGATAAAGTGGGCAAAGCTTATACTTGGGCCAGAAGGCAGAATATAGGAAACTACATGAAAACATGAATAATTCAGTGAAAATGACTGTAAACAGATGAGAACTTGTTTAGAACAGCTGAAAGAGAATCTCCAAGTCAGTTCTTAGTGTAGAAAAGGTAGCTAAGATAAGGGAAATCCATAATTCCAGTTAAGATCACATGAAACACTATGAATCCTATATTCTTTACTTAAAGGAGACTAGAGTGGTAAATGTGTGTTATACAAGGCAGAATACCATTGAAATAGAGAAAGAAACACGTTCGGGAGCTTTGGAAAGCCTTACACTTCACTGAAATGTAGTACTACACTCTATAACACAATTGAGAGACAATGTTCCCTACTTGCCTCAGTTCATAACAGTGTGTAGGAAGTTGTTTGATAAAGTGGGCAAAGCTTATACTTGGGCCAGAAGGCAGAATATAGGAAACTACATGAAAACATGATTAATTCAGTGAAAATGACTGTAAACAGATGAGAACTTGTTTAGAACAGCTGAAAGAGATTCTCCAAGTCAGTTCTTAGTGTAGAAAAGGTAGCTAAGATAAGGGAAATCCATAATTCCAGTTAAGATTACATGAAACACTGTATGAATTCTATATTCTTTACTTAAAGGAGACTAGAGTGGTAAATGTGTGTTATACAAGGCAGAATTCCATTAAAATAGAGAAAGAAACACGTTCCGCAGCTTTTGAAATCCTTACACTTCACTGAAATGTAGTACTACACTCTATAACACAGTTGAGAGACAATGTTCCCTACTTGCCTCAGTTCATAACAGTGTGTAGGAAGTTGTTTGATAAACTGGGCAAAGCTTATACTTGGGCCAGAAGGCAGAATATAGGAAACTACATGAAAACATGAATAATTCAGTGAAAATGACTGTAAACAGATGAGAACTTGTTTAGAACAGCTGAAAGAGAATCTCCAAGTCAGTTCTTAGTGTAGAAAAGGTAGCTAAGATAAGGGAAATCCATAATTCCAGTTAAGATCACATGAAACACTATGAATCCTATATTCTTTACTTAAAGGAGACTAGAGTGGTAAATGTGTGTTATACAAGGCAGAATACCATTGAAATAGAGAAAGAAACACGTTCGGCAGCTTTGGAAAGCGTTACACTTCACTGAAATGTAGTACTACACTCTATAACACAGTTGAGAGACAATGTTCCCGAGCTGCCTCAGTTCATAACAGTGTGTAGGAAGTTGTTTGATAAAGTGGGAAAAGCTTATACTTGGACCAGAAGGCAGAATATAGGAAACTACATGAAAACATGATTAATTCAGTGAAAATGACTGTAAACAGATGAGAACTTGTTTAGAACAGCTGAAAGAGATTCTCCAAGTCAGTTCTTAGTGTAAAAAAGGTAGCTAAGATAAGGGAAATCCATAATTCCAGTTAAGATTACATGAAACACTGTATGAATTCTATATTCTTTACTTAAAGGAGACTAGAGTGGTAAATGTTTTTTATACAAGGCAGAATACCATTGAAATAGAGAAAGAAACACGTTCGGCAGCTTTGGAAAGCCTTACACTTCACTGAAATGTAGTACTACACTCTATAACACAGTTGAGAGACAATGTTCCCTACTTGCCTCAGTTCATAACAGTGTGTAGGAAGTTGTTTGATAAAGTGGGCAAAGCTTATACTTGGGCCAGAAGGCAGAATATAGGAAACTACATGAAAACATGAATAATTCAGTGAAAATAACTGTAAACAGATGAGAACTTGTTTAGAACAGCTTAAGGAGAATCTCCAAGTCAGTTCTTAGTGTAGAAAAGTTAGCTAAGATAAGGGAAATCCATAATTCCAGTTAAGATCACATGAAACACTGTATGAATCCTATATTCATTACTTAAAGGAGACTAGAGTGGTATATGTGTGTTATACAAGGCAGAATACCATTGAAATAGAGAAAGAAACATGTTCGGCTGCTATGGAAAGCCTTACACTTCACTGAAATGTAGTACTACACTCTATAACACAGTTGAGAGACAATGTTCCCTACTTGCCTCAGTTCATAACAGTGTGTAGGAAGTTGTTTGATAAAGTGGGAAAAGCTTATACTTGGACCAGAAGGCAGAATATAGGAAACTACATGAAAACATGATTAATTCAGTGAAAATGACTGTAAACAGATGAGAACTTGTTTAGAACAGCTGAAAGAGATTCTCCAAGTCAGTTCTTAGTGTAAAAAAGGTAGCTAAGATAAGGGAAATCCATAATTCCAGTTAAGATTACATGAAACACTGTATGAATTCTATATTCTTTACTTAAAGGAGACTAGAGTGGTAAATGTTTGTTATACAAGGCAGAATACCATTGAAATAGAGAAAGAAACACGTTCGGCAGCTTTGGAAAGCCTTACACTTCACTGAAATGTAGTACTACACTCTATAACACAGTTGAGAGACAATGTTCCCTACTTGCCTCAGTTCATAACAGTGTGTAGGAAGTTGTTTGATAAAGTGGGCAAAGCTTATACTTGGGCCAGAAGGCAGAATATAGGAAACTACATGAAAACATGAATAATTCAGTGAAAATGACTGTAAACAGATGAGAACTTGTTTAGAACAGCTGAAAGAGAATCTCCAAGTCAGTTCTTAGTGTAGAAAAGGTAGCTAAGATAAGGGAAATCCATAATTCCAGTTAAGATCACATGAAACACTATGAATCCTATATTCTTTACTTAAAGGAGACTAGAGTGGTAAATGTGTGTTATACAAGGCAGAATACCATTGAAATAGAGAAAGAAACACGTTCGGGAGCTTTGGAAAGCCTTACACTTCACTGAAATGTAGTACTACACTCTATAACACAATTGAGAGACAATGTTCCCTACTTGCCTCAGTTCATAACAGTGTGTAGGAAGTTGTTTGATAAAGTGGGCAAAGCTTATACTTGGGCCAGAAGGCAGAATATAGGAAACTACATGAAAACATGATTAATTCAGTGAAAATGACTGTAAACAGATGAGAACTTGTTTAGAACAGCTGAAAGAGATTCTCCAAGTCAGTTCTTAGTGTAGAAAAGATAGCTAAGATAAGGGAAATCCATAATTCCAGTTAAGATTACATGAAACACTGTATGAATTCTATATTCTTTACTTAAAGGAGACTAGAGTGGTAAATGTGTGTTATACAAGGCAGAATTCCATTAAAATAGAGAAAGAAACACGTTCCGCAGCTTTTGAAATCCTTACACTTCACTGAAATGTAGTACTACACTCTATAACACAGTTGAGAGACAATGTTCCCTACTTGCCTCAGTTCATAACAGTGTGTAGGAAGTTGTTTGATAAACTGGGCAAAGCTTATACTTGGGCCAGAAGGCAGAATATAGGAAACTACATGAAAACATGAATAATTCAGTGAAAATGACTGTAAACAGATGAGAACTTGTTTAGAACAGCTGAAAGAGATTCTCCAAGTCAGTTCTTAGTGTAGAAAAGGTAGCTAAGATAAGGGAAATCCATAATTCCAGTTAAGATCACATGAAACACTATGAATCCTATATTCTTTACTTAAAGGAGACTAGAGTGGTAAATGTGTGTTATACAAGGCAGAATACCATTGAAATAGAGAAAGAAACACGTTCGGCAGCTTTGGAAAGCGTTACACTTCACTGAAATGTAGTACTACACTCTATAACACAGTTGAGAGACAATGTTCCCGAGCTGCCTCAGTTCATAACAGTGTGTAGGAAGTTGTTTGATAAAGTGGGCAAAGCTTATACTTGGACCAGAAGGCAGAATATAGGAAACTACATGAAAACATGATTAATTCAGTGAAAATGACTGTAAACAGATGAGAACTTGTTTAGAACAGCTGAAAGAGATTCTCCAAGTCAGTTCTTAGTGTAAAAAAGGTAGCTAAGATAAGGGAAATCCATAATTCCAGTTAAGATTACATGAAACACTGTACGAATTCTATATTCTTTACTTAAAGGAGACTAGAGTGGTAAATGTTTGTTATACAAGGCAGAATACCATTGAAATAGAGAAAGAAACACGTTCGGCAGCTTTGGAAAGCCTTACACTTCACTGAAATGTAGTACTACACTCTATAACACAGTTGAGAGACAATGTTCCCTACTTGCCTCAGTTCATAACAGTGTGTAGGAAGTTGTTTGATAAAGTGGGCAAAGCTTATACTTGGGCCAGAAGGCAGAATATAGGAAACTACATGAAAACATGAATAATTCAGTGAAAATGACTGTAAACAGATGAGAACTTGTTTAGAACAGCTGAAAGAGAATCTCCAAGTCAGTTCTTAGTGTAGAAAAGGTAGCTAAGATAAGGGAAATCCATAATTCCAGTTAAGATCACATGAAACACTATGAATCCTATATTCCTTACTTAAAGGAGACTAGAGTGGTAAATGTGTGTTATACAAGGCAGAATACCATTGAAATAGAGAAAGAAACACGTTCGGGAGCTTTGGAAAGCCTTACACTTCACTGAAATGTAGTACTACACTCTATAACACAATTGAGAGACAATGTTCCCTACTTGCCTCAGTTCATAACAGTGTGTAGGAAGTTGTTTGATAAAGTGGGCAAAGCTTATACTTGGGCCAGAAGGCAGAATATAGGAAACTACATGAAAACATGATTAATTCAGTGAAAATGACTGTAAACAGATGAGAACTTGTTTAGAACAGCTGAAAGAGATTCTCCAAGTCAGTTCTTAGTGTAGAAAAGATAGCTAAGATAAGGGAAATCCATAATTCCAGTTAAGATTACATGAAACACTGTATGAATTCTATATTCTTTACTTAAAGGAGACTAGAGTGGTAAATGTGTGTTATACAAGGCAGAATTCCATTAAAATAGAGAAAGAAACACGTTCCGCAGCTTTTGAAATCCTTACACTTCACTGAAATGTAGTACTACACTCTATAACACAGTTGAGAGACAATGTTCCCTACTTGCCTCAGTTCATAACAGTGTGTAGGAAGTTGTTTGATAAACTGGGCAAAGCTTATACTTGGGCCAGAAGGCAGAATATAGGAAACTACATGAAAACATGAATAATTCAGTGAAAATGACTGTAAACAGATGAGAACTTGTTTAGAACAGCTGAAAGAGAATCTCCAAGTCAGTTCTTAGTGTAGAAAAGGTAGCTAAGAAAAGGGAAATCCATAATTCCAGTTAAGATCACATGAAACACTATGAATCCTATATTCTTTACTTAAAGGAGACTAGAGTGGTAAATGTGTGTTATACAAGGCAGAATACCATTGAAATAGAGAAAGAAACACGTTCGGCAGCTTTGGAAAGCGTTACACTTCACTGAAATGTAGTACTACACTCTATAACACAGTTGAGAGACAATGTTCCCGAGCTGCCTCAGTTCATAACAGTGTGTAGGAAGTTGTTTGATAAAGTGGGAAAAGCTTATACTTGGACCAGAAGGCAGAATATAGGAAACTACATGAAAACATGATTAATTCAGTGAAAATGACTGTAAACAGATGAGAACTTGTTTAGAACAGCTGAAAGAGATTCTCCAAGTCAGTTCTTAGTGTAAAAAAGGTAGCTAAGATAAGGGAAATCCATAATTCCAGTTAAGATTACATGAAACACTGTATGAATTCTATATTCTTTACTTAAAGGAGACTAGAGTGGTAAATGTTTGTTATACAAGGCAGAATACCATTGAAATAGAGAAAGAAACACGTTCGGCAGCTTTGGAAAGCCTTACACTTCACTGAAATGTAGTACTACACTCTATAACACAGTTGAGAGACAATGTTCCCTACTTGCCTCAGTTCATAACAGTGTGTAGGAAGTTGTTTGATAAAGTGGGCAAAGCTTATACTTGGGCCAGAAGGCAGAATATAGGAAACTACATGAAAACATGAATAATTCAGTGAAAATGACTGTAAACAGATGAGAACTTGTTTAGAACAGCTGAAAGAGAATCTCCAAGTCAGTTCTTAGTGTAGAAAAGGTAGCTAAGATAAGGGAAATCCATAATTCCAGTTAAGATCACATGAAACACTATGAATCCTATATTCTTTACTTAAAGGAGACTAGAGTGGTAAATGTGTGTTATACAAGGCAGAATACCATTGAAATAGAGAAAGAAACACGTTCGGGAGCTTTGGAAAGCCTTACACTTCACTGAAATGTAGTACTACACTCTATAACACAATTGAGAGACAATGTTCCCTACTTGCCTCAGTTCATAACAGTGTGTAGGAAGTTGTTTGATAAAGTGGGCAAAGCTTATACTTGGGCCAGAAGGCAGAATATAGGAAACTTCATGAAAACATGAATAATTCAGTGAAAATGACTGTAAACAGATGAGAACTTGTTTAGAACAGCTGAAAGAGAATATCCAAGTCAGTTCTTAGTGTAGAAAAGGTAGCTAAGATAAGGGAAATCCATAATTCCAGTTAAGTTCACATGAAACACTGCATGAATCCTATATTCATAACTTAAAGGAGACTAGAGTGGTAAATGTGTGTTATACAAGGCAGAATACCATTGAAATAGAGAAAGAAACACGTTCGGCAGCTTTGGAAAGCCTTACACTTCACTGAAATGTAGTACTACACTCTATAACACAGTTGAGAGACAATGTTCCCGAGCTGCCTCAGTTCATAACAGTGTGTAGGAAGTTGTTTGATAAAGTGGGAAAAGCTTATACTTGGACCAGAAGGCAGAATATAGGAAACTACATGAAAACATGATTAATTCAGTGAAAATGACTGTAAACAGATGAGAACTTGTTTAGAACAGCTGAAAGAGATTCTCCAAGTCAGTTCTTAGTGTAAAAAAGGTAGCTAAGATAAGGGAAATCCATAATTCCAGTTAAGATTACATGAAACACTGTATGAATTCTATATTCTTTACTTAAAGGAGACTAGAGTGGTAAATGTTTGTTATACAAGGCAGAATACCATTGAAATAGAGAAAGAAACACGTTCGGCAGCTTTGGAAAGCCTTACACTTCACTGAAATGTAGTACTACACTCTATAACACAGTTGAGAGACAATGTTCCCTACTTGCCTCAGTTCATAACAGTGTGTAGGAAGTTGTTTGATAAAGTGGGCAAAGCTTATACTTGGGCCAGAAGGCAGAATATAGGAAACTACATGAAAACATGAATAATTCAGTGAAAATGACTGTAAACAGATGAGAACTTGTTTAGAACAGCTGAAAGAGAATCTCCAAGTCAGTTCTTAGTGTAGAAAAGGTAGCTAAGATAAGGGAAATCCATAATTCCAGTTAAGATCACATGAAACACTATGAATCCTATATTCTTTACTTAAAGGAGACTAGAGTGGTAAATGTGTGTTATACAAGGCAGAATACCATTGAAATAGAGAAAGAAACACGTTCGGGAGCTTTGGAAAGCCTTACACTTCACTGAAATGTAGTACTACACTCTATAACACAATTGAGAGACAATGTTCCCTACTTGCCTCAGTTCATAACAGTGTGTAGGAAGTTGTTTGATAAAGTGGGCAAAGCTTATACTTGGGCCAGAAGGCAGAATATAGGAAACTACATGAAAACATGATTAATTCAGTGAAAATGACTGTAAACAGATGAGAACTTGTTTAGAACAGCTGAAAGAGATTCTCCAAGTCAGTTCTTAGTGTAGAAAAGATAGCTAAGATAAGGGAAATCCATAATTCCAGTTAAGATTACATGAAACACTGTATGAATTCTATATTCTTTACTTAAAGGAGACTAGAGTGGTAAATGTGTGTTATACAAGGCAGAATTCCATTAAAATAGAGAAAGAAACACGTTCCGCAGCTTTTGAAATCCTTACACTTCACTGAAATGTAGTACTACACTCTATAACACAGTTGAGAGACAATGTTCCCTACTTGCCTCAGTTCATAACAGTGTGTAGGAAGTTGTTTGATAAACTGGGCAAAGCTTATACTTGGGCCAGAAGGCAGAATATAGGAAACTACATGAAAACATGAATAATTCAGTGAAAATGACTGTAAACAGATGAGAACTTGTTTAGAACAGCTGAAAGAGAATCTCCAAGTCAGTTCTTAGTGTAGAAAAGGTAGCTAAGATAAGGGAAATCCATAATTCCAGTTAAGATCACATGAAACACTATGAATCCTATATTCTTTACTTAAAGGAGACTAGAGTGGTAAATGTGTGTTATACAAGGCAGAATACCATTGAAATAGAGAAAGAAACACGTTCGGCAGCTTTGGAAAGCGTTACACTTCACTGAAATGTAGTACTACACTCTATAACACAGTTGAGAGACAATGTTCCCGAGCTGCCTCAGTTCATAACAGTGTGTAGGAAGTTGTTTGATAAAGTGGGAAAAGCTTATACTTGGACCAGAAGGCAGAATATAGGAAACTACATGAAAACATGATTAATTCAGTGAAAATGACTGTAAACAGATGAGAACTTGTTTAGAACAGCTGAAAGAGATTCTCCAAGTCAGTTCTTAGTGTAGAAAAGATAGCTAAGATAAGGGAAATCCATAATTCCAGTTAAGATTACATGAAACACTGTATGAATTCTATATTCTTTACTTAAAGGAGACTAGAGTGGTAAATGTGTGTTATACAAGGCAGAATTCCATTAAAATAGAGAAAGAAACACGTTCCGCAGCTTTTGAAATCCTTACACTTCACTGAAATGTAGTACTACACTCTATAACACAGTTGAGAGACAATGTTCCCTACTTGCCTCAGTTCATAACAGTGTGTAGGAAGTTGTTTGATAAACTGGGCAAAGCTTATACTTGGGCCAGAAGGCAGAATATAGGAAACTACATGAAAACATGAATAATTCAGTGAAAATGACTGTAAACAGATGAGAACTTGTTTAGAACAGCTGAAAGAGAATCTCCAAGTCAGTTCTTAGTGTAGAAAAGGTAGCTAAGATAAGGGAAATCCATAATTCCAGTTAAGATCACATGAAACACTATGAATCCTATATTCTTTACTTAAAGGAGACTAGAGTGGTAAATGTGTGTTATACAAGGCAGAATACCATTGAAATAGAGAAAGAAACACGTTCGGCAGCTTTGGAAAGCGTTACACTTCACTGAAATGTAGTACTACACTCTATAACACAGTTGAGAGACAATGTTCCCGAGCTGCCTCAGTTCATAACAGTGTGTAGGAAGTTGTTTGATAAAGTGGGAAAAGCTTATACTTGGACCAGAAGGCAGAATATAGGAAACTACATGAAAACATGATTAATTCAGTGAAAATGACTGTAAACAGATGAGAACTTGTTTAGAACAGCTGAAAGAGATTCTCCAAGTCAGTTCTTAGTGTAAAAAAGGTAGCTAAGATAAGGGAAATCCATAATTCCAGTTAAGATTACATGAAACACTGTATGAATTCTATATTCTTTACTTAAAGGAGACTAGAGTGGTAAATGTTTGTTATACAAGGCAGAATACCATTGAAATAGAGAAAGAAACACGTTCGGCAGCTTTGGAAAGCCTTACACTTCACTGAAATGTAGTACTACACTCTATAACACAGTTGAGAGACAATGTTCCCTACTTGCCTCAGTTCATAACAGTGTGTAGGAAGTTGTTTGATAAAGTGGGCAAAGCTTATACTTGGGCCAGAAGGCAGAATATAGGAAACTACATGAAAACATGAATAATTCAGTGAAAATGACTGTAAACAGATGAGAACTTGTTTAGAACAGCTGAAAGAGAATCTCCAAGTCAGTTCTTAGTGTAGAAAAGGTAGCTAAGATAAGGGAAATCCATAATTCCAGTTAAGATCACATGAAACACTATGAATCCTATATTCTTTACTTAAAGGAGACTAGAGTGGTAAATGTGTGTTATACAAGGCAGAATACCATTGAAATAGAGAAAGAAACACGTTCGGGAGCTTTGGAAAGCCTTACACTTCACTGAAATGTAGTACTACACTCTATAACACAATTGAGAGACAATGTTCCCTACTTGCCTCAGTTCATAACAGTGTGTAGGAAGTTGTTTGATAAAGTGGGCAAAGCTTATACTTGGGCCAGAAGGCAGAATATAGGAAACTTCATGAAAACATGAATAATTCAGTGAAAATGACTGTAAACAGATGAGAACTTGTTTAGAACAGCTGAAAGAGAATCTCCAAGTCAGTTCTTAGTGTAGAAAAGGTAGCTAAGATAAGGGAAATCCATAATTCCAGTTAAGTTCACATGAAACACTGTATGAATCCTATATTCATAACTTAAAGGAGACTAGAGTGGTAAATGTGTGTTATACAAGGCAGAATACCATTGAAATAGAGAAAGAAACACGTTCGGCAGCTTTGGAAAGCCTTACACTTCACTGAAATGTAGTACTACACTCTATAACACAGTTGAGAGACAATGTTCCCGAGCTGCCTCAGTTCATAACAGTGTGTAGGAAGTTGTTTGATAAAGTGGGAAAAGCTTATACTTGGACCAGAAGGCAGAATATAGGAAACTACATGAAAACATGATTAATTCAGTGAAAATGACTGTAAACAGATGAGAACTTGTTTAGAACAGCTGAAAGAGATTCTCCAAGTCAGTTCTTAGTGTAAAAAAGGTAGCTAAGATAAGGGAAATCCATAATTCCAGTTAAGATTACATGAAACACTGTATGAATTCTATATTCTTTACTTAAAGGAGACTAGAGTGGTAAATGTTTGTTATACAAGGCAGAATACCATTGAAATAGAGAAAGAAACACGTTCGGCAGCTTTGGAAAGCCTTACACTTCACTGAAATGTAGTACTACACTCTATAACACAGTTGAGAGACAATGTTCCCTACTTGCCTCAGTTCATAACAGTGTGTAGGAAGTTGTTTGATAAAGTGGGCAAAGCTTATACTTGGGCCAGAAGGCAGAATATAGGAAACTACATGAAAACATGAATAATTCAGTGAAAATGACTGTAAACAGATGAGAACTTGTTTAGAACAGCTGAAAGAGAATCTCCAAGTCAGTTCTTAGTGTAGAAAAGGTAGCTAAGATAAGGGAAATCCATAATTCCAGTTAAGATCACATGAAACACTATGAATCCTATATTCTTTACTTAAAGGAGACTAGAGTGGTAAATGTGTGTTATACAAGGCAGAATACCATTGAAATAGAGAAAGAAACACGTTCGGGAGCTTTGGAAAGCCTTACACTTCACTGAAATGTAGTACTACACTCTATAACACAATTGAGAGACAATGTTCCCTACTTGCTTCAGTTCATAACAGTGTGTAGGAAGTTGTTTGATAAAGTGGGCAAAGCTTATACTTGGGCCAGAAGGCAGAATATAGGAAACTACATGAAAACATGATTAATTCAGTGAAAATGACTGTAAACAGATGAGAACTTGTTTAGAACAGCTGAAAGAGATTCTCCAAGTCAGTTCTTAGTGTAGAAAAGATAGCTAAGATAAGGGAAATCCATAATTCCAGTTAAGATTACATGAAACACTGTATGAATTCTATATTCTTTACTTAAAGGAGACTAGAGTGGTAAATGTGTGTTATACAAGGCAGAATTCCATTAAAATAGAGAAAGAAACACGTTCCGCAGCTTTTGAAATCCTTACACTTCACTGAAATGTAGTACTACACTCTATAACACAGTTGAGAGACAATGTTCCCTACTTGCCTCAGTTCATAACAGTGTGTAGGAAGTTGTTTGATAAACTGGGCAAAGCTTATACTTGGGCCAGAAGGCAGAATATAGGAAACTACATGAAAACATGAATAATTCAGTGAAAATGACTGTAAACAGATGAGAACTTGTTTAGAACAGCTGAAAGAGAATCTCCAAGTCAGTTCTTAGTGTAGAAAAGGTAGCTAAGATAAGGGAAATCCATAATTCCAGTTAAGATCACATGAAACACTATGAATCCTATATTCTTTACTTAAAGGAGACTAGAGTGGTAAATGTGTGTTATACAAGGCAGAATACCATTGAAATAGAGAAAGAAACACGTTCGGCAGCTTTGGAAAGCGTTACACTTCACTGAAATGTAGTACTACACTCTATAACACAGTTGAGAGACAATGTTCCCGAGCTGCCTCAGTTCATAACAGTGTGTAGGAAGTTGTTTGATAAAGTGGGCAAAGCTTATACTTGGGCCAGAAGGCAGAATATAGGAAACTACATGAAAACATGATTAATTCAGTGAAAATGACTGTAAACAGATGAGAACTTGTTTAGAACAGCTGAAAGAGATTTTCCAAGTCAGTTCTTAGTGTAGAAAAGATAGCTAAGATAAGGGAAATCCATAATTCCAGTTAAGATTACATGAAACACTGTATGAATTCTATATTCTTTACTTAAAGGAGACTAGAGTGGTAAATGTGTGTTATACAAGGCAGAATTCCATTAAAATAGAGAAAGAAACACGTTCCGCAGCTTTTGAAATCCTTACACTTCACTGAAATGTAGTACTACACTCTATAACACAGTTGAGAGACAATGTTCCCTACTTGCCTCAGTTCATAACAGTGTGTAGGAAGTTGTTTGATAAACTGGGCAAAGCTTATACTTGGGCCAGAAGGCAGAATATAGGAAACTACATGAAAACATGAATAATTCAGTGAAAATGACTGTAAACAGATGAGAACTTGTTTAGAACAGCTGAAAGAGAATCTCCAAGTCAGTTCTTAGTGTAGAAAAGGTAGCTAAGATAAGGGAAATCCATAATTCCAGTTAAGATCACATGAAACACTATGAATCCTATATTCTTTACTTAAAGGAGACTAGAGTGGTAAATGTGTGTTATACAAGGCAGAATACCATTGAAATAGAGAAAGAAACACGTTCGGCAGCTTTGGAAAGCGTTACACTTCACTGAAATGTAGTACTACACTCTATAACACAGTTGAGAGACAATGTTCCCGAGCTGCCTCAGTTCATAACAGTGTGTAGGAAGTTGTTTGATAAAGTGGGAAAAGCTTATACTTGGACCAGAAGGCAGAATATAGGAAACTACATGAAAACATGATTAATTCAGTGAAAATGACTGTAAACAGATGAGAACTTGTTTAGAACAGCTGAAAGAGATTCTCCAAGTCAGTTCTTAGTGTAAAAAAGGTAGCTAAGATAAGGGAAATCCATAATTCCAGTTAAGATTACATGAAACACTGTATGAATTCTATATTCTTTACTTAAAGGAGACTAGAGTGGTAAATGTTTGTTATACAAGGCAGAATACCATTGAAATAGAGAAAGAAACACGTTCCGCAGCTTTTGAAATCCTTACACTTCACTGAAATGTAGTACTACACTCTATAACACAGTTGAGAGACAATGTTCCCTACTTGCCTCAGTTCATAACAGTGTGTAGGAAGTTGTTTGATAAACTGGGCAAAGCTTATACTTGGGCCAGAAGGCAGAATATAGGAAACTACATGAAAACATGAATAATTCAGTGAAAATGACTGTAAACAGATGAGAACTTGTTTAGAACAGCTGAAAGAGAATCTCCAAGTCAGTTCTTAGTGTAGAAAAGGTAGCTAAGATAAGGGAAATCCATAATTCCAGTTAAGATCACATGAAACACTATGAATCCTATATTCTTTACTTAAAGGAGACTAGAGTGGTAAATGTGTGTTATACAAGGCAGAATACCATTGAAATAGAGAAAGAAACACGTTCGGCAGCTTTGGAAAGCGTTACACTTCACTGAAATGTAGTACTACACTCTATAACACAGTTGAGAGACAATGTTCCCGAGCTGCCTCAGTTCATAACAGTGTGTAGGAAGTTGTTTGATAAAGTGGGAAAAGCTTATACTTGGACCAGAAGGCAGAATATAGGAAACTACATGAAAACATGATTAATTCAGTGAAAATGACTGTAAACAGATGAGAACTTGTTTAGAACAGCTGAAAGAGATTCTCCAAGTCAGTTCTTAGTGTAAAAAAGGTAGCTAAGATAAGGGAAATCCATAATTCCAGTTAAGATTACATGAAACACTGTATGAATTCTATATTCTTTACTTAAAGGAGACTAGAGTGGTAAATGTTTGTTATACAAGGCAGAATACCATTGAAATAAAGAAAGAAACACGTTCGGCAGCTTTGGAAAGCCTTACACTTCACTGAAATGTAGTACTACACTCTATAACACAGTTGAGAGACAATGTTCCCTACTTGCCTCAGTTCATAACAGTGTGTAGGAAGTTGTTTGATAAAGTGGGCAAAGCTTATACTTGGGCCAGAAGGCAGAATATAGGAAACTACATGAAAACATGAATAATTCAGTGAAAATGACTGTAAACAGATGAGAACTTGTTTAGAACAGCTGAAAGAGAATCTCCAAGTCAGTTCTTAGTGTAGAAAAGGTAGCTAAGATAAGGGAAATCCATAATTCCAGTTAAGATCACATGAAACACTATGAATCCTATATTCTGTACTTAAAGGAGACTAGAGTGGTAAATGTGTGTTATACAAGGCAGAATACCATTGAAATAGAGAAAGAAACACGTTCGGGAGCTTTGGAAAGCCTTACACTTCACTGAAATGTAGTACTACACTCTATAACACAATTGAGAGACAATGTTCCCTACTTGCCTCAGTTCATAACAGTGTGTAGGAAGTTGTTTGATAAAGTGGGCAAAGCTTATACTTGGGCCAGAAGGCAGAATATAGGAAACTTCATGAAAACATGAATAATTCAGTGAAAATGACTGTAAACAGATGAGAACTTGTTTAGAACAGCTGAAAGAGAATCTCCAAGTCAGTTCTTAGTGTAGAAAAGGTAGCTAAGATAAGGGAAATCCATAATTCCAGTTAAGTTCACATGAAACACTGTATGAATCCTATATTCATAACTTAAAGGAGACTAGAGTGGTAAATGTGTGTTATACAAGGCAGAATACCATTGAAATAGAGAAAGAAACACGTTCGGCAGCTTTGGAAAGCCTTACACTTCACTGAAATGTAGTACTACACTCTATAACACAGTTGAGAGACAATGTTCCCGAGCTGCCTCAGTTCATAACAGTGTGTAGGAAGTTGTTTGATAAAGTGGGAAAAGCTTATACTTGGACCAGAAGGCAGAATATAGGAAACTACATGAAAACATGATTAATTCAGTGAAAATGACTGTAAACAGATGAGAACTTGTTTAGAACAGCTGAAAGAGATTCTCCAAGTCAGTTCTTAGTGTAAAAAAGGTAGCTAAGATAAGGGAAATCCATAATTCCAGTTAAGATTACATGAAACACTGTATGAATTCTATATTCTTTACTTAAAGGAGACTAGAGTGGTAAATGTTTGTTATACAAGGCAGAATACCATTGCAATAGAGAAAGAAACACGTTCGGCAGCTTTGGAAAGCCTTACACTTCACTGAAATGTAGTACTACACTCTATAACACAGTTGAGAGACAATGTTCCCTACTTGCCTCAGTTCATAACAGTGTGTAGGAAGTTGTTTGATAAAGTGGGCAAAGCTTATACTTGGGCCAGAAGGCAGAATATAGGAAACTACATGAAAACATGAATAATTCAGTGAAAATGACTGTAAACAGATGAGAACTTGTTTAGAACAGCTGAAAGAGAATCTCCAAGTCAGTTCTTAGTGTAGAAAAGGTAGCTAAGATAAGGGAAATCCATAATTCCAGTTAAGATCACATGAAACACTATGAATCCTATATTCTTTACTTAAAGGAGACTAGAGTGGTAAATGTGTGTTATACAAGGCAGAATACCATTGAAATAGAGAAAGAAACACGTTCGGGAGCTTTGGAAAGCCTTACACTTCACTGAAATGTAGTACTACACTCTATAACACAATTGAGAGACAATGTTCCCTACTTGCCTCAGTTCATAACAGTGTGTAGGAAGTTGTTTGATAAAGTGGGCAAAGCTTATACTTGGGCCAGAAGGCAGAATATAGGAAACTACATGAAAACATGATTAATTCAGTGAAAATGACTGTAAACAGATGAGAACTTGTTTAGAACAGCTGAAAGAGATTCTCCAAGTCAGTTCTTAGTGTAGAAAAGATAGCTAAGATAAGGGAAATCCATAATTCCAGTTAAGATTACATGAAACACTGTATGAATTCTATATTCTTTACTTAAAGGAGACTAGAGTGGTAAATGTGTGTTATACAAGGCAGAATTCCATTAAAATAGAGAAAGAAACACGTTCCGCAGCTTTTGAAATCCTTACACTTCACTGAAATGTAGTACTACACTCTATAACACAGTTGAGAGACAATGTTCCCTACTTGCCTCAGTTCATAACAGTGTGTAGGAAGTTGTTTGATAAACTGGGCAAAGCTTATACTTGGGCCAGAAGGCAGAATATAGGAAACTACATGAAAACATGAATAATTCAGTGAAAATGACTGTAAACAGATGAGAACTTGTTTAGAACAGCTGAAAGAGAATCTCCAAGTCAGTTCTTAGTGTAGAAAAGGTAGCTAAGATAAGGGAAATCCATAATTCCTGTTAAGATCACATGAAACACTATGAATCCTATATTCTTTACTTAAAGGAGACTAGAGTGGTAAATGTGTGTTATACAAGGCAGAATACCATTGAAATAGAGAAAGAAACACGTTCGGCAGCTTTGGAAAGCGTTACACTTCACTGAAATGTAGTACTACACTCTATAACACAGTTGAGAGACAATGTTCCCGAGCTGCCTCAGTTCATAACAGTGTGTAGGAAGTTGTTTGATAAAGTGGGCAAAGCTTATACTTGGGCCAGAAGGCAGAATATAGGAAACTACATGAAAACATGATTAATTCAGTGAAAATGACTGTAAACAGATGAGAACTTGTTTAGAACAGCTGAAAGAGATTCTCCAAGTCAGTTCTTAGTGTAGAAAAGATAGCTAAGATAAGGGAAATCCATAATTCCAGTTAAGATTACATGAAACACTGTATGAATTCTATATTCTTTACTTAAAGGAGACTAGAGTGGTAAATGTGTGTTATACAAGGCAGAATTCCATTAAAATAGAGAAAGAAACACGTTCCGCAGCTTTTGAAATCCTTACACTTCACTGAAATGTAGTACTACACTCTATAACACAGTTGAGAGACAATGTTCCCTACTTGCCTCAGTTCATAACAGTGTGTAGGAAGTTGTTTGATAAACTGGGCAAAGCTTATACTTGGGCCAGAAGGCAGAATATAGGAAACTACATGAAAACATGAATAATTCAGTGAAAATGACTGTAAACAGATGAGAACTTGTTTAGAACAGCTGAAAGAGAATCTCCAAGTCAGTTCTTAGTGTAGAAAAGGTAGCTAAGATAAGGGAAATCCATAATTCCAGTTAAGATCACATGAAACACTATGAATCCTATATTCTTTACTTAAAGGAGACTAGAGTGGTAAATGTGTGTTATACAAGGCAGAATACCATTGAAATAGAGAAAGAAACACGTTCGGCAGCTTTGGAAAGCGTTACACTTCACTGAAATGTAGTACTACACTCTATAACACAGTTGAGAGACAATGTTCCCGAGCTGCCTCAGTTCATAACAGTGTGTAGGAAGTTGTTTGATAAAGTGGGCAAAGCTTATACTTGGGCCAGAAGGCAGAATATAGGAAACTACATGAAAACATGATTAATTCAGTGAAAATGACTGTAAACAGATGAGAACTTGTTTAGAACAGCTGAAAGAGATTCTCCAAGTCAGTTCTTAGTGTAGAAAAGATAGCTAAGATAAGGGAAATCCATAATTCCAGTTAAGATTACATGAAACACTGTATGAATTCTATATTCTTTACTTAAAGGAGACTAGAGTGGTAAATGTGTGTTATACAAGGCAGAATTCCATTAAAATAGAGAAAGAAACACGTTCCGCAGCTTTTGAAATCCTTACACTTCACTGAAATGTAGTACTACACTCTATAACACAGTTGAGAGACAATGTTCCCTACTTGCCTCAGTTCATAACAGTGTGTAGGAAGTTGTTTGATAAACTGGGCAAAGCTTATACTTGGGCCAGAAGGCAGAATATAGGAAACTACATGAAAACATGAATAATTCAGTGAAAATGACTGTAAACAGATGAGAACTTGTTTAGAACAGCTGAAAGAGAATCTCCAAGTCAGTTCTTAGTGTAGAAAAGGTAGCTAAGATAAGGGAAATCCATAATTCCAGTTAAGATCACATGAAACACTATGAATCCTATATTCTTTACTTAAAGGAGACTAGAGTGGTAAATGTGTGTTATACAAGGCAGAATACCATTGAAATAGAGAAAGAAACACGTTCGGCAGCTTTGGAAAGCCTTACACTTCACTGAAATGTAGTACTACACTCTATAACACAGTTGAGAGACAATGTTCCCTACTTGCCTCAGTTCATAACAGTGTGTAGGAAGTTGTTTGATAAAGTGGGCAAAGCTTATACTTGGGCCAGAAGGCAGAATATAGGAAACTACATGAAAACATGAATAATTCAGTGAAAATGACTGTAAACAGATGAGAACTTGTTTAGAACAGCTGAAAGAGAATCTCCAAGTCAGTTCTTAGTGTAGAAAAGGTAGCTAAGATAAGGGAAATCCATAATTCCAGTTAAGATCACATGAAACACTATGAATCCTATATTCTTTACTTAAAGGAGACTAGAGTGGTAAATGTGTGTTATACAAGGCAGAATACCATTGAAATAGAGAAAGAAACACGTTCGGGAGCTTTGGAAAGCCTTACACTTCACTGAAATGTAGTACTACACTCTATAACACAATTGAGAGACAATGTTCCCTACTTGCCTCAGTTCATAACAGTGTGTAGGAAGTTGTTTGATAAAGTGGGCAAAGCTTATACTTGGGCAAGAAGGCAGAATATAGGAAACTTCATGAAAACATGAATAATTCAGTGAAAATGACTGTAAACAGATGAGAACTTGTTTAGAACAGCTGAAAGAGAATCTCCAAGTCAGTTCTTAGTGTAGAAAAGGTAGCTAAGATAAGGGAAATCCATAATTCCAGTTAAGATCACATGAAACACTATGAATCCTATATTCTTTACTTAAAGGAGACTAGAGTGGTAAATGTGTGTTATACAAGGCAGAATACCATTGAAATAGAGAAAGAAACACGTTCGGCAGCTTTGGAAAGCGTTACACTTCACTGAAATGTAGTACTACACTCTATAACACAGTTGAGAGACAATGTTCCCGAGCTGCCTCAGTTCATAACAGTGTGTAGGAAGTTGTTTGATAAAGTGGGAAAAGCTTATACTTGGACCAGAAGGCAGAATATAGGAAACTACATGAAAACATGATTAATTCAGTGAAAATGACTGTAAACAGATGAGAACTTGTTTAGAACAGCTGAAAGAGATTCTCCAAGTCAGTTCTTAGTGTAAAAAAGGTAGCTAAGATAAGGGAAATCCATAATTCCAGTTAAGATTACATGAAACACTGTATGAATTCTATATTCTTTACTTAAAGGAGACTAGAGTGGTAAATGTTTGTTATACAAGGCAGAATACCATTGAAATAGAGAAAGAAACACGTTCGGCAGCTTTGGAAAGCCTTACACTTCACTGAAATGTAGTACTACACTCTATAACACAGTTGAGAGACAATGTTCCCTACTTGCCTCAGTTCATAACAGTGTGTAGGAAGTTGTTTGATAAAGTGGGCAAAGCTTATACTTGGGCCAGAAGGCAGAATATAGGAAACTACATGAAAACATGAATAATTCAGTGAAAATGACTGTAAACAGATGAGAACTTGTTTAGAACAGCTGAAAGAGAATCTCCAAGTCAGTTCTTAGTGTAGAAAAGGTAGCTAAGATAAGGGAAATCCATAATTCCAGTTAAGATCACATGAAACACTATGAATCCTATATTCTTTACTTAAAGGAGACTAGAGTGGTAAATGTGTGTTATACAAGGCAGAATACCATTGAAATAGAGAAAGAAACACGTTCGGGAGCTTTGGAAAGCCTTACACTTCACTGAAATGTAGTACTACACTCTATAACACAATTGAGAGACAATGTTCCCTACTTGCCTCAGTTCATAACAGTGTGTAGGAAGTTGTTTGATAAAGTGGGCAAAGCTTATACTTGGGCCAGAAGGCAGAATATAGGAAACTTCATGAAAACATGAATAATTCAGTGAAAATGACTGTAAACAGATGAGAACTTGTTTAGAACAGCTGAAAGAGAATCTCCAAGTCAGTTCTTAGTGTAGAAAAGGTAGCTAAGATAAGGGAAATCCATAATTCCAGTTAAGTTCACATGAAACACTGTATGAATCCTATATTCATAACTTAAAGGAGACTAGAGTGGTAAATGTGTGTTATACAAGGCAGAATACCATTGAAATAGAGAAAGAAACACGTTCGGCAGCTTTGGAAAGCCTTACACTTCACTGAAATGTAGTACTACACTCTATAACACAGTTGAGAGACAATGTTCCCGAGCTGCCTCAGTTCATAACAGTGTGTAGGAAGTTGTTTGATAAAGTGGGAAAAGCTTATACTTGGACCAGAAGGCAGAATATAGGAAACTACATGAAAACATGATTAATTCAGTGAAAATGACTGTAAACAGATGAGAACTTGTTTAGAACAGCTGAAAGAGATTCTCCAAGTCAGTTCTTAGTGTAAAAAAGGTAGCTAAGATAAGGGAAATCCATAATTCCAGTTAAGATTACATGAAACACTGTATGAATTCTATATTCTTTACTTAAAGGAGACTAGAGTGGTAAATGTTTGTTATACAAGGCAGAATACCATTGAAATAGAGAAAGAAACACGTTCGGCAGCTTTGGAAAGCCTTACACTTCACTGAAATGTAGTACTGCACTCTATAACACAGTTGAGAGACAATGTTCCCTACTTGCCTCAGTTCATAACAGTGTGTAGGAAGTTGTTTGATAAAGTGGGCAAAGCTTATACTTGGGCCAGAAGGCAGAATATAGGAAACTACATGAAAACATGAATAATTCAGTGAAAATGACTGTAAACAGATGAGAACTTGTTTAGAACAGCTGAAAGAGAATCTCCAAGTCAGTTCTTAGTGTAGAAAAGGTAGCTAAGATAAGGGAAATCCATAATTCCAGTTAAGATCACATGAAACACTATGAATCCTATATTCTTTACTTAAAGGAGACTAGAGTGGTAAATGTGTGTTATACAAGGCAGAATACCATTGAAATAGAGAAAGAAACACGTTCGGGAGCTTTGGAAAGCCTTACACTTCACTGAAATGTAGTACTACACTCTATAACACAATTGAGAGACAATGTTCCCTACTTGCCTCAGTTCATAACAGTGTGTAGGAAGTTGTTTGATAAAGTGGGCAAAGCTTATACTTGGGCCAGAAGGCAGAATATAGGAAACTACATGAAAACATGATTAATTCAGTGAAAATGACTGTAAACAGATGAGAACTTGTTTAGAACAGCTGAAAGAGATTCTCCAAGTCAGTTCTTAGTGTAGAAAAGATAGCTAAGATAAGGGAAATCCATAATTCCAGTTAAGATTACATGAAACACTGTATGAATTCTATATTCTTTACTTAAAGGAGACTAGAGTGGTAAATGTGTGTTATACAAGGCAGAATTCCATTAAAATAGAGAAAGAAACACGTTCCGCAGCTTTTGAAATCCTTACACTTCACTGAAATGTAGTACTACACTCTATAACACAGTTGAGAGACAATGTTCCCTACTTGCCTCAGTTCATAACAGTGTGTAGGAAGTTGTTTGATAAAGTGGGCAAAGCTTATACTTGGGCCAGAAGGCAGAATATAGGAAACTACATGAAAACATGAATAATTCAGTGAAAATGACTGTAAACAGATGAGAACTTGTTTAGAACAGCTGAAAGAGAATCTCCAAGTCAGTTCTTAGTGTAGAAAAGGTAGCTAAGATAAGGGAAATCCATAATTCCAGTTAAGATCACATGAAACACTATGAATCCTATATTCTTTACTTAAAGGAGACTAGAGTGGTAAATGTGTGTTATACAAGGCAGAATACCATTGAAATAGAGAAAGAAACACGTTCGGGAGCTTTGGAAAGCCTTACACTTCACTGAAATGTAGTACTACACTCTATAACACAATTGAGAGACAATGTTCCCTACTTGCCTCAGTTCATAACAGTGTGTAGGAAGTTGTTTGATAAAGTGGGCAAAGCTTATACTTGGGCCAGAAGGCAGAATATAGGAAACTACATGAAAACATGATTAATTCAGTGAAAATGACTGTAAACAGATGAGAACTTGTTTAGAACAGCTGAAAGAGATTCTCCAAGTCAGTTCTTAGTGTAGAAAAGATAGCTAAGATAAGGGAAATCCATAATTCCAGTTAAGATTACATGAAACACTGTATGAATTCTATATTCTTTACTTAAAGGAGACTAGAGTGGTAAATGTGTGTTATACAAGGCAGAATTCCATTAAAATAGAGAAAGAAACACGTTCCGCAGCTTTTGAAATCCTTACACTTCACTGAAATGTAGTACTACACTCTATAACACAGTTGAGAGACAATGTTCCCTACTTGCCTCAGTTCATAACAGTGTGTAGGAAGTTGTTTGATAAACTGGGCAAAGCTTATACTTGGGCCAGAAGGCAGAATATAGGAAACTACATGAAAACATGAATAATTCAGTGAAAATGACTGTAAACAGATGAGAACTTGTTTAGAACAGCTGAAAGAGAATCTCCAAGTCAGTTCTTAGTGTAGAAAAGGTAGCTAAGATAAGGGAAATCCATAATTCCAGTTAAGATCACATGAAACACTATGAATCCTATATTCTTTACTTAAAGGAGACTAGAGTGGTAAATGTGTGTTATACAAGGCAGAATACCATTGAAATAGAGAAAGAAACACGTTCGGCAGCTTTGGAAAGCGTTACACTTCACTGAAATGTAGTACTACACTCTATAACACAGTTGAGAGACAATGTTCCCGAGCTGCCTCAGTTCATAACAGTGTGTAGGAAGTTGTTTGATAAAGTGGGAAAAGCTTATACTTGGACCAGAAGGCAGAATATAGGAAACTACATGAAAACATGATTAATTCAGTGAAAATGACTGTAAACAGATGAGAACTTGTTTAGAACAGCTGAAAGAGATTCTCCAAGTCAGTTCTTAGTGTAAAAAAGGTAGCTAAGATAAGGGAAATCCATAATTCCAGTTAAGATTACATGAAACACTGTATGAATTCTATATTCTTTACTTAAAGGAGACTAGAGTGGTAAATGTTTGTTATACAAGGCAGAATACCATTGAAATAGAGAAAGAAACACGTTCGGCAGCTTTGGAAAGCCTTACACTTCACTGAAATGTAGTACTACACTCTATAACACAGTTGAGAGACAATGTTCCCTACTTGCCTCAGTTCATAACAGTGTGTAGGAAGTTGTTTGATAAAGTGGGCAAAGCTTATACTTGGGCCAGAAGGCAGAATATAGGAAACTACATGAAAACATGAATAATTCAGTGAAAATGACTGTAAACAGATGAGAACTTGTTTAGAACAGCTGAAAGAGAATCTCCAAGTCAGTTCTTAGTGTAGAAAAGGTAGCTAAGATAAGGGAAATCCATAATTCCAGTTAAGATCACATGAAACACTATGAATCCTATATTCTTTACTTAAAGGAGACTAGAGTGGTAAATGTGTGTTATACAAGGCAGAATACCATTGAAATAGAGAAAGAAACACGTTCGGGAGCTTTGGAAAGCCTTACACTTCACTGAAATGTAGTACTACACTCTATAACACAATTGAGAGACAATGTTCCCTACTTGCCTCAGTTCATAACAGTGTGTAGGAAGTTGTTTGATAAAGTGGGCAAAGCTTATACTTGGGCCAGAAGGCAGAATATAGGAAACTACATGAAAACATGATTAATTCAGTGAAAATGACTGTAAACAGATGAGAACTTGTTTAGAACAGCTGAAAGAGATTCTCCAAGTCAGTTCTTAGTGTAGAAAAGATAGCTAAGATAAGGGAAATCCATAATTCCAGTTAAGATTACATGAAACACTGTATGAATTCTATATTCTTTACTTAAAGGAGACTAGAGTGGTAAATGTGTGTTATACAAGGCAGAATTCCATTAAAATAGAGAAAGAAACACGTTCCGCAGCTTTTGAAATCCTTACACTTCACTGAAATGTAGTACTACACTCTATAACACAGTTGAGAGACAATGTTCCCTACTTGCCTCAGTTCATAACAGTGTGTAGGAAGTTGTTTGATAAACTGGGCAAAGCTTATACTTGGGCCAGAAGGCAGAATATAGGAAACTACATGAAAACATGAATAATTCAGTGAAAATGACTGTAAACAGATGAGAACTTGTTTAGAACAGCTGAAAGAGAATCTCCAAGTCAGTTCTTAGTGTAGAAAAGGTAGCTAAGATAAGGGAAATCCATAATTCCAGTTAAGATCACATGAAACACTATGAATCCTATATTCTTTACTTAAAGGAGACTAGAGTGGTAAATGTGTGTTATACAAGGCAGAATACCATTGAAATAGAGAAAGAAACACGTTCGGCAGCTTTGGAAAGCGTTACACTTCACTGAAATGTAGTACTACACTCTATAACACAGTTGAGAGACAATGTTCCCGAGCTGCCTCAGTTCATAACAGTGTGTAGGAAGTTGTTTGATAAAGTGGGAAAAGCTTATACTTGGACCAGAAGGCAGAATATAGGAAACTACATGAAAACATGATTAATTCAGTGAAAATGACTGTAAACAGATGAGAACTTGTTTAGAACAGCTGAAAGAGATTCTCCAAGTCAGTTCTTAGTGTAAAAAAGGTAGCTAAGATAAGGGAAATCCATAATTCCAGTTAAGATTACATGAAACACTGTATGAATTCTATATTCTTTACTTAAAGGAGACTAGAGTGGTAAATGTTTGTTATACAAGGCAGAATACCATTGAAATAGAGAAAGAAACACGTTCGGCAGCTTTGGAAAGCCTTACACTTCACTGAAATGTAGTACTACACTCTATAACACAGTTGAGAGACAATGTTCCCTACTTGCCTCAGTTCATAACAGTGTGTAGGAAGTTGTTTGATAAAGTGGGCAAAGCTTATACTTGGGCCAGAAGGCAGAATATAGGAAACTACATGAAAACATGAATAATTCAGTGAAAATGACTGTAAACAGATGAGAACTTGTTTAGAACAGCTGAAAGAGAATCTCCAAGTCAGTTCTTAGTGTAGAAAAGGTAGCTAAGATAAGGGAAATCCATAATTCCAGTTAAGATCACATGAAACACTATGAATCCTATATTCTTTACTTAAAGGAGACTAGAGTGGTAAATGTGTGTTATACAAGGCAGAATACCATTGAAATAGAGAAAGAAACACGTTCGGGAGCTTTGGAAAGCCTTACACTTCACTGAAATGTAGTACTACACTCTATAACACAATTGAGAGACAATGTTCCCTACTTGCCTCAGTTCATAACAGTGTGTAGGAAGTTGTTTGATAAAGTGGGCAAAGCTTATACTTGGGCCAGAAGGCAGAATATAGGAAACTTCATGAAAACATGAATAATTCAGTGAAAATGACTGTAAACAGATGAGAACTTGTTTAGAACAGCTGAAAGAGAATCTCCAAGTCAGTTCTTAGTGTAGAAAAGGTAGCTAAGATAAGGGAAATCCATAATTCCAGTTAAGTTCACATGAAACACTGTATGAATCCTATATTCATAACTTAAAGGAGACTAGAGTGGTAAATGTGTGTTATACAAGGCAGAATACCATTGAAATAGAGAAAGAAACACGTTCGGGAGCTTTGGAAAGCCTTACACTTCACTGAAATGTAGTACTACACTCTATAACACAATTGAGAGACAATGTTCCCTACTTGCCTCAGTTCATAACAGTGTGTAGGAAGTTGTTTGATAAAGTGGGCAAAGCTTATACTTGGGCCAGAAGGCAGAATATAGGAAACTACATGAAAACATGATTAATTCAGTGAAAATGACTGTAAACAGATGAGAACTTGTTTAGAACAGCTGAAAGAGATTCTCCAAGTCAGTTCTTAGTGTAGAAAAGATAGCTAAGATAAGGGAAATCCATAATTCCAGTTAAGATTACATGAAACACTGTATGAATTCTATATTCTTTACTTAAAGGAGACTAGAGTGGTAAATGTGTGTTATACAAGGCAGAATTCCATTAAAATAGAGAAAGAAACACGTTCCGCAGCTTTTGAAATCCTTACACTTCACTGAAATGTAGTACTACACTCTATAACACAGTTGAGAGACAATGTTCCCTACTTGCCTCAGTTCATAACAGTGTGTAGGAAGTTGTTTGATAAAGTGGGCAAAGCTTATACTTGGGCCAGAAGGCAGAATATAGGAAACTACATGAAAACATGAATAATTCAGTGAAAATGACTGTAAACAGATGAGAACTTGTTTAGAACAGCTGAAAGAGAATCTCCAAGTCAGTTCTTAGTGTAGAAAAGGTAGCTAAGATAAGGGAAATCCATAATTCCAGTTAAGATCACATGAAACACTATGAATCCTATATTCTTTACTTAAAGGAGACTAGAGTGGTAAATGTGTGTTATACAAGGCAGAATACCATTGAAATAGAGAAAGAAACACGTTCGGCAGCTTTGGAAAGCGTTACACTTCACTGAAATGTAGTACTACACTCTATAACACAGTTGAGAGACAATGTTCCCGAGCTGCCTCAGTTCATAACAGTGTGTAGGAAGTTGTTTGATAAAGTGGGAAAAGCTTATACTTGGACCAGAAGGCAGAATATAGGAAACTACATGAAAACATGATTAATTCAGTGAAAATGACTGTAAACAGATGAGAACTTGTTTAGAACAGCTGAAAGAGATTCTCCAAGTCAGTTCTTAGTGTAGAAAAGATAGCTAAGATAAGGGAAATCCATAATTCCAGTTAAGATTACATGAAACACTGTATGAATTCTATATTCTTTACTTAAAGGAGACTAGAGTGGTAAATGTGTGTTATACAAGGCAGAATTCCATTAAAATAGAGAAAGAAACACGTTCCGCAGCTTTTGAAATCCTTACACTTCACTGAAATGTAGTACTACACTCTATAACACAGTTGAGAGACAATGTTCCCTACTTGCCTCAGTTCATAACAGTGTGTAGGAAGTTGTTTGATAAACTGGGCAAAGCTTATACTTGGGCCAGAAGGCAGAATATAGGAAACTACATGAAAACATGAATAATTCAGTGAAAATGACTGTAAACAGATGAGAACTTGTTTAGAACAGCTGAAAGAGATTCTCCAAGTCAGTTCTTAGTGTAGAAAAGGTAGCTAAGGGAAATCCATAATTCCAGTTAAGATCACATGAAACACTATGAATCCTATATTCTTTACTTAAAGGAGACTAGAGTGGTAAATGTGTGTTATACAAGGCAGAATACCATTGAAATAGAGAAAGAAACACGTTCGGCAGCTTTGGAAAGCGTTACACTTCACTGAAATGTAGTACTACACTCTATAACACAGTTGAGAGACAATGTTCCCGAGCTGCCTCAGTTCATAACAGTGTGTAGGAAGTTGTTTGATAAAGTGGGAAAAGCTTATACTTGGACCAGAAGGCAGAATATAGGAAACTACATGAAAACATGATTAATTCAGTGAAAATGACTGTAAACAGATGAGAACTTGTTTAGAACAGCTGAAAGAGATTCTCCAAGTCAGTTCTTAGTGTAAAAAAGGTAGCTAAGATAAGGGAAATCCATAATTCCAGTTAAGATTACATGAAACACTGTACGAATTCTATATTCTTTACTTAAAGGAGACTAGAGTGGTAAATGTTTGTTATACAAGGCAGAATACCATTGAAATAGAGAAAGAAACACGTTCGGCAGCTTTGGAAAGCCTTACACTTCACTGAAATGTAGTACTACACTCTATAACACAGTTGAGAGACAATGTTCCCTACTTGCCTCAGTTCATAACAGTGTGTAGGAAGTTGTTTGATAAAGTGGGCAAAGCTTATACTTGGGCCAGAAGGCAGAATATAGGAAACTACATGAAAACATGAATAATTCAGTGAAAATGACTGTAAACAGATGAGAACTTGTTTAGAACAGCTGAAAGAGAATCTCCAAGTCAGTTCTTAGTGTAGAAAAGGTAGCTAAGATAAGGGAAATCCATAATTCCAGTTAAGATCACATGAAACACTATGAATCCTATATTCTTTACTTAAAGGAGACTAGAGTGGTAAATGTGTGTTATACAAGGCAGAATACCATTGAAATAGAGAAAGAAACACGTTCGGGAGCTTTGGAAAGCCTTACACTTCACTGAAATGTAGTACTACACTCTATAACACAATTGAGAGACAATGTTCCCTACTTGCCTCAGTTCATAACAGTGTGTAGGAAGTTGTTTGATAAAGTGGGCAAAGCTTATACTTGGGCCAGAAGGCAGAATATAGGAAACTACATGAAAACATGATTAATTCAGTGAAAATGACTGTAAACAGATGAGAACTTGTTTAGAACAGCTGAAAGAGATTCTCCAAGTCAGTTCTTAGTGTAGAAAAGATAGCTAAGATAAGGGAAATCCATAATTCCAGTTAAGATTACATGAAACACTGTATGAATTCTATATTCTTTACTTAAAGGAGACTAGAGTGGTAAATGTGTGTTATACAAGGCAGAATTCCATTAAAATAGAGAAAGAAACACGTTCCGCAGCTTTTGAAATCCTTACACTTCACTGAAATGTAGTACTACACTCTATAACACAGTTGAGAGACAATGTTCCCTACTTGCCTCAGTTCATAACAGTGTGTAGGAAGTTGTTTGATAAACTGGGCAAAGCTTATACTTGGGCCAGAAGGCAGAATATAGGAAACTACATGAAAACATGAATAATTCAGTGAAAATGACTGTAAACAGATGAGAACTTGTTTAGAACAGCTGAAAGAGAATCTCCAAGTCAGTTCTTAGTGTAGAAAAGGTAGCTAAGATAAGGGAAATCCATAATTCCAGTTAAGATCACATGAAACACTATGAATCCTATATTCTTTACTTAAAGGAGAATAGAGTGGTAAATGTGTGTTATACAAGGCAGAATACCATTGAAATAGAGAAAGAAACACGTTCGGCAGCTTTGGAAAGCGTTACACTTCACTGAAATGTAGTACTACACTCTATAACACAGTTGAGAGACAATGTTCCCGAGCTGCCTCAGTTCATAACAGTGTGTAGGAAGTTGTTTGATAAAGTGGGAAAAGCTTATACTTGGACCAGAAGGCAGAATATAGGAAACTACATGAAAACATGATTAATTCAGTGAAAATGACTGTAAACAGATGAGAACTTGTTTAGAACAGCTGAAAGAGATTCTCCAAGTCAGTTCTTAGTGTAAAAAAGGTAGCTAAGATAAGGGAAATCCATAATTCCAGTTAAGATTACATGAAACACTGTATGAATTCTATATTCTTTACTTAAAGGAGACTAGAGTGGTAAATGTTTGTTATACAAGGCAGAATACCATTGAAATAGAGAAAGAAACACGTTCGGCAGCTTTGGAAAGCCTTACACTTCACTGAAATGTAGTACTACACTCTATAACACAGTTGAGAGACAATGTTCCCTACTTGCCTCAGTTCATAACAGTGTGTAGGAAGTTGTTTGATAAAGTGGGCAAAGCTTATACTTGGGCCAGAAGGCAGAATATAGGAAACTACATGAAAACATGAATAATTCAGTGAAAATGACTGTAAACAGATGAGAACTTGTTTAGAACAGCTGAAAGAGAATCTCCAAGTCAGTTCTTAGTGTAGAAAAGGTAGCTAAGATAAGGGAAATCCATAATTCCAGTTAAGATCACATGAAACACTATGAATCCTATATTCTTTACTTAAAGGAGACTAGAGTGGTAAATGTGTGTTATACAAGGCAGAATACCATTGAAATAGAGAAAGAAACACGTTCGGGAGCTTTGGAAAGCCTTACACTTCACTGAAATGTAGTACTACACTCTATAACACAATTGAGAGACAATGTTCCCTACTTGCCTCAGTTCATAACAGTGTGTAGGAAGTTGTTTGATAAAGTGGGCAAAGCTTATACTTGGGCCAGAAGGCAGAATATAGGAAACTACATGAAAACATGATTAATTCAGTGAAAATGACTGTAAACAGATGAGAACTTGTTTAGAACAGCTGAAAGAGATTCTCCAAGTCAGTTCTTAGTGTAGAAAAAATAGCTAAGATAAGGGAAATCCATAATTCCAGTTAAGATTACATGAAACACTGTATGAATTCTATATTCTTTACTTAAAGGAGACTAGAGTGGTAAATGTGTGTTATACAAGGCAGAATTCCATTAAAATAGAGAAAGAAACACGTTCCGCAGCTTTTGAAATCCTTACACTTCACTGAAATGTAGTACTACACTCTATAACACAGTTGAGAGACAATGTTCCCTACTTGCCTCAGTTCATAACAGTGTGTAGGAAGTTGTTTGATAAACTGGGCAAAGCTTATACTTGGGCCAGAAGGCAGAATATAGGAAACTACATGAAAACATGAATAATTCAGTGAAAATGACTGTAAACAGATGAGAACTTGTTTAGAACAGCTGAAAGAGAATCTCCAAGTCAGTTCTTAGTGTAGAAAAGGTAGCTAAGATAAGGGAAATCCATAATTCCAGTTAAGATCACATGAAACACTATGAATCCTATATTCTTTACTTAAAGGAGACTAGAGTGGTAAATGTGTGTTATACAAGGCAGAATACCATTGAAATAGAGAAAGAAACACGTTCGGCAGCTTTGGAAAGCGTTACACTTCACTGAAATGTAGTACTACACTCTATAACACAGTTGAGAGACAATGTTCCCGAGCTGCCTCAGTTCATAACAGTGTGTAGGAAGTTGTTTGATAAAGTGGGAAAAGCTTATACTTGGACCAGAAGGCAGAATATAGGAAACTACATGAAAACATGATTAATTCAGTGAAAATGACTGTAAACAGATGAGAACTTGTTTAGAACAGCTGAAAGAGATTCTCCAAGTCAGTTCTTAGTGTAAAAAAGGTAGCTAAGATAAGGGAAATCCATAATTCCAGTTAAGATTACATGAAACACTGTATGAATTCTATATTCTTTACTTAAAGGAGACTAGAGTGGTAAATGTTTGTTATACAAGGCAGAATACCATTGAAATAGAGAAAGAAACACGTTCGGCAGCTTTGGAAAGCCTTACACTTCACTGAAATGTAGTACTACACTCTATAACACAGTTGAGAGACAATGTTCCCTACTTGCCTCAGTTCATAACAGTGTGTAGGAAGTTGTTTGATAAAGTGGGCAAAGCTTATACTTGGGCCAGAAGGCAGAATATAGGAAACTACATGAAAACATGAATAATTCAGTGAAAATGACTGTAAACAGATGAGAACTTGTTTAGAACAGCTGAAAGAGAATCTCCAAGTCAGTTCTTAGTGTAGAAAAGGTAGCTAAGATAAGGGAAATCCATAATTCCAGTTAAGATCACATGAAACACTATGAATCCTATATTCTTTACTTAAAGGAGACTAGAGTGGTAAATGTGTGTTATACAAGGCAGAATACCATTGAAATAGAGAAAGAAACACGTTCGGGAGCTTTGGAAAGCCTTACACTTCACTGAAATGTAGTACTACACTCTATAACACAATTGAGAGACAATGTTCCCTACTTGCCTCAGTTCATAACAGTGTGTAGGAAGTTGTTTGATAAAGTGGGCAAAGCTTATACTTGGGCCAGAAGGCAGAATATAGGAAACTTCATGAAAACATGAATAATTCAGTGAAAATGACTGTAAACAGATGAGAACTTGTTTAGAACAGCTGAAAGAGAATCTCCAAGTCAGTTCTTAGTGTAGAAAAGGTAGCTAAGATAAGGGAAATCCATAATTCCAGTTAAGTTCACATGAAACACTGTATGAATCCTATATTCATAACTTAAAGGAGACTAGAGTGGTAAATGTGTGTTATACAAGGCAGAATACCATTGAAATAGAGAAAGAAACACGTTCGGCAGCTTTGGAAAGCCTTACACTTCACTGAAATGTAGTACTACACTCTATAACACAGTTGAGAGACAATGTTCCCGAGCTGCCTCAGTTCATAACAGTGTGTAGGAAGTTGTTTGATAAAGTGGGAAAAGCTTATACTTGGACCAGAAGGCAGAATATAGGAAACTACATGAAAACATGATTAATTCAGTGAAAATGACTGTAAACAGATGAGAACTTGTTTAGAACAGCTGAAAGAGATTCTCCAAGTCAGTTCTTAGTGTAAAAAAGGTAGCTAAGATAAGGGAAATCCATAATTCCAGTTAAGATTACATGAAACACTGTATGAATTCTATATTCTTTACTTAAAGGAGACTAGAGTGGTAAATGTTTGTTATACAAGGCAGAATACCATTGAAATAGAGAAAGAAACACGTTCGGCAGCTTTGGAAAGCCTTACACTTCACTGAAATGTAGTACTACACTCTATAACACAGTTGAGAGACAATGTTCCCTACTTGCCTCAGTTCATAACAGTGTGTAGGAAGTTGTTTGATAAAGTGGGCAAAGCTTATACTTGGGCCAGAAGGCAGAATATAGGAAACTACATGAAAACATGAATAATTCAGTGAAAATGACTGTAAACAGATGAGAACTTGTTTAGAACAGCTGAAAGAGAATCTCCAAGTCAGTTCTTAGTGTAGAAAAGGTAGCTAAGATAAGGGAAATCCATAATTCCAGTTAAGATCACATGAAACACTATGAATCCTATATTCTTTACTTAAAGGAGACTAGAGTGGTAAATGTGTGTTATACAAGGCAGAATACCATTGAAATAGAGAAAGAAACACGTTCGGGAGCTTTGGAAAGCCTTACACTTCACTGAAATGTAGTACTACACTCTATAACACAATTGAGAGACAATGTTCCCTACTTGCCTCAGTTCATAACAGTGTGTAGGAAGTTGTTTGATAAAGTGGGCAAAGCTTATACTTGGGCCAGAAGGCAGAATATAGGAAACTACATGAAAACATGATTAATTCAGTGAAAATGACTGTAAACAGATGAGAACTTGTTTAGAACAGCTGAAAGAGATTCTCCAAGTCAGTTCTTAGTGTAGAAAAGATAGCTAAGATAAGGGAAATCCATAATTCCAGTTAAGATTACATGAAACACTGTATGAATTCTATATTCTTTACTTAAAGGAGACTAGAGTGGTAAATGTGTGTTATACAAGGCAGAATTCCATTAAAATAGAGAAAGAAACACGTTCCGCAGCTTTTGAAATCCTTACACTTCACTGAAATGTAGTACTACACTCTATAACACAGTTGAGAGACAATGTTCCCTACTTGCCTCAGTTCATAACAGTGTGTAGGAAGTTGTTTGATAAACTGGGCAAAGCTTATACTTGGGCCAGAAGGCAGAATATAGGAAACTACATGAAAACATGAATAATTCAGTGAAAATGACTGTAAACAGATGAGAACTTGTTTAGAACAGCTGAAAGAGAATCTCCAAGTCAGTTCTTAGTGTAGAAAAGGTAGCTAAGATAAGGGAAATCCATAATTCCAGTTAAGATCACATGAAACACTATGAATCCTATATTCTTTACTTAAAGGAGACTAGAGTGGTAAATGTGTGTTGTACAAGGCAGAATACCATTGAAATAGAGAAAGAAACACGTTCGGCAGCTTTGGAAAGCGTTACACTTCACTGAAATGTAGTACTACACTCTATAACACAGTTGAGAGACAATGTTCCCGAGCTGCCTCAGTTCATAACAGTGTGTAGGAAGTTGTTTGATAAAGTGGGCAAAGCTTATACTTGGGCCAGAAGGCAGAATATAGGAAACTACATGAAAACATGATTAATTCAGTGAAAATGACTGTAAACAGATGAGAACTTGTTTAGAACAGCTGAAAGAGATTTTCCAAGTCAGTTCTTAGTGTAGAAAAGATAGCTAAGATAAGGGAAATCCATAATTCCAGTTAAGATTACATGAAACACTGTATGAATTCTATATTCTTTACTTAAAGGAGACTAGAGTGGTAAATGTGTGTTATACAAGGCAGAATTCCATTAAAATAGAGAAAGAAACACGTTCCGCAGCTTTTGAAATCCTTACACTTCACTGAAATGTAGTACTACACTCTATAACACAGTTGAGAGACAATGTTCCCTACTTGCCTCAGTTCATAACAGTGTGTAGGAAGTTGTTTGATAAACTGGGCAAAGCTTATACTTGGGCCAGAAGGCAGAATATAGGAAACTACATGAAAACATGAATAATTCAGTGAAAATGACTGTAAACAGATGAGAACTTGTTTAGAACAGCTGAAAGAGAATCTCCAAGTCAGTTCTTAGTGTAGAAAAGGTAGCTAAGATAAGGGAAATCCATAATTCCAGTTAAGATCACATGAAACACTATGAATCCTATATTCTTTACTTAAAGGAGACTAGAGTGGTAAATGTGTGTTATACAAGGCAGAATACCATTGAAATAGAGAAAGAAACACGTTCGGCAGCTTTGGAAAGCGTTACACTTCACTGAAATGTAGTACTACACTCTATAACACAGTTGAGAGACAATGTTCCCGAGCTGCCTCAGTTCATAACAGTGTGTAGGAAGTTGTTTGATAAAGTGGGAAAAGCTTATACTTGGACCAGAAGGCAGAATATAGGAAACTACATGAAAACATGATTAATTCAGTGAAAATGACTGTAAACAGATGAGAACTTGTTTAGAACAGCTGAAAGAGATTCTCCAAGTCAGTTCTTAGTGTAAAAAAGGTAGCTAAGATAAGGGAAATCCATAATTCCAGTTAAGATTACATGAAACACTGTATGAATTCTATATTCTTTACTTAAAGGAGACTAGAGTGGTAAATGTTTGTTATACAAGGCAGAATACCATTGAAATAGAGAAAGAAACACGTTCGGCAGCTTTGGAAAGCCTTACACTTCACTGAAATGTAGTACTACACTCTATAACACAGTTGAGAGACAATGTTCCCTACTTGCCTCAGTTCATAACAGTGTGTAGGAAGTTGTTTGATAAAGTGGGCAAAGCTTATACTTGGGCCAGAAGGCAGAATATAGGAAACTACATGAAAACATGAATAATTCAGTGAAAATGACTGTAAACAGATGAGAACTTGTTTAGAACAGCTGAAAGAGAATCTCCAAGTCAGTTCTTAGTGTAGAAAAGGTAGCTAAGATAAGGGAAATCCATAATTCCAGTTAAGATCACATGAAACACTATGAATCCTATATTCTTTACTTAAAGGAGACTAGAGTGGTAAATGTGTGTTATACAAGGCAGAATACCATTGAAATAGAGAAAGAAACACGTTCGGGAGCTTTGGAAAGCCTTACACTTCACTGAAATGTAGTACTACACTCTATAACACAATTGAGAGACAATGTTCCCTACTTGCCTCAGTTCATAACAGTGTGTAGGAAGTTGTTTGATAAAGTGGGCAAAGCTTATACTTGGGCCAGAAGGCAGAATATAGGAAACTTCATGAAAACATGAATAATTCAGTGAAAATGACTGTAAACAGATGAGAACTTGTTTAGAACAGCTGAAAGAGAATCTCCAAGTCAGTTCTTAGTGTAGAAAAGGTAGCTAAGATAAGGGAAATCCATAATTCCAGTTAAGTTCACATGAAACACTGTATGAATCCTATATTCATAACTTAAAGGAGACTAGAGTGGTAAATGTGTGTTATACAAGGCAGAATACCATTGAAATAGAGAAAGAAACACGTTCGGCAGCTTTGGAAAGCCTTACACTTCACTGAAATGTAGTACTACACTCTATAACACAGTTGAGAGACAATGTTCCCGAGCTGCCTCAGTTCATAACAGTGTGTAGGAAGTTGTTTGATAAAGTGGGAAAAGCTTATACTTGGACCAGAAGGCAGAATATAGGAAACTACATGAAAACATGATTAATTCAGTGAAAATGACTGTAAACAGATGAGAACTTGTTTAGAACAGCTGAAAGAGATTCTCCAAGTCAGTTCTTAGTGTAAAAAAGGTAGCTAAGATAAGGGAAATCCATAATTCCAGTTAAGATTACATGAAACACTGTATGAATTCTATATTCTTTACTTAAAGGAGACTAGAGTGGTAAATGTTTGTTATACAAGGCAGAATACCATTGAAATAGAGAAAGAAACACGTTCGGCAGCTTTGGAAAGCCTTACACTTCACTGAAATGTAGTACTACACTCTATAACACAGTTGAGAGACAATGTTCCCTACTTGCCTCAGTTCATAACAGTGTGTAGGAAGTTGTTTGATAAAGTGGGCAAAGCTTATACTTGGGCCAGAAGGCAGAATATAGGAAACTACATGAAAACATGAATAATTCAGTGAAAATGACTGTAAACAGATGAGAACTTGTTTAGAACAGCTGAAAGAGAATCTCCAAGTCAGTTCTTAGTGTAGAAAAGGTAGCTAAGATAAGGGAAATCCATAATTCCAGTTAAGATCACATGAAACACTATGAATCCTATATTCTTTACTTAAAGGAGACTAGAGTGGTAAATGTGTGTTATACAAGGCAGAATACCATTGAAATAGAGAAAGAAACACGTTCGGGAGCTTTGGAAAGCCTTACACTTCACTGAAATGTAGTACTACACTCTATAACACAATTGAGAGACAATGTTCCCTACTTGCCTCAGTTCATAACAGTGTGTAGGAAGTTGTTTGATAAAGTGGGCAAAGCTTATACTTGGGCCAGAAGGCAGAATATAGGAAACTACATGAAAACATGATTAATTCAGTGAAAATGACTGTAAACAGATGAGAACTTGTTTAGAACAGCTGAAAGAGATTCTCCAAGTCAGTTCTTAGTGTAGAAAAGATAGCTAAGATAAGGGAAATCCATAATTCCAGTTAAGATTACATGAAACACTGTATGAATTCTATATTCTTTACTTAAAGGAGACTAGAGTGGTAAATGTGTGTTATACAAGGCAGAATTCCATTAAAATAGAGAAAGAAACACGTTCCGCAGCTTTTGAAATCCTTACACTTCACTGAAATGTAGTACTACACTCTATAACACAGTTGAGAGACAATGTTCCCTACTTGCCTCAGTTCATAACAGTGTGTAGGAAGTTGTTTGATAAACTGGGCAAAGCTTATACTTGGGCCAGAAGGCAGAATATAGGAAACTACATGAAAACATGAATAATTCAGTGAAAATGACTGTAAACAGATGAGAACTTGTTTAGAACAGCTGAAAGAGAATCTCCAAGTCAGTTCTTAGTGTAGAAAAGGTAGCTAAGATAAGGGAAATCCATAATTCCAGTTAAGATCACATGAAACACTATGAATCCTATATTCTTTACTTAAAGGAGACTAGAGTGGTAAATGTGTGTTATACAAGGCAGAATACCATTGAAATAGAGAAAGAAACACGTTCGGCAGCTTTGGAAAGCGTTACACTTCACTGAAATGTAGTACTACACTCTATAACACAGTTGAGAGACAATGTTCCCGAGCTGCCTCAGTTCATAACAGTGTGTAGGAAGTTGTTTGATAAAGTGGGCAAAGCTTATACTTGGGCCAGAAGGCAGAATATAGGAAACTACATGAAAACATGATTAATTCAGTGAAAATGACTGTAAACAGATGAGAACTTGTTTAGAACAGCTGAAAGAGATTCTCCAAGTCAGTTCTTAGTGTAGAAAAGATAGCTAAGATAAGGGAAATCCATAATTCCAGTTAAGATTACATGAAACACTGTATGAATTCTATATTCTTTACTTAAAGGAGACTAGAGTGGTAAATGTGTGTTATACAAGGCAGAATTCCATTAAAATAGAGAAAGAAACACGTTCCGCAGCTTTTGAAATCCTTACACTTCACTGAAATGTAGTACTACACTCTATAACACAGTTGAGAGACAATGTTCCCTACTTGCCTCAGTTCATAACAGTGTGTAGGAAGTTGTTTGATAAACTGGGCAAAGCTTATACTTGGGCCAGAAGGCAGAATATAGGAAACTACATGAAAACATGAATAATTCAGTGAAAATGACTGTAAACAGATGAGAACTTGTTTAGAACAGCTGAAAGAGAATCTCCAAGTCAGTTCTTAGTGTAGAAAAGGTAGCTAAGATAAGGGAAATCCATAATTCCAGTTAAGATCACATGAAACACTATGAATCCTATATTCTTTACTTAAAGGAGACTAGAGTGGTAAATGTGTGTTATACAAGGCAGAATACCATTGAAATAGAGAAAGAAACACGTTCGGCAGCTTTGGAAAGCGTTACACTTCACTGAAATGTAGTACTACACTCTATAACACAGTTGAGAGACAATGTTCCCGAGCTGCCTCAGTTCATAACAGTGTGTAGGAAGTTGTTTGATAAAGTGGGAAAAGCTTATACTTGGACCAGAAGGCAGAATATAGGAAACTACATGAAAACATGATTAATTCAGTGAAAATGACTGTAAACAGATGAGAACTTGTTTAGAACAGCTGAAAGAGATTCTCCAAGTCAGTTCTTAGTGTAAAAAAGGTAGCTAAGATAAGGGAAATCCATAATTCCAGTTAAGATTACATGAAACACTGTATGAATTCTATATTCTTTACTTAAAGGAGACTAGAGTGGTAAATGTTTGTTATACAAGGCAGAATACCATTGAAATAGAGAAAGAAACACGTTCGGCAGCTTTGGAAAGCCTTACACTTCACTGAAATGTAGTACTACACTCTATAACACAGTTGAGAGACAATGTTCCCTACTTGCCTCAGTTCATAACAGTGTGTAGGAAGTTGTTTGATAAAGTGGGCAAAGCTTATACTTGGGCCAGAAGGCAGAATATAGGAAACTACATGAAAACATGAATAATTCAGTGAAAATGACTGTAAACAGATGAGAACTTGTTTAGAACAGCTGAAAGAGAATCTCCAAGTCAGTTCTTAGTGTAGAAAAGGTAGCTAAGATAAGGGAAATCCATAATTCCAGTTAAGATCACATGAAACACTATGAATCCTATATTCTTTACTTAAAGGAGACTAGAGTGGTAAATGTGTGTTATACAAGGCAGAATACCATTGAAATAGAGAAAGAAACACGTTCGGAAGCTTTGGAAAGCCTTACACTTCACTGAAATGTAGTACTACACTCTATAACACAATTGAGAGACAATGTTCCCTACTTGCCTCAGTTCATAACAGTGTGTAGGAAGTTGTTTGATAAAGTGGGCAAAGCTTATACTTGGGCAAGAAGGCAGAATATAGGAAACTTCATGAAAACATGAATAATTCAGTGAAAATGACTGTAAACAGATGAGAACTTGTTTAGAACAGCTGAAAGAGAATCTCCAAGTCAGTTCTTAGTGTAGAAAAGGTAGCTAAGATAAGGGAAATCCATAATTCCAGTTAAGATCACATGAAACACTATGAATCCTATATTCTTTACTTAAAGGAGACTAGAGTGGTAAATGTGTGTTATACAAGGCAGAATACCATTGAAATAGAGAAAGAAACACGTTCGGCAGCTTTGGAAAGCGTTACACTTCACTGAAATGTAGTACTACACTCTATAACACAGTTGAGAGACAATGTTCCCGAGCTGCCTCAGTTCATAACAGTGTGTAGGAAGTTGTTTGATAAAGTGGGAAAAGCTTATACTTGGACCAGAAGGCAGAATATAGGAAACTACATGAAAACATGATTAATTCAGTGAAAATGACTGTAAACAGATGAGAACTTGTTTAGAACAGCTGAAAGAGATTCTCCAAGTCAGTTCTTAGTGTAAAAAAGGTAGCTAAGATAAGGGAAATCCATAATTCCAGTTAAGATTACATGAAACACTGTATGAATTCTATATTCTTTACTTAAAGGAGACTAGAGTGGTAAATGTTTGTTATACAAGGCAGAATACCATTGAAATAGAGAAAGAAACACGTTCGGCAGCTTTGGAAAGCCTTACACTTCACTGAAATGTAGTACTACACTCTATAACACAGTTGAGAGACAATGTTCCCTACTTGCCTCAGTTCATAACAGTGTGTAGGAAGTTGTTTGATAAAGTGGGCAAAGCTTATACTTGGGCCAGAAGGCAGAATATAGGAAACTTCATGAAAACATGAATAATTCAGTGAAAATGACTGTAAACAGATGAGAACTTGTTTAGAACAGCTGAAAGAGAATCTCCAAGTCAGTTCTTAGTGTAGAAAAGGTAGCTAAGATAAGGGAAATCCATAATTCCAGTTAAGTTCACATGAAACACTGTATGAATCCTATATTCATAACTTAAAGGAGACTAGAGTGGTAAATGTGTGTTATACAAGGCAGAATACCATTGAAATAGAGAAAGAAACACGTTCGGCAGCTTTGGAAAGCCTTACACTTCACTGAAATGTAGTACTACACTCTATAACACAGTTGAGAGACAATGTTCCCGAGCTGCCTCAGTTCATAACAGTGTGTAGGAAGTTGTTTGATAAAGTGGGAAAAGCTTATACTTGGACCAGAAGGCAGAATATAGGAAACTACATGAAAACATGATTAATTCAGTGAAAATGACTGTAAACAGATGAGAACTTGTTTAGAACAGCTGAAAGAGATTCTCCAAGTCAGTTCTTAGTGTAAAAAAGGTAGCTAAGATAAGGGAAATCCATAATTCCAGTTAAGATTACATGAAACACTGTATGAATTCTATATTCTTTACTTAAAGGAGACTAGAGTGGTAAATGTTTGTTATACAAGGCAGAATACCATTGAAATAGAGAAAGAAACACGTTCGGCAGCTTTGGAAAGCCTTACACTTCACTGAAATGTAGTACTACACTCTATAACACAGTTGAGAGACAATGTTCCCTACTTGCCTCAGTTCATAACAGTGTGTAGGAAGTTGTTTGATAAAGTGGGCAAAGCTTATACTTGGGCCAGAAGGCAGAATATAGGAAACTACATGAAAACATGAATAATTCAGTGAAAATGACTGTAAACAGATGAGAACTTGTTTAGAACAGCTGAAAGAGAATCTCCAAGTCAGTTCTTAGTGTAGAAAAGGTAGCTAAGATAAGGGAAATCCATAATTCCAGTTAAGATCACATGAAACACTATGAATCCTATATTCTTTACTTAAAGGAGACTAGAGTGGTAAATGTGTGTTATACAAGGCAGAATACCATTGAAATAGAGAAAGAAACACGTTCGGGAGCTTTGGAAAGCCTTACACTTCACTGAAATGTAGTACTACACTCTATAACACAATTGAGAGACAATGTTCCCTACTTGCCTCAGTTCATAACAGTGTGTAGGAAGTTGTTTGATAAAGTGGGCAAAGCTTATACTTGGGCCAGAAGGCAGAATATAGGAAACTACATGAAAACATGATTAATTCAGTGAAAATGACTGTAAACAGATGAGAACTTGTTTAGAACAGCTGAAAGAGATTCTCCAAGTCAGTTCTTAGTGTAGAAAAGATAGCTAAGATAAGGGAAATCCATAATTCCAGTTAAGATTACATGAAACACTGTATGAATTCTATATTCTTTACTTAAAGGAGACTAGAGTGGTAAATGTGTGTTATACAAGGCAGAATTCCATTAAAATAGAGAAAGAAACACGTTCCGCAGCTTTTGAAATCCTTACACTTCACTGAAATGTAGTACTACACTCTATAACACAGTTGAGAGACAATGTTCCCTACTTGCCTCAGTTCATAACAGTGTGTAGGAAGTTGTTTGATAAAGTGGGCAAAGCTTATACTTGGGCCAGAAGGCAGAATATAGGAAACTACATGAAAACATGAATAATTCAGTGAAAATGACTGTAAACAGATGAGAACTTGTTTAGAACAGCTGAAAGAGAATCTCCAAGTCAGTTCTTAGTGTAGAAAAGGTAGCTAAGATAAGGGAAATCCATAATTCCAGTTAAGATCACATGAAACACTATGAATCCTATATTCTTTACTTAAAGGAGACTAGAGTGGTAAATGTGTGTTATACAAGGCAGAATACCATTGAAATAGAGAAAGAAACACGTTCGGGAGCTTTGGAAAGCCTTACACTTCACTGAAATGTAGTACTACACTCTATAACACAATTGAGAGACAATGTTCCCTACTTGCCTCAGTTCATAACAGTGTGTAGGAAGTTGTTTGATAAAGTGGGCAAAGCTTATACTTGGGCCAGAAGGCAGAATATAGGAAACTACATGAAAACATGATTAATTCAGTGAAAATGACTGTAAACAGATGAGAACTTGTTTAGAACAGCTGAAAGAGATTCTCCAAGTCAGTTCTTAGTGTAGAAAAGATAGCTAAGATAAGGGAAATCCATAATTCCAGTTAAGATTACATGAAACACTGTATGAATTCTATATTCTTTACTTAAAGGAGACTAGAGTGGTAAATGTGTGTTATACAAGGCAGAATTCCATTAAAATAGAGAAAGAAACACGTTCCGCAGCTTTTGAAATCCTTACACTTCACTGAAATGTAGTACTACACTCTATAACACAGTTGAGAGACAATGTTCCCTACTTGCCTCAGTTCATAACAGTGTGTAGGAAGTTGTTTGATAAACTGGGCAAAGCTTATACTTGGGCCAGAAGGCAGAATATAGGAAACTACATGAAAACATGAATAATTCAGTGAAAATGACTGTAAACAGATGAGAACTTGTTTAGAACAGCTGAAAGAGAATCTCCAAGTCAGTTCTTAGTGTAGAAAAGGTAGCTAAGATAAGGGAAATCCATAATTCCAGTTAAGATCACATGAAACACTATGAATCCTATATTCTTTACTTAAAGGAGACTAGAGTGGTAAATGTGTGTTATACAAGGCAGAATACCATTGAAATAGAGAAAGAAACACGTTCGGCAGCTTTGGAAAGCGTTACACTTCACTGAAATGTAGTACTACACTCTATAACACAGTTGAGAGACAATGTTCCCGAGCTGCCTCAGTTCATAACAGTGTGTAGGAAGTTGTTTGATAAAGTGGGAAAAGCTTATACTTGGACCAGAAGGCAGAATATAGGAAACTACATGAAAACATGATTAATTCAGTGAAAATGACTGTAAACAGATGAGAACTTGTTTAGAACAGCTGAAAGAGATTCTCCAAGTCAGTTCTTAGTGTAAAAAAGGTAGCTAAGATAAGGGAAATCCATAATTCCAGTTAAGATTACATGAAACACTGTATGAATTCTATATTCTTTACTTAAAGGAGACTAGAGTGGTAAATGTTTGTTATACAAGGCAGAATACCATTGAAATAGAGAAAGAAACACGTTCGGCAGCTTTGGAAAGCCTTACACTTCACTGAAATGTAGTACTACACTCTATAACACAGTTGAGAGACAATGTTCCCTACTTGCCTCAGTTCATAACAGTGTGTAGGAAGTTGTTTGATAAAGTGGGCAAAGCTTATACTTGGGCCAGAAGGCAGAATATAGGAAACTACATGAAAACATGAATAATTCAGTGAAAATGACTGTAAACAGATGAGAACTTGTTTAGAACAGCTGAAAGAGAATCTCCAAGTCAGTTCTTAGTGTAGAAAAGGTAGCTAAGATAAGGGAAATCCATAATTCCAGTTAAGATCACATGAAACACTATGAATCCTATATTCTTTACTTAAAGGAGACTAGAGTGGTAAATGTGTGTTATACAAGGCAGAATACCATTGAAATAGAGAAAGAAACACGTTCGGGAGCTTTGGAAAGCCTTACACTTCACTGAAATGTAGTACTACACTCTATAACACAATTGAGAGACAATGTTCCCTACTTGCCTCAGTTCATAACAGTGTGTAGGAAGTTGTTTGATAAAGTGGGCAAAGCTTATACTTGGGCCAGAAGGCAGAATATAGGAAACTACATGAAAACATGATTAATTCAGTGAAAATGACTGTAAACAGATGAGAACTTGTTTAGAACAGCTGAAAGAGATTCTCCAAGTCAGTTCTTAGTGTAGAAAAGATAGCTAAGATAAGGGAAATCCATAATTCCAGTTAAGATTACATGAAACACTGTATGAATTCTATATTCTTTACTTAAAGGAGACTAGAGTGGTAAATGTGTGTTATACAAGGCAGAATTCCATTAAAATAGAGAAAGAAACACGTTCCGCAGCTTTTGAAATCCTTACACTTCACTGAAATGTAGTACTACACTCTATAACACAGTTGAGAGACAATGTTCCCTACTTGCCTCAGTTCATAACAGTGTGTAGGAAGTTGTTTGATAAACTGGGCAAAGCTTATACTTGGGCCAGAAGGCAGAATATAGGAAACTACATGAAAACATGAATAATTCAGTGAAAATGACTGTAAACAGATGAGAACTTGTTTAGAACAGCTGAAAGAGAATCTCCAAGTCAGTTCTTAGTGTAGAAAAGGTAGCTAAGATAAGGGAAATCCATAATTCCAGTTAAGATCACATGAAACACTATGAATCCTATATTCTTTACTTAAAGGAGACTAGAGTGGTAAATGTGTGTTATACAAGGCAGAATACCATTGAAATAGAGAAAGAAACACGTTCGGCAGCTTTGGAAAGCGTTACACTTCACTGAAATGTAGTACTACACTCTATAACACAGTTGAGAGACAATGTTCCCGAGCTGCCTCAGTTCATAACAGTGTGTAGGAAGTTGTTTGATAAAGTGGGAAAAGCTTATACTTGGACCAGAAGGCAGAATATAGGAAACTACATGAAAACATGATTAATTCAGTGAAAATGACTGTAAACAGATGAGAACTTGTTTAGAACAGCTGAAAGAGATTCTCCAAGTCAGTTCTTAGTGTAAAAAAGGTAGCTAAGATAAGGGAAATCCATAATTCCAGTTAAGATCACATGAAACACTATGAATCCTATATTCTTTACTTAAAGGAGACTAGAGTGGTAAATGTGTGTTATACAAGGCAGAATACCATTGAAATAGAGAAAGAAACACGTTCGGGAGCTTTGGAAAGCCTTACACTTCACTGAAATGTAGTACTACACTCTATAACACAATTGAGAGACAATGTTCCCTACTTGCCTCAGTTCATAACAGTGTGTAGGAAGTTGTTTGATAAAGTGGGCAAAGCTTATACTTGGGCCAGAAGGCAGAATATAGGAAACTTCATGAAAACATGAATAATTCAGTGAAAATGACTGTAAACAGATGAGAACTTGTTTAGAACAGCTGAAAGAGAATCTCCAAGTCAGTTCTTAGTGTAGAAAAGGTAGCTAAGATAAGGGAAATCCATAATTCCAGTTAAGTTCACATGAAACACTGTATGAATCCTATATTCATAACTTAAAGGAGACTAGAGTGGTAAATGTGTGTTATACAAGGCAGAATACCATTGAAATAGAGAAAGAAACACGTTCGGGAGCTTTGGAAAGCCTTACACTTCACTGAAATGTAGTACTACACTCTATAACACAATTGAGAGACAATGTTCCCTACTTGCCTCAGTTCATAACAGTGTGTAGGAAGTTGTTTGATAAAGTGGGCAAAGCTTATACTTGGGCCAGAAGGCAGAATATAGGAAACTACATGAAAACATGATTAATTCAGTGAAAATGACTGTAAACAGATGAGAACTTGTTTAGAACAGCTGAAAGAGATTCTCCAAGTCAGTTCTTAGTGTAGAAAAGATAGCTAAGATAAGGGAAATCCATAATTCCAGTTAAGATTACATGAAACACTGTATGAATTCTATATTCTTTACTTAAAGGAGACTAGAGTGGTAAATGTGTGTTATACAAGGCAGAATTCCATTAAAATAGAGAAAGAAACACGTTCCGCAGCTTTTGAAATCCTTACACTTCACTGAAATGTAGTACTACACTCTATAACACAGTTGAGAGACAATGTTCCCTACTTGCCTCAGTTCATAACAGTGTGTAGGAAGTTGTTTGATAAACTGGGCAAAGCTTATACTTGGGCCAGAAGGCAGAATATAGGAAACTACATGAAAACATGAATAATTCAGTGAAAATGACTGTAAACAGATGAGAACTTGTTTAGAACAGCTGAAAGAGAATCTCCAAGTCAGTTCTTAGTGTAGAAAAGGTAGCTAAGATAAGGGAAATCCATAATTCCAGTTAAGATCACATGAAACACTATGAATCCTATATTCTTTACTTAAAGGAGACTAGAGTGGTAAATGTGTGTTATACAAGGCAGAATACCATTGAAATAGAGAAAGAAACACGTTCGGCAGCTTTGGAAAGCGTTACACTTCACTGAAATGTAGTACTACACTCTATAACACAGTTGAGAGACAATGTTCCCGAGCTGCCTCAGTTCATAACAGTGTGTAGGAAGTTGTTTGATAAAGTGGGAAAAGCTTATACTTGGACCAGAAGGCAGAATATAGGAAACTACATGAAAACATGATTAATTCAGTGAAAATGACTGTAAACAGATGAGAACTTGTTTAGAACAGCTGAAAGAGATTCTCCAAGTCAGTTCTTAGTGTAAAAAAGGTAGCTAAGATAAGGGAAATCCATAATTCCAGTTAAGATTACATGAAACACTGTATGAATTCTATATTCTTTACTTAAAGGAGACTAGAGTGGTAAATGTTTGTTATACAAGGCAGAATACCATTGAAATAGAGAAAGAAACACGTTCGGCAGCTTTGGAAAGCCTTACACTTCACTGAAATGTAGTACTACACTCTATAACACAGTTGAGAGACAATGTTCCCTACTTGCCTCAGTTCATAACAGTGTGTAGGAAGTTGTTTGATAAAGTGGGCAAAGCTTATACTTGGGCCAGAAGGCAGAATATAGGAAACTACATGAAAACATGAATAATTCAGTGAAAATGACTGTAAACAGATGAGAACTTGTTTAGAACAGCTGAAAGAGAATCTCCAAGTCAGTTCTTAGTGTAGAAAAGGTAGCTAAGATAAGGGAAATCCATAATTCCAGTTAAGATCACATGAAACACTATGAATCCTATATTCTTTACTTAAAGGAGACTAGAGTGGTAAATGTGTGTTATACAAGGCAGAATACCATTGAAATAGAGAAAGAAACACGTTCGGGAGCTTTGGAAAGCCTTACACTTCACTGAAATGTAGTACTACACTCTATAACACAATTGAGAGACAATGTTCCCTACTTGCCTCAGTTCATAACAGTGTGTAGGAAGTTGTTTGATAAAGTGGGCAAAGCTTATACTTGGGCCAGAAGGCAGAATATAGGAAACTACATGAAAACATGATTAATTCAGTGAAAATGACTGTAAACAGATGAGAACTTGTTTAGAACAGCTGAAAGAGATTCTCCAAGTCAGTTCTTAGTGTAGAAAAGATAGCTAAGATAAGGGAAATCCATAATTCCAGTTAAGATTACATGAAACACTGTATGAATTCTATATTCTTTACTTAAAGGAGACTAGAGTGGTAAATGTGTGTTATACAAGGCAGAATTCCATTAAAATAGAGAAAGAAACACGTTCCGCAGCTTTTGAAATCCTTACACTTCACTGAAATGTAGTACTACACTCTATAACACAGTTGAGAGACAATGTTCCCTACTTGCCTCAGTTCATAACAGTGTGTAGGAAGTTGTTTGATAAACTGGGCAAAGCTTATACTTGGGCCAGAAGGCAGAATATAGGAAACTACATGAAAACATGAATAATTCAGTGAAAATGACTGTAAACAGATGAGAACTTGTTTAGAACAGCTGAAAGAGAATCTCCAAGTCAGTTCTTAGTGTAGAAAAGGTAGCTAAGATAAGGGAAATCCATAATTCCAGTTAAGATCACATGAAACACTATGAATCCTATATTCTTTACTTAAAGGAGACTAGAGTGGTAAATGTGTGTTATACAAGGCAGAATACCATTGAAATAGAGAAAGAAACACGTTCGGCAGCTTTGGAAAGCGTTACACTTCACTGAAATGTAGTACTACACTCTATAACACAGTTGAGAGACAATGTTCCCGAGCTGCCTCAGTTCATAACAGTGTGTAGGAAGTTGTTTGATAAAGTGGGAAAAGCTTATACTTGGACCAGAAGGCAGAATATAGGAAACTACATGAAAACATGAATAATTCAGTGAAAATGACTGTAAACAGATGAGAACTTGTTTAGAACAGCTGAAAGAGAATCTCCAAGTCAGTTCTTAGTGTAGAAAAGGTAGCTAAGATAAGGGAAATCCATAATTCCAGTTAAGATCACATGAAACACTATGAATCCTATATTCTTTACTTAAAGGAGACTAGAGTGGTAAATGTGTGTTATACAAGGCAGAATACCATTGAAATAGAGAAAGAAACACGTTCGGGAGCTTTGGAAAGCCTTACACTTCACTGAAATGTAGTACTACACTCTATAACACAATTGAGAGACAATGTTCCCTACTTGCCTCAGTTCATAACAGTGTGTAGGAAGTTGTTTGATAAAGTGGGCAAAGCTTATACTTGGGCCAGAAGGCAGAATATAGGAAACTTCATGAAAACATGAATAATTCAGTGAAAATGACTGTAAACAGAGGAGAACTTGTTTAGAACAGCTGAAAGAGAATCTCCAAGTCAGTTCTTAGTGTAGAAAAGGTAGCTAAGATAAGGGAAATCCATAATTCCAGTTAAGTTCACATGAAACACTGTATGAATCCTATATTCATAACTTAAAGGAGACTAGAGTGGTAAATGTGTGTTATACAAGGCAGAATACCATTGAAATAGAGAAAGAAACACGTTCGGCAGCTTTGGAAAGCCTTACACTTCACTGAAATGTAGTACTACACTCTATAACACAGTTGAGAGACAATGTTCCCGAGCTGCCTCAGTTCATAACAGTGTGTAGGAAGTTGTTTGATAAAGTGGGAAAAGCTTATACTTGGACCAGAAGGCAGAATATAGGAAACTACATGAAAACATGATTAATTCAGTGAAAATGACTGTAAACAGATGAGAACTTGTTTAGAACAGCTGAAAGAGATTCTCCAAGTCAGTTCTTAGTGTAGAAAAGGTAGCTAAGATAAGGGAAATCCATAATTCCAGTTAAGATTACATGAAACACTGTATGAATTCTATATTCTTTACTTAAAGGAGACTAGAGTGGTAAATGTTTGTTATACAAGGCAGAATACCATTGAAATAGAGAAAGAAACACGTTCGGCAGCTTTGGAAAGCCTTACACTTCACTGAAATGTAGTACTACACTCTATAACACAGTTGAGAGACAATGTTCCCTACTTGCCTCAGTTCATAACAGTGTGTAGGAAGTTGTTTGATAAAGTGGGCAAAGCTTATACTTGGGCCAGAAGGCAGAATATAGGAAACTACATGAAAACATGAATAATTCAGTGAAAATGACTGTAAACAGATGAGAACTTGTTTAGAACAGCTGAAAGAGAATCTCCAAGTCAGTTCTTAGTGTAGAAAAGGTAGCTAAGATAAGGGAAATCCATAATTCCAGTTAAGATCACATGAAACACTATGAATCCTATATTCTTTACTTAAAGGAGACTAGAGTGGTAAATGTGTGTTATACAAGGCAGAATACCATTGAAATAGAGAAAGAAACACGTTCGGGAGCTTTGGAAAGCCTTACACTTCACTGAAATGTAGTACTACACTCTATAACACAATTGAGAGACAATGTTCCCTACTTGCCTCAGTTCATAACAGTGTGTAGGAAGTTGTTTGATAAAGTGGGCAAAGCTTATACTTGGGCCAGAAGGCAGAATATAGGAAACTACATGAAAACATGATTAATTCAGTGAAAATGACTGTAAACAGATGAGAACTTGTTTAGAACAGCTGAAAGAGATTCTCCAAGTCAGTTCTTAGTGTAGAAAAGATAGCTAAGATAAGGGAAATCCATAATTCCAGTTAAGATTACATGAAACACTGTATGAATTCTATATTCTTTACTTAAAGGAGACTAGAGTGGTAAATGTGTGTTATACAAGGCAGAATTCCATTAAAATAGAGAAAGAAACACGTTCCGCAGCTTTTGAAATCCTTACACTTCACTGAAATGTAGTACTACACTCTATAACACAGTTGAGAGACAATGTTCCCTACTTGCCTCAGTTCATAACAGTGTGTAGGAAGTTGTTTGATAAACTGGGCAAAGCTTATACTTGGGCCAGAAGGCAGAATATAGGAAACTACATGAAAACATGAATAATTCAGTGAAAATGACTGTAAACAGATGAGAACTTGTTTAGAACAGCTGAAAGAGAATCTCCAAGTCAGTTCTTAGTGTAGAAAAGGTAGCTAAGATAAGGGAAATCCATAATTCCAGTTAAGATCACATGAAACACTATGAATCCTATATTCTTTACTTAAAGGAGACTAGAGTGGTAAATGTGTGTTATACAAGGCAGAATACCATTGAAATAGAGAAAGAAACACGTTCGGCAGCTTTGGAAAGCGTTACACTTCACTGAAATGTAGTACTACACTCTATAACACAGTTGAGAGACAATGTTCCCGAGCTGCCTCAGTTCATAACAGTGTGTAGGAAGTTGTTTGATAAAGTGGGAAAAGCTTATACTTGGACCAGAAGGCAGAATATAGGAAACTACATGAAAACATGATTAATTCAGTGAAAATGACTGTAAACAGATGAGAACTTGTTTAGAACAGCTGAAAGAGATTCTCCAAGTCAGTTCTTAGTGTAAAAAAGGTAGCTAAGATAAGGGAAATCCATAATTCCAGTTAAGATTACATGAAACACTGTATGAATTCTATATTCTTTACTTAAAGGAGACTAGAGTGGTAAATGTTTGTTATACAAGGCAGAATACCATTGAAATAGAGAAAGAAACACGTTCGGCAGCTTTGGAAAGCCTTACACTTCACTGAAATGTAGTACTACACTCTATAACACAGTTGAGAGACAATGTTCCCTACTTGCCTCAGTTCATAACAGTGTGTAGGAAGTTGTTTGATAAAGTGGGCAAAGCTTATACTTGGGCCAGAAGGCAGAATATAGGAAACTACATGAAAACATGAATAATTCAGTGAAAATGACTGTAAACAGATGAGAACTTGTTTAGAACAGCTGAAAGAGAATCTCCAAGTCAGTTCTTAGTGTAGAAAAGGTAGCTAAGATAAGGGAAATCCATAATTCCAGTTAAGATCACATGAAACACTATGAATCCTATATTCTTTACTTAAAGGAGACTAGAGTGGTAAATGTGTGTTATACAAGGCAGAATACCATTGAAATAGAGAAAGAAACACGTTCGGGAGCTTTGGAAAGCCTTACACTTCACTGAAATGTAGTACTACACTCTATAACACAATTGAGAGACAATGTTCCCTACTTGCCTCAGTTCATAACAGTGTGTAGGAAGTTGTTTGATAAAGTGGGCAAAGCTTATACTTGGGCCAGAAGGCAGAATATAGGAAACTACATGAAAACATGATTAATTCAGTGAAAATGATTGTAAACAGATGAGAACTTGTTTAGAACAGCTGAAAGAGATTCTCCAAGTCAGTTCTTAGTGTAGAAAAGATAGCTAAGATAAGGGAAATCCATAATTCCAGTTAAGATTACATGAAACACTGTATGAATTCTATATTCTTTACTTAAAGGAGACTAGAGTGGTAAATGTGTGTTATACAAGGCAGAATTCCATTAAAATAGAGAAAGAAACACGTTCCGCAGCTTTTGAAATCCTTAAACTTCAATGAAATGTAGTACTACACTCTATAACACAGTTGAGAGACAATGTTCCCTACTTGCCTCAGTTCATAACAGTGTGTAGGAAGTTGTTTGATAAACTGGGCAAAGCTTATACTTGGGCCAGAAGGCAGAATATAGGAAACTACATGAAAACATGAATAATTCAGTGAAAATGACTGTAAACAGATGAGAACTTGTTTAGAACAGCTGAAAGAGAATCTCCAAGTCAGTTCTTAGTGTAGAAAAGGTAGCTAAGATAAGGGAAATCCATAATTCCAGTTAAGATCACATGAAACACTATGAATCCTATATTCTTTACTTAAAGGAGACTAGAGTGGTAAATGTGTGTTATACAAGGCAGAATACCATTGAAATAGAGAAAGAAACACGTTCGGCAGCTTTGGAAAGCGTTACACTTCACTGAAATGTAGTACTACACTCTATAACACAGTTGAGAGACAATGTTCCCGAGCTGCCTCAGTTCATAACAGTGTGTAGGAAGTTGTTTGATAAAGTGGGAAAAGCTTATACTTGGACCAGAAGGCAGAATATAGGAAACTACATGAAAACATGATTAATTCAGTGAAAATGACTGTAAACAGATGAGAACTTGTTTAGAACAGCTGAAAGAGATTCTCCAAGTCAGTTCTTAGTGTAAAAAAGGTAGCTAAGATAAGGGAAATCCATAATTCCAGTTAAGATTACATGAAACACTGTATGAATTCTATATTCTTTACTTAAAGGAGACTAGAGTGGTAAATGTTTGTTATACAAGGCAGAATACCATTGAAATAGAGAAAGAAACACGTTCGGCATCTTTGGAAAGCCTTACACTTCACTGAAATGTAGTACTACACTCTATAACACAGTTGAGAGACAATGTTCCCTACTTGCCTCAGTTCATAACAGTGTGTAGGAAGTTGTTTGATAAAGTGGGCAAAGCTTATACTTGGGCCAGAAGGCAGAATATAGGAAACTACATGAAAACATGAATAATTCAGTGAAAATGACTGTAAACAGATGAGAACTTGTTTAGAACAGCTGAAAGAGAATCTCCAAGTCAGTTCTTAGTGTAGAAAAGGTAGCTAAGATAAGGGAAATCCATAATTCCAGTTAAGATCACATGAAACACTATGAATCCTATATTCTTTACTTAAAGGAGACTAGAGTGGTAAATGTGTGTTATACAAGGCAGAATACCATTGAAATAGAGAAAGAAACACGTTCGGGAGCTTTGGAAAGCCTTACACTTCACTGAAATGTAGTACTACACTCTATAACACAATTGAGAGACAATGTTCCCTACTTGCCTCAGTTCATAACAGTGTGTAGGAAGTTGTTTGATAAAGTGGGCAAAGCTTATACTTGGGCCAGAAGGCAGAATATAGGAAACTTCATGAAAACATGAATAATTCAGTGAAAATGACTGTAAACAGATGAGAACTTGTTTAGAACAGCTGAAAGAGAATCTCCAAGTCAGTTCTTAGTGTAGAAAAGGTAGCTAAGATAAGGGAAATCCATAATTCCAGTTAAGTTCACATGAAACACTGTATGAATCCTATATTCATAACTTAAAGGAGACTAGAGTGGTAAATGTGTGTTATACAAGGCAGAATACCATTGAAATAGAGAAAGAAACACGTTCGGCAGCTTTGGAAAGCCTTACACTTCACTGAAATGTAGTACTACACTCTATAACACAGTTGAGAGACAATGTTCCCGAGCTGCCTCAGTTCATAACAGTGTGTAGGAAGTTGTTTGATAAAGTGGGAAAAGCTTATACTTGGACCAGAAGGCAGAATATAGGAAACTACATGAAAACATGATTAATTCAGTGAAAATGACTGTAAACAGATGAGAACTTGTTTAGAACAGCTGAAAGAGATTCTCCAAGTCAGTTCTTAGTGTAAAAAAGGTAGCTAAGATAAGGGAAATCCATAATTCCAGTTAAGATTACATGAAACACTGTATGAATTCTATATTCTTTACTTAAAGGAGACTAGAGTGGTAAATGTTTGTTATACAAGGCAGAATACCATTGAAATAGAGAAAGAAACACGTTCGGCAGCTTTGGAAAGCCTTACACTTCACTGAAATGTAGTACTACACTCTATAACACAGTTGAGAGACAATGTTCCCTACTTGCCTCAGTTCATAACAGTGTGTAGGAAGTTGTTTGATAAAGTGGGCAAAGCTTATACTTGGGCCAGAAGGCAGAATATAGGAAACTACATGAAAACATGAATAATTCAGTGAAAATGACTGTAAACAGATGAGAACTTGTTTAGAACAGCTGAAAGAGAATCTCCAAGTCAGTTCTTAGTGTAGAAAAGGTAGCTAAGATAAGGGAAATCCATAATTCCAGTTAAGATCACATGAAACACTATGAATCCTATATTCTTTACTTAAAGGAGACTAGAGTGGTAAATGTGTGTTATACAAGGCAGAATACCATTGAAATAGAGAAAGAAACACGTTCGGGAGCTTTGGAAAGCCTTACACTTCACTGAAATGTAGTACTACACTCTATAACACAATTGAGAGACAATGTTCCCTACTTGCCTCAGTTCATAACAGTGTGTATGAAGTTGTTTGATAAAGTGGGCAAAGCTTATACTTGGGCCAGAAGGCAGAATATAGGAAACTACATGAAAACATGATTAATTCAGTGAAAATGACTGTAAACAGATGAGAACTTGTTTAGAACAGCTGAAAGAGATTCTCCAAGTCAGTTCTTAGTGTAGAAAAGATAGCTAAGATAAGGGAAATCCATAATTCCAGTTAAGATTACATGAAACACTGTATGAATTCTATATTCTTTACTTAAAGGAGACTAGAGTGGTAAATGTGTGTTATACAAGGCAGAATTCCATTAAAATAGAGAAAGAAACACGTTCCGCAGCTTTTGAAATCCTTACACTTCACTGAAATGTAGTACTACACTCTATAACACAGTTGAGAGACAATGTTCCCTACTTGCCTCAGTTCATAACAGTGTGTAGGAAGTTGTTTGATAAACTGGGCAAAGCTTATACTTGGGCCAGAAGGCAGAATATAGGAAACTACATGAAAACATGAATAATTCAGTGAAAATGACTGTAAACAGATGAGAACTTGTTTAGAACAGCTGAAAGAGAATCTCCAAGTCAGTTCTTAGTGTAGAAAAGGTAGCTAAGATAAGGGAAATCCATAATTCCAGTTAAGATCACATGAAACACTATGAATCCTATATTCTTTACTTAAAGGAGACTAGAGTGGTAAATGTGTGTTATACAAGGCAGAATACCATTGAAATAGAGAAAGAAACACGTTCGGCAGCTTTGGAAAGCGTTACACTTCACTGAAATGTAGTACTACACTCTATAACACAGTTGAGAGACAATGTTCCCGAGCTGCCTCAGTTCATAACAGTGTGTAGGAAGTTGTTTGATAAAGTGGGAAAAGCTTATACTTGGACCAGAAGGCAGAATATAGGAAACTACATGAAAACATGATTAATTCAGTGAAAATGACTGTAAACAGATGAGAACTTGTTTAGAACAGCTGAAAGAGATTCTCCAAGTCAGTTCTTAGTGTAAAAAAGGTAGCTAAGATAAGGGAAATCCATAATTCCAGTTAAGATTACATGAAACACTGTATGAATTCTATATTCTTTACTTAAAGGAGACTAGAGTGGTAAATGTTTGTTATACAAGGCAGAATACCATTGAAATAGAGAAAGAAACACGTTCGGCAGCTTTGGAAAGCCTTACACTTCACTGAAATGTAGTACTACACTCTATAACACAGTTGAGAGACAATGTTCCCTACTTGCCTCAGTTCATAACAGTGTGTAGGAAGTTGTTTGATAAAGTGGGCAAAGCTTATACTTGGGCCAGAAGGCAGAATATAGGAAACTACATGAAAACATGAATAATTCAGTGAAAATGACTGTAAACAGATGAGAACTTGTTTAGAACAGCTGAAAGAGAATCTCCAAGTCAGTTCTTAGTGTAGAAAAGGTAGCTAAGATAAGGGAAATCCATAATTCCAGTTAAGATCACATGAAACACTATGAATCCTATATTCTTTACTTAAAGGAGACTAGAGTGGTAAATGTGTGTTATACAAGGCAGAATACCATTGAAATAGAGAAAGAAACACGTTCGGGAGCTTTGGAAAGCCTTACACTTCACTGAAATGTAGTACTACACTCTATAACACAATTGAGAGACAATGTTCCCTACTTGCCTCAGTTCATAACAGTGTGTAGGAAGTTGTTTGATAAAGTGGGCAAAGCTTATACTTGGGCCAGAAGGCAGAATATAGGAAACTACATGAAAACATGATTAATTCAGTGAAAATGACTGTAAACAGATGAGAACTTGTTTAGAACAGCTGAAAGAGATTCTCCAAGTCAGTTCTTAGTGTAGAAAAGATAGCTAAGATAAGGGAAATCCATAATTCCAGTTAAGATTACATGAAACACTGTATGAATTCTATATTCTTTACTTAAAGGAGACTAGAGTGGTAAATGTGTGTTATACAAGGCAGAATTCCATTAAAATAGAGAAAGAAACACGTTCCGCAGCTTTTGAAATCCTTAAACTTCAATGAAATGTAGTACTACACTCTATAACACAGTTGAGAGACAATGTTCCCTACTTGCCTCAGTTCATAACAGTGTGTAGGAAGTTGTTTGATAAACTGGGCAAAGCTTATACTTGGGCCAGAAGGCAGAATATAGGAAACTACATGAAAACATGAATAATTCAGTGAAAATGACTGTAAACAGATGAGAACTTGTTTAGAACAGCTGAAAGAGAATCTCCAAGTCAGTTCTTAGTGTAGAAAAGGTAGCTAAGATAAGGGAAATCCATAATTCCAGTTAAGATCACATGAAACACTATGAATCCTATATTCTTTACTTAAAGGAGACTAGAGTGGTAAATGTGTGTTATACAAGGCAGAATACCATTGAAATAGAGAAAGAAACACGTTCGGCAGCTTTGGAAAGCGTTACACTTCACTGAAATGTAGTACTACACTCTATAACACAGTTGAGAGACAATGTTCCCGAGCTGCCTCAGTTCATAACAGTGTGTAGGAAGTTGTTTGATAAAGTGGGAAAAGCTTATACTTGGACCAGAAGGCAGAATATAGGAAACTACATGAAAACATGATTAATTCAGTGAAAATGACTGTAAACAGATGAGAACTTGTTTAGAACAGCTGAAAGAGATTCTCCAAGTCAGTTCTTAGTGTAAAAAAGGTAGCTAAGATAAGGGAAATCCATAATTCCAGTTAAGATTACATGAAACACTGTATGAATTCTATATTCTTTACTTAAAGGAGACTAGAGTGGTAAATGTTTGTTATACAAGGCAGAATACCATTGAAATAGAGAAAGAAACACGTTCGGCAGCTTTGGAAAGCCTTACACTTCACTGAAATGTAGTACTACACTCTATAACACAGTTGAGAGACAATGTTCCCTACTTGCCTCAGTTCATAACAGTGTGTAGGAAGTTGTTTGATAAAGTGGGCAAAGCTTATACTTGGGCCAGAAGGCAGAATATAGGAAACTACATGAAAACATGAATAATTCAGTGAAAATGACTGTAAACAGATGAGAACTTGTTTAGAACAGCTGAAAGAGAATCTCCAAGTCAGTTCTTAGTGTAGAAAAGGTAGCTAAGATAAGGGAAATCCATAATTCCAGTTAAGATCACATGAAACACTATGAATCCTATATTCTTTACTTAAAGGAGACTAGAGTGGTAAATGTGTGTTATACAAGGCAGAATACCATTGAAATAGAGAAAGAAACACGTTCGGGAGCTTTGGAAAGCCTTACACTTCACTGAAATGTAGTACTACACTCTATAACACAATTGAGAGACAATGTTCCCGAGCTGCCTCAGTTCATAACAGTGTGTAGGAAGTTGTTTGATAAAGTGGGAAAAGCTTATACTTGGACCAGAAGGCAGAATATAGGAAACTACATGAAAACATGATTAATTCAGTGAAAATGACTGTAAACAGATGAGAACTTGTTTAGAACAGCTGAAAGAGATTCTCCAAGTCAGTTCTTAGTGTAAAAAAGGTAGCTAAGATAAGGGAAATCCATAATTCCAGTTAAGATTACATGAAACACTGTATGAATTCTATATTCTTTACTTAAAGGAGACTAGAGTGGTAAATGTTTGTTATACAAGGCAGAATACCATTGAAATAGAGAAAGAAACACGTTCGGCAGCTTTGGAAAGCCTTACACTTCACTGAAATGTAGTACTACACTCTATAACACAGTTGAGAGACAATGTTCCCTACTTGCCTCAGTTCATAACAGTGTGTAGGAAGTTGTTTGATAAAGTGGGCAAAGCTTATACTTGGGCCAGAAGGCAGAATATAGGAAACTACATGAAAACATGAATAATTCAGTGAAAATGACTGTAAACAGATGAGAACTTGTTTAGAACAGCTGAAAGAGAATCTCCAAGTCAGTTCTTAGTGTAGAAAAGGTAGCTAAGATAAGGGAAATCCATAATTCCAGTTAAGATCACATGAAACACTATGAATCCTATATTCTTTACTTAAAGGAGACTAGAGTGGTAAATGTGTGTTATACAAGGCAGAATACCATTGAAATAGAGAAAGAAACACGTTCGGGAGCTTTGGAAAGCCTTACACTTCACTGAAATGTAGTACTACACTCTATAACACAATTGAGAGACAATGTTCCCTACTTGCCTCAGTTCATAACAGTGTGTAGGAAGTTGTTTGATAAAGTGGGCAAAGCTTATACTTGGGCCAGAAGGCAGAATATAGGAAACTACATGAAAACATGATTAATTCAGTGAAAATGACTGTAAACAGATGAAAACTTGTTTAGAACAGCTGAAAGAGATTCTCCAAGTCAGTTCTTAGTGTAGAAAAGATAGCTAAGATAAGGGAAATCCATAATTCCAGTTAAGATTACATGAAACACTGTATGAATTCTATATTCTTTACTTAAAGGAGACTAGAGTGGTAAATGTGTGTTATACAAGGCAGAATTCCATTAAAATAGAGAAAGAAACACGTTCCGCAGCTTTTGAAATCCTTACACTTCACTGAAATGTAGTACTACACTCTATAACACAGTTGAGAGACAATGTTCCCTACTTGCCTCAGTTCATAACAGTGTGTAGGAAGTTGTTTGATAAACTGGGCAAAGCTTATACTTGGGCCAGAAGGCAGAATATAGGAAACTACATGAAAACATGAATAATTCAGTGAAAATGACTGTAAACAGATGAGAACTTGTTTAGAACAGCTGAAAGAGAATCTCCAAGTCAGTTCTTAGTGTAGAAAAGGTAGCTAAGATAAGGGAAATCCATAATTCCAGTTAAGATCACATGAAACACTATGAATCCTATATTCTTTACTTAAAGGAGACTAGAGTGGTAAATGTGTGTTATACAAGGCAGAATACCATTGAAATAGAGAAAGAAACACGTTCGGCAGCTTTGGAAAGCGTTACACTTCACTGAAATGTAGTACTACACTCTATAACACAGTTGAGAGACAATGTTCCCGAGCTGCCTCAGTTCATAACAGTGTGTAGGAAGTTGTTTGATAAAGTGGGAAAAGCTTATACTTGGACCAGAAGGCAGAATATAGGAAACTACATGAAAACATGATTAATTCAGTGAAAATGACTGTAAACAGATGAGAACTTGTTTAGAACAGCTGAAAGAGATTCTCCAAGTCAGTTCTTAGTGTAAAAAAGGTAGCTAAGATAAGGGAAATCCATAATTCCAGTTAAGATTACATGAAACACTGTATGAATTCTATATTCTTTACTTAAAGGAGACTAGAGTGGTAAATGTTTGTTATACAAGGCAGAATACCATTGAAATAGAGAAAGAAACACGTTCGGCAGCTTTGGAAAGCCTTACACTTCACTGAAATGTAGTACTACACTCTATAACACAGTTGAGAGACAATGTTCCCTACTTGCCTCAGTTCATAACAGTGTGTAGGAAGTTGTTTGATAAAGTGGGCAAAGCTTATACTTGGGCCAGAAGGCAGAATATAGGAAACTACATGAAAACATGAATAATTCAGTGAAAATGACTGTAAACAGATGAGAACTTGTTTAGAACAGCTGAAAGAGAATCTCCAAGTCAGTTCTTAGTGTAGAAAAGGTAGCTAAGATAAGGGAAATCCATAATTCCAGTTAAGATCACATGAAACACTATGAATCCTATATTCTTTACTTAAAGGAGACTAGAGTGGTAAATGTGTGTTATACAAGGCAGAATACCATTGAAATAGAGAAAGAAACACGTTCGGGAGCTTTGGAAAGCCTTACACTTCACTGAAATGTAGTACTACACTCTATAACACAATTGAGAGACAATGTTCCCTACTTGCCTCAGTTCATAACAGTGTGTAGGAAGTTGTTTGATAAAGTGGGCAAAGCTTATACTTGGGCCAGAAGGCAGAATATAGGAAACTTCATGAAAACATGAATAATTCAGTGAAAATGACTGTAAACAGATGAGAACTTGTTTAGAACAGCTGAAAGAGAATCTCCAAGTCAGTTCTTAGTGTAGAAAAGGTAGCTAAGATAAGGGAAATCCATAATTCCAGTTAAGTTCACATGAAACACTGTATGAATCCTATATTCATAACTTAAAGGAGACTAGAGTGGTAAATGTGTGTTATACAAGGCAGAATACCATTGAAATAGAGAAAGAAACACGTTCGGCAGCTTTGGAAAGCCTTACACTTCACTGAAATGTAGTACTACACTCTATAACACAGTTGAGAGACAATGTTCCCGAGCTGCCTCAGTTCATAACAGTGTGTAGGAAGTTGTTTGATAAAGTGGGAAAAGCTTATACTTGGACCAGAAGGCAGAATATAGGAAACTACATGAAAACATGATTAATTCAGTGAAAATGACTGTAAACAGATGAGAACTTGTTTAGAACAGCTGAAAGAGATTCTCCAAGTCAGTTCTTAGTGTAAAAAAGGTAGCTAAGATAAGGGAAATCCATAATTCCAGTTAAGATTACATGAAACACTGTATGAATTCTATATTCTTTACTTAAAGGAGACTAGAGTGGTAAATGTTTGTTATACAAGGCAGAATACCATTGAAATAGAGAAAGAAACACGTTCGGCAGCTTTGGAAAGCCTTACACTTCACTGAAATGTAGTACTACACTCTATAACACAGTTGAGAGACAATGTTCCCTACTTGCCTCAGTTCATAACAGTGTGTAGGAAGTTGTTTGATAAAGTGGGCAAAGCTTATACTTGGGCCAGAAGGCAGAATATAGGAAACTACATGAAAACATGAATAATTCAGTGAAAATGACTGTAAACAGATGAGAACTTGTTTAGAACAGCTGAAAGAGAATCTCCAAGTCAGTTCTTAGTGTAGAAAAGGTAGCTAAGATAAGGGAAATCCATAATTCCAGTTAAGATCACATGAAACACTATGAATCCTATATTCTTTACTTAAAGGAGACTAGAGTGGTAAATGTGTGTTATACAAGGCAGAATACCATTGAAATAGAGAAAGAAACAGGTTCGGGAGCTTTGGAAAGCCTTACACTTCACTGAAATGTAGTACTACACTCTATAACACAATTGAGAGACAATGTTCCCTACTTGCCTCAGTTCATAACAGTGTGTAGGAAGTTGTTTGATAAAGTGGGCAAAGCTTATACTTGGGCCAGAAGGCAGAATATAGGAAACTACATGAAAACATGATTAATTCAGTGAAAATGACTGTAAACAGATGAAAACTTGTTTAGAACAGCTGAAAGAGATTCTCCAAGTCAGTTCTTAGTGTAGAAAAGATAGCTAAGATAAGGGAAATCCATAATTCCAGTTAAGATTACATGAAACACTGTATGAATTCTATATTCTTTACTTAAAGGAGACTAGAGTGGTAAATGTGTGTTATACAAGGCAGAATTCCATTAAAATAGAGAAAGAAACACGTTCCGCAGCTTTTGAAATCCTTACACTTCACTGAAATGTAGTACTACACTCTATAACACAGTTGAGAGACAATGTTCCCTACTTGCCTCAGTTCATAACAGTGTGTAGGAAGTTGTTTGATAAACTGGGCAAAACTTATACTTGGGCCAGAAGGCAGAATATAGGAAACTACATGAAAACATGAATAATTCAGTGAAAATGACTGTAAACAGATGAGAACTTGTTTAGAACAGCTGAAAGAGAATCTCCAAGTCAGTTCTTAGTGTAGAAAAGGTAGCTAAGATAAGGGAAATCCATAATTCCAGTTAAGATCACATGAAACACTATGAATCCTATATTCTTTACTTAAAGGAGACTAGAGTGGTAAATGTGTGTTATACAAGGCAGAATACCATTGAAATAGAGAAAGAAACACGTTCGGCAGCTTTGGAAAGCGTTACACTTCACTGAAATGTAGTACTACACTCTATAACACAGTTGAGAGACAATGTTCCCGAGCTGCCTCAGTTCATAACAGTGTGTAGGAAGTTGTTTGATAAAGTGGGAAAAGCTTATACTTGGACCAGAAGGCAGAATATAGGAAACTACATGAAAACATGATTAATTCAGTGAAAATGACTGTAAACAGATGAGAACTTGTTTAGAACAGCTGAAAGAGATTCTCCAAGTCAGTTCTTAGTGTAAAAAAGGTAGCTAAGATAAGGGAAATCCATAATTCCAGTTAAGATTACATGAAACACTGTATGAATTCTATATTCTTTACTTAAAGGAGACTAGAGTGGTAAATGTTTGTTATACAAGGCAGAATACCATTGAAATAGAGAAAGAAACACGTTCGGCAGCTTTGGAAAGCCTTACACTTCACTGAAATGTAGTACTACACTCTATAACACAGTTGAGAGACAATGTTCCCTACTTGCCTCAGTTCATAACAGTGTGTAGGAAGTTGTTTGATAAAGTGGGCAAAGCTTATACTTGGGCCAGAAGGCAGAATATAGGAAACTACATGAAAACATGAATAATTCAGTGAAAATGACTGTAAACAGATGAGAACTTGTTTAGAACAGCTGAAAGAGAATCTCCAAGTCAGTTCTTAGTGTAGAAAAGGTAGCTAAGATAAGGGAAATCCATAATTCCAGTTAAGATCACATGAAACACTATGAATCCTATATTCTTTACTTAAAGGAGACTAGAGTGGTAAATGTGTGTTATACAAGGCAGAATACCATTGAAATAGAGAAAGAAACACGTTCGGGAGCTTTGGAAAGCCTTACACTTCACTGAAATGTAGTACTACACTCTATAACACAATTGAGAGACAATGTTCCCTACTTGCCTCAGTTCATAACAGTGTGTAGGAAGTTGTTTGATAAAGTGGGCAAAGCTTATACTTGGGCCAGAAGGCAGAATATAGGAAACTTCATGAAAACATGAATAATTCAGTGAAAATGACTGTAAACAGATGAGAACTTGTTTAGAACAGCTGAAAGAGAATCTCCAAGTCAGTTCTTAGTGTAGAAAAGGTAGCTAAGATAAGGGAAATCCATAATTCCAGTTAAGTTCACATGAAACACTGTATGAATCCTATATTCATAACTTAAAGGAGACTAGAGTGGTAAATGTGTGTTATACAAGGCAGAATACCATTGAAATAGAGAAAGAAACACGTTCGGCAGCTTTGGAAAGCCTTACACTTCACTGAAATGTAGTACTACACTCTATAACACAGTTGAGAGACAATGTTCCCGAGCTGCCTCAGTTCATAACAGTGTGTAGGAAGTTGTTTGATAAAGTGGGAAAAGCTTATACTTGGACCAGAAGGCAGAATATAGGAAACTACATGAAAACATGATTAATTCAGTGAAAATGACTGTAAACAGATGAGAACTTGTTTAGAACAGCTGAAAGAGATTCTCCAAGTCAGTTCTTAGTGTAAAAAAGGTAGCTAAGATAAGGGAAATCCATAATTCCAGTTAAGATTACATGAAACACTGTATGAATTCTATATTCTTTACTTAAAGGAGACTAGAGTGGTAAATGTTTGTTATACAAGGCAGAATACCATTGAAATAGAGAAAGAAACACGTTCGGCATCTTTGGAAAGCCTTACACTTCACTGAAATGTAGTACTACACTCTATAACACAGTTGAGAGACAATGTTCCCTACTTGCCTCAGTTCATAACAGTGTGTAGGAAGTTGTTTGATAAAGTGGGCAAAGCTCATACTTGGGCCAGAAGGCAGAATATAGGAAACTACATGAAAACATGAATAATTCAGTGAAAATGACTGTAAACAGATGAGAACTTGTTTAGAACAGCTGAAAGAGAATCTCCAAGTCAGTTCTTAGTGTAGAAAAGGTAGCTAAGATAAGGGAAATCCATAATTCCAGTTAAGATCACATGAAACACTATGAATCCTATATTCTTTACTTAAAGGAGACTAGAGTGTTAAATGTGTGTTATACAAGGCAGAATACCATTGAAATAGAGAAAGAAACACGTTCGGGAGCTTTGGAAAGCCTTACACTTCACTGAAATGTAGTACTACACTCTATAACACAATTGAGAGACAATGTTCCCTACTTGCCTCAGTTCATAACAGTGTGTAGGAAGTTGTTTGATAAAGTGGGCAAAGCTTATACTTGGGCCAGAAGGCAGAATATAGGAAACTACATGAAAACATGATTAATTCAGTGAAAATGACTGTAAACAGATGAGAACTTGTTTAGAACAGCTGAAAGAGATTCTCCAAGTCAGTTCTTAGTGTAGAAAAGATAGCTAAGATAAGGGAAATCCATAATTCCAGTTAAGATTACATGAAACACTGTATGAATTCTATATTCTTTACTTAAAGGAGACTAGAGTGGTAAATGTGTGTTATACAAGGCAGAATTCCATTAAAATAGAGAAAGAAACACGTTCCGCAGCTTTTGAAATCCTTACACTTCACTGAAATGTAGTACTACACTCTATAACACAGTTGAGAGACAATGTTCCCTACTTGCCTCAGTTCATAACAGTGTGTAGGAAGTTGTTTGATAAAGTGGGCAAAGCTTATACTTGGGCCAGAAGGCAGAATATAGGAAACTACATGAAAACATGAATAATTCAGTGAAAATGACTGTAAACAGATGAGAACTTGTTTAGAACAGCTGAAAGAGAATCTCCAAGTCAGTTCTTAGTGTAGAAAAGGTAGCTAAGATAAGGGAAATCCATAATTCCAGTTAAGATCACATGAAACACTATGAATCCTATATTCTTTACTTAAAGGAGACTAGAGTGGTAAATGTGTGTTATACAAGGCAGAATACCATTGAAATAGAGAAAGAAACACGTTCGGCAGCTTTGGAAAGCGTTACACTTCACTGAAATGTAGTACTACACTCTATAACACAGTTGAGAGACAATGTTCCCGAGCTGCCTCAGTTCATAACAGTGTGTAGGAAGTTGTTTGATAAAGTGGGAAAAGCTTATACTTGGACCAGAAGGCAGAATATAGGAAACTACATGAAAACATGATTAATTCAGTGAAAATGACTGTAAACAGATGAGAACTTGTTTAGAACAGCTGAAAGAGATTCTCCAAGTCAGTTCTTAGTGTAAAAAAGGTAGCTAAGATAAGGGAAATCCATAATTCGAGTTAAGATTACATGAAACACTGTATGAATTCTATATTCTTTACTTAAAGGAGACTAGAGTGGTAAATGTTTGTTATACAAGGCAGAATACCATTGAAATAGAGAAAGAAACACGTTCGGCAGCTTTGGAAAGCGTTACACTTCACTAAAATGTAGTACTACACTCTATAACACAGTTGAGAGACAATGTTCCCTACTTGCCTCAGTTCATAACAGTGTGTAGGAAGTTGTTTGATAAAGTGGGCAAAGCTTATACTTGGGCCAGAAGGCAGAATATAGGAAACTACATGAAAACATGAATAATTCAGTGAAAATGACTGTAAACAGATGAGAACTTGTTTAGAACAGCTGAAAGAGAATCTCCAAGTCAGTTCTTAGTGTAGAAAAGGTAGCTAAGATAAGGGAAATCCATAATTCCAGTTAAGATCACATGAAACACTATGAATCCTATATTCTTTACTTAAAGGAGACTAGAGTGGTAAATGTGTGTTATACAAGGCAGAATACCATTGAAATAGAGAAAGAAACACGTTCGGGAGCTTTGGAAAGCCTTACACTTCACTGAAATGTAGTACTACACTCTATAACACAATTGAGAGACAATGTTCCCTACTTGCCTCAGTTCATAACAGTGTGTAGGAAGTTGTTTGATAAAGTGGGCAAAGCTTATACTTGGGCCAGAAGGCAGAATATAGGAAACTTCATGAAAACATGAATAATTCAGTGAAAATGACTGTAAACAGATGAGAACTTGTTTAGAACAGCTGAAAGAGAATCTCCAAGTCAGTTCTTAGTGTAGAAAAGGTAGCTAAGATAAGGGAAATCCATAATTCCAGTTAAGTTCACAAGAAACACTGTATGAATCCTATATTCATAACTTAAAGGAGACTAGAGTGGTAAATGTGTGTTATACAAGGCAGAATACCATTGAAATAGAGAAAGAAACACGTTCGGCAGCTTTGGAAAGCCTTACACTTCACTGAAATGTAGTACTACACTCTATAACACAGTTGAGAGACAATGTTCCCTACTTGCCTCAGTTCATAACAGTGTGTAGGAAGTTGTTTGATAAAGTGGGCAAAGCTTATACTTGGGCCAGAAGGCAGAATATAGGAAACTACATGAAAACATGAATAATTCAGTGAAAATGACTGTAAACAGATGAGAACTTGTTTAGAACAGCTGAAAGAGAATCTCCAAGTCAGTTCTTAGTGTAGAAAAGGTAGCTAAGATAAGGGAAATCCATAATTCCAGTTAAGATCACATGAAACACTATGAATCCTATATTCTTTACTTAAAGGAGACTAGAGTGGTAAATGTGTGTTATACAAGGCAGAATACCATTGAAATAGAGAAAGAAACACGTTCGGGAGCTTTGGAAAGCCTTACACTTCACTGAAATGTAGTACTACACTCTATAACACAATTGAGAGACAATGTTCCCTACTTGCCTCAGTTCATAACAGTGTGTAGGAAGTTGTTTGATAAAGTGGGCAAAGCTTATACTTGGGCCAGAAGGCAGAATATAGGAAACTACATGAAAACATGATTAATTCAGTGAAAATGACTGTAAACAGATGAGAACTTGTTTAGAACAGCTGAAAGAGATTCTCCAAGTCAGTTCTTAGTGTAGAAAAGATAGCTAAGATAAGGGAAATCCATAATTCCAGTTAAGATTACATGAAACACTGTATGAATTCTATATTCTTTACTTAAAGGAGACTAGAGTGGTAAATGTGTGTTATACAAGGCAGAATTCCATTAAAATAGAGAAAGAAACACGTTCCGCAGCTTTTGAAATCCTTACACTTCACTGAAATGTAGTACTACACTCTATAACACAGTTGAGAGACAATGTTCCCTACTTGCCTCAGTTCATAACAGTGTGTAGGAAGTTGTTTGATAAAGTGGGCAAAGCTTATACTTGGGCCAGAAGGCAGAATATAGGAAACTACATGAAAACATGAATAATTCAGTGAAAATGACTGTAAACAGATGAGAACTTGTTTAGAACAGCTGAAAGAGAATCTCCAAGTCAGTTCTTAGTGTAGAAAAGGTAGCTAAGATAAGGGAAATCCATAATTCCAGTTAAGATCACATGAAACACTATGAATCCTATATTCTTTACTTAAAGGAGACTAGAGTGGTAAATGTGTGTTATACAAGGCAGAATACCATTGAAATAGAGAAAGAAACACGTTCGGCAGCTTTGGAAAGCGTTACACTTCACTGAAATGTAGTACTACACTCTATAACACAGTTGAGAGACAATGTTCCCGAGCTGCCTCAGTTCATAACAGTGTGTAGGAAGTTGTTTGATAAAGTGGGAAAAGCTTATACTTGGACCAGAAGGCAGAATATAGGAAACTACATGAAAACATGATTAATTCAGTGAAAATGACTGTAAACAGATGAGAACTTGTTTAGAACAGCTGAAAGAGATTCTCCAAGTCAGTTCTTAGTGTAAAAAAGGTAGCTAAGATAAGGGAAATCCATAATTCGAGTTAAGATTACATGAAACACTGTATGAATTCTATATTCTTTACTTAAAGGAGACTAGAGTGGTAAATGTTTGTTATACAAGGCAGAATACCATTGAAATAGAGAAAGAAACACGTTCGGCAGCTTTGGAAAGCGTTACACTTCACTGAAATGTACTACTACACTCTATAACACAGTTGAGAGACAATGTTCCCTACTTGCCTCAGTTCATAACAGTGTGTAGGAATTTGTTTGATAAAGTGGGCAAAGCTTATACTTGGGCCAGAAGGCAGAATATAGGAAACTACATGAAAACATGAATAATTCAGTGAAAATGACTGTAAACAGATGAGAACTTGTTTAGAACAGCTGAAAGAGAATCTCCAAGTCAGTTCTTAGTGTAGAAAAGGTAGCTAAGATAAGGGAAATCCATAATTCCAGTTAAGATCACATGAAACACTATGAATCCTATATTCTTTACTTAAAGGAGACTAGAGTGGTAAATGTGTGTTATACAAGGCAGAATACCATTGAAATAGAGAAAGAAACACGTTCGGGAGCTTTGGAAAGCCTTACACTTCACTGAAATGTAGTACTACACTCTATAACACAATTGAGAGACAATGTTCCCTACTTGCCTCAGTTCATAACAGTGTGTAGGAAGTTGTTTGATAAAGTGGGCAAAGCTTATACTTGGGCCAGAAGGCAGAATATAGGAAACTACATGAAAACATGATTAATTCAGTGAAAATGACTGTAAACAGATGAGAACTTGTTTAGAACAGCTGAAAGAGATTCTCCAAGTCAGTTCTTAGTGTAGAAAAGATAGCTAAGATAAGGGAAATCCATAATTCCAGTTAAGATTACATGAAACACTGTATGAATTCTATATTCTTTACTTAAAGGAGACTAGAGTGGTAAATGTGTGTTATACAAGGCAGAATTCCATTAAAATAGAGAAAGAAACACGTTCCGCAGCTTTTGAAATCCTTAAACTTCAATGAAATGTAGTACTACACTCTATAACACAGTTGAGAGACAATGTTCCCTACTTGCCTCAGTTCATAACAGTGTGTAGGAAGTTGTTTGATAAACTGGGCAAAGCTTATACTTGGGCCAGAAGGCAGAATATAGGAAACTACATGAAAACATGAATAATTCAGTGAAAATGACTGTAAACAGATGAGAACTTGTTTAGAACAGCTGAAAGAGAATCTCCAAGTCAGTTCTTAGTGTAGAAAAGGTAGCTAAGATAAGGGAAATCCATAATTCCAGTTAAGATCACATGAAACACTATGAATCCTATATTCTTTACTTAAAGGAGACTAGAGTGGTAAATGTGTGTTATACAAGGCAGAATACCATTGAAATAGAGAAAGAAACACGTTCGGCAGCTTTGGAAAGCGTTACACTTCACTGAAATGTAGTACTACACTCTATAACACAGTTGAGAGACAATGTTCCCGAGCTGCCTCAGTTCATAACAGTGTGTAGGAAGTTGTTTGATAAAGTGGGAAAAGCTTATACTTGGACCAGAAGGCAGAATATAGGAAACTACATGAAAACATGATTAATTCAGTGAAAATGACTGTAAACAGATGAGAACTTGTTTAGAACAGCTGAAAGAGATTCTCCAAGTCAGTTCTTAGTGTAAAAAAGGTAGCTAAGATAAGGGAAATCCATAATTCCAGTTAAGATTACATGAAACACTGTATGAATTCTATATTCTTTACTTAAAGGAGACTAGAGTGGTAAATGTTTGTTATACAAGGCAGAATACCATTGAAATAGAGAAAGAAACACGTTCGGCAGCTTTGGAAAGCCTTACACTTCACTGAAATGTAGTACTACACTCTATAACACAGTTGAGAGACAATGTTCCCTACTTGCCTCAGTTCATAACAGTGTGTAGGAAGTTGTTTGATAAAGTGGGCAAAGCTTATACTTGGGCCAGAAGGCAGAATATAGGAAACTACATGAAAACATGAATAATTCAGTGAAAATGACTGTAAACAGATGAGAACTTGTTTAGAACAGCTGAAAGAGAATCTCCAAGTCAGTTCTTAGTGTAGAAAAGGTAGCTAAGATAAGGGAAATCCATAATTCCAGTTAAGATCACATGAAACACTATGAATCCTATATTCTTTACTTAAAGGAGACTAGAGTGGTAAATGTGTGTTATACAAGGCAGAATACCATTGAAATAGAGAAAGAAACACGTTCGGGAGCTTTGGAAAGCCTTACACTTCACTGAAATGTAGTACTACACTCTATAACACAATTGAGAGACAATGTTCCCGAGCTGCCTCAGTTCATAACAGTGTGTAGGAAGTTGTTTGATAAAGTGGGAAAAGCTTATACTTGGACCAGAAGGCAGAATATAGGAAACTACATGAAAACATGATTAATTCAGTGAAAATGACTGTAAACAGATGAGAACTTGTTTAGAACAGCTGAAAGAGATTCTCCAAGTCAGTTCTTAGTGTAAAAAAGGTAGCTAAGATAAGGGAAATCCATAATTCCAGTTAAGATTACATGAAACACTGTATGAATTCTATATTCTTTACTTAAAGGAGACTAGAGTGGTAAATGTTTGTTATACAAGGCAGAATACCATTGAAATAGAGAAAGAAACACGTTCGGCAGCTTTGGAAAGCCTTACACTTCACTGAAATGTAGTACTACACTCTATAACACAGTTGAGAGACAATGTTCCCTACTTGCCTCAGTTCATAACAGTGTGTAGGAAGTTGTTTGATAAAGTGGGCAAAGCTTATACTTGGGCCAGAAGGCAGAATATAGGAAACTACATGAAAACATGAATAATTCAGTGAAAATGACTGTAAACAGATGAGAACTTGTTTAGAACAGCTGAAAGAGAATCTCCAAGTCAGTTCTTAGTGTAGAAAAGGTAGCTAAGATAAGGGAAATCCATAATTCCAGTTAAGATCACATGAAACACTATGAATCCTATATTCTTTACTTAAAGGAGACTAGAGTGGTAAATGTGTGTTATACAAGGCAGAATACCATTGAAATAGAGAAAGAAACACGTTCGGGAGCTTTGGAAAGCCTTACACTTCACTGAAATGTAGTACTACACTCTATAACACAATTGAGAGACAATGTTCCCTACTTGCCTCAGTTCATAACAGTGTGTAGGAAGTTGTTTGATAAAGTGGGCAAAGCTTATACTTGGGCCAGAAGGCAGAATATAGGAAACTACATGAAAACATGATTAATTCAGTGAAAATGACTGTAAACAGATGAAAACTTGTTTAGAACAGCTGAAAGAGATTCTCCAAGTCAGTTCTTAGTGTAGAAAAGATAGCTAAGATAAGGGAAATCCATAATTCCAGTTAAGATTACATGAAACACTGTATGAATTCTATATTCTTTACTTAAAGGAGACTAGAGTGGTAAATGTGTGTTATACAAGGCAGAATTCCATTAAAATAGAGAAAGAAACACGTTCCGCAGCTTTTGAAATCCTTACACTTCACTGAAATGTAGTACTACACTCTATAACACAGTTGAGAGACAATGTTCCCTACTTGCCTCAGTTCATAACAGTGTGTAGGAAGTTGTTTGATAAACTGGGCAAAGCTTATACTTGGGCCAGAAGGCAGAATATAGGAAACTACATGAAAACATGAATAATTCAGTGAAAATGACTGTAAACAGATGAGAACTTGTTTAGAACAGCTGAAAGAGAATCTCCAAGTCAGTTCTTAGTGTAGAAAAGGTAGCTAAGATAAGGGAAATCCATAATTCCAGTTAAGATCACATGAAACACTATGAATCCTATATTCTTTACTTAAAGGAGACTAGAGTGGTAAATGTGTGTTATACAAGGCAGAATACCATTGAAATAGAGAAAGAAACACGTTCGGCAGCTTTGGAAAGCCTTACACTTCACTGAAATGTAGTACTACACTCTATAACACAGTTGAGAGACAATGTTCCCGAGCTGCCTCAGTTCATAACAGTGTGTAGGAAGTTGTTTGATAAAGTGGGAAAAGCTTATACTTGGACCAGAAGGCAGAATATAGGAAACTACATGAAAACATGATTAATTCAGTGAAAATGACTGTAAACAGATGAGAACTTGTTTAGAACAGCTGAAAGAGATTCTCCAAGTCAGTTCTTAGTGTAAAAAAGGTAGCTAAGATAAGGGAAATCCATAATTCCAGTTAAGATTACATGAAACACTGTATGAATTCTATATTCTTTACTTAAAGGAGACTAGAGTGGTAAATGTTTGTTATACAAGGCAGAATACCATTGAAATAGAGAAAGAAACACGTTCGGCAGCTTTGGAAAGCGTTACACTTCACTGAAATGTAGTACTACACTCTATAACACAGTTGAGAGACAATGTTCCCTACTTGCCTCAGTTCATAACAGTGTGTAGGAAGTTGTTTGATAAAGTGGGCAAAGCTTATACTTGGGCCAGAAGGCAGAATATAGGAAACTACATGAAAACATGAATAATTCAGTGAAAATGACTGTAAACAGATGAGAACTTGTTTAGAACAGCTGAAAGAGAATCTCCAAGTCAGTTCTTAGTGTAGAAAAGGTAGCTAAGATAAGGGAAATCCATAATTCCAGTTAAGATCACATGAAACACTATGAATCCTATATTCTTTACTTAAAGGAGACTAGAGTGGTAAATGTGTGTTATACAAGGCAGAATACCATTGAAATAGAGAAAGAAACACGTTCGGGAGCTTTGGAAAGCCTTACACTTCACTGAAATGTAGTACTACACTCTATAACACAATTGAGAGACAATGTTCCCTACTTGCCTCAGTTCATAACAGTGTGTAGGAAGTTGTTTGATAAAGTGGGCAAAGCTTATACTTGGGCCAGAAGGCAGAATATAGGAAACTACATGAAAACATGATTAATTCAGTGAAAATGACTGTAAACAGATGAGAACTTGTTTAGAACAGCTGAAAGAGATTCTCCAAGTCAGTTCTTAGTGTAGAAAAGATAGCTAAGATAAGGGAAATCCATAATTCCAGTTAAGATTACATGAAACACTGTATGAATTCTATATTCTTTACTTAAAGGAGACTAGAGTGGTAAATGTGTGTTATACAAGGCAGAATTCCATTAAAATAGAGAAAGAAACACGTTCCGCAGCTTTTGAAATCCTTAAACTTCAATGAAATGTAGTACTACACTCTATAACACAGTTGAGAGACAATGTTCCCTACTTGCCTCAGTTCATAACAGTGTGTAGGAAGTTGTTTGATAAACTGGGCAAAGCTTATACTTGGGCCAGAAGGCAGAATATAGGAAACTACATGAAAACATGAATAATTCAGTGAAAATGACTGTAAACAGATGAGAACTTGTTTAGAACAGCTGAAAGAGAATCTCCAAGTCAGTTCTTAGTGTAGAAAAGGTAGCTAAGATAAGGGAAATCCATAATTCCAGTTAAGATCACATGAAACACTATGAATCCTATATTCTTTACTTAAAGGAGACTAGAGTGGTAAATGTGTGTTATACAAGGCAGAATACCATTGAAATAGAGAAAGAAACACGTTCGGCAGCTTTGGAAAGCGTTACACTTCACTGAAATGTAGTACTACACTCTATAACACAGTTGAGAGACAATGTTCCCGAGCTGCCTCAGTTCATAACAGTGTGTAGGAAGTTGTTTGATAAAGTGGGAAAAGCTTATACTTGGACCAGAAGGCAGAATATAGGAAACTACATGAAAACATGATTAATTCAGTGAAAATGACTGTAAACAGATGAGAACTTGTTTAGAACAGCTGAAAGAGATTCTCCAAGTCAGTTCTTAGTGTAAAAAAGGTAGCTAAGATAAGGGAAATCCATAATTCCAGTTAAGATTACATGAAACACTGTATGAATTCTATATTCTTTACTTAAAGGAGACTAGAGTGGTAAATGTTTGTTATACAAGGCAGAATACCATTGAAATAGAGAAAGAAACACGTTCGGCAGCTTTGGAAAGCCTTACACTTCACTGAAATGTAGTACTACACTCTATAACACAGTTGAGAGACAATGTTCCCTACTTGCCTCAGTTCATAACAGTGTGTAGGAAGTTGTTTGATAAAGTGGGCAAAGCTTATACTTGGGCCAGAAGGCAGAATATAGGAAACTACATGAAAACATGAATAATTCAGTGAAAATGACTGTAAACAGATGAGAACTTGTTTAGAACAGCTGAAAGAGAATCTCCAAGTCAGTTCTTAGTGTAGAAAAGGTAGCTAAGATAAGGGAAATCCATAATTCCAGTTAAGATCACATGAAACACTATGAATCCTATATTCTTTACTTAAAGGAGACTAGAGTGGTAAATGTGTGTTATACAAGGCAGAATACCATTGAAATAGAGAAAGAAACACGTTCGGGAGCTTTGGAAAGCCTTACACTTCACTGAAATGTAGTACTACACTCTATAACACAATTGAGAGACAATGTTCCCGAGCTGCCTCAGTTCATAACAGTGTGTAGGAAGTTGTTTGATAAAGTGGGAAAAGCTTATACTTGGACCAGAAGGCAGAATATAGGAAACTACATGAAAACATGATTAATTCAGTGAAAATGACTGTAAACAGATGAGAACTTGTTTAGAACAGCTGAAAGAGATTCTCCAAGTCAGTTCTTAGTGTAAAAAAGGTAGCTAAGATAAGGGAAATCCATAATTCCAGTTAAGATTACATGAAACACTGTATGAATTCTATATTCTTTACTTAAAGGAGACTAGAGTGGTAAATGTTTGTTATACAAGGCAGAATACCATTGAAATAGAGAAAGAAACACGTTCGGCAGCTTTGGAAAGCCTTACACTTCACTGAAATGTAGTACTACACTCTATAACACAGTTGAGAGACAATGTTCCCTACTTGCCTCAGTTCATAACAGTGTGTAGGAAGTTGTTTGATAAAGTGGGCAAAGCTTATACTTGGGCCAGAAGGCAGAATATAGGAAACTACATGAAAACATGAATAATTCAGTGAAAATGACTGTAAACAGATGAGAACTTGTTTAGAACAGCTGAAAGAGAATCTCCAAGTCAGTTCTTAGTGTAGAAAAGGTAGCTAAGATAAGGGAAATCCATAATTCCAGTTAAGATCACATGAAACACTATGAATCCTATATTCTTTACTTAAAGGAGACTAGAGTGGTAAATGTGTGTTATACAAGGCAGAATACCATTGAAATAGAGAAAGAAACACGTTCGGGAGCTTTGGAAAGCCTTACACTTCACTGAAATGTAGTACTACACTCTATAACACAATTGAGAGACAATGTTCCCTACTTGCCTCAGTTCATAACAGTGTGTAGGAAGTTGTTTGATAAAGTGGGCAAAGCTTATACTTGGGCCAGAAGGCAGAATATAGGAAACTACATGAAAACATGATTAATTCAGTGAAAATGACTGTAAACAGATGAAAACTTGTTTAGAACAGCTGAAAGAGATTCTCCAAGTCAGTTCTTAGTGTAGAAAAGATAGCTAAGATAAGGGAAATCCATAATTCCAGTTAAGATTACATGAAACACTGTATGAATTCTATATTCTTTACTTAAAGGAGACTAGAGTGGTAAATGTGTGTTATACAAGGCAGAATTCCATTAAAATAGAGAAAGAAACACGTTCCGCAGCTTTTGAAATCCTTACACTTCACTGAAATGTAGTACTACACTCTATAACACAGTTGAGAGACAATGTTCCCTACTTGCCTCAGTTCATAACAGTGTGTAGGAAGTTGTTTGATAAACTGGGCAAAGCTTATACTTGGGCCAGAAGGCAGAATATAGGAAACTACATGAAAACATGAATAATTCAGTGAAAATGACTGTAAACAGATGAGAACTTGTTTAGAACAGCTGAAAGAGAATCTCCAAGTCAGTTCTTAGTGTAGAAAAGGTAGCTAAGATAAGGGAAATCCATAATTCCAGTTAAGATCACATGAAACACTATGAATCCTATATTCTTTACTTAAAGGAGACTAGAGTGGTAAATGTGTGTTATACAAGGCAGAATACCATTGAAATAGAGAAAGAAACACGTTCGGCAGCTTTGGAAAGCGTTACACTTCACTGAAATGTAGTACTACACTCTATAACACAGTTGAGGGACAATGTTCCCGAGCTGCCTCAGTTCATAACAGTGTGTAGGAAGTTGTTTGATAAAGTGGGAAAAGCTTATACTTGGACCAGAAGGCAGAATATAGGAAACTACATGAAAACATGATTAATTCAGTGAAAATGACTGTAAACAGATGAGAACTTGTTTAGAACAGCTGAAAGAGATTCTCCAAGTCAGTTCTTAGTGTAAAAAAGGTAGCTAAGATAAGGGAAATCCATAATTCCAGTTAAGATTACATGAAACACTGTATGAATTCTATATTCTTTACTTAAAGGAGACTAGAGTGGTAAATGTTTGTTATACAAGGCAGAATACCATTGAAATAGAGAAAGAAACAGGTTCGGCAGCTTTGGAAAGCCTTACACTTCACTGAAATGTAGTACTACACTCTATAACACAGTTGAGAGACAATGTTCCCTACTTGCCTCAGTTCATAACAGTGTGTAGGAAGTTGTTTGATAAAGTGGGCAAAGCTTATACTTGGGCCAGAAGGCAGAATATAGGAAACTACATGAAAACATGAATAATTCAGTGAAAATGACTGTAAACAGATGAGAACTTGTTTAGAACAGCTGAAAGAGAATCTCCAAGTCAGTTCTTAGTGTAGAAAAGGTAGCTAAGATAAGGGAAATCCATAATTCCAGTTAAGATCACATGAAACACTATGAATCCTATATACTTTACTTAAAGGAGACTAGAGTGGTAAATGTGTGTTATACAAGGCAGAATACCATTGAAATAGAGAAAGAAACACGTTCGGGAGCTTTGGAAAGCCTTACACTTCACTGAAATGTAGTACTACACTCTATAACACAATTGAGAGACAATGTTCCCTACTTGCCTCAGTTCATAACAGTGTGTAGGAAGTTGTTTGATAAAGTGGGCAAAGCTTATACTTGGGCCAGAAGGCAGAATATAGGAAACTTCATGAAAACATGAATAATTCAGTGAAAATGACTGTAAACAGATGAGAACTTGTTTAGAACAGCTGAAAGAGAATCTCCAAGTCAGTTCTTAGTGTAGAAAAGGTAGCTAAGATAAGGGAAATCCATAATTCCAGTTAAGTTCACATGAAACACTGTATGAATCCTATATTCATAACTTAAAGGAGACTAGAGTGGTAAATGTGTGTTATACAAGGCAGAATACCATTGAAATAGAGAAAGAAACACGTTCGGCAGCTTTGGAAAGCGTTACACTTCACTGAAATGTAGTACTACACTCTATAACACAGTTGAGAGACAATGTTCCCGAGCTGCCTCAGTTCATAACAGTGTGTAGGAAGTTGTTTGATAAAGTGGGAAAAGCTTATACTTGGACCAGAAGGCAGAATATAGGAAACTACATGAAAACATGATTAATTCAGTGAAAATGACTGTAAACAGATGAGAACTTGTTTAGAACAGCTGAAAGAGATTCTCCAAGTCAGTTCTTAGTGTAAAAAAGGTAGCTAAGATAAGGGAAATCCATAATTCCCGTTAAGATTACATGAAACACTGTATGAATTCTATATTCTTTACTTAAAGGAGACTAGAGTGGTAAATGTTTGTTATACAAGGCAGAATACCATTGAAATAGAGAAAGAAACACGTTCGGCAGCTTTGGAAAGCCTTACACTTCACTGAAATGTAGTACTACACTCTATAACACAGTTGAGAGACAATGTTCCCTACTTGCCTCAGTTCATAACAGTGTGTAGGAAGTTGTTTGATAAAGTGGGCAAAGCTTATACTTGGGCCAGAAGGCAGAATATAGGAAACTACATGAAAACATGAATAATTCAGTGAAAATGACTGTAAACAGATGAGAACTTGTTTAGAACAGCTGAAAGAGAATCTCCAAGTCAGTTCTTAGTGTAGAAAAGGTAGCTAAGATAAGGGAAATCCATAATTCCAGTTAAGATCACATGAAACACTATGAATCCTATATTCTTTACTTAAAGGAGACTAGAGTGGTAAATGTGTGTTATACAAGGCAGAATACCATTGAAATAGAGAAAGAAACACGTTCGGGAGCTTTGGAAAGCCTTACACTTCACTGAAATGTAGTACTACACTCTATAACACAATTGAGAGACAATGTTCCCGAGCTGCCTCAGTTCATAACAGTGTGTAGGAAGTTGTTTGATAAAGTGGGAAAAGCTTATACTTGGACCAGAAGGCAGAATATAGGAAACTACATGAAAACATGATTAATTCAGTGAAAATGACTGTAAACAGATGAGAACTTGTTTAGAACAGCTGAAAGAGATTCTCCAAGTCAGTTCTTAGTGTAAAAAAGGTAGCTAAGATAAGGGAAATCCATAATTCCAGTTAAGATTACATGAAACACTGTATGAATTCTATATTCTTTACTTAAAGGAGACTAGAGTGGTAAATGTTTGTTATACAAGGCAGAATACCATTGAAATAGAGAAAGAAACACGTTCGGCAGCTTTGGAAAGCCTTACACTTCACTGAAATGTAGTACTACACTCTATAACACAGTTGAGAGACAATGTTCCCTACTTGCCTCAGTTCATAACAGTGTGTAGGAAGTTGTTTGATAAAGTGGGCAAAGCTTATACTTGGGCCAGAAGGCAGAATATAGGAAACTACATGAAAACATGAATAATTCAGTGAAAATGACTGTAAACAGATGAGAACTTGTTTAGAACAGCTGAAAGAGAATCTCCAAGTCAGTTCTTAGTGTAGAAAAGGTAGCTAAGATAAGGGAAATCCATAATTCCAGTTAAGATCACATGAAACACTATGAATCCTATATTCTTTACTTAAAGGAGACTAGAGTGGTAAATGTGTGTTATACAAGGCAGAATACCATTGAAATAGAGAAAGAAACACGTTTGGGAGCTTTGGAAAGCCTTACACTTCACTGAAATGTAGTACTACACTCTATAACACAATTGAGAGACAATGTTCCCTACTTGCCTCAGTTCATAACAGTGTGTAGGAAGTTGTTTGATAAAGTGGGCAAAGCTTATACTTGGGCCAGAAGGCAGAATATAGGAAACTACATGAAAACATGATTAATTCAGTGAAAATGACTGTAAACAGATGAAAACTTGTTTAGAACAGCTGAAAGAGATTCTCCAAGTCAGTTCTTAGTGTAGAAAAGATAGCTAAGATAAGGGAAATCCATAATTCCAGTTAAGATTACATGAAACACTGTATGAATTCTATATTCTTTACTTAAAGGAGACTAGAGTGGTAAATGTGTGTTATACAAGGCAGAATTCCATTAAAATAGAGAAAGAAACACGTTCCGCAGCTTTTGAAATCCTTACACTTCACTGAAATGTAGTACTACACTCTATAACACAGTTGAGAGACAATGTTCCCTACTTGCCTCAGTTCATAACAGTGTGTAGGAAGTTGTTTGATAAACTGGGCAAAGCTTATACTTGGGCCAGAAGGCAGAATATAGGAAACTACATGAAAACATGAATAATTCAGTTAAAATGACTGTAAACAGATGAGAACTTGTTTAGAACAGCTGAAAGAGAATCTCCAAGTCAGTTCTTAGTGTAGAAAAGGTAGCTAAGATAAGGGAAATCCATAATTCCAGTTAAGATCACATGAAACACTATGAATCCTATATTCTTTACTTAAAGGAGACTAGAGTGGTAAATGTGTGTTATACAAGGCAGAATACCATTGAAATAGAGAAAGAAACACGTTCGGCAGCTTTGGAAAGCCTTACACTTCACTGAAATGTAGTACTACACTCTATAACACAGTTGAGAGACAATGTTCCCGAGCTGCCTCAGTTCATAACAGTGTGTAGGAAGTTGTTTGATAAAGTGGGAAAAGCTTATACTTGGACCAGAAGGCAGAATATAGGAAACTACATGAAAACATGATTAATTCAGTGAAAATGACTGTAAACAGATGAGAACTTGTTTAGAACAGCTGAAAGAGATTCTCCAAGTCAGTTCTTAGTGTAAAAAAGGTAGCTAAGATAAGGGAAATCCATAATTCCAGTTAAGATTACATGAAACACTGTATGAATTCTATATTCTTTACTTAAAGGAGACTAGAGTGGTAAATGTTTGTTATACAAGGCAGAATACCATTGAAATAGAGAAAGAAACACGTTCGGCAGCTTTGGAAAGCGTTACACTTCACTGAAATGTAGTACTACACTCTATAACACAGTTGAGAGACAATGTTCCCTACTTGCCTCAGTTCATAACAGTGTGTAGGAAGTTGTTTGATAAAGTGGGCAAAGCTTATACTTGGGCCAGAAGGCAGAATATAGGAAACTACATGAAAACATGAATAATTCAGTGAAAATGACTGTAAACAGATGAGAACTTGTTTAGAACAGCTGAAAGAGAATCTCCAAGTCAGTTCTTAGTGTAGAAAAGGTACCTAAGATAAGGGAAATCCATAATTCCAGTTAAGATCACATGAAACACTATGACTCCTATATTCTTTACTTAAAGGAGACTAGAGTGGTAAATGTGTGTTATACAAGGCAGAATACCATTGAAATAGAGAAAGAAACACGTTCGGGAGCTTTGGAAAGCCTTACACTTCACTGAAATGTAGTACTACACTCTATAACACAATTGAGAGACAATGTTCCCGAGCTGCCTCAGTTCATAGCAGTGTGTAGGAAGTTGTTTGATAAAGTGGGAAAAGCTTATACTTGGACCAGAAGGCAGAATATAGGAAACTACATGAAAACATGATTAATTCAGTGAAAATGACTGTAAACAGATGAGAACTTGTTTAGAACAGCTGAAAGAGATTCTCCAAGTCAGTTCTTAGTGTAAAAAAGGTAGCTAAGATAAGGGAAATCCATAATTCCAGTTAAGATTACATGAAACACTGTATGAATTCTATATTCTTTACTTAAAGGAGACTAGAGTGGTAAATGTTTGTTATACAAGGCAGAATACCATTGAAATAGAGAAAGAAACACGTTCGGCAGCTTTGGAAAGCCTTACACTTCACTGAAATGTAGTACTACACTCTATAACACAGTTGAGAGACAATGTTCCCTACTTGCCTCAGTTCATAACAGTGTGTAGGAAGTTGTTTGATAAAGTGGGCAAAGCTTATACTTGGGCCAGAAGGCAGAATATAGGAAACTACATGAAAACATGAATAATTCAGTGAAAATGACTGTAAACAGATGAGAACTTGTTTAGAACAGCTGAAAGAGAATCTCCAAGTCAGTTCTTAGTGTAGAAAAGGTAGCTAAGATAAGGGAAATCCATAATTCCAGTTAAGATCACATGAAACACTATGAATCCTATATTCTTTACTTAAAGGAGACTAGAGTGGTAAATGTGTGTTATACAAGGCAGAATACCATTGAAATAGAGAAAGAAACACGTTCGGGAGCTTTGGAAAGCCTTACACTTCACTGAAATGTAGTACTACACTCTATAACACAATTGAGAGACAATGTTCCCTACTTGCCTCAGTTCATAACAGTGTGTAGGAAGTTGTTTGATAAAGTGGGCAAAGCTTATACTTGGGCCAGAAGGCAGAATATAGGAAACTACATGAAAACATGATTAATTCAGTGAAAATGACTGTAAACAGATGAAAACTTGTTTAGAACAGCTGAAAGAGATTCTCCAAGTCAGTTCTTAGTGTAGAAAAGATAGCTAAGATAAGGGAAATCCATAATTCCAGTTAAGATTACATGAAACACTGTATGAATTCTATATTCTTTACTTAAAGGAGACTAGAGTGGTAAATGTGTGTTATACAAGGCAGAATTCCATTAAAATAGAGAAAGAAACACGTTCCGCAGCTTTTGAAATCCTTACACTTCACTGAAATGTAGTACTACACTCTATAACACAGTTGAGAGACAATGTTCCCTACTTGCCTCAGTTCATAACAGTGTGTAGGAAGTTGTTTGATAAACTGGGCAAAGCTTATACTTGGGCCAGAAGGCAGAATATAGGAAACTACATGAAAACATGAATAATTCAGTGAAAATGACTGTAAACAGATGAGAACTTGTTTAGAACAGCTGAAAGAGAATCTCCAAGTCAGTTCTTAGTGTAGAAAAGGTAGCTAAGATAAGGGAAATCCATAATTCCAGTTAAGATCACATGAAACACTATGAATCCTATATTCTTTACTTAAAGGAGACTAGAGTGGTAAATGTGTGTTATACAAGGCAGAATACCATTGAAATAGAGAAAGAAACACGTTCGGCAGCTTTGGAAAGCGTTACACTTCACTGAAATGTAGTACTACACTCTATAACACAGTTGAGAGACAATGTTCCCGAGCTGCCTCAGTTCATAACAGTGTGTAGGAAGTTGTTTGATAAAGTGGGAAAAGCTTATACTTGGACCAGAAGGCAGAATATAGGAAACTACATGAAAACATGATTAATTCAGTGAAAATGACTGTAAACAGATGAGAACTTGTTTAGAACAGCTGAAAGAGATTCTCCAAGTCAGTTCTTAGTGTAAAAAAGGTAGCTAAGATAAGGGAAATCCATAATTCCAGTTAAGATTACATGAAACACTGTATGAATTCTATATTCTTTACTTAAAGGAGACTAGAGTGGTAAATGTTTGTTATACAAGGCAGAATACCATTGAAATAGAGAAAGAAACAGGTTCGGCAGCTTTGGAAAGCCTTAGACTTCACTGAAATGTAGTACTACACTCTATAACACAGTTGAGAGACAATGTTCCCTACTTGCCTCAGTTCATAACAGTGTGTAGGAAGTTGTTTGATAAAGTGGGCAAAGCTTATACTTGGGCCAGAAGGCAGAATATAGGAAACTACATGAAAACATGAATAATTCAGTGAAAATGACTGTAAACAGATGAGAACTTGTTTAGAACAGCTGAAAGAGAATCTCCAAGTCAGTTCTTAGTGTAGAAAAGGTAGCTAAGATAAGGGAAATCCATAATTCCAGTTAAGATCACATGAAACACTATGAATCCTATATACTTTACTTAAAGGAGACTAGAGTGGTAAATGTGTGTTATACAAGGCAGAATACCATTGAAATAGAGAAAGAAACACGTTCGGGAGCTTTGGAAAGCCTTACACTTCACTGAAATGTAGTACTACACTCTATAACACAATTGAGAGACAATGTTCCCTACTTGCCTCAGTTCATAACAGTGTGTAGGAAGTTGTTTGATAAAGTGGGCAAAGCTTATACTTGGGCCAGAAGGCAGAATATAGGAAACTTCATGAAAACATGAATAATTCAGTGAAAATGACTGTAAACAGATGAGAACTTGTTTAGAACAGCTGAAAGAGAATCTCCAAGTCAGTTCTTAGTGTAGAAAAGGTAGCTAAGATAAGGGAAATCCATAATTCCAGTTAAGTTCACATGAAACACTGTATGAATCCTATATTCATAACTTAAAGGAGACTAGAGTGGTAAATGTGTGTTATACAAGGCAGAATACCATTGAAATAGAGAAAGAAACACGTTCGGCAGCTTTGGAAAGCGTTACACTTCACTGAAATGTAGTACTACACTCTATAACACAGTTGAGAGACAATGTTCCCGAGCTGCCTCAGTTCATAACAGTGTGTAGGAAGTTGTTTGATAAAGTGGGAAAAGCTTATACTTGGACCAGAAGGCAGAATATAGGAAACTACATGAAAACATGATTAATTCAGTGAAAATGACTGTAAACAGATGAGAACTTGTTTAGAACAGCTGAAAGAGATTCTCCAAGTCAGTTCTTAGTGTAAAAAAGGTAGCTAAGATAAGGGAAATCCATAATTCCAGTTAAGATTACATGAAACACTGTATGAATTCTATATTCTTTACTTAAAGGAGACTAGAGTGGTAAATGTGTGTTATACAAGGCCGAATTCCATTAAAATAGAGAAAGAAACACGTTCCGCAGCTTTTGAAATCCTTACACTTCACTGAAATGTAGTACTACACTCTATAACACAGTTGAGAGACAATGTTCCCTACTTGCCTCAGTTCATAACAGTGTGTAGGAAGTTGTTTGATAAACTGGGCAAAGCTTATACTTGGGCCAGAAGGCAGAATATAGGAAACTTCATGAAAACATGAATAATTCAGTGAAAATGACTGTAAACAGATGAGAACTTGTTTAGAACAGCTGAAAGAGAATCTCCAAGTCAGTTCTTAGTGTAGAAAAGGTAGCTAAGATAAGGGAAATCCATAATTCCAGTTAAGTTCACATGAAACACTGTATGAATCCTATATTCATAACTTAAAGGAGACTAGAGTGGTAAATGTGTGTTATACAAGGCAGAATACCATTGAAATAGAGAAAGAAACACGTTCGGCAGCTTTGGAAAGCGTTACACTTCACTGAAATGTAGTACTACACTCTATAACACAGTTGAGAGACAATGTTCCCGAGCTGCCTCAGTTCATAACAGTGTGTAGGAAGTTGTTTGATAAAGTGGGAAAAGCTTATACTTGGACCAGAAGGCAGAATATAGGAAACTACATGAAAACATGATTAATTCAGTGAAAATGACTGTAAACAGATGAGAACTTGTTTAGAACAGCTGAAAGAGATTCTCCAAGTCAGTTCTTAGTGTAAAAAAGGTAGCTAAGATAAGGGAAATCCATAATTCCAGTTAAGATTACATGAAACACTGTATGAATTCTATATTCTTTACTTAAAGGAGACTAGAGTGGTAAATGTTTGTTATACAAGGCAGAATACCATTGAAATAGAGAAAGAAACACGTTCGGCAGCTTTGGAAAGCCTTACACTTCACTGAAATGTAGTACTACACTCTATAACACAGTTGAGAGACAATGTTCCCTACTTGCCTCAGTTCATAACAGTGTGTAGGAAGTTGTTTGATAAAGTGGGCAAAGCTTATACTTGGGCCAGAAGGCAGAATATAGGAAACTACATGAAAACATGAATAATTCAGTGAAAATGACTGTAAACAGATGAGAACTTGTTTAGAACAGCTGAAAGAGAATCTCCAAGTCAGTTCTTAGTGTAGAAAAGGTAGCTAAGATAAGGGAAATCCATAATTCCAGTTAAGATCACATGAAACACTATGAATCCTATATTCTTTACTTAAAGGAGACTAGAGTGGTAAATGTGTGTTATACAAGGCAGAATACCATTGAAATAGAGAAAGAAACACGTTCGGCAGCTTTGGAAAGCCTTACACTTCACTGAAATGTAGTACTACACTCTATAACACAATTGAGAGACAATGTTCCCGAGCTGCCTCAGTTCATAACAGTGTGTAGGAAGTTGTTTGATAAAGTGGGAAAAGCTTATACTTGGACCAGAAGGCAGAATATAGGAAACTACATGAAAACATGATTAATTCAGTGAAAATGACTGTAAACAGATGAGAACTTGTTTAGAACAGCTGAAAGAGATTCTCCAAGTCAGTTCTTAGTGTAAAAAAGGTAGCTAAGATAAGGGAAATCCATAATTCCAGTTAAGATTACATGAAACACTGTATGAATTCTATATTCTTTACTTAAAGGAGACTAGAGTGGTAAATGTTTGTTATACAAGGCAGAATACCATTGAAATAGAGAAAGAAACACGTTCGGCAGCTTTGGAAAGCCTTACACTTCACTGAAATGTAGTACTACACTCTATAACACAGTTGAGAGACAATGTTCCCTACTTGCCTCAGTTCATAACAGTGTGTAGGAAGTTGTTTGATAAAGTGGGCAAAGCTTATACTTGGGCCAGAAGGCAGAATATAGGAAACTACATGAAAACATGAATAATTCAGTGAAAATGACTGTAAACAGATGAGAACTTGTTTAGAACAGCTGAAAGAGAATCTCCAAGTCAGTTCTTAGTGTAGAAAAGGTAGCTAAGATAAGGGAAATCCATAATTCCAGTTAAGATCACATGAAACACTATGAATCCTATATACTTTACTTAAAGGAGACTAGAGTGGTAAATGTGTGTTATACAAGGCAGAATACCATTGAAATAGAGAAAGAAACACGTTCGGGAGCTTTGGAAAGCCTTACACTTCACTGAAATGTAGTACTACACTCTATAACACAATTGAGAGACAATGTTCCCTACTTGCCTCAGTTCATAACAGTGTGTAGGAAGTTGTTTGATAAAGTGGGCAAAGCTTATACTTGGGCCAGAAGGCAGAATATAGGAAACTTCATGAAAACATGAATAATTCAGTGAAAATGACTGTAAACAGATGAGAACTTGTTTAGAACAGCTGAAAGAGAATCTCCAAGTCAGTTCTTAGTGTAGAAAAGGTAGCTAAGATAAGGGAAATCCATAATTCCAGTTAAGTTCACATGAAACACTGTATGAATCCTATATTCATAACTTAAAGGAGACTAGAGTGGTAAATGTGTGTTATACAAGGCAGAATACCATTGAAATAGAGAAAGAAACACGTTCGGCAGCTTTGGAAAGCGTTACACTTCACTGAAATGTAGTACTACACTCTATAACACAGTTGAGAGACAATGTTCCCGAGCTGCCTCAGTTCATAACAGTGTGTAGGAAGTTGTTTGATAAAGTGGGAAAAGCTTATACTTGGACCAGAAGGCAGAATATAGGAAACTACATGAAAACATGATTAATTCAGTGAAAATGACTGTAAACAGATGAGAACTTGTTTAGAACAGCTGAAAGAGATTCTCCAAGTCAGTTCTTAGTGTAAAAAAGGTAGCTAAGATAAGGGAAATCCATAATTCCAGTTAAGATTACATGAAACACTGTATGAATTCTATATTCTTTACTTAAAGGAGACTAGAGTGGTAAATGTTTGTTATACAAGGCAGAATACCATTGAAATAGAGAAAGAAACACGTTCGGCAGCTTTGGAAAGCCTTACACTTCACTGAAATGTAGTACTACACTCTATAACACAGTTGAGAGACAATGTTCCCTACTTGCCTCAGTTCATAACAGTGTGTAGGAAGTTGTTTGATAAAGTGGGCAAAGCTTATACTTGGGCCAGAAGGCAGAATATAGGAAACTACATGAAAACATGAATAATTCAGTGAAAATGACTGTAAACAGATGAGAACTTGTTTAGAACAGCTGAAAGAGAATCTCCAAGTCAGTTCTTAGTGTAGAAAAGGTAGCTAAGATAAGGGAAATCCATAATTCCAGTTAAGATCACATGAAACACTATGAATCCTATATTCTTTACTTAAAGGAGACTAGAGTGGTAAATGTGTGTTATACAAGGCAGAATACCATTGAAATAGAGAAAGAAACACGTTCGGCAGCTTTGGAAAGCCTTACACTTCACTGAAATGTAGTACTACACTCTATAACACAATTGAGAGACAATGTTCCCGAGCTGCCTCAGTTCATAACAGTGTGTAGGAAGTTGTTTGATAAAGTGGGAAAAGCTTATACTTGGACCAGAAGGCAGAATATAGGAAACTACATGAAAACATGATTAATTCAGTGAAAATGACTGTAAACAGATGAGAACTTGTTTAGAACAGCTGAAAGAGATTCTCCAAGTCAGTTCTTAGTGTAAAAAAGGTAGCTAAGATAAGGGAAATCCATAATTCCAGTTAAGATTACATGAAACACTGTATGAATTCTATATTCTTTACTTAAAGGAGACTAGAGTGGTAAATGTTTGTTATACAAGGCAGAATACCATTGAAATAGAGAAAGAAACACGTTCGGCAGCTTTGGAAAGCCTTACACTTCACTGAAATGTAGTACTACACTCTATAACACAGTTGAGAGACAATGTTCCCTACTTGCCTCAGTTCATAACAGTGTGTAGGAAGTTGTTTGATAAAGTGGGCAAAGCTTATACTTGGGCCAGAAGGCAGAATATAGGAAACTACATGAAAACATGAATAATTCAGTGAAAATGACTGTAAACAGATGAGAACTTGTTTAGAACAGCTGAAAGAGAATCTCCAAGTCAGTTCTTAGTGTAGAAAAGGTAGCTAAGATAAGGGAAATCCATAATTCCAGTTAAGATCACATGAAACACTATGAATCCTATATTCTTTACTTAAAGGAGACTAGAGTGGTAAATGTGTGTTATACAAGGCAGAATACCATTGAAATAGAGAAAGAAACACGTTCGGGAGCTTTGGAAAGCCTTACACTTCACTGAAATGTAGTACTACACTCTATAACACAATTGAGAGACAATGTTCCCTACTTGCCTCAGTTCATAACAGTGTGTAGGAAGTTGTTTGATAAAGTGGGCAAAGCTTATACTTGGGCCAGAAGGCAGAATATAGGAAACTACATAAAAACATGATTAATTCAGTGAAAATGACTGTAAACAGATGAGAACTTGTTTAGAACAGCTGAAAGAGATTCTCCAAGTCAGTTCTTAGTGTAGAAAAGATAGCTAAGATAAGGGAAATCCATAATTCCAGTTAAGATTACATGAAACACTGTATGAATTCTATATTCTTTACTTAAAGGAGACTAGAGTGGTAAATGTGTGTTATACAAGGCAGAATTCCATTAAAATAGAGAAAGAAACACGTTCCGCAGCTTTTGAAATCCTTACACTTCACTGAAATGTAGTACTACACTCTATAACACAGTTGAGAGACAATGTTCCCTACTTGCCTCAGTTCATAACAGTGTGTAGGAAGTTGTTTGATAAACTGGGCAAAGCTTATACTTGGGCCAGAAGGCAGAATATAGGAAACTACATGAAAACATGAATAATTCAGTGAAAATGACTGTAAACAGATGAGAACTTGTTTAGAACAGCTGAAAGAGAATCTCCAAGTCAGTTCTTAGTGTAGAAAAGGTAGCTAAGATAAGGGAAATCCATAATTCCAGTTAAGATCACATGAAACACTATGAATCCTATATTCTTTACTTAAAGGAGACTAGAGTGGTAAATGTGTGTTATACAAGGCAGAATACCATTGAAATAGAGAAAGAAACACGTTCGGCAGCTTTGGAAAGCGTTACACTTCACTGAAATGTAGTACTACACTCTATAACACAGTTGAGAGACAATGTTCCCTACTTGCCTCAGTTCATAACAGTGTGTAGGAAGTTGTTTGATAAAGTGGGCAAAGCTTATACTTGGGCCAGAAGGCAGAATATAGGAAACTACATGAAAACATGATTAATTCAGTGAAAATGACTGTAAACAGATGAGAACTTGTTTAGAACAGCTGAAAGAGATTCTCCAAGTCAGTTCTTAGTGTAGAAAAGATAGCTAAGATAAGGGAAATCCATAATTCCAGTTAAGATTACATGAAACACTGTATGAATTCTATATTCTTTACTTAAAGGAGACTAGAGTGGTAAATGTGTGTTATACAAGGCAGAATTCCATTAAAATAGAGAAAGAAACACGTTCCGCAGCTTTTGAAATCCTTAAACTTCAATGAAATGTAGTACTACACTCTATAACACAGTTGAGAGACAATGTTCCCTACTTGCCTCAGTTCATAACAGTGTGTAGGAAGTTGTTTGATAAACTGGGCAAAGCTTATACTTGGGCCAGAAGGCAGAATATAGGAAACTACATGAAAACATGAATAATTCAGTGAAAATGACTGTAAACAGATGAGAACTTGTTTAGAACAGCTGAAAGAGAATCTCCAAGTCAGTTCTTAGTGTAGAAAAGGTAGCTAAGATAAGGGAAATCCATAATTCCAGTTAAGATCACATGAAACACTATGAATCCTATATTCTTTACTTAAAGGAGACTAGAGTGGTAAATGTGTGTTATACAAGGCAGAATACCATTGAAATAGAGAAAGAAACACGTTCGGCAGCTTTGGAAAGCGTTACACTTCACTGAAATGTAGTACTACACTCTATAACACAGTTGAGAGACAATGTTCCCGAGCTGCCTCAGTTCATAACAGTGTGTAGGAAGTTGTTTGATAAAGTGGGAAAAGCTTATACTTGGACCAGAAGGCAGAATATAGGAAACTACATGAAAACATGATTAATTCAGTGAAAATGACTGTAAACAGATGAGAACTTGTTTAGAACAGCTGAAAGAGATTCTCCAAGTCAGTTCTTAGTGTAAAAAAGGTAGCTAAGATAAGGGAAATCCATAATTCCAGTTAAGATTACATGAAACACTGTATGAATTCTATATTCTTTACTTAAAGGAGACTAGAGTGGTAAATGTTTGTTATACAAGGCAGAATACCATTGAAATAGAGAAAGAAACACGTTCGGCAGCTTTGGAAAGCCTTACACTTCACTGAAATGTAGTACTACACTCTATAACACAGTTGAGAGACAATGTTCCCTACTTGCCTCAGTTCATAACAGTGTGTAGGAAGTTGTTTGATAAAGTGGGCAAAGCTTATACTTGGGCCAGAAGGCAGAATATAGGAAACTACATGAAAACATGAATAATTCAGTGAAAATGACTGTAAACAGATGAGAACTTGTTTAGAACAGCTGAAAGAGAATCTCCAAGTCAGTTCTTAGTGTAGAAAAGGTAGCTAAGATAAGGGAAATCCATAATTCCAGTTAAGATCACATGAAACACTATGAATCCTATATTCTTTACTTAAAGGAGACTAGAGTGGTAAATGTGTGTTATACAAGGCAGAATACCATTGAAATAGAGAAAGAAACACGTTCGGGAGCTTTGGAAAGCCTTACACTTCACTGAAATGTAGTACTACACTCTATAACACAATTGAGAGACAATGTTCCCGAGCTGCCTCAGTTCATAACAGTGTGTAGGAAGTTGTTTGATAAAGTGGGCAAAGCTTATACTTGGACCAGAAGGCAGAATATAGGAAACTACATGAAAACATGATTAATTCAGTGAAAATGACTGTAAACAGATGAGAACTTGTTTAGAACAGCTGAAAGAGATTCTCCAAGTCAGTTCTTAGTGTAAAAAAGGTAGCTAAGATAAGGGAAATCCATAATTCCAGTTAAGATTACATGAAACACTGTATGAATTCTATATTCTTTACTTAAAGGAGACTAGAGTGGTAAATGTTTGTTATACAAGGCAGAATACCATTGAAATAGAGAAAGAAACACGTTCGGCAGCTTTGGAAAGCCTTACACTTCACTGAAATGTAGTACTACACTCTATAACACAGTTGAGAGACAATGTTCCCTACTTGCCTCAGTTCATAACAGTGTGTAGGAAGTTGTTTGATAAAGTGGGCAAAGCTTATACTTGGGCCAGAAGGCAGAATATAGGAAACTTCATGAAAACATGAATAATTCAGTTAAAATGACTGTAAACAGATGAGAACTTGTTTAGAACAGCTGAAAGAGAATCTCCAAGTCAGTTCTTAGTGTAGAAAAGGTAGCTAAGATAAGGGAAATCCATAATTCCAGTTAAGATCACATGAAACACTATGAATCCTATATTCTTTACTTAAAGGAGACTAGAGTGGTAAATGTGTGTTATACAAGGCAGAATACCATTGAAATAGAGAAAGAAACACGTTCGGCAGCTTTGGAAAGCCTTACACTTCACTGAAATGTAGTACTACACTATATAACACAGTTGAGAGACAATGTTCCCGAGCTGCCTCAGTTCATAACAGTGTGTAGGAAGTTGTTTGATAAAGTGGGCAAAGCTTATACTTGGGCCAGAAGGCAGAATATAGGAAACTACATGAAAACATGAATAATTCAGTGAAAATGACTGTAAACAGATGAGAACTTGTTTAGAACAGCTGAAAGAGAATCTCCAAGTCAGTTCTTAGTGTAGAAAAGGTAGCTAAGATAAGGGAAATCCATAATTCCAGTTAAGATCACATGAAACACTATGAATCCTATATTCTTTACCTAAAGGAGACTAGAGTGGTAAATGTGTGTTATACAAGGCAGAATACCATTGAAATAGAGAAAGAATCACGTTCGGGAGCTTTGGAAAGCCTTACACTTCACTGAAATGTAGTACTACACTCTATAACACAGTTGAGAGACAATGTTCCCTACTTGCCTCAGTTCATAACAGTGTGTAGGAAGTTGTTTGATAAAGTGGGAAAAGCTTATACTTGGGCCAGAAGGCAGAATATAGGAAACTTCATGAAAACATGATTAATTCAGTGAAAATGACTGTAAACAGATGAGAACTTGTTTAGAACAGCTGAAAGAGATTCTCCAAGTCAGTTCTTAGTGTAAAAAAGGTAGCTAAGATAAGGGAAATCCATAATTCCAGTTAAGATTACATGAAACACTGTATGAATTCTATATTCTTTACTTAAAGGAGACTAGAGTGGTAAATGTTTGTTATACAAGGCAGAATACCATTGAAATAGAGAAAGAAACACGTTCGGCAGCTTTGGAAAGCCTTACACTTCACTGAAATGTAGTACTACACTCTATAACACAGTTGAGAGACAATGTTCCCTACTTGCCTCAGTTCATAACAGTGTGTAGGAAGTTGTTTGATAAAGTGGGCAAAGCTTATACTTGGGCCAGAAGGCAGAATATAGGAAACTACATGAAAACATGAATAATTCAGTGAAAATGACTGTAAACAGATGAGAACTTGTTTAGAACAGCTGAAAGAGATTCTCCAAGTCAGTTCTTAGTGTAGAAAAGATAGCTAAGATAAGGGAAATCCATAATTCCAGTTAAGATTACATGAAACACTGTATGAATTCTATATTCTTTACTTAAAGGAGACTAGAGTGGTAAATGTGTGTTATACAAGGCAGAATACCATTAAAATAGAGAAAGAAACACGTTCCGCAGCTTTTGAAATCCTTACACTTCACTGAAATGTAGTACTACACTCTATAACACAGTTGAGAGACAATGTTCCCTACTTGCCTCAGTTCATAACAGTGTGTAGGAAGTTGTTTGATAAAGTGGGCAAAGCTTATACTTGGGCCAGAAGGCAGAATATAGGAAACTACATGAAAACATGAATAATTCAGTGAAAATGACTGTAAACAGATGAGAACTTGTTTAGAACAGCTGAAAGAGAATCTCCAAGTCAGTTCTTAGTGTAGAAAAGGTAGCTAAGATAAGGGAAATCCATAATTCCAGTTAAGATCACATGAAACACTATGAATCCTATATTCTTTACTTAAAGGAGACTAGAGTGGTAAATGTGTGTTATACAAGGCAGAATACCATTGAAATAGAGAAAGAAACACGTTCGGGAGCTTTGGAAAGCCTTACACTTCACTGAAATGTAGTACTACACTCTATAACACAATTGAGAGACAATGTTCCCTACTTGCCTCAGTTCATAACAGTGTGTAGGAAGTTGTTTGATAAAGTGGGCAAAGCTTATACTTGGGCCAGAAGGCAGAATATAGGAAACTACATGAAAACATGATTAATTCAGTGAAAATGACTGTAAACAGATGAGAACTTGTTTAGAACAGCTGAAAGAGATTCTCCAAGTCAGTTCTTAGTGTAGAAAAGATAGCTAAGATAAGGGAAATCCATAATTCCAGTTAAGATTACATGAAACACTGTATGAATTCTATATTCTTTACTTAAAGGAGACTAGAGTGGTAAATGTGTGTTATACAAGGCAGAATTCCATTAAAATAGAGAAAGAAACACGTTCCGCAGCTTTTGAAATCCTTACACTTCACTGAAATGTAGTACTACACTCTATAACACAGTTGAGAGACAATGTTCCCTACTTGCCTCAGTTCATAACAGTGTGTAGGAAGTTGTTTGATAAAGTGGGCAAAGCTTATACTTGGGCCAGAAGGCAGAATATAGGAAACTACATGAAAACATGAATAATTCAGTGAAAATGACTGTAAACAGATGAGAACTTGTTTAGAACAGCTGAAAGAGAATCTCCAAGTCAGTTCTTAGTGTAGAAAAGGTAGCTAAGATAAGGGAAATCCATAATTCCAGTTAAGATCACATGAAACACTATGAATCCTATATTCTTTACTTAAAGGAGACTAGAGTGGTAAATGTGTGTTATACAAGGCAGAATACCATTGAAATAGAGAAAGAAACACGTTCGGCAGCTTTGGAAAGCGTTACACTTCACTGAAATGTAGTACTACACTCTATAACACAGTTGAGAGACAATGTTCCCGAGCTGCCTCAGTTCATAACAGTGTGTAGGAAGTTGTTTGATAAAGTGGGAAAAGCTTATACTTGGACCAGAAGGCAGAATATAGGAAACTACATGAAAACATGATTAATTCAGTGAAAATGACTGTAAACAGATGAGAACTTGTTTAGAACAGCTGAAAGAGATTCTCCAAGTCAGTTCTTAGTGTAGAAAAGGTAGCTAAGATAAGGGAAATCCATAATTCCAGTTAAGATCACATGAAACACTATGAATCCTATATTCTTTACTTAAAGGAGACTGGAGTGGTAAATGTGTGTTATACAAGGCAGAATACCATTGAAATAGAGAAAGAAACACGTTCGGCAGCTTTGGAAAGCCTTACACTTCACTGAAATGTAGTACTACACTCTATAACACAGTTGAGAGACAATGTTCCCGAGCTGCCTCAGTTCATAACAGTGTGTAGGAAGTTGTTTGATAAAGTGGGAAAAGCTTATACTTGGACCAGAAGGCAGAATATAGGAAACTTCATGAAAACATGATTAATTCAGTGAAAATGACTGTAAACAGATGAGAACTTGTTTAGAACAGCTGAAAGAGATTCTCCAAGTCAGTTCTTAGTGTAAAAAAGGTAGCTAAGATAAGGGAAATCCATAATTCCAGTTAAGATTACATGAAACACTGTATGAATTCTATATTCTTTACTTAAAGGAGACTAGAGTGGTAAATGTTTGTTATACAAGGCAGAATACCATTGAAATAGAGAAAGAAACACGTTCGGGAGCTTTGGAAAGCCTTACACTTCACTGAAATGTAGTACTACACTCTATAACACAGTTGAGAGACAATGTTCCCTACTTGCCTCAGTTCATAACAGTGTGTAGGAAGTTGTTTGATAAAGTGGGCAAAGCTTATACTTGGGCCAGAAGGCAGAATATAGGAAACTACATGAAAACATGATTAATTCAGTGAAAATGACTGTAAACAGATGAGAACTTGTTTAGAACAGCTGAAAGAGAATCTCCAAGTCAGTTCTTAGTGTAGAAAAGGTAGCTAAGATAAGGGAAATCCATAATTCCAGTTAAGATCACATGAAACACTATGAATCCTATATTCTTTACTTAAAGGAGACTAGAGTGGTAAATGTGTGTTATACAAGGCAGAATACCATTGAAATAGAGAAAGAAACACGTTCGGGAGCTTTGGAAAGCCTTACACTTCACTGAAATGTAGTACTACACTCTATAACACAATTGAGAGACAATGTTCCCGAGCTGCCTCAGTTCATAACAGTGTGTAGGAAGTTGTTTGATAAAGTGGGCAAAGCTTATACTTGGACCAGAAGGCAGAATATAGGAAACTACATGAAAACATGATTAATTCAGTGAAAATGACTGTAAACAGATGAGAACTTGTTTAGAACAGCTGAAAGAGATTCTCCAAGTCAGTTCTTAGTGTAAAAAAGGTAGCTAAGATAAGGGAAATCCATAATTCCAGTTAAGATTACATGAAACACTGTATGAATTCTATATTCTTTACTTAAAGGAGACTAGAGTGGTAAATGTTTGTTATACAAGGCAGAATACCATTGAAATAGAGAAAGAAACACGTTCGGCAGCTTTGGAAAGCCTTACACTTCACTGAAATGTAGTACTACACTCTATAACACAGTTGAGAGACAATGTTCCCTACTTGCCTCAGTTCATAACAGTGTGTAGGAAGTTGTTTGATAAAGTGGGCAAAGCTTATACTTGGGCCAGAAGGCAGAATATAGGAAACTTCATGAAAACATGAATAATTCAGTTAAAATGACTGTAAACAGATGAGAACTTGTTTAGAACAGCTGAAAGAGAATCTCCAAGTCAGTTCTTAGTGTAGAAAAGGTAGCTAAGATAAGGGAAATCCATAATTCCAGTTAAGATCACATGAAACACTATGAATCCTATATTCTTTACTTAAAGGAGACTAGAGTGGTAAATGTGTGTTATACAAGGCAGAATACCATTGAAATAGAGAAAGAAACACGTTCGGCAGCTTTGGAAAGCCTTACACTTCACTGAAATGTAGTACTACACTATATAACACAGTTGAGAGACAATGTTCCCGAGCTGCCTCAGTTCATAACAGTGTGTAGGAAGTTGTTTGATAAAGTGGGCAAAGCTTATACTTGGGCCAGAAGGCAGAATATAGGAAACTACATGAAAACATGAATAATTCAGTGAAAATGACTGTAAACAGATGAGAACTTGTTTAGAACAGCTGAAAGAGAATCTCCAAGTCAGTTCTTAGTGTAGAAAAGGTAGCTAAGATAAGGGAAATCCATAATTCCAGTTAAGATCACATGAAACACTATGAATCCTATATTCTTTACCTAAAGGAGACTAGAGTGGTAAATGTGTGTTATACAAGGCAGAATACCATTGAAATAGAGAAAGAATCACGTTCGGGAGCTTTGGAAAGCCTTACACTTCACTGAAATGTAGTACTACACTCTATAACACAGTTGAGAGACAATGTTCCCTACTTGCCTCAGTTCATAACAGTGTGTAGGAAGTTGTTTGATAAAGTGGGAAAAGCTTATACTTGGGCCAGAAGGCAGAATATAGGAAACTTCATGAAAACATGATTAATTCAGTGAAAATGACTGTAAACAGATGAGAACTTGTTTAGAACAGCTGAAAGAGATTCTCCAAGTCAGTTCTTAGTGTAAAAAAGGTAGCTAAGATAAGGGAAATCCATAATTCCAGTTAAGATTACATGAAACACTGTATGAATTCTATATTCTTTACTTAAAGGAGACTAGAGTGGTAAATGTTTGTTATACAAGGCAGAATACCATTGAAATAGAGAAAGAAACACGTTCGGCAGCTTTGGAAAGCCTTACACTTCACTGAAATGTAGTACTACACTCTATAACACAGTTGAGAGACAATGTTCCCTACTTGCCTCAGTTCATAACAGTGTGTAGGAAGTTGTTTGATAAAGTGGGCAAAGCTTATACTTGGGCCAGAAGGCAGAATATAGGAAACTACATGAAAACATGAATAATTCAGTGAAAATGACTGTAAACAGATGAGAACTTGTTTAGAACAGCTGAAAGAGATTCTCCAAGTCAGTTCTTAGTGTAGAAAAGATAGCTAAGATAAGGGAAATCCATAATTCCAGTTAAGATTACATGAAACACTGTATGAATTCTATATTCTTTACTTAAAGGAGACTAGAGTGGTAAATGTGTGTTATACAAGGCAGAATACCATTAAAATAGAGAAAGAAACACGTTCCGCAGCTTTTGAAATCCTTACACTTCACTGAAATGTAGTACTACACTCTATAACACAGTTGAGAGACAATGTTCCCTACTTGCCTCAGTTCATAACAGTGTGTAGGAAGTTGTTTGATAAAGTGGGCAAAGCTTATACTTGATCCAGAAGGCAGAATATAGGAAACTACATGAAAACATGAATAATTCAGTGAAAATGACTGTAAACAGATGAGAACTTGTTTAGAACAGCTGAAAGAGAATCTCCAAGTCAGTTCTTAGTGTAGAAAAGGTAGCTAAGATAAGGGAAATCCATAATTCCAGTTAAGATCACATGAAACACTATGAATCCTATATTCTTTACTTAAAGGAGACTAGAGTGGTAAATGTGTGTTATACAAGGCAGAATACCATTGAAATAGAGAAAGAAACACGTTCGGGAGCTTTGGAAAGCCTTACACTTCACTGAAATGTAGTACTACACTCTATAACACAATTGAGAGACAATGTTCCCTACTTGCCTCAGTTCATAACAGTGTGTAGGAAGTTGTTTGATAAAGTGGGCAAAGCTTATACTTGGGCCAGAAGGCAGAATATAGGAAACTTCATGAAAACATGAATAATTCAGTGAAAATGACTGTAAACAGATGAGAACTTGTTTAGAACAGCTGAAAGAGAATCTCCAAGTCAGTTCTTAGTGTAGAAAAGGTAGCTAAGATAAGGGAAATCCATAATTCCAGTTAAGATCACATGAAACACTATGAATCCTATATTCTTTACTTAAAGGAGACTGGAGTGGTAAATGTGTGTTATACAAGGCAGAATACCATTGAAATAGAGAAAGAAACACGTTCGGCAGCTTTGGAAAGCCTTACACTTCACTGAAATGTAGTACTACACTCTATAACACAGTTGAGAGACAATGTTCCCGAGCTGCCTCAGTTCATAACAGTGTGTAGGAAGTTGTTTGATAAAGTGGGAAAAGCTTATACTTGGACCAGAAGGCAGAATATAGGAAACTACATGAAAACATGATTAATTCAGTGAAAATGACTGTAAACAGATGAGAACTTGTTTAGAACAGCTGAAAGAGATTCTCCAAGTCAGTTCTTAGTGTAAAAAAGGTAGCTAAGATAAGGGAAATCCATAATTCCAGTTAAGATCACATGAAACACTATGAATCCTATATTCTTTACTTAAAGGAGACTGGAGTGGTAAATGTGTGTTATACAAGGCAGAATACCATTGAAATAGAGAAAGAAACACGTTCGGCAGCTTTGGAAAGCCTTACACTTCACTGAAATGTAGTACTACACTCTATAACACAGTTGAGAGACAATGTTCCCGAGCTGCCTCAGTTCATAACAGTGTGTAGGAAGTTGTTTGATAAAGTGGGAAAAGCTTATACTTGGACCAGAAGGCAGAATATAGGAAACTTCATGAAAACATGATTAATTCAGTGAAAATGACTGTAAACAGATGAGAACTTGTTTAGAACAGCTGAAAGAGATTCTCCAAGTCAGTTCTTAGTGTAAAAAAGGTAGCTAAGATAAGGGAAATCCATAATTCCAGTTAAGATTACATGAAACACTGTATGAATTCTATATTCTTTACTTAAAGGAGACTAGAGTGGTAAATGTTTGTTATACAAGGCAGAATACCATTGAAATAGAGAAAGAAACACGTTCGGGAGCTTTGGAAAGCCTTACACTTCACTGAAATGTAGTACTACACTCTATAACACAGTTGAGAGACAATGTTCCCTACTTGCCTCAGTTCATAACAGTGTGTAGGAAGTTGTTTGATAAAGTGGGCAAAGCTTATACTTGGGCCAGAAGGCAGAATATAGGAAACTACATGAAAACATGATTAATTCAGTGAAAATGACTGTAAACAGATGAGAACTTGTTTAGAACAGCTGAAAGAGAATCTCCAAGTCAGTTCTTAGTGTAGAAAAGGTAGCTAAGATAAGGGAAATCCATAATTCCAGTTAAGATCACATGAAACACTATGAATCCTATATTCTTTACTTAAAGGAGACTAGAGTGGTAAATGTGTGTTATACAAGGCAGAATACCATTGAAATAGAGAAAGAAACACGTTCGGGAGCTTTGGAAAGCCTTACACTTCACTGAAATGTAGTACTACACTCTATAACACAATTGAGAGACAATGTTCCCGAGCTGCCTCAGTTCATAACAGTGTGTAGGAAGTTGTTTGATAAAGTGGGCAAAGCTTATACTTGGACCAGAAGGCAGAATATAGGAAACTACATGAAAACATGATTAATTCAGTGAAAATGACTGTAAACAGATGAGAACTTGTTTAGAACAGCTGAAAGAGATTCTCCAAGTCAGTTCTTAGTGTAAAAAAGGTAGCTAAGATAAGGGAAATCCATAATTCCAGTTAAGATTACATGAAACACTGTATGAATTCTATATTCTTTACTTAAAGGAGACTAGAGTGGTAAATGTTTGTTATACAAGGCAGAATACCATTGAAATAGAGAAAGAAACACGTTCGGCAGCTTTGGAAAGCCTTACACTTCACTGAAATGTAGTACTACACTCTATAACACAGTTGAGAGACAATGTTCCCTACTTGCCTCAGTTCATAACAGTGTGTAGGAAGTTGTTTGATAAAGTGGGCAAAGCTTATACTTGGGCCAGAAGGCAGAATATAGGAAACTTCATGAAAACATGAATAATTCAGTTAAAATGACTGTAAACAGATGAGAACTTGTTTAGAACAGCTGAAAGAGAATCTCCAAGTCAGTTCTTAGTGTAGAAAAGGTAGCTAAGATAAGGGAAATCCATAATTCCAGTTAAGATCACATGAAACACTATGAATCCTATATTCTTTACTTAAAGGAGACTAGAGTGGTAAATGTGTGTTATACAAGGCAGAATACCATTGAAATAGAGAAAGAAACACGTTCGGCAGCTTTGGAAAGCCTTACACTTCACTGAAATGTAGTACTACACTATATAACACAGTTGAGAGACAATGTTCCCGAGCTGCCTCAGTTCATAACAGTGTGTAGGAAGTTGTTTGATAAAGTGGGCAAAGCTTATACTTGGGCCAGAAGGCAGAATATAGGAAACTACATGAAAACATGAATAATTCAGTGAAAATGACTGTAAACAGATGAGAACTTGTTTAGAACAGCTGAAAGAGAATCTCCAAGTCAGTTCTTAGTGTAGAAAAGGTAGCTAAGATAAGGGAAATCCATAATTCCAGTTAAGATCACATGAAACACTATGAATCCTATATTCTTTACCTAAAGGAGACTAGAGTGGTAAATGTGTGTTATACAAGGCAGAATACCATTGAAATAGAGAAAGAATCACGTTCGGGAGCTTTGGAAAGCCTTACACTTCACTGAAATGTAGTACTACACTCTATAACACAGTTGAGAGACAATGTTCCCTACTTGCCTCAGTTCATAACAGTGTGTAGGAAGTTGTTTGATAAAGTGGGAAAAGCTTATACTTGGGCCAGAAGGCAGAATATAGGAAACTTCATGAAAACATGATTAATTCAGTGAAAATGACTGTAAACAGATGAGAACTTGTTTAGAACAGCTGAAAGAGATTCTCCAAGTCAGTTCTTAGTGTAAAAAAGGTAGCTAAGATAAGGGAAATCCATAATTCCAGTTAAGATTACATGAAACACTGTATGAATTCTATATTCTTTACTTAAAGGAGACTAGAGTGGTAAATGTTTGTTATACAAGGCAGAATACCATTGAAATAGAGAAAGAAACACGTTCGGCAGCTTTGGAAAGCCTTACACTTCACTGAAATGTAGTACTACACTCTATAACACAGTTGAGAGACAATGTTCCCTACTTGCCTCAGTTCATAACAGTGTGTAGGAAGTTGTTTGATAAAGTGGGCAAAGCTTATACTTGGGCCAGAAGGCAGAATATAGGAAACTACATGAAAACATGAATAATTCAGTGAAAATGACTGTAAACAGATGAGAACTTGTTTAGAACAGCTGAAAGAGATTCTCCAAGTCAGTTCTTAGTGTAGAAAAGATAGCTAAGATAAGGGAAATCCATAATTCCAGTTAAGATTACATGAAACACTGTATGAATTCTATATTCTTTACTTAAAGGAGACTAGAGTGGTAAATGTGTGTTATACAAGGCAGAATACCATTAAAATAGAGAAAGAAACACGTTCCGCAGCTTTTGAAATCCTTACACTTCACTGAAATGTAGTACTACACTCTATAACACAGTTGAGAGACAATGTTCCCTACTTGCCTCAGTTCATAACAGTGTGTAGGAAGTTGTTTGATAAAGTGGGCAAAGCTTATACTTGGGCCAGAAGGCAGAATATAGGAAACTACATGAAAACATGAATAATTCAGTGAAAATGACTGTAAACAGATGAGAACTTGTTTAGAACAGCTGAAAGAGAATCTCCAAGTCAGTTCTTAGTGTAGAAAAGGTAGCTAAGATAAGGGAAATCCATAATTCCAGTTAAGATCACATGAAACACTATGAATCCTATATTCTTTACTTAAAGGAGACTAGAGTGGTAAATGTGTGTTATACAAGGCAGAATACCATTGAAATAGAGAAAGAAACACGTTCGGGAGCTTTGGAAAGCCTTACACTTCACTGAAATGTAGTACTACACTCTATAACACAATTGAGAGACAATGTTCCCTACTTGCCTCAGTTCATAACAGTGTGTAGGAAGTTGTTTGATAAAGTGGGCAAAGCTTATACTTGGGCCAGAAGGCAGAATATAGGAAACTTCATGAAAACATGAATAATTCAGTGAAAATGACTGTAAACAGATGAGAACTTGTTTAGAACAGCTGAAAGAGAATCTCCAAGTCAGTTCTTAGTGTAGAAAAGGTAGCTAAGATAAGGGAAATCCATAATTCCAGTTAAGATCACATGAAACACTATGAATCCTATATTCTTTACTTAAAGGAGACTGGAGTGGTAAATGTGTGTTATACAAGGCAGAATACCATTGAAATAGAGAAAGAAACACGTTCGGCAGCTTTGGAAAGCCTTACACTTCACTGAAATGTAGTACTACACTCTATAACACAGTTGAGAGACAATGTTCCCGAGCTGCCTCAGTTCATAACAGTGTGTAGGAAGTTGTTTGATAAAGTGGGAAAAGCTTATACTTGGACCAGAAGGCAGAATATAGGAAACTACATGAAAACATGATTAATTCAGTGAAAATGACTGTAAACAGATGAGAACTTGTTTAGAACAGCTGAAAGAGATTCTCCAAGTCAGTTCTTAGTGTAAAAAAGGTAGCTAAGATAAGGGAAATCCATAATTCCAGTTAAGATCACATGAAACACTATGAATCCTATATTCTTTACTTAAAGGAGACTGGAGTGGTAAATGTGTGTTATACAAGGCAGAATACCATTGAAATAGAGAAAGAAACACGTTCGGCAGCTTTGGAAAGCCTTACACTTCACTGAAATGTAGTACTACACTCTATAACACAGTTGAGAGACAATGTTCCCGAGCTGCCTCAGTTCATAACAGTGTGTAGGAAGTTGTTTGATAAAGTGGGAAAAGCTTATACTTGGACCAGAAGGCAGAATATAGGAAACTTCATGAAAACATGATTAATTCAGTGAAAATGACTGTAAACAGATGAGAACTTGTTTAGAACAGCTGAAAGAGATTCTCCAAGTCAGTTCTTAGTGTAAAAAAGGTAGCTAAGATAAGGGAAATCCATAATTCCAGTTAAGATTACATGAAACACTGTATGAATTCTATATTCTTTACTTAAAGGAGACTAGAGTGGTAAATGTTTGTTATACAAGGCAGAATACCATTGAAATAGAGAAAGAAACACGTTCGGGAGCTTTGGAAAGCCTTACACTTCACTGAAATGTAGTACTACACTCTATAACACAGTTGAGAGACAATGTTCCCTACTTGCCTCAGTTCATAACAGTGTGTAGGAAGTTGTTTGATAAAGTGGGCAAAGCTTATACTTGGGCCAGAAGGCAGAATATAGGAAACTACATGAAAACATGATTAATTCAGTGAAAATGACTGTAAACAGATGAGAACTTGTTTAGAACAGCTGAAAGAGAATCTCCAAGTCAGTTCTTAGTGTAGAAAAGGTAGCTAAGATAAGGGAAATCCATAATTCCAGTTAAGATCACATGAAACACTATGAATCCTATATTCTTTACTTAAAGGAGACTAGAGTGGTAAATGTGTGTTATACAAGGCAGAATACCATTGAAATAGAGAAAGAAACACGTTCGGGAGCTTTGGAAAGCCTTACACTTCACTGAAATGTAGTACTACACTCTATAACACAATTGAGAGACAATGTTCCCGAGCTGCCTCAGTTCATAACAGTGTGTAGGAAGTTGTTTGATAAAGTGGGCAAAGCTTATACTTGGACCAGAAGGCAGAATATAGGAAACTACATGAAAACATGATTAATTCAGTGAAAATGACTGTAAACAGATGAGAACTTGTTTAGAACAGCTGAAAGAGATTCTCCAAGTCAGTTCTTAGTGTAAAAAAGGTAGCTAAGATAAGGGAAATCCATAATTCCAGTTAAGATTACATGAAACACTGTATGAATTCTATATTCTTTACTTAAAGGAGACTAGAGTGGTAAATGTTTGTTATACAAGGCAGAATACCATTGAAATAGAGAAAGAAACACGTTCGGCAGCTTTGGAAAGCCTTACACTTCACTGAAATGTAGTACTACACTCTATAACACAGTTGAGAGACAATGTTCCCTACTTGCCTCAGTTCATAACAGTGTGTAGGAAGTTGTTTGATAAAGTGGGCAAAGCTTATACTTGGGCCAGAAGGCAGAATATAGGAAACTTCATGAAAACATGAATAATTCAGTTAAAATGACTGTAAACAGATGAGAACTTGTTTAGAACAGCTGAAAGAGAATCTCCAAGTCAGTTCTTAGTGTAGAAAAGGTAGCTAAGATAAGGGAAATCCATAATTCCAGTTAAGATCACATGAAACACTATGAATCCTATATTCTTTACTTAAAGGAGACTAGAGTGGTAAATGTGTGTTATACAAGGCAGAATACCATTGAAATAGAGAAAGAAACACGTTCGGCAGCTTTGGAAAGCCTTACACTTCACTGAAATGTAGTACTACACTATATAACACAGTTGAGAGACAATGTTCCCGAGCTGCCTCAGTTCATAACAGTGTGTAGGAAGTTGTTTGATAAAGTGGGCAAAGCTTATACTTGGGCCAGAAGGCAGAATATAGGAAACTACATGAAAACATGAATAATTCAGTGAAAATGACTGTAAACAGATGAGAACTTGTTTAGAACAGCTGAAAGAGAATCTCCAAGTCAGTTCTTAGTGTAGAAAAGGTAGCTAAGATAAGGGAAATCCATAATTCCAGTTAAGATCACATGAAACACTATGAATCCTATATTCTTTACCTAAAGGAGACTAGAGTGGTAAATGTGTGTTATACAAGGCAGAATACCATTGAAATAGAGAAAGAATCACGTTCGGGAGCTTTGGAAAGCCTTACACTTCACTGAAATGTAGTACTACACTCTATAACACAGTTGAGAGACAATGTTCCCTACTTGCCTCAGTTCATAACAGTGTGTAGGAAGTTGTTTGATAAAGTGGGAAAAGCTTATACTTGGGCCAGAAGGCAGAATATAGGAAACTTCATGAAAACATGATTAATTCAGTGAAAATGACTGTAAACAGATGAGAACTTGTTTAGAACAGCTGAAAGAGATTCTCCAAGTCAGTTCTTAGTGTAAAAAAGGTAGCTAAGATAAGGGAAATCCATAATTCCAGTTAAGATTACATGAAACACTGTATGAATTCTATATTCTTTACTTAAAGGAGACTAGAGTGGTAAATGTGTGTTATACAAGGCAGAATACCATTAAAATAGAGAAAGAAACACGTTCCGCAGCTTTTGAAATCCTTACACTTCACTGAAATGTAGTACTACACTCTATAACACAGTTGAGAGACAATGTTCCCTACTTGCCTCAGTTCATAACAGTGTGTAGGAAGTTGTTTGATAAAGTGGGCAAAGCTTATACTTGGGCCAGAAGGCAGAATATAGGAAACTACATGAAAACATGAATAATTCAGTGAAAATGACTGTAAACAGATGAGAACTTGTTTAGAACAGCTGAAAGAGAATCTCCAAGTCAGTTCTTAGTGTAGAAAAGGTAGCTAAGATAAGGGAAATCCATAATTCCAGTTAAGATCACATGAAACACTATGAATCCTATATTCTTTACTTAAAGGAGACTAGAGTGGTAAATGTGTGTTATACAAGGCAGAATACCATTGAAATAGAGAAAGAAACACGTTCGGGAGCTTTGGAAAGCCTTACACTTCACTGAAATGTAGTACTACACTCTATAACACAATTGAGAGACAATGTTCCCTACTTGCCTCAGTTCATAACAGTGTGTAGGAAGTTGTTTGATAAAGTGGGCAAAGCTTATACTTGGGCCAGAAGGCAGAATATAGGAAACTTCATGAAAACATGAATAATTCAGTGAAAATGACTGTAAACAGATGAGAACTTGTTTAGAACAGCTGAAAGAGAATCTCCAAGTCAGTTCTTAGTGTAGAAAAGGTAGCTAAGATAAGGGAAATCCATAATTCCAGTTAAGATCACATGAAACACTATGAATCCTATATTCTTTACTTAAAGGAGACTGGAGTGGTAAATGTGTGTTATACAAGGCAGAATACCATTGAAATAGAGAAAGAAACACGTTCGGCAGCTTTGGAAAGCCTTACACTTCACTGAAATGTAGTACTACACTCTATAACACAGTTGAGAGACAATGTTCCCGAGCTGCCTCAGTTCATAACAGTGTGTAGGAAGTTGTTTGATAAAGTGGGAAAAGCTTATACTTGGACCAGAAGGCAGAATATAGGAAACTACATGAAAACATGATTAATTCAGTGAAAATGACTGTAAACAGATGAGAACTTGTTTAGAACAGCTGAAAGAGATTCTCCAAGTCAGTTCTTAGTGTAAAAAAGGTAGCTAAGATAAGGGAAATCCATAATTCCAGTTAAGATTACATGAAACACTGTATGAATTCTATATTCTTTACTTAAAGGAGACTAGAGTGGTAAATGTTTGTTATACAAGGCAGAATACCATTGAAATAGAGAAAGAAACACGTTCGGCAGCTTTGGAAAGCCTTACACTTCACTGAAATGTAGTACTACACTCTATAACACAGTTGAGAGACAATGTTCCCTACTTGCCTCAGTTCATAACAGTGTGTAGGAAGTTGTTTGATAAAGTGGGCAAAGCTTATACTTGGGCCAGAAGGCAGAATATAGGAAACTACATGAAAACATGAATAATTCAGTGAAAATGACTGTAAACAGATGAGAACTTGTTTAGAACAGCTGAAAGAGTATCTCCAAGTCAGTTCTTAGTGTAGAAAAGGTAGCTAAGATAAGGGAAATCCATAATTCCAGTTAAGATCACATGAAACACTATGAATCCTATATTCTTTACTTAAAGGAGACTAGAGTGGTAAATGTGTGTTATACAAGGCAGAATACCATTGAAATAGAGAAAGAAACACGTTCGGGAGCTTTGGAAAGCCTTACACTTCACTGAAATGTAGTACTACACTCTATAACACAATTGAGAGACAATGTTCCCTACTTGCCTCAGTTCATAACAGTGTGTAGGAAGTTGTTTGATAAACTGGGCAAAGCTTATACTTGGGCCAGAAGGCAGAATATAGGAAACTCCATGAAAATATGAATAATTCAGTGAAAATGACTATAAACAGATGAGAACTTGTTTAGAACAGCTGAAAGAGAATCTTCAAGTCAGTTCTTAGTGTAGAAAAGGGAGCTAAGATAAGGGAAATCCATAATTCCAGTTAAGATCACATGAAACACTGTATGAATCCTATATTCTTTACTTAAAGGAGACTAGAGTGGTAAATGTTTTTTATACAAGGCAGAATACCATTGAAATAGAGAAAGAAACACGTTCGGCAGCTTTGGAAAGCCTTACACTTCACTGAAATGTAGTACTACACTCTATAACACAGTTGAGAGACAATGTTCCCGAGCTGCCTCAGTTCATAACAGTGTGTAGGAAGTTGTTTGATAAAGTGGGCAAAGCTTATACTTGGACCAGAAGGCAGAATATAGGAAACTACATGAAAACATGAATAATTCAGTGAAAATGACTGTAAACAGATTGGAACTTGTTTTAGAACAGCTGAAAGAGATTCTCCAAGTCAGTTCTTAGTGTAGAAAAGGTAGCTAAGATCCGGGAAATCTTAATTCCAGTTAAGATCACATGAAACACTGTATGAATCCTATATTCTTTACTTAAAGGAGACTAGAGTGGTAAATGTGTGTTATACAAGGCAGAATACCATTGAAGTAGAGAAAGAAACACGTTCGGCAGCTTTGGAAAGCCTTACACTTCACTGAAATGTAGTACTACACTCTATAACACAGTTGAGAGACAATGTTCCCTACTTGCCTCAGTTCATAACAGTGTGTAGGAAGTTGTTTGATAAAGTGGGCAAAGCTTATACTTGGGCCAGAAGGCAGAATATAGGAAACTACATGAAAACATGAATAATTCAGTGAAAATAACTGTAAACAGATGAGAACTTGTTTAGAACAGCTGAAGGAGAATCTCCAAGTCAGTTCTTAGTGTAGAAAAGTTAGCTAAGATAAGGGAAATCCATAATTCCAGTTAAGATCACATGAAACACTGTATGAATCCTATATTCATTACTTAAAGGAGACTAGAGTGGTATATGTGTGTTATACAAGGCAGAATACCATTGAAATAGAGGAAGAAACATGTTCGGCTGCTATGGAAAGCCTTACACTTCACTGAAATGTAGTACTACACTCTATAACACAGTTGAGAGACAATGTTCCCTACTTGCCTCAGTTCATAACAGTGTGTAGGAAGTTGTTTGATAAAGTGGGCAAAGCTTATACTTGGGCCAGAAGGCAGAATATAGGAAACTCCATGAAAATATGAATAATTCAGTGAAAATGACTATAAACAGATGAGAACTTGTTTAGAACAGCTGAAAGAGAATCTTCAAGTCAGTTCTTAGTGTAGAAAAGGGAGCTAAGATAAGGGAAATCCATAATTCCAGTTAAGATCACATGAAACACTGTATGAATCCTATATTCTTTACTTAAAGGAGACTAGAGTGGTAAATGTTTGTTATACAAGGCAGAATACCATTGAAATAGAGAAAGAAACACGTTCGGCAGCTTTGGAAAGCCTTACACTTCACTGAAATGTAGTACTACACTCTATAACACAGTTGAGAGACAATGTTCCCTACTTGCCTCAGTTCATAACAGTGTGTAGGAAGTTGTTTGATAAAGTGGGCAAAGCTTATACTTGGGCCAGAAGGCAGAATATAGGAAACTCCATGAAAATATGAATAATTCAGTGAAAATGACTATAAACAGATGAGAACTTGTTTAGAACAGCTGAAAGAGAATCTTCAAGTCAGTTCTTAGTGTAGAAAAGGGAGCTAAGATAAGGGAAATCCATAATTCCAGTTAAGATCACATGAAACACTGTATGAATCCTATATTCTTTACTTAAAGGAGACTAGAGTGGTAAATGTTTTTTATACACGGCAGAATACCATTGAAATAGAGAAAGAAACACGTTCGGCAGCTTTGGAAAGCCTTACACTTCACTGAAATGTAGTACTACACTCTATAACACAGTTGAGAGACAATGTTCCCGAGCTGCCTCAGTTCATAACAGTGTGTAGGAAGTTGTTTGATAAAGTGGGCAAAGCTTATACTTGGACCAGAAGGCAGAATATAGGAAACTACATGAAAACATGAATAATTCAGTGAAAATAACTGTAAACAGATTGGAACTTGTTTTAGAACAGCTGAAAGAGATTCTCCAAGTCAGTTCTTAGTGTAGAAAAGGTAGCTAAGATCCGGGAAATCTTAATTCCAGTTAAGATCACATGAAACACTGTATGAATCCTATATTCTTTACTTAAAGGAGACTAGAGTGGTAAATGTGTGTTATACAAGGCAGAATACCATTGAAGTAGAGAAAGAAACACGTTCGGCAGCTTTGGAAAGCCTTACACTTCACTGAAATGTAGTACTACACTCTATAACACAGTTGAGAGACAATGTTCCCTACTTGCCTCAGTTCATAACAGTGTGTAGGAAGTTGTTTGATAAAGTGGGCAAAGCTTATACTTGGGCCAGAAGGCAGAATATAGGAAACTACATGAAAACATGAATAATTCAGTGAAAATAACTGTAAACAGATGAGAACTTGTTTAGAACAGCTGAAGGAGAATCTCCAAGTCAGTTCTTAGTGTAGAAAAGGTAGCTAAGATAAGGGAAATCCATAATTCCAGTTAAGATCACATGAAACACTGTATGAATCCTATATTCATTACTTAAAGGAGACTAGAGTGGTATATGTGTGTTATACAAGGCAGAATACCATTGAAATAGAGAAAGAAACATGTTCGGCTGCTATGGAAAGCCTTACACTTCACTGAAATGTAGTACTACACTCTATAACACAGTTGTGAGACAATGTTCCCTAGCTGCCTCAGTTCATAACAGTGTGTAGGAAGTTGTTTGATAAAGTGGGCAAAGCTTATACTTGGACCAGAAGGCAGAATATAGGAAACTACATGAAAACATGATTAATTCAGTGAAAATGACTGTAAACAGATGAGAACTTGTTTAGAACAGCTGAAAGAGATTCTCCAAGTCAGTTCTTAGTGTAGAAAAGGGAGCTAAGATAAGGGAAATCCATAATTCCAGTTAAGATCACATGAAACACTGTATGAATCCTATATTCTTTACTTAAAGGAGACTAGAGTGGTAAATGTTTGTTATACAAGGCAGAATACCATTGAAATAGAGAAAGAAACACGTTCGGCAGCTTTGGAAAGCCTTACACTTCACTGAAATGTAGTACTACACTCTATAACACAGTTGAGAGACAATGTTCCCTACTTGCCTCAGTTCATAACAGTGTGTAGGAAGTTGTTTGATAAAGTGGGCAAAGCTTATACTTGGGCCAGAAGGCAGAATATAGGAAACTCCATGAAAATATGAATAATTCAGTGAAAATGACTATAAACAGATGAGAACTTGTTTAGAACAGCTGAAAGAGAATCTTCAAGTCAGTTCTTAGTGTAGAAAAGGGAGCTAAGATAAGGGAAATCCATAATTCCAGTTAAGATCACATGAAACACTGTATGAATCCTATATTCTTTACTTAAAGGAGACTAGAGTGGTAAATGTTTTTTATACAAGGCAGAATACCATTGAAATAGAGAAAGAAACACGTTCGGCAGCTTTGGAAAGCCTTACACTTCACTGAAATGTAGTACTACACTCTATAACACAGTTGAGAGACAATGTTCCCGAGCTGCCTCAGTTCATAACAGTGTGTAGGAAGTTGTTTGATAAAGTGGGCAAAGCTTATACTTGGACCAGAAGGCAGAATATAGGAAACTACATGAAAACATGAATAATTCAGTGAAAATGACTGTAAACAGATTGGAACTTGTTTTAGAACAGCTGAAAGAGATTCTCCAAGTCAGTTCTTAGTGTAGAAAAGGTAGCTAAGATCCGGGAAATCTTAATTCCAGTTAAGATCACATGAAACACTGTATGAATCCTATATTCTTTACTTAAAGGAGACTAGAGTGGTAAATGTGTGTTATACAAGGCAGAATACCATTGAAGTAGAGAAAGAAACACGTTCGGCAGCTTTGGAAAGCCTTACACTTCACTGAAATGTAGTACTACACTCTATAACACAGTTGAGAGACAATGTTCCCTACTTGCCTCAGTTCATAACAGTGTGTAGGAAGTTGTTTGATAAAGTGGGCAAAGCTTATACTTGGGCCAGAAGGCAGAATATAGGAAACTACATGAAAACATGAATAATTCAGTGAAAATAACTGTAAACAGATGAGAACTTGTTTAGAACAGCTGAAGGAGAATCTCCAAGTCAGTTCTTAGTGTAGAAAAGGTAGCTAAGATAAGGGAAATCCATAATTCCAGTTAAGATCACATGAAACACTGTATGAATCCTATATTCATTACTTAAAGGAGACTAGAGTGGTATATGTGTGTTATACAAGGCAGAATACCATTGAAATAGAGAAAGAAACATGTTCGGCTGCTATGGAAAGCCTTACACTTCACTGAAATGTAGTACTACACTCTATAACACAGTTGTGAGACAATGTTCCCTAGCTGCCTCAGTTCATAACAGTGTGTAGGAAGTTGTTTGATAAAGTGGGCAAAGCTTATACTTGGACCAGAAGGCAGAATATAGGAAACTACATGAAAACATGAATAATTCAGTGAAAATGACTGTAAACAGATGAGAACTTGTTTAGAACAGCTGAAAGAGATTCTCCAAGTCAGTTCTTAGTGTAGAAAAGGGAGCTAAGATAAGGGAAATCCATAATTCCAGTTAAGATCACATGAAACACTGTATGAATCCTATATTCTTTACTTAAAGGAGACTAGAGTGGTAAATGTTTGTTATACAAGGCAGAATACCATTGAAATAGAGAAAGAAACACGTTCGGCAGCTTTGGAAAGCCTTACACTTCACTGAAATGTAGTACTACACTCTATAACACAGTTGAGAGACAATGTTCCCTACTTGCCTCAGTTCATAACAGTGTGTAGGAAGTTGTTTGATAAAGTGGGCAAAGCTTATACTTGGGCCAGAAGGCAGAATATAGGAAACTCCATGAAAATATGAATAATTCAGTGAAAATGACTATAAACAGATGAGAACTTGTTTAGAACAGCTGAAAGAGAATCTTCAAGTCAGTTCTTAGTGTAGAAAAGGGAGCTAAGATAAGGGAAATCCATAATTCCAGTTAAGATCACATGAAACACTGTATGAATCCTATATTCTTTACTTAAAGGAGACTAGAGTGGTAAATGTTTTTTATACAAGGCAGAATACCATTGAAATAGAGAAAGAAACACGTTCGGCAGCTTTGGAAAGCCTTACACTTCACTGAAATGTAGTACTACACTCTATAACACAGTTGAGAGACAATGTTCCCGAGCTGCCTCAGTTCATAACAGTGTGTAGGAAGTTGTTTGATAAAGTGGGCAAAGCTTATACTTGGACCAGAAGGCAGAATATAGGAAACTACATGAAAACATGAATAATTCAGTGAAAATGACTGTAAACAGATTGGAACTTGTTTTAGAACAGCTGAAAGAGATTCTCCAAGTCAGTTCTTAGTGTAGAAAAGGTAGCTAAGATCCGGGAAATCTTAATTCCAGTTAAGATCACATGAAACACTGTATGAATCCTATATTCTTTACTTAAAGGAGACTAGAGTGGTAAATGTGTGTTATACAAGGCAGAATACCATTGAAGTAGAGAAAGAAACACGTTCGGCAGCTTTGGAAAGCCTTACACTTCACTGAAATGTAGTACTACACTCTATAACACAGTTGAGAGACAATGTTCCCTACTTGCCTCAGTTCATAACAGTGTGTAGGAAGTTGTTTGATAAAGTGGGCAAAGCTTATACTTGGGCCAGAAGGCAGAATATAGGAAACTACATGAAAACATGAATAATTCAGTGAAAATAACTGTAAACCGATGAGAACTTGTTTAGAACAGCTGAAGGAGAATCTCCAAGTCAGTTCTTAGTGTAGAAAAGGTAGCTAAGATAAGGGAAATCCATAATTCCAGTTAAGATCACATGAAACACTGTATGAATCCTATATTCATTACTTAAAGGAGACTATAGTGGTATATGTGTGTTATACAAGGCAGAATACCATTGAAATAGAGAAAGAAACATGTTCGGCTGCTATGGAAAGCCTTACACTTCACTGAAATGTAGTACTACACTCTATAACACAGTTGTGAGACAATGTTCCCTAGCTGCCTCAGTTCATAACAGTGTGTAGGAAGTTGTTTGATAAAGTGGGCAAAGCTTATACTTGGACCAGAAGGCAGAATATAGGAAACTACATGAAAACATGATTAATTCAGTGAAAATGACTGTAAACAGATGAGAACTTGTTTAGAACAGCTGAAAAAGATTCTCCAAGTCAGTTCTTAGTGTAGAAAAGATAGCTAAGATAAGGGAAATCCATAATTCCAGTTAAGATTACATGAAACACTGTATGAATTCTATATTCTTTACTTAAAGGAGACTAGAGTGGTAAATGTGTGTTATACAAGGCAGAATACCATTAAAATAGAGAAAGAAACATGTTCCGCAGCTTTTGAAATCCTTACACTTCACTGAAATGTAGTACTACACTCTATAACACAGTTGAGAGACAATGTTCCCTACTTGCCTCAGTTCATAACAGTGTGTAGGAAGTTGTTTGATAAACTGAGCAAAGCTTATACTTGGGCCAGAAGGCAGAATATAGGAAACTACATGAAAACATGAATAATTCAGTGAAAATGACTGTAAACAGATGAGAACTTGTTTAGAACAGCTGAAAGAGAATCTCCAAGTCAGTTCTTAGTGTAGAAAAGGTAGCTAAGATAAGGGAAATCCATAATTCCAGTTAAGATCACATGAAACACTATGAATCCTATATTCTTTACTTAAAGGAGACTAGAGTGGTAAATGTGTGTTATACAAGGCAGAATACCATTGAAATAGAGAAAGAAACACGTTCGGCAGCTTTGGAAAGCGTTACACTTCACTGAAATGTAGTACTACACTCTATAACACAGTTGAGAGACAATGTTCCCGAGCTGCCTCAGTTCATAACAGTGTGTAGGAAGTTGTTTGATAAAGTGGGAAAAGCTTATACTTGGACCAGAAGGCAGAATATAGGAAACTACATGAAAACATGATTAATTCAGTGAAAATGACTGTAAACAGATGAGAACTTGTTTAGAACAGCTGAAAGAGATTCTCCAAGTCAGTTCTTAGTATAAAAAAGGTAGCTAAGATAAGGGAAATCCATAATTCCAGTTAAGATTACATGAAACACTGTATGAATTCTATATTCTTTACTTAAAGGAGACTAGAGTGGTAAATGTTTGTTATACAAGGCAGAATACCATTGAAATAGAGAAAGAAACACGTTCGGCAGCTTTGGAAAGCCTTACACTTCACTGAAATGTAGTACTACACTCTATAACACAGTTGAGAGACAATGTTCCCTACTTGCCTCAGTTCATAACAGTGTGTAGGAAGTTGTTTGATAAAGTGGGCAAAGCTTATACTTGGGCCAGAAGGCAGAATATAGGAAACTACATGAAAACATGAATAATTCAGTGAAAATGACTGTAAACAGATGAGAACTTGTTTAGAACAGCTGAAAGAGAATCTCCAAGTCAGTTCTTAGTGTAGAAAAGGTAGCTAAGATAAGGGAAATCCATAATTCCAGTTAAGATCACATGAAACACTATGAATCCTATATTCTTTACTTAAAGGAGACTAGAGTGGTAAATGTGTGTTATACAAGGCAGAATACCATTGAAATAGAGAAAGAAACACGTTCGGGAGCTTTGGAAAGCCTTACACTTCACTGAAATGTAGTACTACACTCTATAACACAATTGAGAGACAATGTTCCCTACTTGCCTCAGTTCATAACAGTGTGTAGGAAGTTGTTTGATAAAGTGGGCAAAGCTTATACTTGGGCCAGAAGGCAGAATATAGGAAACTTCATGAAAACATGAATAATTCAGTGAAAATGACTGTAAACAGATGAGAACTTGTTTAGAACAGCTGAAAGAGAATCTCCAAGTCAGTTCTTAGTGTAGAAAAGGTAGCTAAGATAAGGGAAATCCATAATTCCAGTTAAGTTCACATGAAACACTGTATGAATCCTATATTCATAACTTAAAGGAGACTAGAGTGGTAAATGTGTGTTATACAAGGCAGAATACCATTGAAATAGAGAAAGAAACACGTTCGGCAGCTTTGGAAAGCCTTACACTTCACTGAAATGTAGTACTACACTCTATAACACAGTTGAGAGACAATGTTCCCGAGCTGCCTCAGTTCATAACAGTGTGTAGGAAGTTGTTTGATAAAGTGGGCAAAGCTTATACTTGGACCAGAAGGCAGAATATAGGAAACTACATGAAAACATGATTAATTCAGTGAAAATGACTGTAAACAGATGAGAACTTGTTTAGAACAGCTGAAAGAGATTCTCCAAGTCAGTTCTTAGTGTAGAAAAGGTAGCTAAGATAAGGGAAATCCATAATTCCAGTTAAGATTACATGAAACACTGTATGAATTCTATATTCTTTACTTAAAGGAGACTAGAGTGGTAAATGTTTGTTATACAAGGCAGAATACCATTGAAATAGAGAAAGAAACACGTTCGGCAGCTTTGGAAAGCCTTACACTTCACTGAAATGTAGTACTACACTCTATAACACAGTTGAGAGACAATGTTCCCTACTTGCCTCAGTTCATAACAGTGTGTAGGAAGTTGTTTGATAAAGTGGGCAAAGCTTATACTTGGGCCAGAAGGCAGAATATAGGAAACTACATGAAAACATGAATAATTCAGTGAAAATGACTGTAAACAGATGAGAACTTGTTTAGAACAGCTGAAAGAGAATCTCCAAGTCAGTTCTTAGTGTAGAAAAGGTAGCTAAGATAAGGGAAATCCATAATTCCAGTTAAGATCACATGAAACACTATGAATCCTATATTCTTTACTTAAAGGAGACTAGAGTGGTAAATGTGTGTTATACAAGGCAGAATACCATTGAAATAGAGAAAGAAACACGTTCGGGAGCTTTGGAAAGCCTTACACTTCACTGAAATGTAGTACTACACTCTATAACACAATTGAGAGACAATGTTCCCTACTTGCCTCAGTTCATAACAGTGTGTAGGAAGTTGTTTGATAAAGTGGGCAAAGCTTATACTTGGGCCAGAAGGCAGAATATAGGAAACTTCATGAAAACATGAATAATTCAGTGAAAATGACTGTAAACAGATGAGAACTTGTTTAGAACAGCTGAAAGAGAATCTCCAAGTCAGTTCTTAGTGTAGAAAAGGTAGCTAAGATAAGGGAAATCCATAATTCCAGTTAAGATCACATGAAACACTATGAATCCTATATTCTTTACTTAAAGGAGACTAGAGTGGTAAATGTGTGTTATACAAGGCAGAATACCATTGAAATAGAGAAAGAAACACGTTCGGCAGCTTTGGAAAGCCTTACACTTCACTGAAATGTAGTACTACACTCTATAACACAGTTGAGAGACAATGTTCCCGAGCTGCCTCAGTTCATAACAGTGTGTAGGAAGTTGTTTGATAAAGTGGGAAAAGCTTATACTTGGACCAGAAGGCAGAATATAGGAAACTACATGAAAACATGATTAATTCAGTGAAAATGACTGTAAACAGATGAGAACTTGTTTAGAACAGCTGAAAGAGAATCTCCAAGTCAGTTCTTAGTGTAGAAAAGGTAGCTAAGATAAGGGAAATCCATAATTCCAGTTAAGATCACATGAAACACTATGAATCCTATATTCTTTACTTAAAGGAGACTAGAGTGGTAAATGTGTGTTATACAAGGCAGAATACCATTGAAATAGAGAAAGAAACACGTTCGGGAGCTTTGGAAAGCCTTACACTTCACTGAAATGTAGTACTACACTCTATAACACAATTGAGAGACAATGTTCCCTACTTGCCTCAGTTCATAACAGTGTGTAGGAAGTTGTTTGATAAAGTGGGCAAAGCTTATACTTGGGCCAGAAGGCAGAATATAGGAAACTTCATGAAAACATGAATAATTCAGTGAAAATGACTGTAAACAGATGAGAACTTGTTTAGAACAGCTGAAAGAGAATCTCCAAGTCAGTTCTTAGTGTAGAAAAGGTAGCTAAGATAAGGGAAATCCATAATTCCAGTTAAGTTCACATGAAACACTGTATGAATCCTATATTCATAACTTAAAGGAGACTAGAGTGGTAAATGTGTGTTATACAAGGCAGAATACCATTGAAATAGAGAAAGAAACACGTTCGGCAGCTTTGGAAAGCCTTACACTTCACTGAAATGTAGTACTACACTCTATAACACAGTTGAGAGACAATGTTCCCGAGCTGCCTCAGTTCATAACAGTGTGTAGGAAGTTGTTTGATAAAGTGGGCAAAGCTTATACTTGGACCAGAAGGCAGAATATAGGAAACTACATGAAAACATGATTAATTCAGTGAAAATGACTGTAAACAGATGAGAACTTGTTTAGAACAGCTGAAAGAGATTCTCCAAGTCAGTTCTTAGTGTAGAAAAGGTAGCTAAGATAAGGGAAATCCATAATTCCAGTTAAGATTACATGAAACACTGTATGAATTCTATATTCTTTACTGAAAGGAGACTAGAGTGGTAAATGTGTGTTATACAAGGCAGAATACCATTGAAATAGAGAAAGAAACACGTTCGGGAGCTTTGGAAAGCCTTACACTTCAATGAAATGTAGTACTACACTCTATAACACAATTGAGAGACAATGTTCCTTACTTGCCTCAGTTCATAACAGTGTGTAGGAAGTTGTTTGATAAAGTGGGCAAAGCTTATACTTGGGCCAGAAGGCAGAATATAGGAAACTTCATGAAAACATGAATAATTCAGTTAAAATGACTGTAAACAGATGAGAACTTGTTTAGAACAGCTGAAAGAGAATCTCCAAGTCAGTTCTTAGTGTAGAAAAGGTAGCTAAGATAAGGGAAATCCATAATTCCAGTTAAGATCACATGAAACACTATGAATCCTATATTCTTTACTTAAAGGAGACTAGAGTGGTAAATGTGTGTTATACAAGGCAGAATACCATTGAAATAGAGAAAGAAACACGTTCGGCAGCTTTGGAAAGCCTTACACTTCACTGAAATGTAGTACTACACTATATAACACAGTTGAGAGACAATGTTCCCGAGCTGCCTCAGTTCATAACAGTGTGTAGGAAGTTGTTTGATAAAGTGGGCAAAGCTTATATTTGGGCCAGAAGGCAGAATATAGGAAACTACATGAAAACATGAATAATTCAGTGAAAATGACTGTAAACAGATGAGAACTTGTTTAGAACAGCTGAAAGAGAATCTCCAAGTCAGTTCTTAGTGTAGAAAAGGTAGCTAAGATAAGGGAAATCCATAATTCCAGTTAAGATCACATGAAACACTATGAATCCTATATTCTTTACTTAGAGGAGACTAGAGTGGTAAATGTGTGTTATACAAGGCAGAATACCATTGAAATAGAGAAAGAATCACGTTCGGGAGCTTTGGAAAGCCTTACACTTCACTGAAATGTAGTACTACACTCTATAACACAGTTGAGAGACAATGTTCCCTACTTGCCTCAGTTCATAACAGTGTGTAGGAAGTTGTTTGATAAAGTGGGAAAAGCTTATACTTGGGCCAGAAGGCAGAATATAGGAAACTTCATGAAAACATGATTAATTCAGTGAAAATGACTGTAAACAGATGAGAACTTGTTTAGAACAGCTGAAAGAGATTCTCCAAGTCAGTTCTTAGTGTAAAAAAGGTAGCTATGATAAGGGAAATCCATAATTCCAGTTAAGATTACATGAAACACTGTATGAATTCTATATTCTTTACTTAAAGGAGACTAGAGTGGTAAATGTTTGTTATACAAGGCAGAATACCATTGAAATAGAGAAAGAAACACGTTCGGCAGCTTTGGAAAGCCTTACACTTCACTGAAATGTAGTACTACACTCTTTAACACAGTTGAGAGACAATGTTCCCTACTTGCCTCAGTTCATAACAGTGTGTAGGAAGTTGTTTGATAAAGTGGGCAAAGCTTATACTTGGGCCAGAAGGCAGAATATAGGAAACTACATGAAAACATGAATAATTCAGTGAAAATGACTGTAAACAGATGAGAACTTGTTTAGAACAGCTGAAAGAGATTCTCCAAGTCAGTTCTTAGTGTAGAAAAGATAGCTAAGATAAGGGAAATCCATAATTCCAGTTAAGATTACATGAAACACTGTATGAATTCTATATTCTTTACTTAAAGGAGACTAGAGTGGTAAATGTGTGTTATAAAGGCAGAATACCATTAAAATAGAGAAAGAAACACGTTCCGCAGCTTTTGAAATCCTTACACTTCACTGAAATGTAGTACTACACTCTATAACACAGTTGAGAGACAATGTTCCCTACTTGCCTCAGTTCATAACAGTGTGTAGGAAGTTGTTTGATAAACTGGGCAAAACTTATACTTGGGCCAGAAGGCAGAATATAGGAAACTACATGAAAACATGAATAATTCAGTGAAAATGACTGTAAACAGATGAGAACTTGTTTAGAACAGCTGAAAGAGAATTTCCAAGTCAGTTCTTAGTGTAGAAAAGGTAGCTAAGATAAGGGAAATCCATAATTCCAGTTAAGTTCACATGAAACACTGTATGAATCCTATATTCATAACTTAAAGGAGACTAGAGTGGTAAATGTGTGTTATACAAGGCAGAATACCATTGAAATAGAGAAAGAAACACGTTCGGCAGCTTTGGAAAGCCTTACACTTCACTGAAATGTAGTACTACACTCTATAACACAGTTGAGAGACAATGTTCCCGAGCTGCCTCAGTTCATAACAGTGTGTAGGAAGTTGTTTGATAAAGTGGGCAAAGCTTATACTTGGACCAGAAGGCAGAATATAGGAAACTACATGAAAACATGATTAATTCAGTGAAAATGACTGTAAACAGATGAGAACTTGTTTAGAACAGCTGAAAGAGATTCTCCAAGTCAGTTCTTAGTGTAGAAAAGGTAGCTAAGATAAGGGAAATCCATAATTCCAGTTAAGATTACATGAAACACTGTATGAATTCTATATTCTTTACTGAAAGGAGACTAGAGTGGTAAATGTGTGTTATACAAGGCAGAATACCATTGAAATAGAGAAAGAAACACGTTCGGGAGCTTTGGAAATCCTTACACTTCAATGAAATGTAGTACTACACTCTATAACACAATTGAGAGACAATGTTCCTTACTTGCCTCAGTTCATAACAGTGTGTAGGAAGTTGTTTGATAAAGTGGGCAAAGCTTATACTTGGGCCAGAAGGCAGAATATAGGAAACTTCATGAAAACATGAATAATTCAGTTAAAATGACTGTAAACAGATGAGAACTTGTTTAGAACAGCTGAAAGAGAATCTCCAAGTCAGTTCTTAGTGTAGAAAAGGTAGCTAAGATAAGGGAAATCCATAATTCCAGTTAAGATCACATGAAACACTATGAATCCTATATTCTTTACTTAAAGGAGACTAGAGTGGTAAATGTGTGTTATACAAGGCAGAATACCATTGAAATAGAGAAAGAAACACGTTCGGCAGCTTTGGAAAGCCTTACACTTCACTGAAATGTAGTACTACACTATATAACACAGTTGAGAGACAATGTTCCCGAGCTGCCTCAGTTCATAACAGTGTGTAGGAAGTTGTTTGATAAAGTGGGCAAAGCTTATATTTGGGCCAGAAGGCAGAATATAGGAAACTACATGAAAACATGAATAATTCAGTGAAAATGACTGTAAACAGATGAGAACTTGTTTAGAACAGCTGAAAGAGAATCTCCAAGTCAGTTCTTAGTGTAGAAAAGGTAGCTAAGATAAGGGAAATCCATAATTCCAGTTAAGATCACATGAAACACTATGAATCCTATATTCTTTACTTAGAGGAGACTAGAGTGGTAAATGTGTGTTATACAAGGCAGAATACCATTGAAATAGAGAAAGAATCACGTTCGGGAGCTTTGGAAAGCCTTACACTTCACTGAAATGTAGTACTACACTCTATAACACAGTTGAGAGACAATGTTCCCTACTTGCCTCAGTTCATAACAGTGTGTAGGAAGTTGTTTGATAAAGTGGGAAAAGCTTATACTTGGGCCAGAAGGCAGAATATAGGAAACTTCATGAAAACATGATTAATTCAGTGAAAATGACTGTAAACAGATGAGAACTTGTTTAGAACAGCTGAAAGAGATTCTCCAAGTCAGTTCTTAGTGTAAAAAAGGTAGCTATGATAAGGGAAATCCATAATTCCAGTTAAGATTACATGAAACACTGTATGAATTCTATATTCTTTACTTAAAGGAGACTAGAGTGGTAAATGTTTGTTATACAAGGCAGAATACCATTGAAATAGAGAAAGAAACACGTTCGGCAGCTTTGGAAAGCCTTACACTTCACTGAAATGTAGTACTACACTCTTTAACACAGTTGAGAGACAATGTTCCCTACTTGCCTCAGTTCATAACAGTGTGTAGGAAGTTGTTTGATAAAGTGGGCAAAGCTTATACTTGGGCCAGAAGGCAGAATATAGGAAACTACATGAAAACATGAATAATTCAGTGAAAATGACTGTAAACAGATGAGAACTTGTTTAGAACAGCTGAAAGAGATTCTCCAAGTCAGTTCTTAGTGTAGAAAAGATAGCTAAGATAAGGGAAATCCATAATTCCAGTTAAGATTACATGAAACACTGTATGAATTCTATATTCTTTACTTAAAGGAGACTAGAGTGGTAAATGTGTGTTATAAAGGCAGAATACCATTAAAATAGAGAAAGAAACACGTTCCGCAGCTTTTGAAATCCTTACACTTCACTGAAATGTAGTACTACACTCTATAACACAGTTGAGAGACAATGTTCCCTACTTGCCTCAGTTCATAACAGTGTGTAGGAAGTTGTTTGATAAACTGGGCAAAACTTATACTTGGGCCAGAAGGCAGAATATAGGAAACTACATGAAAACATGAATAATTCAGTGAAAATGACTGTAAACAGATGAGAACTTGTTTAGAACAGCTGAAAGAGAATTTCCAAGTCAGTTCTTAGTGTAGAAAAGGTAGCTAAGATAAGGGAAATCCATAATTCCAGTTAAGATCACATGAAACATTATGAATCCTATATTCTTTACTTAAAGGAGACTAGAGTGGTAAATGTGTGTTATACAAGGCAGAATACCATTGAAATAGAGAAAGAAACACGTTCGGCAGCTTTGGAAAGCCTTACACTTTACTGAAATGTAGTACTACACTCTATAACACAGTTGAGAGACAATGTTCCCGAGCTGCCTCAGTTCATAACAGTGTGTAGGAAGTTGTTTGATAAAGTGGGAAAAGCTTATACTTGGACCAGAAGGCAGAATATAGGAAACTACATGAAAACATGATTAATTCAGTGAAAATGACTGTAAACAGATGAGAACTTGTTTAGAACAGCTGAAAGAGATTCTCCAAGTCAGTTCTTAGTGTAAAAAAGGTAGCTAAGATAAGGGAAATCCATAATTCCAGTTAAGATTACATGAAACACTGTATGAATTCTATATTCTTTACTTAAAGGAGACTAGAGTGGTAAATGTTTGTTATACAAGGCAGAATACCATTGAAATAGAGAAAGAAACACGTTCTGCAGCTTTGGAAAGCCTTACACTTCACTGAAATGTAGTACTACACTCTATAACACAGTTGAGAGACAATGTTCCCTACTTGCCTCAGTTCATAACAGTGTGTAGGAAGTTGTTTGATAAAGTGGGCAAAGCTTATACTTGGGCCAGAAGGCAGAATATAGGAAACTACATGAAAACATGAATAATTCAGTGAAAATGACTGTAAACAGATGAGAACTTGTTTAGAACAGCTGAAAGAGAATCTCCAAGTCAGTTCTTAGTGTAGAAAAGGTAGCTAAGATAAGGGAAATCCATAATTCCAGTTAAGATCACATGAAACACTATGAATCCTATATTCTTTACTTAAAGGAGACTAGAGTGGTAAATGTTTGTTATACAAGGCAGAATACCATTGAAATAGAGAAAGAAACACGTTCGGCAGCTTTGGAAAGCCTTACACTTCACTGAAATGTAGTACTACACTCTATAACACAGTTGAGAGACAATGTTCCCTACTTGCCTCAGTTCATAACAGTGTGTAGGAAGTTGTTTGATAAAGTGGGCAAAGCTTATACTTGGGCCAGAAGGCAGAATATAGGAAACTACATGAAAACATGAATAATTCAGTGAAAATGACTGTAAACAGATGAGAACTTGTTTAGAACAGCTGAAAGAGATTCTCCAAGTCAGTTCTTAGTGTAGAAAAGATAGCTAAGATAAGGGAAATCCATAATTCCAGTTAAGATTACATGAAACACTGTATGAATTCTATATTCTTTACTTAAAGGAGACTAGAGTGGTAAATGTGTGTTATACAAGGCAGAATACCATTAAAATAGAGAAAGAAACACGTTCCGCAGCTTTTGAAATCCTTACACTTCACTGAAATGTAGTACTACACTCTATAACACAGTTGAGAGACAATGTTCCCTACTTGCCTCAGTTCATAACAGTGTGTAGGAAGTTGTTTGATAAACTGGGCAAAGCTTATACTTGGGCCAGAAGGCAGAATATAGGAAACTACATGAAAACATGAATAATTCAGTGAAAATGACTGTAAACAGATGAGAACTTGTTTAGAACAGCTGAAAGAGAATCTCCAAGTCAGTTCTTAGTGTAGAAAAGGTAGCTAAGATAAGGGAAATCCATAATTCCAGTTAAGATCACATGAAACACTATGAATCCTATATTCTTTACTTAAAGGAGACTAGAGTGGTAAATGTGTGTTATACAAGGCAGAATACCATTGAAATAGAGAAAGAAACACGTTCGGCAGCTTTGGAAAGCCTTACACTTCACTGAAATGTAGTACTACACTCTATAACACAGTTGAGAGACAATGTTCCCGAGCTGCCTCAGTTCATAACAGTGTGTAGGAAGTTGTTTGATAAAGTGGGAAAAGCTTATACTTGGACCAGAAGGCAGAATATAGGAAACTACATGAAAACATGATTAATTCAGTGAAAATGACTGTAAACAGATGAGAACTTGTTTAGAACAGCTGAAAGAGATTCTCCAAGTCAGTTCTTAGTGTAAAAAAGGTAGCTAAGATAAGGGAAATCCATAATTCCAGTTAAGATTACATGAAACACTGTATGAATTCTATATTCTTTACTTAAAGGAGACTAGAGTGGTAAATGTTTGTTATACAAGGCAGAATACCATTGAAATAGAGAAAGAAACACGTTCGGCAGCTTTGGAAAGCCTTACACTTCAGTGAAATGTAGTACTACACTCTATAACACAGTTGAGAGACAATGTTCCCTACTTGCCTCAGTTCATAACAGTGTGTAGGAAGTTGTTTGATAAAGTGGGCAAAGCTTATACTTGGGCCAGAAGGCAGAATATAGGAAACTACATGAAAACATGAATAATTCAGTGAAAATGACTGTAAACAGATGAGAACTTGTTTAGAACAGCTGAAAGAGAATCTCCAAGTCAGTTCTTAGTGTAGAAAAGGTAGCTAAGATAAGGGAAATCCATAATTCCAGTTAAGATCACATGAAACACTATGAATCCTATATTCTTTACTTAAAGGAGACTAGAGTGGTAAATGTGTGTTATACAAGGCAGAATACCATTGAAATAGAGAAAGAAACACGTTCGGGAGCTTTGGAAAGCCTTACACTTCACTGAAATGTAGTACTACACTCTATAACACAATTGAGAGACAATGTTCCCTACTTGCCTCAGTTCATAACAGTGTGTAGGAAGTTGTTTGATAAAGTGGGCAAAGCTTATACTTGGGCCAGAAGGCAGAATATAGGAAACTTCATGAAAACATGAATAATTCAGTGAAAGTGACTGTAAACAGATGAGAACTTGTTTAGAACAGCTGAAAGAGAATCTCCAAGTCAGTTCTTAGTGTAGAAAAGGTAGCTAAGATAAGGGAAATCCATAATTCCAGTTAAGATCACATGAAACACTATGAATCCTATATTCTTTACTTAAAGGAGACTAGAGTGGTAAATGTGTGTTATACAAGGCAGAATACCATTGAAATAGAGAAAGAAACACGTTCGGGAGCTTTGGAAAGCCTTACACTTCACTGAAATGTAGTACTACACTCTATAACACAATTGAGAGACAATGTTCCCTACTTGCCTCAGTTCATAACAGTGTGTAGGAAGTTGTTTGATAAAGTGGGCAAAGCTTATACTTGGGCCAGAAGGCAGAATATAGGAAACTTCATGAAAACATGAATAATTCAGTGAAAATGACTGTAAACAGATGAGAACTTGTTTAGAACAGCTGAAAGAGAATCTCCAAGTCAGTTCTTAGTGTAGAAAAGGTAGCTAAGATAAGGGAAATCCATAATTCCAGTTAAGTTCACATGAAACACTGTATGAATCCTATATTCATAACTTAAAGGAGACTAGAGTGGTAAATGTGTGTTATACAAGGCAGAATACCATTGAAATAGAGAAAGAAACACGTTCGGCAGCTTTGGAAAGCCTTACACTTCACTGAAATGTAGTACTACACTCTATAACACAGTTGAGAGACAATGTTCCCGAGCTGCCTCAGTTCATAACAGTGTGTAGGAAGTTGTTTGATAAAGTGGGCAAAGCTTATACTTGGACCAGAAGGCAGAATATAGGAAACTACATGAAAACATGATTAATTCAGTGAAAATGACTGTAAACAGATGAGAACTTGTTTAGAACAGCTGAAAGAGATTCTCCAAGTCAGTTCTTAGAGTAGAAAAGGTAGCTAAGATAAGGGAAATCCATAATTCCAGTTAAGATTACATGAAACACTGTATGAATTCTATATTCTTTACTGAAAGGAGACTAGAGTGGTAAATGTGTGTTATACAAGGCAGAATACCATTGAAATAGAGAAAGAAACACGTTCGGGAGCTTTGGAAAGCCTTACACTTCACTGAAATGTAGTACTACACTCTATAACACAATTGAGAGACAATGTTCCCTACTTGCCTCAGTTCATAACAGTGTGTAGGAAGTTGTTTGATAAAGTGGGCAAAGCTTATACTTGGGCCAGAAGGCAGAATATAGGAAACTTCATGAAAACATGAATAATTCAGTGAAAATGACTGTAAACAGATGAGAACTTGTTTAGAACAGCTGAAAGAGAATCTCCAAGTCAGTTCTTAGTGTAGAAAAGGTAGCTAAGATAAGGGAAATCCATAATTCCAGTTAAGTTCACATGAAACACTGTATGAATCCTATATTCATAACTTAAAGGAGACTAGAGTGGTAAATGTGTGTTATACAAGGCAGAATACCATTGAAATAGAGAAAGAAACACGTTCGGCAGCTTTGGAAAGCCTTACACTTCACTGAAATGTAGTACTACACTCTATAACACAGTTGAGAGACAATGTTCCCGAGCTGCCTCAGTTCATAACAGTGTGTAGGAAGTTGTTTGATAAAGTGGGCAAAGCTTATACTTGGACCAGAAGGCAGAATATAGGAAACTACATGAAAACATGATTAATTCAGTGAAAATGACTGTAAACAGATGAGAACTTGTTTAGAACAGCTGAAAGAGATTCTCCAAGTCAGTTCTTAGTGTAGAAAAGGTAGCTAAGATAAGGGAAATCCATAATTCCAGTTAAGATTACATGAAACACTGTATGAATTCTATATTCTTTACTGAAAGGAGACTAGAGTGGTAAATGTGTGTTATACAAGGCAGAATACCATTGAAATAGAGAAAGAAACACGTTCGGGAGCTTTGGAAAGCCTTACACTTCACTGAAATGTAGTACTACACTCTATAACGCAATTGAGAGACAATGTTCCCTACTTGCCTCAGTTCATAACAGTGTGTAGGAAGTTGTTTGATAAAGTGGGCAAAGCTTATACTTGGGCCAGAAGGCAGAATATAGGAAACTTCATGAAAACATGAATAATTCAGTGAAAATGACTGTAAACAGATGAGAACTTGTTTAGAACAGCTGAAAGAGAATCTCCAAGTCAGTTCTTAGTGTAGAAAAGGTAGCTAAGATAAGGGATATCCATAATTCCAGTTAAGATCACATGAAACACTATGAATCCTATATTCTTTACTTAAAGGAGACTAGAGTGGTAAATGTGTGTTATACAAGGCAGAATACCATTGAAATAGAGAAAGAAACACGTTCGGCAGCTTTGGAAAGCCTTACACTTCACTGAAATGTAGTACTACACTCTATAACACAGTTGAAAGACAATGTTCCCGAGCGGCCTCAGTTCATAACAGTGTGTAGGAAGTTGTTTGATAAAGTGGGCAAAGCTTATACTTGGGCCAGAAGGCAGAATATAGGAAACTACATGAAAACATGAATAATTCAGTGAAAATGACTGTAAACAGATGAGAACTTGTTTAGAACAGCTGAAAGAGATTCTCCAAGTCAGTTCTTAGTGTAGAAAAGATAGCTAAGATAAGGGAAATCCATAATTCCAGTTAAGATCACATGAAACACTGTATGAATTCTATATTCTTTACTTAAAGGAGACTAGAGTGGTAAATGTGTGTTATACAAGGCAGAATACCATTAAAATAGAGAAAGAAACACGTTCCGCAGCTTTTGAAATCCTTACACTTCACTGAAATGTAGTACTACACTCTATAACACAGTTGAGAGACAATGTTCCCTACTTGCCTCAGTTCATAACAGTGTGTAGGAAGTTGTTTGATAAACTGGGCAAAGCTTATACTTGGGCCAGAAGGCAGAATATAGGAAACTACATGAAAACATGAATAATTCAGTGAAAATGACTGTAAACAGATGAGAACTTGTTTAGAACAGCTGAAAGAGAATCTCCAAGTCAGTTCTTAGTGTAGAAAAGGTAGCTAAGATAAGGGAAATCCATAATTCCAGTTAAGATCACATGAAACACTATGAATCCTATATTCTTTACTTAAAGGAGACTAGAGTGGTAAATGTGTGTTATACAAGGCAGAATACCATTGAAATAGAGAAAGAAACACGTTCGGCAGCTTTGGAAAGCCTTACACTTTACTGAAATGTAGTACTACACTCTATAACACAGTTGAGAGACAATGTTCCCGAGCTGCCTCAGTTCATAACAGTGTGTAGGAAGTTGTTTGATAAAGTGGGAAAAGCTTATACTTGGACCAGAAGGCAGAATATAGGAAACTACATGAAAACATGATTAATTCAGTGAAAATGACTGTAAACAGATGAGAACTTGTTTAGAACAGCTGAAAGAGATTCTCCAAGTCAGTTCTTAGTGTAAAAAAGGTAGCTAAGATAAGGGAAATCCATAATTCCAGTTAAGATTACATGAAACACTGTATGAATTCTATATTCTTTACTTAAAGGAGACTAGAGTGGTAAATGTTTGTTATACAAGGCAGAATACCATTGAAATAGAGAAAGAAACACGTTCGGCAGCTTTGGAAAGCCTTACACTTCACTGAAATGTAGTACTACACTCTATAACACAGTTGAGAGACAATGTTCCCTACTTGCCTCAGTTCATAACAGTGTGTAGGAAGTTGTTTGATAAAGTGGGCAAAGCTTATACTTGGGCCAGAAGGCAGAATATAGGAAACTACATGAAAACATGAATAATTCAGTGAAAGTGACTGTAAACAGATGATAACTTGTTTAGAACAGCTGAAAGAGAATCTCCAAGTCAGTTCTTAGTGTAGAAAAGGTAGCTAAGATAAGGGAAATCCATAATTCCAGTTAAGATCACATGAAACACTATGAATCCTATATTCTTTACTTAAAGGAGACTAGAGTGGTAAATGTGTGTTATACAAGGCAGAATACCATTGAAATAGAGAAAGAAACACGTTCGGGAGCTTTGGAAAGCCTTACACTTCACTGAAATGTAGTACTACACTCTATAACACAATTGAGAGACAATGTTCCCTACTTGCCTCAGTTCATAACAGTGTGTAGGAAGTTGTTTGATAAAGTGGGCAAAGCTTATACTTGGGCCAGAAGGCAGAATATAGGAAACTTCATGAAAACATGAATAATTCAGTGAAAATGACTGTAAACAGATGAGAACTGGTTTAGAACAGCTGAAAGAAAATCTCCAAGTCAGTTCTTAGTGTAGAAAAGGTAGCTAAGTTAATGGAAATCTATAATTCCAGTTAAGATCACATGAAACACTATGAACCATATATTATTTACTTAAAGGAGACTAGAGTGGTAAATGTGTGTTATACAAGGCAGAATACCATTGAAATAGAGAAAGACACACGTTCGGCAGCTTTGGAAAGCCTTACACTTCACTGAAATGTAGTACTACACTCTATAACACAGTGGAGAGACAATGTTCCCGAGCTGCCTCAGTTCATAACAGTGTGTAGGAAGTTGTTTGATAAAGTGGGCAAAGCTTATACTTGGGCCAGAAGGCAGAATATAGGAAACTACATGAAAACATGATTAATTCAGTGAAAATGACTGTAAACAGATGAGAACTTGTTTAGAACAGCTGAAAGAGAATCTCCAAGTCAGTTCTTAGTGTAGAAAAGGTAGCTAAGATAAGGGAAATCCATAATTCCAGTTAAGATCACATGAAACACTATGAATCCTATATTCTTTACTTAAAGGAGACTAGAGTGGTAAATGTGTGTTATACAAGGCAGAATACCATTGAAATAGAGAAAGAAACACGTTCGGCAGCTTTGGAAAGCCTTACACTTTACTGAAATGTAGTACTACACTCTATAACACAGTTGAGAGACAATGTTCCCGAGCTGCCTCAGTTCATAACAGTGTGTAGGAAGTTGTTTGATAAAGTGGGAAAAGCTTATACTTGGACCAGAAGGCAAAATATAGGAAACTACATGAAAACATGATTAATTCAGTGAAAATGACTGTAAACAGATGAGAACTTGTTTAGAACAGCTGAAAGAGATTCTCCAAGTCAGTTCTTAGTGTAAAAAAGGTAGCTAAGATAAGGGAAATCCATAATTCCAATTAAGATTACATGAAACACTGTATGAATTCTATATTCTTTACTTAAAGGAGACTAGAGTGGTAAATGTTTGTTATACAAGGCAGAATACCATTGAAATAGAGAAAGAAACACGTTCGGCAGCTTTGGAAAGCCTTACACTTCACTGAAATGTAGTACTACACTCTATAACACAGTTGAGAGACAATGTTCCCTACTTGCCTCAGTTCATAACAGTGTGTAGGAAGTTGTTTGATAAAGTGGGCAAAGCTTATACTTGGGCCAGAAGGCAGAATATAGGAAACTACATGAAAACATGAATAATTCAGTGAAAATGACTGTAAACAGATGAGAACTTGTTTAGAACAGCTGAAAGAGAATCTCCAAGTAAGTTCTTAGTGTAGAAAAGGTAGCTAAGATAAGGGAAATCCATAATTCCAGTTAAGATCACATGAAACACTATGAATCCTATATTCTTTACTTAAAGGAGACTAGAGTGGTAAATGTGTGTTATACAAGGCAGAATACCCTTGAAATAGAGAAAGAAACACGTTCGGGAGCTTTGGAAAGCCTTACACTTCACTGAAATGTAGTACTACACTCTATAACACAATTGAGAGACAATGTTCCCTACTTGCCTCAGTTCATAACAGTGTGTAGGAAGTTGTTTGATAAAGTGGGCAAAGCTTATACTTGGGCCAGAAGGCAGAATATAGGAAACTTCATGAAAACATGAATAATTCAGTGAAAATGACTGTAAACAGATGAGAACTTGTTTAGAACAGCTGAAAGAGAATCTCCAAGTCAGTTCTTAGTGTAGAAAAGGTAGCTAAGATAAGGGAAATCCATAATTCCAGTTAAGTTCACATGAAACACTGTATGAATCCTATATTCATTACTTAAAGGAGACTAGAGTGGTAAATGTGTGTTATACAAGGCAGAATACCATTGAAATAGAGAAAGAAACACGTTCGGCAGCTTTGGAAAGCCTTACACTTCACTGAAATGTAGTACTACACTCTATAACACAGTTGAGAGACAATGTTCCCGAGCTGCCTCAGTTCATAACAGTGTGTAGGAAGTTGTTTGATAAAGTGGGCAAAGCTTATACTTGGACCAGAAGGCAGAATATAGGAAACTACATGAAAACATGATTAATTCAGTGAAAATGACTGTAAACAGATGAGAACTTGTTTAGAACAGCTGAAAGAGATTCTCCAAGTCAGTTCTTAGTGTAGAAAAGGTAGCTAAGATAAGGGAAATCCATAATTCCAGTTAAGATTACATGAAACACTGTATGAATTCTATATTCTTTACTGAAAGGAGACTAGAGTGGTAAATGTGTGTTATACAAGGCAGAATACCATTGAAATAGAGAAAGAAACACGTTCGGGAGCTTTGGAAAGCCTTACACTTCACTGAAATGTAGTACTACACTCTATAACACAATTGAGAGACAATGTTCCCTACTTGCCTCAGTTCATAACAGTGTGTAGGAAGTTGTTTGATAAAGTGGGCAAAGCTTATACTTGGGCCAGAAGGCAGAATATAGGAAACTTCATGAAAACATGAATAATTCAGTGAAAATGACTGTAAACAGATGAGAACTTGTTTAGAACAGCTGAAAGAGAATCTCCAAGTCAGTTCTTAGTGTAGAAAAGGTAGCTAAGTTAAGGGAAATCCATAATTCCAGTTAAGATCACATGAAACACTATGAACCATATATTATTTACTTAAAGGAGACTAGAGTGGTAAATGTGTGTTATACAAGGCAGAATACCATTGAAATAGAGAAAGAAACACGTTCGGGAGCTTTGGAAAGCCTTACACTTCACTGAAATGTAGTACTACACTCTATAACACAGTTGAGAGACAATGTTCCCTACTTGCCTCAGTTCATAACAGTGTGTAGGAAGTTGTTTGATAAAGTGGGCAAAGCTTATACTTGGGCCAGAAGGCAGAATATAGGAAACTACATGAAAACATGAATAATTCAGTGAAAATGACTGTAAACAGATGAGAACTTGTTTTAGAACAGCTGAAAGAGATTCTCCAAGTCAGTTCTTAGTGTAGAAAAGGTAGCTAAGATCCGGGAAATCTTAATTCCAGTTAAAATCACATGAAACACTGTATGAATCCTATATTCTTTACTGAAAGGAGACTAGAGTGGTAAATGTTTGTTATACAAGGCAGAATACCATTGAAATAGAGAAAGAAACACGTTCGGCAGCTTTGGAAAGCCTTACACTTCACTGAAATGTAGTACTACACTCTATAACACAGTTGAGAGACAATGTTCCCTACTTGCCTCAGTTCATAACAGTGTGTAGGAAGTTGTTTGATAAAGTGGGCAAAGCTTATACTTGGGCCAGAAGGCAGAATATAGGAAACTACATGAAAACATGAATAATTCAGTGAAAATGACTGTAAACAGATGAGAACTTGTTTAGAACAGCTGAAAGAGAATCTCCAAGTCAGTTCTTAGTATAGAAAAGGTAACTAAGATAACGGAAATCCATAATTCCAGTTAAGATCACATGAAACACTGTTTGAATCCTATATTCATTACTTAAAGGAGACTATTGTGGTAAATGTGTGTTATACAAGGCAGAATACCATTGAAATAGAGAAAGAAACACGTTTGGCAGCTTTGGAAAGGCTTACACTTCACTGTAATGTAGTACTACACTCCATAACACAGTTGAGAGACAATGTTCCCGAGCTGCCTCAGTTCATAACAGTGTGTAGGAAGTGGTTGGATAAAGTGGGCAAAGCTTATACTTGGACCAGAAGGCAGAATATAGGAAACTACATGAAAACATGAATAATTCAGTGAAAATGACTATAAAAAGATGAGAACTTGTTTAGAACAGCTGAAAGAGATTCTCCAAGTCAGTTCTTAGTGTAAAAAAGGTAGCTAAGATAAGGGAAATCCATAATTCCAGTTAAGATTACATGAAACACTGTATGAATTCTATATTCTTTACTTAAAGGAGACTAGAGTGGTAAATGTTTGTTATACAAGGCAGAATACCATTGAAATAGAGAAAGAAACACGTTCGGCAGCTTTGGAAAACCTTACACTTCACTGAAATGTAGTACTACACTCTATAACACAGTTGAGAGACAATGTTCCCTACTTGCCTCAGTTCATAACAGTGTGTAGGAAGTTGTTTGATAAAGTGGGCAAAGCTTATACTTGGGCCAGAAGGCAGAATATAGGAAACTACATGAAAACATGAATAATTCAGTGAAAATGACTGTAAACAGATGAGAACTTGTTTAGAACAGCTGAAAGAGAATCTCCAAGTCAGTTCTTAGTGTAGAAAAGGTAGCTAAGATAAGGGAAATCCATAATTCCAGTTAAGATCACATGAAACACTATGAATCCTATATTCTTTACTTAAAGGAGACTAGAGTGGTAAATGTGTGTTATACAAGGCAGAATACCATTGAAATAGAGAAAGAAACACGTTCGGGAGCTTTGGAAAGCCTTACACTTCACTGAAATGTAGTACTACACTCTATAACACAATTGAGAGACAATGTTCCCTACTTGCCTCAGTTCATAACAGTGTGTAGGAAGTTGTTTGATAAAGTGGGCAAAGCTTATACTTGGGCCAGAAGGCAGAATATAGGAAACTTCATGAAAACATGAATAATTCAGTGAAAATGACTGTAAACAGATGAGAACTTGTTTAGAACAGCTGAAAGAGAATCTCCAAGTCAGTTCTTAGTGTAGAAAAGGTAGCTAAGATAAGGGAAATCCATAATTCCAGTTAAGTTCACATGAAACACTGTATGAATCCTATATTCATTACTTAAAGGAGACTAGAGTGGTAAATGTGTGTTATACAAGGCAGAATACCATTGAAATAGAGAAAGAAACACGTTCGGGAGCTTTGGAAAGCCTTACACTTCACTGAAATGTAGTACTACACTCTATAACACAATTGAGAGACAATGTTCCCTACTTGCCTCAGTTCATAACAGTGTGTAGGAAGTTGTTTGATAAAGTGGGCAAAGCTTATACTTGGGCCAGAAGGCAGAATATAGGAAACTTCATGAAAACATGAATAATTCAGTGAAAATGACTGTAAACAGATGAGAACTTGTTTAGAACAGCTGAAAGAGAATCTCCAAGTCAGTTCTTAGTGTAGAAAAGGTAGCTAAGTTAAGGGAAATCCATAATTCCAGTTAAGATCACATGAAACACTATGAACCATATATTATTTACTTAAAGGAGACTAGAGTGGTAAATGTGTGTTATACAAGGCAGAATACCATTGAAATAGAGAAAGAAACACGTTCGGCAGCTTTGGAAAGCCTTACACTTCACTGAAATGTAGTACTACACTCTATAACACAGTTGAGAGACAATGTTCCCGAGCTGCCTCAGTTCATAACAGTGTGTAGGAAGTTGTTTGATAAAGTGGGAAAAGCTTATACTTGGACCAGAAGGCAGAATATAGGAAACTACATGAAAACATGATTAATTCAGTGAAAATGACTGTAAACAGATGAGAACTTGTTTAGAACAGCTGAAAGAGATTCTCCAAGTCAGTTCTTAGTGTAAAAAAGGTAGCTAAGATAAGGGAAATCCATAATTCCAGTTAAGATTACATGAAACACTGTATGAATTCTATATTCTTTACTTAAAGGAGACTAGAGTGGTAAATGTTTGTTATACAAGGCAGAATACCATTGAAATAGAGAAAGAAACACGTTCGGCAGCTTTGGAAAGCCTTACACTTCACTGAAATGTAGTACTACACTCTATAACACAGTTGAGAGACAATGTTCCCTACTTGCCTCAGTTCATAACAGTGTGTAGGAAGTTGTTTGATAAAGTGGGCAAAGCTTATACTTGGGCCAGAAGGCAGAATATAGGAAACTACATGAAAACTTGAATAATTCAGTGAAAATGACTGTAAACAGATGAGAACTTGTTTAGAACAGCTGAAAGAGAATCTCCAAGTCAGTTCTTAGTGTAGAAAAGGTAGCTAAGATAAGGGAAATCCATAATTCCAGTTAAGATCACATGAAACACTATGAATCCTATATTCTTTACTTAAAGGAGACTAGAGTGGTAAATGTGTGTTATACAAGGCAGAATACCATTGAAATAGAGAAAGAAACACGTTCGGGAGCTTTGGAAAGCCTTACACTTCACTGAAATGTAGTACTACACTCTATAACACAGTTGAGAGACAATGTTCCCTACTTGCCTCAGTTCATAACAGTGTGTAGGAAGTTGTTTGATAAAGTGGGCAAAGCTTATACTTGGGCCAGAAGGCAGAATATAGGAAACTACATGAAAACATGATTAATTCAGTGAAAATGACTGTAAACAGATGAGAACTTGTTTAGAACAGCTGAAAGAGAATCTCCAAGTCAGTTCTTAGTGTAGAAAAGGTAGCTAAGATAAGGGAAATCCATAATTCCAGTTAAGTTCACATGAAACACTGTATGAATCCTATATTCATTACTTAAAGGAGACTAGAGTGGTAAATGTGTGTTATACAAGGCAGAATACCATTGAAATAGAGAAAGAAACACGTTCGGCAGCTTTGGAAAGCCTTACACTTCACTGAAATGTAGTACTACACTCTATAACACAGTTGAGAGACAATGTTCCCTACTTGCCTCAGTTCATAACAGTGTGTAGGAAGTTGTTTGATAAAGTGGGCAAAGCTTATACTTGGGCCAGAAGGCAGAATATAGGAAACTTCATGAAAACATGAATAATTCAGTGAAAATGACTGTAAACAGATGAGAACTTGTTTAGAACAGCTGAAAGAGAATCTCCAAGTCAGTTCTTAGTGTAGAAAAGGTAGCTAAGATAAGGGAAATCCATAATTCCAGTTAAGATCACATGAAACACTATGAATCCTATATTCTTTACTTAAAGGAGACTAGAGTGGTAAATGTGTGTTATACAAGGCAGAATACCATTGAAATAGAGAAAGAAACACGTTCGGGAGCTTTGGAAAGCCTTACACTTCACTGAAATGTAGTACTACACTCTATAACACAGTTGAGAGACAATGTTCCCTACTTGCCTCAGTTCATAACAGTGTGTAGGAAGTTGTTTGATAAAGTGGGCAAAGCTTATACTTGGGCCAGAAGGCAGAATATAGGAAACTACATGAAAACATGATTAATTCAGTGAAAATGACTGTAAACAGATGAGAACTTGTTTAGAACAGCTGAAAGAGAATCTCCAAGTCAGTTCTTAGTGTAGAAAAGGTAGCTAAGATAAGGGAAATCCATAATTCCAGTTAAGATCACATGAAACACTATGAATCCTATATTCTTTACTTAAAGGAGACTAGAGTGGTAAATGTGTGTTATACAAGGCAGAATACCATTGAAATAGAGAAAGAAACACGTTCGGCAGCTTTGGAAAGCCTTACACTTCACTGAAATGTAGTACTACACTCTATAACACAGTTGAGAGACAATGTTCCCGAGCTGCCTCAGTTCATAACAGTGTGTAGGAAGTTGTTTGATAAAGTGGGAAAAGCTTATACTTGGACCAGAAGGCAGAATATAGGAAACTACATGAAAACATGATTAATTCAGTGAAAATGACTGTAAACAGATGAGAACTTGTTTAGAACAGCTGAAAGAGATTCTCCAAGTCAGTTCTTAGTGTAAAAAAGGTAGCTAAGATAAGGGAAATCCATAATTCCAGTTAAGATTACATGAAACACTGTATGAATTCTATATTCTTTACTTAAAGGAGACTAGAGTGGTAAATGTTTGTTATACAAGGCAGAATACCATTGAAATAGAGAAAGAAACACGTTCGGCAGCTTTGGAAAGCCTTACACTTCACTGAAATGTAGTACTACACTCTATAACACAGTTGAGAGACAATGTTCCCTACTTGCCTCAGTTCATAACAGTGTGTAGGAAGTTGTTTGATAAAGTGGGCAAAGCTTATACTTGGGCCAGAAGGCAGAATATAGGAAACTACATGAAAACATGAATAATTCAGTGAAAATGACTGTAAACAGATGAGAACTTGTTTAGAACAGCTGAAAGAGAATCTCCAAGTCAGTTCTTAGTGTAGAAAAGGTAGCTAAGATAAGGGAAATCCATAATTCCAGTTAAGATCACATGAAACACTATGAATCCTATATTCTTTACTTAAAGGAGACTAGAGTGGTAAATGTGTGTTATACAAGGCAGAATACCATTGAAATAGAGAAAGAAACACGTTCGGGAGCTTTGGAAAGCCTTACACTTCACTGAAATGTAGTACTACACTCTATAACACAGTTGAGAGACAATGTTCCCTACTTGCCTCAGTTCATAACAGTGTGTAGGAAGTTGTTTGATAAAGTGGGCAAAGCTTATACTTGGGCCAGAAGGCAGAATATAGGAAACTACATGAAAACATGATTAATTCAGTGAAAATGACTGTAAACAGATGAGAACTTGTTTAGAACAGCTGAAAGAGAATCTCCAAGTCAGTTCTTAGTGTAGAAAAGGTAGCTAAGATAAGGGAAATCCATAATTCCAGTTAAGATCACATGAAACACTATGAATCCTATATTCTTTACTTAAAGGAGACTAGAGTGGTAAATGTGTGTTATACAAGGCAGAATACCATTGAAATAGAGAAAGAAACACGTTCGGCAGCTTTGGAAAGCCTTACACTTTACTGAAATGTAGTACTACACTCTATAACACAGTTGAGAGACAATGTTCCCGAGCTGCCTCAGTTCATAACAGTGTGTAGGAAGTTTTTTGATAAAGTGGGAAAAGCTTATACTTGGACCAGAAGGCAGAATATAGGAAACTACATGAAAACATGATTAATTCAGTGAAAATGACTGTAAACAGATGAGAACTTGTTTAGAACAGCTGAAAGAGATTCTCCAAGTCAGTTCTAAGTGTAAAAAAGGTAGCTAAGATAAGGGAAATCCATAATTCCAGTTAAGATTACATGAAACACTGTATGAATTCTATATTCTTTACTTAAAGGAGACTAGAGTGGTAAATGTTTGTTATACAAGGCAGAATACCATTGAAATAGAGAAAGAAACACGTTCGGCAGCTTTGGAAAGCCTTACACTTCACTGAAATGTAGTACTACACTCTATAACACAGTTGAGAGACAATGTTCCCTACTTGCCTCAGTTCATAACAGTGTGTAGGAAGTTGTTTGATAAAGTGGGCAAAGCTTATACTTGGGCCAGAAGGCAGAATATAGGAAACTACATGAAAACATGAATAATTCAGTGAAAATGACTGTAAACAGATGAGAACTTGTTTAGAACAGCTGAAAGAGAATCTCCAAGTCAGTTCTTAGTGTAGAAAAGGTAGCTAAGATAAGGGAAATCCATAATTCCAGTTAAGATCACATGAAACACTATGAATCCTATATTCTTTACTTAAAGGAGACTAGAGTGGTAAATGTGTGTTATACAAGGCAGAATACCATTGAAATAGAGAAAGAAACACGTTCGGGAGCTTTGGAAAGCCTTACACTTCACTGAAATGTAGTACTACACTCTATAACACAATTGAGAGACAATGTTCCGTACTTGCCTCAGTTCATAACAGTGTGTAGGAAGTTGTTTGATAAAGTGGGCAAAGCTTATACTTGGGCCAGAAGGCAGAATATAGGAAACTTCATGAAAACATGAATAATTCAGTGAAAATGACTGTAAACAGATGAGAACTTGTTTAGAACAGCTGAAAGAGAATCTCCAAGTCAGTTCTTAGTGTAGAAAAGGTAGCTAAGATAAGGGAAATCCATAATTCCAGTTAAGTTCACATGAAACACTGTATGAATCCTATATTCATAACTTAAAGGAGACTAGAGTGGTAAATGTGTGTTATACAAGGCAGAATACCATTGAAATAGAGAAAGAAACACGTTCGGCAGCTTTGGAAAGCCTTACACTTCACTGAAATGTAGTACTACACTCTATAACACAGTTGAGAGACAATGTTCCCGAGCTGCCTCAGTTCATAACAGTGTGTAGGAAGTTGTTTGATAAAGTGGGCAAAGCTTATACTTGGACCAGAAGGCAGAATATAGGAAACTTCATGAAAACATGAATAATTCAGTGAAAATGACTGTAAACAGATGAGAACTTGTTTAGAACAGCTGAAAGAGATTCTCCAAGTCAGTTCTTAGTGTAGAAAAGGTAGCTAAGATAAGGGAAATCCATAATTCCAGTTAAGATTACATGAAACACTGTATGAATTCTATATTCTTTACTGAAAGGAGACTAGAGTGGTAAATGTGTGTTATACAAGGCAGAATACCATTGAAATAGAGAAAGAAACACGTTCGGGAGCTTTGGAAAGCCTTACACTTCACTGAAATGTAGTACTACACTCTATAACACAATTGAGAGACAATGTTCCCTACTTGCCTCAGTTCATAACAGTGTGTAGGAAGTTGTTTGATAAAGTGGGCAAAGCTTATACTTGGGCCAGAAGGCAGAATATAGGAAACTACATGAAAACATGAATAATTCAGTGAAAATGACTGTAAACAGATGAGAACTTGTTTAGAACAGCTGAAAGAGAATCTCCAAGTCAGTTCTTAGTGTAGAAAAGGTAGCTAAGATAAGGGAAATCTATAATTCCAGTTAAGATCACATGAAACACTATGAATCCTATATTCTTTACTTAAAGGAGACTAGAGTGGTAAATGTGTGTTATACAAGGCAGAATACCATTGAAATAGAGAAAGAAACACGTTCGGGAGCTTTGGAAAGCCTTACACTTCACTGAAATGTAGTACTACACTCTATAACACAATTGAGAGACAATGTTCCCTACTTGCCTCAGTTCATAACAGTGTGTAGGAAGTTGTTTGATAAAGTGGGCAAAGCTTATACTTGGGCCAGAAGGCAGAATATAGGAAACTTCATGAAAACATGAATAATTCAATGAAAATGACTGTAAACAGATGAGAACTTGTTTAGAACAGCTGAAAGAAAATCTCCAAGTCAGTTCTTAGTGTAGAAAAGGTAGCTAAGATAAGGGAAATCCATAATTCCAGTTAAGTTCACATGAAACACTGTATGAATCCTATATTCATTACTTAAAGGAGACTGGAGTGGTAAATGTGTGTTATACAAGGCAGAATACCATTGAAATAGAGAAAGAAACACGTTCGGCAGCTTTGGAAAGCCTTACACTTCACTGAAATGTAGTACTACACTCTATAACACAGTTGAGAGACAATGTTCCCGAGCTGCCTCAGTTCATAACAGTGTGTAGGAAGTTGTTTGATAAAGTGGGCAAAGCTTATACTTGGACCAGAAGGCAGAATATAGGAAACTACATGAAAACATGATTAATTCAGTGAAAATGACTGTAAACAGATGAGAACTTGTTTAGAACAGCTGAAAGAGATTCTCCAAGTCAGTTCTTAGTGTAGAAAAGGTAGGTAAGATAAGGGAAATCCATAATTCCAGTTAAGATTACATGAAACACTGTATGAATTCTATATTCTTTACTGAAAGGAGACTAGAGTGGTAAATGTGTGTTATACAAGGCAGAATACCATTGAAATAGAGAAAGAAACACGTTCGGGAGCTTTGGAAAGCCTTACACTTCACTGAAATGTAGTACTACACTCTATAACACAATTGAGAGACAATGTTCCCTACTTGCCTCAGTTCATAACAGTGTGTAGGAAGTTGTTTGATAAAGTGGGCAAAGCTTATACTTGGGCCAGAAGGCAGAATATAGGAAACTTCATGAAAACATGAATAATTCAGTGAAAATGACTGTAAACAGATGAGAACTTGTTTAGAACAGCTGAAAGAGAATCTCCAAGTCAGTTCTTAGTGTAGAAAAGGTAGCTAAGATAAGGGAAATCCATAATTCCAGTTAAGATCACATGAAACACTATGAATCCTATATTCTTTACTTAAAGGAGACTAGAGTGGTAAATGTGTGTTATACAAAGCAGAATACCATTGAAATAGAGAAAGAAACACGTTCGGCAGCTTTGGAAAGCCTTACACTTCACTGAAATGTAGTACTACACTCTATAACACAGTTGAGAGACAATGTTCCCTACTTGCCTCAGTTCATAACAGTGTGTAGGAAGTTGTTTGATAAAGTGGGAAAAGCTTATACTTGGACCAGAAGGCAGAATATAGGAAACTACATGAAAACATGATTAATTCAGTGAAAATGACTGTAAACAGATGAGAACTTGTTTAGAACAGCTGAAAGAAAATCTCCAAGTCAGTTCTTAGTGTAGAAAAGGTAGCTAAGATAAGGGAAATCCATAATTCCAGTAAAGTTCACATGAAACACTGTATGAATCCTATATTCATTACTTAAAGGAGACTGGAGTGGTAAATGTGTGTTATACAAGGCAGAATACCATTGAAATAGAGAAAGAAACACGTTCGGCAGCTTTGGAAAGCCTTACACTTCACTGAAATGTAGTACTACACTCTATAACACAGTTGAGAGACAATGTTCCCGAGCTGCCTCAGTTCATAACAGTGTGTAGGAAGTTGTTTGATAAAGTGGGAAAAGCTTATACTTGGACCAGAAGGCAGAATATAGGAAACTACATGAAAACATGATTAATTCAGTGAAAATGACTGTAAACAGATGAGAACTTGTTTAGAACAGCTGAAAGAGATTCTCCAAGTCAGTTCTTATGTAAAAAAGGTAGCTAAGATAAGGGAAATCCATAATTCCAGTTAAGATTACATGAAACACTGTATGAATTCTATATTCTTTACTTAAAGGAGACTAGAGTGGTAAATGTTTGTTATACAAGGCAGAATACCATTGAAATAGAGAAAGAAACACGTTCGGCAGCTTTGGAAAGCCTTACACTTCACTGAAATGTAGTACTACACTCTATAACACAGTTGAGAGACAATGTTCCCTACTTGCCTCAGTTCATAACAGTGTGTAGGAAGTTGTTTGATAAAGTGGGCAAAGCTTATACTTGGGCCAGAAGGCAGAATATAGGAAACTACATGAAAACATGAATAATTCAGTGAAAATGACTGTAAACAGATGAGAACTTGTTTAGAACAGCTGAAAGAGAATCTCCAAGTCAGTTCTTAGTGTAGAAAAGGTAGCTAAGATAAGGGAAATCTATAATTCCAGTTAAGATCACATGAAACACTATGAATCCTATATTCTTTACTTAAAGGAGACTAGAGTGGTAAATGTGTGTTATACAAGGCAGAATACCATTGAAATAGAGAAAGAAACACGTTCGGGAGCTTTGGAAAGCCTTACACTTCACTGAAATGTAGTACTACACTCTATAACACAATTGAGAGACAATGTTCCCTACTTGCCTCAGTTCATAACAGTGTGTAGGAAGTTGTTTGATAAAGTGGGCAAAGCTTATACTTGGGCCAGAAGGCAGAATATAGGAAACTTCATGAAAACATGAATAATTCAATGAAAATGACTGTAAACAGATGAGAACTTGTTTAGAACAGCTGAAAGAAAATCTCCAAGTCAGTTCTTAGTGTAGAAAAGGTAGCTAAGATAAGGGAAATCCATAATTCCAGTTAAGTTCACATGAAACACTGTATGAATCCTATATTCATTACTTAAAGGAGACTGGAGTGGTAAATGTGTGTTATACAAGGCAGAATACCATTGAAATAGAGAAAGAAACACGTTCGGCAGCTTTGGAAAGCCTTACACTTCACTGAAATGTAGTACTACACTCTATAACACAGTTGAGAGACAATGTTCCCGAGCTGCCTCAGTTCATAACAGTGTGTAGGAAGTTGTTTGATAAAGTGGGCAAAGCTTATACTTGGACCAGAAGGCAGAATATAGGAAACTACATGAAAACATGATTAATTCAGTGAAAATGACTGTAAACAGATGAGAACTTGTTTAGAACAGCTGAAAGAGATTCTCCAAGTCAGTTCTTAGTGTAGAAAAGGTAGGTAAGATAAGGGAAATCCATAATTCCAGTTAAGATTACATGAAACACTGTATGAATTCTATATTCTTTACTGAAAGGAGACTAGAGTGGTAAATGTGTGTTATACAAGGCAGAATACCATTGAAATAGAGAAAGAAACACGTTCGGGAGCTTTGGAAAGCCTTACACTTCACTGAAATGTAGTACTACACTCTATAACACAATTGAGAGACAATGTTCCCTACTTGCCTCAGTTCATAACAGTGTGTAGGAAGTTGTTTGATAAAGTGGGCAAAGCTTATACTTGGGCCAGAAGGCAGAATATAGGAAACTTCATGAAAACATGAATAATTCAGTGAAAATGACTGTAAACAGATGAGAACTTGTTTAGAACAGCTGAAAGAGAATCTCCAAGTCAGTTCTTAGTGTAGAAAAGGTAGCTAAGATAAGGGAAATCCATAATTCCAGTTAAGATCACATGAAACACTATGAATCCTATATTCTTTACTTAAAGGAGACTAGAGTGGTAAATGTGTGTTATACAAAGCAGAATACCATTGAAATAGAGAAAGAAACACGTTCGGCAGCTTTGGAAAGCCTTACACTTCACTGAAATGTAGTACTACACTCTATAACACAGTTGAGAGACAATGTTCCCTACTTGCCTCAGTTCATAACAGTGTGTAGGAAGTTGTTTGATAAAGTGGGAAAAGCTTATACTTGGACCAGAAGGCAGAATATAGGAAACTACATGAAAACATGATTAATTCAGTGAAAATGACTGTAAACAGATGAGAACTTGTTTAGAACAGCTGAAAGAAAATCTCCAAGTCAGTTCTTAGTGTAGAAAAGGTAGCTAAGATAAGGGAAATCCATAATTCCAGTAAAGTTCACATGAAACACTGTATGAATCCTATATTCATTACTTAAAGGAGACTGGAGTGGTAAATGTGTGTTATACAAGGCAGAATACCATTGAAATAGAGAAAGAAACACGTTCGGCAGCTTTGGAAAGCCTTACACTTCACTGAAATGTAGTACTACACTCTATCACACAGTTGAGAGACAATGTTCCCGAGCTGCCTCAGTTCATAACAGTGTGTAGGAAGTTGTTTGATAAAGTGGGCAAAGCTTATACTTGGACCAGAAGGCAGAATATAGGAAACTACATGAAAACATGATTAATTCAGTGAAAATGACTGTAAACAGATGAGAACTTGTTTAGAACAGCTGAAAGAGATTCTCCAAGTCAGTTCTTAGTGTAGAAAAGGTAGGTAAGATAAGGGAAATCCATAATTCCAGTTAAGATTACATGAAACACTGTATGAATTCTATATTCTTTACTGAAAGGAGACTAGAGTGGTAAATGTGTGTTATACAAGGCAGAATACCATTGAAATAGAGAAAGAAACACGTTCGGGAGCTTTGGAAAGCCTTACACTTCACTGAAATGTAGTACTACACTCTATAACACAATTGAGAGACAATGTTCCCTACTTGCCTCAGTTCATAACAGTGTGTAGGAAGTTGTTTGATAAAGTGGGCAAAGCTTATACTTGGGCCAGAAGGCAGAATATAGGAAACTTCATGAAAACATGAATAATTCAGTGAAAATGACTGTAAACAGATGAGAACTTGTTTAGAACAGCTGAAAGAGAATCTCCAAGTCAGTTCTTAGTGTAGAAAAGGTAGCTAAGATAAGGGAAATCCATAATTCCAGTTAAGATCACATGAAACACTATGAATCCTATATTCTTTACTTAAAGGAGACTAGAGTGGTAAATGTGTGTTATACAAGGCAGAATACCATTGAAATAGAGAAAGAAACACGTTCGGGAGCTTTGGAAAGCCTTACACTTCACTGAAATGTAGTACTACACTCTATAACACAATTGAGAGACAATGTTCCCTACTTGCCTCAGTTCATAACAGTGTGTAGGAAGTTGTTTGGTAAAGTGGGCAAAGCTTATGCTTTGGCCAGAAGGCAGAATATAGGAAACTTCATGAAAACATGAATAATTCAGTGAAAATGACTGTAAACAGATGAGAACTTGTTTAGAACAGCTGAAAAAGAATCTCCAAGTCAGTTCTTAGGGTAGAAAAGGTAGCTAAGATAAGGGAAATCCATAATTCCAGTTAAGTTCACATGAAACACTGTATGAATCCTATATTCATTACTTAAAGGAGACTAGAGTGGTAAATGTGTGTTATACAAGGCAGAATACCATTGAAATAGAGAAAGAAACACCTTCGGCAGCTTTGGAAAGCCTTACACTTCACTGAAATGTAGTACTACACTCTATAACACAGTTGAGAGACAATGTTCCCGAGCTGCCTCAGTTCATAACAGTGTGTAGGAAGTTGTTTGATAAAGTGGGCAAAGCTTATACTTGGACCAGAAGGCAGAATATAGGAAACTACATGAAGACATGATTAATTCAGTGAAAATGACTGTAAACAGATGAGAACTTGTTTAGAACCGCTGAAAGAGATTCTCCAAGTCAGTTCTTAGTGTAAAAAAGGTAGCTAAGATAAGGGAAATCCATAATTCCAGTTAAGATTACATGAAACACTGTATGAATTCTATATTCTTTACTTAAAGGAGACTAGAGTGGTAAATGTTTGTTATACAAGGCAGAATACCATTGAAATAGAGAAAGAAACACGTTCGGCAGCTTTGGAAAGCCTTACACTTCACTGAAATGTAGTACTACACTCTATAACACAGTTGAGAGACAATGTTCCCTACTTGCCTCAGTTCATAACAGTGTGTAGGAAGTTGTTTGATAAAGTGGGCAAAGCTTATACTTGGGCCAGAAGGCAGAATATAGGAAACTACATGAAAACATGAATAATTCAGTGAAAATGACTGTAAACAGATGAGAACTTGTTTAGAACAGCTGAAAGAGAATCTCCAAGTCAGTTCTTAGTGTAGAAAAGGTAGCTAACATAAGGGAAATCCATAATTCCAGTTAAGATCACATGAAACACTATGAATCCTATATTCTTTACTTAAAGGAGACTAGAGTGGTAAATGTGTGTTATACAAGGCAGAATACCATTGAAATAGAGAAAGAAACACGTTCGGGAGCTTTGGAAAGCCTTACACTTCACCGAAATGTAGTACTACACTCTATAACACAATTGAGAGACAATGTTCCCTACTTGCCTCAGTTCATAACAGTGTGTAGGAAGTTGTTTGGTAAAGTGGGCAAAGCTTATGCTTTGGCCAGAAGGCAGAATATAGGAAACTTCATGAAAACATGAATAATTCAGTGAAAATGACTGTAAACAGATGAGAACTTGTTTAGAACAGCTGAAAAAGAATCTCCAAGTCAGTTCTTAGTGTAGAAAAGGTAGCTAAGATAAGGGAAATCCATAATTCCAGTTAAGTTCACATGAAACACTGTATGAATCCTATATTCATTACTTAAAGGAGACTAGAGTGGTAAATGTGTGTTATACAAGGCAGAATACCATTGAAATAGAGAAAGAAACACCTTCGGCAGCTTTGGAAAGCCTTACACTTCACTGAAATGTAGTACTACACTCTATAACACAGTTGAGAGACAATGTTCCCGAGCTGCCTCAGTTCATAACAGTGTGTAGGAAGTTGTTTGATAAAGTGGGCAAAGCTTATACTTGGACCAGAAGGCAGAATATAGGAAACTACATGAAAACATGATTAATTCAGTGAAAATGACTGTAAACAGATGAGAACTTGTTTAGAACAGCTGAAAGAGATTCTCCAAGTCAGTTCTTAGTGTAAAAAAGGTAGCTAAGATAAGGGAAATCCATAATTCCAGTTAAGATTACATGAAACACTGTATGAATTCTATATTCTTTACTTAAAGGAGACTAGAGTGGTAAATGTTTGTTATACAAGGCAGAATACCATTGAAATAGAGAAAGAAACACGTTCGGCAGCTTTGGAAAGCCTTACACTTCACTGAAATGTAGTACTACACTCTATAACACAGTTGAGAGACAATGTTCCCTACTTGCCTCAGTTCATAACAGTGTGTAGGAAGTTGTTTGATAAAGTGGGCAAAGCTTATACTTGGGCCAGAAGGCAGAATATAGGAAACTACATGAAAACATGAATAATTCAGTGAAAATGACTGTAAACAGATGAGAACTTGTTTAGAACAGCTGAAAGAGAATCTCCAAGTCAGTTCTTAGTGTAGAAAAGGTAGCTAACATAAGGGAAATCCATAATTCCAGTTAAGATCACATGAAACACTATGAATCCTATATTCTTTACTTAAAGGAGACTAGAGTGGTAAATGTGTGTTATACAAGGCAGAATACCATTGAAATAGAGAAAAAAACACGTTCGGGAGCTTTGGAAAGCCTTACACTTCACTGAAATGTAGTACTACACTCTATAACACAATTGAGAGACAATGTTCCCTACTTGCCTCAGTTCATAACAGTGTGTAGGAAGTTGTTTGGTAAAGTGGGCAAAGCTTATGCTTTGGCCAGAAGGCAGAATATAGGAAAGTTCATGAAAACATGAATAATTCAGTGAAAATGACTGTAAACAGATGAGAACTTGTTTAGAACAGCTGAAAGAGAATCTCCAAGTCACTTCTTAGTGTAGAAAAGGTAGCTAAGATAAGGGAAATCCATAATTCCAGTTAAGTTCACATGAAACACTGTATGAATCCTATATTCATTACTTAAAGGAGACTAGAGTGGTAAATGTGTGTTATACAAGGCAGAATACCATTGAAATAGAGAAAGAAACACGTTCGGCAGCTTTGGAAAGCCTTACACTTCACTGAAATGTAGTACTACACTCTATAACACAGTTGAGAGACAATGTTCCCGAGCTGCCTCAGTTCATAACAGTGTGTAGGAAGTTGTTTGATAACGTGGGCAAAGCTTATACTTGGACCAGAAGGCAGAATATAGGAAACTACATGAAAACATGATTACTTCAGTGAAAATGACTGTAAACAGATGAGAACTTGTTTAGAACAGCTGAAAGAGATTCTCCAAGTCAGTTCTTAGTGTAGAAAAGGTAGCTAAGATAAGGGAAATCCATAATTCCAGTTAAGATTACATGAAACACTGTATGAATTCTATATTCTTTACTGAAAGGAGACTAGAGTGGTAAATGTGTGTTATACAAGGCAGAATACCATTGAAATAGAGAAAGAAACACGTTCGGGAGCTTTGGAAAGCCTTACACTTCACTGAAATGTAGTACTACACTCTATAACACAATTGAGAGACAATGTTCCCTACTTGCCTCAGTTCATAACAGTGTGTAGGAAGTTGTTTGGTAAAGTGGGCAAAGATTATGCTTTGGCCAGAAGGCAGAATATAGGAAACTTCATGAAAACATGAATAATTCAGTGAAAATGACTGTAAACAGATGAGAACTTGTTTAGAACAGCTGAAAAAGAATCTCCAAGTCAGTTCTTAGTGTAGAAAAGGTAGCTAAGATAAGGGAAATCCATAATTCCAGTTAAGTTCACATGAAACACTGTATGAATCCTATATTCATTACTTAAAGGAGACTAGAGTGGTAAATGTGTGTTATACAAGGCAGAATACCATTGAAATAGAGAAAGAAACACGTTCGGCAGCTTTGGAAAGCCTTACACTTCACTGAAATGTAGTAATATACTCTATAACACAGTTGAGAGACAATGTTCCCGAGCTGCCTCAGTTCATAACAGTGTGTAGGAAGTTGTTTGATAAAGTGGGCAAAGCTTATACTTGGACCAGAAGGCAGAATATAGGAAACTACATGAAAACATGATTAATTCAGTGAAAATGACTGTAAACAGATGAGAACTTGTTTAGAACAGCTCAAAGAGATTCTCCAAGTCAGTTCTTAGTGTAAAAAAGGTAGCTAAGATAAGGGAAATCCATAATTCCAGTTAAGATTACATGAAACACTGTATGAATTCTATATTCTTTACTTAAAGGAGACTAGAGTGGTAAATGTTTGTTATACAAGGCAGAATACCATTGAAATAGAGAAAGAAACACGTTCGGCAGCTTTGGAAAGCCTTACACTTCACTGAAATGTAGTACTACACTCTATAACACAGTTGAGAGACAATGTTCCCTACTTGCCTCAGTTCATAACAGTGTGTAGGAAGTTGTTTGATAAAGTGGGCAAAGCTTATACTTGGGCCAGAAGGCAGAATATAGGAAACTACATGAAAACATGAATAATTCAGTGAAAATGACTGTAAACAGATGAGAACTTGTTTAGAACAGCTGAAAGAGAATCTCCAAGTCAGTTCTTAGTGTAGAAAAGGTAGCTAACATAAGGGAAATCCATAATTCCAGTTAAGATCACATGAAACACTATGAATCCTATATTCTTTACTTAAAGGAGACTAGGGTGGTAAATGTGTGTTATACAAGGCAGAATACCATTGAAATAGAGAAAGAAACACGTTCGGGAGCTTTGGAAAGCCTTACACTTCACTGAAATGTAGTACTACACTCTATAACACAATTGAGAGACAATGTTCCCTACTTGCCTCAGTTCATAACAGTGTGTAGGAAGTTGTTTGGTAAAGTGGGCAAAGCTTATGCTTTGGCCAGAAGGCAGAATATAGGAAACTTCATGAAAACATGAATAATTCAGTGAAAATGACTGTAAACAGATGAGAACTTGTTTAGAACAGCTGAAAGAGAATCTCCAAGTCAGTTCTTAGTGTAGAAAAGGTAGCTAAGATAAGGGAAATCCATAATTCCAGTTAAGTTCACATGAAACACTGTATGAATCCTATATTCATTACTTAAAGGAGACTAGAGTGGTAAATGTGTGTTATACAAGGCAGAATACCATTGAAATAGAGAAAGAAACACGTTCGGCAGCTTTGGAAAGCCTTACACTTCACTGAAATGTAGTACTACACTCTATAACACAGTTGAGAGACAATGTTCCCGAGCTGCCTCAGTTCATAACAGTGTGTAGGAAGTTGTTTGATAACGTGGGCAAAGCTTATACTTGGACCAGAAGGCAGAATATAGGAAACTACATGAAAACATGATTACTTCAGTGAAAATGACTGTAAACAGATGAGAACTTGTTTAGAACAGCTGAAAGAGATTCTCCAAGTCAGTTCTTAGTGTAGAAAAGGTAGCTAAGATAAGGGAAATCCATAATTCCAGTTAAGATTACATGAAACACTGTATGAATTCTATATTCTTTACTGAAAGGAGACTAGAGTGGTAAATGTGTGTTATACAAGGCAGAATACCATTGAAATAGAGAAAGAAACACGTTCGGGAGCTTTGGAAAGCCTTACACTTCACTGAAATGTAGTACTACACTCTATAACACAATTGAGAGACAATGTTCCCTACTTGCCTCAGTTCATAACAGTGTGTAGGAAGTTGTTTGATAAAGTGGGCAAAGCTTATACTTGGGCCAGAAGGCAGAATATAGGAAACTTCATGAAAACATGAATAATTCAGTGAAAATGACTGTAAACAGATGAGAACTTGTTTAGAACAGCTGAAAGAGAATCTCCAAGTCAGTTCTTAGTGTAGAAAAGGTAGCTAAGATAAGGGAAATCCATAATTCCAGTTAAGATCACATGAAACACTATGAATCCTATATTCTTTACTTAAAGGAGAATAGAGTGGTAAATGTGTGTTATACAAGGCAGAATACCATTGAAATAGAGAAAGAAACACGTTCGGCAGCTTTGGAAAGCCTTACACTTCACTGAAATGTAGTACTACACTCTATAACACAGTTGAGAGACAATGTTCCCGAGCTGCCTCAGTTCATAACAGTGTGTAGGAAGTTGTTTGATAAAGTGGGAAAAGCTTATACTTGGACCAGAAGGCAGAATATAGGAAACTACATGAAAACATGATTAATTCAGTGAAAATGACTGTAAACAGATGAGAACTTGTTTAGAACAGCTGAAAGAGATTCTCCAAGTCAGTTCTTAGTGTAAAAAAGGTAGCTAAGATAAGGGAAATCCATAATTCCAGTTAAGATTACATGAAACACTGTATGAATTCTATATTCTTTACTTAAAGGAGACTAGAGTGGTAAATGTTTGTTATACAAGGCAGAATACCATTGAAATAGAGAAAGAAACACGTTCGGCAGCTTTGGAAAGCCTTACACTTCACTGAAATGTAGTACTACACTCTATAACACAGTTGAGAGACAATGTTCCCTACTTGCCTCAGTTCATAACAGTGTGTAGGAAGTTGTTTGATAAAGTGGGCAAAGCTTATACTTGGGCCAGAAGGCAGAATATAGGAAACTATATGAAAACATGAATAATTCAGTGAAAATGACTGTAAACAGATGAGAACTTGTTTAGAACAGCTGAAAGAGAATCTCCAAGTCAGTTCTTAGTGTAGAAAAGGTAGCTAAGATAAGGGAAATCCATAATTCCAGTTAAGATCACATGAAACACTATGAATCCTATATTCTTTACTTAAAGGAGACTAGAGTGGTAAATGTGTGTTATACAAGGCAGAATACCATTGAAATAGAGAAAGAAACACGTTCGGGAGCTTTGGAAAGCCTTACACTTCACTGAAATGTAGTACTACACTCTATAACACAATTGAGAGACAATGTTCCCTACTTGCCTCAGTTCATAACAGTGTGTAAGAAGTTGTTTGATAAAGTGGGCAAAGCTTATACTTGGGCCAGAAGGCAGAATATAGGAAACTTCATGAAAACATGAATAATTCAGTGAAAATGACTGTAAACAGATGAGAACTTGTTTAGAACAGCTGAAAGAGAATCTCCAAGTCAGTTCTTAGTGTAGAAAAGGTAGCTAAGATAAGGGAAATCCATAATTCCAGTTAAGTTCACATGAAACACTGTATGAATCCTATATTCATTACTTAAAGGAGACTAGAGTGGTAAATGTGTGTTATACAAGGCAGAATACCATTGAAATAGAGAAAGAAACACGTTCGGCAGCTTTGGAAAGCCTTACACTTCACTGAAATGTAGTACTACACTCTATAACACAGTTGAGAGACAATGTTCCCGAGCTGCCTCAGTTCATAACAGTGTGTAGGAAGTTGTTTGATAACGTGGGCAAAGCTTATACTTGGACCAGAAGGCAGAATATAGGAAACTACATGAAAACATGATTACTTCAGTGAAAATGACTGTAAACAGATGAGAACTTGTTTAGAACAGCTGAAAGAGATTCTCCAAGTCAGTTCTTAGTGTAGAAAAGGTAGCTAAGATAAGGGAAATCCATAATTCCAGTTAAGATTACATGAAACACTGTATGAATTCTATATTCTTTACTGAAAGGAGACTAGAGTGGTAAATGTGTGTTATACAAGGCAGAATACCATTGAAATAGAGAAAGAAACACGTTCGGGAGCTTTGGAAAGCCTTACACTTCACTGAAATGTAGTACTACACTCTATAACACAATTGAGAGACAATGTTCCCTACTTGCCTCAGTTCATAACAGTGTGTAGGAAGTTGTTTGATAAAGTGGGCAAAGCTTATACTTGGGCCAGAAGGCAGAATATAGGAAACTTCATGAAAACATGAATAATTCAGTGAAAATGACTGTAAACAGATGAGAACTTGTTTAGAACAGCTGAAAGAGAATCTCCAAGTCAGTTCTTAGTGTAGAAAAGGTAGCTAAGATAAGGGAAATCCATAATTCCAGTTAAGATCACATGAAACACTATGAATCCTATATTCTTTACTTAAAGGAGACTAGAGTGGTAAATGTGTGTTATACAAGGCAGAATACCATTGAAATAGAGAAAGAAACACGTTCGGCAGCTTTGGAAAGCCTTACACTTCACTGAAATGTAGTACTACACTCTATAACACAGTTGAGAGACAATGTTCCCGAGCTGCCTCAGTTCATAACAGTGTGTAGGAAGTTGTTTGATAAAGTGGGAAAAGCTTATACTTGGACCAGAAGGCAGAATATAGGAAACTACATGAAAACATGATTAATTCAGTGAAAATGACTGTAAACAGATGAGAACTTGTTTAGAACAGCTGAAAGAGATTCTCCAAGTCAGTTCTTAGTGTAAAAAAGGTAGCTAAGATAAGGGAAATCCATAATTCCTGTTAGGATTACATGAAACACTGTATGAATTCCATATTCTTTACTTAAAGGAGACTAGAGTGGTAAATGTTTGTTATACAAGGCAGAATACCATTGAAATAGAGAAAGAAACACGTTCGGCAGCTTTGGAAAGCCTTACACTTCACTGAAATGTAGTACTACACTCTATAACACAGTTGAGAGACAATGTTCCCTACTTGCCTCAGTTCATAACAGTGTGTAGGAAGTTGTTTGATAAAGTGGGCAAAGCTTATACTTGGGCCAGAAGGCAGAATATAGGAAACTACATGAAAACATGAATAATTCAGTGAAAATGACTGTAAACAGATGAGAACTTGTTTAGAACAGCTGAAAGAGAATCTCCAAGTCAGTTCTTAGTGTAGAAAAGGTAGCTAAGATAAGGGAAATCCATAATTCCAGTTAAGATCACATGAAACACTATGAATCCTATATTCTTTACTTAAAGGAGACTAGAGTGGTAAATGTGTGTTATACAAGGCAGAATACCATTGAAATAGAGAAAGAAACACGTTCGGGAGCTTTGGAAAGCCTTATACTTCACTGAAATGTAGTACTACACTCTATAACACAATTGAGAGACAATGTTCCCTACTTGCCTCAGTTCATAACAGTGTGTAGGAAGTTGTTTGATAAAGTGGGCAAAGCTTATACTTGGGCCAGAAGGCAGAATATAGGAAACTTCATGAAAACATGAATAATTCAGTGAAAATGACTGTAAACAGATGAGAACTTGTTTAGAACAGCTGAAAGAGAATCTCCAAGTCAGTTCTTAGTGTAGAAAAGGTAGCTAAGATAAGGGAAATCCATAATTCCAGTTAAGATCACATGAAACACTGTATGAATCCTATATTCATTACTTAAAGGAGACTAGAGTGGTAAATGTGTGTTATACAAGGCAGAATACCATTGAAATAGAGAAAGAAACACGTTCGGCAGCTTTGGAAAGCCTTACACTTCACTGAAATGTAGTACTACACTCTATAACACAGTTGAGAGACAATGTTCCCGAGCTGCCTCAGTTCATAACAGTGTGTAGGAAGTTGTTTGAAAAAGTGGGCAAAGCTTATACTTGGACCAGAAGGCAGAATATAGGAAACTACATGAAAACATGATTAATTCAGTGAAAATGACTGTAAACAGATGAGAACTTGTTTAGAACAGCTGAAAGAGATTCTCCAAGTCAGTTCTTAGTGTAGAAAAGGTAGCTAAGATAAGGGAAATCCATAATTCCAGTTAAGATTACATGAAACACTGTATGAATTCTATATTCTTTACTGAAAGGAGACTAGAGTGGTAAATGTGTGTTATACAAGGCAGAATACCATTGAAATAGAGAAAGAAACACGTTCGGGAGCTTTGGAAAGCCTTACACTTCACTGAAATGTAGTACTACACTCTATAACACAATTGAGAGACAATGTTCCCTACTTGCCTCAGTTCATAACAGTGTGTAGGAAGTTGTTTGATAAAGTGGGCAAAGCTTATACTTGGGCCAGAAGGCAGAATATAGGAAACTTCATGAAAACATGAATAATTCAGTGAAAATGACTGTAAACAGATGAGAACTTGTTTAGAACAGCTGAAAGAGAATCTCCAAGTCAGTTCTTAGTGTAGAAAAGGTAGCTAAGATAAGGGAAATCCATAATTCCAGTTAAGTTCACATGAAACACTGTATGAATCCTATATTCATTACTTAAAGGAGACTAGAGTGGTAAATGTGTGTTATACAAGGCAGAATACCATTGAAATAGAGAAAGAAACACGTTCGGCAGCTTTGGAAAGCCTTACACTTCACTGAAATGTAGTACTACACTCTATAACACAGTTGAGAGACAATGTTCCCGAGCTGCCTCAGTTCATAACAGTGTGTAGGAAGTTGTTTGATAAAGTGGGAAAAGCTTATACTTGGACCAGAAGGCAGAATATAGGAAACTACATGAAAACATGATTAATTCAGTGAAAATGACTGTAAACAGATGAGAACTTGTTTAGAACAGCTGAAAGAGATTCTCCAAGTCAGTTCTTAGTGTAGAAAAGGTAGCTAAGATAAGGGAAATCCATAATTCCAGTTAAGATTACATGAAACACTGTATGAAATCTATATTCTTTACTTAAAGGAGACTAGAGTGGTAAATGTGTGTTATACAAGGCAGAATACCATTAAAATAGAGAAAGAAACACGTTCGGCAGCTTTTGAAATCCTTACACTTCACTGAAATGTAGTACTACACTCTATAACACAGTTGAGAGACAATGTTCTCTACTTGCCTCAGTTCATAACAGTGTGTAGGAAGTTGTTTGATAAAGTGGGCAAAGCTTATACTTGGGCCAGAAGGCAGAATATAGGAAACTACATGAAAACATGAATAATTCAGTGAAAATGACTGTAAACAGATGAGAACTGGTTTTAGAACAGCTGAAAGAGTTTCTCCAAGTCAGTTCTTAGTGTAGAAAAGGTAGCTAAGATCCGGGAAATCTTAATTCCAGTTAAAATCACATGAAACAGTGTATGAATCCTATATTCTTTACTGAAAGGAGACTAGAGTGGTAAATGTTTGTTATACAAGGCAGAATACCATTGAAATAGAGAAAGAAACACGTTCGGCAGCTTTGGAAAGCCTTACACTTCACTGAAATGTAGTACTACACTCTAAAACACAGTTGAGAGTCAATGTTCCCTACTTGCCTCAGTTCATAACAGTGTGTAGGAAGTTGTTTGATAAAGTGGGCAAAGCTTATACTTGGGCCAGAAGGCAGAATATAGGAAACTACATGAAAACATGAAAAATTCAGTGAAAATGACTGTAAACAGATGAGAAATTGTTTAGAACAGCTGAAAGAGAATCTCCAAGTCAGTTCTTAGTGTAGAAAAGGTAGCTAAGATAAGGGAAATCCATAATTCCAGTTAAGATCACATGAAACACTATGAATCCTATATTCTTTACTTAAAGGAGACTAGAGTGGTAAATGTGTGTTATACAAGGCAGAATACCATTAAAATAGAGAAAGAAACACGTTCGGCAGCTTTTGAAATCCTTACACTTCACTGAAATGTAGTACTACACTCTATAACACAGTTGAGAGACAATGTTCTCTACTTGCCTCAGTTCATAACAGTGTGTAGGAAGTTGTTTGATAAAGTGGGCAAAGCTTATACTTGGGCCAGAAGGCAGAATGTAGGAAACTACATGAAAACATGAATAATTCAGTGAAAATGACTGTAAACAGATGAGAACTTGTTTAGAACAGCTGAAAGAGAATCTCCAAGTCAGTTCTTAGTGTAGAAAAGGTAGCTAAGATAAGGGAAATCCATAATTCCAGTTAAGATCACATGAAACACTATGAATCCTATATTCTTTACTTAAAGGAGACTAGAGTGGTAAATGTGTGTTATACAAGGCAGAATACCATTGAAATAGAGAAAGAAACACGTTCAGGAGCTTTGGAAAGCCTTACACTTCACTGAAATGTAGTACTACACTCTATAACACAATTGAGAGACAATGTTCCCTACTTACCTCAGTTCATAGCAGTGTGTAGGAAGTTGTTTGATAAAGTGGGCAAAGCTTATACTTGGGCCAGAAGGCAGAATATAGGAAACTTCATGAAAACATGAATAATTCAGTGAAAATGACTGTAAACAGATGAGAACTTGTTTAGAACAGCTGAAAGAGAATCTCCAAGTCAGTTCTTAGTGTAGAAAAGGTAGCTAAGATCCGGAAATCCTTAATTGGAGTTAAGATTATATGAAACACTGTATGAATCCTATATTCTTTACTTAAAGGAGACTAGAGTGGTAAATTTGTGTTATACAAGGCAGAATACCATTAAAATGGAGAAAGAAACACGTTCCGCAGTTTTGGAAATCCTTACACGTGACTGAAATGTAGTACTACACTCTATAACAAAGTTGAGAGACAATGTTCCCGAGCTGCCTCAGTTCATAACAGTGTGTAGGAAGTTGTTTGATAAAGTGGGCAAAGCTTATACTTGGACCAGAAGGCAGAATATAGGAAACTACATGAAAACATGATTAATTCAGTGAAAATGACTGTAAACAGATGAGAACTTGTTTAGAACAGCTGAAAGAGATTCTCCAAGTCAGTTGTTAGTGTAGTAAAGGTAGCTAAGATAAGGGAAATCCATAATTCCAGTTAAGATTACATGAAACACTGTATGAATTCTATATTCTTTACTTAAAGGAGACTAGAGTGGTAAATGTGTGTTATACAAGGCAGAATACCATTAAAATAGAGAAAGAAACACGTTCGGAAGCTTTTGAAATCCTTACACTTCACTGAAATGTAGTACTACACTCTATAACACAGTTGAGAGACAATGTTCCCTACTTGCCTCAGTTCATAACAGTGTGTAGGAAGTTGTTTGATAAAGTGGGCAAAGCTTATACTTGGGCCAGAAGGCAGAATATAGGAAACTTCATGAAAACATGAATAATTCAGTGAAAATGACTGTAAACAGATCAGAACTTGTTTAGAACAGCTGAAAGAGAATCTCCAAGTCAGTTCTTAGTGTAGAAAAGGTAGCTAAGATAAGGGAAATCCATAATTGCAGTTAAGTTCACATGAAACACTGTATGAATCCTATATTCATTACTTAAAGGAGACTAGAGTGGTAAATGTGTGTTATACAAGGCAGAATACCATTGAAATAGAGAAAGAAACACGTTTGGCAGCTTTGGAAAGCCTTACACTTCACTGAAATGTAGTACTACACTCTATAACACAGTTGAGAGACAATGTTCCCGAGCTGCCTCAGTTCATAACAGTGTGTAGGAAGTTGTTTGATAAAGTGGGCAAAGCTTATACTTGGGCCAGAAGGCCGAATATAGGAAACTACATGAAAACATGAATAATTCAGTGAAAATGACTGTAAACAGATGAGAACTTGTTTTAGAACAGCTGAAAGAGATTCTCCAAGTCAGTTCTTAGTGTAGAAAAGGTAGCTAAGATCCGGGAAATCTTAATTCCAGTTAAAATCACATGAAACACTGTATGAATCCTATATTCTTTACTGAAAGGAGACTAGAGTGGTAAATGTTTGTTATACAAGGCCGAATACCATTGAAATAGAGAAAGAAACACGTTCGGCAGCTATGGAAAGCCTTACACTTCACTGAAATGTAGTACTACACTCTAAAACACAGTTGAGAGTCAATGTTCCCTACTTGCCTCAGTTCATAACAGTGTGTAGGAAGTTGTTTGATAAAGTGGGCAAAGCTTATACTTGGGCCAGAAGGCAGAATATAGGAAACTTCATGAAAACATGAATAATTCAGTGAAAATGACTGTAAACAGATGAGAACTTGTTTAGAACAGCTGAAAGAGAATCTCCAAGTCAGTTCTTAGTGTAGAAAAGGTAGCTAAGATAAGGGAAATCCATAATTCCAGTTAAGATCACATGAAACACTGTATGAATCCTATATTCATTACTTAAAGGAGACAAGAGTGGTAAATGTGTGTTATACAAGGCAGAATACCATTGAAATAGAGAAAGAAACACGTTCGGCAGCTTTGGAAAGCCTTACACTTCACTGAAATGTAGTACTACACTCTATATCACAGTTGAGAGTCAATGTTCCCTACTTGCCTCAGTTCATAACAGTGTGTAGGAAGTTGTTTGATAAAGTGGGCAAAGCTTATACTTGCACCAGAAGGCAGAATATAGGAAACTACATGAAAACATGATTAATTCAGTGAAAATGACTGTAAACAGATGAGAACTTGTTTAGAACAGCTGAAAGAGATTCTCCAAGTCAGTTCTTAGTGTAGAAAAGGTAGCTAAGATCCGGAAATCCTTAATTGGAGTTAAGATTATATGAAACACTGTATGAATCCTATATTCTTTACTTAAAGGAGACTAGAGTGGTAAATGTGTGTTATACAAGGCAGAATACCATTGAAATAGAGAAAGAAACACGTTCGGCAGCTTTGGAAAGCCTTACACTTCACTGAAATGTAGTACTACACTCTATATCACAGTTGAGAGACAATGTTCCCGAGCTGCCTCAGTTCATAACAGTGTGTAGGAAGTTGTTTGATAAAGTGGGCAAAGCTTATACTTGGGCCAAAAGGCAGAATATAGGAAACTTCATGAAAATATGAATAATTCAGTGAAAATGATTGTAAACAGATGAGAACTTGTTAAGAACAGCTGAAAGAGATTCTCCAAGTCAGTTCTTAGTGTAGAAAAGGTAGCTAAGATCCGGGAAATCTTAATTCCAGTTAAAATCACATGAAACACTGTATGAATCCTATATTCTTTACTGAAAGGAGACTAGAGTGGTAAATGTTTGTTATACAAGGCCGAATACCATTGAAATAGAGAAAGAAACACGTTCGGCAGCTATGGAAAGCCTTACACTTCACTGAAATGTAGTACTACACTCTAAAACACAGTTGAGAGTCAATGTTCCCTACTTGCCTCAGTTCATAACAGTGTGTAGGAAGTTGTTTGATAAAGTGGGCAAAGCTTATACTTGGGCCAGAAGGCAGAATATAGGAAACTTCATGAAAACATGAATAATTCAGTGAAAATGACTGTAAACAGATGAGAACTTGTTTAGAACAGCTGAAATAGAATCTCCAAGTCAGTTCTTAGTGTAGAAAAGGTAGCTAAGATAAGGGAAATCCATAATTCCAGTTAAGATCACATGAAACACTGTATGAATCCTATATTCATTACTTAAAGGAGACAAGAGTGGTAAATGTGTGTTATACAAGGCAGAATACCATTGAAATAGAGAAAGAAACACGTTCGGCAGCTTTGGAAAGCCTTACACTTCACTGAAATGTAGTACTACACTCTATATCACAGTTGAGAGACAATGTTCCCGATCTGCCTCAGTTCATAACAGTGTGTAGGAAGTTGTTTGATAAAGTGGGCAAAGCTTATACTTGCACCAGAAGGCAGAATATAGGAAACTACATGAAAACATGATTAATTCAGTGAAAATGACTGTAAACAGATGAGAACTTGTTTAGAACAGCTGAAAGAGATTCTCCAAGTCAGTTCTTAGTGTAGAAAAGGTAGCTAAGATCCGGAAATCCTTAATTGGAGTTAAGATTATATGAAACACTGTATGAATCCTATATTCTTTACTTAAAGGAGACTAGAGTGGTAAATGTGTGTTATACAAGGCAGAATACCATTGAAATAGAGAAAGAAACACGTTCGGCAGCTTTGGAAAGCCTTACACTTCACTGAAATGTAGTACTACACTCTATATCACAGTTGAGAGACAATGTTCCCGAGCTGCCTCAGTTCATAACAGTGTGTAGGAAGTTGTTTGATAAAGTGGGCAAAGCTTATACTTGGGCCAAAAGGCAGAATATAGGAAACTTCATGAAAACATGAATAATTCAGTGAAAATGATTGTAAACAGATGAGAACTTGTTTAGAACAGCTGAAAGAGAATCTCCAAGTCAGTTCTTAGTGTAGAAAAGGTAGCTAAGATAAGGGAAATCCATAATTCCAGTTAAGATCACATGAAACACTGTATGAATCCTATATTCATTACTTAAAGGAGACTAGAGTGGTAAATGTGTGTTATACAAGGCAGAATACCATTGAAATAGAGAAAGAAACACGTTCGGCAGCTTTGGAAAGCCTTACACTTCACTGAAATGTAGTACTACACTCTATAACACAGCTGTGAGACAATGTTCCCTAGCTTCCTCAGTTCATAACAGTGTGTAGGAAGTTGTTTGATAAAGTGGGCAAAGCTTATACTTGGACCAGAAGGCAGAATATAGGAAACTACATGAAAACATGATTAATTCAGTGAAAATGACTGTAAACAGATGAGAACTTGTTTAGAACAGCTAAAAGAGATTCTCCAAGTCAGTTCTTAGTGTAGAAAAGGTAGCTAAGATCCGGAAATCCTTAATTGGAGTTAAGATTATATGAAACACTGTATGAATCCTATATTCTTTACTTAAAGGAGACTAGAGTGGTAAATGTGTGTTATACAAGGCAGAATACCATTAAAATGGAGAAAGAAACACGTTCTGCAGTTTTGAAAATCCTTACACGTGACTGAAATGTAGTACTACACTCTATAACACAGTTGAGAGACAATGTTCCCGAGCTGCCTCAGTTCATAACAGTGTGTAGGAAGTTGTTTGATAAAGTGGGCAAAGCTTATACTTGGACCAGAAGGCAGAATATAGGAAACTACATGAAAACATGATTAATTCAGTGAAAATGACTGTAAACAGATGAGAACTTGTTTAGAACAGCTGAAAGAGATTCTCCAAGTCAGTTCTTAGTGTAGAAAAGGTAGCTAAGATAAGGGAAATCCATAATTCCAGTTAAGATTACATGAAACACTGTATGAATTCTATATTCTTTACTTAAAGGAGACTAGAGTGGTAAATGTGTGTTATACAAGGCAGAATACCATTAAAATAGAGAAAGAAACACGTTCGGCAGCTTTGGAAATCCTTACACTTCACTGAAATGTAGTACTACACTCTATAACACAGTTGAGAGACAATGTTCTCTACTTGCCTCAGTTCATAACAGTGTGTAGGAAGTTGTTTGATAAAGTGGGCAAAGCTTATACTTGGGCCAGAAGGCAGAATATAGGAAACTACATGAAAACATGAATAATTCAGTGAAAATGACTGTAAACAGATGAGAACTTGTTTTAGAACAGCTGAAAGAGATTCTCCAAGTCAGTTCTTAGTGTAGAAAAGGTAGCTAAGATCCGGGAAATCTTAATTCCAGTTAAAATCACATGAAACACTGTATGAATCATATATTCTTTACTGAAAGGAGACTAGAGTGGTAAATGTTTGTTATACAAGGCAGAATACCATTGAAATAGAGAAAGAAACACGTTCGGCAGCTTTGGAAAGCCTTACACTTCACTGAAATGTAGTACTACACTCTATAACACAGTTGAGAGACAATGTTCCCTACTTGCCTCAGTTCATAACAGTGTGTAGGAAGTTGTTTGATAAAGTGGTTAAAGCTTATACTTGGGCCAGAAAGCAGAATATAGGAAACTTCATGAAAACATGAATAATTCAGTGAAAATGACTGTAAACAGATGAGAACTTGTTTAGAACAGCTGAAAGAGAATCTCCAAGTCAGTTCTTAGTGTAGAAAAGGTAGCTAAGATAAGGGAAATCCATAATTCCAGTTAAGATCACATGAAACACTGTATGAATCCTATATTCTTTACTTAAAGGAGACTAGAGTGGTAAATGTGTGTTATACAAGGCAGAATACCATTGAAGTAGAGAAAGAAACACGTTCGGCAGCTTTGGAAAGCGTTACACTTCACTGAAATGTAGTACTACACTCTATAACACAGTTGAGAGACAATGTTCCCTACTTGCCTCAGTTCATAACAGTGTGTAGGAAGTTGTTTGATAAAGTGGGCAAAGCTTATACTTGGGCCAGAAGGCAGAATATAGGAAACTACATGAAAACATGAATAATTCAGTGAAAATGACTGTAAACAGATGAGAACTTGTTTAGAACAGCTGAAAGAGAATCTCCAAGTCAGTTCTTAGTGTAGAAAAGGTAGCTAAGATAAGGGAAATCCATAATTCCAGTTAAGATCACATGAAACACTGTATGAATCCTATATTCATTACTTAAAGGAGACTAGAGTGGTAAATGTGTGTTATACAAGGCAGAATACCATTAAAATAGAGAAAGAAACACGTTCGGCAGCTTTTGAAATCCTTACACTTCACTGAAATGTAGTACTACACTCTATAACACAGTTGAGAGACAATGTTCCCTACTTGCCTCAGTTCATAACAGTGTGTAGGAAGTTGTTTGATAAAGTGGGCAAAGCTTATACTTGGGCCAGAAGGCAGAATATAGGAAACTTCATGAAAACATGAATAATTCAGTGAAAATGACTGTAAACAGATGAGGACTTGTTTAGAACAGCTGAAAGAGATTCTCCAAGTCAGTTCTTAGTGTAGAAAAGGTAGCTAAGATAAGGGAAATCCATATTTCCAGTTAAGATTACATGAAACACTGTATGAATTCTATATTCTTTACTTAAAGGAGACTAGAGTGGTAAATGTGTGTTATACAAGGCAGAATACCATTAAAATAGAGAAAGAAACACGTTCGGCAGCTTTGGAAAGCCTTACACTTCACTGAAATGTAGTACTACACTCTATAACACAGTTGAGAGACAATGTTCCCTACTTGCCTCAGTTCATAACAGTGTGTAGGAAGTTGTTTGATAAAGTGGGCAAAGCTTATACTTGGGCCAGAAGGCAGAATATAGGAAACTACATGAAAACATGAATAATTCAGTGAAAATGACTGTAAACAGATGAGAACTTGTTTAGAACAGCTGAAAGAGAATCTCCAAGTCAGTTCTTAGTGTAGAAAAGGTAGCTAAGATAAGGGAAATCCATAATTCCAGTTAAGATCACATGAAACACTATGAATCCTATATTCTTTACTTAAAGGAGACTAGAGTGGTAAATGTGTGTTATACAAGGCAGAATACCATTGAAATAGAGAAAGAAACACGTTCGGCAGCTTTGGAAAGCCTTACACTTCACTGAAATGTAGTACTACACTCTATAACACAGCTGTGAGACAATGTTCCCTAGCTTCCTCAGTTCATAACAGTGTGTAGGAAGTTGTTTGATAAAGTGGGCAAAGCTTATACTTGGACCAGAAGGCAGAATATAGGAAACTACATGAAAACATGATTAATTCAGTGAAAATGACTGTAAACAGATGAGAACTTGTTTAGAACAGCTAAAAGAGATTCTCCAAGTCAGTTCTTAGTGTAGAAAAGGTAGCTAAGATCCGGAAATCCTTAATTGGAGTTAAGATTATATGAAACACTGTATGAATCCTATATTCTTTACTTAAAGGAGACTAGAGTGGTAAATGTTTGTTATACAAGGCAGAATACCATTGAAATAGAGAAAGAAACACGTTCGGCAGCTTTGGAAAGCCTTACACTTCACTGAAATGTAGTACTATACTCTATAAAACAGTTGAGAGAGAATGTTCCCTACTTGCCTCAGTTCATAACAGTGTGTAGGAAGTTGTTTGATAAAGTGGGCAAAGCTTATACTTGGGCCAGAAGGCAGAATATAGGAAACTTCATGAAAACATGAATAATTCAGTGAAAATGACTGTAAACAGATGAGAACTTGTTTAGAACAGCTGAAAGAGAATCTCCAAGTCAGTTCTTAGTGTAGAAAAGGTAGCTAAGATAAGGGAAATCCATAATTCCAGTTAAGATCACATGAAACACTGTATGAATCCTATATTCATTACTTAAAGGAGACTAGAGTGGTAAATGTGTGTTATACAAGGCAGAATACCATTGAAATAGAGAAAGAAACACGTTCGGCAGCTTTGGAAAGCCTTACACTTCACTGAAATGTAGTACTACACTCTATAACACAGTTGAGAGACAATGTTCCCGAGCTGCCTCAGTTCATAACAGTGTGTAGGAAGTTGTTTGATAAAGTGGGCAAAGCTTATACTTGGACCAGAAGGCAGAATATAGGAAACTACATGAAAACATGATTAATTCAGTGAAAATGACTGTAAACAGATGAGAACTTGTTTAGAACAGCTGAAAGAGATTCTCCAAGTCAGTTCTTAGTGTAGAAAAGGTAGCTAAGATAAGGGAAATCCATAATTCCAGTTAAGATTACATGAAACACTGTATGAATTCTATATTCTTTACTTAAAGGAGACTAGAGTGGTAAATGTGTGTTATACAAGGCAGAATACCATTAAAATAGAGAAAGAAACACGTTCGGCAGCTTTTGAAATCCTTACACTTCACTGAAATGTAGTACTACACTCTATAACACAGTTGAGAGACAATGTTCTCTACTTGCCTCAGTTCATAACAGTGTGTAGGAAGTTGTTTGATAAAGTGGGCAAAGCTTATACTTGGGCCAGAAGGCAGAATATAGGAAACTACATGAAAACATGAATAATTCAGTGAAAATGACTGTAAACAGATGAGAACTTGTTTTAGAACAGCTGAAAGAGATTCTCCAAGTCAGTTCTTAGTGTAGAAAAGGTAGCTAAGATCCGGGAAATCTTAATTCCAGTTAAAATCACATGAAACACTGTATGAATCATATATTCTTTACTGAAAGGAGACTAGAGTGGTAAATGTTTGTTATACAAGGCAGAATACCATTGAAATAGAGAAAGAAACACGTTCGGCAGCTTTGGAAAGCCTTACACTTCACTGAAATGTAGTACTACACTCTATAACACAGTTGAGAGACAATGTTCCCTACTTGCCTCAGTTCATAACAGTGTGTAGGAAGTTGTTTGATAAAGTGGGCAAAGCTTATACTTGGGCCAGAAAGCAGAATATAGGAAACTTCATGAAAACATGAATAATTCAGTGAAAATGACTGTAAACAGATGAGAACTTGTTTAGAACAGCTGAAAGAGAATCTCCAAGTCAGTTCTTAGTGTAGAAAAGGTAGCTAAGATAAGGGAAATCCATAATTCCAGTTAAGATCACATGAAACACTGTATGAATCCTATATTCTTTACTTAAAGGAGACTAGAGTGGTAAATGTGTGTTATACAAGGCAGAATACCATTGAAGTAGAGAAAGAAACACGTTCGGCAGCTTTGGAAAGCGTTACACTTCACTGAAATGTAGTACTACACTCTATAACACAGTTGAGAGACAATGTTCCCTACTTGCCTCAGTTCATAACAGTGTGTAGGAAGTTGTTTGATAAAGTGGGCAAAGCTTATACTTGGGCCAGAAGGCAGAATATAGGAAACTACATGAAAACATGAATAATTCAGTGAAAATGACTGTAAACAGATGAGAACTTGTTTAGAACAGCTGAAAGAGAATCTCCAAGTCAGTTCTTAGTGTAGAAAAGGTAGCTAAGATAAGGGAAATCCATAATTCCAGTTAAGATCACATGAAACACTGTATGAATCCTATATTCATTACTTAAAGGAGACTAGAGTGGTAAATGTGTGTTATACAAGGCAGAATACCATTAAAATAGAGAAAGAAACACGTTCGGCAGCTTTTGAAATCCTTACACTTCACTGAAATGTAGTACTACACTCTATAACACAGTTGAGAGACAATGTTCCCTACTTGCCTCAGTTCATAACAGTGTGTAGGAAGTTGTTTGATAAAGTGGGCAAAGCTTATACTTGGGCCAGAAGGCAGAATATAGGAAACTTCATGAAAACATGAATAATTCAGTGAAAATGACTGTAAACAGATGAGGACTTGTTTACAACAGCTGAAAGAGATTCTCCAAGTCAGTTCTTAGTGTAGAAAAGGTAGCTAAGATAAGGGAAATCCATATTTCCAGTTAAGATTACATGAAACACTGTATGAATTCTATATTCTTTACTTAAAGGAGACTAGAGTGGTAAATGTGTGTTATACAAGGCAGAATACCATTAAAATAGAGAAAGAAACACGTTCGGCAGCTTTGGAAAGCCTTACACTTCACTGAAATGTAGTACTACACTCTATAACACAGTTGAGAGACAATGTTCCCTACTTGCCTCAGTTCATAACAGTGTGTAGGAAGTTGTTTGATAAAGTGGGCAAAGCTTATACTTGGGCCAGAAGGCAGAATATAGGAAACTACATGAAAACATGAATAATTCAGTGAAAATGACTGTAAACAGATGAGAACTTGTTTAGAACAGCTGAAAGAGAATCTCCAAGTCAGTTCTTAGTGTAGAAAAGGTAGCTAAGATAAGGGAAATCCATAATTCCAGTTAAGATCACATGAAACACTATGAATCCTATATTCTTTACTTAAAGGAGACTAGAGTGGTAAATGTGTGTTATACAAGGCAGAATACCATTGAAATAGAGAAAGAAACACGTTCGGCAGCTTTGGAAAGCCTTACACTTCACTGAAATGTAGTACTACACTCTATAACACAGCTGTGAGACAATGTTCCCTAGCTTCCTCAGTTCATAACAGTGTGTAGGAAGTTGTTTGATAAAGTGGGCAAAGCTTATACTTGGACCAGAAGGCAGAATATAGGAAACTACATGAAAACATGATTAATTCAGTGAAAATGACTGTAAACAGATGAGAACTTGTTTAGAACAGCTAAAAGAGATTCTCCAAGTCAGTTCTTAGTGTAGAAAAGGTAGCTAAGATCCGGAAATCCTTAATTGGAGTTAAGATTATATGAAACACTGTATGAATCCTATATTCTTTACTTAAAGGAGACTAGAGTGGTAAATGTGTGTTATACAAGGCAGAATACCATTAAAATGGAGAAAGAAACACGTTCGGCAGTTTTGAAAATCCTTACACGTGACTGAAATGTAGTACTACACTCTATAACACAGTTGAGAGACAATGTTCCCGAGCTGCCTCAGTTAATAACAGTGTGTAGGAAGTTGTTTGATAAAGTGGGCAAAGCTTATACTTGGACCAGAAGGCAGAATATAGGAAACTACATGAAAACATGATTAATTCAGTGAAAATGACTGTAAACAGATGAGAACTTGTTTAGAACAGCTGAAAGAGATTCTCCAAGTCAGTTCTTAGTGTAGAAAAGGTAGCTAAGATAAGGGAAATACATAATTCCAGTTAAGATTACATGAAACAGTGTATGAATTCTATATTCTTTACTTAAAGGAGACTAGAGTGGTAAATGTGTGTTATACAAGGCAGAATACCATTAAAATAGAGAAAGAAACACGTTCGGCAGCTTTTGAAATCTTTACACTTCACTGAAATGTAGTACTACACTCTATAACACAGTTGAGAGACAATGTTCCCTACTTGCCTCAGTTCATAACAGTGTGTAGGAAGTTGTTTGATAAAGTGGACAAAGCTTATACTTGGGCCAGAAGGCAGAATATAGGAAACTACATGAAAACATGAATAATTCAGTGAAAATGACTGTAAACAGATGAGAACTTGTTTTAGAACAGCTGAAAGAGATTCTCGAAGTCAGTTCTTAGTGTAGAAAAGGTAGCTAAGATCCGGGAAATCTTAATTCCAGTTAAAATCACATGAAACACTGTATGAATCCTATATTCTTTACTGAAAGGAGACTAGAGTGGTAAATGTTTGTTATACAAGGCAGAATACCATTGAAATAGAGAAAGAAACACGTTCGGCAGCTTTGGAAAGCCTTACACTTCACTGAAATGTAGTACTATACTCTATAAAACAGTTGAGAGAGAATGTTCCCTACTTGCCTCAGTTCATAACAGTGTGTAGGAAGTTGTTTGATAAAGTGGGCAAAGCTTATACTTGGGCCAGAAGGCAGAATATAGGAAACTTCATGAAAACATGAATAATTCAGTGAAAATGACTGTAAACAGATGAGAACTTGTTTAGAACAGCTGAAAGAGAATCTCCAAGTCAGTTCTTAGTGTAGAAAAGGTAGCTAAGATAAGGGAAATCCATAATTCCAGTTAAGATTACATGAAACACTGTATGAATTCTATATTCTTTACTTAAAGGAGACTAGAGTGGTAAATGTGTGTTATACAAGGCAGAATACCATTAAAATAGAGAAAGAAACACGTTCGGCAGCTTTTGAAATCCTTACACTTCACTGAAATGTAGTACTACACTCTATAACACAGTTGAGAGACAATGTTCTCTACTTGCCTCAGTTCATAACAGTGTGTAGGAAGTTGTTTGATAAAGTGGGCAAAGCTTATACTTGGGCCAGAAGGCAGAATATAGGAAACTACATGAAAACATGAATAATTCAGTGAAAATGACTGTAAACAGATGAGAACTTGTTTTAGAACAGCTGAAAGAGATTCTCCAAGTCAGTTCTAAGTGTAGAAAAGGTAGCTAAGATCCGGGAAATCTTAATTCCAGTTAAAATCACATGAAACACTGTATGAATCATATATTCTTTACTGAAAGGAGACTAGAGTGGTAAATGTTTGTTATACAAGGCAGAATACCATTGAAATAGAGAAAGAAACACGTTCGGCAGCTTTGGAAAGCCTTACACTTCACTGAAATGTAGTACTACACTCTATAACACAGTTGAGAGACAATGTTCCCTACTTGCCTCAGTTCATAACAGTGTGTAGGAAGTTGTTTGATAAAGTGGGCAAAGCTTATACTTGGGCCAGAAAGCAGAATATAGGAAACTTCATGAAAACATGAATAATTCAGTGAAAATGACTGTAAACAGATGAGAACTTGTTTAGAACAGCTGAAAGAGAATCTCCAAGTCAGTTCTTAGTGTAGAAAAGGTAGCTAAGATAAGGGAAATCCATAATTCCAGTTAAGATCACATGAAACACTGTATGAATCCTATATTCTTTACTTAAAGGAGACTAGAGTGGTAAATGTGTGTTATACAAGGCAGAATACCATTGAAGTAGAGAAAGAAACACGTTCGGCAGCTTTGGAAAGCTTTACACTTCACTGAAATGTAGTACTACACTCTATAACACAGTTGAGAGACAATGTTCCCTACTTGCCTCAGTTCATAACAGTGTGTAGGAAGTTGTTTGATAAAGTGGGCAAAGCTTATACTTGGGCCAGAAGGCAGAATATAGGAAACTTCATGAAAACATGAATAATTCAGTGAAAATGACTGTAAACAGATGAGGACTTGTTTAGAACAGCTGAAAGAGATTCTCCAAGTCAGTTCTTAGTGTAGAAAAGGTAGCTAAGATAAGGGAAATCCATATTTCCAGTTAAGATTACATGAAACACTGTATGAATTCTATATTCTTTACTTAAAGGAGACTAGAGTGGTAAATGTGTGTTATACAAGGCAGAATACCATTGAAATAGAGAAAGAAACACGTTCGGGAGCTTTGGAAAGCCTTACACTTCACTGAAATGTAGTACTACACTCTATAACACAATTGAGAGACAATGTTCCCTACTTGCCTCAGTTCATAACAGTGTGTAGGAAGTTGTTTGATAAAGTGGGCAAAGCTTATACTTGGGCCAGAAGGCAGAATATAGGAAACTTCATGAAAACATGAATAATTCAGTGAAAATGACTGTAAACAGATGAGAACTTGTTTAGAACAGCTGAAAGAGAATCTCCAAGTCAGTTCTTAGTGTAGAAAAGGTAGCTAAGATAAGGGAAATCCATAATTCCAGTTAAGATCACATGAAACACTGTATGAATCCTATATTCTTTACTTAAAGGAGACTTGAGTGGTAAATGTGTGTTATACAAGGCAGAATACCATTGAAGTAGAGAAAGAAACACGTTCGGCAGCTTTGGAAAGCGTTACACTTCACTGAAATGTAGTACTACACTCTATAACACAGTTGAGAGACAATGTTCCCTACTTGCCTCAGTTCATAACAGTGTTTAGGAAGTTGTTTGATAAAGTGGGCAAAGCTTATACTTGGGCCAGAAGGCAGAATATAGGAAACTTCATGAAAACATGAATAATTCAGTGAAAATGACTGTAAACAGATGAGAACTTGTTTAGAACAGCTGAAAGAGAATCTCCAAGTCAGTTCTTAGTGTAGAAAAGGTAGCTAAGAGAAGGGAAATCCATAATTCCAGTTAAGATCACATGAAACACTATGAATCCTATATTCTTTACTTAAAGGAGACTAGAGTGGTAAATGTGTGTTATACAAGGCAGAATACCATTGAAATAGAGAAAGAAACACGTTCGGGAGCTTTGGAAAGCCTTACACTTCACTGAAATGTAGTACTACACTCTATAACACAATTGAGAGACAATGTTCCCTACTTGCCTCAGTTCATAACAGTGTGTAGGAAGTTGTTTGATAAAGTGGGCAAAGCTTATACTTGGGCCAGAAGGCAGAATATAGGAAACTTCATGAAAACATGAATAATTCAGTGAAAATGACTGTAAACAGATGAGAACTTGTTTAGAACAGCTGAAAGAGAATCTCCAAGTCAGTTCTTAGTGTAGAAAAGGTAGCTAAGATAAGGGAAATCCATAATTCCAGTTAAGATCACATGAAACACTGTATGAATCCTATATTCTTTACTTAAAGGAGACTTGAGTGGTAAATGTGTGTTATACAAGGCAGAATACCATTGAAGTAGAGAAAGAAACACGTTCGGCAGCTTTGGAAAGCGTTACACTTCACTGAAATGTAGTACTACACTCTATAACACAGTTGAGAGACAATGTTCCCTACTTGCCTCAGTTCATAACAGTGTTTAGGAAGTTGTTTGATAAAGTGGGCAAAGCTTATACTTGGGCCAGAAGGCAGAATATAGGAAACTTCATGAAAACATGAATAATTCAGTGAAAATGACTGTAAACAGATGAGAACTTGTTTAGAACAGCTGAAAGAGAATCTCCAAGTCAGTTCTTAGTGTAGAAAAGGTAGCTAAGAGAAGGGAAATCCATAATTCCAGTTAAGATCACATGAAACACTGTATGAATCCTATATTCATTACTTAAAGGAGACTAGAGTGGTAAATGTGTGTTATACAAGGCAGAATACCATTGAAATAGAGAAAGAAACACGTTCGGCAGCTTTGGAAAGCCTTACACTTCACTGAAATGTAGTACTACACTCTATAACACAGTTGAGAGACAATATTCCCGAGCTGCCTCAGTTCATAACAGTGTGTAGGAAGTTGTTTGATAAAGTGGGCAAAGCTTATACTTGCACCAGAAGGCAGAATATAGGAAACTACATGAAAACATGATTAATTCAGTGAAAATGACTGTAAACAGATGAGAACTTGTTTAGAACAGCTGAAAGAGATTCTCCAAGTCAGTTCTTAGTGTAGAAAAGGTACCTAAGATAAGGGAAATCCATAATTCCAGTTAAGATCACATGAAACACTGTATGAATCCTATATTCATTACTTAAAGGAGACTAGAGTGGTAAATGTGTGTTATACAAGGCAGAATACCATTAAAATAGAGAAAGAAACACGTTCGGCAGCTTTTGAAATCCTTACACTTCACTGAAATGTAGTACTACACTCTATAACACAGTTGAGAGACAATGTTCCCTACTTGCCTCAGTTCATAACAGTGTGTAGGAAGTTGTTTGATAAAGTGGGCAAAGCTTATACTTGGGCCAGAAGGCAGAATATAGGAAACTTCATGAAAACATGAATAATTCAGTGAAAATGACTGTAAACAGATGAGGACTTGTTTAGAACAGCTGAAAGAGATTCTCCAAGTCAGTTCTTAGTGTAGAAAAGGTAGCTAAGATAAGGGAAATCCATATTTCCAGTTAAGATTACATGAAACACTGTATGAATTCTATATTCTTTACTTAAAGGAGACTAGAGTGGTAAATGTGTGTTATACAAGGCAGAATACCATTAAAATAGAGAAAGAAACACGTTCGGCAGCTTTGGAAAGCCTTACACTTCACTGAAATGTAGTACTACACTCTATAACACAGTTGAGAGACAATGTTCCCTACTTGCCTCAGTTCATAACAGTGTGTAGGAAGTTGTTTGATAAAGTGGGCAAAGCTTATACTTGGGCCAGAAGGCAGAATATAGGAAACTACATGAAAACATGAATAATTCAGTGAAAATGACTGTAAACAGATGAGAACTTGTTTAGAACAGCTGATAGAGAATCTCCAAGTCAGTTCTTAGTGTAGAAAAGGTAGCTAAGATAAGGGAAATCCATAATTCCAGTTAAGATCACATGAAACACTATGAATCCTATATTCTTTACTTAAAGGAGACTAGAGTGGTAAATGTGTGTTATACAAGGCAGAATACCATTGAAATAGAGAAAGAAACACGTTCGGCAGCTTTGGAAAGCCTTACACTTCACTGAAATGTAGTACTACACTCTATAACACAATTGAGAGACAATGTTCCCTACTTGCCTCAGTTCATAACAGTGTGTAGGAAGTTGTTTGATAAAGTGGGCAAAGCTTATACTTGGGCCAGAAGGCAGAATATAGGAAACTTCATGAAAACATGAATAATTCAGTGAAAATGACTGTAAACAGATGAGGACTTGTTTAGAACAGCTGAAAGAGATTCTCCAAGTCAGTTCTTAGTGTAGAAAAGGTAGCTAAGATAAGGGAAATCCATATTTCCAGTTAAGATTACATGAAACACTGTATGAATTCTATATTCTTTACTTAAAGGAGACTAGAGTGGTAAATGTGTGTTATACAAGGCAGAATACCATTAAAATAGAGAAAGAAACACGTTCGGCAGCTTTGGAAAGCCTTACACTTCACTGAAATGTAGTACTACACTCTATAACACAGTTGAGAGACAATGTTCCCTACTTGCCTCAGTTCATAACAGTGTGTAGGAAGTTGTTTGATAAAGTGGGCAAAGCTTATACTTGGGCCAGAAGGCAGAATATAGGAAACTACATGAAAACATGAATAATTCAGTGAAAATGACTGTAAACAGATGAGAACTTGTTTAGAACAGCTGAAAGAGAATCTCCAAGTCAGTTCTTAGTGTAGAAAAGGTAGCTAAGATAAGGGAAATCCATAATTCCAGTTAAGATCACATGAAACACTATGAATCCTATATTCTTTACTTAAAGGAGACTAGAGTGGTAAATGTGTGTTATACAAGGCAGAATACCATTGATAGAGAAAGAAACACGTTCGGGAGCTTTGGAAAGCCTTACACTTCACTGAAATGTAGTACTACACTCTATAACACAATTGAGAGACAATGTTCCCTACTTGCCTCAGTTCATAACAGTGTGTAGGAAGTTGTTTGATAAAGTAGGCAAAGCTTATACTTGGGCCAGAAGGCAGAATATAGGAAACTTCATGAAAACATGAATAATTCAGTGAAAATGACTGTAAACAGATGAGAACTTGTTTAGAACAGCTGAAAGAGAATCTCCAAGTCAGTTCTTAGTGTAGAAAAGGTAGCTAAGATAAGGGAAATCCATAATTCCAGTTAAGATCACATGAAACACTGTATGAATCCTATATTCTTTACTTAAAGGAGACTTGAGTGGTAAATGTGTGTTATACAAGGCAGAATACCATTGAAGTAGAGAAAGAAACACGTTCGGCAGCTTTGGAAAGCGTTACACTTCACTGAAATGTAGTACTACACTCTATAACACAGTTGAGAGACAATGTTCCCTACTTGCCTCAGTTCATAACAGTGTTTAGGAAGTTGTTTGATAAAGTGGGCAAAGCTTATACTTGGGCCAGAAGGCAGAATATAGGAAACTTCATGAAAACATGAATAATTCAGTGAAAATGACTGTAAACAGATGAGAACTTGTTTAGAACAGCTGAAAGAGAATCTCCAAGTCAGTTCTTAGTGTAGAAAAGGTAGCTAAGAGAAGGGAAATCCATAATTATAGTTAAGATCACATGAAACACTGTATGAATCCTATATTCATTACTTAAAGGAGACTAGAGTGGTAAATGTGTGTTATACAAGGCAGAATACCATTGAAATAGAGAAAGAAACACGTTCGGCAGCTTTGGAAAGCCTTACACTTCACTGAAATGTAGTACTACACTCTATAACACAGTTGAGAGACAATGTTCCCGAGCTGCCTCAGTTCATAACAGTGTGTAGGAAGTTGTTTGATAAAGTGGGCAAAGCTTATACTTGCACCAGAAGGCAGAATATAGGAAACTACATGAAAACATGATTAATTCAGTGAAAATGACTGTAAACAGATGAGAACTTGTTTAGAACAGCTGAAAGAGATTCTCCAAGTCAGTTCTTAGTGTAGAAAAGGTAGCTAAGATCCGGAAATCCTTACTTGGAGTTAGGTTTATATGAAACACTGTATGAATCCTATATTCTTTACTGAAAGGAGACTAGAGTGGTAAATGTGTGTTATACAAGGCAGAATACCATTGAAATAGAGAAAGAAACACGTTCGGCAGCTTTGGAAAGCCTTACACTTCACTGAAATGTAGTACTACACTCTATAACACAGTTGAGAGTCAATGTTCCCTACTTGCCTCAGTTCATAACAGTGTGTAGGAAGTTGTTTGATAAAGTGGGCAAAGCTTATACTTGGGCCAGAAGGCAGAATATAGGAAACTACATGAAAACATGAATAATTCAGTGAAAATGACTGTAAACAGATGAGAACTTGTTTAGAACAGCTGAAAGAGAATCTCCAAGTCAGTTCTTAGTGTAGAAAAGGTAGCTAAGATAAGGGAAATCCATAATTCCAGTTAAGATCACATGAAACACTGTATGAATCCTATATTCATTACTTAAAGGAGACTAGAGTGGTAAATGTGTGTTATACAAGGCAGAATACCATTAAAATAGAGAAAGAAACACGTTCGGCAGCTTTTGAAATCCTTACACTTCACTGAAATGTAGTACTACACTCTATAACACAGTTGAGAGACAATGTTCCCTACTTGCCTCAGTTCATAACAGTGTGTAGGAAGTTGTTTGATAAAGTGGGCAAAGCTTATACTTGGGCCAGAAGGCAGAATATAGGAAACTTCATGAAAACATGAATAATTCAGTGAAAATGACTGTAAACTGATGAGAACTTGTTTAGAACAGCTGAAAGAGATTCTCCAAGTCAGTTCTTAGTGTAGAAAAGGTAGCTAAGATAAGGGAAATCCATAATTCCAGTTAAGATTACATGAAACACTGTATGAATTCTATATTCTTTACTTACAGGAGACTAGAGTGGTAAATGTGTGTTATACAAGGCAGAATACCACTAAAATAGAGAAAGAAACACATTCGGCAGCTTTTGAAATAATTACACTTCACTGAAATGTAGTACTACACTCTATAACACAGTTGAGAGACAATGTTCTCTACTTGCCTCAGTTCATAACAGTGTGTAGGAAGTTGTTTGATAAAGTGGGCAAAGCTTATACTTGGGCCAGAAGGCAGAATATAGGAAATTACATGAAAACATGAATAATTCAGTGAAAATGACTGTAAACAGATGAGAACTTGTTTTAGAAAAGCTGAAAGAGATTCTCCAAGTCAGTTCTTAGTGTAGAAAAGGTAGCTAAGATCCGGGAAATCTTAATTCCAGTTAAAATCACATGAAACACTGTATGAATCCTATATTCTTTACTGAAAGGAGACTAGAGTGGTAAATGTGTGTTATACAAGGCAGAATACCTTTGAAATAGAGAAAGAAACACGTTCGGCAGCTTTGGAAAGCCTAACACTTCACTGAAATGTAGTTCTACACTCTATAACACAGTTGAGAGTCAATGTTCCCTACTTGCCTCAGTTCATAACAGTGTGTAGGAAGTTGTTTGATAAAGTGGGCAAAGCTTATACTTGGGCCAGAAGGCAGAATATAGGAAACTACATGAAAACATGAATAATTCAGTGAAAATGACTGTAAACAGATGAGAACTTGTTTAGAACAGCTGAAAGAGAATCTCCAAGTCAGTTCTTAGTGTAGAAAAGGTAGCTAAGATAAGGGAAATCCATAATTCCAGTTAAGATCACCTGAAACACTATATGAATCCTATATTCATTACTTAAAGGAGACTAGAGTGGTAAATGTGTGTTATACAAGGCAGAATACCATTAAAATAGAGAAAGAAACACGTTCGGCAGCTTTGGAAATCCTTACACTTCACTGAAATGTAGTACTACACTCTATAACACAGTTGAGAGACAATGTTCCCTACTTGCCTCAGTTCATAACAGTGTGTAGGAAGTTGTTTGATAAAGTGGGCAAAGCTTATACTTGGGCCAGAAGGCAGAATATAGGAAACTTCATGAAAACATGAATAATTCAGTGAAAATGACTGTAAACAGATGAGAACTTGTTTTAGAACAGCTGAAAGAGATTCTCCAAGTCAGTTCTTAGTGTAGAAAAGGTAGCTAAGATCCGGGAAATCTTAATTCCAGTTAAAATCACATGAAACACTGTATGAATCCTATATTCTTTACTGAAAGGAGACTAGAGTGGTAAATGTGTGTTATACAAGGCAGAATACCATTGAAATAGAGAAAGAAACACGTTCGGCAGCTTTGGAAAGCCTTACACTTCACTGAAATGTAGTACTACACTCTATAACACAGTTGAGAATCAATGTTCCCTACTTGCCTCAGTTCATAACAGTGTGTAGGAAGTTGTTTGATAAAGTGGGCAAAGCTTATACTTGGGCCAGAAGGCAGAATATAGGAAACTACATGAAAACATGAATAATTCAGTGAAAATGACTGTAAACAGATGAGAACTTGTTTAGAACAGCTGAAAGAGAATCTCCAAGTCAGTTCTTAGTGTAGAAAAGGTAGCTAAGATAAGGGAAATCCATAATTCCAGTTAAGATCACATGAAACACTATGAATCCTATATTCTTTATGTAAAGGAGACTAGAGTGGTAAATGTGTGTTATACAAGGCAGAATACCATTGAAATAGAGAAAGAAACACGTTTGGGAGCTTTGGAAAGCCTTACACTTCACTGAAATGTAGTACTACACTCTATAACACAATTGAGAGACAATGTTCCCTACTTGCCTCAGTTCATAACAGTGTGTAGGAAGTTGTTTGATAAAGTGGGCAAAGCTTATACTTGGGCCAGAAGGCAGAATATAGGAAACTTCATGAAAACATGAATAATTCAGTGAAAATGACTGTAAACAGATGAGAACTTGTTTAGAACAGCTGAAAGAGAATCTCCAAGTCAGTTCTTAGTGTAGAAAAGGTAGCTAAGATAAGGGAAATCCATAATTCCAGTTAAGATCACATGAAACACTGTATGAATCCTATATTCATTACTTAAAGGAGACTAGAGTGGTAAATGTGTGTTATACAAGGCAGAATACCATTGAAATAGAGAAAGAAACACGTTCGGCAGCTTTGGAAAGCCTTACACTTCACTGAAATGTAGTACTACACTCTATAACACAGTTGAGAGACAATGTTCCCGAGCTGCCTCAGTTCAGAACAGTGTGTAGGAAGTTGTTTGATAAAGTGGGCAAAGCTTATACTTGCACCAGAAGGCAGAATATAGGAAACTACATGAAAACATGATTAATTCAGTGAAAATGACTGTAAACAGATGAGAACTTGTTTAGAACAGCTGAAAGAGATTCTCCAAGTCAGTTCTTAGTGTAGGAAAGGTAGCCAAGATCCGGAAATCCTTAATTGGAGTTAAGATTATATGAAACACTGTATGAATCCTATATTCTTTACTTAAAGGAGACTAGAGTGGTAAATGTGTGTTATACAAGGCAGAATACCATTGAAATAGAGAAAGAAACACGTTCGGCAGCTTTTGAAATCCTTACACTTCACTGAAATGTAGTACTACACTCTATAACACAGTTGAGAGACAATGTTCCCTACTTGCCTCAGTTCATACAGTGTGTAGGAAGTTGTTTGATAAAGTGGGCAAAGCTTATACTTGGGCCAGAAGGCAGAATATAGGAAACTTCATGAAAACATGAATAATTCAGTGAAAATGACTGTAAACTGATGAGAACTTGTTTAGAACAGCTGAAAGAGATTCTCCAAGTCAGTTCTTAGTGTAGAAAAGGTAGCTAAGATCCGGAAATCCTTAATTGGAGTTAAGATTATATGAAACACTGTATGAATCCTATATTCTTTACTTAAAGGAGACTAGAGTGGTAAATGTGTGTTATACAAGGCAGAATACCATTAAAATGGAGAAAGAAACACGTTCTGCAGTTTTGGAAATCCTTACACGTGACTGAAATGTAGTACTACACTCTATAACACAGTTGAGAGACAATGTTCCCGAGCTGCCTCAGTTAAAAACAGTGTGTAGGAAGTTGTTTGATAAAGTGGTCAAAGCTTATACTTGGACCAGAAGGCAGAATATAGGAAACTACATGAAAACATGAATAATTCAGTGAAAATTACTGTAAACAGATTGGAACTTGTTTTAGAACAGCAGAAAGAGATTCTCCAAGTCAGTTCTTAGTGTAGAAAAGGTAGCTAAGATCCGGGAAATCTTAATTCCAGTTAAGATCACATGAAACACTGTATGAATCCTATATTCTTTACTTAAAGGAGACTAGAGTGGTAAATGTGTGTTATACAAGGCAGAATACCATTGAAGTAGAGAGAGAAACACATTCGGCAGCTTTGGAAAGCGTTACACTTCACTGAAATGTAGTACTACACTCTATAACACAGTTGAGAGACAATGTTCCCTACTTGCCTCAGTTCATAACAGTGTGTAGGAAGTTGTTTGATAAAGTGGGCAAAGCTTATACTTTGGCCAGAAGGCAGAATATAGGAAACTTCATGAAAACATGAATAATTCAGTGAAAATGACTGTAAACTGATGAGAACTTGTTTAGAACAGCTGAAAGAGATTCTCCAAGTCAGTTCTTAGTGTAGAAAAGGTAGCTAAGATAAGGGAAATCCATAATTCCAGTTAAGATTACATGAAACACTGTATGAATTCTATATTCTTTACTTAAAGGAGACTAGAGTGGTAAATGTGTGTTATACAAGGCAGAATACCATTAAAATAGAGAAAGAAACACGTTCGGCAGCTTTTGAAATCCTTACACTTCACTGAAATGTAGTACTACACTCTATAACACAGTTGAGAGACAATGTTCTCTACTTGCCTCAGTTCATAACAGTGTGTAGGAAGTTGTTTGATAAAGTGGGCAAAGCTTATACTTGGGCCAGAAGGCAGAATATAGGAAACTACATGAAAACATGAATAATTCAGTGAAAATGACTGTAAACAGATGAGAACTTGTTTTAGAACAGCTGAAAGAGATTCTCCAAGTCATTTCTTAGTGTAGAAAAGGTAGCTAAGATCCGGGAAATCTTAATTCCAGTTAAAATCACATGAAACACTGTATGAATCCTATATTCTTTACTGAAAGGAGACTAGAGTGGTAAATGTTTGTTATACAAGGCAGAATACCATTGAAATAGAGAAAGAAACACGTTCGGCAGCTTTGGAAAGCCTTACACTTCACTGAAATGTAGTACTACACTCTATAACACAGTTGAGAATCAATGTTCCCTACTTGCCTCAGTTCATAACAGTGTGTAGGAAGTTGTTTGATAAAGTGGGCAAAGCTTATACTTGGGCCAGAAGGCAGAATATAGGAAACTACATGAAAACATGAATAATTCAGTGAAAATGACTGTAAACAGATGAGAACTTGTTTAGAACAGCTGAAAGAGAATCTCCAAGTCAGTTCTTAGTGTAGAAAAGGTAGCTAAGATAAGGGAAATCCATAATTCCAGTTAAGATTACATGAAACACTATGAATCCTATATTCTTTACTTAAAGGAGACTAGAGTGGTAAATGTGTGTTATACAAGGCAGAATACCATTGAAATAGAGAAACACGTTCGGGAGCTTTGGAAAGCCTTACACTTCACTGAAATGTAGTACTACACTCTATAACACAATTGAGAGACAATATTCCCTACTTGCCTCAGTTCATAACAGTGTGTAGGAAGTTGTTTGATAAAGTGGGCAAAGCTTATACTTGGGCCAGAAGGCAGAATATAGGAAACTTCATGAAAACATGAATAATTCAGTGAAAATGACTGTAAACAGATGAGAACTTGTTTAGAACAGCTGAAAGAGATTCTCCAAGTCAGTTCTTAGTGTAGAAAAGGTAGCTAAGATAAGGGAAATCCATAATTCCAGTTAAGATTACATGAAACACTGTATGAATTCTATATTCTTTACTTACAGGAGACTAGAGTGGTAAATGTGTGTTATACAAGGCAGAATACCACTAAAATAGAGAAAGAAACACATTCGGCAGCTTTTGAAATAATTACACTTCACTGAAATGTAGTACTACACTCTATAACACAGTTGAGAGACAATGTTCTCTACTTGCCTCAGTTCATAACAGTGTGTAGGAAGTTGTTTGATAAAGTGGGCAAAGCTTATACTTGGGCCAGAAGGCAGAATATAGGAAATTACATGAAAACATGAATAATTCAGTGAAAATGACTGTAAACAGATGAGAACTTGTTTTAGAAAAGCTGAAAGAGATTCTCCAAGTCAGTTCTTAGTGTAGAAAAGGTAGCTAAGATCCGGGAAATCTTAATTCCAGTTAAAATCACATGAAACACTGTATGAATCCTATATTCTTTACTGAAAGGAGACTAGAGTGGTAAATGTGTGTTATACAAGGCAGAATACCTTTGAAATAGAGAAAGAAACACGTTCGGCAGCTTTGGAAAGCCTAACACTTCACTGAAATGTAGTTCTACACTCTATAACACAGTTGAGAGTCAATGTTCCCTACTTGCCTCAGTTCATAACAGTGTGTAGGAAGTTGTTTGATAAAGTGGGCAAAGCTTATACTTGGGCCAGAAGGCAGAATATAGGAAACTACATGAAAACATGAATAATTCAGTGAAAATGACTGTAAACAGATGAGAACTTGTTTAGAACAGCTGAAAGAGAATCTCCAAGTCAGTTCTTAGTGTAGAAAAGGTAGCTAAGATAAGGGAAATCCATAATTCCAGTTAAGATCACCTGAAACACTATATGAATCCTATATTCATTACTTAAAGGAGACTAGAGTGGTAAATGTGTGTTATACAAGGCAGAATACCATTAAAATAGAGAAAGAAACACGTTCGGCAGCTTTGGAAATCCTTACACTTCACTGAAATGTAGTACTACACTCTATAACACAGTTGAGAGACAATGTTCCCTACTTGCCTCAGTTCATAACAGTGTGTAGGAAGTTGTTTGATAAAGTGGGCAAAGCTTATACTTGGGCCAGAAGGCAGAATATAGGAAACTTCATGAAAACATGAATAATTCAGTGAAAATGACTGTAAACAGATGAGAACTTGTTTTAGAACAGCTGAAAGAGATTCTCCAAGTCAGTTCTTAGTGTAGAAAAGGTAGCTAAGATCCGGGAAATCTTAATTCCAGTTAAAATCACATGAAACACTGTATGAATCCTATATTCTTTACTGAAAGGAGACTAGAGTGGTAAATGTGTGTTATACAAGGCAGAATACCATTGAAATAGAGAAAGAAACACGTTCGGCAGCTTTGGAAAGCCTTACACTTCACTGAAATGTAGTACTACACTCTATAACACAGTTGAGAATCAATGTTCCCTACTTGCCTCAGTTCATAACAGTGTGTAGGAAGTTGTTTGATAAAGTGGGCAAAGCTTATACTTGGGCCAGAAGGCAGAATATAGGAAACTACATGAAAACATGAATAATTCAGTGAAAATGACTGTAAACAGATGAGAACTTGTTTAGAACAGCTGAAAGAGAATCTCCAAGTCAGTTCTTAGTGTAGAAAAGGTAGCTAAGATAAGGGAAATCCATAATTCCAGTTAAGATCACATGAAACACTATGAATCCTATATTCTTTACGTAAAGGAGACTAGAGTGGTAAATGTGTGTTATACAAGGCAGAATACCATTGAAATAGAGAAAGAAACACGTTTGGGAGCTTTGGAAAGCCTTACACTTCACTGAAATGTAGTACTACACTCTATAACACAATTGAGAGACAATGTTCCCTACTTGCCTCAGTTCATAACAGTGTGTAGGAAGTTGTTTGATAAAGTGGGCAAAGCTTATACTTGGGCCAGAAGGCAGAATATAGGAAACTTCATGAAAACATGAATAATTCAGTGAAAATGACTGTAAACAGATGAGAACTTGTTTAGAACAGCTGAAAGAGAATCTCCAAGTCAGTTCTTAGTGTAGAAAAGGTAGCTAAGATAAGGGAAATCCATAATTCCAGTTAAGATCACATGAAACACTGTATGAATCCTATATTCATTACTTAAAGGAGACTAGAGTGGTAAATGTGTGTTATACAAGGCAGAATACCATTGAAATAGAGAAAGAAACACGTTCGGCAGCTTTGGAAAGCCTTACACTTCACTGAAATGTAGTACTACACTCTATAACACAGTTGAGAGACAATGTTCCCGAGCTGCCTCAGTTCAGAACAGTGTGTAGGAAGTTGTTTGATAAAGTGGGCAAAGCTTATACTTGCACCAGAAGGCAGAATATAGGAAACTACATGAAAACATGATTAATTCAGTGAAAATGACTGTAAACAGATGAGAACTTGTTTAGAACAGCTGAAAGAGATTCTCCAAGTCAGTTCTTAGTGTAGGAAAGGTAGCCAAGATCCGGAAATCCTTAATTGGAGTTAAGATTATATGAAACACTGTATGAATCCTATATTCTTTACTTAAAGGAGACTAGAGTGGTAAATGTGTGTTATACAAGGCAGAATACCATTGAAATAGGGAGGGAGGGGATGTGTGGGAGGGAGGGAGGGGGGCAATAAAAAAAAAAATCAAGAAAATATGTAAAAAATAAATAAATAAATAAATAAATAAATTAAAAAAAAAAAAAAAAAAAAAAAAAAAAAAAGAGAAAGAAACACGTTCGGCAGCTTTTGAAATCCTTACACTTCACTGAAATGTAGTACTACACTCTATAACACAGTTGAGAGACAATGTTCCCTACTTGCCTCAGTTCATACAGTGTGTAGGAAGTTGTTTGATAAAGTGGGCAAAGCTTATACTTGGGCCAGAAGGCAGAATATAGGAAACTTCATGAAAACATGAATAATTCAGTGAAAATGACTGTAAACTGATGAGAACTTGTTTAGAACAGCTGAAAGAGATTCTCCAAGTCAGTTCTTAGTGTAGAAAAGGTAGCTAAGATCCGGAAATCCTTAATTGGAGTTAAGATTATATGAAACACTGTATGAATCCTATATTCTTTACTTAAAGGAGACTAGAGTGGTAAATGTGTGTTATACAAGGCAGAATACCATTAAAATGGAGAAAGAAACACGTTCGGCAGTTTTGGAAATCCTTACACGTGACTGAAATGTAGTACTACACTCTATAACACAGTTGAGAGACAATGTTCCCGAGCTGCCTCAGTTAAAAACAGTGTGTAGGAAGTTGTTTGATAAAGTGGTCAAAGCTTATACTTGGACCAGAAGGCAGAATATAGGAAACTACATGAAAACATGAATAATTCAGTGAAAATTACTGTAAACAGATTGGAACTTGTTTTAGAACAGCAGAAAGAGATTCTCCAAGTCAGTTCTTAGTGTAGAAAAGGTAGCTAAGATCCGGGAAATCTTAATTCCAGTTAAGATCACATGAAACACTGTATGAATCCTATATTCTTTACTTAAAGGAGACTAGAGTGGTAAATGTGTGTTATACAAGGCAGAATACCATTGAAGTAGAGAGAGAAACACATTCGGCAGCTTTGGAAAGCGTTACACTTCACTGAAATGTAGTACTACACTCTATAACACAGTTGAGAGACAATGTTCCCTACTTGCCTCAGTTCATAACAGTGTGTAGGAAGTTGTTTGATAAAGTGGGCAAAGCTTATACTTTGGCCAGAAGGCAGAATATAGGAAACTTCATGAAAACATGAATAATTCAGTGAAAATGACTGTAAACTGATGAGAACTTGTTTAGAACAGCTGAAAGAGATTCTCCAAGTCAGTTCTTAGTGTAGAAAAGGTAGCTAAGATAAGGGAAATCCATAATTCCAGTTAAGATTACATGAAACACTGTATGAATTCTATATTCTTTACTTAAAGGAGACTAGAGTGGTAAATGTGTGTTATACAAGGCAGAATACCATTAAAATAGAGAAAGAAACACGTTCGGCAGCTTTTGAAATCCTTACACTTCACTGAAATGTAGTACTACACTCTATAACACAGTTGAGAGACAATGTTCTCTACTTGCCTCAGTTCATAACAGTGTGTAGGAAGTTGTTTGATAAAGTGGGCAAAGCTTATACTTGGGCCAGAAGGCAGAATATAGGAAACTACATGAAAACATGAATAATTCAGTGAAAATGACTGTAAACAGATGAGAACTTGTTTTAGAACAGCTGAAAGAGATTCTCCAAGTCATTTCTTAGTGTAGAAAAGGTAGCTAAGATCCGGGAAATCTTAATTCCAGTTAAAATCACATGAAACACTGTATGAATCCTATATTCTTTACTGAAAGGAGACTAGAGTGGTAAATGTTTGTTATACAAGGCAGAATACCATTGAAATAGAGAAAGAAACACGTTCGGCAGCTTTGGAAAGCCTTACACTTCACTGAAATGTAGTACTACACTCTATAACACAGTTGAGAATCAATGTTCCCTACTTGCCTCAGTTCATAACAGTGTGTAGGAAGTTGTTTGATAAAGTGGGCAAAGCTTATACTTGGGCCAGAAGGCAGAATATAGGAAACTACATGAAAACATGAATAATTCAGTGAAAATGACTGTAAACAGATGAGAACTTGTTTAGAACAGCTGAAAGAGAATCTCCAAGTCAGTTCTTAGTGTAGAAAAGGTAGCTAAGATAAGGGAAATCCATAATTCCAGTTAAGATTACATGAAACACTATGAATCCTATATTCTTTACTTAAAGGAGACTAGAGTGGTAAATGTGTGTTATACAAGGCAGAATACCATTGAAATAGAGAAACACGTTCGGGAGCTTTGGAAAGCCTTACACTTCACTGAAATGTAGTACTACACTCTATAACACAATTGAGAGACAATATTCCCTACTTGCCTCAGTTCATAACAGTGTGTAGGAAGTTGTTTGATAAAGTGGGCAAAGCTTATACTTGGACCAGAAGGCAGAATATAGGAAACTTCATGAAAACATGAATAATTCAGTGAAAATGACTGTAAACAGATGAGAACTTGTTTAGAACAGCTGAAAGAGAATCTCCAAGTCAGTTCTTAGTGTAGAAAAGGTAGCTAAGATAAGGGAAATCCATAATTCCAGTTAAGATCACATGAAACACTGTATGAATCCTATATTCATTACTTAAAGGAGACTAGATTGGTAAATGTGTGTTATACAAGGCAGAATACCATTAAAATGGAGAAAGAAACACGTTCGGCAGTTTTGGAAATCCTTACACGTGACTGAAATGTAGTACTACACTCTATAACACAGTTGAGAGACAATGTTCCCGAGCTGCCTCAGTTCATAACAGTGTGTAGGAAGTTGTTTGATAAAGTGGTCAAAGCTTATACTTGGACCAGAAGGCAGAATATAGGAAACTACATGAAAACATGAATAATTCAGTGAAAATGACTGTAAACAGATTGGAACTTGTTTTAGAACAGCTGAAAGAGATTCTCCAAGTCAGTTCTTAGTGTAGAAAAGGTAGCTAAGATCCGGGAAATCTTAATTCCAGTTAAGATCACATGAAACACTGTATGAATCCTATATTCTTTACTTAAAGGAGACTAGAGTGGTAAATGTGTGTTATACAAGGCAGAATACCATTGAAGTAGAGAAAGAAACACGTTCGGCAGCTTTGGAAAGCGTTACACTTAACTGAAATGTAGAACTACACTCTATAACACAGTTGAGAGACAATGTTCCCTACTTGCCTCAGTTCATAACAGTGTGTAGGAAGTTGTTTGATAAAGTGGGCAAAGCTTATACTTGGGCCAGAAGGCAGAATATAGGAAACTACATGAAAACATGAATAATTCAGTGAAAATGACTGTAAACAGATGAGAACTTGTTTAGAACAGCTGAAAGAGAATCTCCACGTCAGTTCTTAGTGTAGAAAAGGTAGCTAAGATAAGGGAAATCCATAATTCCAGTTAAGATTACATGAAACACTGTATGAATTCTATATTCTTTACTTAAAGGAGACTAGAGTGGTAAATGTGTGTTATACAAGGCAGAATACCATTAAAATAGAGAAAGAAACACGTTCGGCAGCTTTGGAAAGCCTTACACTTCACTGAAATGTAGTACTACACTCTATAACACAGTTGAGAGACAATGTTCTCTACTTGCCTCAGTTCATAACAGTGTGTAGGAAGTTGTTTGATAAAGTGGGCAAAGCTTATACTTGGGCACAGAAGGCAGAATATAGGAAACTACATGAAAACATGAATAATTCAGTGAAAATGACTGTAAACAGATGAGAACTTGTTTTAGAACAGCTGAAAGAGATTCTCCAAGTCAGTTCTTAGTGTAGAAAAGGTAGCTAAGATCCGGGAAATCTTAATTCCAGTTAAAATCACATGAAACACTGTATGAATCCTATATTCTTTACTGAAAGGAGACTAGAGTGGTAAATGTTTGTTATACAAGGCAGAATACCATTGAAATAGAGAAAGAAACACGTTCTGCAGCTTTGGAAAGCCTTACACTTCACTGAAATGTAGTACTACACTCTATAACACAGTTGAGAGTCAATGTTCCCTACTTGCCTCAGTTCATAACAGTGTGTAGGAAGTTGTTTGATAAAGTGGGCAAAGCTTATACTTGGGCCAGAAGGCAGAATATAGGAAACTACATGAAAACATGAATAATTCAGTGAAAATGACTGTAAACAGATGAGAACTTGTTTAGAACAGCTGAAAGAGAATCTCCAAGTCAGTTCTTAGTGTAGAAAAGGTAGCTAAGATAAGGGAAATCCATAATTCCAGTTAAGATCACATGAAACACTGTATGAATCCTATATTCATTACTTAAAGGAGACTAGAGTGGTAAATGTGTGTTATACAAGGCAGAATACCATTGAAATAGAGAAAGAAACACGTTCGGCAGCTTTGGAAAGCCTTACTCTTCACTGAAATGTAGTACTACACTCTATAACACAGTTGAGAGACAATGTTCCCTACTTGCCTTAGTTCATAACAGTGTGTAGGAAGTTGTTTGATAAAGTGGGCAAAGCTTATACTTGGGCCAGAAGGCAGAATATAGGAAACTACATGAAAACATGAATAATTCAGTGAAAATGACTGTAAACAGATGAGAACTTGTTTAGAACAGCTGAAAGAGAATCTCCAAGTCAGTTCTTAGTGTAGAAAAGGTAGCTAAGATAAGGGAAATCCATAATTCCAGTTAAGATCACATGAAACACGGTTTGAATCCTATATTCATTACTTAAAGGAGACTACTGTGGTAAATGTGTGTTATACAAGGCAGAATACCATTGAAATAGGGAAAGAAACATGTTTGGCAGTTTTAGAAAGGCTTACACTTCACTGAAATGTAGTACTACACTCCATAACACAGTTGAGAGACAATGTTCCCGAGCTGCCTCAGTTCATAACAGTGTGTAGGAAGTTGTTTGATAAAGTGGGCAAAGCTTATACTTGGACCAGAAGGCAGAATATAGGAAACTACATGAAAACATGATTAATTCAGTGAAAATGACTGTAAACAGATGAGAACTTGTTTAGAACAGCTGAAAGAGATTCTCCAAGTCAGTTCTTAGTGTAGAAAAGGTAGCTAAGATCCGGGAAATCTTAATTCCAGTTAAGATCACATGAAACACTGTATGAATCCTATATTCTTTACTTAAAGGAGACTAGAGTGGTAAATGTGTGTTATACAAGACAGAATACCATTGAAATAGAGAAAGAAACACGTTCGGCAGCTTTGGAAAGCCTTACACTTCACTGAAATGTAGTACTACACTCTATAACACAGTTGAGAGACAATGTTCCCTACTTGCCTCAGTTCATAACAGTGTGTAGGAAGTTGTTTGATAAAGTGGGCAAAGCTTATACATGGGCCAGAAGGCAGAATATAGGAAACTACATGAAAACATGAATAATTCAGTGAAAATGACTGTAAACAGATGAGAACTTGTTTAGAACAGTTGAAAGAGAATCTCCAAGTCAGTTCTTAGTGTAGAAAAGGTAGCTAAGATAAGGGAAATCCATAATTCCAGTTAAGATCACATGAAACACTGTATGAATCCTATATTCATTACTTAAAGGAGACTAGAGTGGTAAATGTGTGTTATACAAGGCAGAATACCATTGAAATAGAGAAAGAAACACGTTCGTCAGCTTTGGAAAGCCTTACTCTTCACTGCAATGTAGTACTACACTCTATAACACAGTTGAGAGACAATGTTCCCTACTTGCCTCAGTTCATAACAGTGTGTAGGAAGTTGTTTGATAAAGTGGGAAAAGCTTATACTTGGGCCAGAAGGCAGAATATAGGAAACTTCATGAAAACATGAATAATTCAGTGAAAATGACTGTAAACTGATGAGAACTTGTTTAGAACAGCTGAAAGAGATTCTCCAAGTCAGTTCTTAGTGTAGAAAAGGTAGCTCAGATAAGGGAAATCCATAATTCCAGTTAAGATTACATGAAACACTGTATGAATTCTATATTCTTTACTTAAAGGAGACTAGAGTGGTAAATGTGTGTTATACAAGGCAGAATACCATTAAAATAGAGAAAGAAACACGTTCGGCAGCTTTTGAAATCCTTACACTTCACTGAAATGTAGTACTACACTCTATAACACAGTTGAGAGACAATGTTCTCTACTTGCCTCAGTTCATAACAGTGTGTAGGAAGTTGTTTGATAAAGTGGGCAAAGCTTATACTTGGGCCCAGAAGGCAGAATATAGGAAACTACATGAAAACATGAATAATTCAGTGAAAATGACTGTAAACAGATGAGAACTTGTTTTAGAACAGCTGAAAGAGATTCTCCAAGTCAGTTCTTAGTGTAGAAAAGGTAGCTAAGATCCGGGAAATCTTAATTCCAGTTAAAATCACATGAAACACTGTATGAATCCTATATTCTTTACTTAAAGGAGACTAGAGTGGTAAATGTGTGTTATACAAGGCAGAATACCATTGAAGTAGAGAAAGAAACACGTTCGGCAGCTTTGGAAAGCCTTACACTTCACTGAAATGTAGTACTACACTCTATAACACAGTTGAGAGTCAATGTTCCCTACTTGCCTCAGTTCATAACAGTGTGTAGGAAGTTGTTTGATAAAGTGGGCAAAGCTTATACTTGGGCCAGAAGGCAGAATATAGGAAACTACATGAAAACATGAATAATTCAGTGAAAATGACTGTAAACAGATGAGAACTTGTTTAGAACAGCTGAAAGAGAATCTCCAAGTCAGTTCTTAGTGTAGAAAAGGTAGCTAAGATAAGGGAAATCCATAATTCCAGTTAAGATCACATGAAACACTATGAATCCTATATTCTTTACTTAAAGGAGACTAGAGTGGTAAATGTGTGTTATACAAGGCAGAATACCATTGAAATAGAGAAAGAAACACGTTCGGGAGCTTTGGAAAGCCTTACACTTCACTGAAATGTAGTACTACACTCTATAACACAGTTGAGAGACAATGTTCCCGAGCTGCCTCAGTTCATAACAGTGTGTAGGAAGTTGTTTGATAAAGTGGGAAAAGCTTATACTTGGACCAGAAGGCAGAATATAGGAAACTACATGAAAACATGATTAATTCAGTGAAAATGACTGTAAACAGATGAGAACTTGTTTAGAACAGCTGAAAGAGATTCTCCAAGTCAGTTCTTAGTGTAGAAAAGGTAGCTAAGATCCGGGAAATCTTAATTCCAGTTAAGATCACATGAAACACTGTATGAATCCTATATTCTTTACTTAAAGGAGACTAGAGTGGTAAATGTGTGTTATTCAAGGCAGAATACCATTGAAGTAGAGAAAGAAACACGTTCGGCAGCTTTGGAAAGCGTTACACTTCACTGAAATGTAGAACTACACTCTATAACACAGTTGAGAGACAATGTTCCCTACTTGCCTCAGTTCATAACAGTGTGTAGTAAGTTGTTTGATAAAGTGGGCAAAGCTTATACATGGGCCAGAAGGCAGAATATAGGAAACTACATGAAAACATGAATAATTCAGTGAAAATGACTGTAAACAGATGAGAACTTGTTTAGAACAGTTGAAAGAGAATCTCCAAGTCAGTTCTTAGTGTAGAAAAGGTAGCTAAGATAAGGAAAATCCATAATTCCAGTTAAGATCACATGAAACACTGTATGAATCCTATATTCATTACTTAAAGGAGACTAGAGTGGTAAATGTGTGTTATACAAGGCAGAATACCATTGAAATAGAGAAAGAAACACGTTCGGCAGCTTTGGAAAGCCTTACACTTCACTGAAATGTAGTACTACACTCTATAACACAGTTGAGAGACAATGTTCCCGAGCTGCCTCAGTTCATAACAGTGTGTAGGAAGTTGTTTGATAAAGTGGGCAAAGCTTATACTTGCACCAGAAGGCAGAATATAGGAAACTACATGAAAACATGATTAATTCAGTGAAAATGACTGTAAACAGATGAGAACTTGTTTAGAACAGCTGAAAGAGATTCTCCAAGTCAGTTCTTAGTGTAGAAAAGGTAGCTAAGATCCGGAAATCCTTAATTGGAGTTAAGATTATATGAAACACTGTATGAATCCTATATTCTTTACTTAAAGGAGACTAGAGTGGTAAATGTGTGTTATACAAGGCAGAATACCATTAAAATGGAGAAAGAAACACGTTCGGCAGTTTTGGAAATCCTTACACGTGACTGAAATGTAGTACTACACTCTATAACACAGTTGAGAGACAATGTTCCCGAGCTGCCTCAGTTAAGAACAGTGTGTAGGAAGTTGTTTGATAAAGTGGTCAAAGCTTATACTTGGACCAGAAGGCAGAATATAGGAAACTACATGAAAACATGAATAATTCAGTGAAAATGACTGTAAACAGATGAGAACTTGTTTTAGAACAGCTGAAAGAGATTCTCCAAGTCAGTTCTTAGTGTAGAAAAGGTAGCTAAGATCCGAGAAATCTTAATTCCAGTTAAAATCACATGAAACACTGTATGAATCCTATATTCTTTACTTAAAGGAGACTAGAGTGGTAAATGTGTGTTATACAAGGCAGAATACCATTGAAATAGAGAAAGAAACACGTTCGGCAGCTTTGGAAAGCCTTACACTTCACTGAAATGTAGTACTACACTCTATAACACAGTTGAGAGTCAATGTTCCCTACTTGCCTCAGTTCATAACAGTGTGTAGGAAGTTGTTTGATAAAGTGGGCAAAGCTTATACTTGGGCCAGAAGGCAGAATATAGGAAACTACATGAAAACATGAATAATTCAGTGAAAATGACTGTAAACAGATGAGAACTTGTTTAGAACAGCTGAAAGAGAATCTCCAAGTCAGTTCTTAGTGTAGAAAAGGTAGCTAAGATAAGGGAAATCCATAATTCCAGTTAAGATCACATGAAACACGGTTTGAATCCTATATTCATTACTTAAAGGAGACTACTGTGGTAAATGTGTGTTATACAAGGCAGAATACCATTGAAATAGGGAAAGAAACATGTTTGGCAGTTTTAGAAAGGCTTACACTTCACTGAAATGTAGTACTACACTCCATAACACAGTTGAGAGACAATGTTCCCGAGCTGCCTCAGTTCATAACAGTGTGTAGGAAGTTGTTTGATAAAGTGGGCAAAGCTTATACTTGGACCAGAAGGCAGAATATAGGAAACTACATGAAAACATGATTAATTCAGTGAAAATGACTGTAAACAGATGAGAACTTGTTTAGAACAGCTGAAAGAGATTCTCCAAGTCAGTTCTTAGTGTAGAAAAGGTAGCTAAGATCCGGGAAATCTTAATTCCAGTTAAGATCACATGAAACACTGTATGAATCCTATATTCTTTACTTAAAGGAGACTAGAGTGGTAAATGTGTGTTATACAAGACAGAATACCATTGAAATAGAGAAAGAAACACGTTCGGCAGCTTTGGAAAGCCTTACACTTCACTGAAATGTAGTACTACACTCTATAACACAGTTGAGAGACAATGTTCCCTACTTGCCTCAGTTCATAACAGTGTGTAGGAAGTTGTTTGATAAAGTGGGCAAAGCTTATACATGGGCCAGAAGGCAGAATATAGGAAACTACATGAAAACATGAATAATTCAGTGAAAATGACTGTAAACAGATGAGAACTTGTTTAGAACAGTTGAAAGAGAATCTCCAAGTCAGTTCTTAGTGTAGAAAAGGTAGCTAAGATAAGGGAAATCCATAATTCCAGTTAAGATCACATGAAACACTGTATGAATCCTATATTCATTACTTAAAGGAGACTAGAGTGGTAAATGTGTGTTATACAAGGCAGAATACCATTGAAATAGAGAAAGAAACACGTTCGTCAGCTTTGGAAAGCCTTACTCTTCACTGCAATGTAGTACTACACTCTATAACACAGTTGAGAGACAATGTTCCCTACTTGCCTCAGTTCATAACAGTGTGTAGGAAGTTGTTCGATAAAGTGGGAAAAGCTTATACTTGGGCCAGAAGGCAGAATATAGGAAACTTCATGAAAACATGAATAATTCAGTGAAAATGACTGTAAACTGATGAGAACTTGTTTAGAACAGCTGAAAGAGATTCTCCAAGTCAGTTCTTAGTGTAGAAAAGGTAGCTCAGATAAGGGAAATCCATAATTCCAGTTAAGATTACATGAAACACTGTATGAATTCTATATTCTTTACTTAAAGGAGACTAGAGTGGTAAATGTGTGTTATACAAGGCAGAATACCATTAAAATAGAGAAAGAAACACGTTCGGCAGCTTTTGAAATCCTTACACTTCACTGAAATGTAGTACTACACTCTATAACACAGTTGAGAGACAATGTTCTCTACTTGCCTCAGTTCATAACAGTGTGTAGGAAGTTGTTTGATAAAGTGGGCAAAGCTTATACTTGGGCCCAGAAGGCAGAATATAGGAAACTACATGAAAACATGAATAATTCAGTGAAAATGACTGTAAACAGATGAGAACTTGTTTTAGAACAGCTGAAAGAGATTCTCCAAGTCAGTTCTTAGTGTAGAAAAGGTAGCTAAGATCCGAGAAATCTTAATTCCAGTTAAAATCACATGAAACACTGTATGAATCCTATATTCTTTACTTAAAGGAGACTAGAGTGGTAAATGTGTGTTATACAAGGCAGAATACCATTGAAGTAGAGAAAGAAACACGTTCGGCAGCTTTGGAAAGCCTTACACTTCACTGAAATGTAGTACTACACTCTATAACACAGTTGAGAGTCAATGTTCCCTACTTGCCTCAGTTCATAACAGTGTGTAGGAAGTTGTTTGATAAAGTGGGCAAAGCTTATACTTGGGCCAGAAGGCAGAATATAGGAAACTACATGAAAACATGAATAATTCAGTGAAAATGACTGTAAACAGATGAGAACTTGTTTAGAACAGCTGAAAGAGAATCTCCAAGTCAGTTCTTAGTGTAGAAAAGGTAGCTAAGATAAGGGAAATCCATAATTCCAGTTAAGATCACATGAAACACTATGAATCCTATATTCTTTACTTAAAGGAGACTAGAGTGGTAAATGTGTGTTATACAAGGCAGAATACCATTGAAATAGAGAAAGAAACACGTTCGGGAGCTTTGGAAAGCCTTACACTTCACTGAAATGTAGTACTACACTCTATAACACAGTTGAGAGACAATGTTCCCGAGCTGCCTCAGTTCATAACAGTGTGTAGGAAGTTGTTTGATAAAGTGGGAAAAGCTTATACTTGGACCAGAAGGCAGAATATAGGAAACTACATGAAAACATGATTAATTCAGTGAAAATGACTGTAAACAGATGAGAACTTGTTTAGAACAGCTGAAAGAGATTCTCCAAGTCAGTTCTTAGTGTAGAAAAGGTAGCTAAGATCCGGGAAATCTTAATTCCAGTTAAGATCACATGAAACACTGTATGAATCCTATATTCTTTACTTAAAGGAGACTAGAGTGGTAAATGTGTGTTATTCAAGGCAGAATACCATTGAAGTAGAGAAAGAAACACGTTCGGCAGCTTTGGAAAGCGTTACACTTCACTGAAATGTAGAACTACACTCTATAACACAGTTGAGAGACAATGTTCCCTACTTGCCTCAGTTCATAACAGTGTGTAGTAAGTTGTTTGATAAAGTGGGCAAAGCTTATACATGGGCCAGAAGGCAGAATATAGGAAACTACATGAAAACATGAATAATTCAGTGAAAATGACTGTAAACAGATGAGAACTTGTTTAGAACAGTTGAAAGAGAATCTCCAAGTCAGTTCTTAGTGTAGAAAAGGTAGCTAAGATAAGGAAAATCCATAATTCCAGTTAAGATCACATGAAACACTGTATGAATCCTATATACATTACTTAAAGGAGACTAGAGTGGTAAATGTGTGTTATACAAGGCAGAATACCATTGAAATAGAGAAAGAAACACGTTCGGCAGCTTAGGAAAGCCTTACACTTCACTGAAATGTAGTACTACACTCTATAACACAGTTGAGAGACAATGTTCCTGAGCTGCCTCAGTTCATAACAGTGTGTAGGAAGTTGTTTGATAAAGTGGGCAAAGCTTATACTTGCACCAGAAGGCAGAATATAGGAAACTACATGAAAACATGATTAATTCAGTGAAAATGACTGTAAACAGATGAGAACTTGTTTAGAACAGCTGAAAGAGATTCTCCCAGTCAGTTCTTAGTGTAGAAAAGGTAGCTAAGATCCGGAAATCCTTAATTGGAGTTAAGATTATATGAAACACTGTATGAATCCTATATTCTTTACTTAAAGGAAACTAGAGTGGTAAATGTGTGTTATACAAGGCAGAATACCATTAAAATGGAGAAAGAAACACGTTCGGCAGTTTTGGAAATCCTTACACGTGACTGAAATGTAGTACTACACTCTATAACACAGTTGAGAGACAATGTTCCCGAGCTGCCTCAGTTAATAACAGTGTGTAGGAAGTTGTTTGATAAAGTGGTCAAAGCTTATACTTGGACCAGAAGGCAGAATATAGGAAACTACATGAAAACATGAATAATTCAGTGAAAATGACTGTAAACAGATTGGAACTTGTTTTAGAACAGCTGAAAGAGATTCTCCAAGTCAGTTCTTAGTGTAGAAAAGGTAGCTAAGATAAGGGAAATCCATAATTCCAGTTAAGATCACATGAAACACTGTATGAATCCTATATTCATTACTTAAAGGAGACTAGAGTGGTAAATGTGTGTTATACAAGGCAGAATACCATTGAAATAGAGAAAGAAACACGTTCGGCAGCTTTGGAAAGCCTTACACTTCACTGAAATGTAGTACTACACTCTATAACACAGTTGAGAGACAATGTTCCCGAGCTGCCTCAGTTCATAACAGTGTGTAGGAAGTTGTTTGATAAAGTGGGCAAAGCTTATACTTGCACCAGAAGGCAGAATATAGGAAACTACATGAAAACATGATTAATTCAGTGAAAATGACTGTAAACAGATGAGAACTTGTTTAGAACAGCTGAAAGAGATTCTCCAAGTCAGTTCTTAGTGTAGAAAAGGTAGCTAAGATCCGGAAATCCTTAATTGGAGTTAAGATTATATGAAACACTGTATGAATCCTATATTCTTTACTTAAAGGAGACTAGAGTGGTAAATGTGTGTTATACAAGGCAGAATACCATTAAAATGGAGAAAGAAACACGTTCGGCAGTTTTGGAAATCCTTACACGTGACTGAAATGTAGTACTACACTCTATAACACAGTTGAGAGACAATGTTCCCGAGCTGCCTCAGTTAAGAACAGTGTGTAGGAAGTTGTTTGATAAAGTGGTCAAAGCTTATACTTGGACCAGAAGGCAGAATATAGGAAACTACATGAAAACATGAATAATTCAGTGAAAATGACTGTAAACAGATGAGAACTTGTTTTAGAACAGCTGAAAGAGATTCTCCAAGTCAGTTTTTAGTGTAGAAAAGGTAGCTAAGATCCGAGAAATCTTAATTCCAGTTAAAATCACATGAAACACTGTATGAATCCTATATTCTTTACTTAAAGGAGACTAGAGTGGTAAATGTGTGTTATACAAGGCAGAATACCATTGAAATAGAGAAAGAAACACGTTCGGCCGCTTTGGAAAGCCTTACACTTCACTGAAATGTAGTACTACACTCTATAACACAGTTGAGAGTCAATGTTCCCTACTTGCCTCAGTTCATAACAGTGTGTAGGAAGTTGTTTGATAAAGTGGGCGAAGATTATACTTGGGCCAGAAGGCAGAATATAGGAAACTACATGAAAACATGAATAATTCAGTGAAAATGACTGTAAACAGATGAGAACTTGTTTAGAACAGCTGAAAGAGAATCTCCAAGTCAGTTCTTAGTGTAGAAAAGGTAGCTAAGATAAGGGAAATCCATAATTCCAGTTAAGATCACATGAAACACGGTTTGAATCCTATATTCATTACTTAAAGGAGACTACTGTGGTAAATGTGTGTTATACAAGGCAGAATACCATTGAAATAGGGAAAGAAACATGTTTGGCAGTTTTAGAAAGGCTTACACTTCACTGAAATGTAGTACTACACTCCATAACACAGTTGAGAGACAATGTTCCCGAGCTGCCTCAGTTCATAACAGTGTGTAGGAAGTTGTTTGATAAAGTGGGCAAAGCTTATACTTGGACCAGAAGGCAGAATATAGGAAACTACATGAAAACATGATTAATTCAGTGAAAATGACTGTAAACAGATGAGAACTTGTTTAGAACAGCTGAAAGAGATTCTCCAAGTCAGTTCTTAGTGTAGAAAAGGTAGCTAAGATCCGGGAAATCTTAATTCCAGTTAAGATCACATGAAACACTGTATGAATCCTATATTCTTTACTTAAAGGAGACTAGAGTGGTAAATGTGTGTTATACAAGACAGAATACCATTGAAATAGAGAAAGAAACACGTTCGGCAGCTTTGGAAAGCCTTACACTTCACTGAAATGTAGTACTACACTCTATAACACAGTTGAGAGACAATGTTCCCTACTTGCCTCAGTTCATAACAGTGTGTAGGAAGTTGTTTGATAAAGTGGGCAAAGCTTATACATGGGCCAGAAGGCAGAATATAGGAAACTACATGAAAACATGAATAATTCAGTGAAAATGACTGTAAACAGATGAGAACTTGTTTAGAACAGTTGAAAGAGAATCTCCAAGTCAGTTCTTAGTGTAGAAAAGGTAGCTAAGATAAGGGAAATCCATAATTCCAGTTAAGATCACATGAAACACTGTATGAATCCTATATTCATTACTTAAAGGAGACTAGAGTGGTAAATGTGTGTTATACAAGGCAGAATACCATTGAAATAGAGAAAGAAACACGTTCGTCAGCTTTGGAAAGCCTTACTCTTCACTGCAATGTAGTACTACACTCTATAACACAGTTGAGAGACAATGTTCCCTACTTGCCTCAGTTCATAACAGTGTGTAGGAAGTTGTTTGATAAAGTGGGAAAAGCTTATACTTGGGCCAGAAGGCAGAATATAGGAAACTTCATGAAAACATGAATAATTCAGTGAAAATGACTGTAAACTGATGAGAACTTGTTTAGAACAGCTGAAAGAGATTCTCCAAGTCAGTTCTTAGTGTAGAAAAGGTAGCTCAGATAAGGGAAATCCATAATTCCAGTTAAGATTACATGAAACACTGTATGAATTCTATATTCTTTACTTAAAGGAGACTAGAGTGGTAAATGTGTGTTATACAAGGCAGAATACCATTAAAATAGAGAAAGAAACACGTTCGGCAGCTTTTGAAATCCTTACACTTCACTGAAATGTAGTACTACACTCTATAACACAGTTGAGAGACAATGTTCTCTACTTGCCTCAGTTCATAACAGTGTGTAGGAAGTTGTTTGATAAAGTGGGCAAAGCTTATACTTGGGCCCAGAAGGCAGAATATAGGAAACTACATGAAAACATGAATAATTCAGTGAAAATGACTGTAAACAGATGAGAACTTGTTTTAGAACAGCTGAAAGAGATTCTCCAAGTCAGTTCTTAGTGTAGAAAAGGTAGCTAAGATCCGAGAAATCTTAATTCCAGTTAAAATCACATGAAACACTGTATGAATCCTATATTCTTTACTTAAAGGAGACTAGAGTGGTAAATGTGTGTTATACAAGGCAGAATACCATTGAAGTAGAGAAAGAAACACGTTCGGCAGCTTTGGAAAGCCTTACACTTCACTGAAATGTAGTACTACACTCTATAACACAGTTGAGAGTCAATGTTCCCTACTTGCCTCAGTTCATAACAGTGTGTAGGAAGTTGTTTGATAAAGTGGGCAAAGCTTATACTTGGGCCAGAAGGCAGAATATAGGAAACTACATGAAAACATGAATAATTCAGTGAAAATGACTGTAAACAGATGAGAACTTGTTTAGAACAGCTGAAAGAGAATCTCCAAGTCAGTTCTTAGTGTAGAAAAGGTAGCTAAGATAAGGGAAATCCATAATTCCAGTTAAGATCACATGAAACACTATGAATCCTATATTCTTTACTTAAAGGAGACTAGAGTGGTAAATGTGTGTTATACAAGGCAGAATACCATTGAAATAGAGAAAGAAACACGTTCGGGAGCTTTGGAAAGCCTTACACTTCACTGAAATGTAGTACTACACTCTATAACACAGTTGAGAGACAATGTTCCCGAGCTGCCTCAGTTCATAACAGTGTGTAGGAAGTTGTTTGATAAAGTGGGAAAAGCTTATACTTGGACCAGAAGGCAGAATATAGGAAACTACATGAAAACATGATTAATTCAGTGAAAATGACTGTAAACAGATGAGAACTTGTTTAGAACAGCTGAAAGAGATTCTCCAAGTCAGTTCTTAGTGTAGAAAAGGTAGCTAAGATCCGGGAAATCTTAATTCCAGTTAAGATCACATGAAACACTGTATGAATCCTATATTCTTTACTTAAAGGAGACTAGAGTGGTAAATGTGTGTTATTCAAGGCAGAATACCATTGAAGTAGAGAAAGAAACACGTTCGGCAGCTTTGGAAAGCGTTACACTTCACTGAAATGTAGAACTACACTCTATAACACAGTTGAGAGACAATGTTCCCTACTTGCCTCAGTTCATAACAGTGTGTAGTAAGTTGTTTGATAAAGTGGGCAAAGCTTATACATGGGCCAGAAGGCAGAATATAGGAAACTACATGAAAACATGAATAATTCAGTGAAAATGACTGTAAACAGATGAGAACTTGTTTAGAACAGTTGAAAGAGAATCTCCAAGTCAGTTCTTAGTGTAGAAAAGGTAGCTAAGATAAGGAAAATCCATAATTCCAGTTAAAATCACATGAAACACTGTATGAATCCTATATTTATTACTTAAAGGAGACTAGAGTGGTAAATGTGTGTTATACAAGGCAGAATACCATTGAAATAGAGAAAGAAACACGTTCGGCAGCTTAGGAAAGCCTTACACTTCACTGAAATGTAGTACTACACTCTATAACACAGTTGAGAGACAATGTTCCCGAGCTGCCTCAGTTCATAACAGTGTGTAGGAAGTTGTTTGATAAAGTGGGCAAAGCTTATACTTGCACCAGAAGGCAGAATATAGGAAACTACATGAAAACATGATTAATTCAGTGAAAATGACTGTAAACAGATGAGAACTTGTTTAGAACAGCTGAAAGAGATTCTCCCAGTCAGTTCTTAGTGTAGAAAAGGTAGCTAAGATCCGGAAATCCTTAATTGGAGTTAAGATTATATGAAACACTGTATGAATCCTATATTCTTTACTTAAAGGAAACTAGAGTGGTAAATGTGTGTTATACAAGGCAGAATACCATTAAAATGGAGAAAGAAACACGTTCGGCAGTTTTGGAAATCCTTACACGTGACTGAAATGTAGTACTACACTCTATAACACAGTTGAGAGACAATGTTCCCGAGCTGCCTCAGTTAATAACAGTGTGTAGGAAGTTGTTTGATAAAGTGGTCAAAGCTTATACTTGGACCAGAAGGCAGAATATAGGAAACTACATGAAAACATGAATAATTCAGTGAAAATGACTGTAAACAGATTGGAACTTGTTTTAGAACAGCTGAAAGAGATTCTCCAAGTCAGTTCTTAGTGTAGAAAAGGTAGCTAAGATAAGGGAAATCCATAATTCCAGTTAAGATTACATGAAACACTGTATGAATCCTATATTCATTACTTAAAGGAGACTAGAGTGGTAAATGTGTGTTATACAAGGCAGAATACCATTGAAATAGAGAAAGAAACACGTTCGGCAGCTTTGGAAAGCCTTACACTTCACTGAAATGTAGTACTACACTCTATAACACAGTTGAGAGTCAATGTTCCCTACTTGCCTCAGTTCATAACAGTGTGTAGGAAGTTGTTTGATAAAGTGGGCGAAGATTATACTTGGGCCAGAAGGCAGAATATAGGAAACTACATGAAAACATGAATAATTCAGTGAAAATGACTGTAAACAGATGAGAACTTGTTTAGAACAGCTGAAAGAGAATCTCCAAGTCAGTTCTTAGTGTAGAAAAGGTAGCTAAGATAAGGGAAATCCATAATTCCAGTTAAGATCACATGAAACACTATGAATCCTATATTCTTTACTTAAAGGAGACTAGAGTGGTAAATGTGTGTTATACAAGGCAGAATACCATTGAAATAGAGAAAGAAACACGTTCGGGAGCTTTGGAAAGCCTTACACTTCACTGAAATGTAGTACTACACTCTATAACACAATTGAGAGACAATGTTCCCTACTTGCCTCAGTTCATAACAGTGTGTAGGAAGTTGTTTGATAAAGTGGGCAAAGCTTATACTTGCACCAGAAGGCAGAATATAGGAAACTACATGAAAACATGATTAATTCAGTGAAAATGACTGTAAACAGATGAGAACTTGTTTAGAACAGCTGAAAGAGATTCTCCAAGTCAGTTCTTAGTGTAGAAAAGGTAGCTAAGATCCCGAAATCCTTAATTGGAGTTAAGATTATATGAAACACTGTATGAATCCTATATTCTTTACTTAAAGGAGACTAGAGTGGTAAATGTGTGTTATACAAGGCAGAATACCATTAAAATGGAGAAAGAAACACGTTCGGCAGTTTTGGAAATCCTTACACGTGACTGAAATGTAGTACTACACTCTATAACACAGTTGAGAGACAATGTTCGCGAGCTGCCTCAGTTAATAACAGTGTGTAGGAAGTTGTTTGATAAAGTGGTCAAAGCTTATACTTGGACCAGAAGGCAGAATATAGGAAACTACATGAAAACATGAATAATTCAGTGAAAATGACTGTAAACAGATTGGAACTTGTTTTAGAACAGCTGAAAGAGATTCTCCAAGTCAGTTCTTAGTGTAGAAAAGGTAGCTAAGATAAGGGAAATCCATAATTCCAGTTAAGATCACATGAAACACTGTATGAATCCTATATTCATTACTTAAAGGAGACTAGAGTGGTAAATGTGTGTTATACAAGGCAGAATACCATTGAAATAGAGAAAGAAACACGTTCTGCAGCTTTGGAAAGCCTTACACTTCACTGAAATGTAGTACTACACTCTATAACACAGTTGAGAGACAATGTTCCCGAGCTGCCTCAGTTCATAACAGTGTGTAGGAAGTTGTTTGATAAAGTGGGCAAAGCTTATACTTGCACCAGAAGGCAGAATATAGGAAACTACATGAAAACATGATTAATTCAGTTAAAATGACTGTAAACAGATGAGAACTTGTTTAGAACAGCTGAAAGAGATTCTCCAAGTCAGTTCTTAGTGTAGAAAAGGTAGCTAAGATCCGGAAATCCTTAATTGGAGTTAAGATTATATGAAACACTGTATGAATCCTATATTCTTTACTTAAAGGAGACTAGAGTGGTAAATGTGTGTTATACAAGGCAGAATACCATTAAAATGGAGAAAGAAACACGTTCGGCAGTTTTGGAAATCCTTACACGTGACTGAAATGTAGTACTACACTCTATAACACAGTTGAGAGACAATGTTCCCGAGCTGCCTCAGTTAATAACAGTGTGTAGGAAGTTGTTTGATAAAGTGGTCAAAGCTTATACTTGGACCAGAAGGCAGAATATAGGAAACTACATGAAAACATGAATAATTCAGTGAAAATGACTGTAAACAGATGAGAACTTGTTTTAGAACAGCTGAAAGAGATTCTCCAAGTCAGTTCTTAGTGTAGAAAAGGTAGCTAAGATCCGGAAATCCTTAATTGGAGTTAAGATTATATGAAACACTGTATGAATCCTATATTCTTTACTTAAAGGAGACTAGAGTGGTAAATGTGTGTTATACAAGGCAGAATACCATTAAAATGGAGAAAGAAACACGTTCGGCAGTTTTGGAAATCCTTACAGGTGACTGAAATGTAGTACTACACTCTATAACACAGTTGAGAGACAATGTTCCCGAGCTGCCTCAGTTAATAACAGTGTATAGGAAGTTGTTTGATAAAGTGGTCAAAGCTTATACTTGGACCAGAAGGCAGAATATAGGAAACTACATGAAAACATGAATAATTCAGTAAAAATGACTGTAAACAGATTGGAACTTGTTTTAGAACAGCTGAAAGAGATTCTCCAAGTCAGTTCTTAGTGTAGAAAAGGTAGCTAAGATAAGGGAAATCCATAATTGGAGTTAAGATTATATGAAACACTGTATGAATCCTATATTCTTTACTTAAAGGAGACTAGAGTGGTAAATGTGTGTTATACAAGGCAGAATACCATTAAAATGGAGAAAGAAACATGTTCGGCAGTTTTGGAAATCCTTACACGTGACCGAAATGTAGTACTACACTCTATAACACAGTTGAGAGACAATGTTCCCGAGCTGCCTCAGTTAATAACAGTGTGTAGGAAGTTGTTTGATAAAGTGGTCAAAGCTTATACTTGGACCAGAAGGCAGAATATAGGAAACTACATGAAAACATGAATAATTCAGTGAAAATGACTGTAAACAGATTGGAACTTGTTTTAGAACAGCTGAAAGAGATTCTCCAAGTCAGTTCTTAGTGTAGAAAAGGTAGCTAAGATAAGGGAAATCCATAATTCCAGTTAAGATCACATGAAACACTGTATGAATCCTATATTCATTACTTAAAGGAGACTAGAGTGGTAAATGTGTGTTATACAAGGCAGAATACCATTGAAATAGAGAAAGAAACACGTTCGGCAGCTTTGGAAAGCCTTACACTTCACTGAAATGTAGTACTACACTCTATAACACAGTTGAGAGACAATGTTCCCGAGCTGCCTCAGTTCATAACAGTGTGTAGGAAGTTGTTTGATAAAGTGGGCAAAGCTTATACTTGCACCAGAAGGCAGAATATAGGAAACTACATGAAAACATGATTAATTCAGTGAAAATGACTGTAAACAGATGAGAACTTGTTTAGAACAGCTGAAAGAGATTCTCCAAGTCAGTTGTTAGTGTAGAAAAGGTAGCTAAGATCCGGAAATCCTTAATTGGAGTTAAGATTATATGAAACACTGTATGAATCCTATATTCTTTACTTAAAGGAGACTAGAGTGGTAAATGTGTGTTATACAAGGCAGAATACCATTAAAATGGAGAAAGAAACAAGTTCGGCAGTTTTGGAAATCCTTACACGTGACTGAAATGTAGTACTACACTCTATAACACAGTTGAGAGACAATGTTCCCGAGCTGCCTCAGTTAATAACAGTGTGTAGGAAGTTGTTTGATAAAGTGGTCAAAGCTTATACTTGGACCAGAAGGCAGAATATAGGAAACTACATGAAAACATGAATAATTCAGTGAAAATGACTGTAAACAGATGAGAACTTGTTTTAGAACAGCTGAAAGAGATTCTCCAAGTCAGTTCTTAGTGTAGAAAAGGTAGCTAAGATCCGGAAATCCTTAATTGGACTTAAGATTATATGAAACACTGTATGAATCCTATATTCTTTACTTAAAGGAGACTAGAGTGGTAAATGTGTGTTATACAAGGCAGAATACCATTAAAATGGAGAAAGAAACACGTTCGGCAGTTTTGGAAATCCTTACACGTGACTGAAATGTAGTACTACACTCTATAACACAGTTGAGAGACAATGTTCCCGAGCTGCCTCAGTTAATAACAGTGTATAGGAAGTTGTTTGATAAAGTGGTCAAAGCTTATACTTGGACCAGAAGGCAGAATATAGGAAACTACATGAAAACATGAATAATTCAGTAAAAATGACTGTAAACAGATTGGAACTTGTTTTAGAACAGCTGAAAGAGATTCTCCAAGTCAGTTCTTAGGGTAGAAAAGGTAGCTAAGATAAGGGAAATCCATAATTGGAGTTAAGATTATATGAAACACTGTATGAATCCTATATTCTTTACTTAAAGGAGACTAGAGTGGTAAATGTGTGTTATACAAGGCAGAATACCATTAAAATGGAGAAAGAAACATGTTCGGCAGTTTTGGAAATCCTTACACGTGACTGAAATGTAGTACTACACTCTATAACACAGTTGAGAGACAATGTTCCCGAGCTGCCTCAGTTAATAACAGTGTGTAGGAAGTTGTTTGATAAAGTGGTCAAAGCTTATACTTGGACCAGAAGGCAGAATATAGGAAACTACATGAAAACATGAATAATTCAGTGAAAATGACTGTAAACAGATTGGAACTTGTTTTAGAACAGCTGAAAGAGATTCTCCAAGTCAGTTCTTAGTGTAGAAAAGGTAGCTAAGATAAGGGAAATCCATAATTCCAGTTAAGATCACATGAAACACTGTATGAATCCTATATTCATTACTTAAAGGAGACTAGAGTGGTAAATGTGTGTTATACAAGGCAGAATACCATTGAAATAGAGAAAGAAACACGTTCGGCAGCTTTGGAAAGCCTTACACTTCACTGAAATGTAGTACTACACTCTATAACACAGTTGAGAGACAATGTTCCCGAGCTGCCTAAGTTCATAACAGTGTGTAGGAAGTTGTTTGATAAAGTGGGCAAAGCTTATACTTGCACCAGAAGGCAGAATATAGGAAACTACATGAAAACATGATTAATTCAGTGAAAATGACTGTAAACAGATGAGAACTTGTTTAGAACAGCTGAAAGAGATTCTCCAAGTCAGTTGTTAGTGTAGAAAAGGTAGCTAAGATCCGGAAATCCTTAATTGGAGTTAAGATTATATGAAACACTGTATGAATCCTATATTCTTTACTTAAAGGAGACTAGAGTGGTAAATGTGTGTTATACAAGGCAGAATACCATTAAAATGGAGAAAGAAACAAGTTCGGCAGTTTTGGAAATCCTTACACGTGACTGAAATGTAGTACTACACTCTATAACACAGTTGAGAGACAATGTTCCCGAGCTGCCTCAGTTAATAACAGTGTGTAGGAAGTTGTTTGATAAAGTGGTCAAAGCTTATACTTGGACCAGAAGGCAGAATATAGGAAACTACATGAAAACATGAATAATTCAGTGAAAATGACTGTAAACAGATGAGAACTTGTTTTAGAACAGCTGAAAGAGATTCTCCAAGTCAGTTCTTAGTGTAGAAAAGGTAGCTAAGATCCGAGAAATCTTAATTCCAGTTAAAATCACATGAAACACTGTATGAATCCTATATTCTTTACTTAAAGGAGACTAGAGTGGTAAATGTGTGTTATACAAGGCCGAATACAATTGAAGTAGAGAAAGAAACACGTTCGGCAGCTTTGGAAAGCCTTACACTTCACTGAAATGTAGTACTACACTCTATAACACAGTTGAGAGTCAATGTTCCCTACTTGCCTCAGTTCATAACAGTGTGTAGGAAGTTGTTTGATAAAGTGGGCAAAGCTTATACTTGGGCCAGAAGGCAGAATATAGGAAACTACATGAAAACATAAATAATTCAGTGAAAATGACTGTAAACAGATGAGAACTTGTTTAGAACAGCTGAAAGAGAATCTCCAAGTCAGTTCTTAGTGTAGAAAAGGTAGCTAAGATAAGGGAAATCCATAATTCCAGTTAAGATCACATGAAACACTATGAATCCTATATTCTTTACTTAAAGGGGACTAGAGTGGTAAATGTGTGTTATACAAGGCAGAATACCATTGAAATAGAGAAAGAATCACGTTCGGCAGCTTTGGAAAGCCTTACACTTCACTGAAATGTAGTACTACACTCTATAACACAATTGAGAGACAATGTTCCCTACTTGCCTCAGTTCATAACAGTGTGTAGGAAGTTGTTTGATAAAGTGGTCAAAGCTTATACTTGGACCAGAAGGCAGAATATAGGAAACTACATGAAAACATGAATAATTCAGTAAAAATGACTGTAAACAGATTGGAACTTGTTTTAGAACAGCTGAAAGAGATTCTCCAAGTCAGTTCTTAGTGTAGAAAAGGTAGCTAAGATAAGGGAAATCCATAATTGGAGTTAAGATTATATGAAACACTGTATGAATCCTATATTCTTTACTTAAAGGAGACTAGAGTGGTAAATGTGTGTTATACAAGGCAGAATACCATTAAAATGGAGAAAGAAACATGTTCGGCAGTTTTGGAAATCCTTACACGTGACTGAAATGTAGTACTACACTCTATAACACAGTTGAGAGACAATGTTCCCGAGCTGCCTCAGTTAATAACAGTGTGTAGGAAGTTGTTTGATAAAGTGGTCAAAGCTTATACTTGGACCAGAAGGCAGAATATAGGAAACTACATGAAAACATGAATAATTCAGTGAAAATGACTGTAAACAGATTGGAACTTGTTTTAGAACAGCTGAAAGAGATTCTCCAAGTCAGTTCTTAGTGTAGAAAAGGTAGCTAAGATAAGGGAAATCCATAATTCCAGTTAAGATCACATGAAACACTGTATGAATCCTATATTCATTACTTAAAGGAGACTAGAGTGGTAAATGTGTGTTATACAAGGCAGAATACCATTGAAATAGAGAAAGAAACACGTTCGGCAGCTTTGGAAAGCCTTACACTTCACTGAAATGTAGTACTACACTCTATAACACAGTTGAGAGACAATGTTCCCGAGCTGCCTCAGTTCATAACAGTGTGTAGGAAGTTGTTTGATAAAGTGGGCAAAGCTTATACTTGCACCAGAAGGCAGAATATAGGAAACTACATGAAAACATGATTAATTCAGTGAAAATGACTGTAAACAGATGAGAACTTGTTTAGAACAGCTGAAAGAGATTCTCCAAGTCAGTTGTTAGTGTAGAAAAGGTAGCTAAGATCCGGAAATCCTTAATTGGAGTTAAGATTATATGAAACACTGTATGAATCCTATATTCTTTACTTAAAGGAGACTAGAGTGGTAAATGTGTGTTATACAAGGCAGAATACCATTAAAATGGAGAAAGAAACAAGTTCGGCAGTTTTGGAAATCCTTACACGTGACTGAAATGTAGTACTACACTCTATAACACAGTTGAGAGACAATGTTCCCGAGCTGCCTCAGTTAATAACAGTGTGTAGGAAGTTGTTTGATAAAGTGGTCAAAGCTTATACTTGGACCAGAAGGCAGAATATAGGAAACTACATGAAAACATGAATAATTCAGTGAAAATGACTGTAAACAGATGAGAACTTGTTTTAGAACAGCTGAAAGAGATTCTCCAAGTCAGTTCTTAGTGTAGAAAAGGTAGCTAAGATCCGAGAAATCTTAATTCCAGTTAAAATCACATGAAACACTGTATGAATCCTATATTCTTTACTTAAAGGAGACTAGAGTGGTAAATGTGTGTTATACAAGGCAGAATACCATTGAAGTAGAGAAAGAAACACGTTCGGCAGCTTTGGAAAGCCTTACACTTCACTGAAATGTAGTACTACACTCTATAACACAGTTGAGAGTCAATGTTCCCTACTTGCCTCAGTTCATAACAGTGTGTAGGAAGTTGTTTGATAAAGTGGGCAAAGCTTATACTTGGGCCAGAAGGCAGAATATAGGAAACTACATGAAAACATAAATAATTCAGTGAAAATGACTGTAAACAGATGAGAACTTGTTTAGAACAGCTGAAAGAGAATCTCCAAGTCAGTTCTTAGTGTAGAAAAGGTAGCTAAGATAAGGGAAATCCATAATTCCAGTTAAGATCACATGAAACACTATGAATCCTATATTCTTTACTTAAAGGGGACTAGAGTGGTAAATGTGTGTTATACAAGGCAGAATACCATTGAAATAGAGAAAGAAACACGTTCGGCAGCTTTGGAAAGCCTTACACTTCACTGAAATGTAGTACTACACTCTATAACACAATTGAGAGACAATGTTCCCTACTTGCCTCAGTTCATAACAGTGTGTAGGAAGTTGTTTGATAAAGTGGGCAAAGCTTATACTTGCACCAGAAGGCAGAATATAGGAAACTACATGAAAACATGATTAATTCAGTGAAAATGACTGTAAACAGATGAGAACTTGTTTAGAACAGCTGAAAGAGATTCTCCAAGTCAGTTCTTAGTGTAGAAAAGGTAGCTAAGATCCCGAAATCCTTAATTGGAGTTAAGATTATATGAAACACTGTATGAATCCTATATTCTTTACTTAAAGGAGACTAGAGTGGTAAATGTGTGTTATACAAGGCAGAATACCATTAAAATGGAGAAAGAAACACGTTCGGCAGTTTTGGAAATCCTTACACGTGACTGAAATGTAGTACTACACTCTATAACACAGTTGAGAGACAATGTTCCCGAGCTGCCTCAGTTAATAACAGTGTGTAGGAAGTTGTTTGATAAAGTGGTCAAAGCTTATACTTGGACCAGAAGGCAGAATATAGGAAACTACATGAAAACATGAATAATTCAGTAAAAATGACTGTAAACAGATTGGAACTTGTTTTAGAACAGCTGAAAGAGATTCTCCAAGTCAGTTCTTAGTGTAGAAAAGGTAGCTAAGATAAGGGAAATCCATAATTGGAGTTAAGATTATATGAAACACTGTATGAATCCTATATTCTTTACTTAAAGGAGACTAGAGTGGTAAATGTGTGTTATACAAGGCAGAATACCATTAAAATGGAGAAAGAAACATGTTCGGCAGTTTTGGAAATCCTTACACGTGACTGAAATGTAGTACTACACTCTATAACACAGTTGAGAGACAATGTTCCCGAGCTGCCTCAGTTAATAACAGTGTGTAGGAAGTTGTTTGATAAAGTGGTCAAAGCTTATACTTGGACCAGAAGGCAGAATATAGGAAACTACATGAAAACATGAATAATTCAGTGAAAATGACTGTAAACAGATTGGAACTTGTTTTAGAACAGCTGAAAGAGATTCTCCAAGTCAGTTCTTAGTGTAGAAAAGGTAGCTAAGATAAGGGAAATCCATAATTCCAGTTAAGATCACATGAAACACTGTATGAATCCTATATTCATTACTTAAAGGAGACTAGAGTGGTAAATGTGTGTTATACAAGGCAGAATACCATTGAAATAGAGAAAGAAACACGTTCGGCAGCTTTGGAAAGCCTTACACTTCACTGAAATGTAGTACTACACTCTATAACACAGTTGAGAGACAATGTTCCCGAGCTGCCTCAGTTCATAACAGTGTGTAGGAAGTTGTTTGATAAAGTGGGCAAAGCTTATACTTGCACCAGAAGGCAGAATATAGGAAACTACATGAAAACATGATTAATTCAGTGAAAATGACTGTAAACAGATGAGAACTTGTTTAGAACAGCTGAAAGAGATTCTCCAAGTCAGTTGTTAGTGTAGAAAAGGTAGCTAAGATCCGGAAATCCTTAATTGGAGTTAAGATTATATGAAACACTGTATGAATCCTATATTCTTTACTTAAAGGAGACTAGAGTGGTAAATGTGTGTTATACAAGGCAGAATACCATTAAAATGGAGAAAGAAACAAGTTCGGCAGTTTTGGAAATCCTTACACGTGACTGAAATGTAGTACTACACTCTATAACACAGTTGAGAGACAATGTTCCCGAGCTGCCTCAGTTAATAACAGTGTGTAGGAAGTTGTTTGATAAAGTGGTCAAAGCTTATACTTGGACCAGAAGGCAGAATATAGGAAACTACATGAAAACATGAATAATTCAGTGAAAATGACTGTAAACAGATGAGAACTTGTTTTAGAACAGCTGAAAGAGATTCTCCAAGTCAGTTCTTAGTGTAGAAAAGGTAGCTAAGATCCGAGAAATCTTAATTCCAGTTAAAATCACATGAAACACTGTATGAATCCTATATTCTTTACTTAAAGGAGACTAGAGTGGTAAATGTGTGTTATACAAGGCAGAATACCATTGAAGTAGAGAAAGAAACACGTTCGGCAGCTTTGGAAAGCCTTACACTTCACTGAAATGTAGTACTACACTCTATAACACAGTTGAGAGTCAATGTTCCCTACTTGCCTCAGTTCATAACAGTGTGTAGGAAGTTGTTTGATAAAGTGGGCAAAGCTTATACTTGGGCCAGAAGGCAGAATATAGGAAACTACATGAAAACATAAATAATTCAGTGAAAATGACTGTAAACAGATGAGAACTTGTTTAGAACAGCTGAAAGAGAATCTCCAAGTCAGTTCTTAGTGTAGAAAAGGTAGCTAAGATAAGGGAAATCCATAATTCCAGTTAAGATCACATGAAACACTATGAATCCTATATTCTTTACTTAAAGGGGACTAGAGTGGTAAATGTGTGTTATACAAGGCAGAATACCATTGAAATAGAGAAAGAAACACGTTCGGCAGCTTTGGAAAGCCTTACACTTCACTGAAATGTAGTACTACACTCTATAACACAATTGAGAGACAATGTTCCCTACTTGCCTCAGTTCATAACAGTGTGTAGGAAGTTGTTTGATAAAGTGGGCAAAGCTTATACTTGCACCAGAAGGCAGAATATAGGAAACTACATGAAAACATGATTAATTCAGTGAAAATGACTGTAAACAGATGAGAACTTGTTTAGAACAGCTGAAAGAGATTCTCCAAGTCAGTTCTTAGTGTAGAAAAGGTAGCTAAGATCCCGAAATCCTTAATTGGAGTTAAGATTATATGAAACACTGTATGAATCCTATATTCTTTACTTAAAGGAGACTAGAGTGGTAAATGTGTGTTATACAAGGCAGAATACCATTAAAATGGAGAAAGAAACACGTTCGGCAGTTTTGGAAATCCTTACACGTGACTGAAATGTAGTACTACACTCTATAACACAGTTGAGAGACAATGTTCCCGAGCTGCCTCAGTTAATAACAGTGTGTAGGAAGTTGTTTGATAAAGTGGTCAAAGCTTATACTTGGACCAGAAGGCAGAATATAGGAAACTACATGAAAACATGAATAATTCAGTGAAAATGACTGTAAACAGATTGGAACTTGTTTTAGAACAGCTGAAAGAGATTCTCCAAGTCAGTTCTTAGTGTAGAAAAGGTAGCTAAGATAAGGGAAATCCATAATTCCAGTTAAGATCACATGAAACACTGTATGAATCCTATATTCATTACTTAAAGGAGACTAGAGTGGTAAATGTGTGTTATACAAGGCAGAATACCATTGAAATAGAGAAAGAAACACGTTCGGCAGCTTTGGAAAGCCTTACACTTCACTGAAATGTAGTACTACACTCTATAACACAGTTGAGAGACAATGTTCCCGAGCTGCCTCAGTTCATAACAGTGTGTAGGAAGTTGTTTGATAAAGTGGGCAAAGCTTATACTTGCACCAGAAGGCAGAATATAGGAAACTACATGAAAACATGATTAATTCAGTGAAAATGACTGTAAACAGATGAGAACTTGTTTAGAACAGCTGAAAGAGATTCTCCAAGTCAGTTCTTAGTGTAGAAAAGGTAGCTAAGATCCGGAAATCCTTAATTGGAGTTAAGATTATATGAAACACTGTATGAATCCTATATTCTTTACTTAAAGGAGACTAGAGTGGTAAATGTGTGTTATACAAGGCAGAATACCATTAAAATGGAGAAAGAAACACGTTCGGCAGTTTTGGAAATCCTTACACGTGACTGAAATGTAGTACTACACTCTATAACACAGTTGAGAGACAATGTTCCCGAGCTGCCTCAGTTAATAACAGTGTGTAGGAAGTTGTTTGATAAAGTGGTCAAAGCTTATACTTGGACCAGAAGGCAGAATATAGGAAACTACATGAAAACATGAATAATTCAGTGAAAATGACTGTAAACAGATGAGAACTTGTTTTAGAACAGCTGAAAGAGATTCTCCAAGTCAGTTCTTAGTGTAGAAAAGGTAGCTAAGATCCGAGAAATCTTAATTCCAGTTAAAATCACATGAAACACTGTATGAATCCTATATTCTTTACTTAAAGGAGACTAGAGTGGTAAATGTGTGTTATACAAGGCAGAATACCATTGAAGTAGAGAAAGAAACACGTTCGGCAGCTTTGGAAAGCCTTACACTTCACTGAAATGTAGTACTACACTCTATAACACAGTTGAGAGTCAATGTTCCCTACTTGCCTCAGTTCATAACAGTGTGTAGGAAGTTGTTTGATAAAGTGGGCAAAGCTTATACTTGGGCCAGAAGGCAGAATATAGGAAACTTCATGAAAACATGAATAATTCAGTGAAAATGACTGTAAACTGATGAGAACTTGTTTAGAACAGCTGAAAGAGATTCTCCAAGTCAGTTCTTAGTGTAGAAAAGGTAGCTAAGATAAGGGAAATCCATAATTCCAGTTAAGATTACATGAAACACTGTATGAATTCTATATTTTTTACTTAAAGGAGACTAGAGTGGTAAATGTGTGTTATACAAGGCAGAATACCATTAAAATAGAGAAAGAAACACGTTCGGCAGCTTTTGAAATCCTTACACTTCACTGAAATGTAGTACTACACTCTATAACACAGTTGAGAGTCAATGTTCCCTACTTGCCTCAGTTCATAACAGTGTGTAGGAAGTTGTTTGATAAAGTGGGCAAAGCTTATACTTGGGCCAGAAGGCAGAATATAGGAAACTACATGAAAACATGATTAATTCAGTGAAAATGACTGTAAACAGATGAGAACTTGTTTAGAACAGCTGAAAGAGATTCTCCAAGTCAGTTCTTAGTGTAGAAAAGGTAGCTAAGATCCCGAAATCCTTAATTGGAGTTAAGATTATATGAAACACTGTATGAATCCTATATTCTTTACTTAAAGGAGACTAGAGTGGTAAATGTGTGTTATACAAGGCAGAATACCATTAAAATGGAGAAAGAAACACGTTCGGCAGTTTTGGAAATCCTTACACGTGACTGAAATGTAGTACTACACTCTATAACACAGTTGAGAGACAATGTTCGCGAGCTGCCTCAGTTAATAACAGTGTGTAGGAAGTTGTTTGATAAAGTGGTCAAAGCTTATACTTGGACCAGAAGGCAGAATATAGGAAACTACATGAAAACATGAATAATTCAGTGAAAATGACTGTAAACAGATTGGAACTTGTTTTAGAACAGCTGAAAGAGATTCTCCAAGTCAGTTCTTAGTGTAGAAAAGGTAGCTAAGATAAGGGAAATCCATAATTCCAGTTAAGATCACATGAAACACTATGAATCCTATATTCTTTACTTAAAGGGGACTAGAGTGGTAAATGTGTGTTATACAAGGCAGAATACCATTGAAATAGAGAAAGAAACACGTTCGGCAGCTTTGGAAAGCCTTACACTTCACTGAAATGTAGTACTACACTCTATAACACAATTGAGAGACAATGTTCCCTACTTGCCTCAGTTCATAACAGTGTGTAGGAAGTTGTTTGATAAAGTGGGCAAAGCTTATACTTGCACCAGAAGGCAGAATATAGGAAACTACATGAAAACATGATTAATTCAGTGAAAATGACTGTAAACAGATGAGAACTTGTTTAGAACAGCTGAAAGAGATTCTCCAAGTCAGTTCTTAGTGTAGAAAAGGTAGCTAAGATCCCAAAATCCTTAATTGGAGTTAAGATTATATGAAACACTGTATGAATCCTATATTCTTTACTTAAAGGAGACTAGAGTGGTAAATGTGTGTTATACAAGGCAGAATACCATTAAAATGGAGAAAGAAACACGTTCGGCAGTTTTGGAAATCCTTACACGTGACTGAAATGTAGTACTACACTCTATAACACAGTTGAGAGACAATGTTCCCGAGCTGCCTCAGTTAATAACAGTGTGTAGGAAGTTGTTTGATAAAGTGGTCAAAGCTTATACTTGGACCAGAAGGCAGAATATAGGAAACTACATGAAAACATGAATAATTCAGTGAAAATGACTGTAAACAGATTGGAACTTGTTTTAGAACAGCTGAAAGAGATTCTCCAAGTCAGTTCTTAGTGTAGAAAAGGTAGCTAAGATAAGGGAAATCCATAATTCCAGTTAAGATCACATGAAACACTGTATGAATCCTATATTCATTACTTAAAGGAGACTAGAGTGGTAAATGTGTGTTATACAAGGCAGAATACCATTGAAATAGAGAAAGAAACACGTTCGGCAGCTTTGGAAAGCCTTACACTTCACTGAAATGTAGTACTACACTCTATAACACAGTTGAGAGACAATGTTCCCGAGCTGCCTCAGTTCATAACAGTGTGTAGGAAGTTGTTTGATAAAGTGGGCAAAGCTTATACTTGCACCAGAAGGCAGAATATAGGAAACTACATGAAAACATGATTAATTCAGTGAAAATGACTGTAAACAGATGAGAACTTGTTTAGAACAGCTGAAAGAGATTCTCCAAGTCAGTTCTTAGTGTAGAAAAGGTAGCTAAGATCCGGAAATCCTTAATTGGAGTTAAGATTATATGAAACACTGTATGAATCCTATATTCTTTACTTAAAGGAGACTAGAGTGGTAAATGTGTGTTATACAAGGCAGAATACCATTAAAATGGAGAAAGAAACACGTTCGGCAGTTTTGGAAATCCTTACACGTGACTGAAATGTAGTACTACACTCTATAACACAGTTGAGAGACAATGTTCCCGAGCTGCCTCAGTTAATAACAGTGTGTAGGAAGTTGTTTGATAAAGTGGTCAAAGCTTATACTTGGACCAGAAGGCAGAATATAGGAAACTACATGAAAACATGAATAATTCAGTGAAAATGACTGTCAACAGATGAGAACTTGTTTTAGAACAGCTGAAAGAGATTCTCCAAGTCAGTTCTTAGTGTAGAAAAGGTAGCTAAGATCCGAGAAATCTTAATTCCAGTTAAAATCACATGAAACACTGTATGATTCCTATATTCTTTACTTAAAGGAGACTAGAGTGGTAAATGTGTGTTATACAAGGCAGAATACCATTGAAGTAGAGAAAGAAACACGTTCGGCAGCTTTGGAAAGCCTTACACTTCACTGAAATGTAGTACTACACTCTATAACACAGTTGAGAGTCAATGTTCCCTACTTGCCTCAGTTCATAACAGTGTGTAGGAAGTTGTTTGATAAAGTGGGCAAAGCTTATACTTGGGCCAGAAGGCAGAATATAGGAAACTTCATGAAAACATGAATAATTCAGTGAAAATGACTGTAAACTGATGAGAACTTGTTTAGAACAGCTGAAAGAGATTCTCCAAGTCAGTTCTTAGTGTAGAAAAGGTAGCTAAGATAAGGGAAATCCATAATTCCAGTTAAGATTACATGAAACACTGTATGAATTCTATATTCTTTACTTAAAGGAGACTAGAGTGGTAAATGTGTGTTATACAAGGCAGAATACCATTAAAATAGAGAAAGAAACACGTTCGGCAGCTTTTGAAATCCTTACACTTCACTGAAATGTAGTACTACACTCTATAACACAGTTGAGAGTCAATGTTCCCTACTTGCCTCAGTTCATAACAGTGTGTAGGAAGTTGTTTGATAAAGTGGGCAAAGCTTATACTTGGGCCAGAAGGCAGAATATAGGAAACTACATGAAAACATGATTAATTCAGTGAAAATGACTGTAAACAGATGAGAACTTGTTTAGAACAGCTGAAAGAGATTCTCCAAGTCAGTTCTTAGTGTAGAAAAGGTAGCTAAGATCCCGAAATCCTTAATTGGAGTTAAGATTATATGAAACACTGTATGAATCCTATATTCTTTACTTAAAGGAGACTAGAGTGGTAAATGTGTGTTATACAAGGCAGAATACCATTAAAATGGAGAAAGAAACACGTTCGGCAGTTTTGGAAATCCTTACACGTGACTGAAATGTAGTACTACACTCTATAACACAGTTGAGAGACAATGTTCGCGAGCTGCCTCAGTTAATAACAGTGTGTAGGAAGTTGTTTGATAAAGTGGTCAAAGCTTATACTTGGACCAGAAGGCAGAATATAGGAAACTACATGAAAACATGAATAATTCAGTGAAAATGACTGTAAACAGATTGGAACTTGTTTTAGAACAGCTGAAAGAGATTCTCCAAGTCAGTTCTTAGTGTAGAAAAGGTAGCTAAGATAAGGGAAATCCATAATTCCAGTTAAGATCACATGAAACACTGTATGAATCCTATATTCATTACTTAAAGGAGACTAGAGTGGTAAATGTGTGTTATACAAGGCAGAATACCATTGAAATAGAGAAAGAAACACGTTCGGCAGCTTTGGAAAGCCTTACACTTCACTGAAATGTAGTACTACACTCTATAACACAGTTGAGAGACAATGTTCCCGAGCTGCCTCAGTTCATAACAGTGTGTAGGAAGTTGTTTGATAAAGTGGTCAAAGCTTATACTTGGACCAGAAGGCAGAATATAGGAAACTACATGAAAACATGAATAATTCAGTGAAAATGACTGTAAACAGATTGGAACTTGTTTTAGAACAGCTGAAAGAGATTCTCCAAGTCAGTTCTTAGTGTAGAAAAGGTAGCTAAGATAAGGGAAATCCATAATTCCAGTTAAGATCACATGAAACACTGTATGAATCCTATATTCATTACTTAAAGGAGACTAGAGTGGTAAATGTGTGTTATACAAGGCAGAATACCATTGAAATAGAGAAAGAAACACGTTCGGCAGCTTTGGAAAGCCTTACACTTCACTGAAATGTAGTACTACACTCTATAACACAGTTGAGAGACAATGTTCCCGAGCTGCCTCAGTTCATAACAGTGTGTAGGAAGTTGTTTGATAAAGTGGGCAAAGCTTATACTTGCACCAGAAGGCAGAATATAGGAAACTACATGAAAACATGATTAATTCAGTGAAAATGACTGTAAACAGATGAGAACTTGTTTAGAACAGCTGAAAGAGATTCTCCAAGTCAGTTGTTAGTGTAGAAAAGGTAGCTAAGATCCGGAAATCCTTAATTGGAGTTAAGATTATATGAAACACTGTATGAATCCTATATTCTTTACTTAAAGGAGACTAGAGTGGTAAATGTGTGTTATACAAGGCAGAATACCATTAAAATGGAGAAAGAAACACGTTCGGCAGTTTTGGAAATCCTTACACGTGACTGAAATGTAGTACTACACTCTATAACACAGTTGAGAGACAATGTTCCCGAGCTGCCTCAGTTAATAACAGTGTGTAGGAAGTTGTTTGATAAAGTGGTCAAAGCTTATACTTGGACCAGAAGGCAGAATATAGGAAACTACATGAAAACATGAATAATTCAGTGAAAATGACTGTAAACAGATGAGAACTTGTTTTAGAACAGCTGAAAGAGATTCTCCAAGTCAGTTCTTAGTGTAGAAAAGGTAGCTAAGATCCGAGAAATCTTAATTCCAGTTAAAATCACATGAAACACTGTATGAATCCTATATTCTTTACTTAAAGGAGACTAGAGTGGTAAATGTGTGTTATACAAGGCAGAATACCATTGAAGTAGAGAAAGAAACACGTTCGGCAGCTTTGGAAAGCCTTACACTTCACTGAAATGTAGTACTACACTCTATAACACAGTTGAGAGTCAATGTTCCCTACTTGCCTCAGTTCATAACAGTGTGTAGGAAGTTGTTTGATAAAGTGGGCAAAGCTTATACTTGGGCCAGAAGGCAGAATATAGGAAACTACATGAAAACATAAATAATTCAGTGAAAATGACTGTAAACAGATGAGAACATGTTTAGAACAGCTGAAAGAGAATCTCCAAGTCAGTTCTTAGTGTAGAAAAGGTAGCTAAGATAAGGGAAATCCATAATTCCAGTTAAGATCACATGAAACACTATGAATCCTATATTCTTTACTTAAAGGAGACTAGAGTGGTAAATGTGTGTTATACAAGGCAGAATACCATTGAAATAGAGAAAGAAACACGTTCGGGAGCTTTGGAAAGCCTTACACTTCACTGAAATGTAGTACTACACTCTATAACACAATTGAGAGACAATGTTCCCTACTTGCCTCAGTTCATAACAGTGTGTAGGAAGTTGTTTGATAAAGTGGGCAAAGCTTATACTTGCACCAGAAGGCAGAATATAGGAAACTACATGAAAACATGATTAATTCAGTGAAAATGACTGTAAACAGATGAGAACTTGTTTAGAACAGCTGAAAGAGATTCTCCAAGTCAGTTCTTAGTGTAGAAAAGGTAGCTAAGATCCCGAAATCCTTAATTGGAGTTAAGATTATATGAAACACTGTATGAATCCTATATTCTTTACTTAAAGGAGACTAGAGTGGTAAATGTGTGTTATACAAGGCAGAATACCATTAAAATGGAGAAAGAAACACGTTCGGCAGTTTTGGAAATCCTTACACGTGACTGAAATGTAGTACTACACTCTATAACACAGTTGAGAGACAATGTTCCCGAGCTGCCTCAGTTAATAACAGTGTGTAGGAAGTTGTTTGATAAAGTGGTCAAAGCTTATACTTGGACCAGAAGGCAGAATATAGGAAATTACATGAAAACATGAATAATTCAGTGAAAATGACTGTAAACAGATTGGAACTTGTTTTAGAACAGCTGAAAGAGATTCTCCAAGTCAGTTCTTAGTGTAGAAAAGGTAGCTAAGATAAGGGAAATCCATAATTCCAGTTAAGATCACATGAAACACTGTATGAATCCTATATTCTTTACTTAAAGGAGACTAGAGTGGTAAATGTGTGTTATACAAGGCAGAATACCATTAAAATGGAGAAAGAAACATGTTCGGCAGTTTTGGAAATCCTTACACGTGACTGAAATGTAGTACTACACTCTATAACACAGTTGAGAGACAATGTTCCCGAGCTGCCTCAGTTAATAACAGTGTGTAGGAAGTTGTTTGATAAAGTGGTCAAAGCTTATACTTGGACCAGAAGGCAGAATATAGGAAACTACATGAAAACATGAATAATTCAGTGAAAATGACTGTAAACAGATTGGAACTTGTTTTAGAACAGCTGAAAGAGATTCTCCAAGTCAGTTCTTAGTGTAGAAAAGGTAGCTAAGATAAGGGAAATCCATAATTCCAGTTAAGATCACATGAAACACTGTATGAATCCTATATTCATTACTTAAAGGAGACTAGAGTGGTAAATGTGTGTTATACAAGGCAGAATACCATTGAAATAGAGAAAGAAACACGTTCGGCAGCTTTGGAAAGCCTTACACTTCACTGAAATGTAGTACTACACTCTATAACACAGTTGAGAGACAATGTTCCCGAGCTGCCTCAGTTCATAACAGTGTGTAGGAAGTTGTTTGATAAAGTGGGCAAAGCTTATACTTGCACCAGAAGGCAGAATATAGGAAACTACATGAAAACATGATTAATTCAGTGAAAATGACTGTAAACAGATGAGAACTTGTTTAGAACAGCTGAAAGAGATTCTCCAAGTCAGTTGTTAGTGTAGAAAAGGTAGCTAAGATCCGGAAATCCTTAATTGGAGTTAAGATTATATGAAACACTGTATGAATCCTATATTCTTTACTTAAAGGAGACTAGAGTGGTAAATGTGTGTTATACAAGGCAGAATACCATTAAAATGGAGAAAGAAACACGTTCGGCAGTTTTGGAAATCCTTACACGTGACTGAAATGTAGTACTACACTCTATAACACAGTTGAGAGACAATGTTCCCGAGCTGCCTCAGTTAATAACAGTGTGTAGGATGTTGTTTGATAAAGTGGTCAAAGCTTATACTTGGACCAGAAGGCAGAATATAGGAAACTACATGAAAACATGAATAATTCAGTGAAAATGACTGTAAACAGATGAGAACTTGTTTTAGAACAGCTGAAAGAGATTCTCCAAGTCAGATCTTAGTGTAGAAAAGGTAGCTAAGATCCGAGAAATCTTAATTCCAGTTAAAATCACATGAAACACTGTATGAATCCTATATTCTTTACTTAAAGGAGACTAGAGTGGTAAATGTGTGTTATACAAGGCAGAATACCATTGAAGTAGAGAAAGAAACACGTTCGGCAGCTTTGGAAAGCCTTACACTTCACTGAAATGTAGTACTACACTCTATAACACAGTTGAGAGTCAATGTTCCCTACTTGCCTCAGTTCATAACAGTGTGTAGGAAGTTGTTTGATAAAGTGGGCAAAGCTTATACTTTGGCCAGAAGGCAGAATATAGGAAACTACATGAAAACATAAATAATTCAGTGAAAATGACTGTAAACAGATGAGAACTTGTTTAGAACAGCTGAAAGAGAATCTCCAAGTCAGTTCTTAGTGTAGAAAAGGTAGCTAAGATAAGGGAAATCCATAATTCCAGTTAAGATCACATGAAACACTATGAATCCTATATTCTTTACTTAAAGGAGACTAGAGTGGTAAATGTGTGTTATACAAGGCAGAATACCATTGAAATAGAGAAGGAAACACGTTCGGGAGCTTTGGAAAGCCTTATACTTCACTGAAATGTAGTACTACACTCTATAACACAATTGAGAGACAATGTTTCCTACTTGCCTCAGTTCATAACAGTGTGTAGGAAGTTGTTTGATAAAGTGGGCAAAGCTTATACTTGCACCAGAAGGCAGAATATAGGAAACTACATGAAAACATGATTAATTCAGTGAAAATGACTGTAAACAGATGAGAACTTGTTTAGAACAGCTGAAAGAGATTCTCCAAGTCAGTTCTTAGTGTAGAAAAGGTAGCTAAGATCCCGAAATCCTTAATTGGAGTTAAGATTATATGAAACACTGTATGAATCCTATATTCTTTACTTAAAGGAGACTAGAGTGGTAAATGTGTGTTATACAAGGCAGAATACCATTAAAATGGAGAAAGAAACACGTTCGGCAGTTTTGGAAATCCTTACACGTGACTGAAATGTAGTACTACACTCTATAACACAGTTGAGAGACAATGTTCCCGAGCTGCCTCAGTTAATAACAGTGTGTAGGAAGATGTTTGATAAAGTGGTCAAAGCTTATACTTGGACCAGAAGGCAGAATATAGGAAACTACATGAAAACATGAATAATTCAGTGAAAATGACTGTAAACAGATTGGAACTTGTTTTAGAACAGCTGAAAGAGATTCTCCAAGTCAGTTCTTAGTGTAGAAAAGGTAGCTAAGATAAGGGAAATCCATAATTCCAGTTAAGATCACATGAAACACTGTATGAATCCTATATTCATTACTTAAAGGAGACTAGAGTGGTAAATGTGTGTTATACAAGGCAGAATACCATTGAAATAGAGAAAGAAACACGTTCGGCAGCTTTGGAAAGCCTTACACTTCACTGAAATGTAGTACTACACTCTATAACACAGTTGAGAGACAATGTTCCCGAGCTGCCTCAGTTCATAACAGTGTGTAGGAAGTTGTTTGATAAAGTGGGCAAAGCTTATACTTGCACCAGAAGGCAGAATATAGGAAACTACATGAAAACATGATTAATTCAGTGAAAATGACTGTAAACAGATGAGAACTTGTTTAGAACAGCTGAAAGAGATTCTCCAAGTCAGTTCTTAGTGTAGAAAAGGTAGCTAAGATCCCGAAATCCTTAATTGGAGTTAAGATTATATGAAACACTGTATGAATCCTATATTCTTTACTTAAAGGAGACTAGAGTGGTAAATGTGTGTTATACAAGGCAGAATACCATTAAAATGGAGAAAGAAACACGTTCGGCAGTTTTGGAAATCCTTACACGTGACTGAAATGTAGTACTACACTCTATAACACAGTTGAGAGACAATGTTCCCGAGCTGCCTCAGTTAATAACAGTGTGTAGGAAGTTGTTTGATAAAGTGGTCAAAGCTTATACTTGGACCAGAAGGCAGAATATAGGAAACTACATGAAAACATGAATAATTCAGTGAAAATGACTGTAAACAGATGAGAACTTGTTTTAGAACAGCTGAAAGAGATTCTCCAAGTCAGTTCTTAGTGTAGAAAAGGTAGCTAAGATCCGAGAAATCTTAATTCCAGTTAAAATCACATGAAACACTGTATGAATCCTATATTCTTTACTTAAAGGAGACTAGAGTGGTAAATGTGTGTTATACAAGGCAGAATACCATTGAAGTAGAGAAAGAAACACGTTCGGCAGCTTTGGAAAGCCTTACACTTCACTGAAATGTAGTACTACACTCTATAACACAGTTGAGAGTCAATGTTCCCTACTTGCCTCAGTTCATAACAGTGTGTAGGAAGTTGTTTGATAAAGTGGGCAAAGCTTATACTTTGGCCAGAAGGCAGAATATAGGAAACTACATGAAAACATAAATAATTCAGTGAAAATGACTGTAAACAGATGAGAACTTGTTTAGAACAGCTGAAAGAGAATCTCCAAGTCAGTTCTTAGTGTAGAAAAGGTAGCTAAGATAAGGGAAATCCATAATTCCAGTTAAGATCACATGAAACACTATGAATCCTATATTCTTTACTTAAAGGAGACTAGAGTGGTAAATGTGTGTTATACAAGGCAGAATACCATTGAAATAGAGAAAGAAACACGTTCGGGAGCTTTGGAAAGCCTTACACTTCACTGAAATGTAGTACTACACTCTATAACACAATTGAGAGACAATGTTTCCTACTTGCCTCAGTTCATAACAGTGTGTAGGAAGTTGTTTGATAAAGTGGGCAAAGCTTATACTTGCACCAGAAGGCAGAATATAGGAAACTACATGAAAACATGATTAATTCAGTGAAAATGACTGTAAACAGATGAGAACTTGTTTAGAACAGCTGAAAGAGATTCTCCAAGTCAGTTCTTAGTGTAGAAAAGGTAGCTAAGATCCCGAAATCCTTAATTGGAGTTAAGATTATATGAAACACTGTATGAATCCTATATTCTTTACTTAAAGGAGACTAGAGTGGTAAATGTGTGTTATACAAGGCAGAATACCATTAAAATGGAGAAAGAAACACGTTCGGCAGTTTTGGAAATCCTTACACGTGACTGAAATGTAGTACTACACTCTATAACACAGTTGAGAGACAATGTTCCCGAGCTGCCTCAGTTAATAACAGTGTGTAGGAAGATGTTTGATAAAGTGGTCAAAGCTTATACTTGGACCAGAAGGCAGAATATAGGAAACTACATGAAAACATGAATAATTCAGTGAAAATGACTGTAAACAGATTGGAACTTGTTTTAGAACAGCTGAAAGAGATTCTCCAAGTCAGTTCTTAGTGTAGAAAAGGTAGCTAAGATAAGGGAAATCCATAATTCCAGTTAAGATCACATGAAACACGGTATGAATCCTATATTCATTACTTAAAGGAGACTAGAGTGGTAAATGTGTGTTATGCAAGGCAGAATACCATTGAAATAGAGAAAGAAACACGTTCGGCAGCTTTGGAAAGCCTTACACTTCACTGAAATGTAGTACTACACTCTATAACACAGTTGAGAGACAATGTTCCCGAGCTGCCTCAGTTCATAACAGTGTGTAGGAAGTTGTTTGATAAAGTGGGCAAAGCTTATACTTGCACCAGAAGGCAGAATATAGGAAACTACATGAAAACATGATTAATTCAGTGAAAATGACTGTAAACAGATGAGAACTTGTTTAGAACAGCTGAAAGAGATTCTCCAAGTCAGTTCTTAGTGTAGAAAAGGTAGCTAAGATCCCGAAATCCTTAATTGGAGTTAAGATTATATGAAACACTGTATGAATCCTATATTCTTTACTTAAAGGAGACTAGAGTGGTAAATGTGTGTTATACAAGGCAGAATACCATTAAAATGGAGAAAGAAACACGTTCGGCAGTTTTGGAAATCCTTACACGTGACTTAAATGTAGTACTACACTCTATAACACAGTTGAGAGACAATGTTCCCTACTTGCCTCAGTTCATAACAGTGTGTAGGAAGTTGTTTGATAAAGTGGGCAAAGCTTATACTTGGGCCAGAAGGCAGAATATAGGAAACTACATGAAAACATGAATAATTCAGTGAAAATGACTGTAAACAGATTGGAACTTGTTTTAGAACAGCTGAAAGAGATTCTCCAAGTCAGTTCTTAGTGTAGAAAAGGTAGCTAAGATAAGGGAAATCCATAATTCCAGTTAAGATCACATGAAACACGGTATGAATCCTATATTCATTACTTAAAGGAGACTAGAGTGGTAAATGTGTGTTATGCAAGGCAGAATACCATTGAAATAGAGAAAGAAACACGTTCGGCAGCTTTGGAAAGCCTTACACTTCACTGAAATGTAGTACTACACTCTATAACACAGTTGAGAGACAATGTTCCCGAGCTGCCTCAGTTCATAACAGTGTGTAGGAAGTTGTTTGATAAAGTGGGCAAAGCTTATACTTGCACCAGAAGGCAGAATATAGGAAACTACATGAAAACATGATTAATTCAGTGAAAATGACTGTAAACAGATGAGAACTTGTTTAGAACAGCTGAAAGAGATTCTCCAAGTCAGTTCTTAGTGTAGAAAAGGTAGCTAAGATCCCGAAATCCTTAATTGGAGTTAAGATTATATGAAACACTGTATGAATCCTATATTCTTTACTTAAAGGAGACTAGAGTGGTAAATGTGTGTTATACAAGGCAGAATACCATTAAAATGGAGAAAGAAACACGTTCGGCAGTTTTGGAAATCCTTACACGTGACTGAAATGTAGTACTACACTCTATAACACAGTTGAGAGACAATGTTCCCGAGCTGCCTCAGTTAATAACAGTGTGTAGGAAGATGTTTGATAAAGTGGTCAAAGCTTATACTTGGACCAGAAGGCAGAATATAGGAAACTACATGAAAACATGAATAATTCAGTGAAAATGACTGTAAACAGATTGGAACTTGTTTTAGAACAGCTGAAAGAGATTCTCCAAGTCAGTTCTTAGTGTAGAAAAGGTAGCTAAGATAAGGGAAATCCATAATTCCAGTTAAGATCACATGAAACACTGTATGAATCCTATATTCATTACTTAAAGGAGACTAGAGTGGTAAATGTGTGTTATACAAGGCAGAATACCATTGAAATAGAGAAAGAAACACGTTCGGCAGCTTTGGAAAGCCTTACACTTCACTGAAATGTAGTACTACACTCTATAACACAGTTGAGAGACAATGTTCCCGAGCTGCCTCAGTTCATAACAGTGTGTAGGAAGTTGTTTGATAAAGTGGGCAAAGCTTATACTTGCACCAGAAGGCAGAATATAGGAAACTACATGAAAACATGATTAATTCAGTGAAAATGACTGTAAACAGATGAGAACTTGTTTAGAACAGCTGAAAGAGATTCTCCAAGTCAGTTCTTAGTGTAGAAAAGGTAGCTAAGATCCCGAAATCCTTAATTGGAGTTAAGATTATATGAAACACTGTATGAATCCTATATTCTTTACTTAAAGGAGACTAGAGTGGTAAATGTGTGTTATACAAGGCAGAATACCATTAAAATGGAGAAAGAAACACGTTCGGCAGTTTTGGAAATCCTTACACGTGACTGAAATGTAGTACTACACTCTATAACACAGTTGAGAGACAATGTTCCCGAGCTGCCTCAGTTAATAACAGTGTGTAGGAAGTTGTTTGATAAAGTGGTCAAAGCTTATACTTGGACCAGAAGGCAGAATATAGGAAACTACATGAAAACATGAATAATTCAGTGAAAATGACTGTAAACAGATGAGAACTTGTTTTAGAACAGCTGAAAGAGATTCTCCAAGTCAGTTCTTAGTGTAGAAAAGGTAGCTAAGATCCGAGAAATCTTAATTCCAGTTAAAATCACATGAAACACTGTATGAATCCTATATTCTTTACTTAAAGGAGACTAGAGTGGTAAATGTGTGTTATACAAGGCAGAATACCATTGAAGTAGAGAAAGAAACACGTTCGGCAGCTTTGGAAAGCCTTACACTTCACTGAAATGTAGTACTACACTCTATAACACAGTTGAGAGTCAATGTTCCCTACTTGCCTCAGTTCATAACAGTGTGTAGGAAGTTGTTTGATAAAGTGGGCAAAGCTTATACTTTGGCCAGAAGGCAGAATATAGGAAACTACATGAAAACATAAATAATTCAGTGAAAATGACTGTAAACAGATGAGAACTTGTTTAGAACAGCTGAAAGAGAATCTCCAAGTCAGTTCTTAGTGTAGAAAAGGTAGCTAAGATAAGGGAAATCCATAATTCCAGTTAAGATCACATGAAACACTATGAATCCTATATTCTTTACTTAAAGGAGACTAGAGTGGTAAATGTGTGTTATACAAGGCAGAATACCATTGAAATAGAGAAAGAAACACGTTCGGGAGCTTTGGAAAGCCTTACACTTCACTGAAATGTAGTACTACACTCTATAACACAATTGAGAGACAATGTTTCCTACTTGCCTCAGTTCATAACAGTGTGTAGGAAGTTGTTTGATAAAGTGGGCAAAGCTTATACTTGCACCAGAAGGCAGAATATAGGAAACTACATGAAAACATGATTAATTCAGTGAAAATGACTGTAAACAGATGAGAACTTGTTTAGAACAGCTGAAAGAGATTCTCCAAGTCAGTTCTTAGTGTAGAAAAGGTAGCTAAGATCCCGAAATCCTTAATTGGAGTTAAGATTATATGAAACACTGTATGAATCCTATATTCTTTACTTAAAGGAGACTAGAGTGGTAAATGTGTGTTATACAAGGCAGAATACCATTAAAATGGAGAAAGAAACACGTTCGGCAGTTTTGGAAATCCTTACACGTGACTGAAATGTAGTACTACACTCTATAACACAGTTGAGAGACAATGTTCCCGAGCTGCCTCAGTTAATAACAGTGTGTAGGAAGATGTTTGATAAAGTGGTCAAAGCTTATACTTGGACCAGAAGGCAGAATATAGGAAACTACATGAAAACATGAATAATTCAGTGAAAATGACTGTAAACAGATTGGAACTTGTTTTAGAACAGCTGAAAGAGATTCTCCAAGTCAGTTCTTAGTGTAGAAAAGGTAGCTAAGATAAGGGAAATCCATAATTCCAGTTAAGATCACATGAAACACGGTATGAATCCTATATTCATTACTTAAAGGAGACTAGAGTGGTAAATGTGTGTTATGCAAGGCAGAATACCATTGAAATAGAGAAAGAAACACGTTCGGCAGCTTTGGAAAGCCTTACACTTCACTGAAATGTAGTACTACACTCTATAACACAGTTGAGAGACAATGTTCCCGAGCTGCCTCAGTTCATAACAGTGTGTAGGAAGTTGTTTGATAAAGTGGGCAAAGCTTATACTTGCACCAGAAGGCAGAATATAGGAAACTACATGAAAACATGATTAATTCAGTGAAAATGACTGTAAACAGATGAGAACTTGTTTAGAACAGCTGAAAGAGATTCTCCAAGTCAGTTCTTAGTGTAGAAAAGGTAGCTAAGATCCCGAAATCCTTAATTGGAGTTAAGATTATATGAAACACTGTATGAATCCTATATTCTTTACTTAAAGGAGACTAGAGTGGTAAATGTGTGTTATACAAGGCAGAATACCATTAAAATGGAGAAAGAAACACGTTCGGCAGTTTTGGAAATCCTTACACGTGACTTAAATGTAGTACTACACTCTATAACACAGTTGAGAGACAATGTTCCCTACTTGCCTCAGTTCATAACAGTGTGTAGGAAGTTGTTTGATAAAGTGGGCAAAGCTTATACTTGGGCCAGAAGGCAGAATATAGGAAACTACATGAAAACATGAATAATTCAGTGAAAATGACTGTAAACAGATTGGAACTTGTTTTAGAACAGCTGAAAGAGATTCTCCAAGTCAGTTCTTAGTGTAGAAAAGGTAGCTAAGATAAGGGAAATCCATAATTCCAGTTAAGATCACATGAAACACGGTATGAATCCTATATTCATTACTTAAAGGAGACTAGAGTGGTAAATGTGTGTTATGCAAGGCAGAATACCATTGAAATAGAGAAAGAAACACGTTCGGCAGCTTTGGAAAGCCTTACACTTCACTGAAATGTAGTACTACACTCTATAACACAGTTGAGAGACAATGTTCCCGAGCTGCCTCAGTTCATAACAGTGTGTAGGAAGTTGTTTGATAAAGTGGGCAAAGCTTATACTTGCACCAGAAGGCAGAATATAGGAAACTACATGAAAACATGATTAATTCAGTGAAAATGACTGTAAACAGATGAGAACTTGTTTAGAACAGCTGAAAGAGATTCTCCAAGTCAGTTCTTAGTGTAGAAAAGGTAGCTAAGATCCCGAAATCCTTAATTGGAGTTAAGATTATATGAAACACTGTATGAATCCTATATTCTTTACTTAAAGGAGACTAGAGTGGTAAATGTGTGTTATACAAGGCAGAATACCATTAAAATGGAGAAAGAAACACGTTCGGCAGTTTTGGAAATCCTTACACGTGACTTAAATGTAGTACTACACTCTATAACACAGTTGAGAGACAATGTTCCCTACTTGCCTCAGTTCATAACAGTGTGTAGGAAGTTGTTTGATAAAGTGGGCAAAGCTTATACTTGGGCCAGAAGGCAGAATATAGGAAACTACATGAAAACATGAATAATTCAGTGAAAATGACTGTAAACAGATGAGAACTTGTTTAGAACAGCTGAAAGAGAATCTCCAAGTCAGTTCTTAGTGTAGAAAAGGTAGCTAAGATCCGGAAATCCTTAATTGGAGTTAAGATTATATGAAACACTGTATGAATCCTATATTCTTTACTTAAAGGAGACTAGAGTGGTAAATGTGTGTAATACAAGGCAGAATAACATTAAAATGGAGAAAGAAACACGTTCGGCAGATTTGGAAATCCTTACAGGTGACTGAAATGTAGTACTACACTCTATAACACAGTTGAGAGACAATGTTCCCGAGCTGCCTCAGTTCATAACAGTGTGTAGGAAGTTGTTTGATAAAGTGGTCAAAGCTTATACTTGGACCAGAAGGCAGAATATAGGAAACTACATGAAAACATGAATAATTCAGTGAAAATGACTGTAAACAGATTGGAACTTGTTTTAGAACAGCTGAAAGAGATTCTCCAAGTCAGTTCTTAGTGTAGAAAAGGTAGCTAAGATCCGGGAAATCTTAATTCCAGTTAAGATCACATGAAACACTGTATGAATCCTATATTCTTTACTTAAAGGAGACTAGAGTGGTAAATGTGTGTTATACAAGGCAGAATACCATTGAAATAGAGAAAGAAACACGTTCAGCAGCTTTGGAAAGCGTTACACTTCACTGAAATGTAGTACTACGCTCTATAACACAGTTGAGAGACAATGTTCCCTACTTGCCTCAGTTCATAACAGTGTGTAGGAAGTTGTTTGATAAAGTGGGCAAAGCTTATACTTGGGCCAGAAGGCAGAATATAGGAAACTACATGAAAACATGAATAATTCAGTGAAAATGACTGTAAACAGATGAGAACTTGTTTAGAACAGCTGAAAGAGAATCTCCAAGTCAGTTCTTAGTGTAGAAAAGGTAGCTAAGATCCGGAAATCCTTAATTGGAGTTAAGATTATATGAAACACTGTATGAATCCTATATTCTTTACTTAAAGGAGACTAGAGTGGTAAATGTGTGTAATACAAGGCAGAATAACATTAAAATGGAGAAAGAAACACGTTCGGCAGATTTGGAAATCCTTACAGGTGACTGAAATGTAGTACTACACTCTATAACACAGTTGAGAGACAATGTTCCCGAGCTGCCTCAGTTCATAACAGTGTGTAGGAAGTTGTTTGATAAAGTGGTCAAAGCTTATACTTGGACCAGAAGGCAGAATATAGGAAACTACATGAAAACATGAATAATTCAGTGAAAATGACTGTAAACAGATTGGAACTTGTTTTAGAACAGCTGAAAGAGATTCTCCAAGTCAGTTCTTAGTGTAGAAAAGGTAGCTAAGATCCGGGAAATCTTAATTCCAGTTAAGATCACATGAAACACTGTATGAATCCTATATTCTTTACTTAAAGGAGACTAGAGTGGTAAATGTGTGTTATACAAGGCAGAATACCATTGAAATAGAGAAAGAAACACGTTCAGCAGCTTTGGAAAGCGTTACACTTCACTGAAATGTAGTACTACGCTCTATAACACAGTTGAGAGACAATGTTCCCTACTTGCCTCAGTTCATAACAGTGTGTAGGAAGTTGTTTGATAAAGTGGGCAAAGCTTATACTTGGGCCAGAAGGCAGAATATAGGAAACTACATGAAAACATGAATAATTCAGTGAAAATGACTGTAAACAGATGAGAACTTGTTTAGAACAGCTGAAAGAGAATCTCCAAGTCAGTTCTTAGTGTAGAAAAGGTAGCTAAGATAAGGGAAATCCATAATTCCAGTTAAGATCACATGAAACACTGTATGAATCCTATATTCATTACTTAAAGGAGACTAGAGTGGTAAATGTGTGTTATACAAGGCAGAATACCATTGAAATAGAGAAAGAAACACGTTCCGCAGCTTTGGAAAGCCTTACACTTCACTGAAATGTACTACTACACTCTATAACACAGTTGAGAGTCAATGTTCCCTACTTGCCTCAGTTCATAACAGTGTGTAGGAAGTGGTTTGATAAAGTGGGCAAAGCTTATACTTGGGCCAGAAGGCAGAATATAGGAAACTACATGAAAACATGAATAATTCAGTGAAAATGACTGTAAACAGATGAGAACTTGTTTAGAACAGCTGAAAGAGAATCTCCAAGTCAGTTCTTAGTGTAGAAAAGGTAGCTAAGATCCGGAAATCCTTAATTGGAGTTAAGATTATATGAAACACTGTATGAATCCTATATTCTTTACTTAAAGGAGACTAGAGTGGTAAATGTGTGTTATACAAGGCAGAATAACATTAAAATGGAGAAAGAAACACGTTCGGCAGATTTGGAAATCCTTACAGGTGACTGAAATGTAGTACTACACTCTATAACACAGTTGAGAGACAATGTTCCCGAGCTGCCTCAGTTCATAACAGTGTGTAGGAAGTTGTTTGATAAAGTGGTCAAAGCTTATACTTGGACCAGAAGGCAGAATATAGGAAACTACATGAAAACATGAATAATTCAGTGAAAATGACTGTAAACAGATTGGAACTTGTTTTAGAACAGCTGAAAGAGATTCTCCAAGTCAGTTCTTAGTGTAGAAAAGGTAGCTAAGATCCGGGAAATCTTAATTCCAGTTAAGATCACATGAAACACTGTATGAATCCTATATTCTTTACTTAAAGGAGACTAGAGTGGTAAATGTGTGTTATACAAGGCAGAATACCATTGAAGTAGAGAAAGAAACACGTTCGGCAGCTTTGGAAAGCGTTACACTTCACTGAAATGTAGTACTACACTCTATAACACAGTTGAGAGACAATGTTCCCTACTTGCCTCAGTTCATAACAGTGTGTAGGAAGTTGTTTGATAAAGTGGGCAAAGCTTATACTTGGGCCAGAAGGCAGAATATAGGAAACTACATGAAAACATGAATAATTCAGTGAAAATGACTGTAAACAGATGAGAACTTGTTTAGAACAGCTGAAAGAGAATCTCCAAGTCAGTTCTTAGTGTAGAAAAGGTAGCTAAGATAAGGGAAATCCATAATTCCAGTTAAGATCACATGAAACACTGTATGAATCCTATATTCATTACTTAAAGGAGACTAGAGTGGTAAATGTGTGTTATACAAGGCAGAATACCATTGAAATAGAGAAAGAAACACGTTCGGCAGCTTTGGAAAGCCTTACTCTTCACTGAAATGTAGTACTACACTCTATAACACAGTTGAGAGACAATGTTCCCTACTTGCCTCAGTTCATAACAGTGTGTAGGAAGTTGTTTGATAAAGTGGGCAAAGCTTATACTTGGGCCAGAAGGCAGAATATAGGAAACTACATGAAAACATGAATAATTCAGTGAAAATGACTGTAAACAGATGAGAACTTCTTTAGAACAGCTGAAAGAGAATCTCCAAGTCAGTTCTTAGTGTAGAAAAGGTAGCTAAGATAAGGGAAATCCATAATTCCAGTTAAGATCACATGAAACACTGTTTGAATCCTATATTCATTACTTAAAGGAGACTACTGTGGTAAATGTGTGTTATACAAGGCAGAATACCATTGAAATAGAGAAAGAAACACGTTTGGCAGCTTTGGAAAGGCTTACACTTCACTGAAATGTAGTACTAAACTCCATAACACAGTTGAGAGACAATGTTCCCGAGCTGCCTCAGTTCATAACAGTGTGTAGGAAGTGGTTTGATAAAGTGGGCAAAGCTTATACTTGGGCCAGAAGGCAGAATATAGGAAACTTCATGACAACATGAATAATTCAGTGAAAATGACTGTAAACAGATGAGAACTTGTTTAGAACAGCTGAAAGAGAATCTCCAAGTCAGTTCATAGTGTAGAAAAGGTAGCTAAGATAAGGGAAATCCATAATTCCAGTTAAGATCACATGAAACCCTGTATGAATCCTATATTTATTACTTAAAGGAGACTAGAGTGGTAAATGTGTGTTATACAAGGCAGAATACCATTAAAATAGAGAAAGAAACACGTTCGGCAGCTTTGGAAAGCCTTACACTTCACTGAAATGTAGTACTACACTCTATAACACAGTTGAGAGACAATGTTCCCGAGCTGCCTCAGTTCATAACAGTGTGTAGGAAGTTGTTTGATAAAGTGGGCAAAGCTTATACTTGCACCAGAAGGCAGAATATAGGAAACTACATGAAAACATGATTAATTCAGTGAAAATGACTGTAAACAGATGAGAACTTGTTTAGAACAGCTGAAAGAGATTCTCCAAGTCAGTTCTTAGTGTAGAAAAGGTAGTTAAGATCCGGAAATCCTTAATTGGAGTTAAGATTATATGAAACACTGTATGAATCCTATATTATTTACTTAAAGGAGACTAGAGTGGTAAATGTGTGTTATACAAGGCAGAATACCATTAAAATGGAGAAAGAAACACTTTCGGCAGTTTTGGAAATCCTTACACGTGACTGAAATGTAGTACTACACTCTATAACACAGTTGAGAGACAATGTTCCCGAGCTGCCTCAGTTAATAACAGTGTGTAGGAAGTTGTTTGATAAAGTGGTCAAAGCTTATACTTGGGCCAGAAGGCAGAATATAGGAAACTTCATGACAACATGAATAATTCAGTGAAAATGACTGTAAACAGATGAGAACTTGTTTAGAACAGCTGAAAGAGATTCTCCAAGTCAGTTCTTAGTGTAGAAAAGGTAGCTAAGATCCGGGAAATCTTAATTCCAGTTAAGATCACATGAAACACTGTATGAATCCTATATTCTTTACTTAAAGGAGACTAGAGTGGTAAATGTGTGTTATACAAGGCAGAATACCATTGAAGTAGAGAAAGAAACACGTTCGGCAGCTTTGGAAAGCGTTACACTTCACTGAAATGTAGTACTACACTCTATTACACAGTTGAGAGACAATGTTCCCTACTTGCCTCAGTTCATAACAGTGTGTAGCAAGTTGTTTGATAAAGTGGGCAAAGATTATACTTGGGCCAGAAGGTAGAATATAGGAAACTACATGAAAACATGAATAATTCAGTGAAAATGACTGTAAACAGATGAGAACTTGTTTAGAACAGCTGAAAGAGAATCTCGAAGTCAGTTCTTAGTGTAGAAAAGGTAGCTAAGATAAGGGAAATCCATAATTCCAGTTAAGATCACATGAAACACTGTATGAATCCTATATTCATTACTTAAAGGAGACTAGAGTGGTAAATGTGTGTTATACAAGGCAGAATACCATTGAAATAGAGAAAGAAACACGTTCGGCAGCTTTGGAAAGCCTTACTCTTCACTGAAATGTAGTACTACACTCTATAACACAGTTGAGAGTCAATGTTCCCTACTTGCCTCAGTTCATAACAGTGTGTAGGAAGTTGTTTGATAAAGTGGGCAAAACTTATACTTGGGCCAGAAGGCAGAATATAGGAAACTACATGAAAACATGAATAATTCAGTGAAAATGACTGTAAACAGATGAGAACTTGTTTAGAACAGCTGAAAGAGAATCTCCAAGTCAGTTCTTAGTGTAGAAAAGGTAGCTAAGATAAGGGAAATCCATAATTCCAGTTAAGATCACATGAAACACTGTTTGAATCCTATATTCATTACTTAAAGGAGACTACTGTGGTAAATGTGTGTTTTACAAGACAGAATACCATTGAAATGAGAAAGAAACACGTTTGGCAGCTTTGGAAAGGCTTACACTTCACTGAAATGTAGTACTACACTCCATAACACAGTTGAGAGACAATGTTCCCGAGCTGCCTCAGTTCATAACAGTGTGTAGGAAGTGGTTTGATAAAGTGGGCAAAGCTTATACTTGGGCCAGAAGGCAGAATATAGGAAACTTCATGACAACATGAATAATTCAGTGAAAATGACTGTAAACAGATGAGAACTTGTTTAGAACAGCTGAAAGAGTATCTCCAAGTCAGTTCATAGTGTAGAAAAGGTAGCTAAGATAAGGGAAATCCATAATTCCAGTTAAGATCACATGAAACACTGTATGAATCCTATATTTATTACTTAAAGGAGACTAGAGTGGTAAATGTGTGTTATACAAGGCAGAATACCATTAAAATAGAGAAAGAAACACGTTCGGCAGCTTTGGAAAGCCTTACACTTCACAGAAATGTAGTACTACACTCTATAACACAGTTGAGAGACAATGTTCCCGAGCTGCCTCAGTTCATAACAGTGTGTAGGAAGTTGTTTCATAAAGTGGGCAAAGCTTATACTTGCACCAGAAGGCAGAATATAGGAAACTACATGAAAACATGATTAATTCAGTAAAAATGACTGTAAACAGATGAGAACTTGTTTAGAACAGCTGAAAGAGATTCTCCAAGTCAGTTCTTAGTGTAGAAAAGGTAGTTAAGATCCGGAAATCCTTAATTGGAGTTAAGATTATATGAAACACTGTATGAATCCTATATTATTTACTTAAAGGAGACTAGAGTGGTAAATGTGTGTTATACAAGGCAGAATACCATTAAAATGGAGAAAGAAACACGTTCGGCAGTTTTGGAAATCCTTACACGTGACTGAAATGTAGTACTACACTCTATAACACAGTTGAGAGACAATGTTCCGGAGCTGCCTCAGTTAATAACAGTGTGTAGGAAGTTGTTTGATAAAGTGGTCAAAGCTTATACTTGGACCAGAAGGCAGAATATAGGAAACTACATGAAAACATGAATAATTCAGTGAAAATGACTGTAAACAGATGAGAACTTGTTTAGAACAGCTGAAAGAGAATCTCGAAGTCAGTTCTTAGTGTAGAAAAGGTAGCTAAGATAAGGGAAATCCATAATTCCAGTTAAGATCACATGAAACACTGTATGAATCCTATATTCATTACTTAAAGGAGACTAGAGTGGTAAATGTGTGTTATACAAGGCAGAATACCATTGAAATAGAGAAAGAAACACGTTCGGCAGCTTTGGAAAGCCTTACTCTTCACTGAAATGTAGTACTACACTCTATAACACAGTTGAGAGTCAATGTTCCCTACTTGCCTCAGTTCATAACAGTGTGTAGGAAGTTGTTTGATAAAGTGGGCAAAACTTATACTTGGGCCAGAAGGCAGAATATAGGAAACTACATGAAAACATGAATAATTCAGTGAAAATGACTGTAAACAGATGAGAACTTGTTTAGAACAGCTGAAAGAGAATCTCCAAGTCAGTTCTTAGTGTAGAAAAGGTAGCTAAGATAAGGGAAATCCATAATTCCAGTTAAGATCACATGAAACACTGTTTGAATCCTATATTCATTACTTAAAGGAGACTACTGTGGTAAATGTGTGTTTTACAAGACAGAATACCATTGAAATGAGAAAGAAACACGTTTGGCAGCTTTGGAAAGGCTTACACTTCACTGAAATGTAGTACTACACTCCATAACACAGTTGAGAGACAATGTTCCCGAGCTGCCTCAGTTCATAACAGTGTGTAGGAAGTGGTTTGATAAAGTGGGCAAAGCTTATACTTGGGCCAGAAGGCAGAATATAGGAAACTTCATGACAACATGAATAATTCAGTGAAAATGACTGTAAACAGATGAGAACTTGTTTAGAACAGCTGAAAGAGTATCTCCAAGTCAGTTCATAGTGTAGAAAAGGTAGCTAAGATAAGGGAAATCCATAATTCCAGTTAAGATCACATGAAACACTGTATGAATCCTATATTTATTACTTAAAGGAGACTAGAGTGGTAAATGTGTGTTATACAAGGCAGAATACCATTAAAATAGAGAAAGAAACACGTTCGGCAGCTTTGGAAAGCCTTACACTTCACAGAAATGTAGTACTACACTCTATAACACAGTTGAGAGACAATGTTCCCGAGCTGCCTCAGTTCATAACAGTGTGTAGGAAGTTGTTTCATAAAGTGGGCAAAGCTTATACTTGCACCAGAAGGCAGAATATAGGAAACTACATGAAAACATGATTAATTCAGTAAAAATGACTGTAAACAGATGAGAACTTGTTTAGTACAGCTGAAAGAGATTCTCCAAGTCAGTTCTTAGTGTAGAAAAGGTAGTTAAGATCCGGAAATCCTTAATTGGAGTTAAGATTATATGAAACACTGTATGAATCCTATATTATTTACTTAAAGGAGACTAGAGTGGTAAATGTGTGTTATACAAGGCAGAATACCATTAAAATGGAGAAAGAAACACGTTCGGCAGTTTTGGAAATCCTTACACGTGACTGAAATGTAGTACTACACTCTATAACACAGTTGAGAGACAATGTTCCGGAGCTGCCTCAGTTAATAACAGTGTGTAGGAAGTTGTTTGATAAAGTGGTCAAAGCTTATACTTGGACCAGAAGGCAGAATATAGGAAACTACATGAAAACATGAATAATTCAGTGAAAATGACTGTAAACAGATTGGAACTTGTTTTAGAACAGCTGAAAGAGATTCTCCAAGTCAGTTCTTAGTGTAGAAAAGGTAGATAAGATAAGGGAAATCCATAATTCCAGTTAAGATCACATGAAACACTGTATGAATCCTATATTCATTACTTAAAGGAGACTAGAGTGGTAAATGTGTGTTATACAAGGCAGAATACGATTGAAATAGAGAAAGAAACACGTTCGGCAGCTTTGGAAACCCTTACTCTTCACTGAAATGTAGTACTACACTCTATAACACAGTTGAGAGACAATGTTCCCTACTTGCCTCAGTTCATAACAGTGTGTAGGAAGTTGTTTGATAAAGTGGGCAAAGCTTATACTTGGGCCAGAAGGCAGAATATAGGAAACTACATGAAAACATGAATAATTCAGTGAAAATGACTGTAAACAGATGAGAACTTGTTTAGAACAGCTGAAAGAGAATCTCCAAGTCAGTTCTTAGTGTAGAAAAGGTAGCTAAGATCCGGAAATCCTTAATTGGAGTTAAGATTATATGAAACACTGTATGAATCCTATATTCTTTACTTAAAGGAGACTAGAGTGGTAAATGTGTGTAATACAAGGCAGAATAACATTAAAATGGAGAAAGAAACACGTTCGGCAGATTTGGAAATCCTTACAGGTGACTGAAATGTAGTACTACACTCTATAACACAGTTGAGAGACAATGTTCCCGAGCTGCCTCAGTTCATAACAGTGTGTAGGAAGTTGTTTGATAAAGTGGTCAAAGCTTATACTTGGACCAGAAGGCAGAATATAGGAAACTACATGAAAACATGAATAATTCAGTGAAAATGACTGTAAACAGATTGGAACTTGTTTTAGAACAGCTGAAAGAGATTCTCCAAGTCAGTTCTTAGTGTAGAAAAGGTAGCTAAGATCCGGGAAATCTTAATTCCAGTTAAGATCACATGAAACACTGTATGAATCCTATATTCTTTACTTAAAGGAGACTAGAGTGGTAAATGTGTGTTATACAAGGCAGAATACCATTGAAGTAGAGAAAGAAACACGTTCGGCAGCTTTGGAAAGCGTTACACTTCACTGAAATGTAGTACTACACTCTATAACACAGTTGAGAGACAATGTTCCCTACTTGCCTCAGTTCATAACAGTGTGTAGGAAGTTGTTTGATAAAGTGGGCAAAGCTTATACTTGGGCCAGAAGGCAGAATATAGGAAACTACATGAAAACATGAATAATTCAGTGAAAATGACTGTAAACAGATGAGAACTTGTTTAGAACAGCTGAAAGAGAATCTCCAAGTCAGTTCTTAGTGTAGAAAAGGTAGCTAAGATAAGGGAAATCCATAATTCCAGTTAAGATCACATGAAACACTGTATGAATCCTATATTCATTACTTAAAGGAGACTAGAGTGGTAAATGTGTGTTATACAAGGCAGAATACCATTGAAATAGAGAAAGAAACACGTTCGGCAGCTTTGGAAAGCCTTACTCTTCACTGAAATGTAGTACTACACTCTATAACACAGTTGAGAGACAATGTTCCCTACTTGCCTCAGTTCATAACAGTGTGTAGGAAGTTGTTTGATAAAGTGGGCAAAGCTTATACTTGGGCCAGAAGGCAGAATATAGGAAACTACATGAAAACATGAATAATTCAGTGAAAATGACTGTAAACAGATGAGAACTTGTTTAGAACAGCTGAAAGAGAATCTCCAAGTCAGTTCTTAGTGTAGAAAAGGTAGCTAAGATAAGGGAAATCCATAATTCCAGTTAAGATCACATGAAACACTGTTTGAATCCTATATTCATTACTTAAAGGAGACTACTGTGGTAAATGTGTGTTATACAAGGCAGAATACCATTGAAATAGAGAAAGAAACACGTTTGGCAGCTTTGGAAAGGCTTACACTTCACTGAAATGTAGTACTACACTCCATAACACAGTTGAGAGACAATGTTCCCGAGCTGCCTCAGTTCATAACAGTGTGTAGGAAGTGGTTTGATAAAGTGGGCAAAGCTTATACTTGGGCCAGAAGGCAGAATATAGGAAACTTCATGACAACATGAATAATTCAGTGAAAATGACTGTAAACAGATGAGAACTTGTTTAGAACAGCTGAAAGAGAATCTCCAAGTCAGTTCATAGTGTAGAAAAGGTAGCTAAGATAAGGGAAATCCATAATTCCAGTTAAGATCACATGAAACCCTGTATGAATCCTATATTTATTACTTAAAGGAGACTAGAGTGGTAAATGTGTGTTATACAAGGCAGAATACCATTAAAATAGAGAAAGAAACACGTTCGGCAGCTTTGGAAAGCCTTACACTTCACTGAAATGTAGTACTACACTCTATAACACAGTTGAGAGACAATGTTCCCGAGCTGCCTCAGTTCATAACAGTGTGTAGGAAGTTGTTTGATAAAGTGGGCAAAGCTTATACTTGCACCAGAAGGCAGAATATAGGAAACTACATGAAAACATGATTAATTCAGTGAAAATGACTGTAAACAGATGAGAACTTGTTTAGAACAGCTGAAAGAGATTCTCCAAGTCAGTTCTTAGTGTAGAAAAGGTAGTTAAGATCCGGAAATCCTTAATTGGAGTTAAGATTATATGAAACACTGTATGAATCCTATATTATTTACTTAAAGGAGACTAGAGTGGTAAATGTGTGTTATACAAGGCAGAATACCATTAAAATGGAGAAAGAAACACGTTCGGCAGTTTTGGAAATCCTTACACGTGACTGAAATGTAGTACTACACTCTATAACACAGTTGAGAGACAATGTTCCCGAGCTGCCTCAGTTAATAACAGTGTGTAGGAAGTTGTTTGATAAAGTGGTCAAAGCTTATACTTGGGCCAGAAGGCAGAATATAGGAAACTTCATGACAACATGAATAATTCAGTGAAAATGACTGTAAACAGATGAGAACTTGTTTAGAACAGCTGAAAGAGATTCTCCAAGTCAGTTCTTAGTGTAGAAAAGGTAGCTAAGATCCGGGAAATCTTAATTCCAGTTAAGATCACATGAAACACTGTATGAATCCTATATTCTTTACTTAAAGGAGACTAGAGTGGTAAATGTGTGTTATACAAGGCAGAATACCATTGAAGTAGAGAAAGAAACACGTTCGGCAGCTTTGGAAAGCGTTACACTTCACTGAAATGTAGTACTACACTCTATTACACAGTTGAGAGACAATGTTCCCTACTTGCCTCAGTTCATAACAGTGTGTAGCAAGTTGTTTGATAAAGTGGGCAAAGATTATACTTGGGCCAGAAGGCAGAATATAGGAAACTACATGAAAACATGAATAATTCAGTGAAAATGACTGTAAACAGATGAGAACTTGTTTAGAACAGCTGAAAGAGAATCTCCAAGTCAGTTCTTAGTGTAGAAAAGGTAGCTAAGATAAGGGAAATCCATAATTCCAGTTAAGATCACATGAAACACTGTATGAATCCTATATTCATTACTTAAAGGAGACTAGAGTGGTAAATGTGTGTTATACAAGGCAGAATACCATTGAAATAGAGAAAGAAACACGTTCGGCAGTTTTGGAAAGCCTTACTCTTCACTGAAATGTAGTACTACACTCTATAACACAGTTGAGAGTCAATGTTCCCTACTTGCCTCAGTTCATAACAGTGTGTAGGAAGTTGTTTGATAAAGTGGGCAAAACTTATACTTGGGCCAGAAGGCAGAATATAGGAAACTACATGAAAACATGAATAATTCAGTGAAAATGACTGTAAACAGATGAGAACTTGTTTAGAACAGCTGAAAGAGAATCTCCAAGTCAGTTCTTAGTGTAGAAAAGGTAGCTAAGATAAGGGAAATCCATAATTCCAGTTAAGATCACATGAAACACTGTTTGAATCCTATATTCATTACTTAAAGGAGACTACTGTGGTAAATGTGTGTTATACAAGGCAGAATACCATTGAAATGAGAAAGAAACACGTTTGGCAGCTTTGGAAAGGCTTACACTTCACTGAAATGTAGTACTACACTCCATAACACAGTTGAGAGACAATGTTCCCGAGCTGCCTCAGTTCATAACAGTGTGTAGGAAGTGGTTTGATAAAGTGGGCAAAGCTTATACTTGGGCCAGAAGGCAGAATATAGGAAACTTCATGACAACATGAATAATTCAGTGAAAATGACTGTAAACAGATGAGAACTTGTTTAGAACAGCTGAAAGAGTATCTCCAAGTCAGTTCATAGTGTAGAAAAGGTAGCTAAGATAAGGGAAATCCATAATTCCAGTTAAGATCACATGAAACACTGTATGAATCCTATATTTATTACTTAAAGGAGACTAGAGTGGTAAATGTGTGTTATACAAGGCAGAATACCATTAAAATAGAGAAAGAAACACGTTCGGCAGCTTTGGAAAGCCTTACACTTCACTGAAATGTAGTACTACACTCTATAACACAGTTGAGAGACAATGTTCCCGAGCTGCCTCAGTTCATAACAGTGTGTAGGAAGTTGTTTCATAAAGTGGGCAAAGCTTATACTTGCACCAGAAGGCAGAATATAGGAAACTACATGAAAACATGATTAATTCAGTAAAAATGACTGTAAACAGATGAGAACTTGTTTAGAACAGCTGAAAGAGATTGTCCAAGTCAGTTCTTAGTGTAGAAAAGGTAGTTAAGATCCGGAAATCCTTAATTGGAGTTAAGATTATATGAAACACTGTATGAATCCTATATTATTTACTTAAAGGAGACTAGAGTGGTAAATGTGTGTTATACAAGGCAGAATACCATTAAAATGGAGAAAGAAACACGTTCGGCAGTTTTGGAAATCCTTACACGTGACTGAAATGTAGTACTACACTCTATAACACAGTTGAGAGACAATGTTCCGGAGCTGCCTCAGTTAATAACAGTGTGTAGGAAGTTGTTTGATAAAGTGGTCAAAGCTTATACTTGGACCAGAAGGCAGAATATAGGAAACTACATGAAAACATGAATAATTCAGTGAAAATGACTGTAAACAGATTGGAACTTGTTTTAGAACAGCTGAAAGAGATTCTCCAAGTCAGTTCTTAGTGTAGAAAAGGTAGATAAGATAAGGGAAATCCATAATTCCAGTTAAGATCACATGAAACACTGTATGAATCCTATATTCATTACTTAAAGGAGACTAGAGTGGTAAATGTGTGTTATACAAGGCAGAATACCATTGAAATAGAGAAAGAAACACGTTCGGCAGCTTTGGAAACCCTTACTCTTCACTGAAATGTAGTACTACACTCTATAACACAGTTGAGAGACAATGTTCCCTACTTGCCTCAGTTCATAACAGTGTGTAGGAAGTTGTTTGATAAAGTGGGCAAAGCTTATACTTGGGCCAGAAGGCAGAATATAGGAAACTACATGAAAACATGAATAATTCAGTGAAAATGACGGTAAACAGATGAGAACTTGTTTAGAACAGCTGAAAGAGAATCTCCAAGTCAGTTCTTAGTGTAGAAAAGGTAGCTAAGATAAGGGAAATCCATAATTCCAGTTAAGATCACATGAAACACTGTTTGAATCCTATATTCATTACTTAAAGGAGACTACTGTGGTAAATGTGTGTTATACAAGGCAGAATACCATTGAAATAGAGAAAGAAACACGTTTGGCAGCTTTGGAAAGGCTTACACTTCACTGAAATGTAGTACTACACTCCATAACACAGTTGAGAGACAATGTTCCCGAGCTGCCTCAGTTCATAACAGTGTCTAGGATGTGGTTTGATAAAGTGGGCAAAGCTTATACTTGGGCCAGAAGGCAGAATATAGGAAACTTCATGACAACATGAATAATTCAGTGAAAATGACTGTAAACAGATGAGAACTTGTTTAGAACAGCTGAAAGAGAATCTCCAAGTCAGTTCTTAGTGTAGAAAAGGTAGCTAAGATAAGGGAAATCCATAATTCCAGTTAAGATCACATGAAACACTGTATGAATCCTATATTCATTACTTAAAGGAGACTAGAGTGGTAAATGTGTGTTATACAAGGCAGAATACCATTGAAATAGAGAAAGAAACACGTTCGGCAGCTTTGGAAAGCCTTACACTTCACTGAAATGTAGTACTACACTCTATAACACAGTTGAGAGACAATGTTCCCGAGCTGCCTCAGTTCATAACAGTGTGTAGGAAGTTGTTTGATAAAGTGGGCAAAGCTTATACTTGCACCAGAAGGCAGAATATAGGAAACTACATGAAAACATGATTAATTCAGTGAAAATGACTGTAAACAGATGAGAACTTGTTTAGAACAGCTGAAAGAGATTCTCCAAGTCAGTTCTTAGTGTAGAAAAGGTAGTTAAGATCCGGAAATCCTTAATTGGAGTTAAGATTATATGAAACACTGTATGAATCCTATATTATTTATTTAAAGGAGACTAGAGTGGTAAATGTGTGTTATACAAGGCAGAATACCATTAAAATGGAGAAAGAAACACGTTCGGCAGTTTTGGAAATCCTTACACGTGACTGAAATGTAGTACTACACTCTATAACACAGTTGAGAGACAATGTTCCCGAGCTGCCTCAGTTAATAACAGTGTGTAGGAAGTTGTTTGATAAAGTGGTCAAAGCTTATACTTGGACCAGAAGGCAGAATATAGGAAACTACATGAAAACATGAATAATTCAGTGAAAATGACTGTAAACAGATTGGAACTTGTTTTAGAACAGCTGAAAGAGAATCTCCAAGTCAGTTCTTAGTGTAGAAAAGGTAGCTAAGATAAGGGAAATCCATAATTCCAGTTAAGATCACATGAAACACTGTATGAATCCTATATTCATTACTTAAAGGAGACTAGAGTAGTAAATGTGTGTTATACAAGGCAGAATACCATGGAAATAGAGAAAGAAACACGTTCGGCAGCTTTGGAAAGCCTTACACTTCACTGAAATGTAGTACTACACTCTATAACACAGTTGAGAGACAATGTTCCCGAGCTGCCTCAGTTCATAACAGTGTGTAGGAAGTTGTTTGATAAAGTGGGCAAAGCTTATACTTGCACCAGAAGGCAGAATATAGGAAACTACATGAAAACATGATTAATTCAGTGAAAATGACTGTAAACAGATGAGAACTTGTTTAGAACAGCTGAAAGAGATTCTCCAAGTCAGTTCTTAGTGTAGAAAAGGTAGTTAAGATCCGGAAATCCTTAATTGGAGTTAAGATTATATGAAACACTGTATGAATCCTATATTATTTACTTAAAGGAGACTAGAGTGGTAAATGTGTGTTATACAAGGCAGAATACCATTAAAATGGAGAAAGAAACACGTTCGGCAGTTTTGGAAATCCTTACACGTGACTGAAATGTAGTACTACACTCTATAACACAGTTGAGAGACAATGTTCCCGATCTGCCTCAGTTAATAACAGTGTGTAGGAAGTTGTTTGATAAAGTGGTCAAAGCTTATACTTGGACCAGAAGGCAGAATATAGGAAACTACATGAAAACATGAATAATTCAGTGAAAATGACTGTAAACAGATGAGAACTTGTTTAGAACAGCTGAAAGAGAATCTCCAAGTCAGTTTTTAGTGTAGAAAAGGTAGCTAAGATAAGGGAAATCCATAATTCCAGTTAAGATCACATGAAACACTGTATGAATCCTATATTCATTACTTAAAGGAGACTAGAGTGGTAAATGTGTGTTATACAAGGCAGAATACCATTGAAATAGAGAAAGAAACACGTTCGGCAGCTTTGGAAAGCCTTACTCTTCACTGAAATGTAGTACTACACTCTATAACACAGTTGAGAGACAATGTTCCCTACTTGCCTCAGTTCATAACAGTGTGTAGGAAGTTGTTTGATAAAGTGGGCAAAGCTTATACTTGGGCCAGAAGGCAGAATATAGGAAACTACATGAAAACATGAATAATTCAGTGAAAATGACTGTAAACAGATGAGAACTTGTTTAGAACAGCTGAAAGAGAATCTCCAAGTCAGTTCTTAGTGTAGAAAAGGTAGCTAAGATAAGGGAAATCCATAATTCCAGTTAAGATCACATGAAACACTGTTTGAATCCTATATTCATTACTTAAAGGAGACTACTGTGGTAAATGTGTGTTATACAAGGCAGAATACCATTGAAATAGAGAAAGAAACACGTTTGGCAGCTTTGGAAAGGCTTACACTTCACTGAAATGTAGTACTACACTCCATAACACAGTTGAGAGACAATGTTCCTGAGCTGCCTCAGTTCATAACAGTGTGTAGGAAGTTGTTTGATAAAGTGGGCAAAGCTTATACTTGGGCCAGAAGGCAAAATATAGGAAACTTCATGACAACATGAATAATTCAGTGAAAATGACTGTAAACAGATGAGAACTTGTTTAGAACAGCTGAAAGAGAATCTCCAAGTCAGTTCTTAGTGTAGAAAAGGTAGCTAAGATAAGGGAAATCCATAATTCCAGTTAAGATCACATGAAACACTGTATGAATCCTATATTCATTACTTAAAGGAGACTAGAGTGGTAAATGTGTGTTATACAAGGCAGAATACCATTGAAATAGAGAAAGAAACACGTTCGGCAGCTTTGGAAAGCCTTACACTTCACTGAAATGTAGTACTACACTCTATAACAGAATTGAGAGACAATTTTCCCGAGCTGCCTCAGTTCATAACAGTGTGTAGGAAGTTGTTTGATAAAGTGGGCAAAGCTTATACTTGCACCAGAAGGCAGAATATAGGAAACTACATGAAAACATGATTAATTCAGTGAAAATGACTGTAAACAGATGAGAACTTGTTTAGAACAGCTGAAAGAGATTCTCCAAGTCAGTTCTTAGTGTAGAAAAGGTAGTTAAGATCCGGAAATCCTTAATTGGAGTTAAGATTATATGAAACACTGTATGAATCCTATATTATTTACTTAAAGGAGACTAGAGTGGTAAATGTGTGTTATACAAGGCAGAATACCATTAAAATGGAGAAAGAAACACGTTCGGCAGTTTTGGAAATCCTTACACGTGACTGAAATGTAGTACTACACTCTATAACACAGTTGAGAGACAATGTTCCCGAGCTGCCTCAGTTAATAACAGTGTGTAGGAAGTTGTTTGATAAAGTGGGCAAAGCTTATACTTGGGCCAGAAGGCAGAATATAGGAAACTACATGAAAACATGAATAATTCAGTGAAAATGACTGTAAACAGATGAGAACTTGTTTAGAACAGCTGAAAGAGAATCTCCAAGTCAGTTCTTAGTGTAGAAAAGGTAGCTAAGATAAGGGAAATCCATAATTCCAGTTAAGATCACATGAAACACTGTTTGAATCCTATATTCATTACTTAAAGTAGATTACTGTGGTAAATGTGTGTTATACAAGGCAGAATACCATTGAAATAGAGAAAGAAACACGTTTGGCAGCTTTGGAAAAGCTTACACTTCACTGAAATGTAGTACTACACTCCATAACACAGTTGAGAGACAATGTTCCCGAGCTGCCTCAGTTCATAACAGTGTGTAGGAAGTGGTTTGATAAAGTGGGCAAAGCTTATACTTGGACCAGAAGGCAGAATATAGGAAACTACATGAAAACATGAATAATTCAGTTAAAATGACTCTAAAAAGATGAGAACTTGTTTAGAACAGCTGAAAGAGAATCTCCAAGTCAGTTCTTAGTGTAGAAAAGGTAGCTAAGATAAGGGAAATCCATAATTCCAGTTAAGATCACATGAAACACTGTTTGAATCTTATATTCATTACTTAAAGGAGACTACTGTGGTAAATGTGTGTTATACAAGGCAGAATACCATTGAAATAGAGAAAGAAACACGTTTGGCAGCTTTGGAAAGGCTTACACTTCACTGAAATGTAGTACTACACTCCATAACACAGTTGAGAGACAATGTTCCCGAGCTGCCTCAGTTCATAACAGTGTGTAGGAAGTGGTTTGATAAAGTGGGCAAAGCTTATACTTGGGCCAGAAGGCAGAATATAGGAAACTTCATGACAACATGAATAATTCAGTGAAAATGACTGTAAACAGATGAGAAGTTGTTTAGAATAGCTGAAAGAGAATCTCCAAGTCAGTTCATAGTGTAGAAAAGGTAGCTAAGATAAGGGAAATCCATAATTCCAGTTAAGATCACATGAAACACTGTATGAATCCTATATTCATTACTTAAAGGAGACTAGAGTGGTAAATGTGTGTTATACAAGGCAGAATACCATTAAAATAGAGAAAGAAGCACGTTCGGCAGCTTTGGAAAGCCTTACACGTGACTGAAATGTAGTACTACACTCTATAACACAGTTGAGAGACAATGTTCCCGAGCTGCCTCAGTTCATAACAGTGTGTAGGAAGTTGTTTGATAAAGTGGGCAAAGCTTATACTTGCACCAGAAAGCAGAATATAGGAAACTACATGAAAACATGATTAATTCAGTGAAAATGACTGTAAACAGATGAGAACTTGTTTAGAACAGCTGAAAGAGATTCTCCAAGTCAGTTCTTAGTGTAGAAAAGGTAGTTAAGATCCGGAAATTCTTAATTGGAGTTAAGATTATATGAAACACTGTATGAATCCTATATTATTTACTTAAAGGAGACTAGAGTGGTAAATGTGTGTTATACAAGGCAGAATACCATTGAAGTAGAGAAAGAAACACGTTCGGCAGCTTTGGAAAGCGTTACACTTCACTGAAATGTAGTACTACACTCTATAACACAGTTGAGAGACAATGTTCCCTACTTGCCTCAGTTCATAACAGTGTGTAGGAAGTTGTTTGATAAAGTGGGCAAAGCTTATACTTGGGCCAGAAGGCAGAATATAGGAAACTACATGAAAACATGATTAATTCAGTAAAAATGACTGTAAACAGATGAGAACTTGTTTAGAACAGCTGAAAGAGAATCTCCAAGTCAGTTCTTAGTGTACAAAAGGTAGCTAAGATAAGGGAAATCCATAATTCCAGTTAAGATCACATGAAACACTGTATGAATCCTATATTCATTACTTAAAGGAGACTAGAGTGGTAAATGTGTGTTATACAAGGCAGAATACCATTGAAATAGAGAAAGAAACACGTTCGGCAGCTTTGGAAAGCCTTACTCTTCACTGAAATGTAGTACTACACTCTATAACACAGTTGAGAGACAATGTTCCCTACTTGCCTCAGTTCATAACAGTGTGTAGGAAGTTGTTTGATAAAGTGGGCAAAGCTTATACTTGGGCCAGAAGGCAGAATATAGGAAACTACATGAAAACATGAATAATTCAGTGAAAATGACTGTAAACAGATGAGAACTTGTTTAGAACAGCTGAAAGAGATTCTCCAAGTCAGTTCTTAGTGTAGAAAAGGTAGTTAAGATCCGGAAATTCTTAATTGGAGTTAAGATTATATGAAACACTGTATGAATCCTATATTATTTACTTAAAGGAGACTAGAGTGGTAAATGTGTGTTATACAAGGCAGAATACCATTAAAATGGAGAACGAAACACGTTCGGCAGTTTTGGAAATCCTTACACGTGACTGAAATGTAGTACTACACTCTATAACACAGTTGAGAGACAATGTTCCCGAGCTGCCTCAGTTAATAACAGTGTGTAGGAAGTTGTTTGATAAAGTGGTCAAAGCTTATACTTGGACCAGAAGGCAGAATATAGGAAACTACATGAAAACATGAATAATTCAGTGAAAATGACTGTAAACAGATGAGAACTTGTTTAGAACAGCTGAAAGAGAATCTCCAAGTCAGTTTTTAGTGTAGAAAAGGTAGCTAAGATAAGGGAAATCCATAATTCCAGTTAAGATCACATGAAACACTGTATGAATCCTATATTCATTACTTAAAGGAGACTAGAGTGGTAAATGTGTGTTATACAAGGCAGAATACCATTGAAATAGAGAAAGAAACACGTTCGGCAGCTTTGGAAAGCCTTACTCTTCACTGAAATGTAGTACTACACTCTATAACACAGTTGAGAGACAATGTTCCCTACTTGCCTCAGTTCATAACAGTGTGTAGGAAGTTGTTTGATAAAGTGGGCAAAGCTTATACTTGGGCCAGAAGGCAGAATATAGGAAACTACATGAAAACATGAATAATTCAGTGAAAATGACTGTAAACAGATGAGAACTTGTTTAGAACAGCTGAAAGAGAATCTCCAAGTCAGTTCTTAGTGTAGAAAAGGTAGCTAAGATAAGGGAAATCCATAATTCCAGTTAAGATCACATGAAACACTGTTTGAATCCTATATTCATTACTTAAAGGAGACTACTGTGGTAAATGTGTGTTATACAAGGCAGAATACCATTGAAATAGAGAAAGAAACACGTTTGGCAGCTTTGGAAAGGCTTACACTTCACTGAAATGTAGTACTACACTCCATAACACAGTTGAGAGACAATGTTCCTGAGCTGCCTCAGTTCATAACAGTGTGTAGGAAGTTGTTTGATAAAGTGGGCAAAGCTTATACTTGGGCCAGAAGGCAAAATATAGGAAACTTCATGACAACATGAATAATTCAGTGAAAATGACTGTAAACAGATGAGAACTTGTTTAGAACAGCTGAAAGAGAATCTCCAAGTCAGTTCTTAGTGTAGAAAAGGTAGCTAAGATAAGGGAAATCCATAATTCCAGTTAAGATCACATGAAACACTGTATGAATCCTATATTCATTACTTAAAGGAGACTAGAGTGGTAAATGTGTGTTATACAAGGCAGAATACCATTGAAATAGAGAAAGAAACACGTTCGGCAGCTTTGGAAAGCCTTACACTTCACTGAAATGTAGTACTACACTCTATAACAGAATTGAGAGACAATGTTCCCGAGCTGCCTCAGTTCATAACAGTGTGTAGGAAGTTGTTTGATAAAGTGGGCAAAGCTTATACTTGCACCAGAAGGCAGAATATAGGAAACTACATGAAAACATGATTAATTCAGTGAAAATGACTGTAAACAGATGAGAACTTGTTTAGAACAGCTGAAAGAGATTCTCCAAGTCAGTTCTTAGTGTAGAAAAGGTAGTTAAGATCCGGAAATCCTTAATTGGAGTTAAGATTATATGAAACACTGTATGAATCCTATATTATTTACTTAAAGGAGACTAGAGTGGTAAATGTGTGTTATACAAGGCAGAATACCATTAAAATGGAGAAAGAAACACGTTCGGCAGTTTTGGAAATCCTTACACGTGACTGAAATGTAGTACTACACTCTATAACACAGTTGAGAGACAATGTTCCCGAGCTGCCTCAGTTAATAACAGTGTGTAGGAAGTTGTTTGATAAAGTGGGCAAAGCTTATACTTGGGCCAGAAGGCAGAATATAGGAAACTACATGAAAACATGAATAATTCAGTGAAAATGACTGTAAACAGATGAGAACTTGTTTAGAACAGCTGAAAGAGAATCTCCAAGTCAGTTCTTAGTGTAGAAAAGGTAGCTAAGATAAGGGAAATCCATAATTCCAGTTAAGATCACATGAAACACTGTTTGAATCCTATATTCATTACTTAAAGTAGATTACTGTGGTAAATGTGTGTTATACAAGGCAGAATACCATTGAAATAGAGAAAGAAACACGTTTGGCAGCTTTGGAAAAGCTTACACTTCACTGAAATGTAGTACTACACTCCATAACACAGTTGAGAGACAATGTTCCCGAGCTGCCTCAGTTCATAACAGTGTGTAGGAAGTGGTTTGATAAAGTGGGCAAAGCTTATACTTGGACCAGAAGGCAGAATATAGGAAACTACATGAAAACATGAATAATTCAGTTAAAATGACTCTAAAAAGATGAGAACTTGTTTAGAACAGCTGAAAGAGAATCTCCAAGTCAGTTCTTAGTGTAGAAAAGGTAGCTAAGATAAGGGAAATCCATAATTCCAGTTAAGATCACATGAAACACTGTTTGAATCTTATATTCATTACTTAAAGGAGACTACTGTGGTAAATGTGTGTTATACAAGGCAGAATACCATTGAAATAGAGAAAGAAACACGTTTGGCAGCTTTGGAAAGGCTTACACTTCACTGAAATGTAGTACTACACTCCATAACACAGTTGAGAGACAATGTTCCCGAGCTGCCTCAGTTCATAACAGTGTGTAGGAAGTGGTTTGATAAAGTGGGCAAAGCTTATACTTGGGCCAGAAGGCAGAATATAGGAAACTTCATGACAACATGAATAATTCAGTGAAAATGACTGTAAACAGATGAGAAGTTGTTTAGAATAGCTGAAAGAGAATCTCCAAGTCAGTTCATAGTGTAGAAAAGGTAGCTAAGATAAGGGAAATCCATAATTCCAGTTAAGATCACATGAAACACTGTATGAATCCTATATTCATTACTTAAAGGAGACTAGAGTGGTAAATGTGTGTTATACAAGGCAGAATACCATTAAAATAGAGAAAGAAGCACGTTCGGCAGCTTTGGAAAGCCTTACACGTGACTGAAATGTAGTACTACACTCTATAACACAGTTGAGAGACAATGTTCCCGAGCTGCCTCAGTTCATAACAGTGTGTAGGAAGTTGTTTGATAAAGTGGGCAAAGCTTATACTTGCACCAGAAAGCAGAATATAGGAAACTACATGAAAACATGATTAATTCAGTGAAAATGACTGTAAACAGATGAGAACTTGTTTAGAACAGCTGAAAGAGATTCTCCAAGTCAGTTCTTAGTGTAGAAAAGGTAGTTAAGATCCGGAAATTCTTAATTGGAGTTAAGATTATATGAAACACTGTATGAATCCTATATTATTTACTTAAAGGAGACTAGAGTGGTAAATGTGTGTTATACAAGGCAGAATACCATTGAAGTAGAGAAAGAAACACGTTCGGCAGCTTTGGAAAGCGTTACACTTCACTGAAATGTAGTACTACACTCTATAACACAGTTGAGAGACAATGTTCCCTACTTGCCTCAGTTCATAACAGTGTGTAGGAAGTTGTTTGATAAAGTGGGCAAAGCTTATACTTGGGCCAGAAGGCAGAATATAGGAAACTACATGAAAACATGATTAATTCAGTAAAAATGACTGTAAACAGATGAGAACTTGTTTAGAACAGCTGAAAGAGAATCTCCAAGTCAGTTCTTAGTGTACAAAAGGTAGCTAAGATAAGGGAAATCCATAATTCCAGTTAAGATCACATGAAACACTGTATGAATCCTATATTCATTACTTAAAGGAGACTAGAGTGGTAAATGTGTGTTATACAAGGCAGAATACCATTGAAATAGAGAAAGAAACACGTTCGGCAGCTTTGGAAAGCCTTACTCTTCACTGAAATGTAGTACTACACTCTATAACACAGTTGAGAGACAATGTTCCCTACTTGCCTCAGTTCATAACAGTGTGTAGGAAGTTGTTTGATAAAGTGGGCAAAGCTTATACTTGGGCCAGAAGGCAGAATATAGGAAACTACATGAAAACATGAATAATTCAGTGAAAATGACTGTAAACAGATGAGAACTTGTTTAGAACAGCTGAAAGAGAATCTCCAAGTCAGTTCTTAGTGTAGAAAAGGTAGCTAAGATAAGGGAAATCCATAATTCCAGTTAAGATCACATGAAACACTGTATGAATCCTATATTCATTACTTAAAGGAGACTAGAGTGGTAAATGTGTGTTATACAAGGCAGAATACCATTGAAATAGAGAAAGAAACACGTTCGACAGCTTTGGAAAGCCTTACACTTCACTGAAATGTAGTACTACACTCTATAACACAGTTGAGAGACAATGTTCCCGAGCTGCCTCAGTTCATAACAGTGTGTAGGAAGTTGTTTGATAAAGTGGGCAAAGCTTATACTTGCACCAGAAGGCAGAATATAGGAAACTACATGAAAACATGATTAATTCAGTGAAAATGACTGTAAACAGATGAGAACTTGTTTAGAACAGCTGAAAGAGATTCTCCAAGTCAGTTCTTAGTGTAGAAAAGGTAGTTAAGATCCGGAAATCCTTAATTGGAGTTAAGATTATATGAAACACTGTATGAATCCTATATTATTTACTTAAAGGAGACTAGAGTGGTAAATGTGTGTTATACAAGGCAGAATACCATTAAAATGGAGAAAGAAACACGTTCGGCAGTTTTGGAAATCCTTACACGTGACTGAAATGTAGTACTACACTCTATAACACAGTTGAGAGACAATGTTCCCGAGCTGCCTCAGTTAATAACAGTGTGTAGGAAGTTGTTTGATGAAGTGGTCAAAGCTTATACTTGGACCAGAAGGCAGAATATAGGAAACTACATGAAAACATGAATAATTCAGTGAAAATGACTGTAAACAGATTGGAACTTGTTTTAGAACAGCTGAAAGAGATTCTCCAAGTCAGTTCTTAGTGTAGAAAAGGTAGCTAAGATCCGGGAAATCTTAATTCCAGTTAAGATCACATGAAACACTGTATGAATCCTATATTCTTTACTTAAAGTAGACTAGAGTGGTAAATGTGTGTTATACAAGGCAGAATACCATTGAAATAGAGAAAGAAACACGTTCGGCAGCTTTGGAAAGCCTTACACTTCACTGAAATGTAGTACTACACTCTATAACACAGTTGAGAGACAATGTTCCCTACTTGCCTCAGTTCATAACAGTGTGTAGGAAGTTGTTTGATAAAGTGGGCAAAGCTTATACTTGGGCCAGAAGGCAGAATATAGGAAACTACATGAAAACATGAATAATTCAGTGAAAATGACTGTAAACAGATGAGAACTTGTTTAGAACAGCTGAAAGAGAATCTCCAAGTCAGTTCTTAGTGTAGAAAAGGTAGCTAAGATAAGGGAAATCCATAATTCCAGTTAAGATCACATGAAACACGGTTTGAATCCTATATTCATTACTTAAAGGAGACTACTGTGGTAAATGTGTGTTATACAAGGCAGAATACCATTGAAATAGGGAAAGAAACACGTTTGGCAGTTTTAGAAAGGCTTACACTTCACTGAAATGTAGTACTACACTCCATAACACAGTTGAGAGACAATGTTCCCGAGCTGCCTCAGTTCATAACAGTGTGTAGGAAGTTTTTTGATAAAGTGGGCAAAGCTTATACTTGGACCAGAAGGCAGAATATAGGAAACTACATGAAAACATGATTAATTCAGTGAAAATGACTGTAAACAGATGAGAACTTGTTTAGAACAGCTGAAAGAGATTCTCCAAGTCAGTTCTTAGTGTAGAAAAGGTAGCTAAGATCCGGGAAATCTTAATTCCAGTTAAGATCACATGAAACACTGTATGAATCCTATATTCATTACTTAAAGGAGACTAGAGTGGTAAATGTGTGTTATACAAGGCAGAATACCATTGAAATAGAGAAAGAAACACGTTCGGCAGCTTTGGAAAGCCTTACACTTCACTGAAATGTAGTACTACACTCTATAACAGAATTGAGAGACAATGTTCCCGAGCTGCCTCAGTTCATAACAGTGTGTAGGAAGTTGTTTGATAAAGTGGGCAAAGCTTATACTTGCACCAGAAGGCAGAATATAGGAAACTACATGAAAACATGATTAATTCAGTGAAAATGACTGTAAACAGATGAGAACTTGTTTAGAACAGCTGAAAGAGATTCTCCAAGTCAGTTCTTAGTGTAGAAAAGGTAGTTAAGATCCGGAAATCCTTAATTGGAGTTAAGATTATATGAAACACTGTATGAATCCTATATTATTTACTTAAAGGAGACTAGAGTGGTAAATGTGTGTTATACAAGGCAGAATACCATTAAAATGGAGAAAGAAACACGTTCGGCAGTTTTGGAAATCCTTACACGTGACTGAAATGTAGTACTACACTCTATAACACAGTTGAGAGACAATGTTCCCGAGCTGCCTCAGTTAATAACAGTGTGTAGGAAGTTGTTTGATAAAGTGGGCAAAGCTTATACTTGGGCCAGAAGGCAGAATATAGGAAACTACATGAAAACATGAATAATTCAGTGAAAATGACTGTAAACAGATGAGAACTTGTTTAGAACAGCTGAAAGAGAATCTCCAAGTCAGTTCTTAGTGTAGAAAAGGTAGCTAAGATAAGGGAAATCCATAATTCCAGTTAAGATCACATGAAACACTGTTTGAATCCTATATTCATTACTTAAAGTAGATTACTGTGGTAAATGTGTGTTATACAAGGCAGAATACCATTGAAATAGAGAAAGAAACACGTTTGGCAGCTTTGGAAAAGCTTACACTTCACTGAAATGTAGTACTACACTCCATAACACAGTTGAGAGACAATGTTCCCGAGCTGCCTCAGTTCATAACAGTGTGTAGGAAGTGGTTTGATAAAGTGGGCAAAGCTTATACTTGGACCAGAAGGCAGAATATAGGAAACTACATGAAAACATGAATAATTCAGTTAAAATGACTCTAAAAAGATGAGAACTTGTTTAGAACAGCTGAAAGAGAATCTCCAAGTCAGTTCTTAGTGTAGAAAAGGTAGCTAAGATAAGGGAAATCCATAATTCCAGTTAAGATCACATGAAACACTGTTTGAATCTTATATTCATTACTTAAAGGAGACTACTGTGGTAAATGTGTGTTATACAAGGCAGAATACCATTGAAATAGAGAAAGAAACACGTTTGGCAGCTTTGGAAAGGCTTACACTTCACTGAAATGTAGTACTACACTCCATAACACAGTTGAGAGACAATGTTCCCGAGCTGCCTCAGTTCATAACAGTGTGTAGGAAGTGGTTTGATAAAGTGGGCAAAGCTTATACTTGGGCCAGAAGGCAGAATATAGGAAACTTCATGACAACATGAATAATTCAGTGAAAATGACTGTAAACAGATGAGAAGTTGTTTAGAATAGCTGAAAGAGAATCTCCAAGTCAGTTCATAGTGTAGAAAAGGTAGCTAAGATAAGGGAAATCCATAATTCCAGTTAAGATCACATGAAACACTGTATGAATCCTATATTCATTACTTAAAGGAGACTAGAGTGGTAAATGTGTGTTATACAAGGCAGAATACCATTAAAATAGAGAAAGAAGCACGTTCGGCAGCTTTGGAAAGCCTTACACGTGACTGAAATGTAGTACTACACTCTATAACACAGTTGAGAGACAATGTTCCCGAGCTGCCTCAGTTCATAACAGTGTGTAGGAAGTTGTTTGATAAAGTGGGCAAAGCTTATACTTGCACCAGAAAGCAGAATATAGGAAACTACATGAAAACATGATTAATTCAGTGAAAATGACTGTAAACAGATGAGAACTTGTTTAGAACAGCTGAAAGAGATTCTCCAAGTCAGTTCTTAGTGTAGAAAAGGTAGTTAAGATCCGGAAATTCTTAATTGGAGTTAAGATTATATGAAACACTGTATGAATCCTATATTATTTACTTAAAGGAGACTAGAGTGGTAAATGTGTGTTATACAAGGCAGAATACCATTGAAGTAGAGAAAGAAACACGTTCGGCAGCTTTGGAAAGCGTTACACTTCACTGAAATGTAGTACTACACTCTATAACACAGTTGAGAGACAATGTTCCCTACTTGCCTCAGTTCATAACAGTGTGTAGGAAGTTGTTTGATAAAGTGGGCAAAGCTTATACTTGGGCCAGAAGGCAGAATATAGGAAACTACATGAAAACATGATTAATTCAGTAAAAATGACTGTAAACAGATGAGAACTTGTTTAGAACAGCTGAAAGAGAATCTCCAAGTCAGTTCTTAGTGTACAAAAGGTAGCTAAGATAAGGGAAATCCATAATTCCAGTTAAGATCACATGAAACACTGTATGAATCCTATATTCATTACTTAAAGGAGACTAGAGTGGTAAATGTGTGTTATACAAGGCAGAATACCATTGAAATAGAGAAAGAAACACGTTCGGCAGCTTTGGAAAGCCTTACTCTTCACTGAAATGTAGTACTACACTCTATAACACAGTTGAGAGACAATGTTCCCTACTTGCCTCAGTTCATAACAGTGTGTAGGAAGTTGTTTGATAAAGTGGGCAAAGCTTATACTTGGGCCAGAAGGCAGAATATAGGAAACTACATGAAAACATGAATAATTCAGTGAAAATGACTGTAAACAGATGAGAACTTGTTTAGAACAGCTGAAAGAGAATCTCCAAGTCAGTTCTTAGTGTAGAAAAGGTAGCTAAGATAAGGGAAATCCATAATTCCAGTTAAGATCACATGAAACACTGTATGAATCCTATATTCATTACTTAAAGGAGACTAGAGTGGTAAATGTGTGTTATACAAGGCAGAATACCATTGAAATAGAGAAAGAAACACGTTCGACAGCTTTGGAAAGCCTTACACTTCACTGAAATGTAGTACTACACTCTATAACACAGTTGAGAGACAATGTTCCCGAGCTGCCTCAGTTCATAACAGTGTGTAGGAAGTTGTTTGATAAAGTGGGCAAAGCTTATACTTGCACCAGAAGGCAGAATATAGGAAACTACATGAAAACATGATTAATTCAGTGAAAATGACTGTAAACAGATGAGAACTTGTTTAGAACAGCTGAAAGAGATTCTCCAAGTCAGTTCTTAGTGTAGAAAAGGTAGTTAAGATCCGGAAATCCTTAATTGGAGTTAAGATTATATGAAACACTGTATGAATCCTATATTATTTACTTAAAGGAGACTAGAGTGGTAAATGTGTGTTATACAAGGCAGAATACCATTAAAATGGAGAAAGAAACACGTTCGGCAGTTTTGGAAATCCTTACACGTGACTGAAATGTAGTACTACACTCTATAACACAGTTGAGAGACAATGTTCCCGAGCTGCCTCAGTTAATAACAGTGTGTAGGAAGTTGTTTGATGAAGTGGTCAAAGCTTATACTTGGACCAGAAGGCAGAATATAGGAAACTACATGAAAACATGAATAATTCAGTGAAAATGACTGTAAACAGATTGGAACTTGTTTTAGAACAGCTGAAAGAGATTCTCCAAGTCAGTTCTTAGTGTAGAAAAGGTAGCTAAGATCCGGGAAATCTTAATTCCAGTTAAGATCACATGAAACACTGTATGAATCCTATATTCTTTACTTAAAGTAGACTAGAGTGGTAAATGTGTGTTATACAAGGCAGAATACCATTGAAATAGAGAAAGAAACACGTTCGGCAGCTTTGGAAAGCCTTACACTTCACTGAAATGTAGTACTACACTCTATAACACAGTTGAGAGACAATGTTCCCTACTTGCCTCAGTTCATAACAGTGTGTAGGAAGTTGTTTGATAAAGTGGGCAAAGCTTATACTTGGGCCAGAAGGCAGAATATAGGAAACTACATGAAAACATGAATAATTCAGTGAAAATGACTGTAAACAGATGAGAACTTGTTTAGAACAGCTGAAAGAGAATCTCCAAGTCAGTTCTTAGTGTAGAAAAGGTAGCTAAGATAAGGGAAATCCATAATTCCAGTTAAGATCACATGAAACACGGTTTGAATCCTATATTCATTACTTAAAGGAGACTACTGTGGTAAATGTGTGTTATACAAGGCAGAATACCATTGAAATAGGGAAAGAAACACGTTTGGCAGTTTTAGAAAGGCTTACACTTCACTGAAATGTAGTACTACACTCCATAACACAGTTGAGAGACAATGTTCCCGAGCTGCCTCAGTTCATAACAGTGTGTAGGAAGTTTTTTGATAAAGTGGGCAAAGCTTATACTTGGACCAGAAGGCAGAATATAGGAAACTACATGAAAACATGATTAATTCAGTGAAAATGACTGTAAACAGATGAGAACTTGTTTAGAACAGCTGAAAGAGATTCTCCAAGTCAGTTCTTAGTGTAGAAAAGGTAGCTAAGATCCGGGAAATCTTAATTCCAGTTAAGATCACATGAAACACTGTATGAATCCTATATTCTTTACTTAAAGGAGACTAGAGTGGTAAATGTGTGTTATACAAGGCAGAATACCATTGAAGTAGAGAAAGAAACACGTTCGGCAGCTTTGGAAAGCGTTACACTTCACTGAAATGTAGAACTACACTCTATAACACAGTTGAGAGACAATGTTCCCTACTTGCCTCAGTTCATAACCGTGTGTAGTAAGTTGTTTGATAAAGTGGGCAAAGCTTATACATGGGCCAGAAGGCAGAATATAGGAAACTACATGAAAACATGAATAATTCAGTGAAAATGACTGTAAACAGATGAGAACTTGTTTAGAACAGTTGAAAGAGAATCTCCAAGTCAGTTCTTAGTGTAGAAAAGGTAGCTAAGATAAGGGAAATCCATAATTCCAGTTAAGATCACATGAAACACTGTATGAATCCTATATTCATTACTTAAAGGAGACTAGAGTGGTAAATGTGTGTTATACAAGGCAGAATACCATTGAATTAGAGAAAGAAACACGTTCGGCAGCTTTGGAAAGCGTTACACTTCACTGAAATGTAGTACTACACTCTATAACACAGTTGAGAGACAATGTTCTCTACTTGCCTCAGTTCATAACAGTGTGTAGGAAGTTGTTTGATAAAGTGGGCAAAGCTTATACTTGGGCCCAGAAGGCAGAATATAGGAAACTACATGAAAACATGAATAATTCAGTGAAAATGACTGTAAACAGATGAGAACTTGTTTTAGAACAGCTGAAAGAGATTCTCCAAGTCAGTTCTTAGTGTAGAAAAGGTAGCTAAGATCTGAGAAATCTTAATTCCAGTTAAAATCACGTGAAACACTGTATGAATCCTATATTCTTTACTTAAAGGAGACTAGAGTGGTAAATGTGTGTTATACAAGGCAGAATACCATTGAAGTAGAGAAAGAAACACGTTCGGCAGCTTTGGAAGGCCTTACACTTCACTGAAATGTAGTACTACACTCTATAACACAGTTGAGAGTCAATGTTCCCTACTTGCCTCAGTTCATAACAGTGTGTAGGAAGTTGTTTGATAAAGTGGGCAAAGCTTATACTTGGGCCAGAAGGTAGAATATAGGAAACTACATGAAAACATGAATAATTCAGTGAAAATGACTGTAAACAGATGAGAACTTGTTTAGAACAGCTGAAAGAGAATCTCCAAGTCAGTTCTTAGTGTAGAAAAGGTAGCTAAGATAAGGGAAATCCATAATTCCAGTTAAGATCACATGAAATACTATGAATCCTATATTCTTTACTTAAAGTAGACTAGAGTGGTAAATGTGTGTTATACAAGGCAGAATACCATTGAAATAGAGAAAGAAACACGTTCGGGAGCTTTGGAAAGCCTTACACTTCACTGAAATGTAGTACTACACTCTATAACACAATTGAGAGACAATGTTCCCTACTTGCCTCAGTTCATAACAGTGTGTAGGAAGTTGTTTGATAAAGTGGGCAAAGCTTATACTTGGGCCAGAAGGCAGAATATAGGAAACTTCATGAAAACATGAATAATTCAGTGAAAATGACTGTAAACAGATGAGAACTTGTTTAGAACAGCTGAAAGTGAATCTCCAAGTCAGTTCTTAGTGTAGAAAAGGTAGCTAAGATAAGGGAAATCCATAATTCCAGTTAAGATCACATGAAACACTGTATGAATCCTATATTCATTACTTAAAGGAGACTAGAGTGGTAAATGTGTGTTATACAAGGCAGAATACCATTGAAATAGAGAAAGAAACACGTTCGGCAGCTTTGGAAAGCCTTACACTTCACTGAAATGTAGTACTACACTCTATAACACAGTTGAGAGACAATGTTCCCGAGCTGCCTCAGTTAATAACAGTGTGTAGGAAGTTGTTTGATAAAGTGGTCAAAGCTTATACTTGGACCAGAAGGCAGAATATAGGAAACTACATGAAAACATGAATAATTCAGTGAAAATGACTGTAAACAGATGAGAACTTGTTTTAGAACAGCTGAAAGAGATTCTCCAAGTCAGTTCTTAGTGTAGAAAAGGTAGTTAAGATCCGGAAATCCTTAATTGGAGTTAAGATTATATGAAACACTGTATGAATCCTATATTATTTACTTAAAGGAGACTAGAGTGGTAAATGTGTGTTATACAAGGCAGAATACCATTAAAATGGAGAAAGAAACACGTTCGGCAGTTTTGGAAATCCTTACACGTGACTGAAATGTAGTACTACACTCTATAACACAGTTGAGAGACAATGTTCCCGAGCTGCCTCAGTTAATAACAGTGTGTAGGAAGTTGTTTGATAAAGTGGTCAAAGCTTATACTTGGGCCAGAAGGCAGAATATAGGAAACTTCATGACAACATGAATAATTCAGTGAAAATGACTGTAAACAGATGAGAACTTGTTTAGAACAGCTGAAAGAGATTCTCCAAGTCAGTTCTTAGTGTAGAAAAGGTAGCTATCATCCGGGAAATCTTAATTCCAGTTAAGATCACATGAAACACTGTATGAATCCTATATTCTTTACTTAAAGGAGACTAGAGTGGTAAATGTGTGTTATACAAGGCAGAATACCATTGAAATAGAGAAAGTAACACGTTCGGCAGCTTTGGAAAGCCTTACTCTTCACTGAAATGTAGTACTACACTCTATAACACAGTTGAGAGACAATGTTCCCTACTTGCCTCAGTTCATAACAGTGTGTAGGAAGTTGTTTGATAAAGTGGGCAAAGCTTATACTTGGGCCAGAAGGCAGAATATAGGAAACTACATGAAAACATGAATAATTCAGTGAAAATGACTGTAAACAGATGAGAACTTGTTTAGAACAGCTGAAAGAGAATCTCCAAGTCAGTTCTTAGTGTAGAAAAGGTAGCTAAGATAAGGGAAATCCATAATTCCAGTTAAGATCACATGAAACACTGTTTGAATCCTATATTCATTACTTAAAGGAGACTACTGTGGTAAATGTGTGTTATACAAGGCAGAATACCATTGAAATAGAGAAAGAAACACGTTTGGCAGCTTTGGAAAGGCTTACACTTCACTGAAATGTAGTACTACACTCCATAACACAGTTGAGAGACAATGTTCCCGAGCTGCCTCAGGTGATAACAGTGTGTAGGAAGTGGTTTGATAAAGTGGGCAAAGCTTATACTTGGGCCAGAAGGCAGAATATAGGAAACTTCATGACAACATGAATAATTCAGTGAAAATGACTGTAAACAGATGAGAACTTGTTTAGAACAGCTGAAAGAGAATCTCCAAGTCAGTTCATAGTGTAGAAAAGGTAGCTAAGATAAGGGAAATCCATAATTCCAGTTAAGATCACATGAAACACTGTATGAATCCTATATTTATTACTTAAAGGAGACTAGAGTGGTAAATGTGTGTTATACAAGGCAGAATACCATTAAAATAGAGAAAGAAACACGTTCGGCAGCTTTGGAAAGCCTTACACTTCACAGAAATGTAGTACTACACTCTATAACACAGTTGAGAGACAATGTTCCCGAGCTGCCTCAGTTCATAACAGTGTGTAGGAAGTTGTTTGATAAAGTGGGCAAAGCTTATACTTGCACCAGAAGGCAGAATATAGGAAACTACATGAAAACATGATTAATTCAGTGAAAATGACTGTAAACAGATGAGAACTTGTTTAGAACAGCTGAAAGAGATTCTCCAAGTCAGTTCTTAGTGTAGAAAAGGTAGTTAAGATCCGGAAATCCTTAATTGGAGTTAAGATTATATGAAACACTGTATGAATCCTATATTATTTACTTAAAGGAGACTAGAGTGGTAAATGTGTGTTATACAAGGCAGAATACCATTAAAATGGAGAAAGAAACACGTTCGGCAGTTTTGGAAATCCTTACACGTGACTGAAATGTAGTACTACACTCTATAACACAGTTGAGAGACAATATTCCCGAGCTGCCTCAGTTAATAACAGTGTGTAGGAAGTTGTTTGATAAAGTGGTCAAAGCTTATACTTGGGCCAGAAGGCAGAATATAGGAAACTTCATGACAACATGAATAATTCAGTGAAAATGACTGTAAACAGATGAGAACTTGTTTAGAACAGCTGAAAGAGATTCTCCAAGTCAGTTCTTAGTGTAGAAAAGGTAGCTAAGATCCGGGAAATCTTAATTCCAGTTAAGATCACATGAAACACTGTATGAATCCTATATTCTTTACTTAAAGGAGACTAGAGTGGTAAATGTGTGTTATACAAGGCAGAATACCATTGAAGTAGAGAAAGAAACACGTTCGGCAGCTTTGGAAAGCGTTACACTTCACTGAAATGTAGTACTACACTCTATAACACAGTTGAGAGACAATGTTCCCTACTTGCCTCAGTTCATAACAGTGTGTAGCAAGTTGTTTGATAAAGTGGGCAAAGCTTATACTTGGGCCAGAAGGCAGAATATAGGAAACTACATGAAAACATGAATAATTCAGTGAAAATGACTGTAAACAGATGAGAACTTGTTTAGAACAGCTGAAAGAGAATCTCCAAGTCAGTTCTTAGTGTAGAAAAGGTAGCTAAGATAAGGGAAATCCATAATTCCAGTTAAGATCACATGAAACACTGTATGAATCCTATATTCATTACTTAAAGGAGACTAGAGTGGTAAATGTCTGTTATACAAGGCAGAATACCATTGAAATAGAGAAAGAAACACGTTCGGCAGTTTTGGAAAGCCTTACTCTTCACTGAAATGTAGTACTACACTCTATAACACAGTTGAGAGACAATGTTCCCTACTTGCCTCAGTTCATAACAGTGTGTAGGAAGTTGTTTGATAAAGTGGGCAAAGCTTATTCTTGGGCCAGAAGGCAGAATATAGGAAACTACATGAAAACATGAATAATTCAGTGAAAATGACTGTAAACAGATGAGAACTTGTTTAGAACAGCTGAAAGAGAATCTCCAAGTCAGTTCTTAGTGTAGAAAAGGTAGCTAAGATAAGGGAAATCCATAATTCCAGTTAAGATCACATGAAACACTGTTTGAATCCTATATTCATTACTTAAAGGAGACTACTGTGGTAAATGTGTGTTATACAAGGCACAATACCATTGAAATGAGAAAGAAACACGTTTGGCAGCTTTGGAAAGGCTTACACTTCACTGAAATGTAGTACTACACTCCATAACACAGTTGAGAGACAATGTTCCCGAGCTGCCTCAGTTCATAACAGTGTGTAGGAAGTGGTTTGATAAAGTGGGCAAAGCTTATACTTGGGCCAGAAGGCAGAATATAGGAAACTTCATGACAACATGAATAATTCAGTGAAAATGACTGTAAACAGATGAGAACTTGTTTAGAACAGCTGAAAGAGAATCTCCAAGTCAGTTCATAGTGTAGAAAATGTAGCTAAGATAAGGGAAATCCATAATTCCAGTTAAGATCACATGAAACACTGTATGAATCCTATATTTATTACTTAAAGGAGACTAGAGTGGTAAATGTGTGTTATACAAGGCAGAATACCATTAAAATAGAGAAAGAAACACGTTCGGCAGCTTTGGAAAGCCTTACACTTCACTGAAATGTAGTACTACACTCTATAACACAGTTGAGAGACAATGTTCCCGAGCTGCCTCAGTTCATAACAGTGTGTAGGAAGTTGTTTGATAAAGTGGGCAAAGCTTATACTTGCACCAGAAGGCAGAATATAGGAAACTACATGAAAACATGATTAATTCAGTAAAAATGACTGTAAACAGATGAGAACTTGTTTAGAACAGCTGAAAGAGATTCTCCAAGTCAGTTCTTAGTGTAGAAAAGGTAGTTAAGATCCGGAAATCCTTAATTGGAGTTAAGATTATATGAAACACTGTATGAATCCTATATTATTTACTTAAAGGAGACTAGAGTGGTAAATGTGTGTTATACAAGGCAGAATACCATTAAAATGGAGAAAGAAACAAGTTCGGCATGTTTTGGACATCCTTACACGTGACTGAAATGTAGTACTACACTCCATAACACAGTTGAGAGACAATGTTCCCGAGCTGCCTCAGTTCATAACAGTGTGTAGGAAGTTGTTTGATAAAGTGGGCAAAGCTTATACTTGGGCCAGAAGGCAGAATATAGGAAACTACATGAAAACATGAATAATTCAGTGAAAATGACTGTAAACAGATTGGAACTTGTTTTAGAACAGCTGAACGAGATTCTCCAAGTCAGGTCTTAGTGTAGAAAAGGTAGCTAAGATCCCGAAATCCTTAATTGGAGTTAAGATTACATGAAACACTGTATGAATCTAATATTCTTTACTTAAAGAGACTAGAGTGGTAAATGTGTGTTATACAAGGCAGAATACCATTAAAATAGAGAAAGAAACACGTTCGGCAGTTTTGGAAATCCTTACACGTGACTGAAATGTACTACTACACTCTATAACACAGTTGAGAGACAATGTTCCCGAGCTGCCTCAGTTCATAACAGTGTGTAGGAAGTTGTTTGATAAAGTGGTCAAAGCTTATACTTGGACCAAAAGGCAGAATATAGGAAACTACATGAAAACATGAATAATTCAGTGAAAATGACTGTAAACAGATTGGAACTTGTTTTAGAACAGCTGAAAGAGATTCTCCAAGTCAGTTCTTAGTGTAGAAAAGGTAGCTAAGATCCGGGAAATTTTAATTCCAGTTAAGATCACATGAAACACTGTATGAATCCTATATTCTTTACTGAAAGGAGACTAGAGTGGTAAATGTGTGTTATACAAGGCAGAATACCATTGAAGTAGAGAAAGAAACACGTTCGGCAGCTTTGGAAAGCCTTACACTTCACTGAAATGTAGAACTACACTCTATAACACAGTTGAGAGACAATGTTCCCTACTTGCCTCAGTTCATAACAGTGTGTAGGAAGTTGTTTGATAAAGTGGGCAAAGCTTATACTTGGGCCAGAAGGCAGAATATAGGAAACTACATGAAAACATGAATAATTCAGTGAAAATGACTGTAAACAGATGAGAACTTGTTTAGAACAGCTGAAAGAGAATCTCCAAGTCAGTTCTTAGTGTAGAAAAGGTAGCTAAGATAAGGGAAATCCATAATTCCAGTTAAGATCACATGAAACACTGTATGAATCCTATATTCATTACTTAAAGGAGACTAGAGTGGTAAATGTGTGTTATACAAGGCAGAATACCATTGAAATAGAGAAAGAAACACGTTCGGCAGCTTTGGAAAGCCTTACACTTCACTGAAATGTAGTACTACACTCTATAACACAGTTGAGAGTCAATGTTCCCTACTTGCCTCAGTTCATAACAGTGTGTAGGAAGTTGTTTGATAAAGTGGGCAAAGCTTATACTTGGGCCAGAAGGCAGAATATAGGAAACTACATGAAAACATGAATAATTCAGTGAAAATGACTGTAAACAGATGAGAACTTGTTTAGAACAGTTGAAAGAGATTCTCCAAGTCAGTTCTTAGTGTAGAAAAGGTAGCTAAGATCCGGAAATCCTTAATTGGAGTTAAGATTATATGAAACACTGTATGAATCCTATATTCTTTACTTAAAGGAGACTAGAGTGGTAAATGTGTGTTATACAAGGCAGAATAAGTTTAAAATGGAGAAAGAAACACATTCGGCAGATTTGGAAATCCTTACACGTGACTGAAATGTAGTACTACACTCTATAACACAGTTGAGAGACAATGTTCCCGAGCTGCCTCAGTTAATAACAGTGTGTAGGAAGTTGTTTGATAAAGTGGTCAAAGCTTATACTTGGACCAGAAGGCAGAATATAGGAAACTACATGAAAACATGAATAATTCAGTGAAAATTACTGTAAACAGATTGGAACTTGTTTTAGAACAGCAGAAAGAGATTCTCCAAGTCAGTTCTTAGTGTAGAAAAGGTAGCTAAGATCCGGGAAATCTTAATTCCAGTTAAGATCACATGAAACACTGTATGAATCCTATATTCTTTACTTAACGGAGACTAGAGTGGTAAATGTGTGTTATACAAGGCAGAATACCATTAAAATAGAGAAAGAAACACGTTCGGCAGCTTTTGAAATCCTTACACTTCACTGAAATGTAGTACTACACTCTATAACACAGTTGAGAGACAATGTTCCCTACTTGCCTCAGTTCATAACAGTGTGTAGGAAGTTGTTTGATAAAGTGGGCAAAGCTTATACTTGGGCCAGAAGGCAGAATATAGGAAACTTCATGAAAACATGAATAATTCAGTGAAAATGACTGTAAACAGATGAGAACTTGTTTAGAACAGCTGAAAGAGAATCTCCAAGTCAGTTCTTAGTGTAGAAAAGGTATCTAATATAAGGGAAATCCATAATTCCAATTAAGATTACATGAAACACTGTATGAATTCTATATTCTTTACTTAAAGGAGACTAGAGTGGTAAATGTGTGTTATACAAGGAAGAATACCATTAAAATAGAGAAAGAAACACGTTCGGCAGCTTTTGAAATCCTTACACTTCACTGAAATGTAGTACTACACTCTATAACACAGTTGAGAGACAATGTTCTCTACTTGCCTCAGTTCATAACAGTGTGTAGGAAGTTGTTTGATAAAGTGGGCAAAGCTTATACTTGGGCCAGAAGGCAGAATATAGGAAACTACATGAAAACATGAATAATTCAGTGAAAATGACTGTAAACAGATGAGAACTTGTTTTAGAACAGCTGAAAGAGATTCTCCAAGTCAGTTCTTAGTGTAGAAAAGGTAGCTAAGATCCGGGAAATCTTAATTCCAGTTAAAATCACATGAAACACTGTATGAATCCTATATTCTTTACTTAAAGGAGACTAGAGTGGTAAATGTGTGTTATACAAGGCAGAATAACATTAAAATGGAGAAAGAAACACGTTCGGCAGATTTGGAAATCCTTACACGTGACTGAAATGTAGTACTACACTCTATAACACAGTTGAGAGACAATGTTCCCGAGCTGCCTCAGTTCATAACAGTGTGTAGGAAGTTGTTTGATAAAGTGGTAATAGCTTATACTTGGACCAGAAGGCAGAATATAGGAAACTGCATGAAAACATGAATAATTCAGTGAAAATGACTGTAAACAGATTGGAACTTGTTTTAGAACAGCTGAAAGAGATTCTCCAAGTCAGTTCTTAATGTAGAAAAGGTAACTAATATCCGGGAAATCTTAATTCCAGTTAAGATCACATGAAACACTGTATGAATCCTATATTCTTTACTTAAAGGAGACTAGAGTGGTAAATGTGTGTTATACAAGACAGAATACCATTGAAATAGAGAAAGAAACACGTTCGGCAGCTTTGGAAAGCCTTACTCTTCACTGAAATGTAGTACTACACTCTATAACACAGTTGAGAGACAATGTTCCCTACTTGCCTCAGTTCATAACAGTGTGTAGGAAGTTGTTTGATAAAGTGGGCAAAGCTTATACTTGGGCCAGAAGGCAGAATATAGGAAACTACATGAAAACATGATTAATTCAGTGAAAATGACTGTAAACAGATGAGAACTTGTTTAGAACAGCTGAAAGAGATTCTCCAAGTCAGTTCTTAGTGTAGAAAAGGTAGTTAAGATCCGGAAATCCTTAATTGGAGTTAAGATTATATGAAACACTGTATGAATCCTATATTATTTACTTAAAGGAGACTAGAGTGGTAAATGTGTGTTATACAAGGCAGAATACCATTAAAATGGAGAAAGAAACACGTTCGGCAGTTTTGGAAATCCTTACATGTGACTGAAATGTAGTACTACACTCTATAACACAGTTGAGAGACAATGTTCCCGAGCTGCCTCAGTTAATAACAGTGTGTAGGAAGTTGTTTGATAAAGTGGTCAAAGCTTATACTTGGGCCAGAAGGCAGAATATAGGAAACTTCATGACAACATGAATAATTCAGTGAAAATGACTGTAAACAGATGAGAACTTGTTTAGAACAGCTGAAAGAGATTCTCCAAGTCAGTTCTTAGTGTAGAAAAGGTAGCTAAGATAAGGGAAATCCATAATTCCAGTTAACATCACATGAAACACTGTTTGAATCCTATATTCATTACTTAAAGGAGACTACTGTGGTAAATGTGTGTTATACAAGGCAGAATACCATTGAAATAGAGAAAGAAACACGTTTGGCAGCTTTGGAAAGGCTTACACTTCACTGAAATGTAGTACTACACTCCATAACACAGTTGAGAGACAATGTTCCCGAGCTGCCTCAGGTCATAACAGTGTGTAGGAAGTGGTTTGATAAAGTGGGCAAAGCTTATACTTGGGCCAGAAGGCAGAATATAGGAAACTTCATGACAACATGAATAATTCAGTGAAAATGACTGTAAACAGATGAGAACTTGTTTAGAACAGCTGAAAGAGAATCTCCAAGTCAGTTCATAGTGTAGAAAAGGTAGCTAAGATAAGGGAAATCCATAATTCCAGTTAAGATCACATGAAACACTGTATGAATCCTATATTTATTACTTAAAGGAGACTAGAGTGGTAAATGTGTGTTATACAAGGCAGAATACCATTAAAATAGAGAAAGAAACACGTTCGGCAGCTTTGGAAAGCCTTACACTTCACAGAAATGTAGTACTACACTCTATAACACAGTTGAGAGACAATGTTCCCGAGCTGCCTCAGTTCATAACAGTGTGTAGGAAGTTGTTTGATAAAGTGGGCAAAGCTTATACTTGCACCACAAGGCAGAATATAGGAAACTACATGAAAACATGATTAATTCAGTGAAAATGACTGTAAACAGATGAGAACTTGTTTAGAACAGCTGAAAGAGATTCTCCAAGTCAGTTCTTAGTGTAGAAAAGGTAGTTAAGATCCGGAAATCCTTAATTGGAGTTAAGATTATATGAAACACTGTATGAATCCTATATTATTTACTTAAAGGAGACTAGAGTGGTAAATGTGTGTTATACAAGGCAGAATACCATTAAAATGGAGAAAGAAACACGTTCGGCAGTTTTGGAAATCCTTACACGTGACTGAAATGTAGTACTACACTCTATAACACAGTTGAGAGACAATGTTCCCGAGCTGCCTCAGTTAATAACAGTGTGTAGGAAGTTGTTTGATAAAGTGGTCAAAGCTTATACTTGGGCCAGAAGGCAGAATATAGGAAACTTCATGACAACATGAATAATTCAGTGAAAATGACTGTAAACAGATGAGAACTTGTTTAGAACAGCTGAAAGAGATTCTCCAAGTCAGTTCTTAGTGTAGAAAAGGTAGCTAAGATCCGGGAAATCTTAATTCCAGTTAAGATCACATGAAACACTGTATGAATCCTATATTCTTTACTTAAAGGAGACTAGAGTGGTAAATGTGTGTTATACAAGGCAGAATACCATTGAAGTAGAGAAAGAAACACGTTCGGCAGCTTTGGAAAGCGTTACACTTCACTGAAATGTAGTACTACACTCTATAACACAGTTGAGAGACAATGTTCCCTACTTGCCTCAGTTCATAACAGTGTGTAGCAAGTTGTTTGATAAAGTGGGCAAAGCTTATACTTGGGCCAGAAGGCAGAATATAGGAAACTACATGAAAACATGAATAATTCAGTGAAAATGACTGTAAACAGATGAGAACTTGTTTAGAACAGCTGAAAGAGAATCTCCAAGTCAGTTCTTAGTGTAGAAAAGGTAGCTAAGATAAGGGAAATCCATAATTCCAGTTAAGATCACATGAAACACTGTATGAATCCTATATTCATTACTTAAAGGAGACTAGAGTGGTAAATGTCTGTTATACAAGGCAGAATACCATTGAAATAGAGAAAGAAACACGTTCGGCAGTTTTGGAAAGCCTTACTCTTCACTGAAATGTAGTACTACACTCTATAACACAGTTGAGAGACAATGTTCCCTACTTGCCTCAGTTCATAACAGTGTGTAGGAAGTTGTTTGATAAAGTGGGCAAAGCTTATACTTGGGCCAGAAGGCAGAATATAGGAAACTACATGAAAACATGAATAATTCAGTGAAAATGACTGTAAACAGATGAGAACTTGTTTAGAACAGCTGAAAGAGAATCTCCAAGTCAGTTCTTAGTGTAGAAAAGGTAGCTAAGATAAGGGAAATCCATAATTCCAGTTAAGATCACATGAAACACTGTTTGAATCCTATATTCATTACTTAAAGGAGACTACTGTGGTAAATGTGTGTTATACAAGGCACAATACCATTGAAATGAGAAAGAAACACGTTTGGCAGGTTTGGAAAGGCTTACACTTCACTGAAATGTAGTACTACACTCCATAACACAGTTGAGAGACAATGTTCCCGAGCTGCCTCAGTTCATAACAGTGTGTAGGAAGTGGTTTGATAAAGTGGGCAAAGCTTATACTTGGGCCAGAAGGCAGAATATAGGAAACTTCATGACAACATGAATAATTCAGTGAAAATGACTGTAAACAGATGAGAACTTGTTTAGAACAGCTGAAAGAGAATCTCCAAGTCAGTTCATAGTGTAGAAAATGTAGCTAAGATAAGGGAAATCCATAATTCGAGTTAAGATCACATGAAACACTGTATGAATCCTATATTTATTACTTAAAGGAGACTAGAGTGGTAAATGTGTGTTATACAAGGCAGAATACCATTAAAATAGAGAAAGAAACACGTTCGGCAGCTTTGGAAAGCCTTACACTTCACTGAAATGTAGTACTACACTCTATAACACAGTTGAGAGACAATGTTCCCGAGCTGCCTCAGTTCATAACAGTGTGTAGGAAGTTGTTTGATAAAGTGGGCAAAGCTTATACTTGCACCAGAAGGCAGAATATAGGAAACTACATGAAAACATGATTAATTCAGTAAAAATGACTGTAAACAGATGAGAACTTGTTTAGAACAGCTGAAAGAGATTCTCCAAGTCAGTTCTTAGTGTAGAAAAGGTAGTTAAGATCCAGAAATCCTTAATTGGAGTTAAGATTATATGAAACACTGTATGAATCCTATATTATTTATTTAAAGGAGACTAGAGTGGTAAATGTGTGTTATACAAGGCAGAATACCATTAAAATGGAGAAAGAAACAAGTTCGGCAGTTTTGGACATCCTTACACGTGACTGAAATGTAGTACTACACTCCATAACACAGTTGAGAGACAATGTTCCCGAGCTGCCTCAGTTCATAACAGTGTGTAGGAAGTGGTTTGATAAAGTGGGCAAAGCTTATACTTGGGCCAGAAGGCAGAATATAGGAAACTTCATGACAACATGAATAATTCAGTGAAAATGACTGTAAACAGATGAGAACTTGTTTAGAACAGCTGAAAGAGAATCTCCAAGTCAGTTCATAGTGTAGAAAATGTAGCTAAGATAAGGGAAATCCATAATTCCAGTTAAGATCACATGAAACACTGTATGAATCCTATATTCATTACTTAAAGGAGACTAGAGTGGTAAATGTGTGTTATACAAGGCAGAATACCATTGAAATAGAGAAAGAAACACGTTTGGCAGCTTTGGAAAGGCTTACACTTCACTGAAATGTAGTACTCCACTCCATAACACAGTTGAGAGACAATGTTCCCGAGCTGCCTCAGTTCATAACAGTGTGTAGGAAGTTGTTTGATAAAGTGGGCAAAGCTTATACTTGGGCCAGAAGGCAGAATATAGGAAACTACATGAAAACATGAATAATTCAGTGAAAATGACTGTAAACAGATTGGAACTTGTTTTAGAACAGCTGAAAGAGATTCTCCAAGTCAGTTCTTAGTGTAGAAAAGGTAGCTAAGATCCGGGAAATCTTAATTCCAGTTAAGATCACATGAAACATTGTTTGAATCCTATATTCATTACTTAAAGGAGACTACTGTGGTAAATGTGTGTTATACAAGGCAGAATACCATTGAAATAGAGAAAGAAACACGTTTGGCAGCTTTGGAAAGGCTTACACTTCACTGAAATGTAGTACTACACTCCATAACACAGTTGAGAGACAATGTTCCCGAGCTGCCTCAGTTCATAACAGTGTGTAGGAAGTGGTTTGATAAAGTGGGCAAAGCTTATACTTGGACCAGAAGGCAGAATATAGGAAACTTCATGACAACATGAATAATTCAGTGAAAATGACTGTAAACAGATGAGAACTTGTTTAGAACAGCTGAAAGAGAATCTCCAAGTCAGTTCATAGTGTAGAAAAGGTAGCTAAGATAAGGGAAATCCATAATTCCAGTTAAGATCACATGAAACACTGTATGAATCCTATATTTATTACTTAAAGGAGACTAGAGTGGTAAATGTGTGTTATACAAGGCAGAATACCATTAAAATAGAGAAAGAAACACGTTCGGCAGCTTTGGAAAGCCTTACACTTCACTGAAATGTAGTACTACACTCTATAACACAGTTGAGAGACAATGTTCCCGAGCTGCCTCAGTTCATAACAGTGTGAGGAAGTTGTTTGATAAAGTGGGCAAAGCTTATACTTGCACCAGAAGGCAGAATATAGGAAACTACATGAAAACATGAATAATTCAGTGAAAATGACTGTAAACAGATTGGAACTTGTTTTAGAACAGCTGAAAGAGATTCTCCAAGTCAGTTCTTAGTGTAGAAAAGGTAGCTAAGATCCGGGAAATCTTAATTCCAGTTAAGATCACATGAAACACTGTATGAATCCTATATTCTTTACTTAAAGGAGACTAGAGTGGTAAATGTGTGTTATACAAGGCAGAATACCATTGAAGTAGAGAAAGAAACACGTTCGGCAGCTTTGGAAAGCGTTACACTTCACTGAAATGTAGTACTACACTCTATAACACAGTTGAGAGACAATGTTCCCTACTTGCCTCAGTTCATAACAGTGTGTAGGAAGTTGTTTGATAAAGTGGGCAAAGCTAATACTTGGGCCAGAAGGCAGAATATAGGAAACTACATGAAAACATGAATAATTCAGTGAAAATGACTGTAAACAGATGAGAACTTGTTTAGAACAGCTGAAAGAGAATCTCCAAGTCAGTTCTTAGTGTAGAAAAGGTAGCTAAGATAAGGGAAATCCATAATTCCAGTTAAGATCACATGAAACACTGTATGAATCCTATATTCATTACTTAAAGGAGACTAGAGTGGTAAATGTGTGTTATACAAGGCAGAATACCATTGAAATAGAGAAAGAAACACGTTCGGCAGCTTTGGAAAGCCTTACTCTTCACTGAAATGTAGTACTACACTCTATAACACAGTTGAGAGACAATGTTCCCTACTTGCCTCAGTTCATAACAGTGTGTAGGAAGTTGTTTGATAATGTGGGCAAAGCTTATACTTGGGCCAGAAGGCAGAATATAGGAAACTACATGAAAACATGAATAATTCAGTGAAAATGACTGTAAACAGATGAGAACTTGTTTAGAACAGCTGAAAGAGAATCTCCAAGTCAGTTCTTAGTGTAGAAAAGGTAGCTAAGATAAGGGAAATCCATAATTCCAGTTAAGATCACATGAAACACTGTTTGAATCCTATATTCATTACTTAAAGGAGACTAGAGTGGTAAATGTGTGTTATACAAGGCAGAATACCATTGAAATAGAGAAAGAAACACGTTTGGCAGCTTTGGAAAGGCTTACACTTCACTGAAATGTAGTACTCCACTCCATAACACAGTTGAGAGACAATGTTCCCGAGCTGCCTCAGTTCATAACAGTGTGTAGGAAGTGGTTTGATAAATTGGGCAAAGCTTATACTTGGGCCAGAAGGCAGAATATAGGAAACTTCATGACAACATGAATAATTCAGTGAAAATGACTGTAAACAGATGAGAACTTGTTTAGAACAGCTGAAAGAGAATCTCCAAGTCAGTTCTTAGTGTAGAAAAGGTAGCTAAGATAAGGGAAATCCATAATTCCAGTTAAGATCACATAAAACACTGTATGAATCCTATATTCATTACTTAAAGGAGACTAGAGTGGTAAATGTGTGTTATACAAGGCAGAATACCATTGAAATAGAGAAAGAAACACGTTCGGCAGCTTTGGAAAGCCTTACACTTCACTGAAATGTAGTACTACACTCAATAACACAGTTGAGAGACAATGTTCCCGAGCTGCCTCAGTTCATAACAGTGTGTAGGAAGTTGTTTGATAAAGTGGGCAAAGCTTATACTTTCACCAGAAGGCAGAATATAGGAAACTACATGAAAACATGATTAATTCAGTGAAAATGACTGTAAACAGATGAGAACTTGTTTAGAACAGCTGAAAGAGATTCTCCAAGTCAGTTCTTAGTGTAGAAAAGGTAGTTAAGATCCGGAAATCCTTAATTGGAGTTAAGATTATATGAAACACTGTATGAATCCTATATTATTTATTTAAAGGAGACTAGAGTGGTAAATGTGTGTTATACAAGGCAGAATACCATTAAAATGGAGAAAGAAACACGTTCGGCAGTTTTGGAAATCCTTACACGTGACTGAAATGTAGTACTGCACTCTATAACACAGTTGAGAGACAATGTTCCCGAGCTGCCTCAGTTAATAACAGTGTGTAGGAAGTTGTTTGATTAAAGTGGTCAAAGCTTATACTTGGACCAGAAGGCAGAATATAGGAAACTACATGAAAACATGAATAATTCAGTGAAAATGACTGTAAACAGATTGGAACTTGTTTTAGAACAACTGAAAGAGATTCTCCAAGTCAGTTCTTAGTGTAGAAAAGGTAGCTAAGATCCGGGAAATCTTAATTCCAGTTAAGATCACATGAAACACTGTATGAATCCTATATTCTTTACTTAAAGGAGACTAGAGTGGTAAATGTGTGTTATACAAGGCAGAATACCATTGAAGTAGAGAAAGAAACACGTTCGGCAGCTTTGGAAATCCTTACACGTGACTGAAATGTAGTACTACACTCTATAACACAGTTGAGAGACAATGTTCCCGAGCTGCCTCAGTTAATAACAGTGTGTAGGAAGTTGTTTGATAAAGTGGTCAAAGCTTATACTTGGACCAGAAGGCAGAATATAGGAAACTACATGAAAACATGAATAATTCAGTGAAAATGACTGTAAACAGATTGGAACTTGTTTTAGAACAGCTGAAAGAGATTCTCCAAGTCAGTTCATAGTGTAGAAAAGGTAGCTAAGATCCGGGAAATCTTAATTCCAGTTAAGATCACATGAAACACTGTATGAATCCTATATTCTTTACTTAAAGGAGACTAGAGTGGTAAATGTGTGTTATACAAGGCAGAATACCATTGAAGTAGAGAAAGAAACACGTTCGGGAGCTTTGGAAAGCGTTACACTTCACTGAAATGTAGTACTACACTCTATAACACAGTTGAGAGACAATGTTCCCTACTTGCCTCAGTTCATAACAGTGTGTAGGAAGTTGTTTGATAAAGTGGGCAAAGCTTATACTTGGGCCAGAAGGCAGAATATAGGAAACTACATGAAAACATGATTAATTCAGTGAAAATGACTGTAAACAGATGAGAACTTGTTTAGAACAGCTGAAAGAGATTCTCCAAGTAAGTTCTTAGTGTAGAAAAGGTAGTTAAGATCCGGAAATCCTTAATTGGAGTTAAGATTATATGAAACACTGTATGAATCCTATATTATTTACTTAAAGGAGACTAGAGTGGTAAATGTGTGTTATACAAGGCAGAATACCATTAAAATGGAGAAAGAAACACGTTCGGCAGTTTTGGAAATCCTTACACGTGACTGAAATGTAGTACTACACTCTATAACACAGTTGAGAGACAATGTTCCCGAGCTGCCTCAGTTAATAACAGTGTGTAGGAAGTTGTTTGATAAAGTGGTCAAAGCTTATACTTGGACCAGAAGGCAGAATATAGGAAACTACATGAAAACATGAATAATTCAGTGAAAATGACTGTAAACAGATGAGAACTTGTTTAGAACAGCTGAAAGAGAATCTCCAAGTCAGTTCTTAGTGTAGAAAAGGTAGCTAAGATAAGGGAAATCCATAATTCCAGTTAAGATCACATGAAACACTGTATGAATCCTATATTCATTACTTAAAGGAGACTAGAGTGGTAAATGTGTGTTATACAAGGCAGAATACCATTGAAATAGAGAAAGAAACACGTTCCGCAGCTTTGGAAAGCCTTACTCTTCACTGAAATGTAATACTACACTCTATAACACAGTTGAGAGACAATGTTCCCGAGCTGCCTCAGTTCATAACAGTGTGTAGGAAGTGGTTTGATAAAGTGGGCAAAGCTTATACTTGGGCCAGAAGGCAGAATATAGGAAACTTCATGACAACATGAATAATTCAGTGAAAATGACTGTAAACAGATGAGAACTTGTTTAGAACAGCTGAAAGAGAATCTCCAAGTCAGTTCTTAGTGTAGTAAAGGTAGCTAAGATAAGGGAAATCCATAATTCCAGTTAAGATCACATGAAACACTGTATGAATCCTATATTCATTACTTAAAGGAGACTAGAGTGGTAAATGTGTGTTATACAAGGCAGAATACCATTGAAATAGAGAAAGAAACACGTTCGGCAGCTTTGGAAAGCCTTACACTTCACTGAAATGTAGTACTACACTCTATAACACAGTTGAGAGACAATGTTCCCGAGCTGCCTCAGTTCATAACAGTGTGTAGGAAGTTGTTTGATAAAGTGGGCAAAGCTTATACTTGCAACCAGAAGGCAGAATATAGGAAACTACATGAAAACATGATTAATTCAGTGAAAATGACTGTAAACAGATGAGAACTTGTTTAGAACAGCTGAAAGAGATTCTCCAAGTCAGATCTTAGTGTAGAAAAGGTAGTTAAGATCCGGAAATCCTTAATTGGAGTTAAGATTATATGAAACACTGTATGAATCCTATATTATTTACTTAAAGGAGACTAGAGTGGTAAATGTGTGTTATACAAGGCAGAATACCATTAAAATGGAGAAAGAAACACGTTCGGCAGTTTTGGAAATCCTTACACGTGACTGAAATGTAGTACTACACTCTATAACACAGTTGAGAGACAATGTTCCCGAGCTGCCTCAGTTAATAACAGTGTGTAGGAAGTTGTTTGATAAAGTGGTCAAAGCTTATACTTGGACCAGAAGGCAGAATATAGGAAACTACATGAAAACATGAATAATTCAGTGAAAATGACTGTAAACAGATTGGAACTTGTTTTAGAACAGCTGAAAGAGATTCTCCAAGTCAGTTCATAGTGTAGAAAAGGTAGCTAAGATCCGGGAAATCTTAATTCCAGTTAAGATCACATGAAACACTGTATGAATCCTATATTCTTTACTTAAAGGAGACTAGAGTGGTAAATGTGTGTTATACAAGGCAGAATACCATTGAAGTAGAGAAAGAAACACGTTCGGGAGCTTTGGAAAGCGTTACACTTCACTGAAATGTAGTACTACACTCTTTAACACAGTTGAGAGACAATGTTCCCTACTTGCCTCAGTTCATAACAGTGTGTAGGAAGTTGTTTGATAAAGTGGGCAAAGCTTATACTTGGGCCAGAAGGCAGAATATAGGAAACTACATGAAAACATGATTAATTCAGTGAAAATGACTGTAAACAGATGAGAACTTGTATAGAACAGCTGAAAGAGATTCTCCAAGTCAGTTCTTAGTGTAGAAAAGGTAGTTAAGATCCGGAAATCCTTAATTGGAGTTAAGATTATATGAAACACTGTATGAATCCTATATTATTTACTTAAAGGAGACTAGAGTGGTAAATGTGTGTTATACAAGGCAGAATACCATTAAAATGGAGAAAGAAACACGTTCGGCAGTTTTGGAAATCCTTACACGTGACTGAAATGTAGTACTACACTATATAACACAGTTGAGAGACAATGTTCCCGAGCTGCCTCAGTTAATAACAGTGTGTAGGAAGTTGTTTGATAAAGTGGTCAAAGCTTATACTTGGACCAGAAGGCAGAATATAGGAAACTACATGAAAACATGAATAATTCAGTGAAAATGACTGTAAACAGATGAGAACTTGTTTAGAACAGCTGAAAGAGAATCTCCAAGTCAGTTCTTAGTGTAGAAAAGGTAGCTAAGATAAGGGAAATCCATAATTCCAGTTAAGATCACATGAAACACTGTATGAATCCTATATTCATTACTTAAAGGAGACTAGAGTGGTAAATGTGTGTTATACAAGGCAGAATACCATTGAAATAGAGAAAGAAACACGTTCAGCAGCTTTGGAAAGCCTTACTCTTCACTGAAATGTAGTACTACACTCTATAACACAGTTGAGAGACAATGTTCCCGAGCTGCCTCAGTTCATAACAGTGTGTAGGAAGTGGTTTGATAAAGTGGGCAAAGCTTATACTTGGGCCAGAAGGCAGAATATAGGAAACTTCATGACAACATGAATAATTCAGTGAAAATGACTGTAAACAGATGAGAACTTGTTTAGAACAGCTGAAAGAGAATCTCCAAGTCAGTTCTTAGTGTAGAAAAGGTAGCTAAGATAAGGGAAATCCATAATTCCAGTTAAGATCACATGAAACACTGTATGAATCCTGTATTCATTACTTAAAGGAGACTAGAGTGGTAAATGTGTGTTATACAAGGCAGAATACCATTGAAATAGAGAAAGAAACACGTTCGGCAGCTTTGGAAAGCCTTACACTTCACTGAAATGTAGTACTACACTCTATAACACAGTTGAGAGACAATGTTCCCGAGCTGCCTCAGTTCATAACAGTGTGTAGGAAGTTGTTTGATAAAGTGGGCAAAGCTTATACTTGCACCAGAAGGCAGAATATAGGAAACTACATGAAAACATGATTAATTCAGTGAAAATGACTGTAAACAGATGAGAACTTGTTTAGAACAGCTGAAAGAGATTCTCCAAGTCAGTTCTTAGTGTAGAAAAGGTAGTTAAGATCCGGAAATCCTTAATTGGAGTTAAGATTATATGAAACACTGTATGAATCCTATATTATTTACTTAAAGGAGACTAGAGTGGTAAATGTGTGTTATACAAGGCAGAATACCATTAAAATGGAGAAAGAAACACGTTCGGCAGTTTTGGAAATCCTTACACGTGACTGAAATGTAGTACTACACTCTATAACACAGTTGAGAGACAATGTTCCCGAGCTGCCTCAGTTAATAACAGTGTGTAGGAAGTTGTTTGATGAAGTGGTCAAAGCTTATACTTGGACCAGAAGGCAGAATATAGGAAACTACATGAAAACATGAATAATTCAGTGAAAATGACTGTAAACAGATTGGAACTTGTTTTAGAACAGCTGAAAGAGATTCTCCAAGTTAGTTCATAGTGTAGAAAAGGTAGCTAAGATCCGGGAAATCTTAATTCCAGTTAAGATCACCTGAAACACTGTATGAAGCCTATATTCTTTACTTAAAGGAGACTAGAGTGGTAAATATGTGTTATACAAGGCAGAATACGATTGAAGTAGAGAAAGAAACACGTTCGGGAGCTTTGGAAAGCGTTACACTTCACTGAAATGTAGTACTACACTCTATAACACAGTTGAGAGACAATGTTCCCTACTTGCCTCAGTTCATAACAGTGTGTAGGAAGTTGTTTTATAAAGTGGGCAAAGCTTATACTTGGGCCAGAAGGCAGAATATAGGAAACTACATGAAAACATGATTAATTCAGTGAAAATGACTGTAAACAGATGAGAACTTGTATAGAACAGCTGAAAGAGATTCTCCAAGTCAGTTCTTAGTGTAGAAAAGGTAGTTAAGATCCGGAAATCCTTAATTGGAGTTAAGATTATATGAAACACTGTATGAATCCTATATTATTTACTTAAAGGAGACTAGAGTGGTAAATGTGTGTTATACAAGGCAGAATACCATTAAAATGGAGAAAGAAACACGTTCGGCAGTTTTGGAAATCCTTACACGTGACTGAAATGTAGTACTACACTCTATAACACAGTTGAGAGACAATGTTCCCGAGCTGCCTCAGTTAATAACAGTGTGTAGGAAGTTGTTTGATAAAGTGGTCAAAGCTTATACTTGGACCAGAAGGCAGAATATAGGAAACTACATGAAAACATGAATAATTCAGTGAAAATGACTGTAAACAGATGAGAACTTGTTTAGAACAGCTGAAAGAGAATCTCCAAGTCAGTTCTTAGTGTAGAAAATGTAGCTAAGATAAGGGAAATCCATAATTCCAGTTAAGATCACATGAAACACTGTATGAATCCTATATTCATTACTTAAAGGAGACTAGAGTGGTAAATGTGTGTTATACAAGGCAGAATACCATTGAAATAGAGAAAGAAACACGTTCGGCAGCTTTGGAAAGCCTTACACTTCACTGAAATGTAGTACTACACTCTATAACACAGTTGAGAGACAATGTTCCCGAGCTGCCTCAGTTCATAACAGTGTGTAGGAAGTTGTTTGATAAAGTGGGCAAAGCTTATACTTGCACCAGAAGGCAGAATATAGGAAACTACATGAAAACATGATTAATTCAGTGAAAATGACTGCAAACAGATGAGAACTTGTTTTAGAACAGCTGAAAGAGATTCTCCAAGTCAGTTCTTAGTGTAGAAAAGGTAGCTAAGATCCGGGAAATCTTAATTCCAGTTAAGATCACATGAAACACTGTATGAATCCTATATTCTTTACTTAAAGGAGACTAGAGTGGTAAATGTGTGTTATACAAGGCAGAATACCATTGAAGTAGAGAAAGAAACACGTTCGGCAGCTTTGGAAAGCGTTACACTTCACTGAAATGTAGTACTACACTCTATAACACAGTTGAGAGACAATGTTCCCTACTTGCCTCAGTTCATAACAGTGTGTAGCAAGTTGTTTGATAAAGTGGGCAAAGCTTATACTTGGGCCAGAAGGCAGAATATAGGAACTACATGAAAACATGAATAATTCAGTGAAAATGACTGTAAACAGATGAGAACTTGTTTAGAACAGCTGAAATAGAATCTCCAAGTCAGTTCTTAGTGTAGAAAAGGTAGCTAAGATAAGGGAAATCCATAATTCCAGTTAAGATCACATGAAACACTGTATGAATCCTATATTCATTACTTAAAGGAGACTAGAGTGGTAAATGTGTGTTATACAAGGCAGAATACCATTGAAATAGAGAAAGAAACACGTTCGGCAGCTTTGGAAAGCCTTACTCTTCACTGAAATGTAGTACTACACTCTATAACACAGTTGAGAGACAATGTTCCCTACTTGCCTCAGTTCATAACAGTGTGTAGGAAGTTGTTTGATAAAGTGGGCAAAGCTTATACTTGGGCCAGAAGGCAGAATATAGGAAACTACATGAAAACATGAATAATTCAGTGAAAATGACTGTAAACAGATGAGAACTTGTTTAGAACAGCTGAAAGAGAATCTCCAAGTCAGTTCTTAGTGTAGAAAAGGTAGCTAAGATAAGGGAAATTCATAATTCCAGTTAAGATCACATGAAACACTGTTTGAATCCTATATTCATTACTTAAAGGAGACTACTGTGGTAAATGTGTGTTATACAAGGCAGAATACCATTGAAATAGAGAAAGAAACACGTTCGGCAGCTTTGGAAAGCCTTACTCTTCACTGAAATGTAGTACTACACTCTATAACACAGTTGAGAGACAATGTTCCCGAGCTGCCTCAGTTCATAACAGTGTGTAGGAAGTGGTTTGATAAAGTGGGCAAAGCTTATACTTGGGCCAGAAGGCAGAATATAGGAAACTTCATGACAACATGAATAATTCAGTGAAAATGACTGTAAACAGATGAGAACTTGTTTAGAACAGCTGAAAGAGAATCTCCAAGTCAGTTCTTAGTGTAGAAAAGGTAGCTAAGATAAGGGAAATCCATAATTCCAGTTAAGATCACATGAAACACTGTATGAATCCTATATTCATTACTTAAAGGAGACTAGAGTGGTAAATGTGTGTTATACAAGGCAGAATACCATTGAAATAGAGAAAGAAACACGTTCGGCAGCTTTGGAAAGCCTTACACTTCCCTGAAATGTAGTACTACACTCTATAACACAGTTGAGAGACAATGTTCCCGAGCTGCCTCAGTTCATAACAGTGTGTAGGAAGTTGTTTGATAAAGTGGGCAAAGCTTATACTTGGGCCAGAAGGCAGAATATAGGAAACTACATGAAAACATGATTAATTCAGTGAAAATGACTGTAAACAGATGAGAACTTGTTTAGAACAGCTGAAAGAGATTCTCCAAGTCAGTTCTTAGTGTAGAAAAGGTAGTTAAGATCCGGAAATCCTTAATTGGAGTTAAGATTATATGAAACACTGTATGAATCCTATATTATTTACTTAAAGGAGACTAGAGTGGTAAATGTGTGTTATACAAGGCAGAATACCATTAAAATGGAGAAAGAAACACGTTCGGCAGTTTTGGAAATCCTTACACGTGACTGAAATGTAGTACTACACTCTATAACACAGTTGAGAGACAATGTTCCCGAGCTGCCTCAGTTAATAACAGTGTGTAGGAAGTTGTTTGATAAAGTGGTCAAAGCTTATACTTGGACCAGAAGGCAGAATATAGGAAACTACATGAAAACATGAATAATTCAGTGAAAATGACTGTAAACAGATTGGAACTTGTTTTAGAACAGCTGAAAGAGATTCTCCAAGTCAGTTCATAGTGTAGAAAAGGTAGCTAAGATCCGGGAAATCTTAATTCCAGTTAAGATCACATGAAACACTGTATGAATCCTATATTCTTTACTTAAAGGAGACTAGAGTGGTAAATGTGTGTTATACAAGGCAGAATACCATTGAAGTAGAGAAAGAAACACGTTCGGGAGCTTTGGAAAGCGTTACACTTCACTGAAATGTAGTACTACACTCTTTAACACAGTTGAGAGACAATGTTCCCTACTTGCCTCAGTTCATAACAGTGTGTAGGAAGTTGTTTGATAAAGTGGGCAAAGCTTATACTTGGGCCAGAAGGCAGAATATAGGAAACTACATGAAAACATGATTAATTCAGTGAAAATGACTGTAAACAGATGAGAACTTGTATAGAACAGCTGAAAGAGATTCTCCAAGTCAGTTCTTAGTGTAGAAAAGGTAGTTAAGATCCGGAAATCCTTAATTGGAGTTAAGATTATATGAAACACTGTATGAATCCTATATTATTTACTTAAAGGAGACTAGAGTGGTAAATGTGTGTTATACAAGGCAGAATACCATTAAAATGGAGAAAGAAACACGTTCGGCAGTTTTGGAAATCCTTACACGTGACTGAAATGTAGTACTACACTCTATAACACAGTTGAGAGACAATGTTCCCGAGCTGCCTCTGTTAATAACAGTATGTAGGAAGTTGTTTGATAAAGTGGTCAAAGCTTATACATGGACCAGAAGGCAGAATATAGGAAACTACATGAAAACATGAATAATTCAGTGAAAATGACTGTAAACAGATGAGAACTTGTTTAGAACAGCTGAAAGAGAATCTCCAAGTCAGTTCTTAGTGTAGAAAAGGTAGCTAAGATAAGGGAAATCCATAATTCCAGTTAAGATCACATGAAACACTGTATGAATCCTATATTCATTACTTAAAGGAGACTAGAGTGGTAAATGTGTGTTATACAAGGCAGAATACCATTGAAATAGAGAAAGAAACACGTTCGGCAGCTTTGGAAAGCCTTACTCTTCACTGAAATGTAGTACTACACTCTATAACACAGTTGAGAGACAATGTTCCCTACTTGCCTCAGTTCATAACAGTTTGTAGGAAGTTGTTTGATAAAGTGGGCAAAGCTTATACTTGGGCCAGAAGGCAGAATATAGGAAACTACATGAAAACATGAATAATTCAGTGAAAATGACTGTAAACAGATGAGAACTTGTTTAGAACAGCTGAAAGAGAATCTCCAAGTCAGTTCTTAGTGTAGAAAAGGTAGCTAAGATAAGGGAAATCCATAATTCCAGTTAAGATCACATGAAACACGGTTTGAATCCTATATTCATTACTTAAAGGAGACTACTGTGGTAAATGTGTGTTATACAAGGCAGAATACCATTGAAATAGGGAAAGAAACATGTTTGGCAGTTTTAGAAAGGCTTACACTTCACTGAAATGTAGTACTACACTCCATAACACAGTTGAGAGACAATGTTCCCGAGCTGCCTCAGTTCATAACAGTGTGTAGGAAGTTGTTTGATAAAGTGGGCAAAGCTTATACTTGGACCAGAAGGCAGAATATAGGAAACTACATGAAAACATGATTAATTCAGTGAAAATGACTGTAAACAGATGAGAACTTGTTTAGAACAGCTGAAAGAGATTCTCCAAGTCAGTTCTTAGTGTAGAAAAGGTAGCTAAGATCCGGGAAATCTTAATTCCAGTTAAGATCACATGAAACACTGTATGAATCCTATATTCTTTACTTAAAGGAGACTAGAGTGGTAAATGTGTGTTATTCAAGGCAGAATACCATTGAAGTAGAGAAAGAAACACGTTCGGCAGCTTTGGAAAGCGTTACACTTCACTGAAATGTAGAACTACACTCTATAACACAGTTGAGAGACAATGTTCCCTACTTGCCTCAGTTCATAACAGTGTGTAGTAAGTTGTTTGATAAAGTGGGCAAAGCTTATACATGGGCCAGAAGGCAGAATATAGGAAACTACATGAAAACATGAATAATTCAGTGAAAATGACTGTAAACAGATTGGAACTTGTTTTAGAACAGCTGAAAGAGATTCTCCAAGTCAGTTCATAGTGTAGAAAAGGTAGCTAAGATCCGGGAAATCTTAATTCCAGTTAAGATCACATGAAACACTGTATGAATCCTATATTCTTTACTTAAAGGAGACTAGAGTGGTAAATGTGTGTTATACAAGGCAGAATACCATTGAAGTAGAGAAAGAAACACGTTCGGGAGCTTTGGAAAGCGTTACACTTCACTGAAATGTAGTACTACACTCTATAACACAGTTGAGAGACAATGTTCCCTACTTGCCTCAGTTCATAACAGTGTGTAGGAAGTTGTTTTATAAAGTGGGCAAAGCTTATACTTGGGCCAGAAGGCAGAATATAGGAAACTACATGAAAACATGATTAATTCAGTGAAAATGACTGTAAACAGATGAGAACTTGTATAGAACAGCTGAAAGAGATTCTCCAAGTCAGTTCTTAGTGTAGAAAAGGTAGTTAAGATCCGGAAATCCTTAATTGGAGTTAAGATTATATGAAACACTGTATGAATCCTATATTATTTACTTAAAGGAGACTAGAGTGGTAAATGTGTGTTATACAAGGCAGAATACCATTAAAATGGAGAAAGAAACACGTTCGGCAGTTTTGGAAATCCTTACACGTGACTGAAATGTAGTACTACACTCTATAACACAGTTGAAAGACAATGTTCCCGAGCTGCCTCAGTTAATAACAGTGTGTAGGAAGTTGTTTGATAAAGTGGTCAAAGCTTATACTTGGACCAGAAGGCAGAATATAGGAAACTACATGAAAACATGAATAATTCAGTGAAAATGACTGTAAACAGATGAGAACTTGTTTAGAACAGCTGAAAGAGAATCTCCAAGTCAGTTCTTAGTGTAGAAAATGTAGCTAAGATAAGGGAAATCCATAATTCCAGTTAAGATCACATGAAACACTGTATGAATCCTATATTCATTACTTAAAGGAGACTAGAGTGGTAAATGTGTGTTATACAAGGCAGAATACCATTCAAGTAGAGAAAGAAACACGTTCGGCAGCTTTGGAAATCCTTACACGTGACTGAAATGTAGTACTACACTCTATAACACAGTTGAGAGACAATGTTCCCGAGCTGCCTCAGTTAATAACAGTGTGTAGGAAGTTGTTTGATAAAGTGGTCAAAGCTTATACTTGGACCAGAAGGCAGAATATAGGAAACTACATGAAAACATGAATAATTCAGTGAAAATGACTGTAAACAGATTGGAACTTGTTTTAGAACAGCTGAAAGAGATTCTCCAAGTCAGTTCTTAGTGTAGAAAAGGTAGCTAAGATCCGGGAAATCTTAATTCCAGTTAAGATCACATGAAACACTGTATGAATCCTATATTCTTTACTTAAAGGAGACTAGAGTGGTAAATGTGTGTTATACAAGGCAGAATACCATTGAAGTAGAGAAAGAAACACGTTCGGCAGCTTTGGAAAGCGTTACACTTCACTGAAATGTAGTACTACACTCTATAACACAGTTGAGAGACAATGTTCCCGAGCTGCCTCTGTTAATAACAGTATGTAGGAAGTTGTTTGATAAAGTGGTCAAAGCTTATACATGGACCAGAAGGCAGAATATAGGAAACTACATGAAAACATGAATAATTCAGTGAAAATGACTGTAAACAGATGAGAACTTGTTTAGAACAGCTGAAAGAGAATCTCCAAGTCAGTTCTTAGTGTAGAAAAGGTAGCTAAGATAAGGGAAATCCATAATTCCAGTTAAGATCACATGAAACACTGTATGAATCCTATATTCATTACTTAAAGGAGACTAGAGTGGTAAATGTGTGTTATACAAGGCAGAATACCATTGAAATAGAGAAAGAAACACGTTCGGCAGCTTTGGAAAGCCTTACTCTTCACTGAAATGTAGTACTACACTCTATAACACAGTTGAGAGACAATGTTCCCTACTTGCCTCAGTTCATAACAGTTTGTAGGAAGTTGTTTGATAAAGTGGGCAAAGCTTATACTTGGGCCAGAAGGCAGAATATAGGAAACTACATGAAAACATGAATAATTCAGTGAAAATGACTGTAAACAGATGAGAACTTGTTTAGAACAGCTGAAAGAGAATCTCCAAGTCAGTTCTTAGTGTAGAAAAGGTAGCTAAGATAAGGGAAATCCATAATTCCAGTTAAGATCACATGAAACACGGTTTGAATCCTATATTCATTACTTAAAGGAGACTACTGTGGTAAATGTGTGTTATACAAGGCAGAATACCATTGAAATAGGGAAAGAAACATGTTTGGCAGTTTTAGAAAGGCTTACACTTCACTGAAATGTAGTACTACACTCCATAACACAGTTGAGAGACAATGTTCCCGAGCTGCCTCAGTTCATAACAGTGTGTAGGAAGTTGTTTGATAAAGTGGGCAAAGCTTATACTTGGACCAGAAGGCAGAATATAGGAAACTACATGAAAACATGATTAATTCAGTGAAAATGACTGTAAACAGATGAGAACTTGTTTAGAACAGCTGAAAGAGATTCTCCAAGTCAGTTCTTAGTGTAGAAAAGGTAGCTAAGATCCGGGAAATCTTAATTCCAGTTAAGATCACATGAAACACTGTATGAATCCTATATTCTTTACTTAAAGGAGACTAGAGTGGTAAATGTGTGTTATTCAAGGCAGAATACCATTGAAGTAGAGAAAGAAACACGTTCGGCAGCTTTGGAAAGCGTTACACTTCACTGAAATGTAGAACTACACTCTATAACACAGTTGAGAGACAATGTTCCCTACTTGCCTCAGTTCATAACAGTGTGTAGTAAGTTGTTTGATAAAGTGGGCAAAGCTTATACATGGGCCAGAAGGCAGAATATAGGAAACTACATGAAAACATGAATAATTCAGTGAAAATGACTGTAAACAGATTGGAACTTGTTTTAGAACAGCTGAAAGAGATTCTCCAAGTCAGTTCATAGTGTAGAAAAGGTAGCTAAGATCCGGGAAATCTTAATTCCAGTTAAGATCACATGAAACACTGTATGAATCCTATATTCTTTACTTAAAGGAGACTAGAGTGGTAAATGTGTGTTATACAAGGCAGAATACCATTGAAGTAGAGAAAGAAACACGTTCGGGAGCTTTGGAAAGCGTTACACTTCACTGAAATGTAGTACTACACTCTATAACACAGTTGAGAGACAATGTTCCCTACTTGCCTCAGTTCATAACAGTGTGTAGGAAGTTGTTTTATAAAGTGGGCAAAGCTTATACTTGGGCCAGAAGGCAGAATATAGGAAACTACATGAAAACATGATTAATTCAGTGAAAATGACTGTAAACAGATGAGAACTTGTATAGAACAGCTGAAAGAGATTCTCCAAGTCAGTTCTTAGTGTAGAAAAGGTAGTTAAGATCCGGAAATCCTTAATTGGAGTTAAGATTATATGAAACACTGTATGAATCCTATATTATTTACTTAAAGGAGACTAGAGTGGTAAATGTGTGTTATACAAAGCAGAATACCATTAAAATGGAGAAAGAAACACGTTCGGCAGTTTTGGAAATCCTTACACGTGACTGAAATGTAGTACTACACTCTATAACACAGTTGAAAGACAATGTTCCCGAGCTGCCTCAGTTAATAACAGTGTGTAGGAAGTTGTTTGATAAAGTGGTCAAAGCTTATACTTGGACCAGAAGGCAGAATATAGGAAACTACATGAAAACATGAATAATTCAGTGAAAATGACTGTAAACAGATGAGAACTTGTTTAGAACAGCTGAAAGAGAATCTCCAAGTCAGTTCTTAGTGTAGAAAATGTAGCTAAGATAAGGGAAATCCATAATTCCAGTTAAGATCACATGAAACACTGTATGAATCCTATATTCATTACTTAAAGGAGACTAGAGTGGTAAATGTGTGTTATACAAGGCAGAATACCATTCAAGTAGAGAAAGAAACACGTTCGGCAGCTTTGGAAATCCTTACACGTGACTGAAATGTAGTACTACACTCTATAACACAGTTGAGAGACAATGTTCCCGAGCTGCCTCAGTTAATAACAGTGTGTAGGAAGTTGTTTGATAAAGTGGTCAAAGCTTATACTTGGACCAGAAGGCAGAATATAGGAAACTACATGAAAACATGAATAATTCAGTGAAAATGACTGTAAACAGATTGGAACTTGTTTTAGAACAGCTGAAAGAGATTCTCCAAGTCAGTTCTTAGTGTAGAAAAGGTAGCTAAGATCCGGGAAATCTTAATTCCAGTTAAGATCACATGAAACACTGTATGAATCCTATATTCTTTACTTAAAGGAGACTAGAGTGGTAAATGTGTGTTATACAAGGCAGAATACCATTGAAGTAGAGAAAGAAACACGTTCGGCAGCTTTGGAAAGCGTTACACTTCACTGAAATGTAGTACTACACTCTATAACACAGTTGAGAGACAATGTTCCCTACTTGCCTCAGTTCATAACAGTGTGTAGGAAGTTGTTTGATAAAGTGGGCAAAGCTTATACTTGGGCCAGAAGGCAGAATATAGGAAACTACATGAAAACATGAATAATTCAGTGAAAATAACTCTAAACATATGAGAACTTGTTTAGAACAGCTGAAAGAGAATCTCCAAGTTAGTTCTTAGTGTAGAAAAGGTAGCTAAGATAAGGGAAATCCATAATTCCAGTTAAGATCACATGAAACACTGTATGAATCCTATATTCATTACTTAAAGGAGACTAGAGTGGTAAATGTGTGTTATACAAGGCAGAATACCATTAAAATAGAGAAAGAAACACGTTCGGCAGCTTTTGAAATCCTTCCACTTCACTGAAATGTAGTACTACACTCTATAACACAGTTGAGAGACAATGTTCTCTACTTGCCTCAGTTCATAACAGTGTGTAGGAAGTTGTTTGATAAAGTGGGCAAAGCTTATACTTGGGCCAGAAGGCAGAATATAGGAAACTACATGAAAACATGAATAATTCAGTGAAAATGACTGAAAACAGATGAGAACTTGTTTTAGAACAGCTGAAAGAGATTCTCCAAGTCAGTTCTTAGTGTAGAAAAGGTAGCTAAGAACCGGGAAATTTAATTCCAGTTAAAATCACATGAAACACTGTATGAATCCTATATTCTTTACTGAAAGGAGACTAGAGTGGTAAATGTTTGTTATACAAGGCAGAATACCATTGAAATAGAGAAAGAAACACGTTCGGCAGCTTTGGAAAGCCTTACACTTCACTGAAATATAGTACTACACTCTATAACACAGTTGAGAGTCAATGTTCCCTACTTGCCTCAGTTCATAACAGTGTGTAGGAAGTTGTTTGATAAAGTGGGCAAAGCTTATACTTGGGCCAGAAGGCAGAATATAGGAAACTACATGAAAACATGAATAATTCAGTGAAAATTACTGTAAACAGATGAGAACTTGTTTAGAACAGCTGAAAGAGAATCTCCAACTCAGTTCTTAGTGTAGAAAAGGTAGCTAAGATGAGGGAAATCCATAATTCCAGTTAAGATCACATGAAACACTATGAATCCTATATTCTTTACTTAAAGGAGACTAGAGTGGTAAATGTGTGTCATACAAGGCAGAATACCATTGAAGTAGAGAAAGAAACACGTTCGGCAGCTTTGGAAATCCTTACACGTGACTGAAATGTAGTACTACACTCTATAACACAGTTGAGAGACAATGTTCCCGAGCTGCCTCAGTTAATAACAGTGTGTAGGAAGTTGTTTGATAAAGTGGTCAAAGCTTATACTTGGACCAGAAGGCAGAATATAGGAAACTACATGAAAACATGAATAATTCAGTGAAAATGACTGTAAACAGATTGGAACTTGTTTTAGAACAGCTGAAAGAGATTCTCCAAGTCAGTTCTTAGTGTAGAAAAGGTAGCTAAGATAAGGGAAATCCATAATTCCAATTAAGATCACATGAAACACTGTATGAATCCTATATTCATTACTTAAAGGAGACTAGAGTGGTAAATGTGTGTTATACAAGGCAGAATACCATTGAAATAGAGAAAGAAACACGTTCGGCAGCTTTGGAAAGCCTTACTCTTCACTGAAATGTAGTACTACACTGTATAACACAGTTGAGAGACAATGTTCCCTACTTGCCTCAGTTCATAACAGTGTGTAGGAAGTTGTTTGATAAAGTGGGCAAAGCTTATACTTGCACCAGAAGGCAGAATATAGGAAACTACATGAAAACATGAATAATTCAGTGAAAATGACTGTAAACAGATGAGAACTTGTTTAGAACAGCTGAAAGAGAATCTCCAAGTCAGTTCTTAGTGTAGAAAAGGTAGCTAAGATAAGGGAAATCCATAATTCCAGTTAAGATCAAATGAAACACTGTTTGACTCCTATATTCATTACTTAAAGTAGACTACTGTGGTAAATGTGTGTTATACAAGGCAGAATACCATTGAAATAGAGAAAGAAACACGTTTGGCAGCTTTGGAAAAGCTTACACTTCACTGAAATGTAGTACTACACTCCATAACACAGTTGAGAGACAATGTTCCCGAGCTGCCTCAGTTCATAACAGTGTGTAGGAAGTGGTTTGATAAAGTGGGCAAAGCTTATACTTGGACCAGAAGGCAGAATATAGGAAACTACATGAAAACATGAATAATTCAGTTAAAATGACTCTAAAAAGATGAGAACTTGTTTTAGAACAGCTGAAAGAGATTCTCCAAGTCAGTTCTTAGTGTAGAAAAGGTAGCTAAGATCCGGGAAATCTTAATTCCAGTTAAGATCACATGAAACACTGTATGAATCCCATATTCTTTACTTAAAGGAGACTAGAGTGGTAAATGTGTGTTATACAAGGCAGAATACCATTGAAATAGAGAAAGAAACACGTTCGGCAGCTTTGGAAAGCCTTACACTTCAGTGAAATGTAGTACTACACTCTATAACACAGTTGAGAGACAATGTTCCCTACTTGCCTCAGTTCATAACGGTGTGTAGGAAGTTGTTTGATAAAGTGGGCAAAGCTTATACTTGGGCCAGAAGGCAGAATATAGGAAACTACATGAAAACATGATTAATTCAGTGAAAATGACTATAAACAGATGAGAACTTGTTTAGAACAGCTGAAAGAGAATCTCCAAGTCAGTTCTTAGTGTAGAAAAGGGAGCTAAGATAAGGGAAATCCATAATTCCAGTTAAGATCACATGAAACACTATGAATCCTATATTCTTTACTTAAAGGAGACTAGAGTGGTAAATGTGTGTTATACAAGGCAGAATACCATTGAAATAGAGAAAGAAACACGTTCAGCAGCTTTTGAAATCCTTACACTTCACTGAAATGTAGTACTACACTCTATAACACAGTTGAGAGACAATGTTCTCTACTTGCCTCAGTTCATAACAGTGTGTAGGAAGTTGTTTGATAAAGTGGGCAAAGCTTATACTTGGGCCAGAAGGCAGAATATAGGAAACTACATGAAAACATGAATAATTCAGTGAAAATGACTGTAAACAGATGAGAACTTGTTTTAGAACAGCTGAAAGAGATTCTCCAAGTCAGTTCTTAGTGTAGAAAAGGTAGCTAAGATCCGGGAAATCTTAATTCCAGTTAAAATCACATGAAACACTGTATGAATCCTATATTCTTTACTGAAAGGAGACTAGAGTGGTAAATATTTGTTATACAAATCAGAATACAATTGAAATAGAGAAAGAAACACGTTCGGCAGCTTTGGAAAGCCTTACACTTCACTGAAATGTAGTACTACACTCTATAACACAGTTGAGAGACAATGTTCCCGAGCTGCCTCAGTTCATAACAGTGTGTAGGAAGTTGTTTGATAAAGTGGGCAAAGCTTATACTTGCACCAGAAGGCAGAATATAGGAAACTACATGAAAACATGATTAATTCAGTGAAAATGACTGTAAACAGATGAGAACTTGTTTAGAACAGCTGAAAGAGATTCTCCAAGTCAGTTCTTAGTGTAGAAAAGGTAATTAAGATCCGGAAATCCTTAATGGGAGTTAAGATTATATGAAACACTGTATGAATCCTATATTATTTACTTAAAGGAGACTAGAGTGGTAAATGTGTGTTATACAAGGCAGAATACCATTAAAATGGAGAAAGAAACACGTTCGGCAGTTTTGGAAATCCTTACACGTGACTGAAATGTAGTACTACACTCTATAACACAGTTGAGAGACAATGTTCCCGAGCTGCCTCAGTTAATAACAGTGTGTAGGAAGTTGTTTGATAAAGTGGTCAAAGCTTATACTTGGACCAGAAGGCAGAATATAGGAAACTACATGAAAACATGAATAATTCAGTGAAAATGACTGTAAACAGATGAGAACTTGTTTAGAACAGCTGAAAGAGATTCTCCAAGTCAGTTCTTAGTGTAGAAAAGGTAGTTAAGATCCGGAAATCCTTAATTGGAGTTAAGATTATATGAAACACTGTATGAATCCTATATTATTTACTTAAAGGAGACTAGAGTGGTAAATGTGTGTTATACAAGGCAGAATACCATTAAAATGGAGAAAGAAACACGTTCGGCAGTTTTGGAAATCCTTACACTTCACTGAAATGTAGTACTACACTCTATAACACAGTTGAGAGACAATGTTCCCGAGCTGCCTCAGTTAATAACAGTGTGTAGGAAGTTATTTGATAAAGTGGTCAAAGCTTATACTTGGACCAGAAGGCAGAATATAGGAAACTACATGAAAACATGAATAATTCAGTGAAAATGACTGTAAACAGATTGGAACTTGTTTTAGAACAGCTGAAAGAGATTCTCCAAGTCCGTTCTTAGTGTAGAAAAGGTAGCTAAGATCCGGGATATCTTAATTCCAGTTAAGATCACATGAAACACTGTATGAATCCTATATTCTTTACTTAAAGGAGACTAGAGTGGTAAATGTGTGTTATACAAGGCAGAATACCATTGAAGTAGAGAAAGAAACACGTTCGGCAGCTTTGGAAAGCGTTACACTTCACTGAAATGTAGTACTACACTCTATAACACAGTTGAGAGACAATGTTCCCTACTTGCCTCAGTTCATAACAGTGTGTAGCAAGTTGTTTGATAAAGTGGGCAAAGCTTATACTTGGGCCAGAAGGCAGAATATAGGAAACTACATGAAAACATGAATAATTCAGTTAAAATGACTCTAAAAAGATGAGAACTTGTTTTAGAACAGCTGAAAGAGATTCTCCAAGTCAGTTCTTAGTGTAGAAAAGGTAGCTAAGATCCGGGAAATCTTAATTCCAGTTAAGATCACATGAAACACTGTATGAATCCTATATTCTTTACTTAAAGGATACTAGAGTGGTAAATGTGTGTTATACAAGGCAGAATACCATTGAAATAGAGAAAGAAACACGTTCGGCAGCTTTGGAAAGCCTTACTCTTCACTGAAATGTAGTACTACACTCTATAACACAGTTGATAGACAATGTTCCCTACTTGCCTCAGTTCATAACAGTGTGTAGGAAGTTGTTTGATAAAGTGGGCCAAGCTTACACATGGGCCAGAAGGCAGAATATAGGAAACTACATGAAAACATGATTAATTCAGTGAAAATGACTATAAACAGATGAGAACTTCTTTAGAACAGCTGAAAGAGAATCTCCAAGTCAGTTCTTAGTGTAGAAAAGGGAGCTAAGATAAGGGAAATCCATAATTCCAGTTAAGATCACATGAAACACTATGAATCCTATATTCTTTACTTAAAGGAGACTAGAGTGGTAAATGTGTGTTATACAAGGCAGAATACCATTGAAATAGAGAAAGAAACACGTTCGGCAGCTTTTGAAATCCTTACACTTCACTGAAATGTAGTACTACACTCTATAACACAGTTGAGAGACAATGTTCTCTACTTGCCTCAGTTCATAACAGTGTGTAGGAAGTTGTTTGATAAAGTGGGCAAAGCTTATACTTGGGCCAGAAGGCAGAATATAGGAAACTACATGAAAACATGAATAATTCAGTGAAAATGACTGTAAACAGATTGGAACTTGTTTTAGAACAGCTGAAAGAGATTCTCCAAGTCAGTTCTTAGTGTAGAAAAGGTAGCTAAGATCCGGGAAATCTTAATTCCAGTTAAGATCACATGAAACACTGTATGAATCCTATATTCTTTACTTAAAGGAGACTAGAGTGGTAAATGTGTGTTATACAAGGCAGAATACCATTGAAATAGAGAAAGAAACACGTTCGGCAGCTTTGGAAAGCCTTACTCTTCACTGAAATGTAGTACTACACTCTATAACACAGTTGAGAGACAATGTTCCCTACTTGCCTCAGTTCATAACAGTGTGTAGGAAGTTGTTTGATAAAGTGGGCAAAGCTTATACTTGGGCCAGAAGGCAGAATATAGGAAACTACATGAAAACATGAATAATTCAGTGAAAATGACTGGAAACAGATGAGAACTTGTTTAGAACAGCTGAAAGAGAATCTCCAAGTCAGTTCTTAGTGTAGAAAAGGTAGCTAAGATAAGGGAAATCCATAATTCCAGTTAAGATCACATGAAACACTGTTTGAATCCTATATTCATTACTTAAAGGAGACTAGAGTGGTAAATGTGTGTTATACAAGGCAGAATACCATTGAAATAGAGAAAGAAACACGTTCGGCAGCTTTGGAAAGCCTTACTCTTCACTGAAATGTAGTACTACACTCTATAACACAGTTGAGAGACAATGTTCCCTACTTGCCTCAGTTCATAACAGTGTGTAGGAAGTTGTTTGATAAAGTGGGCAAAGCTTATACTTGGGCCAGAAGGCAGAATATAGGAAACTACATGAAAACATGAATAATTCAGTGAAAATGACTGTAAACAGATGAGAACTTGTTTAGAACAGCTGAAAGAGAATCTCCAAGTCAGTTCATAGTGTAGAAAAGGTAGCTAAGATAAGGGAAATCCATAATTCCAGTTAAGATCACATGAAACACTGTTTGAATCCTATATTCATTACTTAAAGGAGACTACTGTGGTAAATGTGTGTTATACAAGGCAGAATACCATTGAAATAGAGAAAGAAACACGTTCGGCAGCTTTGGAAAGGCTTACACTTCACTGAAATGTAGTACTACACTCCATAACACAGTTGAGAGACAATGTTCCCGAGCTGCCTCAGTTCATAACAGTGTGTAGGAAGTGGTTTGATAAAGTGGGCAAAGCTTATACTTGGGCCAGAAGGCAGAATATAGGAAACTTCATGACAACATGAATAATTCAGTGAAAATGACTGTAAACAGATGAGAACTTGTTTAGAACAGCTGAAAGAGAATCTCAAAGTCAGTTCATAGTGTAGAAAAGGTAGCTAAGATAAGGGAAATCCATAATTCCAGTTAAGATCACATGAAACACTGTATGAATCCTATATTTATTACTTAAAGGAGACTAGAGTGGTAAATGTGTGTTATACAAGGCAGAATACCATTAAAATAGAGAAAGAAACACGTTCGGCAGCTTTGGAAAGCCTTACACTTCAATGAAATGTAGTACTACACTCTATAACACAGTTGAGAGACAATGTTCCCGAGCTGCCTCAGTTAATAACAGTGTGTAGGAAGTTGTTTGATAAAGTGGTCAAAGCTTATACTTGCACCAGAAGGCAGAATATAGGAAACTACATGAAAACATGATTAATTCAGTGAAAATGACTGTAAACAGATGAGAACTTGTTTAGAACAGCTGAAAGAGATTCTCCAAGTCAGTTCTTAGTGTAGAAAAGGTAGTTAAGATCCGGAAATCCTTAATTGGAGTTAAGATTATATGAAACACTGTATGAATCCTATATTATTTACTTAAAGGAGACTAGAGTGGTAAATGTGTGTTATACAAGGCAGAATACCATTAAAATGGAGAAAGAAACACGTTCGGCAGTTTTGGAAATCCTTACACGTGACTGAAATGTAGTACTACACTCTATAACACAGTTGAGAGACAATGTTCCCGAGCTGCCTCAGTTCATAACAGTGTGTAGGAAGTTGTTTGATAAAGTGGTCAAAGCTTATACTTGGACCAGAAGGCAGAATATAGGAAACTACATGAAAACATGAATAATTCAGTGAAAATGACTGTAAACAGATTGGAACTTGTTTTAGAACAGCTGAAAGAGATTTTCCAAGTCAGTTCTTAGTGTAGAAAAGGTAGCTAAGATAAGGGAAATCCATAATTCCAGTTAAGATCACATGAAACACTGTATGAATCCTATATTCATTACTTAAAGGAGACTAGAGTGGTAAATGTGTGTTATACAAGGCAGAATACCATTGAAATAGAGAAAGAAACACGTTCGGCAGCTTTGGAAAGCCTTACTCTTCACTGAAATGTAGTACTACACTCTATAACACAGTTGAGAGACAATGTTCCCTACTTGCCTCAGTTCATAACAGTGTGTAGGAAGTTGTTTGATAAAGTGGGCAAAGCTTATACTTGGGCCAGAAGGCAGAATATAGGAAACTACATGAAAACATGAATAATTCAGTGAAAATGACTGTAAACAGATGAGAACTTGTTTAGAACAGCTGAAAGAGAATCTCCAAGTCAGTTCTTAGTGTAGAAAAGGTAGCTAAGATAAGGGAAATCCATAATTCCAGTTAAGATCACATGAAACACTGTTTGAATCCTATATTCATTACTTAAAGGAGACTACTGTGGTAAATGTGTGTTATACAAGGCAGAATACCATTGAAATAGAGAAAGAAACACGTTCGGCAGCTTTGGAAAGCCTTACACTTCACTGAAATGTAGTACTACACTCTATAACACAGTTGAGAGACAATGTTCCCGAGCTGCCTCAGTTCATAACAGTGTGTAGGAAGTGGTTTGATAAAGTGGCCAAAGCTTATACTTGGAACAGAAGGCAGAATATAGGAAACTACATGAAAACATGAATAATTCAGTGAAAATGACTGTAAACAGATTGGAACTTGTTTTAGAACAGCTGAAAGAGATTCTCCAAGTCAGTTCTTAGTGTAGAAAAGGTAGCTAAGATCCGGGAAATCTTAATTCCAGTTAAGATCACATGAAACACTGTATGAATCCTATATTCATTACTTAAAGGAGACTACTGTGGTAAATGTGTGTTATACAAGGCAGAATACCATTGAAATAGAGAAAGAAACACGTTTGGCAGCTTTGGAAAGGCTTACACTTCACTGAAATGTAGTACTACACTCCATAACACAGTTGAGAGACAATGTTCCCGAGCTGCCTCAGTTTATAACAGTGTGTAGGAAGTGGTTTGATAAAGTGGGCAAAGCTTATACTTGGGCCAGAAGGCAGAATATAGGAAACTTCATGACAACATGAATAATTCAGTGAAAATGACTGTAAACAGATGAGAACTTGTTTAGAACAGCTGAAAGAGAATCTCCAAGTCAGTTCTTAGTGTAGAAAAGGTAGCTAAGATAAGGGAAATCCATAATTCCAGTTAAGATCACATGAAACACTGTATGAATCCTATATTCATTACTTAAAGGAGACTAGAGTGGTAAATGTGTGTTATACAAGGCAGAATACCATTGAAATAGAGAAAGAAACACGTTCGGCAGCTTTGGAAAGCCTTACACTTCACTGAAATGTAGTACTACACTCTATAACACAGTTGAGAGACAATGTTCCCGAGCTGCCTCAGTTCATAACAGTGTGTAGGAAGTTGTTTGATAAAGTGGGCAAAGCTTATACTTGCACCAGAAGGCAGAATATAGGAAACTACATGAAAACATGAATAATTCAGTGAAAATGACTGTAAACAGATGAGAACTTGTTTAGAACAGCTGAAAGAGAATCTCCAAGTCAGTTCTTAGTGTAGAAAAGGTAGTTAAGATCCGGAAATCGTTAATTGGAGTTAAGATTATATGAAACACTGTATGAATCCTATATTCATTACTTAAAGGAGACTAGAGTGGTAAATGTGTGTTATACAAGGCAGAATACCATTGAAATAGAGAAAGAAACACGTTCGGCAGCTTTGGAAATCCTTACACGTGACTGAAATGTAGTACTACACTCTATAACACAGTTGAGAGACAATGTTCCCTACTTGCCTCAGTTCATAACAGTGTGTAGGAAGTTGTTTGATAAAGTGGGCAAAGCTTATACTTGGGCCAGAAGGCAGAATATAGGAAACTACATGAAAATATGAATAATTCAGTGAAAATGACTGTAAACAGATGAGAACTTGTTTAGAACAGCTGAAAGAGAATCTCCAAGTCAGTTCTTAGTGTAGAAAAGGTAGCTAAGATAAGGGAAATCCATAATTCCAGTTAAGATCACATGAAACACTGTTTGAATCCTATATTCATTACTTAAAGGAGACTACTGTGGTAAATGTGTGTTATACAAGGCAGAATACCATTGAAATAGAGAAAGAAACACGTTTGGCAGCTTTGGAAAGGCTTACACTTCACTGAAATGTAGTACTACACTTTATAACACAGTTGAGAGACAATGTTCCCGAGCTGCCTCAGTTCATAACAGTGTGTAGGAAGTGGTTTGATAAAGTGGGCAAAGCTTATACTTGCACCAGAAGGCAGAATATAGGAAAATACATGAAAACATGATTAATTCAGTGAAAATGACTGTAAACAGATGAGAACTTGTTTAGAACAGCTGAAAGAGATTCTCCAAGTCAGTTCTCAGTGTAGAAAAGGTAGTTAAGATCCGGAAATCCTTAATTGGAGTTAAGATTATATGAAACACTGTATGAATCCTATATTATTTACTTAAAGGAGACTAGAGTGGTAAATGTGTGTTATACAAGGCAGAATACCATTAAAATGGAGAAAGAAACACGTTCGGCAGTTTTGGAAATCCTTACACGTGACTGAAATGTAGTACTACACTCTATAACACAGTTGAGAGACAATGTTCCCGAGCTGCCTCAGTTAATAACAGTGTGTAGGAAGTTGTTTGATAAAGTGGCCAAAGCTTATACTTGGAACAGAAGGCAGAATATAGGAAACTACATGAAAAATATGAATAATTCAGTGAAAATGACTGTAAACAGATTGGAACTTGTTTTAGAACAGCTGAAAGAGATTCTCCAAGTCAGTTCTTAGTGTAGAAAAGGTAGCTAAGATCCGGGAAATCTTAATTCCAGTTAAGATCACATGAAACACTGTATGAATCCTATATTCTTTACTTAAAGGAGACTAGAGTGGTAAATGTGTGTTATACAAGGCAGAATACCATTGAAATAGAGAAAGAAACACGTTCGGCAGCTTTGGAAAGCCTTACACTTCACTGAAATGTAGTACTACACTCTATAACACAGTTGAGAGACAATGTTCCCGAGCTGCCTCAGTTCATAACAGTGTGTAGGAAGTTGTTTGATAAAGTGGGCAAAGCTTATACTTGCACCAGAAGGCAGAATATAGGAAACTACATGAAAACATGATTAATTCAGTGAAAATGACTGTAAACAGATGAGAACTTGTTTAGAACAGCTGAAAGAGATTCTCCAAGTCAGTTCTTAGTGTAGAAAAGGTAGTTAAGATCCGGAAATCCTTAATTGGAGTTAAGATTATATGAAACACTGTATGAATCCTATATTATTTACTTAAAGGAGACTAGAGTGGTAAATGTGTGTTATACAAGGCAGAATACCATTAAAATGGAGAAAGAAACACGTTCGGCAGTTTTGGAAATCCTTACACGTGACTGAAATGTAGTACTACACTCTATAACACAGTGGAGAGACAATGTTCCGGAGCTGCCTCAGTTAATAACAGTGTGTAGGAAGTTGTTTCATAAAGTGGTCAAAGCTTATACTTGGACCAGAAGGCAGAATATAGGAAACTACATGAAAACATGAATAATTCAGTGAAAATGACTGTAAACAGATTGTAACTTGTTTTAGAACAGCTGAAAGAGATTCTCCAAGTCAGTTCTTAGTGTAGAAAAGGTAGCTAAGATCCGGGAAATCTTAATTCCAGTTAAGATCACATGAAACACTGTATGAATCCTATATTCTTTACTTAAAGGAGACTAGAGTGGTAAATGTGTGTTATACAAGGCAGAATACCATTGAAGTAGAGAAAGAAACACGTTCGGCAGCTTTGGAAAGCGTTACACTTCACTGAAATGTAGTACTACACTCTATAACACAGTTGAGAGACAATGTTCCCTACTTGCCTCAGTTCATAACAGTGTGTAGGAAGTTGTTTGATAAAGTGGGCAAAGCTTATACTTGGGCCAGAAGGCAGAATATAGGAAACTACATGAAAACATGAATAATTCAGTGAAAATGACTGTAAACAGATGAGAACTTGTTTAGAACAGCTGAAAGAGAATCTCCAAGTCAGTTCTTTGTGTAGAAAAGGTAGCTAAGATAAGGGAAATCCATAATTCCAGTTAAGATCACATGAAACACTGTATGAATCCTATATTCATTACTTAAAGGAGACTACTGTGGTAAATGTGTGTTATACAAGGCAGAATACCATTGAAATAGAGAAAGAAACACGTTTGGCAGCTTTGGAAAGGCTTACACTTCACTGAAATGTAGTACTACACTCCATAACACAGTTGAGAGACAATGTTTCCGAGCTGCCTCAGTTTATAACAGTGTGTAGGAAGTGGTTTGATAAAGTGGGCAAAGCTTATACTTGGGCCAGAAGGCAGAATATAGGAAACTTCATGACAATATGAATAATTCAGTGAAAATGACTGTAAACAGATGAGAACTTGTTTAGAACAGCTGAAAGAGAATCTCCAAGTCAGTTCTTAGTGTAGAAAAGGTAGCTAAGATAAGGGAAATCCATAATTCCAGTTAAGATCACATGAAACACTGTATGAATCCTATATTCATTACTTAAAGGAGACTAGAGTGGTAAATGTGTGTTATACAAGGCAGAATACCATTGAAATAGAGAAAGAAACACGTTCGGCAGCTTTGGAAAGCCTTACACTTCACTGAAATGTAGTACTACACTCTATAACACAGTTGAGAGACAATGTTCCCGAGCTGCCTCAGTTCATAACAGTGTGTAGGAAGTTGTTTGATAAAGTGGGCAAAGCTTATACTTGCACCAGAAGGCAGAATATAGGAAACTACATGAAAACATGATTAATTCAGTGAAAATGACTGTAAACAGATGAGAACTTGTTTAGAACAGCTGAAAGAGATTCTCCAAGTCAGTTCTTAGTGTAGAAAAGGTAGTTAAGATCCGGAAATCCTTAATTGGAGTTAAGATTATATGAAACACTGTATGAATCCTATATTATTTACTTAAAGGAGACTAGAGTGGTAAATGTGTGTTATACAAGGCAGAATACCATTAAAATGGAGAAAGAAACACGTTCGGCAGTTTTGGAAATCCTTACACGTGACTGAAATGTAGTACTACACTCTATAACACAGTTGAGAGACAATGTTCCCGAGCTGCCTCAGTTAATAACAGTGTGTAGGAAGTTGTTTCATAAAGTGGTCAAAGCTTATACTTGGACCAGAAGGCAGAATATAGGAAACTACATGAAAACATGATTAATTCAGTGAAAATGACTGTAAACAGATTGGAACTTGTTTTAGAACAGCTGAAAGAGATTCTCCAAGTCAGTTCTTAGTGTAGAAAAGGTAGCTAAGATCCGGGAAATCTTAATTCCAGTTAAGATCACATGAAACACTGTATGAATCCTATATTCTTTACTTAAAGGAGACTAGAGTGGTAAATGTGTGTTATACAAGGCAGAATACCATTGAAGTAGAGAAAGAAACACGTTCGGCAGCTTTGGAAAGCGTTACACTTCACTGAAATGTAGTACTACACTCTATAACACAGTTGAGAGACAATGTTCCCTACTTGCCTCAGTTCATAACAGTGTGTAGGAAGTTGTTTGATAAAGTGGGCAAAGCTTATACTTGGGCCATAAGGCAGAATATAGGAAACTACATGAAAACATGAATAATTCAGTGAAAATGACTGTAAACGGATGAGAACTTGTTTAGAACAGCTGAAAGAGAATCTCCAAGTCAGTTCTTAGTGTAGAAAAGGGAGCTAAGATAAGGGAAATCCATAATTCCAGTTAAGATCACATGAAACACTATGAATCCTATATTCTTTACTTAAAGGAGACTAGAGTGGTAAATGTGTGTTATACAAGGCAGAATACCATTGAAATAGAGAAAGAAACACGTTCGGCAGCTTTGGAAAGCCTTACACTTCACTGAAATGTAGTACTACACTCTATAACACAGTTGAGAGACAATGTTCCCGAGCTGCCTCAGTTCATAACAGTGTGTAGGAAGTTGTTTGATAAAGTGGGCAAAGCTTATACTTGGGCCAGAAGGCAGAATATAGGAAACTACATGAAAACATGAATAATTCAGTGAAAATGACTGTAAACAGATGAGAACTTGTTTAGAACAGCTGAAAGAGAATCTCCAAGTCAGTTCTTAGTGTAGAAAAGGTAGCTAAGATAAGGGAAATCCATAATTCCAGTTGAGATCACATGAAACACTGTTTGAATCCTATATTCATTACTTAAAGTAGACTACTGTGGTAAATGTGTGTTATACAAGGCAGAATACCATTGAAATAGAGAAAGAAACACGTTTGGCAGCTTTGGAAATCTTACACTTCACTGAAATGTAGTACTACACTCCATAACACAGTTGAGAGACAATGTTCCCGAGCTGCGTCAGTTCATAACAGTGTGTAGGAAGTGGTTTGATAAAGTGGGCAAAGCTTATACTTGGACCAGAAGGCAGAATATAGGAAACTACATGAAAACATGAATAATTCAGTGAAAATGACTGTAAACAGATTGGAACTTGTTTTAGAACAGCTGAAAGAGATTCTCCAAGTCAGTTCTTAGTGTAGAAAAGGTAGCTAAGATCCGGGAAATCTTAATTCCAGTTAAGATCACATGAAACACTGTATGAATCCTATATTCTTTACTTAAAGGAGACTAGAGTGGTAAATGTGTGTTATACAAGACAGAATACCATTGAAATAGAGAAAGAAACACGTTCGGCAGCTTTGGAAAGCCTTACACTTCACTGAAATGTAGTACTACACTCTATAACACAGTTGAGAGACAATGTTCCCTACTTGCCTCAGTTCATAACAGTGTGTAGGAAGTTGTTTGATAAAGTGGGCAAAGCTTATACTTGGGCCAGAAGGCAGAATATAGGAAACTACATGAAAACATGATTAATTCAGTGAAAATGACTATAAACAGATGAGAACTTGTTTAGAACAGCTGAAAGAGAATCTCCAAGTCAGTTCTTAGTGTAGAAAAGGGAGCTAAGATAAGGGAAATCCATAATTCCAGTTAAGATCACATGAAACACTATGAATCCTATATTCTTTACTTAAAGGAGACTAGAGTGGTAAATGTGTGTTATACAAGGCAGAATACCATTGAAATAGAGAAAGAAACACGTTCGGCAGCTTTGGAAAGCCTTACACTTCACTGAAATGTAGTACTACACTCTATAACACAGTTGAGAGACAATGTTCCCGAGCTGCCTCAGTTCATAACAGTGTGTAGGAAGTTGTTTGATAAAGTGGGCAAAGCTTATACTTGGACCAGAAGGCAGAATATAGGAAACTACATGAAAACATGATTAATTCATTGAAAATGACTGTAAACACATGAGAACTTGTTTAGAACAGCTGAAAGAGATTCTCCAAGTCAGTTCTTAGTGTAGAAAAGGTAGCTAAGATCCGGAAATGCTTAATTGGAGTTAAGAACACATGAAACACTGTATGAATCCTATATTCTTTACTTAAAGGAGACTAGAGTGGTAAATGTGTGTTATACAAGGCAGAATACCATTAAAATAGAGAAAGAAACACGTTCGGCAGTTTTGGAAATCCTTACACGTGACTGAAATGTAGTACTACACTCTATAACACAGTTGAGAGACAATGTTCCCGAGCTGCCTCAGTTCATAACAGTGTGTAGGAAGTTGTTTGATAAAGTGGTCAAAGCTTATACTTGGACCAGAAGGCAGAATATAGGAAACTACATGAAAACATGAATAATTCAGTGAAAATGACTGTAAACAGATTGGAACTTGTTTTAGAACACCTGAAAGAGATTCTCCAAGTCAGTTCTTAGTGTAGAAAAGGTAGCTAAGATCCGGGAAATCTTAATTCCCGTTAAGATCACATGAAACACTGTATGAATCCTATATTCTTTACTTAAAGGAGACTAGAGTGGAAAATGTGTGTTATACAAGGCAGAATACCATTGAAGTAGAGAAAGAAACATATTCGGCAGCTTTGGAAAGCGTTACACTTCACTGAAATGTAGTACTACACTCTATAACACAGTTGAGAGACAATGTTCCCTACTTGCCTCAGTTCATAACAGTGTGTAGGAAGTTGTTTGATAAAGTGGGCAAAGCTTATACTTGGGCCAGAAGGCAGAATATAGGAAACTACATGAAAACATGAATAATTCAGTGAAAATGACTGTAAACAGATGAGAACTTGTTTAGAACAGCTGAAAGAGAATCTCCAAGTCAGTTCTTAGTGTAGAAAAGGTAGCTAAGATAAGGGAAATCCATAATTCCAGTTAAGATCACATGAAACACTGTTTGAATCCTATATTCATTACTTAAAGGAGACTACTGTGGTAAATGTGTGTTATACAAGGCAGAATACCATTGAAATAGAGAAAGAAACACGTTTGGCAGCTTTGGAAAGGCTTACACTTCACTGAAATGTAGTACTACACTCCATAACACAGTTGAGAGACAATGTTCCCGAGCTGCCGCAGTTCATAACAGTGTGTAGGAAGTGGTTTGATAAAGTGGGCAAAGCTTATACTTGGGCCAGAATGCAGAATATAGGAAACTTCATGACAACATGAATAATTCAGTGAAAATGACTGTAAACAGATGAGAACTTGTTTAGAACAGCTGAAAGAGAATCTCCAAGTCAGTTCTTAGTGTAGAAAAGGTAGCTAAGATAAGGGAAATCCATAATTCCAGTTAAGATCACATGAAACACTGTATGAATCCTATATTCATTACTTAAAGGAGACTAGAGTGGTAAATGTGTATTATACAAGGCAGAATACCATTGAAATAGAGAAAGAAACATGTTCGGCAGCTTTGGAAAGCCTTACACTTCACTGAAATGTAGTACTACACTTTATAACACAGTTGAGAGACAATGTTCCCGAGCTGCCTCAGTTCATAACAGTGTGTAGGAAGTTGTTTGATAAAGTGGGCAAAGCTTATACTTGCACCAGAAGGCAGAATATAGGAAACTACATGAAAACATGATTAATTCAGTGAAAATGACTGTAAACAGATGAGAACTTGTTTAGAACAGCTGAAAGAGATTCTCCAAGTCAGTTCTTAGTGTAGAAAAGGTAGTTAAGATCCGGAAATCCTTAATTGGAGTTAAGATTATATGAAACACTGTATGAATCCTATATTATTTACTTAAAGGAGACTAGAGTGGTAAATGTGTGTTATACAAGGCAGAATACCATTAAAATGGAGAAAGAAACACGTTCGGCAGTTTTGGAAATCCTTACACGTGACTGAAATGTAGTACTACACTCTATAACACAGTTGAGAGACAATGTTCCGGAGCTGCCTCAGTTAATAACAGTGTGTAGGAAGTTGTTTGATAAAGTGGTCAAAGCTTATACTTGGACCAGAAGGCAGAATATAGGAAACTACATGAAAACATGAATAATTCAGTGAAAATGACTGTAAACAGATTGGAACTTGTTTTAGAACAGCTGAAAGAGATTCTCCAAGTCAGTTCTTAGTGTAGAAAAGGTAGCTAAGATCCGGGAAATCTTAATTCCAGTTAAGATCACATGAAACACTGTATGAATCCTATATTCTTTACTTAAAGGAGATTAGAGTGGTAAATGTGTGTTATACAAGGCAGAATACCATTGAAGTAGAGAAAGAAACACGTTCGGCAGCTTTGGAAAGCGTTACACTTCACTGAAATGTAGTACTGCACTCTATAACACAGTTGAGAGACAATGTTCCCTACTTGCCTCAGTTCATAACAGTGTGTACGAAGTTGTTTGATAAAGTGGGCAAAGCTTATACTTGGGCCAGAAGGCAGAATATAGGAAACTACATGAAAACATGAATAATTCAGTGAAAATGACTGTAAACAGATGAGAACTTGTTTAGAACAGCTGAAAGAGAATCTCCAAGTCAGTTCTTAGTGTAGAAAAGGTAGCTAAGATAAGGGAAATCCATAATTCCAATTAAGATCACATGAAACACTGTATGAATCCTATATTCATTACTTAAAGGAGACTAGAGTGGTAAATGTGTGTAATACAAGGCAGAATACCATTGAAATAGAGAAAGAAACACGTTCGGCAGCTTTGGAAAGCCTTACTCTTCACTGAAATGTAGTACTACACTGTATAACACAGTTGAGAGACAATGTTCCCAACTTGCCTCAGTTCATAACAGTGTGTAGGAAGTTGTTTCATAAAGTGGGCAAAGCTTATACTTGGGCCAGAAGGCAGAATATAGGAAACTACATGAAAACATGAATAATTCAGTGAAAATTACTGTAAACAGATGAGAACTTGTTTAGAACAGCTGAAAGAGAATCTCCAAGTCAGTTCTTAGTGTAGAAAAGGTAGCTAAGATAAGGGAAATCCATAATTCCAGTTGAGATCACATGAAACACTGTTTGAATCCTATATTCATTACTTAAAGTAGACTACTGTGGTAAATGTGTGTTATACAAGGCAGAATACCATTGAAATAGAGAAAGAAACACGTTTGGCAGCTTTGGAAAAGCTTACACTTCACTGAAATGTAGTACTACACTCCATAACACAGTTGAGAGACAATGTTCCCGAGCTGCCTCAGTTCATAACAGTGTGTAGGAAGTGGTTTGATAAAGTGGGCAAAGCTTATACTTGGACCAGAAGGCAGAATATAGGAAACTACATGAAAACATGAATAATTCAGTTAAAATGACTCTAAAGAGATGAGAACTTGTTTTAGAACAGCTGAAAGAGATTCTCCAAGTCAGTTCTTAATGTAGAAAACGTAGCTAAGATCCGGGAAATCTTAATTCCAGTTAAGATCACATGAAACACTGTATGAATCCTATATTCTTTACTTAAAGGAGACTAGAGTGGTAAATGTGTGTTATACAAGACAGAATACCATTGAAATAGAGAAAGAAACACGTTCGGCAGCTTTGGAAAGCCTTACACTTCACTGAAATGTAGTACTACACTCTATAACACAGCTGAGAGACAATGTTCCCTACTTGCCTCAGTTCATAACAGTGAGTAGGAAGTTGTTTGATAAAGTGGTCAAAGCTTATACTTGGGCCAGAAGGCAGAATATAGGAAACTACATGAAAACATGATTAATTCAGTGAAAATGACTATAAACAGATGAGAACTTGTTTAGAACAGCTGAAAGAGAATCTCCAAGTCAGTTCTTAGTGTAGAAAAGGGAGCTAAGATAAGGGAAATCCATAATTCCAGTTAAGATCACATGAAACACTATGAATCCTATATTCTTTACTTAAAGGAGACTAGAGTGGTAAATGTGTGTTATACAAGGCAGAATACCATTGAAATAGAGAAATAAACACGTTCGGCAGCTTTGGAAAGCCTTACACTTCACTGAAATGTAGTACTACACTCTATAACACAGTTGAGAGACAATGTTCCCGAGCTGCCTCAGTTCATAACAGTGTGTAGGAAGTTGTTTGATAAAGTGGGCAAAGCTTATACTTGGACCAGAAGGCAGAATATAGGAAACTACATGAAAACATGATTAATTCATTGAAAATGACTGTAAACACATGAGAACTTGTTTAGAACAGCTGAAAGAGATTCTCCAAGTCAGTTCTTAGTGTAGAAAAGGTAGCTAAGATCCGGAAATCCTTAATTGGAGTTAAGAACACATGAAACACTGTATGAATCCTATATTCTTTACTTAAAGGAGACTAGAGTGGTAAATGTGTGTTATACAAGGCAGAATACCATTAAAATAGAGAAAGAAACACGTTCGGCAGTTTTGGAAATCCTTACACGTGACTGAAATGTAGTACTACACTCTATAACACAGTTGAGAGACAATGTTCCCGAGCTGCCTCAGTTCATAACAGTGTGTAGGAAGTTGTTTGATAAAGTGGTCAAAGCTTATACTTGCACCAGAAGGCAGAATATAGGAAACTACATGAAAACATGATTAATTCAGTGAAAATGACTGTAAACAGATGAGAACTTGTTTAGAACAGCTGAAAGAGATTCTCCAAGTCAGTTCTTAGTGTAGAAAAGGTAGTTAAGATCCGGAAATCCTTAATTGGAGTTAAGATTATATGAAACACTGTATGAATCCTATATTATTTACTTAAAGGAGACTAGAGTGGTAAATGTGTGTTATACAAGGCAGAATACCATTAAAATGGAGAAAGAAACACGTTCGGCAGTTTTGGAAATCCTTACACGTGACTGAAATGTAGTACTACACTCTATAACACAGTTGAGAGACAATGTTCCGGAGCTGCCTCAGTTAATAACAGTGTGTAGGAAGTTGTTTGATAAAGTGGTCAAAGCTTATACTTGGACCAGAAGGCAGAATATAGGAAACTACATGAAAACATGAATAATTCAGTGAAAATGACTGTAAACAGATTGGAACTTGTTTTAGAACAGCTGAAAGAGATTCTCCAAGTCATTTCTTAGTGTAGAAAAGGTAGCTAAGATCCGGGAAATCTTAATTCCAGTTAAGATCACATGAAACACTGTATGAATCCTATATTCTTTACTTAAAGGAGACTAGAGTGGTAAATGTGTGTTATACAAGGCAGAATACCATTGAAGTAGAGAAAGAAACACGTTCGGCAGCTTTGGAAAGCGTTACACTTCACTGAAATGTAGTACTGCACTCTATAACACAGTTGAGAGACAATGTTCCCTACTTGCCTCAGTTCATAACAGTGTGTAGGAAGTTGTTTGATAAAGTGGGCAAAGCTTATACTTGGGCCAGAAGGCAGAATATAGGAAACTACATGAAAACATGAATAATTCAGTGAAAATGACTGTAAACAGATGAGAACTTGTTTAGAACAGCTGAAAGAGAATCTCCAAGTCAGTTCTTAGTGTAGAAAAGGTAGCTAAGATAAGGGAAATCCATAATTCCAATTAAGACCACATGAAACACTGTATGAATCCTATATTCATTACTTAAAGGAGACTAGAGTGGTAAATGTGTGTAATACAAGGCAGAATACCATTGAAATAGAGAAAGAAACACGTTCGGCAGCTTTGGAAAGCCTTACTCTTCACTGAAATGTAGTACTACACTGTATAACACAGTTGAGAGACAATGTTCCCTACTTGCCTCAGTTCATAACAGTGTGTAGGAAGTTGTTTCATAAAGTGGGCAAAGCTTATACTTGGGCCAGAAGGCAGAATATAGGAAACTACATGAAAACATGAATAATTCAGTGAAAATGACTGTAAACAGATGAGAACTTGTTTAGAACAGCTGAAAGAGAATCTCCAAGTCAGTTCTTAGTGTAGAAAAGGTAGCTAAGATAAGGGAAATCCATAATTCCAGTTGAGATCACATGAAACACTGTTTGAATCCTATATTCATTACTTAAAGTAGACTACTGTGGTAAATGTGTGTTATACAAGGCAGAATACCATTGAAATAGAGAAAGAAACACGTTTGGCAGCTTTGGAAAAGCTTACACTTCACTGAAATGTAGTACTACACTCCATAACACAGTTGAGAGACAATGTTCCCGAGCTGCCTCAGTTCATAACAGTGTGTAGGAAGTGGTTTGATAAAGTGGGCAAAGCTTATACTTGGACCAGAAGGCAGAATATAGGAAACTACATGAAAACATGAATAATTCAGTTAAAATGACTCTAAAGAGATGAGAACTTGTTTTAGAACAGCTGAAAGAGATTCTCCAAGTCAGTTCTTAATGTAGAAAACGTAGCTAAGATCCGGGAAATCTTAATTCCAGTTAAGATCACATGAAACACTGTATGAATCCTATATTCTTTACTTAAAGGAGACTAGAGTGGTAAATGTGTGTTATACAAGATAGAATACCATTGAAATAGAGAAAGAAACACGTTCGGCAGCTTTGGAAAGCCTTACACTTCACTGAAATGTAGTACTACACTCTATAACACAGTTGAGAGACAATGTTCCCTACTTGCCTCAGTTCATAACAGTGAGTAGGAAGTTGTTTGATAAAGTGGTCAAAGCTTATACTTGGACCAGAAGGCAGAATATAGGAAACTACATGAAAACATGAATAATTCAGTGAAAATGACTGTAAACAGATTGGAACTTGTTTTAGAACAGCTGAAAGAGATTCTCCAAGTCAGTTCTTAGTGTAGAAAAGGTAGCTAAGATCCGGGAAATCTTAATTCCAGTTAAGATCACATGAAACACTGTATGAATCCTATATTCTTTACTTAAAGGAGACTAGAGTGGTAAATGTGTGTTATACAAGGCAGAATACCATTGAAATAGAGAAATAAACACGTTCGGCAGCTTTGGAAAGCCTTACACTTCACTGAAATGTAGTACTACACTCTGTAACACAGTTGAGAGACAATGTTCCCGAGCTGCCTCAGTTCATAACAGTGTGTAGGAAGTTGTTTGATAAAGTGGGCAAAGCTTATACTTGGACCAGAAGGCAGAATATAGGAAACTACATGAAAACATGATTAATTCATTGAAAATGACTGTAAACACATGAGAACTTGTTTAGAACAGCTGAAAGAGATTCTCCAAGTCAGTTCTTAGTGTAGAAAAGGTAGCTAAGATCCGGAAATCCTTAATTGGAGTTAAGAACACATGAAACACTGTATGAATCCTATATTCTTTACTTAAAGGAGACTAGAGTGGTAAATGTGTGTTATACAAGGCAGAATACCATTAAAATAAAGAAACACGTTCGGCAGTTTTGGAAATCCTTACACGTGACTGAAATGTAGTACTACACTCTATAACACAGTTGAGAGACAATGTTCCCGAGCTGCCTCAGTTCATAACAGTGTGTAGGAAGTTGTTTGATAAAGTGGTAAAAGCTTATACTTGGACCAGAAGGCAGAATATAGGAAACTACATGAAAACATGAATAATTCAGTGAAAATAACTGTAAACAGATTGGAACTTGTTTTAGAACAGCTGAAAGAGATTCTCCAAGTCAGTTCTTAGTGTAGAAAAGGTAGCTAAGATCCGGGAAATCTTAATTCCAGTTAAGATCACATGAAACACTGTATGAATCCTATATTCTTTACTTAAAGGAGACTAGAGTGGTAAATGTGTGTTATACAAGGCAGAATACCATTGAAGTTGAGAAAGATACACGTTCGGCAGCTTTGGAAAGCCTTACACTTCACTGAAATGTAGTACTACACTCTATAACACAGTTGAGAGACAATGTTCCCTACTTGCCTCAGTTCATAACAGTGTGTAGGAAGTTGTTTGATAAAGTGGGCAAAGCTTATACTTGGGCCAGAAGGCAGAATATAGGAAACTACATGAAAACATGAATAATTCAGTGAAAATGACTGTAAACAGATGAGAACTTGTTTAGAACAGCTGAAAGAGAATCTCCAAGTCAGTTCTTAGTGTAGAAAAGGTAGCTAAGATAAGGGAAATCCACAATTCCAGTTAAGATCACATGAAACACTGTATGAATCCCATATTCATTACTTAAAGGAGACTACTGTGGTAAATGTGTGTTATACAAGGCAGAATACCATTGAAATAGAGAAAGAAACACGTTCGGCAGCTTTGGAAAGGCTTACACTTCACTGAAATGTAGTACTACACTCCATAACACAGTTGAGAGACAATGTTCCCGAGCTGCCGCAGTTCATAACAGTGTGTAGGAAGTGGTTTGATAAAGTGGGCAAAGCTTATACTTGGGCCAGAAGGCAGAATATAGGAAACTTCATGACAACATGAATAATTCAGTGAAAATGACTGTAAACAGATGAGAACTTGTTTAGAACAGCTGAAAGAGAATCTCCAAGTCAGTTCTTAGTGTAGAAAAGGTAGCTAAGATAAGGGAAATCCATAATTCCAGTTAAGATCACATGAAACACTGTATGAATCCTATATTCATTACTTAAAGGAGACTAGAGTGGTAAATGTGTATTATACAAGGCAGAATACCATTGAAATAGAGAAAGAAACACGTTCGGCAGCTTTGGAAAGCCTTACACTTCACTGAAATGTAGTACTACACTCTATAACACAGTTGAGAGACAATGTTCCCGAGCTGCCTCAGTTCATAACAGTGTGTAGGAAGTTGTTTGATAAAGTGGGCAAAGCTTATACTTGCACCAGAAGGCAGAATATAGGAAACTACATGAAAACATGATTAATTCAGTGAAAATGACTGTAAACACATGAGAACTTGTTTAGAACAGCTGAAAGAGATTCTCCAAGTCAGTTCTTAGTGTAGAAAAGGTAGTTAAGATCCGGAAATCCTTAATTGGAGTTAAGATTATATGAAACACTGTATGAATCCTATATTATTTACTTAAAGGAGACTAGAGTGGTAAATGTGTGTTATACAAGGCAGAATACCATTAAAATGGAGAAAGAAACACGTTCGGCAGTTTTGGAAATCCTTACACGTGACTGAAATGTAGTACTACACTCTATAACACAGTTGAGAGACAATGTTCCGAGCTGCCTCAGTTAATAACAGTGTGTAGGAAGTTGTTTGATAAAGTGGTCAAAGCTTATACTTGGACCAGAAGGCAGAATATAGGAAACTACATGAAAACATGAATAATTCAGTGAAAATGACTGTAAACAGATTGGAACTTGTTTTAGAACAGCTGAAAGAGATTCTCCAAGTCAGTTCTTAGTGTAGAAAAGGTAGCTAAGATCCGGGAAATCTTAATTCCAGTTAAGATCACATGAAACACTGTATGAATCCTATATTCTTTACTTAAAGGAGACTAGAGTGGTAAATGTGTGTTATACAAGGCAGAATACCATTGAAGTAGAGAAAGAAACACGTTCAGCAGCTTTGGAAAGCGTTACACTTCACTGAAATGTAGTACTACACTCTATAACACAGTTGAGAGACAATGTTCCCTACTTGCCTCAGTTCATAACAGTGTGTAGGAAGTTGTTTGATAAAGTGGGCAAAGCTTATACTTGGGCCAGAAGGCAGAATATAGGAAACTACATGAAAACATGAATAATTCAGTGAAAATGACTGTAAACAGATGAGAACTTGTTTAGAACAGCTGAAAGAGAATCTCCAAGTCAGTTCTTAGTGTAGAAAAGGTAGCTAAGATAAGGGAAATCCATAATTCCAATTAAGATCACATGAAACACTGTATGAATCCTATATTCATTACTTAAAGGAGACTAGAGTGGTAAATGTGTGTAATACAAGGCAGAATACCATTGAAATAGAGAAAGAAACACGTTCGGCAGCTTTGGAAAGCCTTACTCTTCACTGAAATGTAGTACTACACTGTATAACACAGTTGAGAGACAATGTTCCCTACTTGCCTCAGTTCATAACAGTGTGTAGGAAGTTGTTTGATAAAGTGGGCAAAGCTTATACTTGGGCCAGAAGGCAGAATATAGGAAACTACATGAAAACATGAATAATTCAGTGAAAATGACTGTAAACAGATGAGAACATGTTTAGAACAGCTGAAAGAGAATCTCCAAGTCAGTTCTTAGTGTAGAAAAGGTAGCTAAGATAAGGGAAATCCATAATTCCAGTTGAGATCACATGAAACACTGTTTGAATCCTATATTCATTACTTAAAGTAGACTACTGTGGTAAATGTGTGTTATACAATGCAGAATACCATTGAAATAGAGAAAGAAACACGTTTGGCAGCTTTGGAAAAGCTTACACTTCACTGAAATGTAGTACTACACTCCATAACACAGTTGAGAGACAATGTTCCCGAGCTGCCTCAGTTCATAACAGTGTGTAGGAAGTGGTTTGATAAAGTGGGCAAAGCTTATACTTGGACCAGAAGGCAGAATATAGGAAACTACATGAAAACATGAATAATTCAGTTAAAATGACTCTAAAGAGATGAGAACTTGTTTTAGAACAGCTGAAAGAGATTCTGCAAGTCAGTTCTTAATGTAGAAAACGTAGCTAAGATCCGGGAAATCTTAATTCCAGTTAAGATCACATGAAACACTGTATGAATCCTATATTCTTTACTTAAAGGAGACTAGAGTGGTAAATGTGTGTTATACAAGACAGAATACCATTGAAATAGAGAAAGAAACACGTTCGGCAGCTTTGGAAAGCCTTACACTTCACTGAAATGTAGTACTACACTCTATAACACAGTTGAGAGACAATGTTCCCTACTTGCCTCAGTTCATAACAGTGAGTAGGAAGTTGTTTGATAAAGTGGTCAAAGCTTATACTTGGGCCAGAAGGCAGAATATAGGAAACTACATGAAAACATGATTAATTCAGTGAAAATGACTATAAACAGATGAGAACTTGTTTAGAACAGCTGAAAGAGAATCTCCAAGTCAGTTCTTAGTGTACAAAAGGGAGCTAAGATAAGGGAAATCCATAATTCAAGTTAAGATCACATGAAACACTATGAATCCTATATTCTTTACTTAAAGGAGACTAGAGTGGTAAATGTGTGTTATACAAGGCAGAATACCATTGAAATAGAGAAAGAAACACGTTCGGCAGCTTTGGAAAGCCTTACACTTCACTGAAATGTAGTACTACACTCTATAACACAGTTGAGAGACAATGTTCCCGAGCTGCCTCAGTTCATAACAGTGTGTAGGAAGTTGTTTGATAAAGTGGGCAAAGCTTATACTTGGACCAGAAGGCAGAATATAGGAAACTACATGAAAACATGAATAATTCAGTGAAAATGACTGTAAACAGATTGGAACTTGTTTTAGAACAGCTGAAAGAGATTCTCCAAGTCAGTTCTTAGTGTAGAAAAGGTAGCTAAGATCCGGGAAATCTTAATTCCAGTTAAGATCACATGAAACACTGTATGAATCCTATATTCTTTACTTAAAGGAGACTAGAGTGGTAAATGTGTGTTATACAAGACAGAATACCATTGAAATAGAAAAAGAAACACGTTCGGCAGCTTTGGAAAGCCTTACACTTCACTGAAATGTAGTACTACACTCTATAACACAGTTGAGAGACAATGTTCCCTACTTGCCTCAGTTCATAACAGTGAGTAGGAAGTTGTTTGATAAAGTGGTCAAAGCTTATACTTGGGCCAGAAGGCAGAATATAGGAAACTACATGAAAACATGATTAATTCAGTGAAAATGACTATAAACAGATGAGAACTTGTTTAGAACAGCTGAAAGAGAATCTCCAAGTCAGTTCTTAGTGTACAAAAGGGAGCTAAGATAAGGGAAATCCATAATTCCAGTTAAGATCACATGAAACACTATGAATCCTATATTCTTTACTTAAAGGAGACTAGAGTGGTAAATGTGTGTTATACAAGGCAGAATACCATTGAAATAGAGAAAGAAACACGTTCGGCAGCTTTGGAAAGCCTTACACTTCACTGAAATGTAGTACTACACTCTATAACACAGTTGAGAGACAATGTTCCCGAGCTGCCTCAGTTCATAACAGTGTGTAGGAAGTTGTTTGATAAAGTGGGCAAAGCTTATACTTGGAACAGAAGGCAGAATATAGGAAACTACATGAAAACATGATTAATTCATTGAAAATGACTGTAAACACATGAGAACTTGTTTAGAACAGCTGAAAGAGATTCTCCAAGTCAGTTCTTAGTGTAGAAAATGTAGCTAAGATCCGGAAATCCTTAATTGGAGTTAAGAACACATGAAACACTGTATGAATCCTATATTCTTTACTTAAAGGAGACTAGAGTGGTAAATGTGTGTTATACAAGGCAGAATACCATTAAAATAGAGAAAGAAACACGTTCGGCAGTTTTGGAAATCCTTACACGTGACTGAAATGTAGTACTACACTCTATAACACAGTTGAGAGACAATGTTCCCGAGCTGCCTCAGTTCATAACAGTGTGTAGGAAGTTGTTTGATAAAGTGGTCAAAGCTTATACTTGGACCAGAAGGCAGAATATAGGAAACTACATGAAAACATGAATAATTCAGTGAAAATGACTGTAAACAGATTGGAACTTGTTTTAGAACAGCTGAAAGAGATTCTCCAAGTCAGTTCTTAGTGTAGAAAAGGTAGCTAAGATAAGGGAAATCCATAATTCCAATTAAGATCACATGAAACACTGTATGAATCCTATATTCATTACTTAAAGGAGACTAGAGTGGTAAATGTGTGTTATACAAGGCAGAATACCATTGAAATAGAGAAAGAAACACGTTCGGCAGCTTTGGAAAGCCTTACTCTTCACTGAAATGTAGTACTACACTGTATAACACAGTTGAGAGACAATGTTCCCTACTTGCCTCAGTTCATAACAGTGTGTAGGAAGTGGTTTGATAAAGTGGGCAAAGCTTATACTTGGACCAGAAGGCAGAATATAGGAAACTACATGAAAACATGAATAATTCAGTTAAAATGACTCTAAAAAGATGAGAACTTGTTTTAGAACAGCTGAAAGAGATTCTCCAAGTCAGTTCTTAGTGTAGAAAACGTAGCTAAGATCCGGGAAATCTTAATTCCAGTTAAGATCACATGAAACACTGTATGAATCCTATATTCTTTACTTAAAGGAGACTAGAGTGGTAAATGTGTGTTATACAAGACAGAATACCATTGAAGTAGAGAAAGAAACACGTTCGGCAGCTTTGGAAAGCCTTACACTTCACTGAAATGTAGTACTACACTCTATAACACAGTTGAGAGACAATGTTCCCTACTTGCCTCAGTTCATAACAGTGTGTAGGAAGTTGTTTGATAAAGTGGGCAAAGCTTATACTTGGGCCAGAAGGCAGAATATAGGAAACTACATGAAAACATGATTAATTCAGTGAAAATGACTATAAACAGATGAGAACTTGTTTAGAACAGCTGAAAGAGAATCTCCAAGTCAGTTCTTAGTGTAGAAAAGGGAGCTAAGATAAGGGAAATCCATAATTCCAGTTAAGATCACATGAAACACTATGAATCCTATATTCTTTACTTAAAGGAGACTAGAGTGGTAAATGTGTGTTATACAAGGGAGAATACCATTGAAATAGAGAAAGAAACAAGTTCGGCAGCTTTGGAAAGCCTTACACTTCACTGAAATGTAGTACTACACTCTATAACACAGTTGAGAGACAATGTTAACGAGCTGCCTCAGTTCATAACAGTGTGTAGGAAGTTGTTTGATAAAGTGGGCAAAGCTTATACTTGGACCAGAAGGCAGAATAAAGGAAACTACATGAAAACATGATTAATTAATTGAAAATGACTGTAAACACATGAGAACTTGTTTAGAACAGCTGAAAGAGATTCTCCAAGTCAGTTCTTAGTGTAGAAAAGGTAGCTAAGATCCGGAAATCCTTAATTGGAGTTAAGAACACATGAAACACTGTATGAATCCTATATTCTTTACTTAAAGGAGACTAGAGTGGTAAATGTGTGTTATACAAGGCAGAATACCATTAAAATAGAAAAAGAAACACGTTCGGCAGTTTTGGAAATCCTTACACGTGACTGAAATGTAGTACTACACTCTATAACACAGTTGAGAGACAATGTTCCCGAGCTGCCTCAGTTCATAACAGTGTGTAGGAAGTTGTTTGATAAAGTGGTCAAAGCTTATACTTGGACCAGAAGGCAGAATATAGGAAACTACATGAAAACATGAATAATTCAGTGAAAATGACTGTAAACAGATTGGAACTTGTTTTAGAACAGCTGAAAGAGATTCTCCAAGTCAGTTCTTAGTGTAGAAAAGGTAGCTAAGATCCGGGAAATCTTAATTCCAGTTAAGATCACATGAAACACTGTATGAATCCTATATTCTTTACTTAAAGGAGACTAGAGTGGTAAATGTGTGTTATACAAGGCAGAATACCATTGAAGTAGAGAAAGATACACGTTCGGCAGCTTTGGAAAGCCTTACACTTCACTGAAATGTAGTACTACACTCTATAACACAGTTGAGAGACAATGTTCCCTACTTGCCTCAGTTCATAATAGTGTGTAGGAAGTTGTTTGATAAAGTGGGCAAAGCTTATACTTGGGCCAGAAGGCAGAATATAGGAAACTACATGAAAACCTGAATAATTCAGTGAAAATAACTGTAAACAGATGAGAACTTGTTTAGAACAGCTGAAAGAGAATCCCCAAGTCAGTTCTTAGTGTAGAAAAGGTAGCTAAGATAAGGGAAATCCATGATTCCAGTTAAGATCACATGAAACACTGTATGAATCCTATATTCATTACTTAAAGGAGACTAGAGTGGTAAATGTGTGTTATACAAGGCAGAATACCATTGAAATAGAGAAAGAAACACGTTCGGCAGCTATGGAAAGCCTTACACTTCACTGAAATGTAGTACTACACTCTATAACACACTTGTGAGACAATGTTCCCTAGCTGCCTCAGTTCATAACAGTGTGTAGGAAGTTGTTTGATAAAGTGGGCAAAGCTTATACATGGACCAGAAGGCAGAATATAGGAAACTACATGAAAACATGATTAATTCAGTGAAAATGACTGTAAACAGACGAGAACTTGTTTAGAACAGCTGAAAGAGATTCTCCAAGTCAGTTCTTAGTGTAGAAAAGGTAGCTAAGATAAGGGAAATCCATAATTCCAGTTAAGATTACATGAAACACTGTATGAATTCTATATTCTTTACTTAAAGGAGACTAGAGTGGTAAATGTGTTTTATACAAGGCAGAATACCATTAAAATAGAGAAAGAAACACGTTCGGCAGCTTTTGAAATCCTTACACTTCACTGAAATGTAGTACTACACTCTATAACACAGTTGAGAGACAATGTTCCCTACTTGCCTCAGTTCATAACAGTGTGTAGGAAGTTGTTTGATAAAGTGGGCAAAGCTTATACTTGGGCCAGAAGGCAGAATATAGGAAACTACATGAAAACATGAATAATTCAGTGAAAATGACTGTAAACAGATGAGAACTTGTTTAGAACAGCTGAAAGAGAATCTCCAAGTCAGTTCTTAGTGTAGAAAAGGTAGCTAAGATAAGGGAAATCCATAATTCCAGTTGAGATCACATGAAACACTGTTTGAATCCTATATTCATTACTTAAAGTAGACTACTGTGGTAAATGTGTGTTATACAATGCAGAATACCATTGAAATAGAGAAAGAAACACGTTTGGCAGCTTTGGAAAAGCTTACACTTCACTGAAATGTAGTACTACACTCCATTACACAGTTGAGAGACAATGTTCCCGAGCTGCCTCAGTTCATAACAGTGTGTAGGAAGTGGTTTGATAAAGTGGGCAAAGCTTATACTTGGACCAGAAGGCAGAATATAGGAAACTACATGAAAACATGAATAATTCAGTTAAAATGACTCTAAAGTGATGAGAACTTGTTTTAGAACAGCTGAAAGAGATTCTCCAAGTCAGTTCTTAATGTAGAAAACGTAGCTAAGATCCGGGAAATCTTAATTCCAGTTAAGATCACATGAAACACTGTATGAATCCTATATTCTTTACTTAAAGGAGACTAGAGTGGTAAATGTGTGTTATACAAGACAGAATACCATTGAAATAGAGAAAGAAACACGTTCGGCAGCTTTGGAAAGCCTTACACTTCACTGAAATGTAGTACTACACTCTATAACACAGTTGAGAGACAATGTTCCCTACTTGCCTCAGTTCATAACAGTGAGTAGGAAGTTGTTTGATAAAGTGGTCAAAGCTTATACTTGGGCCAGAAGGCAGAATATAGGAAACTACATGAAAACATGATTAATTCAGTGAAAATGACTATAAACAGATGAGAACTTGTTTAGAACAGCTGAAAGAGAATCTCCAAGTCAGTTCTTAGTGTACAAAAGGGAGCTAAGATAAGGGAAATCCATAATTCCAGTTAAGATCACATGAAACACTATGAATCCTATATTCTTTACTTAAAGGAGACTAGAGTGGTAAATGTGTGTTATACAAGGCAGAATACCATTGAAATAGAGAAAGAAACACGTTCGGCAGCTTTGGAAAGCCTTACACTTCACTGAAATGTAGTACTACACTCTATAACACAGTTGAGAGACAATGTTCCCGAGCTGCCTCAGTTCATAACAGTGTGTAGGAAGTTGTTTGATAAAGTGGGCAAAGCTTATACTTGGACCAGAAGGCAGAATATAGGAAACTACATGAAAACATGAATAATTCAGTGAAAATGACTGTAAACAGATTGGAACTTGTTTTAGAACAGCTGAAAGAGATTCTCCAAGTCAGTTCTTAGTGTAGAAAAGGTAGCTAAGATCCGGGAAATCTTAATTCCAGTTAAGATCACATGAAACACTGTATGAATCCTATATTCTTTACTTAAAGGAGACTAGAGTGGTAAATGTGTGTTATACAAGACAGAATACCATTGAAATAGAGAAAGAAACACGTTCGGCAGCTTTGGAAAGCCTTACACTTCACTGAAATGTAGTACTACACTCTATTACACAGTTGAGAGACAATGTTCCCTACTTGCCTCAGTTCATAACAGTGAGTAGGAAGTTGTTTGATAAAGTGGTCAAAGCTTATACTTGGGCCAGAAGGCAGAATATAGGAAACTACATGAAAACATGATTAATTCAGTGAAAATGACTATAAACAGATGAGAACTTGTTTAGAACAGCTGAAAGAGAATCTCCAAGTCAGTTCTTAGTGTACAAAAGGGAGCTAAGATAAGGGAAATCCATAATTCCAGTTAAGATCACATGAAACACTATGAATCCTATATTCTTTACTTAAAGGAGACTAGAGTGGTAAATGTGTGTTATACAAGGCAGAATACCATTGAAATAGAGAAAGAAACACGTTCGGCAGCTTTGGAAAGCCTTACACTTCACTGAAATGTAGTACTACACTCTATAACACAGTTGAGAGACAATGTTCCCGAGCTGCCTCAGTTCATAACAGTGTGTAGGAAGTTGTTTGATAAAGTGGGCAAAGCTTATACTTGGACCAGAAGGCAGAATATAGGAAACTACATGAAAACATGATTAATTCATTGAAAATGACTGTAAACACATGAGAACTTGTTTAGAACAGCTGAAAGAGATTCTCCAAGTCAGTTCTTAGTGTAGAAAATGTAGCTAAGATCCGGAAATCCTTAATTGGAGTTAAGAACACATGAAACACTGTATGAATCCTATATTCTTTACTTAAAGGAGACTAGAGTGGTAAATGTGTGTTATACAAGGCAGAATACCATTAAAATAGAGAAAGAAACACGTTCGGCAGTTTTGGAAATCCTTACACGTGACTGAAATGTAGTACTACACTCTATAACACAGTTGAGAGACAATGTTCCCGAGCTGCCTCAGTTCATAACAGTGTGTAGGAAGTTGTTTGATAAAGTGGTCAAAGCTTATACTTGGACCAGAAGGCAGAATATAGGAAACTACATGAAAACATGAATAATTCAGTGAAAATGACTGTAAACAGATTGGAACTTGTTTTAGAACAGCTGAAAGAGATTCTCCAAGTCAGTTCTTAGTGTAGAAAAGGTAGCTAAGATAAGGGAAATCCATAATTCCAATTAAGATCACATGAAACACTGTATGAATCCTATATTCATTACTTAAAGGAGACTAGAGTGGTAAATGTGTGTTATACAAGGCAGAATACCATTGAAATAGAGAAAGAAAGACGTTCGGCAGCTTTGGAAAGCCTTACTCTTCACTGAAATGTAGTACTACACTGTATAACACAGTTGAGAGACAATATTCCCTACTTGCCTCAGTTCATAACAGGGTGTAGGAAGTTGTTTGATAAAGTGGGCAAAGCTTATACTTGGGCCAGAAGGCAGAATATAGGAAACTACATGAAAACATGATTAATTCAGTGAAAATGACTATAAACTGATGAGAACTTGTTTAGAACAGCTGAAAGAGAATCTCCAAGTCAGTTCTTAGTGTAGAAAAGGGAGCTAAGATAAGGGAAATCCATAATTCCAGTTAAGATCACATGAAACACTATGAATCCTATATTCTTTACTTAAAGGAGACTAGAGTGGTAAATGTGTGTTATACAAGGCAGAATACCATTGAAATAGAGAAAGAAACAAGTTCGGCAGCTTTGGAAAGCCTTACACTTCACTGAAATGTAGTACTACACTCTATAACACAGTTGAGAGACAATGTTAACGAGCTGCCTCAGTTCATAACAGTGTGTAGGAAGTTGTTTGATAAAGTGGGCAAAGCTTATAGTTGGACCAGAAGGCAGAATATAGGAAACTACATGAAAACATGATTAATTAATTGAAAATGACTGTAAACACATAAGAACTTGTTTAGAACAGCTGAAAGAGATTCTCCAAGTCAGTTCTTAGTGTAGAAAAGGTAGCTAAGATCCGGAAATCCTTAATTGGAGTTAAGAACACATGAAACACTGTATGAATCCTATATTCTTTACTTAAAGGAGACTAGAGTGGTAAATGTGTGTTATACAAGGCAGAATACCATTAAAATAGAAAAAGAAACACGTTCGGCAGTTTTGGAAATCCTTACACGTGACTGAAATGTAGTACTACACTCTATAACACAGTTGAGAGACAATGTTCCCGAGCTGCCTCAGTTCATAACAGTGTGTAGGAAGTTGTTTGATAAAGTGGTCAAAGCTTATACTTGGACCAGAAGGCAGAATATAGGAAACTACATGAAAACATGAATAATTCAGTGAAAATGACTGTAAACAGATTGGAACTTGTTTTAGAACAGCTGAAAGAGATTCTCCAAGTCAGTTCTTAGTGTAGAAAAGGTAGCTAAGATCCGGGAAATCTTAATTCCAGTTAAGATCACATGAAACACTGTATGAATCCTATATTCTTTACTTAAAGGAGACTAGAGTGGTAAATGTGTGTTATACAAGGCAGAATACCATTGAAGTAGAGAAAGATACACGTTCGGCAGCTTTGGAAAGCCTTACACTTCACTGAAATGTAGTACTACACTCTATAACACAGTTGAGAGACAATGTTCCCTACTTGCCTCAGTTCATAACAGTGTGTAGGAAGTTGTTTGATAAAGTGGGCAAAGCTTATACTTGGGCCAGAAGGCAGAATATAGGAAACTACATGAAAACCTGAATAATTCAGTGAAAATAACTGTAAACAGATGAGAACTTGTTTAGAACAGCTGAAAGAGAATCCCCAAGTCAGTTCTTAGTGTAGAAAAGGTAGCTAAGATAAGGGAAATCCATGATTCCAGTTAAGATCACATGAAACACTGTATGAATCCTATATTCATTACTTAAAGGAGACTAGAGTGGTAAATGTGTGTTATACAAGGCAGAATACCATTGAAATAGAGAAAGAAACACGTTCGGCAGCTATGGAAAGCCTTACACTTCACTGAAATGTAGTACTACACTCTATAACACAGTTGAGAGACAATGTTCCCTACTTGCCTCAGTTCATAACAGTGTGTAGGAAGTTGTTTGATAAAGTGGGCAAAGCTTATACTTGGGCCAGAAGGCAGAATATAGGAAACTACATGAAAACATGAATAATTCAGTGAAAATGACTGTAAACAGATGAGAACTTGTTTTAGAACAGCTGAAAGAGATTCTCCAAGTCAGTTCTTAGTGTAGAAAAGGTAGCTAAGATCCGGGTAATCTTAATTCCAGTTAAAATCACATGAAACACTGTATGAATCCTATATTCTTTACTGAAAGGAGACTAGAGTGGTAAATGTTTGTTATACAAGGCAGAATACCATTGAAATAGAGAAAGAAACACGTTCGGCAGCTTTGGAAAGCCTTACACTTCACTGAAATGTAGTACTACACTCTATAACACAGTTGAGAGACAATGTTCCCGAGCTGCCTCAGTTCATAACAGTGTGTAGGAAGTTGTTTGATAAAGTGGGCAAAGCTTATACTTGGACCAGAAGGCAGAATATAGGAAACTACATGAAAACATGATTAATTCAGTGAAAATGACTGTAAACAGATGAGAACTTGTTTAGAACAGCTGAAAGAGATTCTCCAAGTCAGTTCTTAGTGTAGAAAAGGTAGCTAAGATAAGGGAAATCCATAATTCCAGTTAAGATTACATGAAACACTGTATGAATTCTATATTCTTTACTTAAAGGAGACTAGAGTGGTAAATGTGTGTTATACAAGGCAGAATACCATTAAAATAGAGAAAGAAACACGTTCGGCAGCTTTTGAAATCCTTACACTTCACTGAAATGTAGTACTACACTCTATAACACAGTTGAGAGACAATGTTCTCTACTTGCCTCAGTTCATAACAGTGTGTAGGAAGTTGTTTGATAAAGTGGGCAAAGCTTATACTTGGGCCAGAAGGCAGAATATAGGAAACTACATGAAAACATGAATAATTCAGTGAAAATGACTCTAAAGAGATGAGAACTTGTTTTAGAACAGCTGAAAGAGATTCTCCAAGTCAGTTCTCAGTGTAGAAAAGGTAGCTAAGATCCGGGAAATCTTAATTCCAGTTAAAATCACATGAAACACTGTATGAATCCTATATTCTTTACTGATTGGAGACTAGAGTGGTAAATGTTTGTTATACAAGGCAGAATACCATTGAAATAGAGAAAGAAACACGTTCGGCAGCTTTGGAAAGCCTTACACTTCACTGAAATGTAGTACTACACTCTATAACACAGTTGAGAGTCAATGTTCCCTACTTGCCTCAGTTCATAACAGTGTGTAGGAAGTTGTTTGATAAAGTGGGCAAAGCTTATACTTGGGCCAGAAAGCAGAATATAGGAAACTACATGAAAACATGAATAATTCAGTGAAAATTACTGTAAACAGATGAGAACTTGTTTAGAACAGCTGAAAGAGAATCTCCAACTCAGTTCTTAGTGTAGAAAAGGTAGCTAAGATGAGGGAAATCCATAATTCCAGTTAAGATCACATGAAACACTATGAATCCTATATTCTTTACTTAAAGGAGACTAGAGTGGTAAATGTGTGTCATACAAGGCAGAATACCATTGAAGTAGAGAAAGAAACACGTTCGGCAGCTTTGGAAATCCTTACACGTGACTGAAATGTAGTACTACACTCTATAACACAGTTGAGAGACAATGTTCCCGAGCTGCCTCAGTTAATAACAGTGTGTAGGAAGTTGTTTGATAAAGTGGTCAAAGCTTATACTTGGACCAGAAGGCAGAATATAGGAAACTACATGAAAACATGAATAATTCAGTGAAAATGACTGTAAACAGATTGGAACTTGTTTTAGAACAGCTGAAAGAGATTCTCCAAGTCAGTTCTTAGTGTAGAAAAGGTAGCTAAGATCCGGGAAATCTTAATTCCAGTTAAGATCACATGAAACACTGTATGAATCCTATATTCTTTACTTAAAGGAGACTAGAGTGGTAAATGTGTGTTATACAAGGCAGAATACCATTGAAGTAGAGAAAGAAACACGTTCGGCAGCTTTGGAAAGCGTTACACTTCACTGAAATGTAGTACTACACTCTATAACACAGTTGAGAGACAATGTTCCCTACTTGCCTCAGTTCATAACAGTGTGTAGGAAGTTGTTTGATAAAGTGGGCAAAGCTTATACTTGGGCCAGAAGGCAGAATATAGGAAACTACATGAAAACATGAATAATTCAGTGAAAATGACTGTAAACAGATGAGAACTTGTTTAGAACAGCTGAAAGAGAATCTCCAAGTCAGTTCTTAGTGTAGAAAAGGTAGCTAAGATAAGGGAAATCCATAATTCCAGTTAAGATCACATGAAACACTGTATGAATCCTATATTCATTACTTAAAGGAGACTACTGTGGTAAATGTGTGTTATACAAGGCAGAATACCATTGAAATAGAGAAAGAAACACGTTTGGCAGCTTTGGAAAGGCTTACACTTCACTGAAATGTAGTACTACACTCCATAACACAGTTGAGAGACAATGTTCCCGAGCTGCCGCAGTTCATAACAGTGTGTAGGAAGTGGTTTGATAAAGTGGGCAAAGCTTATACTTGGGCCAGAAGGCAGAATATAGGAAACTTCATGACAACATGAATAATTCAGTGAAAATGACTGTAAACAGATGAGAACTTGTTTAGAACAGCTGAAAGAGAATCTCCAAGTCAGTTCTTAGTGTAGAAAAGGTAGCTAAGATAAGGGAAATCCATAATTCCAGTTAAGATCACATGAAACACTGTATGAATCCTATATTCATTACTTAAAGGAGACTAGAGTGGTAAATGTGTATTATACAAGGCAGAATACCATTGAAATAGAGAAAGAAACACGTTCGGCAGCTTTGGAAAGCCTTACACTTCACTGAAATGTAGTACTACACTTTATAACACAGTTGAGAGACAATGTTCCCGAGCTGCCTCAGTTCATAACAGTGTGTAGGAAGTTGTTTGATAAAGTGGGCAAAGCTTATACTTGCACCAGAAGGCAGAATATAGGAAACTACATGAAAACATGATTAATTCAGTGAAAATGACTGTAAACAGATGAGAACTTGTTTAGAACAGCTGAAAGAGATTCTCCAAGTCAGTTCTTAGTGTAGAAAAGGTAGTTAAGATCCGGAAATCCTTAATTGGAGTTAAGATTATATGAAACACTGTATGAATCCTATATTATTTACTTAAAGGAGACTAGAGTGGTAAATGTGTGTTATACAAGGCAGAATACCATTAAAATGGAGAAAGAAACACGTTCGGCAGTTTTGGAAATCCTTACACGTGACTGAAATGTAGTACTACACTCTATAACACAGTTGAGAGACAATGTTCCGGAGCTGCCTCAGTTAATAACAGTGTGTAGGAAGTTGTTTGATAAAGTGGTCAAAGCTTATACTTGGACCAGAAGGCAGAATATAGGAAACTACATGAAAACATGAATAATTCAGTGAAAATGACTGTAAACAGATTGGAACTTGTTTTAGAACAGCTGAAAGAGATTCTCCAAGTCAGTTCTTAGTGTAGAAAAGGTAGCTAAGATCCGGGAAATCTTAATTCCAGTTAAGATCACATGAAACACTGTATGAATCCTATATTCTTTACTTAAAGGAGACTAGAGTGGTAAATGTGTGTTATACAAGGCAGAATACCATTGAAGTAGAGAAAGAAACACGTTCGGCAGCTTTGGAAAGCGTTACACTTCACTGAAATGTAGTACTACACTCTATAACACAGTTGAGAGACAATGTTCCCTACTTGCCTCAGTTCATAACAGTGTGTAGGAAGTTGTTTGATAAAGTGGGCAAAGCTTATACTTGGGCCAGAAGGCAGAATATAGGAAACTACATGAAAACATGAATAATTCAGTGAAAATGACTGTAAACAGATGAGAACTTGTTTAGAACAGCTGAAAGAGAATCTCCAAGTCAGTTCTTAGTGTAGAAAAGGTAGCTAAGATAAGGGAAATCCATAATTCCAATTAAGATCACATGAAACACTGTATGAATGCTATATTCATTACTTAAAGGAGACTAGAGTGGTAAATGTGTGTAATACAAGGCAGAATACCATTGAAATAGAGAAAGAAACACGTTCGGCAGCTTTGGAAAGTCTTACTCTTCACTGAAATGTAGTACTACACTGTATAACACAGTTGAGAGACAATGTTCCCGAGCTGCCTCAGTTCATAACAGTGTGTAGGAAGTTGTTTGATAAAGTGGGCAAAGCTTATACTTGGGCCAGAAGGCAGAATATAGGAAACTACATGAAAACATGAATAATTCAGTGAAAATGACTGTAAACAGATGAGAACTTGTTTAGAACAGCTGAAAGAGAATCTCCAAGTCAGTTCTTAGTGTAGAAAAGGTAGCTAAGATAAGGGAAATCCATAATTCCAGTTGAGATCACATGAAACACTGTTTGAATCCTATATTCATTACTTAAAGTAGACTACTGTGGTAAATGTGTGTTATACAAGGCAGAATACCATTGAAATAGAGAAAGAAACACGTTTGGCAGCTTTGGAAAAGCTTACACTTCACTGAAATGTAGTACTACACTCCATAACACAGTTGAGAGACAATGTTCCCGAGCTGCCTCAGTTCATAACAGTGTGTAGGAAGTGGTTTGATAATGTGGGCAAAGCTTATACTTGGACCAGAAGGCAGAATATAGGAAACTACATGAAAACATGAATAATTCAGTTAAAATGACTCTAAAGAGATGAGAACTTGTTTTAAAAGAGCTGAAAGAGATTCTCCAAGTCAGTTCTTAGTGTAGAAAACGTAGCTAAGATCCGGGAAATCTTAATTCCAGTTAAGATCACATGAAACACTGTATGAATCCTATATTCTTTACTTAAAGGAGACTAGAGTGGTAAATGTGTGTCATACAAGGCATAATACCATTGAAGTAGAGAAAGAAACACGTTCGGCAGCTTTGGAAATCCTTACACGTGACTGAAATATAGTACTACACTCTATAACACAGTTGAGAGACAATGTTCCCGAGCTGCCTCAGTTAATAACAGTGTGTAGGAAGTTGTTTGATAAAGTGGTCAAAGCTTATACTTGGACCAGAAGGCAGAATATAGGAAACTACATGAAAACATGAATAATTCAGTGAAAATGACTAAACAGATTGGAACTTGTTTTAGAACAGCTGAAAGAGATTCTCCAAGTCAGTTCTTAGTGTAGAAAAGGTAGCTAAGATCCGGGAAATCTTAATTCCAGTTAAGATCACATGAAACACTGTATGAATCCTATATTCTTTACTTAAAGGAGACTAGAGTGGTAAATGTGTGTTATACAAGGCAGAATACCATTGAAGTAGAGAAAGAAACACGTTCGGCAGCTTTGGAAAGCGTTACACTTCACTGAAATGTAGTACTACACTCTATAACACAGTTGAGAGACAATGTTCCCTACTTGCCTCAGTTCATAACAGTGTGTAGGAAGTTGTTTGATAAAGTGGGCAAAGCTTATACTTGTGCCAGAAGGCAGAATATAGGAAACTACATGAAAACATGAATAATTCAGTGAAAATAACTGTAAACATATGAGAACTTGTTTAGAACAGCTGAAAGAGAATCTCCAAGTCAGTTCTTAGTGTAGAAAAGGTAGCTAAGATAAGGGAAATCCATAATTCCAGTTAAGATCACATGAAACACTGTATGAATCCTATATTCATTACTTAAAGGAGACTAGAGTGGTAAATGTGTGTAATACAAGGCAGAATACCATTGAAATAGAGAAAGAAACACGTTCGGCAGCTTTGGAAAGCCTTACTCTTCACTGAAATGTAGTACTACACTGTATAACACAGTTGAGAGACAATGTTCCCTACTTGCCTCAGTTCATAACAGTGTGTAGGAAGTTGTTTGATAAAGTGGGCAAAGCTTATACTTGGGCCAGAAGGCAGAATATAGGAAACTACATGAAAACATGAATAATTCAGTGAAAATGACTGTAAACAGATGAGAACTTGTTTAGAACAGCTGAAAGAGAATCTCCAAGTCAGTTCTTAGTGTAGAAAAGGTAGCTAAGATCCGGAAATCCTTAATTGGAGTTAAGAACACATGAAACACCGTATGAATCCTATATTCATTACTTAAAGTAGACTAGAGTGGTAAATGTGTGTTATACAAGGCAGAATACCATTAAAATAGAGAAAGAAACACGTTCGGCAGCTTTTGAAATCCTTACACTTCACTGAAATGTAGTACTACACTCTATAACACAATTGAGAGTCAATGTTCCCTACTTGCCTCAGTTCATAACAGTGTGTAGGAAGTTGTTTGATAAAGTGGGCAAAGCTTATACTTGGGCCAGAAGGCAGAATATAGGAAACTACATGAAAACATGAATAATCCAGTGAAAATTGTTGTAAACAGATGAGAACTTGTTTAGAACAGCTGAAAGAGATTCTCCAACTCAGTTCTTAGTGTAGAAAAGGTAGCTAAGATGAGGGAAATCCATAATTCCAGTTAAGATCACATGAAACACTATGAATCCTATATTCTTTACTAAAAGGAGACTAGAGTGGTAAATGTGTGTCATACAAGGCAGAATACCATTGAAGTAGAGAAAGAAACACATTCGGCAGCTTTGGAAATCCTTACACGTGACTGAAATATAGTACTACACTCTATAACACAGTTGAGAGACAATGTTCCCGAGCTGCCTCAGTTCATAACAGTGTTTAGGAAGTGGTTTGATAAAGTGGGCAAAGCTTATACTTGGACCAGAAGGCAGAATATAGGAAACTACATGAAAACATGAATAATTCAGTGAAAATGACTAAACAGATTGGAACTTGTTTTAGAACAGCTGAGATTCTCCAAGTCAGTTCTTAGTGTAGAAAAGGTAGCTAAGATCCGGGAAATCTTAATTCCAGTTAAGATCACATGAAACACTGTATGAATCCTATATTCTTTACTTAAAGGAGACTAGAGTGGTAAATGTGTGTTATACAAGGCAGAATACCATTGAAGTAGAGAAAGAAACACGTTCGGCAGCTTTGGAAAGCGTTACACTTCACTGAAATGTAGTACTACACTCTATAACACAGTTGAGAGACAATGTTCCCTACTTGCCTCAGTTCATAACAGTGTGTAGGAAGTTGTTTGATAAAGTGGGCAAAGCTTATACTTGTGCCAGAAGGCAGAATATAGGAAACTACATGAAAACATGAATAATTCAGTGAAAATAACTGTAAACATATGAGAACTTGTTTAGAACAGCTGAAAGAGAATCTCCAAGTCAGTTCTTAGTGTAGAAAAGGTAGCTAAGATAAGGGAAATCCATAATTCCAGTTAAGATCACATGAAACACTGTATGAATCCTATATTCATTACTTAAAGGAGACTAGAGTGGTAAATGTGTGTTATACAAGGCAGAATACCATTGAAATAGAGAAAGAAACACGTTCGGCAGCTTTGGAAAGCCTTACACTTCACTGAAATGTAGTACTACACTCTATAACACAGTTGAGAGACAATGTTCCCGAGCTGCCTCAGTTCATAACAGTGTGTAGGAAGTGGTTTGATAAAGTGGGCAAAGCTTATACTTGGACCAGAAGGCAGAATATAGGAAACTACATGAAAACATGATTAATTCAGTGAAAATGACTGTAAACAGATGAGAACTTGTTTAGAACAGCTGAAAGAGATTCTCCAAGTCAGTTCTTAGTGTAGAAAAGGTAGCTAAGATAAGGGAAATCCATAATTCCAGTTAAGATTACATGAAACACTGTATGAATTCTATATTCTTTACTTAAAGGAGACTAGAGTGGTAAATGTGTGTTATACAAGGCAGAATACCATTGAAATAGAGAAAGAAACACGTTCGGCAGCTTTTGAAATCCTTACACTTCACTGAAATGTAGTACTACACTCTATAACACAGTTGAGAGACAATGTTCTCTACTTGCCTCAGTTCATAACAGTGTGTAGGAAGTTGTTTGATAAAGTGGGCAAAGCTTATACTTGGGCCAGAAGGCAGAATATAGGAAACTACATGAAAACATGAATAATTCAGTGAAAATGACTGAAAACAGATGAGAACTTGTTTTAGAACAGCTGAAAGAGATTCTCCAAGTCAGTTCTTAGTGTAGAAAAGGTAGCTAAGATCCGGGAAATCTTAATTCCAGTTAAAATCACATGAAACACTGTATGAATCCTATATTCTTTACTGAAAGGAGACTAGAGTGGTAAATGTTTGTTATACAAGGCAGAATACCATTGAAATAGAGAAAGAAACACGTTCGGCAGCTTTGGAAAGCCTTACACTTCACTGAAATGTAGTACTACACTCTATAACACAGTTGAGAGTCAATGTTCCCTACTTGCCTCAGTTCATAACAGTGTGTAGGAAGTTGTTTGATAAAGTGGGCAAAGCTTATACTTGGGCCAGAAGGCAGAATATAGGAAACTACATGAAAACATGAATAATTCAGTGAAAATGACTGTAAACAGATGAGAACTTGTTTAGAACAGCTGAAAGAGAATCTCCAAGTCAGTTCTTAGTGTAGAAAAGGTAGCTAAGATCCGGAAATCCTTAATTGGAGTTAAGAACACATGAAACACCGTATGAATCCTATATTCATTACTTAAAGTAGACTAGAGTGGTAAATGTGTGTTATACAAGGCAGAATACCATTAAAATAGAGAAAGAAACACGTTCGGCAGCTTTTGAAATCCTTACACTTCACTGAAATGTAGTACTACACTCTATAACACAATTGAGAGTCAATGTTCCCTACTTGCCTCAGTTCATAACAGTGTGTAGGAAGTTGTTTGATAAAGTGGGCAAAGCTTATACTTGGGCCAGAAGGCAGAATATAGGAAACTACATGAAAACATGAATAATCCAGTGAAAATTGTTGTAAACAGATGAGAACTTGTTTAGAACAGCTGAAAGAGATTCTCCAACTCAGTTCTTAGTGTAGAAAAGGTAGCTAAGATGAGGGAAATCCATAATTCCAGTTAAGATCACATGAAACACTATGAATCCTATATTCTTTACTAAAAGGAGACTAGAGTGGTAAATGTGTGTCATACAAGGCAGAATACCATTGAAGTAGAGAAAGAAACACATTCGGCAGCTTTGGAAATCCTTACACGTGACTGAAATATAGTACTACACTCTATAACACAGTTGAGAGACAATGTTCCCGAGCTGCCTCAGTTCATAACAGTGTTTAGGAAGTGGTTTGATAAAGTGGGCAAAGCTTATACTTGGACCAGAAGGCAGAATATAGGAAACTACATGAAAACATGAATAATTCAGTGAAAATGACTAAACAGATTGGAACTTGTTTTAGAACAGCTGAGATTCTCCAAGTCAGTTCTTAGTGTAGAAAAGGTAGCTAAGATCCGGGAAATCTTAATTCCAGTTAAGATCACATGAAACACTGTATGAATCCTATATTCTTTACTTAAAGGAGACTAGAGTGGTAAATGTGTGTTATACAAGGCAGAATACCATTGAAGTAGAGAAAGAAACACGTTCGGCAGCTTTGGAAAGCGTTACACTTCACTGAAATGTAGTACTACACTCTATAACACAGTTGAGAGACAATGTTCCCTACTTGCCTCAGTTCATAACAGTGTGTAGGAAGTTGTTTGATAAAGTGGGCAAAGCTTATACTTGTGCCAGAAGGCAGAATATAGGAAACTACATGAAAACATGAATAATTCAGTGAAAATAACTGTAAACATATGAGAACTTGTTTAGAACAGCTGAAAGAGAATCTCCAAGTCAGTTCTTAGTGTAGAAAAGGTAGCTAAGATAAGGGAAATCCATAATTCCAGTTAAGATCACATGAAACACTGTATGAATCCTATATTCATTACTTAAAGGAGACTAGAGTGGTAAATGTGTGTTATACAAGGCAGAATACCATTGAAATAGAGAAAGAAACACGTTCGGCAGCTTTGGAAAGCCTTACACTTCACTGAAATGTAGTACTACACTCTATAACACAGTTGAGAGACAATGTTCCCGAGCTGCCTCAGTTCATAACAGTGTGTAGGAAGTGGTTTGATAAAGTGGGCAAAGCTTATACTTGGACCAGAAGGCAGAATATAGGAAACTACATGAAAACATGATTAATTCAGTGAAAATGACTGTAAACAGATGAGAACTTGTTTAGAACAGCTGAAAGAGATTCTCCAAGTCAGTTCTTAGTGTAGAAAAGGTAGCTAAGATAAGGGAAATCCATAATTCCAGTTAAGATTACATGAAACACTGTATGAATTCTATATTCTTTACTTAAAGGAGACTAGAGTGGTAAATGTGTGTTATACAAGGCAGAATACCATTGAAATAGAGAAAGAAACACGTTCGGCAGCTTTTGAAATCCTTACACTTCACTGAAATGTAGTACTACACTCTATAACACAGTTGAGAGACAATGTTCTCTACTTGCCTCAGTTCATAACAGTGTGTAGGAAGTTGTTTGATAAAGTGGGCAAAGCTTATACTTGGGCCAGAAGGCAGAATATAGGAAACTACATGAAAACATGAATAATTCAGTGAAAATGACTGAAAACAGATGAGAACTTGTTTTAGAACAGCTGAAAGAGATTCTCCAAGTCAGTTCTTAGTGTAGAAAAGGTAGCTAAGATCCGGGAAATCTTAATTCCAGTTAAAATCACATGAAACACTGTATGAATCCTATATTCTTTACTGAAAGGAGACTAGAGTGGTAAATGTTTGTTATACAAGGCAGAATACCATTGAAATAGAGAAAGAAACACGTTCGGCAGCTTTGGAAAGCCTTACACTTCACTGAAATGTAGTACTACACTCTATAACACAGTTGAGAGTCAATGTTCCCTACTTGCCTCAGTTCATAACAGTGTGTAGGAAGTTGTTTGATAAAGTGGGCAAAGCTTATACTTGGGCCAGAAGGCAGAATATAGGAAACTACATGAAAACATGAATAATTCAGTGAAAATTACTGTAAACAGATGAGAACTTGTTTAGAACAGCTGAAAGAGAATCTCCAACTCAGTTCTTAGTGTAGAAAAGGTAGCTAAGATGAGGGAAATCCATAATTCCAGTTAAGATCACATGAAACACTATGAATCCTATATTCTTTACTTAAAGGAGACTAGAGTGGTAAATGTCTGTCATACAAGGCAGAATACCATTGAAGTAGAGAAAGAAACACGTTCGGCAGCTTTGGAAATCCTTACACGTGACTGAAATGTAGTACTACACTCTATAACACAGTTGAGAGACAATGTTCCCGAGCTGCCTCAGTTAATAACAGTGTGTAGGAAGTTGTTTGATAAAGTGGTCAAAGCTTATACTTGGACCAGAAGGCAGAATATAGGAAACTACATGAAAACATGAATAATTCAGTGAAAATGACTGTAAACAGATTGGAACTTGTTTTAGAACAGCTGAAAGAGATTCTCCAAGTCAGTTCTTAGTGTAGAAAAGGTAGCTAAAATCCGGGAAATCTTAATTCCAGTTAAGATCACATGAAACACTGTATGAATCCTATATTCTTTACTTAAAGGAGACTAGAGTGGTAAATGTGTGTTATACAAGGCAGAATACCATTGAAGTAGAGAAAGAAACACGTTCGGCAGCTTTGGAAAGCGTTACACTTCACTGAAATGTAGTACTACACTCTATAACACAGTTGCGAGACAATGTTCCCTACTTGCCTCAGTTCATAACAGTGTGTAGGAAGTTGTTTGATAAAGTGGGCAAAGCTTATACTTGGGCCAGAAGGCAGAATATAGGAAACTACATGAAAACATGAATAATTCAGTGAAAATGACTGTAAACAGATGAGAACTTGTTTAGAACAGCTGAAAGAGAATCTCCAAGTCAGTTCTTAGTGTAGAAAAGGTAGCTAAGATAAGGGAAATCCATAATTCCAGTTAAGATCACATGAAACACTGTATGAATCCTATATTCATTACTTAAAGGAGACTACTGTGGTAAATGTGTGTTATACAAGGCAGAATACCATTGAAATAGAGAAAGAAACACGTTTGGCAGCTTTGGAAAGGCTTACACTTCACTGAAATGTAGTACTACACTCCATAACACAGTTGAGAGACAATGTTCCCGAGCTGCCGCAGTTCATAACAGTGTGTAGGAAGTGGTTTGATAAAGTGGGCAAAGCTTATACTTGGGCCAGAAGGCAGAATATAGGAAACTACATGAAAACATGATTAATTCAGTGAAAATGACTGTAAACAGATGAGAACTTGTTTAGAACAGCTGAAAGAGATTCTCCAAGTCAGTTCTTAGTGTAGAAAAGGTAGTTAAGATCCGGAAATCCTTAATTGGAGTTAAGATTATATGAAACACTGTATGAATCCTATATTATTTACTTAAAGGAGACTAGAGTGGTAAATGTGTGTTATACAAGGCAGAATACCATTAAAATGGAGAAAGAAACACGTTCGGCAGTTTTGGAAATCCTTACACGTGACTGAAATGTAGTACTACACTCTATAACACAGTTGAGAGACAATGTTCCGGAGCTGCCTCAGTTAATAACAGTGTGTAGGAAGTTGTTTGATAAAGTGGTCAAAGCTTATACTTGGACCAGAAGGCAGAATATAGGAAACTACATGAAAACATGAATAATTCAGTGAAAATGACTGTAAACAGATTGGAACTTGTTTTAGAACAGCTGAAAGAGATTCTCCAAGTCAGTTCTTAGTGTAGAAAAGGTAGCTAAGATCCGGGAAATCTTAATTCCAGTTAAGATCACATGAAACACTGTATGAATCCTATATTCTTTACTTAAAGGAGACTAGAGTGGTAAATGTGTGTTATACAAGGCAGAATACCATTGAAGTAGAGAAAGAAACACGTTCGGCAGCTTTGGAAAGCGTTACACTTCACTGAAATGTAGTACTACACTCTATAACACAGTTGAGAGACAATGTTCCCTACTTGCCTCAGTTCATAACAGTGTGTAGGAAATTGTTTGATAAAGTGGGCAAAGCTTATACTTGGGCCAGAAGGCAGAATATAGGAAACTACATGAAAACATGAATAATTCAGTGAAAATGACTGTAAACAGATGAGAACTTGTTTAGAACAGCTGAAAGAGAATCTCCAAGTCAGTTCTTAGTGTAGAAAAGGTAGCTAAGATAAGGGAAATCCATAATTCCAATTAAGATCACATGAAACACTGTATGAATCCTATATTCATTACTTAAAGGAGACTAGAGTGGTAAATGTGTGTAATACAAGGCAGAATACCATTGAAATAGAGAAAGAAACACGTTCGGCAGCTTTGGAAACCCTTACTCTTCACTGAAATGTAGTACTACACTGTATAACACAGTTGAGAGACAATGTTCCCTACTTGCCTCAGTTCATAACAGTGTGTAGGAAGTTGTTTGATAAAGTGGGCAAAGCTTATACTTGGGCCAGAAGGCAGAATATAGGAAACTACATGAAAACATGAATAATTCAGTGAAAATGACTGTAAACAGATGAGAACTTGTTTAGAACAGCTGAAAGAGAATCTCCAAGTCAGTTCTTAGTGTAGAAAAGGTAGCTAAGATAAGGGAAATCCATAATTCCAGTTGAGATCACATGAAACACTGTTTGAATCCTATATTCATTACTTAAAGTAGACTACTGTGGTAAATGTGTGTTATACAAGGCAGAATACCATTGAAATAGAGAAAGAAACACGTTTGGCAGCTTTGGAAAAGCTTACACTTCACTGAAATGTAGTACTACACTCCATAACACAGTTGAGAGACAATGTTCCCGAGCTGCCTCAGTTCATAACAGTGTGTAGGAAGTGGTTTGATAAAGTGGGCAAAGCTTATACTTGGACCAGAAGGCAGAATATAGGAAACTACATGAAAACATGAATAATTCAGTTAAAATGACTCTAAAGAGATGAGAACTTGTTTTAGAACAGCTGAAAGAGATTCTCCAAGTCAGTTCTTAGTGTAGAAAACGTAGCTAAGATCCGGGAAATCTTAATTCCAGTTAAGATCACATGAAACACTGTATGAATCCTATATTCTTTACTTAAAGGAGACTAGAGTGGTAAATGTGTGTTATACAAGACAGAATACCATTGAAATAGAGAAAGAAACACGTTCGGCAGCTTTGGAAAGCCTTACACTTCACTGAAATGTAGTACTACACTCTATAACACAGTTGAGAGACAATGTTCCCTACTTGCCTCAGTTCATAACAGTGTGTAGGAAGTTGTTTGATAAAGTGGGCAAAGCTTATACTTGGGCCAGAAGGCAGAATATAGGAAACTACATGAAAACATGATTAATTCAGTGAAAATGACTATAAACAGATGAGAACTTGTTTAGAACAGCTGAAAGAGAATCTCCAAGTCAGTTCTTAGTGTAGAAAAGGTAGCTAAGATAAGGGAAATCCATAATTCCAGTTAAGATCACATGAAACACTATGAATCCTATATTCTTTACTTAAAGGAGACTAGAGTGGTAAATGTGTGTTATACAAGGCAGAATACCATTGAAATAGAGAAAGAAACAAGTTCGGCAGCTTTGGAAAGCCTTACACTTCACTGAAATGTAGTACTACACTCTATAACACAGTTGAGAGACAATGTTAACGAGCTGCCTCAGTTCATAACAGTGTGTAGGAAGTTGTTTGATAAAGTGGGCAAAGCTTATACTTGGACCAGAAGGCAGAATATAGGAAACTACATGAAAACATGATTAATTCATTGAAAATGACTGTAAACACATGAGAACTTGTTTAGAACAGCTGAAAGAGATTCTCCAAGTCAGTTCTTAGTGTAGAAAAGGTAGCTAAGATCCAGAAATCCTTAATTGGAGTTAAGAACACATGAAACACTGTATGAATCCTATATTCTTTACTAAAAGGAGACTAGAGTGGTAAATGTGTGTTATACAAGGCAGAATACCATTAAAATAGAGAAAGAAACACGTTCGGCAGTTTTGGAAATCCTTACACGTGACTGAAATGTAGTACTACACTCTATAACACAGTTGAGAGACAATGTTCCCGAGCTGCCTCAGTTCATAACAGTGTGTAGGAAGTTGTTTGATAAAGTGGTCAAAGCTTATACTTGGACCAGAAGGCAGAATATAGGAAACTACATGAAAACATGAATAATTCAGTGAAAATGACTGTAAACAGATTGGAACTTGTTTTAGAACAGCTGAAAGAGATTCTCCAAGTCAGTTCTTAGTGTAGAAAAGGTAGCTAAGATCCGGGAAATCTTAATTCCAGTTAAGATCACATGAAACAGTGTATGAATCCTATATTCTTTACTTAAAGGAGACTAGAGTGGTAAATGTGTGTTATACAAGGCAGAATACCATTGAAGTAGAGAAAGATACACGTTCGGCAGCTTTGGAAAGCCTTACACTTCACTGAAATGTAGTACTACACTCTATAACACAGTTGAGAGACAATGTTCCCTACTTGCCTCAGTTCATAACAGTGTGTAGGAAGTTGTTTGATAAAGTGGGCAAAGCTTATACTTGGGCCAGAAGGCAGAATATAGGAAACTACATGAAAACCTGAATAATTCAGTGAAAATAACTGTAAACAGATGAGAACTTGTTTAGAACAGCTGAAAGAGAATCTCCAACTCAGTTCTTAGTGTAGAAAAGGTAGCTAAGATGAGGGAAATCCATAATTCCAGTTAAGATCACATGAAACACTATGAATCCTATATTCTTTACTTAAAGGAGACTAGAGTGGTAAATGTGTGTCATACAAGGCAGAATACCATTGAAGTAGAGAAAGAAACACGTTCGGCAGCTTTGGAAATCCTTACACGTGACTGAAATGTAGTACTACACTCTATAACACAGTTGAGAGACAATGTTCCCGAGCTGCCTCAGTTAATAACAGTGTGTAGGAAGTTGTTTGATAAAGTGGTCAAAGCTTATACTTGGACCAGAAGGCAGAATATAGGAAACTACATGAAAACATGAATAATTCAGTGAAAATGACTGTAAACAGATTGGAACTTGTTTTAGAACAGCTGAAAGAGATTCTCCAAGTCAGTTCTTAGTGTAGAAAAGGTAGCTAAGATCCGGGAAATCTTAATTCCAGTTAAGATCACATGAAATACTGTATGAATCCTATAATCTTTACTTAAAGGAGACTAGAGTGGTAAATGTGTGTTATACAAGGCAGAATACCATTGAAGTAGAGAAAGAAACACGTTCGGCAGCTTTGGAAAGCGTTACACTTCACTGAAATGTAGTACTACACTCTATAACACAGTTGAGAGACAATGTTCCCTACTTGCCTCAGTTCATAACAGTGTGTAGGAAGTTGTTTGATAAAGTGGGCAAAGCTTATACTTGGGCCAGAAGGCAGAATATAGGAAACTACATGAAAACATGAATAATTCAGTGAAAATGACTGTAAACAGATGAGAACTTGTTTAGAACAGCTGAAAGAGAATCTCCAAGTGAGTTCTTAGTGTAGAAAAGGTAGCTAAGATAAGGGAAATCCATAATTCCAGTTAATATCACATGAAACACTGTATGAATCCTATATTCATTACTTAAAGGAGACTAGAGTGGTAAATGTGTGTTATACAAGGCAGAATACCATTAAAATAGAGAAAGAAACACGTTCGGCAGCTTTTGAAATCCTTACACTTCACTGAAATGTAGTACTACACTCTATAACACAGTTGAGAGACAATGTTCCCTACTTGCCTCAGTTCATAACAGTGTGTAGGAAGTTGTTTGATAAAGTGGGCAAAGCTTATACTTGGGCCAGAAGGCAGAATATAGGAAACTACATGAAAACATGAATAATTCAGTGAAAATGACTGTAAACAGATGAGAACTTGTTTTAGAACAGCTGAAAGAGATTCTCCAAGTCAGTTCTTAGTGTAGAAAAGGTAGCTAAGATCCGGGAAATCTTAATTCCAGTTAAAATCACATGAAACACTGTATGAATCCTATATTCTTTACTGAACGGACACTAGAGTGGTAAATGTTTGTTATACAAGGCAGAATACCATTGAAATAGAGTAAGAAACACGTTCGGCAGCTTTGGAAAGCCTTACACTTCACTGAAATGTAGTACTACACTCTATAACACAGTTGAGAGACAATGTTCCCTACTTGCCTCAGTTCATAACAGTGTGTAGGAAGTTGTTTGATAAAGTGGGCAAAGCTTATACTTGGGCCAGAAGGCAGAATATAGGAAACTACATGAAAACATGAATAATTCAGTGAAAATAACTGTAAACATATGAGAACTTGTTTAGAACAGCTGAAAGAGAATCTCCAAGTCAGTTCTTAGTGTAGAAAAGGTAGCTAAGATAAGGGAAATCCATAATTCCAGTTAAGATCACATGAAACACTGTATGAATCCTATATTCATTACTTAAAGGAGACTAGAGTGGTAAATGTGTGTTATACAAGGCAGAATACCATTGAAATAGAGAAAGAAACACGTTCGGCAGCTTTGGAAAGCCTTACACTTCACTGAAATGTAGTACTACACTCTATAACACAGTTGAGAGACAATGTTCCCGAGCTGCCTCAGTTCATAACAGTGTGTAGGAAGTGGTTTGATAAAGTGGGCAAAGCTTATACTTGGACCAGAAGGCAGAATATAGGAAACTACATGAAAACATGATTAATTCAGTGAAAATGACTGTAAACAGATGAGAACTTGTTTAGAACAGCTGAAAGAGATTCTCCAAGTCAGTTCTTAGTGTAGAAAAGGTAGCTAAGATAAGGGAAATCCATAATTCCAGTTAAGATTACATGAAACACTGTATGAATTCTATATTCTTTACTTAAAGGAGACTAGAGTGGTAAATGTGTGTTATACAAGGCAGAATACCATTAAAATAGAGAAAGAAAAACGTTCGGCAGCTTTTGAAATCCTTACACTTCACTGAAATGTAGTACTACACTCTATAACACAGTTGAGAGACAATGTTCTCTACTTGCCTCAGTTCATAACAGTGTGTAGGAAGTTGTTTGATAAAGTGGGCAAAGCTTATACTTGGACCAGAAGGCAGAATATAGGAAACTACATGAAAACATGAATAATTCAGTGAAAATGACTGTAAACAGATGAGAACTTGTTTTAGAACAGCTGAAAGAGATTCTCCAAGTCAGTTCTTAGTGTAGAAAAGGTAGCTAAGATCCGGGAAATCTTAATTCCAGTTAAAATCACATGAAACACTGTATGAATCCTATATTCTTTACTGAAAGGAGACTAGAGTGGTAAATGTTTGTTATACAAGGCAGAATACCATTGAAATAGAGAAAGAAACACGTTCGGCAGCTTTGGAAAGCCTTACACTTCACTGAAATGTAGTACTACACTCTATCACACAGTTGAGAGTCAATGTTCCCTACTTGCCTCAGTTCATAACAGTGTGTAGGAAGTTGTTTGATAAAGTGGGCAAAGCTTATACTTGAGCCAGAAGGCAGAATATAGGAAACTACATGAAAACATGAATAATTCAGTGAAAATTACTGTAAACAGATGAGAACTTGTTTAGAACAGCTGAAAGAGAATCTCCAACTCAGTTCTTAGTGTAGAAAAGGTAGCTAAGATGAGGGAAATCCATAATTCCAGTTAAGATCACATGAAACACTATGAATCCTATATTCTTTACTTAAAGGAGACTAGAGTGGTAAATGTGTGTCATACAAGGCAGAATACCATTGAAGTAGAGAAAGAAACACGTTCGGCAGCTTTGGAAATCCTTACACGTGACTGAAATGTAGTACTACACTCTATAACACAGTTGAGAGACAATGTTCCCGAGCTGCCTCAGTTAATGACAGTGTGTAGGAAGTTGTTTGATAAAGTGGTCAAAGCTTATACTTGGACCAGAAGGCAGAATATAGGAAACTACATGAAAACATGAATAATTCAGTGAAAATGACTGTAAACAGATTGGAACTTGTTTTAGAACAGCTGAAAGAGATTCTCCAAGTCAGTTCTTAGTGTAGAAAAGGTAGCTAAGATCCGGGAAATCTTAATTCCAGTTAAGATCACATGAAACACTGTATGAATCCTATATTCTTTACTTAAAGGAGACTAGAGTGGTAAATGTGTGTTATACAAGGCAGAATACCATTGAAGTAGAAAAAGAAACACGTTCGGCAGCTTTGGAAAGCGTTACACTTCACTGAAATGTAGTACTACACTCTATAACACAGTTGAGAGACAATGTTCCCTACTTGCCTCAGTTCATAACAGTGTGTAGGAAGTTGTTTGATAAAGTGGGCAAAGCTTATACTTGGGCCAGAAGGCAGAATATAGGAAACTACATGAAAACATGAATAATTCAGTGAAAATGACTGTAAACAGATGAGAACTTGTTTAGAACAGCTGAAAGAGAATCTCCAAGTGAGTTCTTAGTGTAGAAAAGGTAGCTAAGATAAGGGAAATCCATAATTCCAGTTAATATCACATGAAACACTGTATGAATCCTATATTCATTACTTAAAGGAGACTAGAGTGGTAAATGTGTGTTATACAAGGCAGAATACCATTAAAATAGAGAAAGAAACAGGTTCGGCAGCTTTTGAAATCCTTACACTTCACTGAAATGTAGTACTACACTCTATAACACAGTTGAGAGACAATGTTCCCTACTTGCCTCAGTTCATAACAGTGTGTAGGAAGTTGTTTGATAAAGTGGGCAAAGCTTATACTTGGGCCAGAAGGCAGAATATAGGAAACTACATGAAAACATGAATAATTCAGTGAAAATGACTGTAAACAGATGAGAACTTGTTTTAGAACAGCTGAAAGAGATTCTCCAAGTCAGTTCTTAGTGTAGAAAAGGTAGCTAAGATCCGGGAAATCTTAATTCCAGTTAAAATCACATGAAACACTGTATGAATCCTATATTCTTTACTGAAAGGAGACTAGAGTGGTAAATGTTTGTTATACAAGGCAGAATACCATTGAAATAGAGAAAGAAACACGTTCGGCAGCTTTGGAAAGCCTTACACTTCACTGAAATGTAGTACTACACTGTATAACACAGTTGAGAGACAATGTTCCCTACTTGCCTCAGTTCATAACAGTGTGTAGGAAGTTGTTTGATAAAGTGGGCAAAGCTTATACTTGGGCCAGAAGGCAGAATATAGGAAACTACATGAAAACATGAATAATTCAGTGAAAATGACTGTAAACAGATGAGAACTTGTTTAGAACAGCTGAAAGAGAATCTCCAAGTCAGTTCTTAGTGGAGAAAACGTAGCTAAGATAAGGGAAATCCATAATTCCAGTTGAGATCACATGAAACACTATTTGAATCCTATATTCATTACTTAAAGTAGACTACTGTGGTAAATGTGTGTTATACAAGGCAGAATACCATTGAAATAGAGAAAGAAAAAGGTTTGGCAGCTTTGGAAAAGCTTACACTTCACTGAAATGTAGTACTACACTCCATAACACAGTTGAGAGACAATGTTCCCGAGCTGCCTCAGTTCATAACAGTGTGTAGGAAGTGGTTTGATAAAATGGGCAAAGCTTATACTTGGACCAGAAGGCAGAATATAGGAAACTACATGAAAACATGAATAATTCAGTTAAAATGACTCTAAAAAGATGAGAACTTGTTTTAGAACAGCTGAAAGAGATTCTCCAAGTCAGTTCTTAGTGTAGAAAACGTAGCTAAGATCCGGGAAATCTTAATTCCAGTTAAGATCACATGAAACACTGTATGAATCCTATATTCTTTACTTAAAGGAGACTAGAGTGGTAAATGTGTGTTATACAAGACAGAATACCATTGAAATAGAGAAAGAAACACGTTCGGCAGCTTTGGAAAGCCTTACACTTCACTGAAATGTAGTACTACACTCTATAACACAGTTGAGAGACAATGTTCCCGAGCTGCCGCAGTTCATAACAGTGTGTAGGAAGTGGTTTGATAAAGTGGGCAAAGCTTATACTTGGGCCAGAAGACAGAATATAGGAAACTTCATGACAACATGAATAATTCAGTGAAAATGACTGTAAATAGATGAGAACTTGTTTAGAACAGCTGAAAGAGAATCTCCAAGTCAGTTCTTAGTGTAGAAAAGGTAGCTAAGATAAGGGAAATCCATAATTCCAGTTAAGATCACATGAAACACTGTATGAATCCTATATTCATTACTTAAAGGAGACTAGAGTGGTAAATGTGTATTATACAAGGCAGAATACCATTGAAATAGAGAAAGAAACACGTTCGGCAGCTTTGGAAAGCCTTACACTTCACTGAAATGTAGTACTACACTTTATAACACAGTTGAGAGACAATGTTCCCGAGCTGCCTCAGTTCATAACAGTGTGTAGGAAGTTGTTTGATAAAGTGGGCAAAGCTTATACTTGGACCAGAAGGCAGAATATAGGAAACTACATGAAAACATGATTAATTCATTGAAAATGACTGTAAACACATGAGAACTTGTTTAGAACAGCTGAAAGAGATTCTCCAAGTCAGTTCTTAGTGTAGAAAAGGTAGCTAAGATCCGGAAATCCTTAATTGGAGTTAAGAACACATGAAACACTGTATGAATCCTATATTCTTTACTTAAAGGAGACTAGAGTGGTAAATGTGTGTTATACAAGGCAGAATACCATTAAAATAGAGAAAGAAACACGTTCGGCAGTTTTGGAAATCCTTACACGTGACTGAAATGTAGTACTACACTCTATAACACAGTTGAGAGACAATGTTCCCGATCTGCCTCAGTTCATAACAGTGTGTAGGAAGTTGTTTGATAAAGTGGTCAAAGCTTATACTTGGACCAGAAGGCAGAATATAGGAAACTACATGAAAACATGAATAATTCAGTGAAAATGACTGTAAACAGATTGGAACTTGTTTTAGAACAGCTGAAAGAGATTCTCCAAGTCAGTTCTTAGTGTAGAAAAGGTAGCTAAGATCCGGGAAATCTTAATTCCAGTTAAGATCACATGAAACACTGTATGAATCCTATATTCTTTACTTAAAGGAGACTAGAGTGGTAAATGTGTGTTATACAAGGCAGAATACCATTGAAGTAGAGAAAGAAACACGTTCGGCAGCTTTGGAAAGCGTTACACTTCACTGAAATGTAGTACTACACTCTATAACACAGTTGAGAGACAATGTTCCCTACTTGCCTAAGTTCATAACAGTGTGTAGGAAGTTGTTTGATAAAGTGGGCAAAGCTTATACTTGGGCCAGAAGGCAGAATATAGGAAACTACATGAAAACATGAATAATTCAGTGAAAATGACTGTAAACAGATGAGAACTTGTTTAGAACAGCTGAAAGAGAATCTCCAAGTCAGTTCTTAGTGTAGAAAAGGTAGCTAAGATAAGGGAAATCCATAATTCCAGTTAAGATCACATGAAACACTGTATGAATCCTATATTCATTACTTAAAGGAGACTACTGTGGTAAATGTGTGTTATACAAGGCAGAATACCATTGAAATAGAGAAAGAAACACGTTTGGCAGCTTTGGAAAGGCTTACACTTCACTGAAATGTAGTACTACACTCCATAACACAGATGAGAGACAATGTTCCCGAGCTGCCTCAGTTCATAACAGTGTGTAGGAAGTGGTTTGATAAAGTGGGGAAAGCTTATACTTGGGCCAGAAGGCAGAATATAGGAAACTACATGAAAACATGAATAATTCAGTGAAAATGACTGTAAACAGATGAGAACTTGTTTAGAACAGCTGAAAGAGAATCTCCAAGTCAGTTCTTAGTGTAGAAAAGGTAGCTAAGATAAGGGAAATCCATAATTCCAGTTGAGATCACATGAAACACTGTTTGAATCCTATATTCATTACTTAAAGTAGACTACTGTGGTAAATGTGTGTTATACAAGGCAGAATACCATTGAAATAGAGAAAGAAACACGTTTGGCAGCTTTGGAAAAGCTTACACTTCACTGAAATGTAGTACTACACTCCATAACACAGTTGAGAGACAATGTTCCCGAGCTGCCTCAGTTCATAACAGTGTGTAGGAAGTGGTTTGATAAAGTGGGCAAAGCTTATACTTGGACCAGAAGGCAGAATATAGGAAACTACATGAAAACATGAATAATTCAGTTAAAATGACTCTAAAAAGATGAGAACTTGTTTTAGAACAGCTGAAAGAGATTCTCCAAGTCAGTTCTTAGTGTAGAAAACGTAGCTAAGATCCGGGAAATCTTAATTCCAGTTAAGATCACATGAAACACTGTATGAATCCTATATTCTTTACTTAAAGGAGACTAGAGTGGTAAATGTGTGTTATACAAGACAGAATACCATTGAAATAGAGAAAGAAACACGTTCGGCAGCTTTGGAAAGCCTTACACTTCACTGAAATGTAGTACTACACTCTATAACACAGTTGAGAGACAATGTTCCCTACTTGCCTCAGTTCATAACAGTGTGTAGGAAGTTGTTTGATAAAGTGGGCAAAGCTTATACTTGGGCCAGAAGGCAGAATATAGGAAACTTCATGACAACATGAATAATTCAGTGAAAATGACTGTAAACAGATGAGAACTTGTTTAGAACAGCTGAAAGAGAATCTCCAAGTCAGTTCTTAGTGTAGAAAAGGTAGCTAAGATAAGGGAAATCCATAATTCCAGTTAAGATCACATGAAACACTGTATGAATCCTATATTCATTACTTAAAGGAGACTAGAGTGGTAAATGTGTGTTATACAAGGCAGAATACCATTGAAATAGAGAAAGAAACACGTTCGGCAGCTTTGGAAAGCCTTACACTTCACTGAAATGTAGTACTACACTCTATAACACAGTTGAGAGACAATGTTCCCGAGCTGCCTCAGTTCATAACAGTGTGTAGGAAGTTGTTTGATAAAGTGGGCAAAGCTTATACTTGCACCAGAAGGCAGAATATAGGAAACTACATGAAAACATGATTAATTCAGTGAAAATGACTGTACACAGATGAGAACTTGTTTAGAACAGCTGAAAGAGATTCTCCAAGTCAGTTCTTAGTGTAGAAAAGGTAGTTAAGATCCGGAAATCCTTAATTGGAGTTAAGATTATATGAAACACTGTATGAATCCTATATTATTTACTTAAAGGAGACTAGAGTGGTAAATGTGTGTTATACAAGGCAGAATACCATTAAAATGGAGAAAGAAACACGTTCGGCAGTTTTGGAAATCCTTACACGTGACTGAAATGTAGTACTACACTCTATAACACAGTTGAGAGACAATGTTCCGGAGCTGCCTCAGTTAATAACAGTGTGTAGGAAGTTGTTTGATAAAGTGGTCAAAGCTTATACTTGGACCAGAAGGCAGAATATAGGAAACTACATGAAAACATGAATAATTCAGTGAAAATGACTGTAAACAGATGAGAACTTGTTTAGAACAGCTGAAAGAGAATCTCCAAGTCAGTTCTTAGTGTAGAAAAGGTAGCTAAGATAAGGGAAATCCATAATTACAGTTGAGATCACATGAAACACTGTTTGAATCCTATATTCATTACTTAAAGTAGACTACTGTGGTAAATGTGTGTTATACAAGGCAGAATACCATTGAAATAGAGAAAGAAACACGTTTGGCAGCTTTGGAAAAGCTTACACTTCACTGAAATGTAGTACTACACTCCATAACACAGTTGAGAGACAATGTTCCCGAGCTGCCTCAGTTCATAACAGTGTGTAGGAAGTGGTTTGATAAAGTGGGCAAAGCTTATACTTGGACCAGAAGGCAGAATATAGGAAACTAAATGAAAACATGAATAATTCAGTTAAAATGACTCTAAAAAGATGAGAACTTGTTTTAGAACAGCTGAAAGAGATTCTCCAAGTCAGTTCTTAGTGTAGAAAACGTAGCTAAGATCCGGGAAATCTTAATTCCAGTTAAGATCACATGAAACACTGTATGAATCCTATATTCTTTACTTAAAGGAGACTAGAGTGGTAAATGTGTGTTATACAAGACAGAATACCATTGAAATAGAGAAAGAAACACGTTCGGCAGCTTTGGAAAGCCTTACACTTCACTGAAATGTAGTACTACACTCTATAACACAGTTGAGAGACAATGTTCCCTACTTGCCTCAGTTCATAACAGTGTGTAGGAAGTTGTTTGATAAAGTGGGCAAAGCTTATACTTGGGCCAGAAGGCAGAATATAGGAAACTTCATGACAACATGAATAATTCAGTGAAAATGACTGTAAACAGATGAGAACTTGTTTAGAACAGCTGAAAGAGAATCTCCAAGTCAGTTCTTAGTGTAGAAAAGGTAGCTAAGATAAGGGAAATCCATAATTCCAGTTAAGATCACATGAAACACTGTATGAATCCTATATTCATTACTTAAAGGAGACTAGAGTGGTAAATGTGTGTTATACAAGGCAGAATACCATTGAAATAGAGAAAGAAACACGTTCGGCAGCTTTGGAAAGCCTTACACTTCACTGAAATGTAGTACTACACTCTATAACACAGTTGAGAGACAATGTTCCCGAGCTGCCTCAGTTCATAACAGTGTGTAGGAAGTTGTTTGATAAAGTGGGCAAAGCTTATACTTGCACCAGAAGGCAGAATATAGGAAACTACATGAAAACATGATTAATTCAGTGAAAATGACTGTACACAGATGAGAACTTGTTTAGAACAGCTGAAAGAGATTCTCCAAGTCAGTTCTTAGTGTAGAAAAGGTAGTTAAGATTCGGAAATCCTTAATTGGAGTTAAGATTATATGAAACACTGTATGAATCCTATATTATTTACTTAAAGGAGACTAGAGTGGTAAATGTGTGTTATACAAGGCAGAATACCATTAAAATGGAGAAAGAAACACGTTCGGCAGTTTTGGAAATCCTTACACGTGACTGAAATGTAGTACTACACTCTATAACACAGTTGAGAGACAATGTTCCGGAGCTGCCTCAGTTAATAACAGTGTGTAGGAAGTTGTTTGATAAAGTGGTCAAAGCTTATACTTGGACCAGAAGGCAGAATATAGGAAACTACATGAAAACATGAATAATTCAGTGAAAATGACTGTAAACAGATTGGAACTTGTTTTAGAACAGCTGAAAGAGATTCTCCAAGTCAGTTCTTAGTGTAGAAAAGGTAGCTAAGATCCGGGAAATATTAATTCCAGTTAAGATCACATGAAACACTGTATGAATCCTATATTCTTTACTTAAAGGAGACTAGAGTGGTAAATGTGTGTTATACATGGCAGAATACCATTGAAGTAGAGAAAGAAACACGTTCGGCAGCTTTGGAAAGCGTTACACTTCACTGAAATGTAGTACTACACTCTATAACACACTTGAGAGACAATGTTCCCTACTTGCCTCAGTTCATAACAGTGTGTAGGAAGTTGTTTGATAAAGTGGGCAAAGCTTATACTTGGGCCAGAAGGCAGAATATAGGAAACTACATGAAAACATGAATAATTCAGTGAAAATGACTGTAAACAGATGAGAACTTGTTTAGAACAGCTAAAAGAGAATCTCCAAGTCAGTTCTTAGTGTAGAAAAGGTAGCTAAGATAAGGGAAATCCATAATTCCAATTAAGATCACATGAAACACTGTATGAATCCTATATTCATTACTTAAAGGAGACTAGAGTGGTAAATGTGTGTTATACAAGGCAGAATACCATTGAAATAGAGAAAGAAACACGTTCGGCAGCTTTGGAAAGCCTTACTCTTCACTGAAATGTAGTACTACACTGTATAACACAGTTGAGAGACAATGTTCCCTACTTGCCTCAGTTCATAACAGTGTGTAGGAAGTTGTTTGATAAAGTGGGCAAAGCTTATACTTGGGCCAGAAGGCAGAATATAGGAAACTACATGAAAACATGAATAATTCAGTGATAATGACTGTAAACAGATGAGAACTTGTTTAGAACAGCTGAAAGAGAATCTCCAAGTCAGTTCTTAGTGTAGAAAAGGTAGCTAAGATAAGGGAAATCCATAATTCCAGTTGAAATCACATGAAACACTGTTTGAATCCTATATTCATTACTTAAAGTAGACTACTGTGGTAAATGTGTGTTATACAAGGCAGAATACCATTGAAATAGAGAAAGAAACACGTTTGGCAGCTTTGGAAAAGCTTACACTTCACTGAAATGTAGTACTACACTCCATAACACAGTTGAGAGACAATGTTCCCGAGCTGCCTCAGTTCATAACAGTGTGTAGGAAGTGGTTTGATAAAGTGGGCAAAGCTTATACTTGGACCAGAAGGCAGAATATAGGAAACTACATGAAAACATGAATAATTCAGTTAAAATGACTCTAAAAAGATGAGAACTTGTTTTAGAACAGCTGAAAGAGATTCTCCAAGTCAGTTCTTAGTGTAGAAAACGTAGCTAAGATCCGGGAAATCTTAATTCCAGTTAAGATCACATGAAACACTGTATGAATCCTATATTCTTTACTTAAAGGAGACTAGAGTGGTAAATGTGTGTTATACAAGACAGAATACCATTGAAGTAGAGAAAGAAACACGTTCGGCAGCTTTGGAAAGCCTTACACTTCACTGAAATGTAGTACTACACTCTATAACACAGTTGAGAGACAATGTTCCCTACTTGCCTCAGTTCATAACAGTGTGTAGGAAGTTGTTTGATAAAGTGGGCAAAGCTTATACTTGGGCCAGAAGGCAGAATATAGGAAACTACATGAAAACATGATTAATTCAGTGAAAATGACTATAAACAGATCAGAACTTGTTTAGAACAGCTGAAAGAGAATCTCCAAGTCAGTTCTTAGTGTAGAAAAGGGAGCTAAGATAAGGGAAATCCATAATTCCAGTTAAGATCACATAAAACACTATGAATCCTATATTCTTTACTTAAAGGAGACTAGAGTGGTAAATGTGTGTTATACAAGGCAGAATACCATTGAAATAGAGAAAGAAACAAGTTCGGCAGCTTTGGAAAGCCTTACACTTCACTGAAATGTAGTACTACACTCTATAACACAGTTGAGAGACAATGTTAACGAGCTGCCTCAGTTCATAACAGTGTGTAGGAAGTTGTTTGATAAAGTGGGCAAAGCTTATACTTGGACCAGAAGGCAGAATATAGGAAACTACATGAAAACATGATTAATTCAGTGAAAATGACTGTAAACAGATGAGAACTTGTTTAGAACAGCTGAAAGAGATTCTCCAAGTCAGTTCTTAGTGTAGAAAAGGTAGCTAAGATAAGGGAAATCCATAATTCCAGTTGAAATTACATGAAACACTGTTTGAATCCTATATTCATTACTTAAAGTAGACTACTGTGGTAAATGTGTGTTATACAAGGCAGAATACCATTGAAATAGAGAAAGAAACACGTTTGGCAGCTTTGGAAAAGCTTACACTTCACTGAAATGTAGTACTACACTCCATAACACAGTTGAGAGACAATGTTCCCGAGCTGCCTCAGTTCATAACAGTGTGTAGGAAGTGGTTTGATAAAGTGGGCAAAGCTTATACTTGGACCAGAAGGCAGAATATAGGAAACTACATGAAAACATGAATAATTCAGTTAAAATGACTCTAAAAAGATGAGAACTTGTTTTAGAACAGCTGAAAGAGATTCTCCAAGTCAGTTCTTAGTGTAGAAAACGTAGCTAAGATCCGGGAAATCTTAATTCCAGTTAAGATCACATGAAACACTGTATGAATCCTATATTCTTTACTTAAAGGAGACTAGAGTGGTAAATGTGTGTTATACAAGACAGAATACCATTGAAGTAGAGAAAGAAACACGTTCGGCAGCTTTGGAAAGCCTTACACTTCACTGAAATGTAGTACTACACTCTATAACACAGTTGAGAGACAATGTTCCCTACTTGCCTCAGTTCATAACAGTGTGTAGGAAGTTGTTTGATAAAGTGGGCAAAGCTTATACTTGGGCCAGAAGGCAGAATATAGGAAACTACATGAAAACATGATTAATTCAGTGAAAATGACTATAAACAGATGAGAACTTGTTTAGAACAGCTGAAAGAGAATCCCCAAGTCAGTTCTTAGTGTAGAAAAGGTAGCTAAGATAAGGGAAATCCATGATTCCAGTTAAGATCACATGAAACACTGTATGAATCCTATATTCATTACTTAAAGGAGACTAGAGTGGTAAATGTGTGTTATACAAGGCAGAATACTATTGAAATAGAGAAAGAAACACGTTCGGCAGCTATGGAAAGCCTTACACTTCACTGAAATGTAGTACTACACTCTATAACACAGTTGAGAGACAATGTTCCCTACTTGCCTCAGTTCATAACAGTGTGTAGGTAGTTGTTTGATAAAGTGGGCAAAGCTTATACTTGGGCCAGAAGGCAGAATATAGGAAACTACATGAAAACATGAATAATTCAGTGAAAATGACTGTAAACAGATGAGAACTTGTTTTAGAACAGCTGAAAGAGATTCTCCAAGTCAGTTCTTAGTGTAGAAAAGGTAGCTAAGATCCGGGTAATCTTAATTCCAGTTAAAATCACATGAAACACTGTATGAATCCTATATTCTTTACTGAAAGGAGACTAGAGTGGTAAATGTTTGTTATACAAGGCAGAATACCATTGAAATAGAGAAAGAAACACGTTCGGCAGCTTTGGAAAGCCTTACACTTCACTGAAATGTAGTACTACACTCTATAACACAGTTGAGAGACAATGTTCCCGAGCTGCCTCAGTTCATAACAGTGTGTAGGAAGTTGTTTGATAAAGTGGGCAAAGCTTATACTTGGACCAGAAGGCAGAATATAGGAAACTACATGAAAACATGATTAATTCAGTGAAAATGACTGTAAACAGATGAGAACTTGTTTAGAACAGCTGAAAGAGATTCTCCAAGTCAGTTCTTAGTGTAGAAAAGGTAGCTAAGATAAGGGAAATCCATAATTCCAGTTAAGATTACATGAAACACTGTATGAATCCTATATTCATTACTTAAAGGAGACTAGAGTGGTAAATGTGTGTTATACAAGGCAGAATACCATTGAAATAGAGAAAGAAACACGTTCGGCAGCTTTGGAAAGCCTTACTCTTCACTGAAATGTAGTACTACACTGTATAACACAGTTGAGAGACAATGTTCCCTACTTGCCTCAGTTCATAACAGTGTGTAGGAAGTTGTTTGATAAAGTGGGCAAAGCTTATACTTGGGCCAGAAGGCAGAATATAGGAAACTACATGAAAACATGAATAATTCAGTGAAAATGACTGTAAACAGATGAGAACTTGTTTAGAACAGCTGAAAGAGAATCTCCAAGTCAGTTCTTAGTGTAGAAAAGGTAGCTAAGATAAGGGAAATCCATAATTCCAGTTGAAATTACATGAAACACTGTTTGAATCCTATATTCATTACTTAAAGTAGACTACTGTGGTAAATGTGTGTTATACAAGGCAGAATACCATTGAAATAGAGAAAGTAACACGTTTGGCAGCTTTGGAAAAGCTTACACTTCACTGAAATGTAGTACTACACTCCATAACACAGTTGAGAGACAATGTTCCCGAGCTGCCTCAGTTCATAACAGTGTGTAGGAAGTGGTTTGATAAAGTGGGCAAAGCTTATACTTGGACCAGAAGGCAGAATATAGGAAACTACATGAAAACATGAATAATTCAGTTAAAATGACTCTAAAAAGATGAGAACTTGTTTTAGAACAGCTGAAAGAGATTCTCCAAGTCAGTTCTTAGTGTAGAAAACGTAGCTAAGATCCGGGAAATCTTAATTCCAGTTAAGATCACATGAAACACTGTATGAATCCTATATTCTTTACTTAAAGGAGACTAGAGTGGTAAATGTGTGTTATACAAGACAGAATACCATTGAAGTAGAGAAAGAAACACGTTCGGCAGCTTTGGAAAGCCTTACACTTCACTGAAATGTAGTACTACACTCTATAACACAGTTGAGAGACAATGTTCCCTACTTGCCTCAGTTCATAACAGTGTGTAGGAAGTTGTTTGATAAAGTGGGCAAAGCTTATACTTGGGCCAGAAGGCAGAATATAGGAAACTACATGAAAACATGATTAATTCAGTGAAAATGACTATAAACAGATGAGAACTTGTTTAGAACAGCTGAAAGAGAATCTCCAAGTCAGTTCTTAGTGTAGAAAAAAGAGCTAAGATAAGGGAAATCCATAATTCCAGTTAAGATCACATGAAACACTATGAATCCTATATTCTTTACTTAAAGGAGACTAGAGTGGTAAATGTGTGTTATACAAGGCAGAATACCATTGAAATAGAGAAAGAAACAAGTTCGGCAGCTTTGGAAAGCCTTACACTTCACTGAAATGTAGTACTACACTCTATAACACAGTTGAGAGACAATGTTAACGAGCTGCCTCAGTTCATAACAGTGTGTAGGAAGTTGTTTGATAAAGTGGGCAAAGCTTATACTTGGACCAGAAGGCAGAATATAGGAAACTACATGAAAACATGATTAATTCATTGAAAATGACTGTAAACACATGAGAACTTGTTTAGAACAGCTGAAAGGGATTCTCCAAGTCAGTTCTTAGTGTAGAAAAGGTAGCTAAGATCCGGAAATCCTTAATTGGAGTTAAGAACACATGAAACACTGTATGAATCCTATATTCTTTACTTAAAGGAGACTAGAGTGGTAAATGTGTGTTATACAAGGCAGAATACCATTAAAATAGAGAAAGAAACACGTTCGGCAGTTTTGGAAATCCTTACACGTGACTGAAATGTAGTACTACACTCTATAACACAGTTGAGAGACAATGTTCCCGAGCTGCCTCAGTTCATAACAGTGTGTAGGAAGTTGTTTGATAAAGTGGTCAAAGCTTATACTTGGACCAGAAGGCAGAATATAGGAAACTACATGAAAACATGAATAATTCAGTGAAAATGACTGTAAACAGATTGGAACTTGTTTTAGAACAGCTGAAAGAGATTCTCCAAGTCAGTTCTTAGTGTAGAAAAGGTAGCTAAGATGCGGGAAATCTTAATTCCAGTTAAGATCACATGAAACACTGTATGAATCCTATATTCTTTACTTAAAGGAGACTAGAGTGGTAAATGTGTGTTATACAAGGCAGAATACCATTGAAGTAGAGAAAGAAACACGTTCGGCAGCTTTGGAAAGCCTTACACTTCACTGAAATGTAGTACTACACTCTATAACACAGTTGAGAGACAATGTTCCCGAGCTGCCTCAGTTCATAACAGTGTGTAGGAAGTTGTTTGATAAAGTGGGCAAAGCTTATACTTGGACCAGAAGGCAGAATATAGGAAACTACATGAAAACATGATTAATTCAGTGAAAATGACTGTAAACAGATGAGAACTTGTTTAGAACAGCTGAAAGAGATTCTCCAAGTCAGTTCTTAGTGTAGAAAAGGTAGCTAAGATAAGGGAAATCCATAATTCCAGTTAAGATTACATGAAACACTGTATGAATTCTATATTCTTTACTTAAAGGAGACTAGAGTGGTAAATGTGTGTTATACAAGGCAGAATACCATTAAAATAGAGAAAGAAACACGTTCGGCAGCTTTTGAAATCCTTACACTTCACTGAAATGTAGTACTACACTCTATAACACAGTTGAGAGACAATGTTCTCTACTTGCCTCAGTTCATAAGAGTGTGTAGGAAGTTGTTTGATAAAGTGGGCAAAGCTTATACTTGGGCCAGAAGGTAGAATATAGGAAACTACATGAAAACATGAATAATTCAGTGAAAATGACTGTAAACAGATGAGAACTTGTTTTAGAACAGCTGAAAGAGATTCTCCAAGTCAGTTCTTAGTGTAGAAAAGGTAGCTAAGATCCGGGAAATCTTAATTCCAGTTAAAATCACATGAAACACTGTATGAATCCTATATTCTTTACTGATTGGAGACTAGAGTGGTAAATGTTTGTTATACAAGGCAGAATACCATTAAAATAGAGAAAGAAACACGTTCGGCAGTTTTGGAAATCCTTACACGTGACTGAAATGTAGTACTACACTCTATAACACAGTTGAGAGACAATGTTCCCGAGCTGCCTCAGTTCATAACAGTGTGTAGGAAGTTGTTTGATAAAGTGGTCAAAGCTTATACTTGGAACAGAAGGCAGAATATAGGAAACTACATGAAAACATGAATAATTCAGTGAAAATGACTGTAAACAGATTGGAACTTGTTTTAGAACAGCTGAAAGAGATTCTCCAAGTCAGTTCTTAGTGTAGAAAAGGTAGCTAAGATCCGGGAAATCTTAATTCCAGTTAAGATCACATGAAACACTGTATGAATCCTATATTCTTTACTTAAAGGAGACTAGAGTGGTAAATGTGTGTTATACAAGGCAGAATACCATTGAAGTAGAGAAAGAAACACGTTCGGCAGCTTTGGAAAGCCTTACACTTCACTGAAATGTAGTACTACACTCTATAACACAGTTGAGAGACAATGTTCCCTACTTGCCTCAGTTCATAACAGTGTGTAGGAAGTTGTTTGATAAAGTGGGCAAAGCTTATACTTGGGCCAGAAGGCAGAATATAGGAAACTACATGAAAACATGAATAATTCAGTGAAAATGACTGTAAACAGATGAGAACTTGTTTAGAACAGCTGAAAGAGATTCTCCAAGTCAGTTCTTAGTGTAGAAAAGGTAGCTAAGATAAGGGAAATCCATAATTCCAGTTAAGATTACATGAAACACTGTATGAATTCTATATTCTTTACTTAAAGGAGACTAGAGTGGTAAATGTGTTTTATACAAGGCAGAATACCATTAAAATAGAGAAAGAAACACGTTCGGCAGCTTTTGAAATCCTTACACTTCACTGAAATGTAGTACTACACTCTATAACACAGTTGAGAGACAATGTTCCCTACTTGCCTCAGTTCATAACAGTGTGTAGGAAGTTGTTTGATAAAGTGGGCAAAGCTTATACTTGGGCCAGAAGGCAGAATATAGGAAACTACATGAAAACATGAATAATTCAGTGAAAATGACTGTAAACAGATGAGAACTTGTTTTAGAACAGCTGAAAGAGATTCTCCAAGTCAGTTCTTAGTGTAGAAAAGGTAGCTAAGATCCGGGTAATCTTAATTCCAGTTAAAATCACATGAAACACTGTATGAATCCTATATTCTTTACTGAAAGGAGACTAGAGTGGTAAATGTTTGTTATACAAGGCAGAATACCATTGAAATAGAGAAAGAAACACGTTCGGCAGCTTTGGAAAGCCTTACACTTCACTGAAATGTAGTACTACACTCTATAACACAGTTGAGAGACAATGTTCCCGAGCTGCCTCAGTTCATAACAGTGTGTAGGAAGTTGTTTGATAAAGTGGGCAAAGCTTATACTTGGACCAGAAGGCAGAATATAGGAAACTACATGAAAACATGATTAATTCAGTGAAAATGACTGTAAACAGATGAGAACTTGTTTAGAACAGCTGAAAGAGATTCTCCAAGTCAGTTCTTAGTGTAGAAAAGGTAGCTAAGATAAGGGAAATCCATAATTCCAGTTAAGATTACATGAAACACTGTATGAATTCTATATTCTTTACTTAAAGGAGACTAGAGTGGTAAATGTGTGTTATACAAGGCAGAATACCATTAAAATAGAGAAAGAAACACGTTCGGCAGCTTTTGAAATCCTTACACTTCACTGAAATGTAGTACTACACTCTATAACACAGTTGAGAGACAATGTTCTCTACTTGCCTCAGTTCATAACAGTGTGTAGGAAGTTGTTTGATAAAGTGGGCAAAGCTTATACTTGGGCCAGAAGGCAGAATATAGGAAACTACATGAAAACATGAATAATTCAGTGAAAATGACTGTAAACAAATAAGAACTTGTTTTAGAACAGCTGAAAGAGATTCTCCAAGTCAGTTCTTAGTGTAGAAAAGGTAGCTAAGATCCGGGAAATCTTAATTCCAGTTAAAATCACATGAAACACTGTATGAATCCTATATTCTTTACTGATTGGAGACTAGAGTGGTAAATGTTTGTTATACAAGGCAGAATACCATTGAAATAGAGAAAGAAACACGTTCGACAGCTTTGGAAAGCCTTACACTTCACTGAAATGTAGTACTACACTCTATAACACAATTGAGAGTCAATGTTCCCTACTTGCCTCAGTTCATAACAGTGTGTAGGAAGTTGTTTGATAAAGTGGGCAAAGCTTATACTTGGCCAGAAGGCAGAATATAGGAAACTACATGAAAACATGAATAATTCAGTGAAAATTGCTGTAAACAGATGAGAACTTGTTTAGAACAGCTGAAAGAGATTCTCCAACTCAGTTCTTAGTGTAGAAAAGGTAGCTAAGATGAGGGAACTCCATAATTCCAGTTAAGATCACATGAAACACTATGAATCCTATATTCTTTACTAAAAGGAGACTAGAGTGGTAAATGTGTGTCATACAAGGCAGAATACCATTGAAGTAGAGAAAGAAACAGGTTCGGCAGCTTTGGAAATCCTTACACGTGACTGAAATGTAGTACTACACTCTATAACACAGTTGAGAGACAATGTTCCCGAGCTGCCTCAGTTAATAACAGTGTGTAGGAAGTTGTTTGATAAAGTGGTCAAAGCTTATACTTGGACCAGAAGGCAGAATATAGGAAACTACATGAAAACATGAATAATTCAGTGAAAATGACTGTAAACAGATTGGAACTTGTTTTAGAACAGCTGAAAGAGATTCTCCAAGTCAGTTCTTAGTGTAGAAAAGGTAGCTAAGATCCGGGAAATCTTAATTCCAGTTAAGATCACATGAAACACTGTATGAATCCTATATTCTTTACTTAAAGGAGACTAGAGTGGTAAATGTGTGTTATACAAGGCAGAATACCATTGAAGTAGAGAAAGAAACACGTTCGGCAGCTTTGGAAAGCGTTACACTTCACTGAAATGTAGTACTACACTCTATAACACAGTTGAGAGACAATGTTCCCTACTTGCCTCAGTTCATAACAGTGTGTAGGAAGTTGTTTGATAAAGTGGGCAAAGCTTATACTTGTGCCAGAAGGCAGAATATAGGAAACTACATGAAAACATGAATAATTCAGTGAAAATAACTCTAAACATATGAGAACTTGTTTAGAACAGCTGAAAGAGAATCTCCAAGTTAGTTCTTAGTGTAGAAAAGGTAGCTAAGATAAGGGAAATCCATAATTCCAGTTAAGATCACATGAAACACTGTATGAATCCTATATTCATTACTTAAAGGAGACTAGAGTGGTAAATGTGTGTTATACAAGGCAGAATACCATTAAAATAGAGAAAGAAACACGTTCGGCAGCTTTGGAAAGCCTTACACTTCACTGAAATGTAGTACTACACTCTATAACACAGTTGAGAGTCAATGTTCCCTACTTGCCTCAGTTCATAACAGTGTGTAGGAAGTTGTTTGATAAAGTGGGCAAAGCTTATACTTGGGCCAGAAGGCAGAATATAGGAAACTACATGAAAACATGAATAATTCAGTGAAAATTACTGTAAACAGATGAGAACTTGTTTAGAACAGCTGAAAGAGAATCTCCAACTCAGTTCTTAGTGTAGAAAAGGTAGCTAAGATGAGGGAAATCCATAATTCCAGTTAAGATCACATGAAACACTATGAATCCTATATTCTTTACTTAAAGGAGACTAGAGTGGTAAATGTGTGTCATACAAGGCAGAATACCATTGAAGTAGAGAAAGAAACACGTTCGGCAGCTTTGGAAATCCTTACACGTGACTGAAATGTAGTACTACACTCTATAACACAGTTGAGAGACAATGTTCCCGAGCTGCCTCAGTTAATAACAGTGTGTAGGAAGTTGTTTGATAAAGTGGTCAAAGCTTATACTTGGACCAGAAGGCAGAATATAGGAAACTACATGAAAACATGAATAATTCAGTGAAAATGACTGGAAACAGATTGGAACTTGTTTTAGAACAGCTGAAAGAGATTCTCCAAGTCAGTTCTTAGTGTAGAAAAGGTAGCTAAGATCCGGGAAATCTTAATTCCAGTTAAGATCACATGAAACACTGTATGAATCCTATATTCTTTACTTAAAGGAGACTAGAGTGGTAAATGTGTGTTATACAAGGCAGAATACCATTGAAATAGAGAAAGAAACAAGTTCGGCAGCTTTGGAAAGCCTTACACTTCACTGAAATGTAGTACTACACTCTATAACACAGTTGAGAGACAATGTTAACGAGCTGCCTCAGTTCATAACAGTGTGTAGGAAGTTGTTTGATAAAGTGGGCAAAGCTTATACTTGGACCAGAAGGCAGAATATAGGAAACTACATGAAAACATGATTAATTCATTGAAAATGACTGTAAACACATGAGAACTTGTTTAGAACAGCTGAAAGGGATTCTCCAAGTCAGTTCTTAGTGTAGAAAAGGTAGCTAAGATCAGGAAATCCTTAATTGGAGTTAAGAACACATGAAACACTGTATGAATCCTATATTCTTTACTTAAAGGAGACTAGAGTGGTAAATGTGTGTTATACAAGGCAGAATACCATTAAAATAGAGAAAGAAACACGTTCGGCAGTTTTGGAAATCCTTACACGTGACTGAAATGTAGTACTACACTCTATAACACAGTTGAGAGACAATGTTCCCGAGCTGCCTCAGTTCATAACAGTGTGTAGGAAGTTGTTTGATAAAGTGGTCAAAGCTTATACTTGGACCAGAAGGCAGAATATAGGAAACTACATGAAAACATGAATAATTCAGTGAAAATGACTGTAAACAGATTGGAACTTGTTTTAGAACAGCTGAAAGAGATTCTCCAAGTCAGTTCTTAGTGTAGAAAAGGTAGCTAAGATCCGGGAAATCTTAATTCCAGTTAAGATCACATGAAACACTGTATGAATCCTATATTCTTTACTTAAAGGAGACTAGAGTGGTAAATGTGTGTTATACAAGGCAGAATACCATTGAAGTAGAGAAAGAAACACGTTCGGCAGCTTTGGAAAGCCTTACACTTCACTGAAATGTAGTACTACACTCTATAACACAGTTGAGAGACAATGTTCCCTACTTGCCTCAGTTCATAACAGTGTGTAGGAAGTTGTTTGATAAAGTGGGCAAAGCTTATACTTGGGCCAGAAGGCAGAATATAGGAAACTACATGAAAACATGAATAATTCAGTGAAAATGACTGTAAACAGATGAGAACTTGTTTAGAACAGCTGAAAGAGATTCTCCAAGTCAGTTCTTAGTGTAGAAAAGGTAGCTAAGATAAGGGAAATCCATAATTCCAGTTAAGATTACATGAAACACTGTATGAATTCTATATTCTTTACTTAAAGGAGACTAGAGTGGTAAATGTGTTTTATACAAGGCAGAATACCATTAAAATAGAGAAAGAAACACGTTCGGCAGCTTTTGAAATCCTTACACTTCACTGAAATGTAGTACTACACTCTATAACACAGTTGAGAGACAATGTTCCCTACTTGCCTCAGTTCATAACAGTGTGTAGGAAGTTGTTTGATAAAGTGGGCAAAGCTTATACTTGGGCCAGAAGGCAGAATATAGGAAACTACATGAAAACATGAATAATTCAGTGAAAATGACTGTAAACAGATGAGAACTTGTTTTAGAACAGCTGAAAGAGATTCTCCAAGTCAGTTCTTAGTGTAGAAAAGGTAGCTAAGATCCGGGTAATCTTAATTCCAGTTAAAATCACATGAAACACTGTATGAATCCTATATTCTTTACTGAAAGGAGACTAGAGTGGTAAATGTTTGTTATACAAGGCAGAATACCATTGAAATAGAGAAAGAAACACGTTCGGCAGCTTTGGAAAGCCTTACACTTCACTGAAATGTAGTACTACACTCTATAACACAGTTGAGAGACAATGTTCCCGAGCTGCCTCAGTTCATAACAGTGTGTAGGAAGTTGTTTGATAAAGTGGGCAAAGCTTATACTTGGACCAGAAGGCAGAATATAGGAAACTACATGAAAACATGATTAATTCAGTGAAAATGACTGTAAACAGATGAGAACTTGTTTAGAACAGCTGAAAGAGATTCTCCAAGTCAGTTCTTAGTGTAGAAAAGGTAGCTAAGATAAGGGAAATCCATAATTCCAGTTAAGATTACATGAAACACTGTATGAATTCTATATTCTTTACTTAAAGGAGACTAGAGTGGTAAATGTGGGTTATACAAGGCAGAATACCATTAAAATAGAGAAAGAAACACGTTCGGCAGCTTTTGAAATCCTTACACTTCACTGAAATGTAGTACTACACTCTATAACACAGTTGAGAGACAATGTTCTCTACTTGCCTCAGTTCATAACAGTGTGTAGGAAGTTGTTTGATAAAGTGGGCAAAGCTTATACTTGGGCCAGAAGGCAGAATATAGGAAACTACATGAAAACATGAATAATTCAGTGAAAATGACTGTAAACAGATGAGAACTTGTTTTAGAACAGCTGAAAGAGATTCTCCAAGTCAGTTCTTAGTGTAGAAAAGGTAGCTAAGATCCGGGAAATCTTAATTCCAGTTAAAATCACATGAAACACTGTATGAATCCTATATTCTTTACTGATTGGAGACTAGAGTGGTAAATGTTTGTTATACAAGGCAGAATACCATTGAAATAGAGAAAGAAACACGTTTGGCAGCTTTGGAAAGCCTTACACTTCACTGAAATGTAGTACTACACTCTATAACACAATTGAGAGTCAATGTTCCCTACATGCCTCAGTTCATAACAGTGTGTAGGAAGTTGTTTGATAAAGTGGGCAAAGCTTATACTTGGCCAGAAGGCAGAATATAGGAAACTACATGAAAACATGAATAATTCAGTGAAAATTGCTGTAAACAGATGAGAACTTGTTTAGAACAGCTGAAAGAGATTCTCCAACTCAGTTCTTAGTGTAGAAAAGGTAGCTAAGATGAGGGAACTCCATAATTCCAGTTAAGATCACATGAAACACTATGAATCCTATATTCTTTACTAAAAGGAGACTAGAGTGGTAAATGTGTGTCATACAAGGCAGAATACCATTGAAGTAGAGAAAGAAACAGGTTCGGCAGCTTTGGAAATCCTTACACGTGACTGAAATGTAGTACTACACTCTATAACACAGTTGAGAGACAATGTTCCCGAGCTGCCTCAGTTAATAACAGTGTGTAGGAAGTTGTTTGATAAAGTGGTCAAAGCTTATACTTGGACCAGAAGGCAGAATATAGGAAACTACATGAAAACATGAATAATTCAGTGAAAATGACTGTAAACAGATTGGAACTTGTTTTAGAACAGCTGAAAGAGATTCTCCAAGTCAGTTCTTAGTGTAGAAAAGGTAGCTAAGATCCGGGAAATCTTAATTCCAGTTAAGATCACATGAAACACTGTATGAATCCTATATTCTTTACTTAAAGGAGACTAGAGTGGTAAATGTGTGTTATACAAGGCAGAATACCATTGAAGTAGAGAAAGAAACACGTTCGGCAGCTTTGGAAAGCGTTACACTTCACTGAAATGTAGTACTACACTCTATAACACAGTTGAGAGACAATGTTCCCTACTTGCCTCAGTTCATAAGAGTGTGTAGGAAGTTGTTTGATAAAGTGGGCAAAGCTTATACTTGTGCCAGAAGGCAGAATATAGGAAACTACATGAAAACATGAATAATTCAGTGAAAATAACTCTAAACATATGAGAACTTGTTTAGAACAGCTGAAAGAGAATCTCCAAGTTAGTTCTTAGTGTAGAAAAGGTAGCTAAGATAAGGGAAATCCATAATTCCAGTTAAGATCACATGAAACACTGTATGAATCCTATATTCATTACTTAAAGGAGACTAGAGTGGTAAATGTGTGTTATACAAGGCAGAATACCATTAAAATAGAGAAAGAAACACGTTCGGCAGCTTTTGAAATCCTTCCACTTCACTGAAATGTAGTACTACACTCTATAACACAGTTGAGAGACAATGTTCTCTACTTGCCTCAGTTCATAACAGTGTGTAGGAAGTTGTTTGATAAAGTGGGCAAAGCTTATACTTGGGCCAGAAGGCAGAATATAGGAAACTACATGAAAACATGAATAATTCAGTGAAAATGACTGTAAACAGATGAGAACTTGTTTTAGAACAGCTGAAAGAGATTCTCCAAGTCAGTTCTTAGTGTAGAAAAGGTAGCTAAGATCCGGGAAATCTTAATTCGAGTTAAAATCACATGAAACACTGTATGAATCCTATATTCTTTACTGAAAGGAGACTAGAGTGGTAAATGTTTGTTATACAAGGCAGAATACCATTGAAATAGAGAAAGAAACACGTTCGGCAGCTTTGGAAAGCCTTACACTTCACTGAAATGTAGTACTACACTCTATAACACAGTTGAGAGTCAATGTTCCCTACTTGCCTCAGTTCATAACAGTGTGTAGGAAGTTGTTTGATAAAGTGGGCAAAGCTTATACTTGGGCCAGAAGGCAGAATATAGGAAACTACATGAAAACATGAATAATTCAGTGAAAATTACTGTAAACAGATGAGAACTTGTTTAGAACAGCTGAAAGAGAATCTCCAACTCAGTTCTTAGTGTAGAAAAGGTAGCTAAGATGAGGGAAATCCATAATTCCAGTTAAGATCACATGAAACACTATGAATCCTATATTCTTTACTTAAAGGAGACTAGAGTGGTAAATGTGTGTCATACAAGGCAGAATACCATTGAAGTAGAGAAAGAAACACGTTCGGCAGCTTTGGAAATCCTTACACGTGACTGAAATGTAGTACTACACTCTATAACACAGTTGAGAGACAATGTTCCCGAGCTGCCTCAGTTAATAACAGTGTGTAGGAAGTTGTTTGATAAAGTGGTCAAAGCTTATACTTGGACCAGAAGGCAGAATATAGGAAACTACATGAAAACATGAATAATTCAGTGAAAATGACTGGAAACAGATTGGAACTTGTTTTAGAACAGCTGAAAGAGATTCTCCAAGTCAGTTCTTAGTGTAGAAAAGGTAGCTAAGATCCGGGAAATCTTAATTCCAGTTAAGATCACATGAAACACTGTATGAATCCTATATTCTTTACTTAAAGGAGACTAGAGTGGTAAATGTGTGTTATACAAGGCAGAATACCATTGAAATAGAGAAAGAAACACGTTTGGCAGCTTTGGAAAGCCTTACACTTCACTGAAATGTAGTACTACACTCTATAACACAATTGAGAGTCAATGTTCCCTACATGCCTCAGTTCATAACAGTGTGTAGGAAGTTGTTTGATAAAGTGGGCAAAGCTTATACTTGGCCAGAAGGCAGAATATAGGAAACTACATGAAAACATGAATAATTCAGTGAAAATTGCTGTAAACAGATGAGAACTTGTTTAGAACAGCTGAAAGAGATTCTCCAACTCAGTTCTTAGTGTAGAAAAGGTAGCTAAGATGAGGGAACTCCATAATTCCAGTTAAGATCACATGAAACACTATGAATCCTATATTCTTTACTAAAAGGAGACTAGAGTGGTAAATGTGTGTCATACAAGGCAGAATACCATTGAAGTAGAGAAAGAAACAGGTTCGGCAGCTTTGGAAATCCTTACACGTGACTGAAATGTAGTACTACACTCTATAACACAGTTGAGAGACAATGTTCCCGAGCTGCCTCAGTTAATAACAGTGTGTAGGAAGTTGTTTGATAAAGTGGTCAAAGCTTATACTTGGACCAGAAGGCAGAATATAGGAAACTACATGAAAACATGAATAATTCAGTGAAAATGACTGTAAACAGATTGGAACTTGTTTTAGAACAGCTGAAAGAGATTCTCCAAGTCAGTTCTTAGTGTAGAAAAGGTAGCTAAGATCCGGGAAATCTTAATTCCAGTTAAGATCACATGAAACACTGTATGAATCCTATATTCTTTACTTAAAGGAGACTAGAGTGGTAAATGTGTGTTATACAAGGCAGAATACCATTGAAGTAGAGAAAGAAACACGTTCGGCAGCTTTGGAAAGCGTTACACTTCACTGAAATGTAGTACTACACTCTATAACACAGTTGAGAGACAATGTTCCCTACTTGCCTCAGTTCATAAGAGTGTGTAGGAAGTTGTTTGATAAAGTGGGCAAAGCTTATACTTGTGCCAGAAGGCAGAATATAGGAAACTACATGAAAACATGAATAATTCAGTGAAAATAACTCTAAACATATGAGAACTTGTTTAGAACAGCTGAAAGAGAATCTCCAAGTTAGTTCTTAGTGTAGAAAAGGTAGCTAAGATAAGGGAAATCCATAATTCCAGTTAAGATCACATGAAACACTGTATGAATCCTATATTCATTACTTAAAGGAGACTAGAGTGGTAAATGTGTGTTATACAAGGCAGAATACCATTAAAATAGAGAAAGAAACACGTTCGGCAGCTTTTGAAATCCTTCCACTTCACTGAAATGTAGTACTACACTCTATAACACAGTTGAGAGACAATGTTCTCTACTTGCCTCAGTTCATAACAGTGTGTAGGAAGTTGTTTGATAAAGTGGGCAAAGCTTATACTTGGGCCAGAAGGCAGAATATAGGAAACTACATGAAAACATGAATAATTCAGTGAAAATGACTGTAAACAGATGAGAACTTGTTTTAGAACAGCTGAAAGAGATTCTCCAAGTCAGTTCTTAGTGTAGAAAAGGTAGCTAAGATCCGGGAAATCTTAATTCGAGTTAAAATCACATGAAACACTGTATGAATCCTATATTCTTTACTGAAAGGAGACTAGAGTGGTAAATGTTTGTTATACAAGGCAGAATACCATTGAAATAGAGAAAGAAACACGTTCGGCAGCTTTGGAAAGCCTTACACTTCACTGAAATGTAGTACTACACTCTATAACACAGTTGAGAGTCAATGTTCCCTACTTGCCTCAGTTCATAACAGTGTGTAGGAAGTTGTTTGATAAAGTGGGCAAAGCTTATACTTGGGCCAGAAGGCAGAATATAGGAAACTACATGAAAACATGAATAATTCAGTGAAAATTACTGTAAACAGATGAGAACTTGTTTAGAACAGCTGAAAGAGAATCTCCAACTCAGTTCTTAGTGTAGAAAAGGTAGCTAAGATGAGGGAAATCCATAATTCCAGTTAAGATCACATGAAACACTATGAATCCTATATTCTTTACTTAAAGGAGACTAGAGTGGTAAATGTGTGTCATACAAGGCAGAATACCATTGAAGTAGAGAAAGAAACACGTTCGGCAGCTTTGGAAATCCTTACACGTGACTGAAATGTAGTACTACACTCTATAACACAGTTGAGAGACAATGTTCCCGAGCTGCCTCAGTTAATAACAGTGTGTAGGAAGTTGTTTGATAAAGTGGTCAAAGCTTATACTTGGACCAGAAGGCAGAATATAGGAAACTACATGAAAACATGAATAATTCAGTGAAAATGACTGGAAACAGATTGGAACTTGTTTTAGAACAGCTGAAAGAGATTCTCCAAGTCAGTTCTTAGTGTAGAAAAGGTAGCTAAGATCCGGGAAATCTTAATTCCAGTTAAGATCACATGAAACACTGTATGAATCCTATATTCTTTACTTAAAGGAGACTAGAGTGGTAAATGTGTGTTATACAAGGCAGAATACCATTGAAGTAGAGAAAGAAACACGTTCGGCAGCTTTGGAAAGCGTTACACTACACTGAAATGTAGTACTACACTCTATAACACAGTTGAGAGACAATGTTCCCTACTTGCCTCAGTTCATAACAGTGTGTAGGAAGTTGTTTGATAAAGTGGGCAAAGCCTATACTTGGGCCAGAAGGCAGAATATAGGAAACTACATGAAAACATGAATAATGCAGTGAAAATGACTGTAAACAGATGAGAACTTGTTTAGAACAGCTGAAAGAGAATCTCCAAGTCAGTTCTTAGTGTAGAAAAGGTAGCTAAGATAAGGGAAATCCATAATTCCAGTTAATATCACATGAAACACTGTATGAATCCTATATTCATTACTTAAAGGAGACTAGAGTGGTAAATGTGTGTTATACAAGGCAGAATACCATTAAAATAGAGAAAGAAACAGGTTCGGCAGCTTTTGAAATCCTTACACTTCACTGAAATGTAGTACTACACTCTATAACACAGTTGAGAGACAATGTTCCCTACTTGCCTCAGTTCATAACAGTGTGTAGGAAGTTGTTTGATAAAGTGGGCAAAGCTTATACTTGGGCCAGAAGGCAGAATATAGGAAACTACATGAAAACATGAATAATTCAGTGAAAATGACTGTAAACAGATGAGAACTTGTTTTAGAACAGCTGAAAGTGATTCTCCAAGTCAGTTCTTAGTGTAGAAAAGGTAGCTAAGATCCGGGAAATCTTAATTCCAGTTAAAATCACATGAAACACTGTATGAATCCTATATTCTTTACTGAAAGGAGACTAGAGTGGTAAATGTTTGTTATACAAGGCAGAATACCATTGAAATAGAGAAAGAAACACGTTCGGCAGCTTTTGAAAGCCTTACACTTCACTGAAATGTAGTACTACACTCTATAACAAAGTTGAGAGACAATGTTCCCTACTTGCCTCAGTTCATAACAGTGTGTAGGAAGTTGTTTGATAAAGTGGGCACAGCTTATACTTGGGCCAGAAGGCAGAATATAGGAAACTACATGAAAACATGAATAATTCAGTGAAAATGACTGTAAACAGATGAGAACTTGTTTAGAACAGCTGAAAGAGAATCTCCAAGTCAGTTCTTAGTGTAGAAAAGGTAGCTAAGATAAGGGAAATCCATAATTCCAGTTAAGATCACATGAAACACTGTATGAATCCTATATTCATTACTTAAAGGAGACTAGAGTGGTAAATGTGTGTTATACAAGGCAGAATACCATTGAAATAGAGAAAGAAACATGTTCGGCAGCTTTGGAAAGCCTTACTCTTCACTGAAATGTAGTACTACACTCTATAACACAGTTGAGAGACAATGTTCCCTACTTGCCTCAGTTCATAACAGTGTGTAGGAAGTTGTTTGATAAAGTGGGCAAAGCTTATACTTGGGCCAGAAGGCAGAATATAGGAAACTACATGAAAACATGAATAATTCAGTGAAAATGACTGTAAACAGATGAGAACTTGTTTAGAACAGCTGAAAGAGAATCTCCAAGTCAGTTCTTAGTGTAGAAAAGGTAGCTAAGATAAGGGAAATCCATAATTCCAGTTAAGATCACATGAAACACTGTTTGAATCCTATATTCATTACTTAAAGGAGACTACTGTGGTAAATGTGTGTTATACAAGGCAGAATACCATTGAAATAGAGAAAGGAACACGTTTGGCAGCTTTAGAAATGCTTACACTTCACTGAAATGTAGTACTACACTCCATAACACAGTTGAGAGACAATGTTCCCGAGCTGCCTCCATTCATAACAGTGTGTAGGAAGTGGTTTGATAAAGTGGGCAAAGCTTATACTTGGACCAGAAGGCAGAATATAGGAAACTACATGAAAACATGAATAATTCAGTGAAAATGACTATAAAAAGATGAGAACTTTTTTAAGAACAGCTGAAAGAGATTCTCCAAGTCAGTTCTTAGTGTAGAAAAGGTAGCTAAGATAAGGGAAATCTTAATTCCAGTTAAGATCACATGAAACACTGTATGAATCCTATATTCTTTACTTAAAGGAGACTAGAGTGGTAAATGTGTGTTATACAAGGCAGAATACCATTGAAATAGAGAAAGAAACACGTTCGGCAGCTTTGGAAAGCCTTACACTTCACTGAAATGTAGTACTACACTCTATAACACAGTTGAGAGACAATGTTCCCTACTTGCCTCAGTTCATAACAGTGTGTAAAGTGGGCAAAGCTTATACTTGGGCCAGAAGGCAGAATATAGGAAACTACATGAAAACATGAATAATTCAGTGAAAATGACTGTAAACAGATGAGAACTTGTTTTAGAACAGCTGAAAGAGATTCTCCAAGTCAGTTCTTAGTGTAGAAAAGGTAGCTAAGATCCGGGAAATCTTAATTCCAGTTAAAATCACATGAAACACTGTATGAATCCTATATTCTTTACTGAAAGGAGACTAGAGTGGTAAATGTTTGTTATACAAGGCAGAATACCATTGAAATAGAGAAAGAAACACGTTCGGCAGCTTTGGAAAGCCTTACACTTCACTGAAATGTAGTACTACACTCTATAACACAGTTGAGAGACAATGTTCCCTACTTGCCTCAGTTCATAACAGTGTGTAGGAAGTTGATTGATAAAGTGGGCAAAGCTTATACTTGTGCCAGAAGGCAGAATATAGGAAACTACATGAAAACATGAATAATTCAGTGAAAATAACTGTAAACATATGAGAACTTGTTTAGAACAGCTGAAAGAGAATCTCCAAGTCAGTTCTTAGTGTAGAAAAGGTAGCTAAGATAAGGGAAATCCATAATTCCAGTTAAGATCACATGAAACACTGTATGAATCCTATATTCATTACTTAAAGGAGACTAGAGTGGTAAATGTGTGTTATACAAGGCAGAATACCATTGAAATAGAGAAAGAAACACGTTCGGCAGCTTTGGAAAGCCTTACACTTCACTGAAATGTAGTACTACACTCTATAACACAGTTGAGAGACAATGTTCCCGAGCTGCCTCAGTTAATAACAGTGTGTAGGAAGTTGTTTGATAAAGTGGTCAAAGCTTATACTTGGACCAGAAGGCAGAATATAGGAAACTACATGAAAACATGAATAATTCAGTGAAAATGACTGGAAACAGATTGGAACTTGTTTTAGAACAGCTGAAAGAGATTCTCCAAGTCAGTTCTTAGTGTAGAAAAGGTAGCTAAGATCCGGGAAATCTTAATTCCAGTTAAGATCACATGAAACACTGTATGAATCCTATATTCTTTACTTAAAGGAGACTAGAGTGGTAAATGTGTGTTATACAAGGCAGAATACCATTGAAGTAGAGAAAGAAACACGTTCGGCAGCTTTGGAAAGCGTTACACTACACTGAAATGTAGTACTACACTCTATAACACAGTTGAGAGACAATGTTCCCTACTTGCCTCAGTTCATAACAGTGTGTAGGAAGTTGTTTGATAAAGTGGGCAAAGCCTATACTTGGGCCAGAAGGCAGAATATAGGAAACTACATGAAAACATGAATAATGCAGTGAAAATGACTGTAAACAGATGAGAACTTGTTTAGAACAGCTGAAAGAGAATCTCCAAGTCAGTTCTTAGTGTAGAAAAGGTAGCTAAGATAAGGGAAATCCATAATTCCAGTTAATATCACATGAAACACTGTATGAATCCTATATTCATTACTTAAAGGAGACTAGAGTGGTAAATGTGTGTTATACAAGGCAGAATACCATTAAAATAGAGAAAGAAACAGGTTCGGCAGCTTTTGAAATCCTTACACTTCACTGAAATGTAGTACTACACTCTATAACACAGTTGAGAGACAATGTTCCCTACTTGCCTCAGTTCATAACAGTGTGTAGGAAGTTGTTTGATAAAGTGGGCAAAGCTTATACTTGGGCCAGAAGGCAGAATATAGGAAACTACATGAAAACATGAATAATTCAGTGAAAATGACTGTAAACAGATGAGAACTTGTTTTAGAACAGCTGAAAGTGATTCTCCAAGTCAGTTCTTAGTGTAGAAAAGGTAGCTAAGATCCGGGAAATCTTAATTCCAGTTAAAATCACATGAAACACTGTATGAATCCTATATTCTTTACTGAAAGGAGACTAGAGTGGTAAATGTTTGTTATACAAGGCAGAATACCATTGAAATAGAGAAAGAAACACGTTCGGCAGCTTTTGAAAGCCTTACACTTCACTGAAATGTAGTACTACACTCTATAACAAAGTTGAGAGACAATGTTCCCTACTTGCCTCAGTTCATAACAGTGTGTAGGAAGTTGTTTGATAAAGTGGGCACAGCTTATACTTGGGCCAGAAGGCAGAATATAGGAAACTACATGAAAACATGAATAATTCAGTGAAAATGACTGTAAACAGATGAGAACTTGTTTAGAACAGCTGAAAGAGAATCTCCAAGTCAGTTCTTAGTGTAGAAAAGGTAGCTAAGATAAGGGAAATCCATAATTCCAGTTAAGATCACATGAAACACTGTATGAATCCTATATTCATTACTTAAAGGAGACTAGAGTGGTAAATGTGTGTTATACAAGGCAGAATACCATTGAAATAGAGAAAGAAACATGTTCGGCAGCTTTGGAAAGCCTTACTCTTCACTGAAATGTAGTACTACACTCTATAACACAGTTGAGAGACAATGTTCCCTACTTGCCTCAGTTCATAACAGTGTGTAGGAAGTTGTTTGATAAAGTGGGCAAAGCTTATACTTGGGCCAGAAGGCAGAATATAGGAAACTACATGAAAACATGAATAATTCAGTGAAAATGACTGTAAACAGATGAGAACTTGTTTAGAACAGCTGAAAGAGAATCTCCAAGTCAGTTCTTAGTGTAGAAAAGGTAGCTAAGATAAGGGAAATCCATAATTCCAGTTAAGATCACATGAAACACTGTTTGAATCCTATATTCATTACTTAAAGGAGACTACTGTGGTAAATGTGTGTTATACAAGGCAGAATACCATTGAAATAGAGAAAGGAACACGTTTGGCAGCTTTAGAAATGCTTACACTTCACTGAAATGTAGTACTACACTCCATAACACAGTTGAGAGACAATGTTCCCGAGCTGCCTCCATTCATAACAGTGTGTAGGAAGTGGTTTGATAAAGTGGGCAAAGCTTATACTTGGACCAGAAGGCAGAATATAGGAAACTACATGAAAACATGAATAATTCAGTGAAAATGACTATAAAAAGATGAGAACTTTTTTAAGAACAGCTGAAAGAGATTCTCCAAGTCAGTTCTTAGTGTAGAAAAGGTAGCTAAGATAAGGGAAATCTTAATTCCAGTTAAGATCACATGAAACACTGTATGAATCCTATATTCTTTACTTAAAGGAGACTAGAGTGGTAAATGTGTGTTATACAAGGCAGAATACCATTGAAATAGAGAAAGAAACACGTTCGGCAGCTTTGGAAAGCCTTACACTTCACTGAAATGTAGTACTACACTCTATAACACAGTTGAGAGACAATGTTCCCTACTTGCCTCAGTTCATAACAGTGTGTAAAGTGGGCAAAGCTTATACTTGGGCCAGAAGGCAGAATATAGGAAACTACATGAAAACATGAATAATTCAGTGAAAATGACTGTAAACAGATGAGAACTTGTTTTAGAACAGCTGAAAGAGATTCTCCAAGTCAGTTCTTAGTGTAGAAAAGGTAGCTAAGATCCGGGAAATCTTAATTCCAGTTAAAATCACATGAAACACTGTATGAATCCTATATTCTTTACTGAAAGGAGACTAGAGTGGTAAATGTTTGTTATACAAGGCAGAATACCATTGAAATAGAGAAAGAAACACGTTCGGCAGCTTTGGAAAGCCTTACACTTCACTGAAATGTAGTACTACACTCTATAACACAGTTGAGAGACAATGTTCCCTACTTGCCTCAGTTCATAACAGTGTGTAGGAAGTTGATTGATAAAGTGGGCAAAGCTTATACTTGTGCCAGAAGGCAGAATATAGGAAACTACATGAAAACATGAATAATTCAGTGAAAATAACTGTAAACATATGAGAACTTGTTTAGAACAGCTGAAAGAGAATCTCCAAGTCAGTTCTTAGTGTAGAAAAGGTAGCTAAGATAAGGGAAATCCATAATTCCAGTTAAGATCACATGAAACACTGTATGAATCCTATATTCATTACTTAAAGGAGACTAGAGTGGTAAATGTGTGTTATACAAGGCAGAATACCATTGAAATAGAGAAAGAAACACGTTCGGCAGCTTTGGAAAGCCTTACACTTCACTGAAATGTAGTACTACACTCTATAACACAGTTGAGAGACAATCTTCCCGAGCTGCCTCAGTTCATAACAGTGTGTAGGAAGTGGTTTGATAAAGTGGGCAAAGCTTATACTTGGACCAGAAGGCAGAATATAGGAAACTACATGAAAACATGATTAATTCAGTGAAAATGACTGTAAACAGATGAGAACTTGTTTAGAACAGCTGAAAGAGAATCTCCAAGTCAGTTCTTAGTGTAGAAAAGGTAGCTAAGATGAGGGAAATCCATAATTCCAGTTAAGATCACATGAAACACTATGAATCCTATATTCTTTACTTAAAGGAGACTAGAGTGGTAAATGTGTGTCATACAAGGCAGAATACCATTGAAGTAGAGAAAGAAACACGTTCGGCAGCTTTGGAAATCCTTACACGTGACTGAAATGTAGTACTACACTCCATAACACAGTTGAGAGACAATGTTCCCGAGCTGCCTCAGTTAATAACAGTGTGTAGGAAGTTGTTTGATAAAGTGGTCAAAGCTTATACTTGGACCAGAAGGCAGAATATAGGAAACTACATGAAAACATGAATAATTCAGTGAAAATGACTGTAAACAGATTGGAACTTGTTTTTTAACAGCTGAAAGAGATTCTCCAAGTCAGTTTTTAGTGTAGAAAAGGTAGCTAAGATCCGGGAAATCTTAATTCCAGTTAAGATCACATGAAACACTGTATGAATCCTATATTCTTTACTTAAAGGAGACTAGAGTGGTAAATGTGTGTTATACAAGGCAGAATACCATTGAAGTAGAGAAAGAAACACGTTCGGCAGCTTTGGAAAGCGTTACACTACACTGAAATGTAGTACTACACTCTATAACACAGTTGAGAGACAATGTTCCCTACTTGCCTCAGTTCATAACAGTGTGTAGGAAGTTGTTTGATAAAGTGGGCAAAGCCTATACTTGGGCCAGAAGGCAGAATATAGGAAACTACATGAAAACATGAATAATGCAGTGAAAATGACTGTAAACAGATGAGAACTTGTTTAGAACAGCTGAAAGAGAATCTCCAAGTCAGTTCTTAGTGTAGAAAAGGTAGCTAAGATAAGGGAAATCCATAATTCCAGTTAATATCACATGAAACACTGTATGAATCCTATATTCATTACTTAAAGGAGACTAGAGTGGTAAATGTGTGTTATACAAGGCAGAATACCATTAAAATAGAGAAAGAAACAGGTTCGGCAGCTTTTGAAATCCTTACACTTCACTGAAATGTAGTACTACACTCTATAACACAGTTGAGAGACAATGTTCCCTACTTGCCTCAGTTCATAACAGTGTGTAGGAAGTTGTTTGATAAAGTGGGCAAAGCTTATACTTGGGCCAGAAGGCAGAATATAGGAAACTACATGAAAACATGAATAATTCAGTGAAAATGACTGTAAACAGATGAGAACTTGTTTTAGAACAGCTGAAAGTGATTCTCCAAGTCAGTTCTTAGTGTAGAAAAGGTAGCTAAGATCCGGGAAATCTTAATTCCAGTTAAAATCACATGAAACACTGTATGAATCCTATATTCTTTACTGAAAGGAGACTAGAGTGGTAAATGTTTGTTATACAAGGCAGAATACCATTGAAATAGAGAAAGAAACACGTTCGGCAGCTTTTGAAAGCCTTACACTTCACTGAAATGTAGTACTACACTCTATAACAAAGTTGAGAGACAATGTTCCCTACTTGCCTCAGTTCATAACAGTGTGTAGGAAGTTGTTTGATAAAGTGGGCAAAGCTTATACTTGGGCCAGAAGGCAGAATATAGGAAACTACATGAAAACATGAATAATTCAGTGAAAATGACTGTAAACAGATGAGAACTTGTTTAGAACAGCTGAAAGAGAATCTCCAAGTCAGTTCTTAGTGTAGAAAAGGTAGCTAAGATAAGGGAAATCCATAATTCCAGTTAAGATCACATGAAACACTGTATGAATCCTATATTCATTACTTAAAGGAGACTAGAGTGGTAAATGTGTGTTATACAAGGCAGAATACCATTGAAATAGAGAAAGAAACATGTTCGGCAGCTTTGGAAAGCCTTACTCTTCACTGAAATGTAGTACTACACTCTATAACACAGTTGAGAGACAATGTTCCCTACTTGCCTCAGTTCATAACAGTGTGTAGGAAGTTGTTTGATAAAGTGGGCAAAGCTTATACTTGGGCCAGAAGGCAGAATATAGGAAACTACATGAAAACATGAATAATTCAGTGAAAATGACTGTAAACAGATGAGAACTTGTTTAGAACAGCTGAAAGAGAATCTCCAAGTCAGTTCTTAGTGTAGAAAAGGTAGCTAAGATAAGGGAAATCCATAATTCCAGTTAAGATCACATGAAACACTGTTTGAATCCTATATTCATTACTTAAAGGAGACTACTGTGGTAAATGTGTGTTATACAAGGCAGAATACCATTGAAATAGAGAAAGGAACACGTTTGGCAGCTTTGGAAATGCTTACACTTCACTGAAATGTAGTACTACACTCCATAACACAGTTGAGAGACAATGTTCCCGAGCTGCCTCCATTCATAACAGTGTGTAGGAAGTGGTTTGATAAAGTGGGCAAAGCTTATACTTGGACCAGAAGGCAGAATATAGGAAACTACATGAAAACATGAATAATTCAGTGAAAATGACTATAAAAAGATGAGAACTTGTTTAAGAACAGCTGAAAGAGATTCTCCAAGTCAGTTCTTAGTGTAGAAAAGGTAGCTAAGATAAGGGAAATCTTAATTCCAGTTAAGATCACATGAAACACTGTATGAATCCTATATTCTTTACTTAAAGGAGACTAGAGTGGTAAATGTGTGTTATACAAGGCAGAATACCATTGAAATAGAGAAAGAAACACGTTCGGCAGCTTTGGAAAGCCTTACACTTCACTGAAATGTAGTACTACACTCTATAACACAGTTGAGAGACAATGTTCCCTACTTGCCTCAGTTCATAACAGTGTGTAAAGTGGGCAAAGCTTATACTTGGGCCAGAAGGCAGAATATAGGAAACTACATGAAAACATGAATAATTCAGTGAAAATGACTGTAAACAGATGAGAACTTGTTTTAGAACAGCTGAAAGAGATTCTCCAAGTCAGTTCTTAGTGTAGAAAAGGTAGCTAAGATCCGGGAAATCTTAATTCCAGTTAAAATCACATGAAACACTGTATGAATCCTATATTCTTTACTGAAAGGAGACTAGAGTGGTAAATGTTTGTTATACAAGGCAGAATACCATTGAAATAGAGAAAGAAACACGTTCGGCAGCTTTGGAAAGCCTTACACTTCACTGAAATGTAGTACTACACTCTATAACACAGTTGAGAGACAATGTTCCCTACTTGCCTCAGTTCATAACAGTGTGTAGGAAGTTGATTGATAAAGTGGGCAAAGCTTATACTTGTGCCAGAAGGCAGAATATAGGAAACTACATGAAAACATGAATAATTCAGTGAAAATAACTGTAAACATATGAGAACTTGTTTAGAACAGCTGAAAGAGAATCTCCAAGTCAGTTCTTAGTGTAGAAAAGGTAGCTAAGATAAGGGAAATCCATAATTCCAGTTAAGATCACATGAAACACTGTATGAATCCTATATTCATTACTTAAAGGAGACTAGAGTGGTAAATGTGTGTTATACAAGGCAGAATACCATTGAAATAGAGAAAGAAACACGTTCGGCAGCTTTGGAAAGCCTTACACTTCACTGAAATGTAGTACTACACTCTATAACACAGTTGAGAGACAATCTTCCCGAGCTGCCTCAGTTCATAACAGTGTGTAGGAAGTGGTTTGATAAAGTGGGCAAAGCTTATACTTGGACCAGAAGGCAGAATATAGGAAACTACATGAAAACATGATTAATTCAGTGAAAATGACTGTAAACAGATGAGAACTTGTTTAGAACAGCTGAAAGAGATTCTCCAAGTCAGTTCTTAGTGTAGAAAAGGTAGCTAAGATAAGGGAAATCCATAATTCCAGTTAAGATTACATGAAACACTGTATGAATTCTATATTCTTTACTTAAAGGAGACTAGAGTGGTAAATGTGTGTTATACAAGGCAGAATACCATTAAAATAGAGAAAGAAACACGTTCGGCAGCTTTTGAAATCCTTACACTTCACTGAAATGTAGTACTACACTCTATAACACAGTTGAGAGACAATGTTCTCTACTTGCCTCAGTTCATAACAGTGTGTAGGAAGTTGTTTGATAAAGTGGGCAAAGCTTATACTTGGGCCAGAAGGCAGAATATAGGAAACTACATGAAAACATGAATAATTCAGTGAAAGTGACTGAAAACAGATGAGAACTTGTTTTTTAACAGCTGAACGAGATTCTCCAAGTCAGTTCTTAGTGTAGAAAAGGTAGCTAAGATCCGGGAAATCTTAATTCCAGTTAAAATCACATGAAACACTGTATGAATCCTATATTCTTTACTGAAAGGAGACTAGAGTGGTAAATGTTTGTTATACAAGGCAGAATATCATTGAAATAGAGAAAGAAACACGTTCGGCAGCTTTGGAAAGCCTTACACTTCACTGAAATGTAGTACTACACTCTATAACACAGTTGAGAGTCAATGTTCCCTACTTGCCTCAGTTCATAACAGTGTGTAGGAAGTTGTTTGATAAAGTGGGCAAAGCTTATACTTGGGCCAGAAGGCAGAATATAGGAAACTACATGAAAACATGAATAATTCAGTGAAAATTACTGTAAACATATGATAACTTGTTTAGAACAGCTGAAAGAGAATCTCCAACTCAGTTCTTAGTGTAGAAAAGGTAGCTAAGATGAGGGAAATCCATAATTCCAGTTAAGATCACATGAAACACTATGAATCCTATATTCTTTACTTAAAGGAGACTAGAGTGGTAAATGTGTGTCATACAAGGCAGAATACCAGTGAAGTAGAGAAAGAAACACGTTCGGCAGCTTTGGAAATCCTTACACGTGACTGAAATGTAGTACTTCACTCTATAACACAGTTGAGAGACAATGTTCCCGAGCTGCCTCAGTTAATAACAGTGTGTAGGAAGTTGTTTGATAAAGTGGTCAAAGCTTATACTTGGACCAGAAGGCAGAATATAGGAAACTACATGAAAACATGAATAATTCAGTGAAAATGACTGTAAACAGATTGGAACTTGTTTTAGAACAGCTGAAAGAGATTCTCCAAGTCAGTTCTTAGTGTAGAAAAGGTAGCTAAGATCCGGGAAATCTTAATTCCAGTTAAGATCACATGAAACACTGTATGAATCCTATAATCTTTACTTAAAGGAGACTAGAGTGGTAAATGTGTGTTATACAAGGCAGAATACCATTGAAGTAGAGAAAGAAACACGTTCGGCAGCTTTGGAAAGCGTTACACTTCACTGAAATGTAGTACTACACTCTATAACACAGTTGAGAGACAATGTTCCCTACTTGCCTCAGTTCATAACAGTGTGTAGGAAGTTGTTTGATAAAGTGGGCAAAGCTTATACTTGGGCCAGAAGCCAGAATATAGGAAACTACATGAAAACATGAATAATTCAGTGAAAATGACTGTAAACAGATGAGAACTTGTTTAGAACAGCTGAAAGAGAATCTCCAAGTGAGTTCTTAGTGTAGAAAAGGTAGCTAAGATAAGGGAAATCCATAATTCCAGTTAATATCACATGAAACACTGTATGAATCCTATATTCATTACTTAAAGGAGACTAGAGTGGTAAATGTGTGTTATACAAGGCAGAATACCATTAAAATAGAGAAAGAAACACGTTCGGCAGCTTTTGAAATCCTTACACTTCACTGAAATGTAGTACTACACTCTATAACACAGTTGAGAGACAATGTTCCCTACTTGCCTCAGTTCATAACAGTGTGTAGGAAGTTGTTTGATAAAGTGGGCAAAGCTTATACTTGGGCCAGAAGGCAGAATATAGGAAACTACATGAAAACATGAATAATTCAGTGAAAATGACTGTAAACAGATGAGAACTTGTTTTAGAACAGCTGAAAGAGATTCTCCAAGTCAGTTCTTAGTGTAGAAAAGGTAGCTAAGATCCGGGAAATCTTAATTCCAGTTAAAATCACATGAAACACTGTATGAATCCTATATTCTTTACTGAAAGGACACTAGAGTGGTAAATGTTTGTTATACAAGGCAGAATACCATTGAAATAGAGAAAGAAACACGTTCGGCAGCTTTGGAAAGCCTTACACTTCACTGAAATGTAGTACTACACTCTATAACACAGTTGAGAGTCAATGTTCCCTACTTGCCTCAGTTCATAACAGTGTGTAGGAAGTTGTTTGATAAAGTGGGCAAAGCTTATACTTGGGCCAGAAGGCAGAATATAGGAAACTACATGAAAACATGAATAATTCAGTGAAAATTACTGTAAACAGATGAGAACTTGTTTAGAACAGCTGAAAGAGAATCTCCAACTCAGTTCTTAGTGTAGAAAAGGTAGCTAAGATGAGGGAAATCCATAATTCCAGTTAAGATCACATGAAACACTATGAATCCTATATTCTTTCCTTAAAGGAGACTAGAGTGGTAAATGTGTGTCATACAAGGCAAAATACCAGTGAAGTAGAGAAAGAAACACGTTCGGCAGCTTTGGAAATCCTTACACGTGACTGAAATGTAGTACTTCACTCTATAACACAGTTGAGAGACAATGTTCCCGAGCTGCCTCAGTTAATAACAGTGTGTAGGAAGTTGTTTGATAAAGTGGTCAAAGCTTATACTTGGACCAGAAGGCAGAATATAGGAAACTACATGAAAACATGAATAATTCAGTGAAAATGACTGTAAACAGATTGGAACTTGTTTTAGAACAGCTGAAAGAGATTCTCCAAGTCAGTTCTTAGTGTAGAAAAGGTAGCTAAGATCCGGGAAATCTTAATTCCAGTTAAGATCACATGAAACACTGTATGAATCCTATAATCTTTACTTAAAGGAGACTAGAGTGGTAAATGTGTGTTATACAAGGCAGAATACCATTGAAGTAGAGAAAGAAACACGTTCGGCAGCTTTGGAAAGCGTTACACTTCACTGAAATGTAGTACTACACTCTATAACACAGTTGAGAGACAATGTTCCCTACTTGCCTCAGTTCATAACAGTGTGTAGGAAGTTGTTTGATAAAGTGGGCAAAGCTTATACTTGGGCCAGAAGGCAGAATATAGGAAACTACATGAAAACATGAATAATTCAGTGAAAATGACTGTAAACAGATGAGAACTTGTTAGAACAGCTGAAAGAGAATCTCCAAGTGAGTTCTTAGTGTAGAAAAGGTAGCTAAGATAAGGGAAATCCATAATTCCAGTTAATATCACATGAAACACTGTATGAATCCTATATTCTTTACTGAAAGGACACTAGAGTGGTAAATGTTTGTTATACAAGGCAGAATACCATTGAAATAGAGAAAGAAACACGTTCGGAAGCTTTGGAAAGCCTTACACTTCACTGAAATGTAGTACTACACTCTATAACACAGTTGAGAGACAATGTTCCCTACTTGCCTCAGTTCATAACAGTGTGTAGGAAGTTGTTTGATAAAGTGGGCAAAGCTTATACTTGGGCCAGAAGGCAGAATATAGGAAACTACATGAAAACATGAATAATTCAGTGAAAATAACTGTAAACATATGAGAACTTGTTTAGAACAGCTGAAAGAGAATCTCCAAGTCAGTTCTTAGTGTAGAAAAGGTATCTAAGATAAGGGAAATCCATAATTCCAGTTAAGATCACATGAAACACTGTATGAATCCTATATTCATTACTTAAAGGAGTCTAGAGTGGTAAATGTGTGTTATACAAGGCAGAATACCATTGAAATAGAGAAAGAAACACGTTCGGCAGCTTTGGAAAGCCTTACACTTCACTGAAATGTAGTACTACACTCTATAACACAGTTGAGAGACAATGTTCCCGAGCTGCCTCAGTTCATAACAGTGTGTAGGAAGTGGTTTGATAAAGTGGGCAAAGCTTATACTTGGACCAGAAGGCAGAATATAGGAAACTACATGAAAACATGATTAATTCAGTGAAAATGACTGTAAACAGATGAGAACTAGTATAGAACAGCTGAAAGAGATTCTCCAAGTCAGTTCTTAGTGTAGAAAAGGTAGCTAAGATAAGGGAAATCCATAATTCCAGTTAAGATTACATGAAACACTGTATGAATTCTATATTCTTTACTTAAAGGAGACTAGAGTGGTAAATGTGTGTTATACAAGGCAGAATACCATTAAAATAGAGAAAGAAACACGTTCGGCAGCTTTTGAAATCCTTACACTTCACTGAAATGTAGTACTACACTCTATAACACAGTTGAGAGACAATGTTCTCTACTTGCCTCAGTTCATAACAGTGTGTAGGAAGTTGTTTGATAAAGTGGGCAAAGCTTATACTTGGGCCAGAAGGCAGAATATAGGAAACTACATGAAAACATGAATAATTCAGTGAAAATGACTGTAAACAGATGAGAACTTGTTTTAGAACAGCTGAAAGAGATTCTCCAAGTCAGTTCTTAGTGTAGAAAAGGTAGCTAAGATCCGGGAAATCTTAATTCCAGTTAAAATCACATGAAACACTGTATGATTCCTATATTCTTTACTGAAAGGAGACTAGAGTGGTAAATGTTTGTTATACAAGGCAGAATACCATTGAAATAGAGAAAGAAACACGTTCGGCAGCTTTGGAAAGCCTTACACTTCACTGAAATGTAGTACTACACTCTATAACACAGTTGAGAGTCAATGTTCCCTACTTGCCTCAGTTTATAACAGTGTGTAGGAAGTTGTTTGATAAAGTGGGCAAAGCTTATACTTGGGCCAGAAGGCAGAATATAGGAAACTACATGAAAACATGAATAATTCAGTGAAAATTACTGTAAACAGATGAGAACTTGTTTAGAACAGCTGAAAGAGAATCTCCAACTCAGTTCTTAGTGTAGAAAAGGTAGCTAAGATGAGGGAAATCCATAATTCCAGTTAAGATCACATGAAACACTATGAATCCTATATTCTTTACTTAAAGGAGATTAGAGTGGTAAATGTGTGTCATACAAGGCAGAATACCATTGAAGTAGAGAAAGAAACACGTTCGGCAGCTTTGGAAATCCTTACACGTGACTGAAATGTAGTACTACACTCTATAATACAGTTGAGAGACAATGTTCCCGAGCTGCCTCAGTTAATAACAGTGTGTAGGAAGTTGTTTGATAAAGTGGTCAAAGCTTATACTTGGACCAGAAGGCAGAATATAGGAAACTACATGAAAACATGAATAATTCAGTGAAAATGACTGTAAACAGATGAGAACTTGTTTAGAACAGCTGAAAGAGAATCTCCAAGTGAGTTCTTAGTGTAGAAAAGGTAGCTAAGATAAGGGAAATCCATAATTCCAGTTAATATCACATGAAACACTGTATGAATCCTATATTCATTACTTAAAGGAGACTAGAGTGGTAAATATGTGTTATACAAGGCAGAATACCATTGAAGTAGAGAAAGAAACACGTTCGGCAGCTTTGGAAAGCGTTACACTTCACTGAAATGTAGTACTACACTCTATAACACAGTTGAGAGACAATGTTCCCTACTTGCCTCAGTTCATAACAGTGTGTAGGAAGTTGTTTGATAAAGTGGGCAAAGCTTATACTTGGGCCAGAAGGCAGAATATAGGAAACTACATGAAAACATGAATAATTCAGTGAAAATGACTGTAAACAGATGAGAAATTGTTTAGAACAGCTGAAAGAGAATCTCCAAGTGAGTTCTTAGTGTAGAAAAGGTAGCTAAGATAAGGGAAATCCATAATTCCAGTTAATATCACATGAAACACTGTATGAATCCTATATTCATTACTTAAAGGAGACTAGAGTGGTAAATATGTGTTATACAAGGCAGAATACCATTGAAGTAGAGAAAGAAACACGTTCGGCAGCTTTGGAAAGCGTTACACTTCACTGAAATGTAGTACTACACTCTATAACACAGTTGAGAGACAATGTTCCCTACTTGCCTCAGTTCATAACAGTGTGTAGGAAGTTGTTTGATAAAGTGGGCAAAGCTTATACTTGGACCAGAAGGCAGAATATAGGAAACTACATGAAAACATGAATAATTCAGTGAAAATGACTGTAAACAGATGAGAACTTGTTTAGAACAGCTGAAAGAGAATCTCCAAGTGAGTTCTTAGTGTAGAAAAGGTAGCTAAGATAAGGGAAATCCATAATTCCAGTTAATATCACATGAAACACTGTATGAATCCTATATTCTTTACTGAAAGGACACTAGAGTGGTAAATGTTTGTTATACAAGGCAGAATACCATTGAAATAGAGAAAGAAACACGTTCGGAAGCTTTGGAAAGCCTTACACTTCACTGAAATGTAGTACTACACTCTATAACACAGTTGAGAGACAATGTTCCCTACTTGCCTCAGTTCATAACAGTGTGTAGGAAGTTGTTTGATAAAGTGGGCAAAGCTTATACTTGGGCCAGAAGGCAGAATATAGGAAACTACATGAAAACATGAATAATTCAGTGAAAATAACTGTAAACATATGAGAACTTGTTTAGAACAGCTGAAAGAGAATCTCCAAGTCAGTTCTTAGTGTAGAAAAGGTATCTAAGATAAGGGAAATCCATAATTCCAGTTAAGATCACATGAAACACTGTATGAATCCTATATTCATTACTTAAAGGAGTCTAGAGTGGTAAATGTGTGTTATACAAGGCAGAATACCATTGAAATAGAGAAAGAAACACGTTCGGCAGCTTTGGAAAGCCTTACACTTCACTGAAATGTAGTACTACACTCTATAACACAGTTGAGAGACAATGTTCCCGAGCTGCCTCAGTTCATAACAGTGTGTAGGAAGTGGTTTGATAAAGTGGGCAAAGCTTATACTTGGACCAGAAGGCAGAATATAGGAAACTACATGAAAACATGATTAATTCAGTGAAAATGACTGTAAACAGATGAGAACTAGTATAGAACAGCTGAAAGAGATTCTCCAAGTCAGTTCTTAGTGTAGAAAAGGTAGCTAAGATAAGGGAAATCCATAATTCCAGTTAAGATTACATGAAACACTGTATGAATTCTATATTCTTTACTTAAAGGAGACTAGAGTGGTAAATGTGTGTTATACAAGGCAGAATACCATTAAAATAGAGAAAGAAACACGTTCGGCAGCTTTTGAAATCCTTACACTTCACTGAAATGTAGTACTACACTCTATAACACAGTTGAGAGACAATGTTCTCTACTTGCCTCAGTTCATAACAGTGTGTAGGAAGTTGTTTGATAAAGTGGGCAAAGCTTATACTTGGGCCAGAAGGCAGAATATAGGAAACTACATGAAAACATGAATAATTCAGTGAAAATGACTGTAAACAGATGAGAACTTGTTTTAGAACAGCTGAAAGAGATTCTCCAAGTCAGTTCTTAGTGTAGAAAAGGTAGCTAAGATCCGGGAAATCTTAATTCCAGTTAAAATCACATGAAACACTGTATGATTCCTATATTCTTTACTGAAAGGAGACTAGAGTGGTAAATGTTTGTTATACAAGGCAGAATACCATTGAAATAGAGAAAGAAACACGTTCGGCAGCTTTGGAAAGCCTTACACTTCACTGAAATGTAGTACTACACTCTATAACACAGTTGAGAGTCAATGTTCCCTACTTGCCTCAGTTTATAACAGTGTGTAGGAAGTTGTTTGATAAAGTGGGCAAAGCTTATACTTGGGCCAGAAGGCAGAATATAGGAAACTACATGAAAACATGAATAATTCAGTGAAAATTACTGTAAACAGATGAGAACTTGTTTAGAACAGCTGAAAGAGAATCTCCAACTCAGTTCTTAGTGTAGAAAAGGCAGCTAAGATGAGGGAAATCCATAATTCCAGTTAAGATCACATGAAACACTATGAATCCTATATTCTTTACTTAAAGGAGATTAGAGTGGTAAATGTGTGTCATACAAGGCAGAATACCATTGAAGTAGAGAAAGAAACACGTTCGGCAGCTTTGGAAATCCTTACACGTGACTGAAATGTAGTACTACACTCTATAACACAGTTGAGAGACAATGTTCCCGAGCTGCCTCAGTTAATAACAGTGTGTAGGAAGTTGTTTGATAAAGTGGTCAAAGCTTATACTTGGACCAGAAGGCAGAATATAGGAAACTACATGAAAACATGAATAATTCAGTGAAAATGACTGTAAACAGATGAGAACTTGTTTAGAACAGCTGAAAGAGAATCTCCAAGTGAGTTCTTAGTGTAGAAAAGGTAGCTAAGATAAGGGAAATCCATAATTCCAGTTAATATCACATGAAACACTGTATGAATCCTATATTCATTACTTAAAGGAGACTAGAGTGGTAAATATGTGTTATACAAGGCAGAATACCATTGAAGTAGAGAAAGAAACACGTTCGGCAGCTTTGGAAAGCGTTACACTTCACTGAAATGTAGTACTACACTCTATAACACAGTTGAGAGACAATGTTCCCTACTTGCCTCAGTTCATAACAGTGTGTAGGAAGTTGTTTGATAAAGTGGGCAAAGCTTATACTTGGGCCAGAAGGCAGAATATAGGAAACTACATGAAAACATGAATAATTCAGTGAAAATGACTGTAAACAGATGAGAACTTGTTTAGAACAGCTGAAAGAGAATCTCCAAGTGAGTTCTTAGTGTAGAAAAGGTAGCTAAGATAAGGGAAATCCATAATTCCAGTTAATATCACATGAAACACTGTATGAATCCTATATTCATTACTTAAAGGAGACTAGAGTGGTAAATATGTGTTATACAAGGCAGAATACCATTGAAGTAGAGAAAGAAACACGTTCGGCAGCTTTGGAAAGCGTTACACTTCACTGAAATGTAGTACTACACTCTATAACACAGTTGAGAGACAATGTTCCCTACTTGCCTCAGTTCATAACAGTGTGTAGGAAGTTGTTTGATAAAGTGGGCAAAGCTTATACTTGGGCCAGAAGGCAGAATATAGGAAACTACATGAAAACATGAATAATTCAGTGAAAATGACTGTAAACAGATGAGAACTTGTTTAGAACAGCTGAAAGAGATTCTCCAAGTCAGTTCTTAGTGTAGAAAAGGTAGCTAAGATCCGGGAAATCTTAATTCCAGTTAAGATCATATGAAACACTGTATGAATCCTATATTCTTTACTTAAAGGAGACTAGAGTGGTAAATATGTGTTATACAAGGCAGAATACCATTGAAGTAGAGAAAGAAACACGATCGGCAGCTTTGGAATGCGTTACACTTCACTGAAATGTAGTACTACACTCTATAACACAGTTGAGAGACAATGTTCCCTACTTGCCTCAGTTCATAACAGTGTGTAGGAAGTTGTTTGATAAAGTGGGCAAAGCTTATACTTGGGCCAGAAGGCAGAATATAGGAAACTACATGAAAACATGAATAATTCAGTGAAAATGACTGTAAACAGATGAGAACTTGTTTAGAACAGCTGAAAGAGAATCTCCAAGTGAGTTCTTAGTGTAGAAAAGGTAGCTAAGATAAGGGAAATCCATAATTCCAGTTAATATCACATGAAACACTGTATGAATCCTATATTCATTACTTAAAGGAGACTAGAGTGGTAAATGTGTGTTATACAAGGCAGAATACCATTAAAATAGAGAAAGAAACAGGTTCGGCAGCTTTTGAAATCCTTACACTTCACTGAAATGTAGTACTACACTCTATAACACAGTTGAGAGACAATGTTCCCTACTTGCCTCAGTTCATAACAGTGTGTAGGAAGTTGTTTGATAAAGTGGGCAAAGCTTATACTTGGGCCAGAAGGCAGAATATAGGAAACTACATGAAAACATGAATAATTCAGTGAAAATGACTGTAAACAGATGAGAACTTGTTTTAGAACAGCTGAAAGAGATTCTCCAACTCAGTTCTTAGTGTAGAAAAGGTAGCTAAGATCCGGGAAATCTTAATTCCAGTTAAAATCACATGAAACACTGTATGAATCCTATATTCTTTACTGAAAGGAGACTAGAGTGGTAAATGTTTGTTATACAAGGCAGAATACCATTGAAATAGAGAAAGAAACACGTTCGGCAGCTTTGGAAAGCCTTACACTTCACTGAAATGTAGTACTACACTCTATAACAAAGTTGAGAGACAATGTTCCCTACTTGCCTCAGTTCATAACAGTGTGTAGGAAGTTGTTTGATAAAGTGGGCAAAGCTTATACTTGGGCCAGAAGGCAGAATATAGGAAACTACATGAAAACATGAATAATTCAGTGAAAATGACTGTAAACAGATGAGAACTTGTTTAGAACAGCTGAAAGAGAATCTCCAAGTCAGTTCTTAGTGTAGAAAAGGTAGCTAAGATAAGGGAAATCCATAATTCCAGTTAAGATCACATGAAACACTGTATGAATCCTATATTCATTACTTAAAGGAGACTAGAGTGGTAAATGTGTGTTATACAAGGCAGAATACCATTGAAATAGAGAAAGAAACATGTTTGGCAGCTTTGGAAAGCCTTACTCTTCACTGAAATGTAGTACTACACTCTATAACACAGTTGAGAGACAATGTTCCCTACTTGCCTCAGTTCATAACAGTGTGTAGGAAGTTGTTTGATAAAGTGGGCAAAGCTTATACTTGGGCCAGAAGGCAGAATATAGGAAACTACATGAAAACATGAATAATTCAGTGAAAATGAGTGTAAACAGATGAGAACTTGTTTAGAACAGCTGAAAGAGAATCTCCAAGTCAGTTCTTAGTGTAGAAAAGGTAGCTAAGATAAGGGAAATCCATAATTCCAGTTAAGATCACATGAAACACTGTTTGAATCCTATATTCATTACTTAAAGGAGACTAATGTGGTAAATGTGTGTTATACAAGGCAGAATACCATTGAAATAGAGAAAGAAACACGTTTGGCAGCTTTGGAAAGACTTACACTTCACTGAAATGTAGTACTACACTCCATAACACAGTTGAGAGACAATGTTCCCGAGCTGCCTCCATTCATAACAGTGTGTAGGAAGTGGTTTGATAAAGTGGGCAAAGCTTATACTTGGACCAGAAGGCAGAATATAGGAAACTACATGAAAACATGAATAATTCAGTGAAAATGACTGTAAACAGATGAGAACTTGTTTAGAACAGCTGAAAGAGATTCTCCAAGTCAGTTCTTAGTGTAGAAAAGGTAGCTAAGATAAGGGAAATCCATAATTCCAGTTAAGATTACATGAAACACTGTATGAATTCTATATTCTTTACTTAAAGGAGACTAGAGTGGTAAATGTGTGTTATACAAGGCAGAATACCATTAAAATAGAGAAAGAAACACGTTCGGCAGCTTTTGAAATCCTTACACTTCACTGAAATGTAGTACTACACTCTATAACACAGTTGAGAGACAATGTTCTCTACTTGCCTCAGTTCATAACAGTGTGTAGGAAGTTGTTTGATAAAGTGGGCAAAGCTTATACTTGGGCCAGAAGGCAGAATATAGGAAACTACATGAAAACATGAATAATTCAGTGAAAGTGACTGAAAACAGATGAGAACTTGTTTTAGAACAGCTGAAAGAGATTCTCCAAGTCAGTTCTTAGTGTAGAAAAGGTAGCTAAGATCCGGGAAACCTTAATTCCAGTTAAAATCACATGAAACACTGTATGAATCCTATATTCTTTACTGAAAGGAGACTAGAGTGGTAAATGTTTGTTATACAAGGCAGAATACCATTGAAATAGAGAAAGAAACACGTTCGGCAGCTTTGGAAAGCCTTATACTTCACTGAAATGTAGTACTACACTCTATAACACAGTTGAGAGTCAATGTTCCCTACTTGCCTCAGTTCATAACAGTGTGTAGGAAGTTGTTTGATAAAGTGGGCAAAGCTTATACTTGGGCCAGAAGGCAGAATATAGGAAACTACATGAAAACATGAATAATTCAGTGAAAATTACTGTAAACAGATGAGAACTTGTTTAGAACAGCTGAAAGAGAATCTCCAACTCAGTTCTTAGTGTAGAAAAGGTAGCTAACATGAGGGAAATCCATAATTCCAGTTAAGATCACATGAAACACTATGAATCCTATATTCTTTACTTAAAGGAGACTAGAGTGGTAAATGTGTGTCATACAAGGCAGAATACCAGTGAAGTAGAGAAAGAAACACGTTCGGCAGCTTTGGAAATCCTTACACGTGACTGAAATGTAGTACTACACTCTATAACACAGTTGAGAGACAATGTTCCCTACTTGCCTCAGTTCATAACAGTGTGTAGGAAGTTGTTTGATAAAGTGGGCAAAGCTTATACTTGGGCCAGAAGGCAGAATATAGGAAACTACATGAAAACATGAATAATTCAGTGAAAATAACTGTAAACATATGAGAACTTGTTTAGAACAGCTGAAAGAGAATCTCCAAGTCAGTTCTTAGTGTAGAAAAGGTATCTAAGATAAGGGAAATCCATAATTCCAGTTAAGATCACATGAAACACTGTATGAATCCTATATTCATTACTTAAAGGAGTCTAGAGTGGTAAATGTGTGTTATACAAGGCAGAATACCATTGAAATAGAGAAAGAAACACGTTCGGCAGCTTTGGAAAGCCTTACACTTCACTGAAATGTAGTACTACACTCTATAACACAGTTGAGAGACAATGTTCCCGAGCTGCCTCAGTTCATAACAGTGTGTAGGAAGTGGTTTGATAAAGTGGGCAAAGCTTATACTTGGACCAGAAGGCAGAATATAGGAAACTACATGAAAACATGATTAATTCAGTGAAAATGACTGTAAACAGATGAGAACTAGTATAGAACAGCTGAAAGAGATTCTCCAAGTCAGTTCTTAGTGTAGAAAAGGTAGCTAAGATAAGGGAAATCCATAATTCCAGTTAAGATTACATGAAACACTGTATGAATTCTATATTCTTTACTTAAAGGAGACTAGAGTGGTAAATGTGTGTTATACAAGGCAGAATACCATTAAAATAGAGAAAGAAACACGTTCGGCAGCTTTTGAAATCCTTACACTTCACTGAAATGTAGTACTACACTCTATAACACAGTTGAGAGACAATGTTCTCTACTTGCCTCAGTTCATAACAGTGTGTAGGAAGTTGTTTGATAAAGTGGGCAAAGCTTATACTTGGGCCAGAAGGCAGAATATAGGAAACTACATGAAAACATGAATAATTCAGTGAAAATGACTGTAAACAGATGAGAACTTGTTTTAGAACAGCTGAAAGAGATTCTCCAAGTCAGTTCTTAGTGTAGAAAAGGTAGCTAAGATCCGGGAAATCTTAATTCCAGTTAAAATCACATGAAACACTGTATGATTCCTATATTCTTTACTGAAAGGAGACTAGAGTGGTAAATGTTTGTTATACAAGGCAGAATACCATTGAAATAGAGAAAGAAACACGTTCGGCAGCTTTGGAAAGCCTTACACTTCACTGAAATGTAGTACTACACTCTATAACACAGTTGAGAGTCAATGTTCCCTACTTGCCTCAGTTTATAACAGTGTGTAGGAAGTTGTTTGATAAAGTGGGCAAAGCTTATACTTGGGCCAGAAGGCAGAATATAGGAAACTACATGAAAACATGAATAATTCAGTGAAAATTACTGTAAACAGATGAGAACTTGTTTAGAACAGCTGAAAGAGAATCTCCAACTCAGTTCTTAGTGTAGAAAAGGTAGCTAAGATGAGGGAAATCCATAATTCCAGTTAAGATCACATGAAACACTATGAATCCTATATTCTTTACTTAAAGGAGATTAGAGTGGTAAATGTGTGTCATACAAGGCAGAATACCATTGAAGTAGAGAAAGAAACACGTTCGGCAGCTTTGGAAATCCTTACACGTGACTGAAATGTAGTACTACACTCTATAACACAGTTGAGAGACAATGTTCCCGAGCTGCCTCAGTTAATAACAGTGTGTAGGAAGTTGTTTGATAAAGTGGTCAAAGCTTATACTTGGACCAGAAGGCAGAATATAGGAAACTACATGAAAACATGAATAATTCAGTGAAAATGACTGTAAACAGATGAGAACTTGTTTAGAACAGCTGAAAGAGAATCTCCAAGTGAGTTCTTAGTGTAGAAAAGGTAGCTAAGATAAGGGAAATCCATAATTCCAGTTAATATCACATGAAACACTGTATGAATCCTATATTCATTACTTAAAGGAGACTAGAGTGGTAAATATGTGTTATACAAGGCAGAATACCATTGAAGTAGAGAAAGAAACACGTTCGGCAGCTTTGGAAAGCGTTACACTTCACTGAAATGTAGTACTACACTCTATAACACAGTTGAGAGACAATGTTCCCTACTTGCCTCAGTTCATAACAGTGTGTAGGAAGTTGTTTGATAAAGTGGGCAAAGCTTATACTTGGGCCAGAAGGCAGAATATAGGAAACTACATGAAAACATGAATAATTCAGTGAAAATGACTGTAAACAGATGAGAAATTGTTTAGAACAGCTGAAAGAGAATCTCCAAGTGAGTTCTTAGTGTAGAAAAGGTAGCTAAGATAAGGGAAATCCATAATTCCAGTTAATATCACATGAAACACTGTATGAATCCTATATTCATTACTTAAAGGAGACTAGAGTGGTAAATATGTGTTATACAAGGCAGAATACCATTGAAGTAGAGAAAGAAACACGTTCGGCAGCTTTGGAAAGCGTTACACTTCACTGAAATGTAGTACTACACTCTATAACACAGTTGAGAGACAATGTTCCCTACTTGCCTCAGTTCATAACAGTGTGTAGGAAGTTGTTTGATAAAGTGGGCAAAGCTTATACTTGGGCCAGAAGGCAGAATATAGGAAACTACATGAAAACATGAATAATTCAGTGAAAATGACTGTAAACAGATGAGAACTTGTTTAGAACAGCTGAAAGAGAATCTCCAAGTGAGTTCTTAGTGTAGAAAAGGTAGCTAAGATAAGGGAAATCCATAATTCCAGTTAATATCACATGAAACACTGTATGAATCCTATATTCTTTACTGAAAGGACACTAGAGTGGTAAATGTTTGTTATACAAGGCAGAATACCATTGAAATAGAGAAAGAAACACGTTCGGAAGCTTTGGAAAGCCTTACACTTCACTGAAATGTAGTACTACACTCTATAACACAGTTGAGAGACAATGTTCCCTACTTGCCTCAGTTCATAACAGTGTGTAGGAAGTTGTTTGATAAAGTGGGCAAAGCTTATACTTGGGCCAGAAGGCAGAATATAGGAAACTACATGAAAACATGAATAATTCAGTGAAAATAACTGTAAACATATGAGAACTTGTTTAGAACAGCTGAAAGAGAATCTCCAAGTCAGTTCTTAGTGTAGAAAAGGTATCTAAGATAAGGGAAATCCATAATTCCAGTTAAGATCACATGAAACACTGTATGAATCCTATATTCATTACTTAAAGGAGTCTAGAGTGGTAAATGTGTGTTATACAAGGCAGAATACCATTGAAATAGAGAAAGAAACACGTTCGGCAGCTTTGGAAAGCCTTACACTTCACTGAAATGTAGTACTACACTCTATAACACAGTTGAGAGACAATGTTCCCGAGCTGCCTCAGTTCATAACAGTGTGTAGGAAGTGGTTTGATAAAGTGGGCAAAGCTTATACTTGGACCAGAAGGCAGAATATAGGAAACTACATGAAAACATGATTAATTCAGTGAAAATGACTGTAAACAGATGAGAACTAGTATAGAACAGCTGAAAGAGATTCTCCAAGTCAGTTCTTAGTGTAGAAAAGGTAGCTAAGATAAGGGAAATCCATAATTCCAGTTAAGATTACATGAAACACTGTATGAATTCTATATTCTTTACTTAAAGGAGACTAGAGTGGTAAATGTGTGTTATACAAGGCAGAATACCATTAAAATAGAGAAAGAAACACGTTCGGCAGCTTTTGAAATCCTTACACTTCACTGAAATGTAGTACTACACTCTATAACACAGTTGAGAGACAATGTTCTCTACTTGCCTCAGTTCATAACAGTGTGTAGGAAGTTGTTTGATAAAGTGGGCAAAGCTTATACTTGGGCCAGAAGGCAGAATATAGGAAACTACATGAAAACATGAATAATTCAGTGAAAATGACTGTAAACAGATGAGAACTTGTTTTAGAACAGCTGAAAGAGATTCTCCAAGTCAGTTCTTAGTGTAGAAAAGGTAGCTAAGATCCGGGAAATCTTAATTCCAGTTAAAATCACATGAAACACTGTATGATTCCTATATTCTTTACTGAAAGGAGACTAGAGTGGTAAATGTTTGTTATACAAGGCAGAATACCATTGAAATAGAGAAAGAAACACGTTCGGCAGCTTTGGAAAGCCTTACACTTCACTGAAATGTAGTACTACACTCTATAACACAGTTGAGAGTCAATGTTCCCTACTTGCCTCAGTTTATAACAGTGTGTAGGAAGTTGTTTGATAAAGTGGGCAAAGCTTATACTTGGGCCAGAAGGCAGAATATAGGAAACTACATGAAAACATGAATAATTCAGTGAAAATTACTGTAAACAGATGAGAACTTGTTTAGAACAGCTGAAAGAGAATCTCCAACTCAGTTCTTAGTGTAGAAAAGGTAGCTAAGATGAGGGAAATCCATAATTCCAGTTAAGATCACATGAAACACTATGAATCCTATATTCTTTACTTAAAGGAGATTAGAGTGGTAAATGTGTGTCATACAAGGCAGAATACCATTGAAGTAGAGAAAGAAACACGTTCGGCAGCTTTGGAAATCCTTACACGTGACTGAAATGTAGTACTACACTCTATAACACAGTTGAGAGACAATGTTCCCGAGCTGCCTCAGTTAATAACAGTGTGTAGGAAGTTGTTTGATAAAGTGGTCAAAGCTTATACTTGGACCAGAAGGCAGAATATAGGAAACTACATGAAAACATGAATAATTCAGTGAAAATGACTGTAAACAGATGAGAACTTGTTTAGAACAGCTGAAAGAGAATCTCCAAGTGAGTTCTTAGTGTAGAAAAGGTAGCTAAGATAAGGGAAATCCATAATTCCAGTTAATATCACATGAAACACTGTATGAATCCTATATTCATTACTTAAAGGAGACTAGAGTGGTAAATATGTGTTATACAAGGCAGAATACCATTGAAGTAGAGAAAGAAACACGTTCGGCAGCTTTGGAAAGCGTTACACTTCACTGAAATGTAGTACTACACTCTATAACACAGTTGAGAGACAATGTTCCCTACTTGCCTCAGTTCATAACAGTGTGTAGGAAGTTGTTTGATAAAGTGGGCAAAGCTTATACTTGGGCCAGAAGGCAGAATATAGGAAACTACATGAAAACATGAATAATTCAGTGAAAATGACTGTAAACAGATGAGAACTTGTTTAGAACAGCTGAAAGAGAATCTCCAACTCAGTTCTTAGTGTAGAAAAGGTAGCTAAGATGAGGGAAATCCATAATTCCAGTTAAGATCACATGAAACACTATGAATCCTATATTCATTACTTAAAGGAGACTAGAGTGGTAAATATGTGTTATACAAGGCAGAATACCATTGAAGTAGAGAAAGAAACACGTTCGGCAGCTTTGGAAAGCGTTACACTTCACTGAAATGTAGTACTACACTCTATAACACAGTTGAGAGACAATGTTCCCTACTTGCCTCAGTTCATAACAGTGTGTAGGAAGTTGTTTGATAAAGTGGGCAAAGCTTATACTTGGGCCAGAAGGCAGAATATAGGAAACTACATGAAAACATGAATAATTCAGTGAAAATGACTGTAAACAGATGAGAACTTGTTTAGAACAGCTGAAAGAGATTCTCCAAGTCAGTTCTTAGTGTAGAAAAGGTAGCTAAGATCCGGGAAATCTTAATTCCAGTTAAGATCATATGAAACACTGTATGAATCCTATATTCTTTACTTAAAGGAGACTAGAGTGGTAAATATGTGTTATACAAGGCAGAATACCATTGAAGTAGAGAAAGAAACACGATCGGCAGCTTTGGAATGCGTTACACTTCACTGAAATGTAGTACTACACTCTATAACACAGTTGAGAGACAATGTTCCCTACTTGCCTCAGTTCATAACAGTGTGTAGGAAGTTGTTTGATAAAGTGGGCAAAGCTTATACTTGGGCCAGAAGGCAGAATATAGGAAACTACATGAAAACATGAATAATTCAGTGAAAATGACTGTAAACAGATGAGAACTTGTTTAGAACAGCTGAAAGAGAATCTCCAAGTGAGTTCTTAGTGTAGAAAAGGTAGCTAAGATAAGGGAAATCCATAATTCCAGTTAATATCACATGAAACACTGTATGAATCCTATATTCATTACTTAAAGGAGACTAGAGTGGTAAATGTGTGTTATACAAGGCAGAATACCATTAAAATAGAGAAAGAAACAGGTTCGGCAGCTTTTGAAATCCTTACACTTCACTGAAATGTAGTACTACACTCTATAACACAGTTGAGAGACAATGTTCCCTACTTGCCTCAGTTCATAACAGTGTGTAGGAAGTTGTTTGATAAAGTGGGCAAAGCTTATACTTGGGCCAGAAGGCAGAATATAGGAAACTACATGAAAACATGAATAATTCAGTGAAAATGACTGTAAACAGATGAGAACTTGTTTTAGAACAGCTGAAAGAGATTCTCCAACTCAGTTCTTAGTGTAGAAAAGGTAGCTAAGATCCGGGAAATCTTAATTCCAGTTAAAATCACATGAAACACTGTATGAATCCTATATTCTTTACTGAAAGGAGACTAGAGTGGTAAATGTTTGTTATACAAGGCAGAATACCATTGAAATAGAGAAAGAAACACGTTCGGCAGCTTTGGAAAGCCTTACACTTCACTGAAATGTAGTACTACACTCTATAACAAAGTTGAGAGACAATGTTCCCTACTTGCCTCAGTTCATAACAGTGTGTAGGAAGTTGTTTGATAAAGTGGGCAAAGCTTATACTTGGGCCAGAAGGCAGAATATAGGAAACTACATGAAAACATGAATAATTCAGTGAAAATGACTGTAAACAGATGAGAACTTGTTTAGAACAGCTGAAAGAGAATCTCCAAGTCAGTTCTTAGTGTAGAAAAGGTAGCTAAGATAAGGGAAATCCATAATTCCAGTTAAGATCACATGAAACACTGTATGAATCCTATATTCATTACTTAAAGGAGACTAGAGTGGTAAATGTGTGTTATACAAGGCAGAATACCATTGAAATAGAGAAAGAAACATGTTTGGCAGCTTTGGAAAGCCTTACTCTTCACTGAAATGTAGTACTACACTCTATAACACAGTTGAGAGACAATGTTCCCTACTTGCCTCAGTTCATAACAGTGTGTAGGAAGTTGTTTGATAAAGTGGGCAAAGCTTATACTTGGGCCAGAAGGCAGAATATAGGAAACTACATGAAAACATGAATAATTCAGTGAAAATGAGTGTAAACAGATGAGAACTTGTTTAGAACAGCTGAAAGAGAATCTCCAAGTCAGTTCTTAGTGTAGAAAAGGTAGCTAAGATAAGGGAAATCCATAATTCCAGTTAAGATCACATGAAACACTGTTTGAATCCTATATTCATTACTTAAAGGAGACTAATGTGGTAAATGTGTGTTATACAAGGCAGAATACCATTGAAATAGAGAAAGAAACACGTTTGGCAGCTTTGGAAAGACTTACACTTCACTGAAATGTAGTACTACACTCCATAACACAGTTGAGAGACAATGTTCCCGAGCTGCCTCCATTCATAACAGTGTGTAGGAAGTGGTTTGATAAAGTGGGCAAAGCTTATACTTGGACCAGAAGGCAGAATATAGGAAACTACATGAAAACATGAATAATTCAGTGAAAATGACTGTAAACAGATGAGAACTTGTTTAGAACAGCTGAAAGAGATTCTCCAAGTCAGTTCTTAGTGTAGAAAAGGTAGCTAAGATAAGGGAAATCCATAATTCCAGTTAAGATTACATGAAACACTGTATGAATTCTATATTCTTTACTTAAAGGAGACTAGAGTGGTAAATGTGTGTTATACAAGGCAGAATACCATTAAAATAGAGAAAGAAACACGTTCGGCAGCTTTTGAAATCCTTACACTTCACTGAAATGTAGTACTACACTCTATAACACAGTTGAGAGACAATGTTCTCTACTTGCCTCAGTTCATAACAGTGTGTAGGAAGTTGTTTGATAAAGTGGGCAAAGCTTATACTTGGGCCAGAAGGCAGAATATAGGAAACTACATGAAAACATGAATAATTCAGTGAAAGTGACTGAAAACAGATGAGAACTTGTTTTAGAACAGCTGAAAGAGATTCTCCAAGTCAGTTCTTAGTGTAGAAAAGGTAGCTAAGATCCGGGAAACCTTAATTCCAGTTAAAATCACATGAAACACTGTATGAATCCTATATTCTTTACTGAAAGGAGACTAGAGTGGTAAATGTTTGTTATACAAGGCAGAATACCATTGAAATAGAGAAAGAAACACGTTCGGCAGCTTTGGAAAGCCTTATACTTCACTGAAATGTAGTACTACACTCTATAACACAGTTGAGAGTCAATGTTCCCTACTTGCCTCAGTTCATAACAGTGTGTAGGAAGTTGTTTGATAAAGTGGGCAAAGCTTATACTTGGGCCAGAAGGCAGAATATAGGAAACTACATGAAAACATGAATAATTCAGTGAAAATTACTGTAAACAGATGAGAACTTGTTTAGAACAGCTGAAAGAGAATCTCCAACTCAGTTCTTAGTGTAGAAAAGGTAGCTAACATGAGGGAAATCCATAATTCCAGTTAAGATCACATGAAACACTATGAATCCTATATTCTTTACTTAAAGGAGACTAGAGTGGTAAATGTGTGTCATACAAGGCAGAATACCAGTGAAGTAGAGAAAGAAACACGTTCGGCAGCTTTGGAAATCCTTACACGTGACTGAAATGTAGTACTTCACTCTATAACACAGTTGAGAGACAATGTTCCCTACTTGCCTCAGTTCATAACAGTGTGTAGGAAGTTGTTTGATAAAGTGGGCAAAGCTTATACTTGGGCCAGAAGGCAGAATATAGGAAACTACATGAAAACATGAATAATTCAGTGAAAATGACTGTAAACAGATGAGAACTTGTTTAGAACAGCTGAAAGAGAATCTCCAAGTGAGTTCTTAGTGTAGAAAAGGTAGCTAAGGTAAGGGAAATCCATAATTCCAGTTAATATCACATGAAACACTGTATGAATCCTATATTCATTACTTAAAGGAGACTAGAGTGGTAAATATGTGTTATACAAGGCAGAATACCATTGAAGTAGAGAAAGAAACACGTTCGGCAGCTTTGGAAAGCGTTACACTTCACTGAAATGTAGTACTACACTCTATAACACAGTTGAGAGACAATGTTCCCTACTTGCCTCAGTTCATAACAGTGTGTAGGAAGTTGTTTGATAAAGTGGGCAAAGCTTATACTTGGGCCAGAAGGCAGAATATAGGAAACTACATGAAAACATGAATAATTCAGTGAAAATGACTGTAAACAGATGAGAACTTGTTTAGAACAGCTGAAAGAGAATCTCCAAGTGAGTTCTTAGTGTAGAAAAGGTAGCTAAGATAAGGGAAATCCATAATTCCAGTTAATATCACATGAAACACTGTATGAATCCTATATTCATTACTTAAAGGAGACTAGAGTGGTAAATATGTGTTATACAAGGCAGAATACCATTGAAGTAGAGAAAGAAACACGTTCGGCAGCTTTGGAAAGCGTTACACTTCACTGAAATGTAGTACTACACTCTATAACACAGTTGAGAGACAATGTTCCCTACTTGCCTCAGTTCATAACAGTGTGTAGGAAGTTGTTTGATAAAGTGGGCAAAGCTTATACTTGGGCCAGAAGGCAGAATATAGGAAACTACATGAAAACATGAATAATTCAGTGAAAATGACTGTAAACAGATGAGAACTTGTTTAGAACAGCTGAAAGAGATTCTCCAAGTCAGTTCTTAGTGTAGAAAAGGTAGCTAAGATCCGGGAAATCTTAATTCCAGTTAAGATCATATGAAACACTGTATGAATCCTATATTCTTTACTTAAAGGAGACTAGAGTGGTAAATATGTGTTATACAAGGCAGAATACCATTGAAGTAGAGAAAGAAACACGTTCGGCAGCTTTGGAAAGCGTTACACTTCACTGAAATGTAGTACTACACTCTATAACACAGTTGAGAGACAATGTTCCCTACTTGCCTCAGTTCATAACAGTGTGTAGGAAGTTGTTTGATAAAGTGGGCAAAGCTTATACTTGGGCCAGAAGGCAGAATATAGGAAACTACATGAAAACATGAATAATTCAGTGAAAATGACTGTAAACAGATGAGAACTTGTTTAGAACAGCTGAAAGAGAATCTCCAAGTGAGTTCTTAGTGTAGAAAAGGTAGCTAAGATAAGGGAAATCCATAATTCCAGTTAATATCACATGAAACACTGTATGAATCCTATATTCATTACTTAAAGGAGACTAGAGTGGTAAATGTGTGTTATACAAGGCAGAATACCATTAAAATAGAGAAAGAAACAGGTTCGGCAGCTTTTGAAATCTTTACACTTCACTGAAATGTAGTACTACACTCTATAACACAGTTGAGAGACAATGTTCCCTACTTGCCTCAGTTCATAACAGTGTGTAGGAAGTTGTTTGATAAAGTGGGCAAAGCTTATACTTGGGCCAGAAGGCAGAATATAGGAAACTACATGAAAACATGAATAATTCAGTGAAAATGACTGTAAACAGATGAGAACTTGTTTTAGAACAGCTGAAAGAGATTCTCCAACTCAGTTCTTAGTGTAGAAAAGGTAGCTAAGATCCGGGAAATCTTAATTCCAGTTAAAATCACATGAAACACTGTATGAATCCTATATTCTTTACTGAAAGGAGACTAGAGTGGTAAATGTTTGTTATACAAGGCAGAATACCATTGAAATAGAGAAAGAAACACGTTCGGCAGCTTTGGAAAGCCTTACACTTCACTGAAATGTAGTACTACACTCTATAACAAAGTTGAGAGACAATGTTCCCTACTTGCCTCAGTTCATAACAGTGTGTAGGAAGTTGTTTGATAAAGTGGGCAAAGCTTATACTTGGGCCAGAAGGCAGAATATAGGAAACTACATGAAAACATGAATAATTCAGTGAAAATGACTGTAAACAGATGAGAACTTGTTTAGAACAGCTGAAAGAGAATCTCCAAGTCAGTTCTTAGTGTAGAAAAGGTAGCTAAGATAAGGGAAATCCATAATTCCAGTTAAGATCACATGAAACACTGTATGAATCCTATATTCATTACTTAAAGGAGACTAGAGTGGTAAATGTGTGTTATACAAGGCAGAATACCATTGAAATAGAGAAAGAAACATGTTTGGCAGCTTTGGAAAGCCTTACTCTTCACTGAAATGTAGTACTACACTCTATAACACAGTTGAGAGACAATGTTCCCTACTTGCCTCAGTTCATAACAGTGTGTAGGAAGTTGTTTGATAAAGTGGGCAAAGCTTATACTTGGGCCAGAAGGCAGAATATAGGAAACTACATGAAAACATGAATAATTCAGTGAAAATGAGTGTAAACAGATGAGAACTTGTTTAGAACAGCTGAAAGAGAATCTCCAAGTCAGTTCTTAGTGTAGAAAAGGTAGCTAAGATAAGGGAAATCCATAATTCCAGTTAAGATCACATGAAACACTGTTTGAATCCTATATTCATTACTTAAAGGAGACTACTGTGGTAAATGTGTGTTATACAAGGCAGAATACCATTGAAATAGAGAAAGAAACACGTTTGGCAGCTTTGGAAAGGCTTACACTTCACTGAAATGTAGTACTACACTCCATAACACAGTTGAGAGACAATGTTCCCGAGCTGCCTCCATTCATAACAGTGTGTAGGAAGTGGTTTGATAAAGTGGGCAAAGCTTATACTTGGACCAGAAGGCAGAATATAGGAAACTACATGAAAACATGAATAATTCAGTGAAAATGACTGTAAACAGATGAGAACTTGTTTAGAACAGCTGAAAGAGATTCTCCAAGTCAGTTCTTAGTGTAGAAAAGGTAGCTAAGATAAGGGAAATCCATAATTCCAGTTAAGATTACATGAAACACTGTATGAATTCTATATTCTTTACTTAAAGGAGACTAGAGTGGTAAATGTGTGTTATACAAGGCAGAATACCATTAAAATAGAGAAAGAAACACGTTCGGCAGCTTTTGAAATCCTTACACTTCACTGAAATGTAGTACTACACTCTATAACACAGTTGAGAGACAATGTTCTCTACTTGCCTCAGTTCATAACAGTGTGTAGGAAGTTGTTTGATAAAGTGGGCAAAGCTTATACTTGGGCCAGAAGGCAGAATATAGGAAACTACATGAAAACATGAATAATTCAGTGAAAGTGACTGAAAACAGATGAGAACTTGTTTTAGAACAGCTGAAAGAGATTCTCCAAGTCAGTTCTTAGTGTAGAAAAGGTAGCTAAGATCCGGGAAATCTTAATTCCAGTTAAAATCACATGAAACACTGTATGAATCCTATATTCTTTACTGAAAGGAGACTAGAGTGGTAAATGTTTGTTATACAAGGCAGAATACCATTGAAATAGAGAAAGAAACACGTTCGGCAGCTTTGGAAAGCCTTATACTTCACTGAAATGTAGTACTACACTCTATAACACAGTTGAGAGTCAATGTTCCCTACTTGCCTCAGTTCATAACAGTGTGTAGGAAGTTGTTTGATAAAGTGGGCAAAGCTTATACTTGGGCCAGAAGGCAGAATATAGGAAACTACATGAAAACATGAATAATTCAGTGAAAATTACTGTAAACAGATGAGAACTTGTTTAGAACAGCTGAAAGAGAATCTCCAACTCAGTTCTTAGTGTAGAAAAGGTAGCTAACATGAGGGAAATCCATAATTCCAGTTAAGATCACATGAAACACTATGAATCCTATATTCTTTACTTAAAGGAGACTAGAGTGGTAAATGTGTGTCATACAAGGCAGAATACCAGTGAAGTAGAGAAAGAAACACGTTCGGCAGCTTTGGAAATCCTTACACGTGACTGAAATGTAGTACTTCACTCTATAACACAGTTGAGAGACAATGTTCCCTACTTGCCTCAGTTCATAACAGTGTGTAGGAAGTTGTTTGATAAAGTGGGCAAAGCTTATACTTGGGCCAGAAGGCAGAATATAGGAAACTACATGAAAACATGAATAATTCAGTGAAAATGACTGTAAACAGATGAGAACTTGTTTAGAACAGCTGAAAGAGAATCTCCAAGTGAGTTCTTAGTGTAGAAAATGTAGCTAAGATAAGGGAAATCCATAATTCCAGTTAATATCACATGAAACACTGTATGAATCCTATATTCATTACTTAAAGGAGACTAGAGTGGTAAATGTGTGTTATACAAGGCAGAATACCATTAAAATAGAGAAAGAAACACGTTCGGCAGCTTTTGAAATCCTTACACTTCACTGAAATGTAGTACTACACTCTATAACACAGTTGAGAGACAATGTTCCCTACTTGCCTCAGTTCATAACAGTGTGTAGGAAGTTGTTTGATAAAGTGGGCAAAGCTTATACTTGGGCCAGAAGGCAGAATATAGGAAACTACATGAAAACATGAATAATTCAGTGAAAATGACTGTAAACAGATGAGAACTTGTTTTAGAACAGCTGAAAGAGATTCTCCAAGTCAGTTCTTAGTGTAGAAAAGGTAGCTAAGATCCGTGAAATCTTAATTCCAGTTAAAATCAAATGAAACACTGTATGAATCCTATATTCTTTACTGAAAGGACACTAGAGTGGTAAATGTTTGTTATACAAGGCAGAATACCATTGAAATAGAGAAAGAAACACGTTCGGCAGCTTTGGAAAGCCTTACACTTCACTGAAATGTAGTACTACACTCTATAACACAGTTGAGAGACAATGTTCCCTACTTGCCTCAGTTCATAACAGTGTGTAGGAAGTTGTTTGATAAAGTGGGCAAAGCTTATACTTGGGCCAGAAGGCAGAATATAGGAAACTACATGAAAACATGAATAATTCAGTGAAAATAACTGTAAACATATGAGAACTTGTTTAGAACAGCTGAAAGAGAATCTCCAAGTCAGTTCTTAGTGTAGAAAAGGTAGCTAAGATAAGGGAAATCCATAATTCCAGTTAAGATCACATGAAACACTGTATGAATCCTATATTCATTACTTAAAGGAGTCTAGAGTGGTAAATGTGTGTTATACAAGGCAGAATACCATTGAAATAGAGAAAGAAACACGTTCGGCAGCTTTGGAAAGCCTTACACTTCACTGAAATGTAGTACTACACTCTATAACACAGTTGAGAGACAATGTTCCCGAGCTGCCTCAGTTCATAACAGTGTGTAGGAAGTGGTTTGATAAAGTGGGCAAAGCTTATACTTGGACCAGAAGGCAGAATATAGGAAACTACATGAAAACATGATTAATTCAGTGAAAATGACTGTAAACAGATGAGAACTAGTATAGAACAGCTGAAAGAGATTCTCCAAGTCAGTTCTTAGTGTAGAAAAGGTAGCTAAGATCCGGGAAATCTTAATTCCAGTTAAGATCACATGAAACACTGTATGAATCCTATAATCTTTACTTAAAGGAAACTAGAGTGGTAAATGTGTGTTATACAAGGCAGAACACCATTGAAGTAGAGAAAGAAACACGTTCGGCAGCTTTGGAAAGCGTTACACTTCACTGAAATGTAGTACTACACTCTATAACACAGTTGAGAGACAATGTTCCCTACTTGCCTCAGTTCATAACAGTGTGTAGGAAGTTGTTTGATAAAGTGGGCAAAGCTTATACTTGGGCCAGAAGGCAGAATATAGGAAACTACATGAAAACATGAATAATTCAGTGAAAATGACTGTAAACAGATGAGAACTTGTTTAGAACAGCTGAAAGAGAATCTCCAAGTGAGTTCTTAGTGTAGAAAAGGTAGCTAAGATAAGGGAAATCCATAATTCCAGTTAATATCACATGAAACACTGTATGAATCCTATATTCATTACTTAAAGGAGACTAGAGTGGTAAATGTGTGTTATACAAGGCAGAATACCATTAAAATAGAGAAAGAAACACGTTCGGCAGCTTTTGAAATCCTTACACTTCACTGAAATGTAGTACTACACTCTATAACACAGTTGAGAGACAATGTTCCCTACTTGCCTCAGTTCATAACAGTGTGTAGGAAGTTGTTTGATAAAGTGGGCAAAGCTTATACTTGGGCCAGAAGGCAGAATATAGGAAACTACATGAAAACATGAATAATTCAGTGAAAATGAGTGTAAACAGATGAGAACTTGTTTAGAACAGCTGAAAGAGAATCTCCAAGTCAGTTCTTAGTGTAGAAAAGGTAGCTAAGATCCGGGAAATCTTAATTCCAGTTAAAATCACATGAAACACTGTTTGAATCCTATATTCATTACTTAAAGGAGACTACTGTGGTAAATGTGTGTTATACAAGGCAGAATACCATTGAAATAGAGAAAGAAACACGTTTGGCAGCTTTGGAAAGGCTTACACTTCACTGAAATGTAGTACTACACTCCATAACACAGTTGAGAGACAATGTTCCCGAGCTGCCTCCATTCATAACAGTGTGTAGGAAGTGGTTTGATAAAGTGGGCAAAGCTTATACTTGGACCAGAAGGCAGAATATAGGAAACTACATGAAAACATGAATAATTCAGTGAAAATGACTGTAAACAGATGAGAACTTGTTTAGAACAGCTGAAAGAGATTCTCCAAGTCAGTTCTTAGTGTAGAAAAGGTAGCTAAGATAAGGGAAATCCATAATTCCAGTTAAGATTACATGAAACACTGTATGAATTCTATATTCTTTACTTAAAGGAGACTAGAGTGGTAAATGTGTGTTATACAAGGCAGAATACCATTAAAATAGAGAAAGAAACACGTTCGGCAGCTTTTGAAATCCTTACACTTCACTGAAATGTAGTACTACACTCTATAACACAGTTGAGAGACAATGTTCTCTACTTGCCTCAGTTCATAACAGTGTGTAGGAAGTTGTTTGATAAAGTGGGCAAAGCTTATACTTGGGCCAGAAGGCAGAATATAGGAAACTACATGAAAACATGAATAATTCAGTGAAAGTGACTGAAAACAGATGAGAACTTGTTTTAGAACAGCTGAAAGAGATTCTCCAAGTCAGTTCTTAGTGTAGAAAAGGTAGCTAAGATCCGGGAAATCTTAATTCCAGTTAAAATCACATGAAACACTGTATGAATCCTATATTCTTTACTGAAAGGAGACTAGAGTGGTAAATGTTTGTTATACAAGGCAGAATACCATTGAAATAGAGAAAGAAACACGTTCGGCAGCTTTGGAAAGCCTTATACTTCACTGAAATGTAGTACTACACTCTATAACACAGTTGAGAGTCAATGTTCCCTACTTGCCTCAGTTCATAACAGTGTGTAGGAAGTTGTTTGATAAAGTGGGCAAAGCTTATACTTGGGCCAGAAGGCAGAATATAGGAAACTACATGAAAACATGAATAATTCAGTGAAAATTACTGTAAACAGATGAGAACTTGTTTAGAACAGCTGAAAGAGAATCTCCAACTCAGTTCTTAGTGTAGAAAAGGTAGCTAACATGAGGGAAATCCATAATTCCAGTTAAGATCACATGAAACACTATGAATCCTATATTCTTTACTTAAAGGAGACTAGAGTGGTAAATGTGTGTCATACAAGGCAGAATACCAGTGAAGTAGAGAAAGAAACACGTTCGGCAGCTTTGGAAATCCTTACACGTGACTGAAATGTAGTACTTCACTCTATAACACAGTTGAGAGACAATGTTCCCTACTTGCCTCAGTTCATAACAGTGTGTAGGAAGTTGTTTGATAAAGTGGGCAAAGCTTATACTTGGGCCAGAAGGCAGAATATAGGAAACTACATGAAAACATGAATAATTCAGTGAAAATGACTGTAAACAGATGAGAACTTGTTTAGAACAGCTGAAAGAGAATCTCCAAGTGAGTTCTTAGTGTAGAAAAGGTAGCTAAGATAAGGGAAATCCATAATTCCAGTTAATATCACATGAAACACTGTATGAATCCTATATTCATTACTTAAAGGAGACTAGAGTGGTAAATGTGTGTTATACAAGGCAGAATACCATTAAAATAGAGAAAGAAACACGTTCGGCAGCTTTTGAAATCCTTACACTTCACTGAAATGTAGTACTACACTCTATAACACAGTTGAGAGACAATGTTCCCTACTTGCCTCAGTTCATAACAGTGTGTAGGAAGTTGTTTGATAAAGTGGGCAAAGCTTATACTTGGGCCAGAAGGCAGAATATAGGAAACTACATGAAAACATGAATAATTCAGTGAAAATGACTGTAAACAGATGAGAACTTGTTTTAGAACAGCTGAAAGAGATTCTCCAAGTCAGTTCTTAGTGTAGAAAAGGTAGCTAAGATCCGGGAAATCTTAATTCCAGTTAAAATCAAATGAAACACTGTATGAATCCTATATTCTTTACTGAAAGGATACTAGAGTGGTAAATGTTTGTTATACAAGGCAGAATACCATTGAAATAGAGAAAGAAACACGTTCGGCAGCTTTGGAAAGCCTTACACTTCACTGAAATGTAGTACTACACTCTATAACACAGTTGAGAGACAATGTTCCCTACTTGCCTCAGTTCATAACAGTGTGTAGGAAGTTGTTTGATAAAGTGGGCAAAGCTTATACTTGGGCCAGAAGGCAGAATATAGGAAACTACATGAAAACATGAATAATTCAGTGAAAATAACTGTAAACATATGAGAACTTGTTTAGAACAGCTGAAAGAGAATCTCCAAGTCAGTTCTTAGTGTAGAAAAGGTAGCTAAGATAAGGGAAATCCATAATTCCAGTTAAGATCACATGAAACACTGTATGAATCCTATATTCATTACTTAAAGGAGTCTAGAGTGGTAAATGTGTGTTATACAAGGCAGAATACCATTGAAATAGAGAAAGAAACACGTTCGGCAGCTTTGGAAAGCCTTACACTTCACTGAAATGTAGTACTACACTCTATAACACAGTTGAGAGACAATGTTCCCGAGCTGCCTCAGTTCATAACAGTGTGTAGGAAGTGGTTTGATAAAGTGGGCAAAGCTTATACTTGGACCAGAAGGCAGAATATAGGAAACTACATGAAAACATGATTAATTCAGTGAAAATGACTGTAAACAGATGAGAACTAGTATAGAACAGCTGAAAGAGATTCTCCAAGTCAGTTCTTAGTGTAGAAAAGGTAGCTAAGATCCGGGAAATCTTAATTCCAGTTAAGATCACATGAAACACTGTATGAATCCTATAATCTTTACTTAAAGGAAACTAGAGTGGTAAATGTGTGTTATACAAGGCAGAATACCATTGAAGTAGAGAAAGAAACACGTTCGGCAGCTTTGGAAAGCGTTACACTTCACTGAAATGTAGTACTACACTCTATAACACAGTTGAGAGACAATGTTCCCTACTTGCCTCAGTTCATAACAGTGTGTAGGAAGTTGTTTGATAAAGTGGGCAAAGCTTATACTTGGGCCAGAAGGCAGAATATAGGAAACTACATGAAAACATGAATAATTCAGTGAAAATGACTGTAAACAGATGAGAACTTGTTTAGAACAGCTGAAAGAGAATCTCCAAGTGAGTTCTTAGTGTAGAAAAGGTAGCTAAGATAAGGGAAATCCATAATTCCAGTTAATATCACATGAAACACTGTATGAATCCTATATTCATTACTTAAAGGAGACTAGAGTGGTAAATGTGTGTTATACAAGGCAGAATACCATTAAAATAGAGAAAGAAACACGTTCGGCAGCTTTTGAAATCCTTACACTTCACTGAAATGTAGTACTACACTCTATAACACAGTTGAGAGACAATGTTCCCTACTTGCCTCAGTTCATAACAGTGTGTAGGAAGTTGTTTGATAAAGTGGGCAAAGCTTATACTTGGGCCAGAAGGCAGAATATAGGAAACTACATGAAAACATGAATAATTCAGTGAAAATGACTGTAAACAGATGAGAACTTGTTTTAGAACAGCTGAAAGAGATTCTCCAAGTCAGTTCTTAGTGTAGAAAAGGTAGCTAAGATCCGGGAAATCTTAATTCCAGTTAAAATCACATGAAACACTGTATGAATCCTATATTCTTTACTGAAAGGACACTAGAGTGGTAAATGTTTGTTATACAAGGAAGAATACCATTGAAATAGAGAAAGAAACACGTTCGGCAGCTTTGGAAAGCCTTACACTTCACTGAAATGTAGTACTACACTCTATAACACAGTTGAGAGACAATGTTCCCTACTTGCCTCAGTTCATAACAGTGTGTAGGAAGTTGTTTGATAAAGTGGGCAAAGCTTATACTTGGGCCAGAAGGCAGAATATAGGAAACTACATGAAAACATGAATAATCCAGTGAAAATAACTGTAAACATATGAGAACTTGTTTAGAACAGCTGAAAGAGAATCTCCAAGTCAGTTCTTAGTGTAGAAAAGGTAGCTAAGATAAGGGAAATCCATAATTCCAGTTAAGATCACATGAAACACTGTATGAATCCTATATTCATTACTTAAAGGAGTCTAGAGTGGTAAATGTGTGTTATACAAGGCAGAATACCATTGAAATAGAGAAAGAAACACGTTCGGCAGCTTTGGAAAGCCTTACACTTCACTGAAATGTAGTACTACACTCTATAACACAGTTGAGAGACAATGTTCCCGAGCTGCCTCAGTTCATAACAGTGTGTAGGAAGTGGTTTGATAAAGTGGGCAAAGCTTATACTTGGACCAGAAGGCAGAATATAGGAAACTACATGAAAACATGATTAATTCAGTGAAAATGACTGTAAACAGATGAGAACTTGTTTTAGAACAGCTGAAAGAGATTCTCCAAGTCAGTTCTTAGTGTAGAAAAGGTAGCTAAGATCCGGGAAATCTTAATTCCAGTTAAAATCACATGAAACACTGTATGAATCCTATATTCTTTACTGAAAGGAGACTAGAGTGGTAAATGTTTGTTATACAAGGCAGAATACCATTGAAATAGAGAAAGAAACACGTTCGGCAGCTTTGGAAAGCCTTACACTTCACTGAAATGTAGTACTACACTCTATAACACAGTTGAGAGTCAATGTTCCCTACTTGCCTCAGTTCATAACAGTGTGTAGGAAGTTGTTTGATAAAGTGGGCAAAGCTTATACTTGGGCCAGAAGGCAGAATATAGGAAACTACATGAAAACATGAATAATTCAGTGAAAATTACTGTAAACAGATGAGAACTTGTTTAGAACAGCTGAAAGAGAATCTCCAACTCAGTTCTTAGTGTAGAAAAGGTAGCTAAGATGAGGGAAATCCATAATTCCAGTTAAGATCACATGAAACACTATGAATCCTATATTCTTTACTTAAAGGAGATTAGAGTGGTAAATGTGTGTCATACAAGGCAGAATACCATTGAAGTAGAGAAAGAAACACGTTCGGCAGCTTTGGAAATCCTTACACGTGACTGAAATGTAGTACTACACTCTATAACACAGTTGAGAGACAATGTTCCCGAGCTGCCTCAGTTAATAACAGTGTGTAGGAAGTTGTTTGATAAAGTGGTCAAAGCTTATACTTGGACCAGAAGGCAGAATATAGGAAACTACATGAAAACATGAATAATTCAGTGAAAATGACTGTAAACAGATTGGAACTTGTTTTAGAACAGCTGAAAGAGATTCTCCAAGTCAGTTCTTAGTGTAGAAAAGGTAGCAAAGATCCGGGAAATCTTAATTCCAGTTAAGATCATATGAAACACTGTATGAATCCTATATTCTTTACTTAAAGGAGACTAGAGTGGTAAATGTGTGTTATACAAGGCAGAATACCATTGAAGTAGAGAAAGAAACACGTTCGGCAGCTTTGGAAAGCGTTACACTTCACTGAAATGTAGTACTACACTCTATAACACAGTTGAGAGACAATGTTCCCTACTTGCCTCAGTTCATAACAGTGTGTAGGAAGTTGTTTGATAAAGTGGGCAAAGCTTATACTTGGGCCAGAAGGCAGAATATAGGAAACTACATGAAAACATGAATAATTCAGTGAAAATGACTGTAAACAGATGAGAACTTGTTTAGAACAGCTGAAAGAGAATCTCCAAGTGAGTTCTTAGTGTAGAAAAGGTAGCTAAGATAAGGGAAATCCATAATTCCAGTTAATATCACATGAAACACTGTATGAATCCTATATTCATTACTTAAAGGAGACTAGAGTGGTAAATGTGTGTTATACAAGGCAGAATACCATTAAAATAGAGAAAGAAACAGGTTCGGCAGCTTTTGAAATCCTTACACTTCACTGAAATGTAGTACTACACTCTATAACACAGTTGAGAGACAATGTTCCCTACTTGCCTCAGTTCATAACAGTGTGTAGGAAGTTGTTTGATAAAGTGGGCAAAGCTTATACTTGGGCCAGAAGGCAGAATATAGGAAACTACATGAAAACATGAATAATTCAGTGAAAATAACTGTAAACATATGAGAACTTGTTTAGAACAGCTGAAAGAGAATCTCCAAGTCAGTTCTTAGTGTAGAAAAGGTAGCTAAGATAAGGGAAATCCATAATTCCAGTTAAGATCACATGAAACACTGTATGAATCCTATATTCATTACTTAAAGGAGTCTAGAGTGGTAAATGTGTGTTATACAAGGCAGAATACCATTAAAATAGAGAAAGAAACACGTTCGGCAGCTTTTGAAATCCTTACACTTCACTGAAATGTAGTACTACACTCTATAACACAGTTGAGAGACAATGTTCCCTACTTGCCTCAGTTCATAACAGTGTGTAGGAAGTTGTTTGATAAAGTGGGCAAAGCTTATACTTGGGCCAGAAGGCAGAATATAGGAAACTACATGAAAACATGAATAATTCAGTGAAAATGACTGTAAACAGATGAGAACTTGTTTTAGAACAGCTGAAAGAGATTCTCCAAGTCAGTTCTTAGTGTAGAAAAGGTAGCTAAGATCCGGGAAATCTTAATTCCAGTTAAAATCACATGAAACACTGTATGAATCCTATATTCTTTACTGAAAGGACACTAGAGTGGTAAATGTTTGTTATACAAGGAAGAATACCATTGAAATAGAGAAAGAAACACGTTCGGCAGCTTTGGAAAGCCTTACACTTCACTGAAATGTAGTACTACACTCTATAACACAGTTGAGAGACAATGTTCCCTACTTGCCTCAGTTCATAACAGTGTGTAGGAAGTTGTTTGATAAAGTGGGCAAAGCTTATACTTGGGCCAGAAGGCAGAATATAGGAAACTACATGAAAACATGAATAATTCAGTGAAAATAACTGTAAACATATGAGAACTTGTTTAGAACAGCTGAAAGAGAATCTCCAAGTCAGTTCTTAGTGTAGAAAAGGTAGCTAAGATAAGGGAAATCCATAATTCCAGTTAAGATCACATGAAACACTGTATGAATCCTATATTCATTACTTAAAGGAGTCTAGAGTGGTAAATGTGTGTTATACAAGGCAGAATACCATTGAAATAGAGAAAGAAACACGTTCGGCAGCTTTGGAAAGCCTTACACTTCACTGAAATGTAGTACTACACTCTATAACACAGTTGAGAGACAATGTTCCCGAGCTGCCTCAGTTCATAACAGTGTGTAGGAAGTGGTTTGATAAAGTGGGCAAAGCTTATACTTGGACCAGAAGGCAGAATATAGGAAACTACATGAAAACATGATTAATTCAGTGAAAATGACTGTAAACAGATGAGAACTTGTTTTAGAACAGCTGAAAGAGAATCTCCAACTCAGTTCTTAGTGTAGAAAAGGTAGCTAAGATGAGGGAAATCCATAATTCCAGTTAAGATCACATGAAACACTATGAATCCTATATTCTTTACTTAAAGGAGATTAGAGTGGTAAATGTGTGTCATACAAGGCAGAATACCATTGAAGTAGAGAAAGAAACACGTTCGGCAGCTTTGGAAATCCTTACACGTGACTGAAATGTAGTACTACACTCTATAACACAGTTGAGAGACAATGTTCCCGAGCTGCCTCAGTTAATAACAGTGTGTAGGAAGTTGTTTGATAAAGTGGTCAAAGCTTATACTTGGACCAGAAGGCAGAATATAGGAAACTACATGAAAACATGAATAATTCAGTGAAAATGACTGTAAACAGATTGGAACTTGTTTTAGAACAGCTGAAAGAGATTCTCCAAGTCAGTTCTTAGTGTAGAAAAGGTAGCAAAGATCCGGGAAATCTTAATTCCAGTTAAGATCATATGAAACACTGTATGAATCCTATATTCTTTACTTAAAGGAGACTAGAGTGGTAAATGTGTGTTATACAAGGCAGAATACCATTGAAGTAGAGAAAGAAACACGTTCGGCAGCTTTGGAAAGCGTTACACTTCACTGAAATGTAGTACTACACTCTATAACACAGTTGAGAGACAATGTTCCCTACTTGCCTCAGTTCATAACAGTGTGTAGGAAGTTGTTTGATAAAGTGGGCAAAGCTTATACTTGGGCCAGAAGGCAGAATATAGGAAACTACATGAAAACATGAATAATTCAGTGAAAATGACTGTAAACAGATGAGAACTTGTTTAGAACAGCTGAAAGAGAATCTCCAAGTGAGTTCTTAGTGTAGAAAAGGTAGCTAAGATAAGGGAAATCCATAATTCCAGTTAATATCACATGAAACACTGTATGAATCCTATATTCATTACTTAAAGGAGACTAGAGTGGTAAATGTGTGTTATACAAGGCAGAATACCATTAAAATAGAGAAAGAAACAGGTTCGGCAGCTTTTGAAATCCTTACACTTCACTGAAATGTAGTACTACACTCTATAACACAGTTGAGAGACAATGTTCCCTACTTGCCTCAGTTCATAACAGTGTGTAGGAAGTTGTTTGATAAAGTGGGCAAAGCTTATACTTGGGCCAGAAGGCAGAATATAGGAAACTACATGAAAACATGAATAATTCAGTGAAAATAACTGTAAACATATGAGAACTTGTTTAGAACAGCTGAAAGAGAATCTCCAAGTCAGTTCTTAGTGTAGAAAAGGTAGCTAAGATAAGGGAAATCCATAATTCCAGTTAAGATCACATGAAACACTGTATGAATCCTATATTCATTACTTAAAGGAGTCTAGAGTGGTAAATGTGTGTTATACAAGGCAGAATACCATTGAAATAGAGAAAGAAACACGTTCGGCAGCTTTGGAAAGCCTTACACTTCACTGAAATGTAGTACTACACTCTATAACACAGTTGAGAGACAATGTTCCCGAGCTGCCTCAGTTCATAACAGTGTGTAGGAAGTGGTTTGATAAAGTGGGCAAAGCTTATACTTGGACCAGAAGGCAGAATATAGGAAACTACATGAAAACATGATTAATTCAGTGAAAATGACTGTAAACAGATGAGAACTAGTATAGAACAGCTGAAAGAGATTCTCCAAGTCAGTTCTTAGTGTAGAAAAGGTAGCTAAGATAAGGGAAATCCATAATTCCAGTTAAGATTACATGAAACACTGTATGAATTCTATATTCTTTACTTAAAGGAGACTAGAGTGGTAAATGTGTGTTATACAAGGCAGAATACCATTAAAATAGAGAAAGAAACACGTTCGGCAGCTTTTGAAATCCTTACACTTCACTGAAATGTAGTACTACACTCTATAACACAATTGAGAGTCAATGTTCCCTACTTGCCTCAGTTCATAACAGTGTGTAGGAAGTTGTTTGATAAAGTGGGCAAAGCTTATACTTGGGCCAGAAGGCAGAATATAGGAAACTACATGAAAACATGAATAATTCAGTGAAAATTACTGTAAACAGATGAGAACTTGTTTAGAACAGCTGAAAGAGAATCTCCAACTCAGTTCTTAGTGTAGAAAAGGTAGCTAAGATGAGGGAAATCCATAATTCCAGTTAAGATCACATGAAACACTATGAATCCTATATTCTTTACTTAAAGGAGATTAGAGTGGTAAATGTGTGTCATACAAGGCAGAATACCATTGAAGTAGAGAAAGAAACACGTTCGGCAGCTTTGGAAATCCTTACACGTGACTGAAATGTAGTACTACACTCTATAACACAGTTGAGAGACAATGTTCCCGAGCTGCCTCAGTTAATAACAGTGTGTAGGAAGTTGTTTGATAAAGTGGTCAAAGCTTATACTTGGACCAGAAGGCAGAATATAGGAAACTACATGAAAACATGAATAATTCAGTGAAAATGACTGTAAACAGATTGGAACTTGTTTTAGAACAGCTGAAAGAGATTCTCCAAGTCAGTTCTTAGTGTAGAAAAGGTAGCAAAGATCCGGGAAATCTTAATTCCAGTTAAGATCATATGAAACACTGTATGAATCCTATATTCTTTACTTAAAGGAGACTAGAGTGGTAAATGTGTGTTATACAAGGCAGAATACCATTGAAGTAGAGAAAGAAACACGTTCGGCAGCTTTGGAAAGCGTTACACTTCACTGAAATGTAGTACTACACTCTATAACACAGTTGAGAGACAATGTTCCCTACTTGCCTCAGTTCATAACAGTGTGTAGGAAGTTGTTTGATAAAGTGGGCAAAGCTTATACTTGGGCCAGAAGGCAGAATATAGGAAACTACATGAAAACATGAATAATTCAGTGAAAATGACTGTAAACAGATGAGAACTTGTTTAGAACAGCTGAAAGAGAATCTCCAAGTGAGTTCTTAGTGTAGAAAAGGTAGCTAAGATAAGGGAAATCCATAATTCCAGTTAATATCACATGAAACACTGTATGAATCCTATATTCATTACTTAAAGGAGACTAGAGTGGTAAATGTGTGTTATACAAGGCAGAATACCATTAAAATAGAGAAAGAAACAGGTTCGGCAGCTTTTGAAATCCTTACACTTCACTGAAATGTAGTACTACACTCTATAACACAGTTGAGAGACAATGTTCCCTACTTGCCTCAGTTCATAACAGTGTGTAGGAAGTTGTTTGATAAAGTGGGCAAAGCTTATACTTGGGCCAGAAGGCAGAATATAGGAAACTACATGAAAACATGAATAATTCAGTGAAAATAACTGTAAACATATGAGAACTTGTTTAGAACAGCTGAAAGAGAATCTCCAAGTCAGTTCTTAGTGTAGAAAAGGTAGCTAAGATAAGGGAAATCCATAATTCCAGTTAAGATCACATGAAACACTGTATGAATCCTATATTCATTACTTAAAGGAGTCTAGAGTGGTAAATGTGTGTTATACAAGGCAGAATACCATTGAAATAGAGAAAGAAACACGTTCGGCAGCTTTGGAAAGCCTTACACTTCACTGAAATGTAGTACTACACTCTATAACACAGTTGAGAGACAATGTTCCCGAGCTGCCTCAGTTCATAACAGTGTGTAGGAAGTGGTTTGATAAAGTGGGCAAAGCTTATACTTGGACCAGAAGGCAGAATATAGGAAACTACATGAAAACATGATTAATTCAGTGAAAATGACTGTAAACAGATGAGAACTAGTATAGAACAGCTGAAAGAGATTCTCCAAGTCAGTTCTTAGTGTAGAAAAGGTAGCTAAGATAAGGGAAATCCATAATTCCAGTTAAGATTACATGAAACACTGTATGAATTCTATATTCTTTACTTAAAGGAGACTAGAGTGGTAAATGTGTGTTATACAAGGCAGAATACCATTAAAATAGAGAAAGAAACACGTTCGGCAGCTTTTGAAATCCTTACACTTCACTGAAATGTAGTACTACACTCTATAACACAGTTGAGAGACAATGTTCTCTACTTGCCTCAGTTCATAACAGTGTGTAGGAAGTTGTTTGATAAAGTGGGCAAAGCTTATACTTGGGCCAGAAGGCAGAATATAGGAAACTACATGAAAACATGAATAATTCAGTGAAAATGACTGTAAACAGATGAGAACTTGTTTTAGAACAGCTGAAAGAGATTCTCCAAGTCAGTTCTTAGTGTAGAAAAGGTAGCTAAGATCCGGGAAATCTTAATTCCAGTTAAAATCACATGAAACACTGTATGAATCCTATATTCTTTACTGAAAGGAGACTAGAGTGGTAAATGTTTGTTATACAAGGCAGAATACCATTGAAATAGAGAAAGAAACACGTTCGGCAGCTTTGGAAAGCCTTACACTTCACTGAAATGTAGTACTACACTCTATAACACAGTTGAGAGTCAATGTTCCCTACTTGCCTCAGTTCATAACAGTGTGTAGGAAGTTGTTTGATAAAGTGGGCAAAGCTTATACTTGGGCCAGAAGGCAGAATATAGGAAACTACATGAAAACATGAATAATTCAGTGAAAATTACTGTAAACAGATGAGAACTTGTTTAGAACAGCTGAAAGAGAATCTCCAACTCAGTTCTTAGTGTAGAAAAGGTAGCTAAGATGAGGGAAATCCATAATTCCAGTTAAGATCACATGAAACACTATGAATCCTATATTCTTTACTTAAAGGAGATTAGAGTGGTAAATGTGTGTCATACAAGGCAGAATACCATTGAAGTAGAGAAAGAAACACGTTCGGCAGCTTTGGAAATCCTTACACGTGACTGAAATGTAGTACTACACTCTATAACACAGTTGAGAGACAATGTTCCCGAGCTGCCTCAGTTAATAACAGTGTGTAGGAAGTTGTTTGATAAAGTGGTCAAAGCTTATACTTGGACCAGAAGGCAGAATATAGGAAACTACATGAAAACATGAATAATTCAGTGAAAATGACTGGAAACAGATTGGAACTTGTTTTAGAACAGCTGAAAGAGATTCTCCAAGTCAGTTCTTAGTGTAGAAAAGGTAGCTAAGATCCGGGAAATCTTAATTCCAGTTAAGATCATATGAAACACTGTATGAATCCTATATTCTTTACTTAAAGGAGACTAGAGTGGTAAATGTGTGTTATACAAGGCAGAATACCATTGAAGTAGAGAAAGAAACACGTTCGGCAGCTTTGGAAAGCGTTACACTTCACTGAAATGTAGTACTACACTCTATAACACAGTTGAGAGACAATGTTCCCTACTTGCCTCAGTTCATAACAGTGTGTAGGAAGTTGTTTGATAAAGTGGGCAAAGCTTATACTTGGGCCAGAAGGCAGAATATAGGAAACTACATGAAAACATGAATAATTCAGTGAAAATGACTGTAAACAGATGAGAACTTGTTTAGAACAGCTGAAAGAGAATCTCCAAGTGAGTTCTTAGTGTAGAAAAGGTAGCTAAGATAAGGGAAATCCATAATTCCAGTTAATATCACATGAAACACTGTATGAATCCTATATTCATTACTTAAAGGAGACTAGAGTGGTAAATGTGTGTTATACAAGGCAGAATACCATTAAAATAGAGAAAGAAACAGGTTCGGCAGCTTTTGAAATCCTTACACTTCACTGAAATGTAGTACTACACTCTATAACACAGTTGAGAGACAATGTTCCCTACTTGCCTCAGTTCATAACAGTGTGTAGGAAGTTGTTTGATAAAGTGGGCAAAGCTTATACTTGGGCCAGAAGGCAGAATATAGGAAACTACATGAAAACATGAATAATTCAGTGAAAATAACTGTAAACATATGAGAACTTGTTTAGAACAGCTGAAAGAGAATCTCCAAGTCAGTTCTTAGTGTAGAAAAGGTAGCTAAGATAAGGGAAATCCATAATTCCAGTTAAGATCACATGAAACACTGTATGAATCCTATATTCATTACTTAAAGGAGTCTAGAGTGGTAAATGTGTGTTATACAAGGCAGAATACCATTGAAATAGAGAAAGAAACACGTTCGGCAGCTTTGGAAAGCCTTACACTTCACTGAAATGTAGTACTACACTCTATAACACAGTTGAGAGACAATGTTCCCGAGCTGCCTCAGTTCATAACAGTGTGTAGGAAGTGGTTTGATAAAGTGGGCAAAGCTTATACTTGGACCAGAAGGCAGAATATAGGAAACTACATGAAAACATGATTAATTCAGTGAAAATGACTGTAAACAGATGAGAACTAGTATAGAACAGCTGAAAGAGATTCTCCAAGTCAGTTCTTAGTGTAGAAAAGGTAGCTAAGATAAGGGAAATCCATAATTCCAGTTAAGATTACATGAAACACTGTATGAATTCTATATTCTTTACTTAAAGGAGACTAGAGTGGTAAATGTGTGTTATACAAGGCAGAATACCATTAAAATAGAGAAAGAAACACGTTCGGCAGCTTTTGAAATCCTTACACTTCACTGAAATGTAGTACTACACTCTATAACACAGTTGAGAGACAATGTTCTCTACTTGCCTCAGTTCATAACAGTGTGTAGGAAGTTGTTTGATAAAGTGGGCAAAGCTTATACTTGGGCCAGAAGGCAGAATATAGGAAACTACATGAAAACATGAATAATTCAGTGAAAATGACTGTAAACAGATGAGAACTTGTTTTAGAACAGCTGAAAGAGATTCTCCAAGTCAGTTCTTAGTGTAGAAAAGGTAGCTAAGATCCGGGAAATCTTAATTCCAGTTAAAATCACATGAAACACTGTATGAATCCTATATTCTTTACTGAAAGGAGACTAGAGTGGTAAATGTTTGTTATACAAGGCAGAATACCATTGAAATAGAGAAAGAAACACGTTCGGCAGCTTTGGAAAGCCTTACACTTCACTGAAATGTAGTACTACACTCTATAACACAGTTGAGAGTCAATGTTCCCTACTTGCCTCAGTTCATAACAGTGTGTAGGAAGTTGTTTGATAAAGTGGGCAAAGCTTATACTTGGGCCAGAAGGCAGAATATAGGAAACTACATGAAAACATGAATAATTCAGTGAAAATTACTGTAAACAGATGAGAACTTGTTTAGAACAGCTGAAAGAGAATCTCCAACTCAGTTCTTAGTGTAGAAAAGGTAGCTAAGATGAGGGAAATCCATAATTCCAGTTAAGATCACATGAAACACTATGAATCCTATATTCTTTACTTAAAGGAGATTAGAGTGGTAAATGTGTGTCATACAAGGCAGAATACCATTGAAGTAGAGAAAGAAACACGTTCGGCAGCTTTGGAAATCCTTACACGTGACTGAAATGTAGTACTACACTCTATAACACAGTTGAGAGACAATGTTCCCGAGCTGCCTCAGTTAATAACAGTGTGTAGGAAGTTGTTTGATAAAGTGGTCAAAGCTTATACTTGGACCAGAAGGCAGAATATAGGAAACTACATGAAAACATGAATAATTCAGTGAAAATGACTGTAAACAGATTGGAACTTGTTTTAGAACAGCTGAAAGAGATTCTCCAAGTCAGTTCTTAGTGTAGAAAAGGTAGCTAAGATCCGGGAAATCTTAATTCCAGTTAAGATCATATGAAACACTGTATGAATCTTATATTCTTTACTTAAAGGAGACTAGAGTGGTAAATGTGTGTTATACAAGGCAGAATACCATTGAAGTAGAGAAAGAAACACGTTCGGCAGCTTTGGAAAGCGTTACACTTCACTGAAATGTAGTACTACACTCTATAACACAGTTGAGAGACAATGTTCCCTACTTGCCTCAGTTCATAACAGTGTGTAGGAAGTTGTTTGATAAAGTGGGCAAAGCTTATACTTGGGCCAGAAGGCAGAATATAGGAAACTACATGAAAACATGAATAATTCAGTGAAAATGACTGTAAACAGATGAGAACTTGTTTAGAACAGCTGAAAGAGAATCTCCAAGTGAGTTCTTAGTGTAGAAAAGGTAGCTAAGATAAGGGAAATCCATAATTCCAGTTAATATCACATGAAACACTGTATGAATCCTATATTCATTACTTAAAGGAGACTAGAGTGGTAAATGTGTGTTATACAAGGCAGAATACCATTAAAATAGAGAAAGAAACAGGTTCGGCAGCTTTTGAAATCCTTACACTTCACTGAAATGTAGTACTACACTCTATAACACAGTTGAGAGACAATGTTCCCTACTTGCCTCAGTTCATAACAGTGTGTAGGAAGTTGTTTGATAAAGTGGGCAAAGCTTATACTTGGGCCAGAAGGCAGAATATAGGAAACTACATGAAAACATGAATAATTCAGTGAAAATAACTGTAAACATATGAGAACTTGTTTAGAACAGCTGAAAGAGAATCTCCAAGTCAGTTCTTAGTGTAGAAAAGGTAGCTAAGATAAGGGAAATCCATAATTCCAGTTAAGATCACATGAAACACTGTATGAATCCTATATTCATTACTTAAAGGAGTCTAGAGTGGTAAATGTGTGTTATACAAGGCAGAATACCATTGAAATAGAGAAAGAAACACGTTCGGCAGCTTTGGAAAGCCTTACACTTCACTGAAATGTAGTACTACACTCTATAACACAGTTGAGAGACAATGTTCCCGAGCTGCCTCAGTTCATAACAGTGTGTAGGAAGTGGTTTGATAAAGTGGGCAAAGCTTATACTTGGACCAGAAGGCAGAATATAGGAAACTACATGAAAACATGATTAATTCAGTGAAAATGACTGTAAACAGATGAGAACTAGTATAGAACAGCTGAAAGAGATTCTCCAAGTCAGTTCTTAGTGTAGAAAAGGTAGCTAAGATAAGGGAAATCCATAATTCCAGTTAAGATTACATGAAACACTGTATGAATTCTATATTCTTTACTTAAAGGAGACTAGAGTGGTAAATGTGTGTTATACAAGGCAGAATACCATTAAAATAGAGAAAGAAACACGTTCGGCAGCTTTTGAAATCCTTACACTTCACTGAAATGTAGTACTACACTCTATAACACAGTTGAGAGACAATGTTCTCTACTTGCCTCAGTTCATAACAGTGTGTAGGAAGTTGTTTGATAAAGTGGGCAAAGCTTATACTTGGGCCAGAAGGCAGAATATAGGAAACTACATGAAAACATGAATAATTCAGTGAAAATGACTGTAAACAGATGAGAACTTGTTTTAGAACAGCTGAAAGAGATTCTCCAAGTCAGTTCTTAGTGTAGAAAAGGTAGCTAAGATCCGGGAAATCTTAATTCCAGTTAAAATCACATGAAACACTGTATGAATCCTATATTCTTTACTGAAAGGAGACTAGAGTGGTAAATGTTTGTTATACAAGGCAGAATACCATTGAAATAGAGAAAGAAACACGTTCGGCAGCTTTGGAAAGCCTTACACTTCACTGAAATGTAGTACTACACTCTATAACACAGTTGAGAGTCAATGTTCCCTACTTGCCTCAGTTCATAACAGTGTGTAGGAAGTTGTTTGATAAAGTGGGCAAAGCTTATACTTGGGCCAGAAGGCAGAATATAGGAAACTACATGAAAACATGAATAATTCAGTGAAAATTACTGTAAACAGATGAGAACTTGTTTAGAACAGCTGAAAGAGAATCTCCAACTCAGTTCTTAGTGTAGAAAAGGTAGCTAAGATGAGGGAAATCCATAATTCCAGTTAAGATCACATGAAACACTATGAATCCTATATTCTTTACTTAAAGGAGATTAGAGTGGTAAATGTGTGTCATACAAGGCAGAATACCATTGAAGTAGAGAAAGAAACACGTTCGGCAGCTTTGGAAATCCTTACACGTGACTGAAATGTAGTACTACACTCTATAACACAGTTGAGAGACAATGTTCCCGAGCTGCCTCAGTTAATAACAGTGTGTAGGAAGTTGTTTGATAAAGTGGTCAAAGCTTATACTTGGACCAGAAGGCAGAATATAGGAAACTACATGAAAACATGAATAATTCAGTGAAAATGACTGGAAACAGATTGGAACTTGTTTTAGAACAGCTGAAAGAGATTCTCCAAGTCAGTTCTTAGTGTAGAAAAGGTAGCTAAGATCCGGGAAATCTTAATTCCAGTTAAGATCATATGAAACACTGTATGAATCCTATATTCTTTACTTAAAGGAGACTAGAGTGGTAAATGTGTGTTATACAAGGCAGAATACCATTGAAGTAGAGAAAGAAACACGTTCGGCAGCTTTGGAAAGCGTTACACTTCACTGAAATGTAGTACTACACTCTATAACACAGTTGAGAGACAATGTTCCCTACTTGCCTCAGTTCATAACAGTGTGTAGGAAGTTGTTTGATAAAGTGGGCAAAGCTTATACTTGGGCAGAAGGCAGAATATAGGAAACTACATGAAAACATGAATAATTCAGTGAAAATGACTGTAAACAGATGAGAACTTGTTTAGAACAGCTGAAAGAGAATCTCCAAGTGAGTTCTTAGTGTAGAAAAGGTAGCTAAGATAAGGGAAATCCATAATTCCAGTTAATATCACATGAAACACTGTATGAATCCTATATTCATTACTTAAAGGAGACTAGAGTGGTAAATGTGTGTTATACAAGGCAGAATACCATTAAAATAGAGAAAGAAACAGGTTCGGCAGCTTTTGAAATCCTTACACTTCACTGAAATGTAGTACTACACTCTATAACACAGTTGAGAGACAATGTTCCCTACTTGCCTCAGTTCATAACAGTGTGTAGGAAGTTGTTTGATAAAGTGGGCAAAGCTTATACTTGGGCCAGAAGGCAGAATATAGGAAACTACATGAAAACATGAATAATTCAGTGAAAATAACTGTAAACATATGAGAACTTGTTTAGAACAGCTGAAAGAGAATCTCCAAGTCAGTTCTTAGTGTAGAAAAGGTAGCTAAGATAAGGGAAATCCATAATTCCAGTTAAGATCACATGAAACACTGTATGAATCCTATATTCATTACTTAAAGGAGTCTAGAGTGGTAAATGTGTGTTATACAAGGCAGAATACCATTGAAATAGAGAAAGAAACACGTTCGGCAGCTTTGGAAAGCCTTACACTTCACTGAAATGTAGTACTACACTCTATAACACAGTTGAGAGACAATGTTCCCGAGCTGCCTCAGTTCATAACAGTGTGTAGGAAGTGGTTTGATAAAGTGGGCAAAGCTTATACTTGGACCAGAAGGCAGAATATAGGAAACTACATGAAAACATGATTAATTCAGTGAAAATGACTGTAAACAGATGAGAACTAGTATAGAACAGCTGAAAGAGATTCTCCAAGTCAGTTCTTAGTGTAGAAAAGGTAGCTAAGATAAGGGAAATCCATAATTCCAGTTAAGATTACATGAAACACTGTATGAATTCTATATTCTTTACTTAAAGGAGACTAGAGTGGTAAATGTGTGTTATACAAGGCAGAATACCATTAAAATAGAGAAAGAAACACGTTCGGCAGCTTTTGAAATCCTTACACTTCACTGAAATGCAGTACTACACTCTATAACACAGTTGAGAGACAATGTTCTCTACTTGCCTCAGTTCATAACAGTGTGTAGGAAGTTGTTTGATAAAGTGGGCAAAGCTTATACTTGGGCCAGAAGGCAGAATATAGGAAACTACATGAAAACATGAATAATTCAGTGAAAATGACTGTAAACAGATGAGAACTTGTTTTAGAACAGCTGAAAGAGATTCTCCAAGTCAGTTCTTAGTGTAGAAAAGGTAGCTAAGATCCGGGAAATCTTAATTCCAGTTAAAATCACATGAAACACTGTATGAATCCTATATTCTTTACTGAAAGGAGACTAGAGTGGTAAATGTTTGTTATACAAGGCAGAATACCATTGAAATAGAGAAAGAAACACGTTCGGCAGCTTTGGAAAGCCTTACACTTCACTGAAATGTAGTACTACACTCTATAACACATTTGAGAGTCAATGTTCCCTACTTGCCTCAGTTCATAACAGTGTGTAGGAAGTTGTTTGATAAAGTGGGCAAAGCTTATACTTGGGCCAGAAGGCAGAATATAGGAAACTACATGAAAACATGAATAATTCAGTGAAAATTACTGTAAACAGATGAGAACTTGTTTAGAACAGCTGAAAGAGAATCTCCAACTCAGTTCTTAGTGTAGAAAAGGTAGCTAAGATGAGGGAAATCCATAATTCCAGTTAAGATCACATGAAACACTATGAATCCTATATTCTTTACTTAAAGGAGATTAGAGTGGTAAATGTGTGTCATACAAGGCAGAATACCATTGAAGTAGAGAAAGAAACACGTTCGGCAGCTTTGGAAATCCTTACACGTGACTGAAATGTAGTACTACACTCTATAACACAGTTGAGAGACAATGTTCCCGAGCTGCCTCAGTTAATAACAGTGTGTAGGAAGTTGTTTGATAAAGTGGTCAAAGCTTATACTTGGACCAGAAGGCAGAATATAGGAAACTACATGAAAACATGAATAATTCAGTGAAAATGACTGTAAACAGATTGGAACTTGTTTTAGAACAGCTGAAAGAGATTCTCCAAGTCAGTTCTTAGTGTAGAAAAGGTAGCTAAGATCCGGGAAATCTTAATTCCAGTTAAGATCATATGAAACACTGTATGAATCTTATATTCTTTACTTAAAGGAGACTAGAGTGGTAAATGTGTGTTATACAAGGCAGAATACCATTGAAGTAGAGAAAGAAACACGTTCGGCAGCTTTGGAAAGCGTTACACTTCACTGAAATGTAGTACTACACTCTATAACACAGTTGAGAGACAATGTTCCCTACTTGCCTCAGTTCATAACAGTGTGTAGGAAGTTGTTTGATAAAGTGGGCAAAGCTTATACTTGGGCCAGAAGGCAGAATATAGGAAACTACATGAAAACATGAATAATTCAGTGAAAATGACTGTAAACAGATGAGAACTTGTTTAGAACAGCTGAAAGAGAATCTCCAAGTGAGTTCTTAGTGTAGAAAAGGTAGCTAAGATAAGGGAAATCCATAATTCCAGTTAATATCACATGAAACACTGTATGAATCCTATATTCATTACTTAAAGGAGACTAGAGTGGTAAATGTGTGTTATACAAGGCAGAATACCATTAAAATAGAGAAAGAAACAGGTTCGGCAGCTTTTGAAATCCTTACACTTCACTGAAATGTAGTACTACACTCTATAACACAGTTGAGAGACAATGTTCCCTACTTGCCTCAGTTCATAACAGTGTGTAGGAAGTTGTTTGATAAAGTGGGCAAAGCTTATACTTGGGCCAGAAGGCAGAATATAGGAAACTACATGAAAACATGAATAATTCAGTGAAAATGACTGTAAACAGATGAGAACTTGTTTTAGAACAGCTGAAAGAGATTCTCCAACTCAGTTCTTAGTGTAGAAAAGGTAGCTAAGATCCGGGAAATCTTAATTCCAGTTAAAATCACATGAAACACTGTATGAATCCTATATTCTTTACTGAAAGGAGACTAGAGTGGTAAATGTTTGTTATACAAGGCAGAATACCATTGAAATAGAGAAAGAAACACGTTCGGCAGCTTTGGAAAGCCTTACACTTCACTGAAATGTAGTACTACACTCTATAACAAAGTTGAGAGACAATGTTCCCTACTTGCCTCAGTTCATAACAGTGTGTAGGAAGTTGTTTGATAAAGTGGGCAAAGCTTATACTTGGGCCAGAAGGCAGAATATAGGAAACTACATGAAAACATGATTAATTCAGTGAAAATGACTATAAACAGATGAGAACTTGTTTAGAACAGCTGAAAGAGAATCTCCAAGTCAGTTCTTAGTGTAGAAAAGGGAGCTAAGATAAGGGAAATCCATAATTCCAGTTAAGATCACATGAAACACTATGAATCCTATATTCTTTACTTAAAGGAGACTAGAGTGGTAAATGTGTGTTATACAAGGCAGAATACCATTGAAATAGAGAAAGAAACACGTTCGGCAGCTTTTGAAATCCTTACACTTCACTGAAATGTAGTACTACACTCTATAACACAGTTGAGAGACAATGTTCCCTACTTGCCTCAGTTCATAACAGTGTGTAGGAAGTTGTTTGATAAAGTGGGCAAAGCTTATACTTGGGCCAGAAGGCAGAATATAGGAAACTACATGAAAACATGAATAATTCAGTGAAAATGACTGTAAACAGATGAGAACTTGTTTTAGAACAGCTGAAAGAGATTCTCCAAGTCAGTTCTTAGTGTAGAAAAGGTAGCTAAGATCCGGGAAATCTTAATTCCAGTTAAAATCACATGAAACACTGTATGAATCCTATATTCTTTACTGAAAGGACACTAGAGTGGTAAATGTTTGTTATACAAGGAAGAATACCATTGAAATAGAGAAAGAAACACGTTCGGCAGCTTTGGAAATCCTTACACGTGACTGAAATGTAGTACTACACTCTATAACACAGTTGAGAGACAATGTTCCCGAGCTGCCTCAGTTAATAACAGTGTGTAGGAAGTTGTTTGATAAAGTGGTCAAAGCTTATACTTGGGCCAGAAGGCAGAATATAGGAAACTACATGAAAACATGAATAATTCAGTGAAAATGACTGTAAACAGATGAGAACTTGTTTTAGAACAGCTTAAAGAGATTCTCCAAGTCAGTTCTTAGTGTAGAAAAGGTAGCTAAGATCCGGGAAATCTTAATTCCAGTTAAAATCACATGAAACACTGTATGAATCCTATATTCTTTACTGAAAGGAGACTAGAGTGGTAAATGTTTGTTATACAAGGCAGAATACCATTGAAATAGAGAAAGAAACACGTTCGGCAGCTTTGGAAAGCCTTACACTTCACTGAAATGTAGTACTACACTCTATAACAAAGTTGAGAGACAATGTTCCCTACTTGCCTCAGTTCATAACAGTGTGTAGGAAGTTGTTTGATAAAGTGGGCAAAGCTTATACTTGGGCCAGAAGGCAGAATATAGGAAACTACATGAAAACATGAATAATTCAGTGAAAATGACTGTAAACAGATGAGAACTTGTTTTAGAACAGCTTAAAGAGATTCTCCAAGTCAGTTCTTAGTGTAGAAAAGGTAGCTAAGATCCGGGAAATCTTAATTCCAGTTAAAATCACATGAAACACTGTATGAATCCTATATTCTTTACTGAAAGGAGACTAGAGTGGTAAATGTTTGTTATACAAGGCAGAATACCATTGAAATAGAGAAAGAAACACGTTCGGCAGCTTTGGAAAGCCTTACACTTCACTGAAATGTAGTACTACACTCTATAACAAAGTTGAGAGACAATGTTCCCTACTTGCCTCAGTTCATAACAGTGTGTAGGAAGTTGTTTGATAAAGTGGGCAAAGCTTATACTTGGGCCAGAAGGCAGAATATAGGAAACTACATGAAAACATGAATAATTCAGTGAAAATGACTGTAAACAGATGAGAACTTGTTTAGAACAGCTGAAAGAGAATCTCCAAGTCAGTTCTTAGTGTAGAAAAGGTAGCTAAGATAAGGGAAATCCATAATTCCAGTTAAGATCACATGAAACACTGTATGAATCCTATATTCATTACTTAAAGGAGACTAGAGTGGTAAATGTGTGTTATACAAGGCAGAATACCATTGAAATAGAGAAAGAAACATGTTCGGCAGCTTTGGAAAGCCTTACTCTTCACTGAAATGTAGTACTACACTCTATAACACAGTTGAGAGACAATGTTCCCTACTTGCCTCAGTTCATAACAGTGTGTAGGAAGTTGTTTGATAAAGTGGGCAAAGCTTATACTTGGGCCAGAAGGCAGAATATAGGAAACTACATGAAAACATGAATAATTCAGTGAAAATGACTGTAAACAGATGAGAACTTGTTTTAGAACAGCTGAAAGAGATTCTCCAACTCAGTTCTTAGTGTAGAAAAGGTAGCTAAGATCCGGGAAATCTTAATTCCAGTTAAAATCACATGAAACACTGTATGAATCCTATATTCTTTACTGAAAGGAGACTAGAGTGGTAAATGTTTGTTATACAAGGCAGAATACCATTGAAATAGAGAAAGAAACTCGTTCGGCAGCTTTGGAAAGCCTTACACTTCACTGAAATGTAGTACTACACTCTATAACAAAGTTGAGAGACAATGTTCCCTACTTGCCTCAGTTCATAACAGTGTGTAGGAAGTTGTTTGATAAAGTGGGCAAAGCTTATACTTGGGCCAGAAGGCAGAATATAGGAAACTACATGAAAACATGAATAATTCAGTGAAAATGACTGTAAACAGATGAGAACTTGTTTAGAACAGCTGAAAGAGAATCTCCAAGTCAGTTCTTAGTGTAGAAAAGGTAGCTAAGATAAGGGAAATCCATAATTCCAGTTAAGATCACATGAAACACTGTATGAATCCTATATTCATTACTTAAAGGAGACTAGAGTGGTAAATGTGTGTTATACAAGGCAGAATACCATTGAAATAGAGAAAGAAACATGTTTGGCAGCTTTGGAAAGCCTTACTCTTCACTGAAATGTAGTACTACACTCTATAACACAGTTGAGAGACAATGTTCCCTACTTGCCTCAGTTCATAACAGTGTGTAGGAAGTTGTTTGATAAAGTGGGCAAAGCTTATACTTGGGCCAGAAGGCAGAATATAGGAAACTACATGAAAACATGAATAATTCAGTGAAAATGACTGTAAACAGATGAGAACTTGTTTAGAACAGCTGAAAGAGAATCTCCAAGTCAGTTCTTAGTGTAGAAAAGGTAGCTAAGATAAGGGAAATCCATAATTCCAGTTAAGATCACATGAAACACTGTTTGAATCCTATATTCATTACTTAAAGGAGACTACTGTGGTAAATGTGTGTTATACAAGGCAGAATACCATTGAAATAGAGAAAGAAACACGTTTGGCAGCTTTGGAAAGGCTTACACTTCACTGAAATGTAGTACTACACTCCATAACACAGTTGAGAGACAATGTTCCCGAGCTGCCTCCATTCATAACAGTGTGTAGGAAGTTGTTTGATAAAGTGGGCAAAGCTTATACTTGGGCCAGAAGGCAGAATATAGGAAACTACATGAAAACATGAATAATTCAGTGAAAATTACTGTAAACAGATGAGAACTTGTTTAGAACAGCTGAAAGAGAATCTCCAACTCAGTTCTTAGTGTAGAAAAGGTAGCTAAGATGAGGGAAATCCATAATTCCAGTTAAGATCACATGAAACACTATGAATCCTATATTCTTTACTTAAAGGAGATTAGAGTGGTAAATGTGTGTCATACAAGGCAGAATACCATTGAAGTAGAGAAAGAAACACGTTCGGCAGCTTTGGAAATCCTTACACGTGACTGAAATGTAGTACTACACTCTATAACACAGTTGAGAGACAATGTTCCCGAGCTGCCTCAGTTAATAACAGTGTGTAGGAAGTTGTTTGATAAAGTGGTCAAAGCTTATACTTGGACCAGAAGGCAGAATATAGGAAACTACATGAAAACATGAATAATTCAGTGAAAATGACTGTAAACAGATTGGAACTTGTTTTAGAACAGCTGAAAGAGATTCTCCAAGTCAGTTCTTAGTGTAGAAAAGGTAGCTAAGATCCGGGAAATCTTAATTCCAGTTAAGATCATATGAAACACTGTATGAATCTTATATTCTTTACTTAAAGGAGACTAGAGTGGTAAATGTGTGTTATACAAGGCAGAATACCATTGAAGTAGAGAAAGAAACACGTTCGGCAGCTTTGGAAAGCGTTACACTTCACTGAAATGTAGTACTACACTCTATAACACAGTTGAGAGACAATGTTCCCTACTTGCCTCAGTTCATAACAGTGTGTAGGAAGTTGTTTGATAAAGTGGGCAAAGCTTATACTTGGGCCAGAAGGCAGAATATAGGAAACTACATGAAAACATGAATAATTCAGTGAAAATGACTGTAAACAGATGAGAACTTGTTTAGAACAGCTGAAAGAGAATCTCCAAGTGAGTTCTTAGTGTAGAAAAGGTAGCTAAGATAAGGGAAATCCATAATTCCAGTTAATATCACATGAAACACTGTATGAATCCTATATTCATTACTTAAAGGAGACTAGAGTGGTAAATGTGTGTTATACAAGGCAGAATACCATTAAAATAGAGAAAGAAACAGGTTCGGCAGCTTTTGAAATCCTTACACTTCACTGAAATGTAGTACTACACTCTATAACACAGTTGAGAGACAATGTTCCCTACTTGCCTCAGTTCATAACAGTGTGTAGGAAGTTGTTTGATAAAGTGGGCAAAGCTTATACTTGGGCCAGAAGGCAGAATATAGGAAACTACATGAAAACATGAATAATTCAGTGAAAATGACTGTAAACAGATGAGAACTTGTTTTAGAACAGCTGAAAGAGATTCTCCAACTCAGTTCTTAGTGTAGAAAAGGTAGCTAAGATCCGGGAAATCTTAATTCCAGTTAAAATCACATGAAACACTGTATGAATCCTATATTCTTTACTGAAAGGAGACTAGAGTGGTAAATGTTTGTTATACAAGGCAGAATACCATTGAAATAGAGAAAGAAACACGTTCGGCAGCTTTGGAAAGCCTTACACTTCACTGAAATGTAGTACTACACTCTATAACAAAGTTGAGAGACAATGTTCCCTACTTGCCTCAGTTCATAACAGTGTGTAGGAAGTTGTTTGATAAAGTGGGCAAAGCTTATACTTGGGCCAGAAGGCAGAATATAGGAAACTACATGAAAACATGATTAATTCAGTGAAAATGACTATAAACAGATGAGAACTTGTTTAGAACAGCTGAAAGAGAATCTCCAAGTCAGTTCTTAGTGTAGAAAAGGGAGCTAAGATAAGGGAAATCCATAATTCCAGTTAAGATCACATGAAACACTATGAATCCTATATTCTTTACTTAAAGGAGACTAGAGTGGTAAATGTGTGTTATACAAGGCAGAATACCATTGAAATAGAGAAAGAAACACGTTCGGCAGCTTTTGAAATCCTTACACTTCACTGAAATGTAGTACTACACTCTATAACACAGTTGAGAGACAATGTTCCCTACTTGCCTCAGTTCATAACAGTGTGTAGGAAGTTGTTTGATAAAGTGGGCAAAGCTTATACTTGGGCCAGAAGGCAGAATATAGGAAACTACATGAAAACATGAATAATTCAGTGAAAATGACTGTAAACAGATGAGAACTTGTTTTAGAACAGCTGAAAGAGATTCTCCAAGTCAGTTCTTAGTGTAGAAAAGGTAGCTAAGATCCGGGAAATCTTAATTCCAGTTAAAATCACATGAAACACTGTATGAATCCTATATTCTTTACTGAAAGGACACTAGAGTGGTAAATGTTTGTTATACAAGGAAGAATACCATTGAAATAGAGAAAGAAACACGTTCGGCAGCTTTGGAAATCCTTACACGTGACTGAAATGTAGTACTACACTCTATAACACAGTTGAGAGACAATGTTCCCGAGCTGCCTCAGTTAATAACAGTGTGTAGGAAGTTGTTTGATAAAGTGGTCAAAGCTTATACTTGGGCCAGAAGGCAGAATATAGGAAACTACATGAAAACATGAATAATTCAGTGAAAATGACTGTAAACAGATGAGAACTTGTTTTAGAACAGCTTAAAGAGATTCTCCAAGTCAGTTCTTAGTGTAGAAAAGGTAGCTAAGATCCGGGAAATCTTAATTCCAGTTAAAATCACATGAAACACTGTATGAATCCTATATTCTTTACTGAAAGGAGACTAGAGTGGTAAATGTTTGTTATACAAGGCAGAATACCATTGAAATAGAGAAAGAAACACGTTCGGCAGCTTTGGAAAGCCTTACACTTCACTGAAATGTAGTACTACACTCTATAACAAAGTTGAGAGACAATGTTCCCTACTTGCCTCAGTTCATAACAGTGTGTAGGAAGTTGTTTGATAAAGTGGGCAAAGCTTATACTTGGGCCAGAAGGCAGAATATAGGAAACTACATGAAAACATGAATAATTCAGTGAAAATGACTGTAAACAGATGAGAACTTGTTTTAGAACAGCTTAAAGAGATTCTCCAAGTCAGTTCTTAGTGTAGAAAAGGTAGCTAAGATCCGGGAAATCTTAATTCCAGTTAAAATCACATGAAACACTGTATGAATCCTATATTCTTTACTGAAAGGACACTAGAGTGGTAAATGTTTGTTATACAAGGCAGAATACCATTGAAATAGAGAAAGAAACACGTTCGGCAGCTTTGGAAAGCCTTACACTTCACTGAAATGTAGTACTACACTCTATAACAAAGTTGAGAGACAATGTTCCCTACTTGCCTCAGTTCATAACAGTGTGTAGGAAGTTGTTTGATAAAGTGGGCAAAGCTTATACTTGGGCCAGAAGGCAGAATATAGGAAACTACATGAAAACATGAATAATTCAGTGAAAATGACTGTAAACAGATGAGAACTTGTTTAGAACAGCTGAAAGAGAATCTCCAAGTCAGTTCTTAGTGTAGAAAAGGTAGCTAAGATAAGGGAAATCCATAATTCCAGTTAAGATCACATGAAACACTGTATGAATCCTATATTCATTACTTAAAGGAGACTAGAGTGGTAAATGTGTGTTATACAAGGCAGAATACCATTGAAATAGAGAAAGAAACATGTTCGGCAGCTTTGGAAAGCCTTACTCTTCACTGAAATGTAGTACTACACTCTATAACACAGTTGAGAGACAATGTTCCCTACTTGCCTCAGTTCATAACAGTGTGTAGGAAGTTGTTTGATAAAGTGGGCAAAGCTTATACTTGGGCCAGAAGGCAGAATATAGGAAACTACATGAAAACATGAATAATTCAGTGAAAATGACTGTAAACAGATGAGAACTTGTTTTAGAACAGCTGAAAGAGATTCTCCAACTCAGTTCTTAGTGTAGAAAAGGTAGCTAAGATCCGGGAAATCTTAATTCCAGTTAAAATCACATGAAACACTGTATGAATCCTATATTCTTTACTGAAAGGAGACTAGAGTGGTAAATGTTTGTTATACAAGGCAGAATACCATTGAAATAGAGAAAGAAACTCGTTCGGCAGCTTTGGAAAGCCTTACACTTCACTGAAATGTAGTACTACACTCTATAACAAAGTTGAGAGACAATGTTCCCTACTTGCCTCAGTTCATAACAGTGTGTAGGAAGTTGTTTGATAAAGTGGGCAAAGCTTATACTTGGGCCAGAAGGCAGAATATAGGAAACTACATGAAAACATGAATAATTCAGTGAAAATGACTGTAAACAGATGAGAACTTGTTTAGAACAGCTGAAAGAGAATCTCCAAGTCAGTTCTTAGTGTAGAAAAGGTAGCTAAGATAAGGGAAATCCATAATTACAGTTAAGATCACATGAAACACTGTATGAATCCTATATTCATTACTTAAAGGAGACTAGAGTGGTAAATGTGTGTTATACAAGGCAGAATACCATTGAAATAGAGAAAGAAACATGTTTGGCAGCTTTGGAAAGCCTTACTCTTCACTGAAATGTAGTACTACACTCTATAACACAGTTGAGAGACAATGTTCCCTACTTGCCTCAGTTCATAACAGTGTGTAGGAAGTTGTTTGATAAAGTGGGCAAAGCTTATACTTGGGCCAGAAGGCAGAATATAGGAAACTACATGAAAACATGAATAATTCAGTGAAAATGACTGTAAACAGATGAGAACTTGTTTAGAACAGCTGAAAGAGAATCTCCAAGTCAGTTCTTAGTGTAGAAAAGGTAGCTAAGATAAGGGAAATCCATAATTCCAGTTAAGATCACATGAAACACTGTTTGAATCCTATATTCATTACTTAAAGGAGACTACTGTGGTAAATGTGTGTTATACAAGGCAGAATACCATTGAAATAGAGAAAGAAACACGTTTGGCAGCTTTGGAAAGGCTTACACTTCACTGAAATGTAGTACTACACTCCATAACACAGTTGAGAGACAATGTTCCCGAGCTGCCTCCATTCATAACAGTGTGTAGGAAGTGGTTTGATAAAGTGGGCAAAGCTTATACTTGGGCCAGAAGGCAGAATATAGGAAACTACATGAAAACATGAATAATTCAGTGAAAATTACTGTAAACAGATGAGAACTTGTTTAGAACAGCTGAAAGAGAATCTCCAACTCAGTTCTTAGTGTAGAAAAGGTAGCTAAGATGAGGGAAATCCATAATTCCAGTTAAGATCACATGAAACACTATGAATCCTATATTCTTTACTTAAAGGAGATTAGAGTGGTAAATGTGTGTCATACAAGGCAGAATACCATTGAAGTAGAGAAAGAAACACGTTCGGCAGCTTTGGAAATCCTTACACGTGACTGAAATGTAGTACTACACTCTATAACACAGTTGAGAGACAATGTTCCCGAGCTGCCTCAGTTAATAACAGTGTGTAGGAAGTTGTTTGATAAAGTGGTCAAAGCTTATACTTGGACCAGAAGGCAGAATATAGGAAACTACATGAAAACATGAATAATTCAGTGAAAATGACTGTAAACAGATTGGAACTTGTTTTAGAACAGCTGAAAGAGATTCTCCAAGTCAGTTCTTAGTGTAGAAAAGGTAGCTAAGATCCGGGAAATCTTAATTCCAGTTAAGATCATATGAAACACTGTATGAATCTTATATTCTTTACTTAAAGGAGACTAGAGTGGTAAATGTGTGTTATACAAGGCAGAATACCATTGAAGTAGAGAAAGAAACACGTTCGGCAGCTTTGGAAAGCGTTACACTTCACTGAAATGTAGTACTACACTCTATAACACAGTTGAGAGACAATGTTCCCTACTTGCCTCAGTTCATAACAGTGTGTAGGAAGTTGTTTGATAAAGTGGGCAAAGCTTATACTTGGGCCAGAAGGCAGAATATAGGAAACTACATGAAAACATGAATAATTCAGTGAAAATGACTGTAAACAGATGAGAACTTGTTTAGAACAGCTGAAAGAGAATCTCCAAGTGAGTTCTTAGTGTAGAAAAGGTAGCTAAGATAAGGGAAATCCATAATTCCAGTTAATATCACATGAAACACTGTATGAATCCTATATTCATTACTTAAAGGAGACTAGAGTGGTAAATGTGTGTTATACAAGGCAGAATACCATTAAAATAGAGAAAGAAACAGGTTCGGCAGCTTTTGAAATCCTTACACTTCACTGAAATGTAGTACTACACTCTATAACACAGTTGAGAGACAATGTTCCCTACTTGCCTCAGTTCATAACAGTGTGTAGGAAGTTGTTTGATAAAGTGGGCAAAGCTTATACTTGGGCCAGAAGGCAGAATATAGGAAACTACATGAAAACATGAATAATTCAGTGAAAATGACTGTAAACAGATGAGAACTTGTTTTAGAACAGCTGAAAGAGATTCTCCAACTCAGTTCTTAGTGTAGAAAAGGTAGCTAAGATCCGGGAAATCTTAATTCCAGTTAAAATCACATGAAACACTGTATGAATCCTATATTCTTTACTGAAAGGAGACTAGAGTGGTAAATGTTTGTTATACAAGGCAGAATACCATTGAAATAGAGAAAGAAACACGTTCGGCAGCTTTGGAAAGCCTTACACTTCACTGAAATGTAGTACTACACTCTATAACAAAGTTGAGAGACAATGTTCCCTACTTGCCTCAGTTCATAACAGTGTGTAGGAAGTTGTTTGATAAAGTGGGCAAAGCTTATACTTGGGCCAGAAGGCAGAATATAGGAAACTACATGAAAACATGATTAATTCAGTGAAAATGACTATAAACAGATGAGAACTTGTTTAGAACAGCTGAAAGAGAATCTCCAAGTCAGTTCTTAGTGTAGAAAAGGGAGCTAAGATAAGGGAAATCCATAATTCCAGTTAAGATCACATGAAACACTATGAATCCTATATTCTTTACTTAAAGGAGACTAGAGTGGTAAATGTGTGTTATACAAGGCAGAATACCATTGAAATAGAGAAAGAAACACGTTCGGCAGCTTTTGAAATCCTTACACTTCACTGAAATGTAGTACTACACTCTATAACACAGTTGAGAGACAATGTTCCCTACTTGCCTCAGTTCATAACAGTGTGTAGGAAGTTGTTTGATAAAGTGGGCAAAGCTTATACTTGGGCCAGAAGGCAGAATATAGGAAACTACATGAAAACATGAATAATTCAGTGAAAATGACTGTAAACAGATGAGAACTTGTTTTAGAACAGCTGAAAGAGATTCTCCAAGTCAGTTCTTAGTGTAGAAAAGGTAGCTAAGATCCGGGAAATCTTAATTCCAGTTAAAATCACATGAAACACTGTATGAATCCTATATTCTTTACTGAAAGGACACTAGAGTGGTAAATGTTTGTTATACAAGGAAGAATACCATTGAAATAGAGAAAGAAACACGTTCGGCAGCTTTGGAAATCCTTACACGTGACTGAAATGTAGTACTACACTCTATAACACAGTTGAGAGACAATGTTCCCGAGCTGCCTCAGTTAATAACAGTGTGTAGGAAGTTGTTTGATAAAGTGGTCAAAGCTTATACTTGGGCCAGAAGGCAGAATATAGGAAACTACATGAAAACATGAATAATTCAGTGAAAATGACTGTAAACAGATGAGAACTTGTTTTAGAACAGCTTAAAGAGATTCTCCAAGTCAGTTCTTAGTGTAGAAAAGGTAGCTAAGATCCGGGAAATCTTAATTCCAGTTAAAATCACATGAAACACTGTATGAATCCTATATTCTTTACTGAAAGGAGACTAGAGTGGTAAATGTTTGTTATACAAGGCAGAATACCATTGAAATAGAGAAAGAAACACGTTCGGCAGCTTTGGAAAGCCTTACACTTCACTGAAATGTAGTACTACACTCTATAACAAAGTTGAGAGACAATGTTCCCTACTTGCCTCAGTTCATAACAGTGTGTAGGAAGTTGTTTGATAAAGTGGGCAAAGCTTATACTTGGGCCAGAAGGCAGAATATAGGAAACTACATGAAAACATGAATAATTCAGTGAAAATGACTGTAAACAGATGAGAACTTGTTTTAGAACAGCTTAAAGAGATTCTCCAAGTCAGTTCTTAGTGTAGAAAAGGTAGCTAAGATCCGGGAAATCTTAATTCCAGTTAAAATCACATGAAACACTGTATGAATCCTATATTCTTTACTGAAAGGACACTAGAGTGGTAAATGTTTGTTATACAAGGCAGAATACCATTGAAATAGAGAAAGAAACACGTTCGGCAGCTTTGGAAAGCCTTACACTTCACTGAAATGTAGTACTACACTCTATAACAAAGTTGAGAGACAATGTTCCCTACTTGCCTCAGTTCATAACAGTGTGTAGGAAGTTGTTTGATAAAGTGGGCAAAGCTTATACTTGGGCCAGAAGGCAGAATATAGGAAACTACATGAAAACATGAATAATTCAGTGAAAATGACTGTAAACAGATGAGAACTTGTTTAGAACAGCTGAAAGAGAATCTCCAAGTCAGTTCTTAGTGTAGAAAAGGTAGCTAAGATAAGGGAAATCCATAATTCCAGTTAAGATCACATGAAACACTGTATGAATCCTATATTCATTACTTAAAGGAGACTAGAGTGGTAAATGTGTGTTATACAAGGCAGAATACCATTGAAATAGAGAAAGAAACATGTTCGGCAGCTTTGGAAAGCCTTACTCTTCACTGAAATGTAGTACTACACTCTATAACACAGTTGAGAGACAATGTTCCCTACTTGCCTCAGTTCATAACAGTGTGTAGGAAGTTGTTTGATAAAGTGGGCAAAGCTTATACTTGGGCCAGAAGGCAGAATATAGGAAACTACATGAAAACATGAATAATTCAGTGAAAATGACTGTAAACAGATGAGAACTTGTTTTAGAACAGCTGAAAGAGATTCTCCAACTCAGTTCTTAGTGTAGAAAAGGTAGCTAAGATCCGGGAAATCTTAATTCCAGTTAAAATCACATGAAACACTGTATGAATCCTATATTCTTTACTGAAAGGAGACTAGAGTGGTAAATGTTTGTTATACAAGGCAGAATACCATTGAAATAGAGAAAGAAACTCGTTCGGCAGCTTTGGAAAGCCTTACACTTCACTGAAATGTAGTACTACACTCTATAACAAAGTTGAGAGACAATGTTCCCTACTTGCCTCAGTTCATAACAGTGTGTAGGAAGTTGTTTGATAAAGTGGGCAAAGCTTATACTTGGGCCAGAAGGCAGAATATAGGAAACTACATGAAAACATGAATAATTCAGTGAAAATGACTGTAAACAGATGAGAACTTGTTTAGAACAGCTGAAAGAGAATCTCCAAGTCAGTTCTTAGTGTAGAAAAGGTAGCTAAGATAAGGGAAATCCATAATTCCAGTTAAGATCACATGAAACACTGTATGAATCCTATATTCATTACTTAAAGGAGACTAGAGTGGTAAATGTGTGTTATACAAGGCAGAATACCATTGAAATAGAGAAAGAAACATGTTTGGCAGCTTTGGAAAGCCTTACTCTTCACTGAAATGTAGTACTACACTCTATAACACAGTTGAGAGACAATGTTCCCTACTTGCCTCAGTTCATAACAGTGTGTAGGAAGTTGTTTGATAAAGTGGGCAAAGCTTATACTTGGGCCAGAAGGCAGAATATAGGAAACTACATGAAAACATGAATAATTCAGTGAAAATGACTGTAAACAGATGAGAACTTGTTTAGAACAGCTGAAAGAGAATCTCCAAGTCAGTTCTTAGTGTAGAAAAGGTAGCTAAGATAAGGGAAATCCATAATTCCAGTTAAGATCACATGAAACACTGTTTGAATCCTATATTCATTACTTAAAGGAGACTACTGTGGTAAATGTGTGTTATACAAGGCAGAATACCATTGAAATAGAGAAAGAAACACGTTTGGCAGCTTTGGAAAGGCTTACACTTCACTGAAATGTAGTACTACACTCCATAACACAGTTGAGAGACAATGTTCCCGAGCTGCCTCCATTCATAACAGTGTGTAGGAAGTTGTTTGATAAAGTGGGCAAAGCTTATACTTGGGCCAGAAGGCAGAATATAGGAAACTACATGAAAACATGAATAATTCAGTGAAAATTACTGTAAACAGATGAGAACTTGTTTAGAACAGCTGAAAGAGAATCTCCAACTCAGTTCTTAGTGTAGAAAAGGTAGCTAAGATGAGGGAAATCCATAATTCCAGTTAAGATCACATGAAACACTATGAATCCTATATTCTTTACTTAAAGGAGATTAGAGTGGTAAATGTGTGTCATACAAGGCAGAATACCATTGAAGTAGAGAAAGAAACACGTTCGGCAGCTTTGGAAATCCTTACACGTGACTGAAATGTAGTACTACACTCTATAACACAGTTGAGAGACAATGTTCCCGAGCTGCCTCAGTTAATAACAGTGTGTAGGAAGTTGTTTGATAAAGTGGTCAAAGCTTATACTTGGACCAGAAGGCAGAATATAGGAAACTACATGAAAACATGAATAATTCAGTGAAAATGACTGTAAACAGATTGGAACTTGTTTTAGAACAGCTGAAAGAGATTCTCCAAGTCAGTTCTTAGTGTAGAAAAGGTAGCTAAGATCCGGGAAATCTTAATTCCAGTTAAGATCATATGAAACACTGTATGAATCTTATATTCTTTACTTAAAGGAGACTAGAGTGGTAAATGTGTGTTATACAAGGCAGAATACCATTGAAGTAGAGAAAGGAACACGTTCGGCAGCTTTGGAAAGCGTTACACTTCACTGAAATGTAGTACTACACTCTATAACACAGTTGAGAGACAATGTTCCCTACTTGCCTCAGTTCATAACAGTGTGTAGGAAGTTGTTTGATAAAGTGGGCAAAGCTTATACTTGGGCCAGAAGGCAGAATATAGGAAACTACATGAAAACATGAATAATTCAGTGAAAATGACTGTAAACAGATGAGAACTTGTTTAGAACAGCTGAAAGAGAATCTCCAAGTGAGTTCTTAGTGTAGAAAAGGTAGCTAAGATAAGGGAAATCCATAATTCCAGTTAATATCACATGAAACACTGTATGAATCCTATATTCATTACTTAAAGGAGACTAGAGTGGTAAATGTGTGTTATACAAGGCAGAATACCATTAAAATAGAGAAAGAAACAGGTTCGGCAGCTTTTGAAATCCTTACACTTCACTGAAATGTAGTACTACACTCTATAACACAGTTGAGAGACAATGTTCCCTACTTGCCTCAGTTCATAACAGTGTGTAGGAAGTTGTTTGATAAAGTGGGCAAAGCTTATACTTGGGCCAGAAGGCAGAATATAGGAAACTACATGAAAACATGAATAATTCAGTGAAAATGACTGTAAACAGATGAGAACTTGTTTTAGAACAGCTGAAAGAGATTCTCCAACTCAGTTCTTAGTGTAGAAAAGGTAGCTAAGATCCGGGAAATCTTAATTCCAGTTAAAATCACATGAAACACTGTATGAATCCTATATTCTTTACTGAAAGGAGACTAGAGTGGTAAATGTTTGTTATACAAGGCAGAATACCATTGAAATAGAGAAAGAAACACGTTCGGCAGCTTTGGAAAGCCTTACACTTCACTGAAATGTAGTACTACACTCTATAACAAAGTTGAGAGACAATGTTCCCTACTTGCCTCAGTTCATAACAGTGTGTAGGAAGTTGTTTGATAAAGTGGGCAAAGCTTATACTTGGGCCAGAAGGCAGAATATAGGAAACTACATGAAAACATGATTAATTCAGTGAAAATGACTATAAACAGATGAGAACTTGTTTAGAACAGCTGAAAGAGAATCTCCAAGTCAGTTCTTAGTGTAGAAAAGGGAGCTAAGATAAGGGAAATCCATAATTCCAGTTAAGATCACATGAAACACTATGAATCCTATATTCTTTACTTAAAGGAGACTAGAGTGGTAAATGTGTGTTATACAAGGCAGAATACCATTGAAATAGAGAAAGAAACACGTTCGGCAGCTTTTGAAATCCTTACACTTCACTGAAATGTAGTACTACACTCTATAACACAGTTGAGAGACAATGTTCCCTACTTGCCTCAGTTCATAACAGTGTGTAGGAAGTTGTTTGATAAAGTGGGCAAAGCTTATACTTGGGCCAGAAGGCAGAATATAGGAAACTACATGAAAACATGAATAATTCAGTGAAAATGACTGTAAACAGATGAGAACTTGTTTTAGAACAGCTGAAAGAGATTCTCCAAGTCAGTTCTTAGTGTAGAAAAGGTAGCTAAGATCCGGGAAATCTTAATTCCAGTTAAAATCACATGAAACACTGTATGAATCCTATATTCTTTACTGAAAGGACACTAGAGTGGTAAATGTTTGTTATACAAGGAAGAATACCATTGAAATAGAGAAAGAAACACGTTCGGCAGCTTTGGAAATCCTTACACGTGACTGAAATGTAGTACTACACTCTATAACACAGTTGAGAGACAATGTTCCCGAGCTGCCTCAGTTAATAACAGTGTGTAGGAAGTTGTTTGATAAAGTGGTCAAAGCTTATACTTGGGCCAGAAGGCAGAATATAGGAAACTACATGAAAACATGAATAATTCAGTGAAAATGACTGTAAACAGATGAGAACTTGTTTTAGAACAGCTTAAAGAGATTCTCCAAGTCAGTTCTTAGTGTAGAAAAGGTAGCTAAGATCCGGGAAATCTTAATTCCAGTTAAAATCACATGAAACACTGTATGAATCCTATATTCTTTACTGAAAGGAGACTAGAGTGGTAAATGTTTGTTATACAAGGCAGAATACCATTGAAATAGAGAAAGAAACACGTTCGGCAGCTTTGGAAAGCCTTACACTTCACTGAAATGTAGTACTACACTCTATAACAAAGTTGAGAGACAATGTTCCCTACTTGCCTCAGTTCATAACAGTGTGTAGGAAGTTGTTTGATAAAGTGGGCAAAGCTTATACTTGGGCCAGAAGGCAGAATATAGGAAACTACATGAAAACATGAATAATTCAGTGAAAATGACTGTAAACAGATGAGAACTTGTTTTAGAACAGCTTAAAGAGATTCTCCAAGTCAGTTCTTAGTGTAGAAAAGGTAGCTAAGATCCGGGAAATCTTAATTCCAGTTAAAATCACATGAAACACTGTATGAATCCTATATTCTTTACTGAAAGGACACTAGAGTGGTAAATGTTTGTTATACAAGGCAGAATACCATTGAAATAGAGAAAGAAACACGTTCGGCAGCTTTGGAAAGCCTTACACTTCACTGAAATGTAGTACTACACTCTATAACAAAGTTGAGAGACAATGTTCCCTACTTGCCTCAGTTCATAACAGTGTGTAGGAAGTTGTTTGATAAAGTGGGCAAAGCTTATACTTGGGCCAGAAGGCAGAATATAGGAAACTACATGAAAACATGAATAATTCAGTGAAAATGACTGTAAACAGATGAGAACTTGTTTAGAACAGCTGAAAGAGAATCTCCAAGTCAGTTCTTAGTGTAGAAAAGGTAGCTAAGATAAGGGAAATCCATAATTCCAGTTAAGATCACATGAAACACTGTATGAATCCTATATTCATTACTTAAAGGAGACTAGAGTGGTAAATGTGTGTTATACAAGGCAGAATACCATTGAAATAGAGAAAGAAACATGTTCGGCAGCTTTGGAAAGCCTTACTCTTCACTGAAATGTAGTACTACACTCTATAACACAGTTGAGAGACAATGTTCCCTACTTGCCTCAGTTCATAACAGTGTGTAGGAAGTTGTTTGATAAAGTGGGCAAAGCTTATACTTGGGCCAGAAGGCAGAATATAGGAAACTACATGAAAACATGAATAATTCAGTGAAAATGACTGTAAACAGATGAGAACTTGTTTTAGAACAGCTGAAAGAGATTCTCCAACTCAGTTCTTAGTGTAGAAAAGGTAGCTAAGATCCGGGAAATCTTAATTCCAGTTAAAATCACATGAAACACTGTATGAATCCTATATTCTTTACTGAAAGGAGACTAGAGTGGTAAATGTTTGTTATACAAGGCAGAATACCATTGAAATAGAGAAAGAAACTCGTTCGGCAGCTTTGGAAAGCCTTACACTTCACTGAAATGTAGTACTACACTCTATAACAAAGTTGAGAGACAATGTTCCCTACTTGCCTCAGTTCATAACAGTGTGTAGGAAGTTGTTTGATAAAGTGGGCAAAGCTTATACTTGGGCCAGAAGGCAGAATATAGGAAACTACATGAAAACATGAATAATTCAGTGAAAATGACTGTAAACAGATGAGAACTTGTTTAGAACAGCTGAAAGAGAATCTCCAAGTCAGTTCTTAGTGTAGAAAAGGTAGCTAAGATAAGGGAAATCCATAATTCCAGTTAAGATCACATGAAACACTGTATGAATCCTATATTCATTACTTAAAGGAGACTAGAGTGGTAAATGTGTGTTATACAAGGCAGAATACCATTGAAATAGAGAAAGAAACATGTTTGGCAGCTTTGGAAAGCCTTACTCTTCACTGAAATGTAGTACTACACTCTATAACACAGTTGAGAGACAATGTTCCCTACTTGCCTCAGTTCATAACAGTGTGTAGGAAGTTGTTTGATAAAGTGGGCAAAGCTTATACTTGGGCCAGAAGGCAGAATATAGGAAACTACATGAAAACATGAATAATTCAGTGAAAATGACTGTAAACAGATGAGAACTTGTTTAGAACAGCTGAAAGAGAATCTCCAAGTCAGTTCTTAGTGTAGAAAAGGTAGCTAAGATAAGGGAAATCCATAATTCCAGTTAAGATCACATGAAACACTGTTTGAATCCTATATTCATTACTTAAAGGAGACTACTGTGGTAAATGTGTGTTATACAAGGCAGAATACCATTGAAATAGAGAAAGAAACACGTTTGGCAGCTTTGGAAAGGCTTACACTTCACTGAAATGTAGTACTACACTCCATAACACAGTTGAGAGACAATGTTCCCGAGCTGCCTCCATTCATAACAGTGTGTAGGAAGTGGTTTGATAAAGTGGGCAAAGCTTATACTTGGACCAGAAGGCAGAATATAGGAAACTACATGAAAACATGAATAATTCAGTGAAAATGACTGTAAACAGATTGGAACTTGTTTTAGAACAGCTGAAAGAGATTCTCCAAGTCAGTTCTTAGTGTAGAAAAGGTAGCTAAGATCCGGGAAATCTTTATTCCAGTTAAGATCACATGAAACACTGTATGAATCCTATATTCTTTACTTAAAGGAGACTAGAGTGGTAAATGTGTGTTATACAAGGCAGAATACCATTGAAGTAGAGAAAGAAACACGTTCGGCAGCTTTGGAAAGCGTTACACTTCACTGAAATGTAGTACTACACTCTATAACACAGTTGAGAGACAATGTTCCCTACTTGCCTCAGTTCATAACAGTTTGTAGGAAGTTGTTTGATAAAGTGGGCAAAGCTTATACTTGGGCCAGAAGGCAGAATATAGGAAACTACATGAAAACATGAATAATTCAGTGAAAATGACTGTAAACAGATGAGAACTTGTTTAGAACAGCTGAAAGAGAATCTCCAACTCAGTTCTTAGTGTAGAAAAGGTAGCTAAGATGAGGGAAATCCATAATTCCAGTTAAGATCACATGAAACACTATGAATCCTATATTCTTTACTTAAAGGAGACTAGAGTGGTAAATGTGTGTCATACAAGGCAGAATACCATTGAAGTAGAGAAAGAAACACGTTCGGCAGCTTTGGAAATCCTTACACGTGACTGAAATGTAGTACTACACTCTATAACACAGTTGAGAGACAATGTTCCCGAGCTGCCTCAGTTAATAACAGTGTGTAGGAAGTTGTTTGATAAAGTGGTCAAAGCTTATACTTGGGCCAGAAGGCAGAATATAGGAAACTACATGAAAACATGAATAATTCAGTGAAAATGACTGTAAACAGATGAGAACTTGTTTTAGAACAGCTGAAAGAGATTCTCCAAGTCAGTTCTTAGTGTAGAAAAGGTAGCTAAGATCCGGGAAATCTTAATTCCAGTTAAAATCACATGAAACACTGTATGAATCCTATATTCTTTACTGAAAGGACACTAGAGTGGTAAATGTTTGTTATACAAGGAAGAATACCATTGAAATAGAGAAAGAAACACGTTCGGCAGCTTTGGAAATCCTTACACGTGACTGAAATGTAGTACTACACTCTATAACACAGTTGAGAGACAATGTTCCCGAGCTGCCTCAGTTAATAACAGTGTGTAGGAAGTTGTTTGATAAAGTGGTCAAAGCTTATACTTGGGCCAGAAGGCAGAATATAGGAAACTACATGAAAACATGAATAATTCAGTGAAAATGACTGTAAACAGATGAGAACTTGTTTTAGAACAGCTTAAAGAGATTCTCCAAGTCAGTTCTTAGTGTAGAAAAGGTAGCTAAGATCCGGGAAATCTTAATTCCAGTTAAAATCACATGAAACACTGTATGAATCCTATATTCTTTACTGAAAGGAGACTAGAGTGGTAAATGTTTGTTATACAAGGCAGAATACCATTGAAATAGAGAAAGAAACACGTTCGGCAGCTTTGGAAAGCCTTACACTTCACTGAAATGTAGTACTACACTCTATAACAAAGTTGAGAGACAATGTTCCCTACTTGCCTCAGTTCATAACAGTGTGTAGGAAGTTGTTTGATAAAGTGGGCAAAGCTTATACTTGGGCCAGAAGGCAGAATATAGGAAACTACATGAAAACATGAATAATTCAGTGAAAATGACTGTAAACAGATGAGAACTTGTTTTAGAACAGCTTAAAGAGATTCTCCAAGTCAGTTCTTAGTGTAGAAAAGGTAGCTAAGATCCGGGAAATCTTAATTCCAGTTAAAATCACATGAAACACTGTATGAATCCTATATTCTTTACTGAAAGGAGACTAGAGTGGTAAATGTTTGTTATACAAGGCAGAATACCATTGAAATAGAGAAAGAAACACGTTCGGCAGCTTTGGAAAGCCTTACACTTCACTGAAATGTAGTACTACACTCTATAACAAAGTTGAGAGACAATGTTCCCTACTTGCCTCAGTTCATAACAGTGTGTAGGAAGTTGTTTGATAAAGTGGGCAAAGCTTATACTTGGGCCAGAAGGCAGAATATAGGAAACTACATGAAAACATGAATAATTCAGTGAAAATGACTGTAAACAGATGAGAACTTGTTTAGAACAGCTGAAAGAGAATCTCCAAGTCAGTTCTTAGTGTAGAAAAGGTAGCTAAGATAAGGGAAATCCATAATTCCAGTTAAGATCACATGAAACACTGTATGAATCCTATATTCATTACTTAAAGGAGACTAGAGTGGTAAATGTGTGTTATACAAGGCAGAATACCATTGAAATAGAGAAAGAAACATGTTCGGCAGCTTTGGAAAGCCTTACTCTTCACTGAAATGTAGTACTACACTCTATAACACAGTTGAGAGACAATGTTCCCTACTTGCCTCAGTTCATAACAGTGTGTAGGAAGTTGTTTGATAAAGTGGGCAAAGCTTATACTTGGGCCAGAAGGCAGAATATAGGAAACTACATGAAAACATGAATAATTCAGTGAAAATGACTGTAAACAGATGAGAACTTGTTTTAGAACAGCTGAAAGAGATTCTCCAACTCAGTTCTTAGTGTAGAAAAGGTAGCTAAGATCCGGGAAATCTTAATTCCAGTTAAAATCACATGAAACACTGTATGAATCCTATATTCTTTACTGAAAGGAGACTAGAGTGGTAAATGTTTGTTATACAAGGCAGAATACCATTGAAATAGAGAAAGAAACTCGTTCGGCAGCTTTGGAAAGCCTTACACTTCACTGAAATGTAGTACTACACTCTATAACAAAGTTGAGAGACAATGTTCCCTACTTGCCTCAGTTCATAACAGTGTGTAGGAAGTTGTTTGATAAAGTGGGCAAAGCTTATACTTGGGCCAGAAGGCAGAATATAGGAAACTACATGAAAACATGAATAATTCAGTGAAAATGACTGTAAACAGATGAGAACTTGTTTAGAACAGCTGAAAGAGAATCTCCAAGTCAGTTCTTAGTGTAGAAAAGGTAGCTAAGATAAGGGAAATCCATAATTCCAGTTAAGATCACATGAAACACTGTATGAATCCTATATTCATTACTTAAAGGAGACTAGAGTGGTAAATGTGTGTTATACAAGGCAGAATACCATTGAAATAGAGAAAGAAACATGTTTGGCAGCTTTGGAAAGCCTTACTCTTCACTGAAATGTAGTACTACACTCTATAACACAGTTGAGAGACAATGTTCCCTACTTGCCTCAGTTCATAACAGTGTGTAGGAAGTTGTTTGATAAAGTGGGCAAAGCTTATACTTGGGCCAGAAGGCAGAATATAGGAAACTACATGAAAACATGAATAATTCAGTGAAAATGACTGTAAACAGATGAGAACTTGTTTAGAACAGCTGAAAGAGAATCTCCAAGTCAGTTCTTAGTGTAGAAAAGGTAGCTAAGATAAGGGAAATCCATAATTCCAGTTAAGATCACATGAAACACTGTTTGAATCCTATATTCATTACTTAAAGGAGACTACTGTGGTAAATGTGTGTTATACAAGGCAGAATACCATTGAAATAGAGAAAGAAACACGTTTGGCAGCTTTGGAAAGGCTTACACTTCACTGAAATGTAGTACTACACTCCATAACACAGTTGAGAGACAATGTTCCCGAGCTGCCTCCATTCATAACAGTGTGTAGGAAGTGGTTTGATAAAGTGGGCAAAGCTTATACTTGGACCAGAAGGCAGAATATAGGAAACTACATGAAAACATGAATAATTCAGTGAAAATGACTGTAAACAGATTGGAACTTGTTTTAGAACAGCTGAAAGAGATTCTCCAAGTCAGTTCTTAGTGTAGAAAAGGTAGCTAAGATCCGGGAAATCTTTATTCCAGTTAAGATCACATGAAACACTGTATGAATCCTATATTCTTTACTTAAAGGAGACTAGAGTGGTAAATGTGTGTTATACAAGGCAGAATACCATTGAAGTAGAGAAAGAAACACGTTCGGCAGCTTTGGAAAGCGTTACACTTCACTGAAATGTAGTACTACACTCTATAACACAGTTGAGAGACAATGTTCCCTACTTGCCTCAGTTCATAACAGTTTGTAGGAAGTTGTTTGATAAAGTGGGCAAAGCTTATACTTGGGCCAGAAGGCAGAATATAGGAAACTACATGAAAACATGAATAATTCAGTGAAAATGACTGTAAACAGATGAGAACTTGTTTAGAACAGCTGAAAGAGAATCTCCAACTCAGTTCTTAGTGTAGAAAAGGTAGCTAAGATGAGGGAAATCCATAATTCCAGTTAAGATCACATGAAACACTATGAATCCTATATTCTTTACTTAAAGGAGACTAGAGTGGTAAATGTGTGTCATACAAGGCAGAATACCATTGAAGTAGAGAAAGAAACACGTTCGGCAGCTTTGGAAATCCTTACACGTGACTGAAATGTAGTACTACACTCTATAACACAGTTGAGAGACAATGTTCCCGAGCTGCCTCAGTTAATAACAGTGTGTAGGAAGTTGTTTGATAAAGTGGTCAAAGCTTATACTTGGGCCAGAAGGCAGAATATAGGAAACTACATGAAAACATGAATAATTCAGTGAAAATGACTGTAAACAGATGAGAACTTGTTTTAGAACAGCTTAAAGAGATTCTCCAAGTCAGTTCTTAGTGTAGAAAAGGTAGCTAAGATCCGGGAAATCTTAATTCCAGTTAAAATCACATGAAACACTGTATGAATCCTATATTCTTTACTGAAAGGAGACTAGAGTGGTAAATGTTTGTTATACAAGGCAGAATACCATTGAAATAGAGAAAGAAACACGTTCGGCAGCTTTGGAAAGCCTTACACTTCACTGAAATGTAGTACTACACTCTATAACAAAGTTGAGAGACAATGTTCCCTACTTGCCTCAGTTCATAACAGTGTGTAGGAAGTTGTTTGATAAAGTGGGCAAAGCTTATACTTGGGCCAGAAGGCAGAATATAGGAAACTACATGAAAACATGAATAATTCAGTGAAAATGACTGTAAACAGATGAGAACTTGTTTTAGAACAGCTTAAAGAGATTCTCCAAGTCAGTTCTTAGTGTAGAAAAGGTAGCTAAGATCCGGGAAATCTTAATTCCAGTTAAAATCACATGAAACACTGTATGAATCCTATATTCTTTACTGAAAGGAGACTAGAGTGGTAAATGTTTGTTATACAAGGCAGAATACCATTGAAATAGAGAAAGAAACACGTTCGGCAGCTTTGGAAAGCCTTACACTTCACTGAAATGTAGTACTACACTCTATAACAAAGTTGAGAGACAATGTTCCCTACTTGCCTCAGTTCATAACAGTGTGTAGGAAGTTGTTTGATAAAGTGGGCAAAGCTTATACTTGGGCCAGAAGGCAGAATATAGGAAACTACATGAAAACATGACTAATTCAGTGAAAATGACTGTAAACAGATGAGAACTTGTTTAGAACAGCTGAAAGAGAATCTCCAAGTCAGTTCTTAGTGTAGAAAAGGTAGCTAAGATAAGGGAAATCCATAATTCCAGTTAAGATCACATGAAACACTGTATGAATCCTATATTCATTACTTAAAGGAGACTAGAGTGGTAAATGTGTGTTATACAAGGCAGAATACCATTGAAATAGAGAAAGAAACATGTTCGGCAGCTTTGGAAAGCCTTACTCTTCACTGAAATGTAGTACTACACTCTATAACACAGTTGAGAGACAATGTTCCCTACTTGCCTCAGTTCATAACAGTGTGTAGGAAGTTGTTTGATAAAGTGGGCAAAGCTTATACTTGGGCCAGAAGGCAGAATATAGGAAACTACATGAAAACATGAATAATTCAGTGAAAATGACTGTAAACAGATGAGAACTTGTTTTAGAACAGCTGAAAGAGATTCTCCAACTCAGTTCTTAGTGTAGAAAAGGTAGCTAAGATCCGGGAAATCTTAATTCCAGTTAAAATCACATGAAACACTGTATGAATCCTATATTCTTTACTGAAAGGAGACTAGAGTGGTAAATGTTTGTTATACAAGGCAGAATACCATTGAAATAGAGAAAGAAACTCGTTCGGCAGCTTTGGAAAGCCTTACACTTCACTGAAATGTAGTACTACACTCTATAACAAAGTTGAGAGACAATGTTCCCTACTTGCCTCAGTTCATAACAGTGTGTAGGAAGTTGTTTGATAAAGTGGGCAAAGCTTATACTTGGGCCAGAAGGCAGAATATAGGAAACTACATGAAAACATGAATAATTCAGTGAAAATGACTGTAAACAGATGAGAACTTGTTTAGAACAGCTGAAAGAGAATCTCCAAGTCAGTTCTTAGTGTAGAAAAGGTAGCTAAGATAAGGGAAATCCATAATTCCAGTTAAGATCACATGAAACACTGTATGAATCCTATATTCATTACTTAAAGGAGACTAGAGTGGTAAATGTGTGTTATACAAGGCAGAATACCATTGAAATAGAGAAAGAAACATGTTTGGCAGCTTTGGAAAGCCTTACTCTTCACTGAAATGTAGTACTACACTCTATAACACAGTTGAGAGACAATGTTCCCTACTTGCCTCAGTTCATAACAGTGTGTAGGAAGTTGTTTGATAAAGTGGGCAAAGCTTATACTTGGGCCAGAAGGCAGAATATAGGAAACTACATGAAAACATGAATAATTCAGTGAAAATGACTGTAAACAGATGAGAACTTGTTTAGAACAGCTGAAAGAGAATCTCCAAGTGAGTTCTTAGTGTAGAAAAGGTAGCTAAGATAAGGGAAATCCATAATTCCAGTTAAGATCACATGAAACACTGTTTGAATCCTATATTCATTACTTAAAGGAGACTACTGTGGTAAATGTGTGTTATACAAGGCAGAATACCATTGAAATAGAGAAAGAAACACGTTTGGCAGCTTTGGAAAGGCTTACACTTCACTGAAATGTAGTACTACACTCCATAACACAGTTGAGAGACAATGTTCCCGAGCTGCCTCCATTCATAACAGTGTGTAGGAAGTGGTTTGATAAAGTGGGCAAAGCTTATACTTGGACCAGAAGGCAGAATATAGGAAACTACATGAAAACATGAATAATTCAGTGAAAATGACTGTAAACAGATTGGAACTTGTTTTAGAACAGCTGAAAGAGATTCTCCAAGTCAGTTCTTAGTGTAGAAAAGGTAGCTAAGATCCGGGAAATCTTTATTCCAGTTAAGATCACATGAAACACTGTATGAATCCTATATTCTTTACTTAAAGGAGACTAGAGTGGTAAATGTGTGTTATACAAGGCAGAATACCATTGAAGTAGAGAAAGAAACACGTTCGGCAGCTTTGGAAAGCGTTACACTTCACTGAAATGTAGTACTACACTCTATAACACAGTTGAGAGACAATGTTCCCTACTTGCCTCAGTTCATAACAGTTTGTAGGAAGTTGTTTGATAAAGTGGGCAAAGCTTATACTTGGGCCAGAAGGCAGAATATAGGAAACTACATGAAAACATGAATAATTCAGTGAAAATGACTGTAAACAGATGAGAACTTGTTTAGAACAGCTGAAAGAGAATCTCCAACTCAGTTCTTAGTGTAGAAAAGGTAGCTAAGATGAGGGAAATCCATAATTCCAGTTAAGATCACATGAAACACTATGAATCCTATATTCTTTACTTAAAGGAGACTAGAGTGGTAAATGTGTGTCATACAAGGCAGAATACCATTGAAGTAGAGAAAGAAACACGTTCGGCAGCTTTGGAAATCCTTACACGTGACTGAAATGTAGTACTACACTCTATAACACAGTTGAGAGACAATGTTCCCGAGCTGCCTCAGTTAATAACAGTGTGTAGGAAGTTGTTTGATAAAGTGGTCAAAGCTTATACTTGGGCCAGAAGGCAGAATATAGGAAACTACATGAAAACATGAATAATTCAGTGAAAATGACTGTAAACAGATGAGAACTTGTTTTAGAACAGCTTAAAGAGATTCTCCAAGTCAGTTCTTAGTGTAGAAAAGGTAGCTAAGATCCGGGAAATCTTAATTCCAGTTAAAATCACATGAAACACTGTATGAATCCTATATTCTTTACTGAAAGGAGACTAGAGTGGTAAATGTTTGTTATACAAGGCAGAATACCATTGAAATAGAGAAAGAAACACGTTCGGCAGCTTTGGAAAGCCTTACTCTTCACTGAAATGTAGTACTACACTCTATAACACAGTTGAGAGACAATGTTCCCTACTTGCCTCAGTTCATAACAGTGTGTAGGAAGTTGTTTGATAAAGTGGGCAAAGCTTATACTTGGGCCAGAAGGCAGAATATAGGAAACTACATGAAAACATGAATAATTCAGTGAAAATGACTGTAAACAGATGAGAACTTGTTTAGAACAGCTGAAAGAGAATCTCCAAGTCAGTTCTTAGTGTAGAAAAGGTAGCTAAGATAAGGGAAATCCATAATTCCAGTTAAGATCACATGAAACACTGTATGAATCCTATATTCATTACTTAAAGGAGACTAGAGTGGTAAATGTGTGTTATACAAGGCAGAATACCATTGAAATAGAGAAAGAAACATGTTCGGCAGCTTTGGAAAGCCTTACTCTTCACTGAAATGTAGTACTACACTCTATAACACAGTTGAGAGACAATGTTCCCTACTTGCCTCAGTTCATAACAGTGTGTAGGAAGTTGTTTGATAAAGTGGGCAAAGCTTATACTTGGGCCAGAAGGCAGAATATAGGAAACTACATGAAAACATGAATAATTCAGTGAAAATGACTGTAAACAGATGAGAACTTGTTTAGAACAGCTGAAAGAGAATCTCCAAGTCAGTTCTTAGTGTAGAAAAGGTAGCTAAGATAAGGGAAATCCATAATTCCAGTTAAGATCACATGAAACACTGTTTGAATCCTATATTCATTACTTAAAGGAGACTACTGTGGTAAATGTGTGTTATACAAGGCAGAATACCATTAAAATAGAGAAAGAAACACGTTTGGCAGCTTTGGAAAGGCTTACACTTCACTGAAATGTAGTACTACACTCCATAACACAGTTGAGAGACAATGTTCCCGAGCTGCCTCCATTGATAACAGTGTGTAGGAAGTGGTTTGATAAAGTGGGCAAAGCTTATACTTGGACCAGAAGGCAGAATATAGGAAACTACATGAAAACATGAATAATTCAGTGAAAATGATTATAAAAAGATGAGAACTTGTTTAAGAACAGCTGAAAGAGATTCTCCAAGTCAGTTCTTAGTGTAGAAAAGGTAGCTAAGATCCGGGAAATCTTAATTCCAGTTAAGATCACATGAAACACTGTATGAATCCTATATTCTTTACTTAAAGGAGACTAGAGTGGTAAATGTGTGTTATACAAGGCAGAATACCATTGAAATAGAGAAAGAAACACGTTCGGCAGCTTTGGAAAGCCTTACACTTCACTGAAATGTAGTACTACACTCTATAACACAGTTGAGAGACAATGTTCCCTACTTGCCTCAGTTCATAACAGTGTGTAGGAAGTTGTTTGATAAAGTGGGCAAAGCTTATACTTGGGCCAGAAGGCAGAATATAGGAAACTACATGAAAACATGAATAATTCAGTGAAAATGACTGTAAACAGATGAGAACTTGTTTTAGAGCAGCTGAAAGAGATTCTCCAAGTCAGTTCTTAGTGTAGAAAAGGTAGCTAAGATCCGGGAAATCTTAATTCCAGTTAAAATCACATGAAACACTGTATGAATCCTATATTCTTTACTGAAAGGAGACTAGAGTGGTAAATGTTTGTTATACAAGGCAGAATACCATTGAAATAGAGAAAGAAACATGTTCGGCAGCTTTGGAAAGCCTTACTCTTCACTGAAATGTAGTACTACACTCTATAATACAGTTGAGAGACAATGTTCCCTACTTGCCTCAGTTCATAACAGTGTGTAGGAAGTTGTTTGATAAAGTGGGCAAAGCTTATACTTGGGCCAGAAGGCAGAATATAGGAAACTACATGAAAACATGAATAATTCAGTGAAAATGACTGTAAACAGATGAGAACTTGTTTAGAACAGCTGAAAGAGAATCTCCAAGTCAGTTCTTAGTGTAGAAAAGGTAGCTAAGATAAGGGAAATCCATAATTCCAGTTAAGATCACATGAAACACTGTATGAATCCTATATTAATTACTTAAAGGAGACTAGAGTGGTAAATGTGTGTTATACAAGGCAGAATACCATTGAAATAGAGAAAGAAACATGTTCGGCAGCTTTGGAAAGCCTTACTCTTCACTGAAATGTAGTACTACACTCTATAACACAGTTGAGAGACAATGTTCCCTACTTGCCTCAGTTCATAACAGTGTGTAGGAAGTTGTTTGATAAAGTGGGCAAAGCTTATACTTGGGCCAGAAGGCAGAATATAGGAAACTACATGAAAACATGAATAATTCAGTGAAAATGACTGTAAACAGATGAGAACTTGTTTAGAACAGCTGAAAGAGAATCTCCAAGTCAGTTCTTAGTGTAGAAAAGGTAGCTAAGATAAGGGAAATCCATAATTCCAGTTAAGATCACATGAAACACTGTTTGAATCCTATATTCATTACTTAAAGGAGACTACTGTGGTAAATGTGTGTTATACAAGGCAGAATACCATTAAAATAGAGAAAGAAACACGTTTGGCAGCTTTGGAAAGGCTTACACTTCACTGAAATGTAGTACTACACTCCATAACACAGTTGAGAGACAATGTTCCCGAGCTGCCTCCATTGATAACAGTGTGTAGGAAGTGGTTTGATAAAGTGGGCAAAGCTTATACTTGGACCAGAAGGCAGAATATAGGAAACTACATGAAAACATGAATAATTCAGTGAAAATGACTATAAAAAGATGAGAACTTGTTTAAGAACAGCTGAAAGAGATTCTCCAAGTCAGTTCTTAGTGTAGAAAAGGTAGCTAAGATCCGGGAAATCTTAATTCCAGTTAAGATCACATGAAACACTGTATGAATCCTATATTCTTTACTTAAAGGAGACTAGAGTGGTAAATGTGTGTTATACAAGGCAGAATACCATTGAAATAGAGAAAGAAACACGTTCGGCAGCTTTGGAAAGCCTTACACTTCACTGAAATGTAGTACTACACTCTATAACACAGTTGAGAGACAATGTTCCCTACTTGCCTCAGTTCATAACAGTGTGTAGGAAGTTGTTTGATAAAGTGGGCAAAGCTTATACTTGGGCCACAAGGCAGAATATAGGAAACTACATGAAAACATGAATAATTCAGTGAAAATGACTGTAAACAGATGAGAACTTGTTTTAGAACAGCTGAAAGAGATTCTCCAAGTCAGTTCTTAGTGTAGAAAAGGTAGCTAAGATCCGGGAAATCTTAATTCCAGTTAAAATCACATGAAACACTGTATGAATCCTATATTCTTTACTGAAAGGAGACTAGAGTGGTAAATGTTTGTTATACAAGGCAGAATACCATTGAAATAGAGAAAGAAACATGTTCGGCAGCTTTGGAAAGCCTTACTCTTCACTGAAATGTAGTACTACACTCTATAATACAGTTGAGAGACAATGTTCCCTACTTGCCTCAGTTCATAACAGTGTGTAGGAAGTTGTTTGATAAAGTGGGCAAAGCTTATACTTGGGCCAGAAGGCAGAATATAGGAAACTACATGAAAACATGAATAATTCAGTGAAAATGACTGTAAACAGATGAGAACTTGTTTAGAACAGCTGAAAGAGAATCTCCAAGTCAGTTCTTAGTGTAGAAAAGGTAGCTAAGATAAGGGAAATCCATAATTCCAGTTAAGATCACATGAAACACTGTATGAATCCTATATTAATTACTTAAAGGAGACTAGAGTGGTAAATGTGTGTTATACAAGGCAGAATACCATTGAAATAGAGAAAGAAACATGTTCGGCAGCTTTGGAAAGCCTTACTCTTCACTGAAATGTAGTACTACACTCTATAACACAGTTGAGAGACAATGTTCCCTACTTGCCTCAGTTCATAACAGTGTGTAGGAAGTTGTTTGATAAAGTGGGCAAAGCTTATACTTGGGCCAGAAGGCAGAATATAGGAAACTACATGAAAACATGAATAATTCAGTGAAAATGACTGTAAACAGATGAGAACTTGTTTAGAACAGCTGAAAGAGAATCTCCAAGTCAGTTCTTAGTGTAGAAAAGGTAGCTAAGATAAGGGAAATCCATAATTCCAGTTAAGATCACATGAAACACTGTTTGAATCCTATATTCATTACTTAAAGGAGACTACTGTGGTAAATGTGTGTTATACAAGGCAGAATACCATTAAAATAGAGAAAGAAACACGTTTGGCAGCTTTGGAAAGGCTTACACTTCACTGAAATGTAGTACTACACTCCATAACACAGTTGAGAGACAATGTTCCCGAGCTGCCTCCATTGATAACAGTGTGTAGGAAGTGGTTTGATAAAGTGGGCAAAGCTTATACTTGGACCAGAAGGCGGAATATAGGAAACTACATGAAAACATGAATAATTCAGTGAAAATGACTATAAAAAGATGAGAACTTGTTTAAGAACAGCTGAAAGAGATTCTCCAAGTCAGTTCTTAGTGTAGAAAAGGTAGCTAAGATCCGGGAAATCTTAATTCCAGTTAAGATCACATGAAACACTGTATGAATCCTATATTCTTTACTTAAAGGAGACTAGAGTGGTAAATGTGTGTTATACAAGGCAGAATACCATTGAAATAGAGAAAGAAACACGTTCGGCAGCTTTGGAAAGCCTTACACTTCACTGAAATGTAGTACTACACTCTATAACACAGTTGAGAGACAATGTTCCCTACTTGCCTCAGTTCATAACAGTGTGTAGGAAGTTGTTTGATAAAGTGGGCAAAGCTTATACTTGGGCCAGAAGGCAGAATATAGGAAACTACATGAAAACATGAATAATTCAGTGAAAATGACTGTAAACAGATGAGAACTTGTTTTAGAGCAGCTGAAAGAGATTCTCCAAGTCAGTTCTTAGTGTAGAAAAGGTAGCTAAGATCCGGGAAATCTTAATTCCAGTTAAAATCACATGAAACACTGTATGAATCCTATATTCTTTACTGAAAGGAGACTAGAGTGGTAAATGTTTGTTATACAAGGCAGAATACCATTGAAATAGAGAAAGGAACATGTTCGGCAGCTTTGGAAAGCCTTACTCTTCACTGAAATGTAGTACTACACTCTATAATACAGTTGAGAGACAATGTTCCCTACTTGCCTCAGTTCATAACAGTGTGTAGGAAGTTGTTTGATAAAGTGGGCAAAGCTTATACTTGGGCCAGAAGGCAGAATATAGGAAACTACATGAAAACATGAATAATTCAGTGAAAATGACTGTAAACAGATGAGAACTTGTTTAGAACAGCTGAAAGAGAATCTCCAAGTCAGTTCTTAGTGTAGAAAAGGTAGCTAAGATAAGGGAAATCCATAATTCCAGTTAAGATCACATGAAACACTGTATGAATCCTATATTAATTACTTAAAGGAGACTAGAGTGGTAAATGTGTGTTATACAAGGCAGAATACCATTGAAATAGAGAAAGAAACATGTTCGGCAGCTTTGGAAAGCCTTACTCTTCACTGAAATGTAGTACTACACTCTATAACACAGTTGAGAGACAATGTTCCCTACTTGCCTCAGTTCATAACAGTGTGTAGGAAGTTGTTTGATAAAGTGGGCAAAGCTTATACTTGGGCCAGAAGGCAGAATATAGGAAACTACATGAAAACATGAATAATTCAGTGAAAATGACTGTAAACAGATGAGAACTTGTTTAGAACAGCTGAAAGAGAATCTCCAAGTCAGTTCTTAGTGTAGAAAAGGTCGCTAAGATAAGGGAAATCCATAATTCCAGTTAAGATCACATGAAACACTGTTTGAATCCTATATTCATTACTTAAAGGAGACTACTGTGGTAAATGTGTGTTATACAAGGCAGAATACCATTAAAATAGAGAAAGAAACACGTTTGGCAGCTTTGGAAAGGCTTACACTTCACTGAAATGTAGTACTACACTCCATAACACAGTTGAGAGACAATGTTCCCGAGCTGCCTCCATTGATAACAGTGTGTAGGAAGTGGTTTGATAAAGTGGGCAAAGCTTATACTTGGACCAGAAGGCAGAATATAGGAAACTACATGAAAACATGAATAATTCAGTGAAAATGACTATAAAAAGATGAGAACTTGTTTAAGAACAGCTGAAAGAGATTCTCCAAGTCAGTTCTTAGTGTAGAAAAGGTAGCTAAGATCCGGGAAATCTTAATTCCAGTTAAGATCACATGAAACACTGTATGAATCCTATATTCTTTACTTAAAGGAGACTAGAGTGGTAAATGTGTGTTATACAAGGCAGAATACCATTGAAATAGAGAAAGAAACACGTTCGGCAGCTTTGGAAAGCCTTACACTTCACTGAAATGTAGTACTACACTCTATAACACAGTTGAGAGACAATGTTCCCTACTTGCCTCAGTTCATAACAGTGTGTAGGAAGTTGTTTGATAAAGTGTGCAAAGCTTATACTTGGGCCAGAAGGCAGAATATAGGAAACTACATGAAAACATGAATAATTCAGTGAAAATGACTGTAAACAGATGAGAACTTGTTTTAGAACAGCTGAAAGAGATTCTCCAAGTCAGTTCTTAGTGTAGAAAAGGTAGCTAAGATCCGGGAAATCTTAATTCCAGTTAAAATCACATGAAACACTGTATGAATCCTATATTCTTTACTGAAAGGAGACTAGAGTGGTAAATGTTTGTTATACAAGGCAGAATACCATTGAAATAGAGAAAGAAACATGTTCGGCAGCTTTGGAAAGCCTTACTCTTCACTGAAATGTAGTACTACACTCTATAATACAGTTGAGAGACAATGTTCCCTACTTGCCTCAGTTCATAACAGTGTGTAGGAAGTTGTTTGATAAAGTGGGCAAAGCTTATACTTGGGCCAGAAGGCAGAATATAGGAAACTACATGAAAACATGAATAATTCAGTGAAAATGACTGTAAACAGATGAGAACTTGTTTAGAACAGCTGAAAGAGAATCTCCAAGTCAGTTCTTAGTGTAGAAAAGGTAGCTAAGATAAGGGAAATCCATAATTCCAGTTAAGATCACATGAAACACTGTATGAATCCTATATTAATTACTTAAAGGAGACTAGAGTGGTAAATTTGTGTTATACAAGGCAGAATACCATTGAAATAGAGAAAGAAACATGTTCGGCAGCTTTGGAAAGCCTTACTCTTCACTGAAATGTAGTACTACACTCTATAACACAGTTGAGAGACAATGTTCCCTACTTGCCTCAGTTCATAACAGTGTGTAGGAAGTTGTTTGATAAAGTGGGCAAAGCTTATACTTGGGCCAGAAGGCAGAATATAGGAAACTACATGAAAACATGAATAATTCAGTGAAAATGACTGTAAACAGATGAGAACTTGTTTAGAACAGCTGAAAGAGAATCTCCAAGTCAGTTCTTAGTGTAGAAAAGGTAGCTAAGATAAGGGAAATCCATAATTCCAGTTAAGATCACATGAAACACTGTTTGAATCCTATATTCATTACTTAAAGGAGACTACTGTGGTAAATGTGTGTTATACAAGGCAGAATACCATTAAAATAGAGAAAGAAACACGTTTGGCAGCTTTGGAAAGGCTTACACTTCACTGAAATGTAGTACTACACTCCATAACACAGTTGAGAGACAATGTTCCCGAGCTGCCTCCATTGATAACAGTGTGTAGGAAGTGGTTTGATAAAGTGGGCAAAGCTTATACTTGGACCAGAAGGCGGAATATAGGAAACTACATGAAAACATGAATAATTCAGTGAAAATGACTATAAAAAGATGAGAACTTGTTTAAGAACAGCTGAAAGAGATTCTCCAAGTCAGTTCTTAGTGTAGAAAAGGTAGCTAAGATCCGGGAAATCTTAATTCCAGTTAAGATCACATGAAACACTGTATGAATCCTATATTCTTTACTTAAAGGAGACTAGAGTGGTAAATGTGTGTTATACAAGGCAGAATACCATTGAAATAGAGAAAGAAACACGTTCGGCAGCTTTGGAAAGCCTTACACTTCACTGAAATGTAGTACTACACTCTATAACACAGTTGAGAGACAATGTTCCCTACTTGCATCAGTTCATAACAGTGTGTAGGAAGTTGTTTGATAAAGTGGGCAAAGCTTATACTTGGGCCAGAAGGCAGAATATAGGAAACTACATGAAAACATGAATAATTCAGTGAAAATGACTGTAAACAGATGAGAACTTGTTTTAGAACAGCTGAAAGAGATTCTCCAAGTCAGTTCTTAGTGTAGAAAAGGTAGCTAAGATCCGGGAAATCTTAATTCCAGTTAAAATCACATGAAACACTGTATGAATCCTATATTCTTTACTGAAAGGAGACTAGAGTGGTAAATGTTTGTTATACAAGGCAGAATACCATTGAAATAGAGAAAGAAACATGTTCGGCAGCTTTGGAAAGCCTTACTCTTCACTGAAATGTAGTACTACACTCTATAACACAGTTGAGAGACAATGTTCCCTACTTGCCTCAGTTCATAACAGTGTGTAGGAAGTTGTTTGATAAAGTGGGCAAAGCTTATACTTGGGCCAGAAGGCAGAATATAGGAAACTACATGAAAACATGAATAATTCAGTGAAAATGACTGTAAACAGATGAGAACTTGTTTAGAACAGCTGAAAGAGAATCTCCAAGTCAGTTCTTAGTGTAGAAAAGGTAGCTAAGATAAGGGAAATCCATAATTCCAGTTAAGATCACATGAAACACTGTATGAATCCTATATTCATTACTTAAAGGAGACTAGAGTGGTAAATGTGTGTTATACAAGGCAGAATACCATTGAAATAGAGAAAGAAACATGTTCGGCAGCTTTGGAAAGCCTTACTCTTCACTGAAATGTAGTACTACACTCTATAACACAGTTGAGAGACAATGTTCCCTACTTGCCTCAGTTCATAACAGTGTGTAGGAAGTTGTTTGATAAAGTGGGCAAAGCTTATACTTGGGCCAGAAGGCAGAATATAGGAAACTACATGAAAACATGAATAATTCAGTGAAAATGACTGTAAACAGATGAGAACTTGTTTAGAACAGCTGAAAGAGAATCAACAAGTCAGTTCTTAGTGTAGAAAAGGTAGCTAAGATAAGGGAAATCCATAATTCCAGTTAAGATCACATGAAACACTGTTTGAATCCTATATTCATTACTTAAGGGAGACTACTGTGGTAAATGTGTGTTATACAAGGCAGAATACCATTAAAATAGAGAAAGAAACACGTTTGGCAGCTTTGGAAAGGCTTACACTTCACTGAAATGTAGTACTACACTCCATAACACAGTTGAGAGACAATGTTCCCGAGCTGCCTCCATTGATAACAGTGTGTAGGAAGTGGTTTGATAAAGTGGGCAAAGCTTATACTTGGACCAGAAGGCAGAATATAGGAAACTACATGAAAACATGAATAATTCAGTGAAAATGACTATAAAAAGATGAGAACTTGTTTAAGAATAGCTGAAAGAGATTCTCCAAGTCAGTTCTTAGTGTAGAAAAGGTAGCTAAGATCCGGGAAATCTTAATTCCAGTTAAGATCACATGAAACACTGTATGAATCCTATATTCTTTACTTAAAGGAGACTAGAGTGGTAAATGTGTGTTATACAAGGCAGAATACCATTGAAATAGAGAAAGAAACACGTTCGGCAGCTTTGGAAAGCCTTACACTTCACTGAAATGTAGTACTACACTCTATAACACAGTTGAGAGACAATGTTCCCTACTTGCCTCAGTTCATAACAGTGTGTAGGAAGTTGTTTGATAAAGTGGGCAAAGCTTATACTTGGGCCAGAAGGCAGAATATAGGAAACTACATGAAAACATGAATAATTCAGTGAAAATGACTGTAAACAGATGAGAACTTGTTTTAGAACAGCTGAAAGAGATTCTCCAAGTCAGTTCTTAGTGTAGAAAAGGTAGCTAAGATCCGGGAAATCTTAATTCCAGTTAAAATCACATGAAACACTGTATGAATCCTATATTCATTACTTAAAGGAGACTAGAGTGGTAAATGTGTGTTATACAAGGCAGAATACCATTGAAATAGAGAAAGAAACACGTTCGGCAGCTTTGGAAAGCCTTACACTTCACTGAAATGTAGTACTACACTCTATAACACAGTTGAGAGGCAATGTTCCCGAGCTGCCTCAGTTCATAACAGTGTGTAGGAAGTGGTTTGATAAAGTGGGCAAAGCTTATACTTGGACCAGAAGGCAGAATATAGGAAACTACATGAAAACATGATTAATTCAGTGAAAATGACTGTAAACAGATGAGAACTTGTTTAGAACAGCTGAAAGAGATTCTCCAAGTCAGTTCTTAGTGTAGAAAAGGTAGCTAAGATAAGGGAAATCCATAATTCCAGTTAAGATTACATGAAACACTGTATGAATTCTATATTCTTTACTTAAAGGAGACTAGAGTGGTAAATGTGTGTTATACAAGGCAGAATACCATTAAAATAGAGAAAGAAACACGTTCGGCAGCTTTTGAAATGCTTACACTTCACTGAAATGTAGTACTACACTCTATAACACAGTTGAGAGACAATGTTCTCTACTTGCCTCAGTTCATAACAGTGTGTAGGAAGTTGTTTGATAAAGTGGTCAAAGCTTATACTTGGACCAGAAGGCAGAATATAGGAAACTACATGAAAACATGAATAACTCAGTGAAAATGACTGTAAACAGATGAGAACTTGTTTAGAACAGCTGAAAGAGAATCTCCAAGTCAGTTCTTAGTGTAGAAAAGGTAGCTAAGATAAGGGAAATCCATAATTCCAGTTAATATCACATGAAACACTGTATGAATCCTATATTCATTACTTAAAGGAGACTAGAGTGGTAAATGTGTGTTATACAAGGCAGAATACCATTAAAATAGAGAAAGAAACAGGTTCGGCAGCTTTTGAAATCCTTACACTTCACTGAAATGTATTACTACACTCCATAACACAGTTGAGAGACAATGTTCCCTACTTGCCTCAGTTCATAACAGTGTGTAGGAAGTTGTTTGATAAAGTGGGCAAAGCTTATACTTGGGCCAGAAGGCAGAATATAGGAAACTACATGAAAACATGAATAATTCAGTGAAAATGACTGTAAACAGATGAGAACTTGTTTTAGAACAGCTGAAAGAGATTCTCCAAGTCAGTTCTTAGTGTAGAAAAGGTAGCTAAGATCCGGGAAATCTTAATTCCAGTTAAAATCACATGAAACACTGTATGAATCCTATATTCTTTACTGAAAGGAGACTAGAGTGGTAAATGTTTGTTATACAAGGCAGAATACCATTGAAATAGAGAAAGAAACACGTTCGGCAGCTTTGGAAAGCCTTACACTTCACTGAAATGTAGTACTACACTCTATAACAAAGTTGAGAGACAATGTTCCCTACTTGCCTCAGTTCATAACAGTGTGTAGGAAGTTGTTTGATAAAGTGGGCAAAGCTTATACTTGGGCCAGAAGGCAGAATATAGGAAACTACATGAAAACATGAATAATTCAGTGAAAATGACTGTAAACAGATGAGAACTTGTTTAGAACAGCTGAAAGAGAAACTCCAAGTCAGTTCTTAGTGTAGAAAAGGTAGCTAAGATAAGGGAAATCCATAATTCCAGTTAAGATCACATGAAACACTGTATGAATCCTATATTCATTACTTAAAGGAGACTAGAGTGGTAAATGTGTGTTATACAAGGCAGAATACCATTAAAATAGAGAAAGAAACAGGTTCGGCAGCTTTTGAAATCCTTACACTTCACTGAAATGTATTACTACACTCTATAACACAGTTGAGAGACAATGTTCCCTACTTGCCTCAGTTCATAACAGTGTGTAGGAAGTTGTTTGATAAAGTGGGCAAAGCTTATACTTGGGCCAGAAGGCAGAATATAGGAAACTACATGAAAACATGAATAATTCAGTGAAAATGACTGTAAACAGATGAGAACTTGTTTTAGAACAGCTGAAAGAGATTCTCCAAGTCAGTTCTTAGTGTAGAAAAGGTAGCTAAGATCCGGGAAATCTTAATTCCAGTTAAAATCACATGAAACACTGTATGAATCCTATATTCTTTACTGAAAGGAGACTAGAGTGGTAAATGTTTGTTATACAAGGCAGAATACCATTGAAATAGAGAAAGAAACACGTTCGGCAGCTTTGGAAAGCCTTACACTTCACTGAAATGTAGTACTACACTCTATAACAAAGTTGAGAGACAATGTTCCCTACTTGCCTCAGTTCATAACAGTGTGTAGGAAGTTGTTTGATAAAGTGGGCAAAGCTTATACTTGGGCCAGAAGGCAGAATATAGGAAACTACATGAAAACATGAATAATTCAGTGAAAATGACTGTAAACAGATGAGAACTTGTTTAGAACAGCTGAAAGAGAATCTCCAAGTCAGTTCTTAGTGTAGAAAAGGTAGCTAAGATAAGGGAAATCCATAATTCCAGTTAAGATCACATGAAACACTGTTTGAATCCTATATTCATTACTTAAAGGAGACTACTGTGGTAAATGTGTGTTATACAAGGCAGAATACCATTAAAATAGAGAAAGAAACACGTTTGGCAGCTTTGGAAAGGCTTACACTTCACTGAAATGTAGTACTACACTCCATAACACAGTTGAGAGACAATGTTCCCGAGCTGCCTCCATTGATAACAGTGTGTAGGAAGTGGTTTGATAAAGTGGGCAAAGCTTATACTTGGACCAGAAGGCAGAATATAGGAAACTACATGAAAACATGAATAATTCAGTGAAAATGACTATAAAAAGATGAGAACTTGTTTAAGAACAGCTGAAAGAGATTCTCCAAGTCAGTTCTTAGTGTAGAAAAGGTAGCTAAGATCCGGGAAATCTTAATTCCAGTTAAGATCACATGAAACACTGTATGAATCCTATATTCTTTACTTAAAGGAGACTAGAGTGGTAAATGTGTGTTATACAAGGCAGAATACCATTGAAATAGAGAAAGAAACACGTTCGGCAGCTTTGGAAAGCCTTACACTTCACTGAAATGTAGTACTACACTCTATAACACAGTTGAGAGACAATGTTCCCTACTTGCCTCAGTTCATAACAGTGTGTAGGAAGTTGTTTGATAAAGTGGGCAAAGCTTATACTTGGGCCAGAAGGCAGAATATAGGAAACTACATGAAAACATGAATAATTCAGTGAAAATGACTGTAAACAGATGAGAACTTGTTTTAGAACAGCTGAAAGAGATTCTCCAAGTCAGTTCTTAGTGTAGAAAAGGTAGCTAAGATCCGGGAAATCTTAATTCCAGTTAAAATCACATGAAACACTGTATGAATCCTATATTCATTACTTAAAGGAGACTAGAGTGGTAAATGTGTGTTATACAAGGCAGAATACCATTGAAATAGAGAAAGAAACACGTTCGGCAGCTTTGGAAAGCCTTACACTTCACTGAAATGTAGTACTACACTCTATAACACAGTTGAGAGGCAATGTTCCCGAGCTGCCTCAGTTCATAACAGTGTGTAGGAAGTGGTTTGATAAAGTGGGCAAAGCTTATACTTGGACCAGAAGGCAGAATATAGGAAACTACATGAAAACATGATTAATTCAGTGAAAATGACTGTAAACAGATGAGAACTTGTTTAGAACAGCTGAAAGAGATTCTCCAAGTCAGTTCTTAGTGTAGAAAAGGTAGCTAAGATAAGGGAAATCCATAATTCCAGTTAAGATTACATGAAACACTGTATGAATTCTATATTCTTTACTTAAAGGAGACTAGAGTGGTAAATGTGTGTTATACAAGGCAGAATACCATTAAAATAGAGAAAGAAACACGTTCGGCAGCTTTTGAAATGCTTACACTTCACTGAAATGTAGTACTACACTCTATAACACAGTTGAGAGACAATGTTCTCTACTTGCCTCAGTTCATAACAGTGTGTAGGAAGTTGTTTGATAAAGTGGTCAAAGCTTATACTTGGACCAGAAGGCAGAATATAGGAAACTACATGAAAACATGAATAACTCAGTGAAAATGACTGTAAACAGATGAGAACTTGTTTAGAACAGCTGAAAGAGAATCTCCAAGTCAGTTCTTAGTGTAGAAAAGGTAGCTAAGATAAGGGAAATCCATAATTCCAGTTAATATCACATGAAACACTGTATGAATCCTATATTCATTACTTAAAGGAGACTAGAGTGGTAAATGTGTGTTATACAAGGCAGAATACCATTAAAATAGAGAAAGAAACAGGTTCGGCAGCTTTTGAAATCCTTACACTTCACTGAAATGTATTACTACACTCTATAACACAGTTGAGAGACAATGTTCCCTACTTGCCTCAGTTCATAACAGTGTGTAGGAAGTTGTTTGATAAAGTGGGCAAAGCTTATACTTGGGCCAGAAGGCAGAATATAGGAAACTACATGAAAACATGAATAATTCAGTGAAAATGACTGTAAACAGATGAGAACTTGTTTTAGAACAGCTGAAAGAGATTCTCCAAGTCAGTTCTTAGTGTAGAAAAGGTAGCTAAGATCCGGGAAATCTTAATTCCAGTTAAAATCACATGAAACACTGTATGAATCCTATATTCTTTACTGAAAGGAGACTAGAGTGGTAAATGTTTGTTATACAAGGCAGAATACCATTGAAATAGAGAAAGAAACACGTTCGGCAGCTTTGGAAAGCCTTACACTTCACTGAAATGTAGTACTACACTCTATAACAAAGTTGAGAGACAATGTTCCCTACTTGCCTCAGTTCATAACAGTGTGTAGGAAGTTGTTTGATAAAGTGGGCAAAGCTTATACTTGGGCCAGAAGGCAGAATATAGGAAACTACATGAAAACATGAATAATTCAGTGAAAATGACTGTAAACAGATGAGAACTTGTTTAGAACAGCTGAAAGAGAATCTCCAAGTCAGTTCTTAGTGTAGAAAAGGTAGCTAAGATAAGGGAAATCCATAATTCCAGTTAAGATCACATGAAACACTGTATGAATCCTATATTCATTACTTAAAGGAGACTAGAGTGGTAAATGTGTGTTATACAAGGCAGAATACCATTAAAATAGAGAAAGAAACAGGTTCGGCAGCTTTTGAAATCCTTACACTTCACTGAAATGTATTACTACACTCTATAACACAGTTGAGAGACAATGTTCCCTACTTGCCTCAGTTCATAACAGTGTGTAGGAAGTTGTTTGATAAAGTGGGCAAAGCTTATACTTGGGCCAGAAGGCAGAATATAGGAAACTACATGAAAACATGAATAATTCAGTGAAAATGACTGTAAACAGATGAGAACTTGTTTAGAACAGCTGAAAGAGAATCTCCAAGTCAGTTCTTAGTGTAGAAAAGGTAGCTAAGATAAGGGAAATCCATAATTCCAGTTAAGATCACATGAAACACTGTATGAATCCTATATTCATTACTTAAAGGAGACTAGAGTGGTAAATGTGTGTTATACAAGGCAGAATACCATTAAAATAGAGAAAGAAACAGGTTCGGCAGCTTTTGAAATCCTTACACTTCACTGAAATGTATTACTACACTCTATAACACAGTTGAGAGACAATGTTCCCTACTTGCCTCAGTTCATAACAGTGTGTAGGAAGTTGTTTGATAAAGTGGGCAAAGCTTATACTTGGGCCAGAAGGCAGAATATAGGAAACTACATGAAAACATGAATAATTCAGTGAAAATGACTGTAAACAGATGAGAACTTGTTTAGAACAGCTGAAAGAGAATCTCCAAGTCAGTTCTTAGTGTAGAAAAGGTAGCTAAGATAAGGGAAATCCATAATTCCAGTTAAGATCACATGAAACACTGTTTGAATCCTATATTCATTACTTAAAGGAGACTACTGTGGTAAATGTGTGTTATACAAGGCAGAATACCATTAAAATAGAGAAAGAAACATGTTTGGCAGCTTTGGAAAGGCTTACACTTCACTGAAATGTAGTACTACACTCCATAACACAGTTGAGAGACAATGTTCCCGAGCTGCCTCCATTGATAACAGTGTGTAGGAAGTGGTTTGATAAAGTGGGCAAAGCTTATACTTGGACCAGAAGGCAGAATATAGGAAACTACATGAAAACATGAATAATTCAGTGAAAATGACTATAAAAAGATGAGAACTTGTTTAAGAACAGCTGAAAGAGATTCTCCAAGTCAGTTCTTAGTGTAGAAAAGGTAGCTAAGATCCGGGAAATCTTAATTCCAGTTAAGATCACATGAAACACTGTATGAATCCTATATTCTTTACTTAAAGGAGACTAGAGTGGTAAATGTGTGTTATACAAGGCAGAATACCATTGAAATAGAGAAAGAAACACGTTCGGCAGCTTTGGAAAGCCTTACACTTCACTGAAATGTAGTACTACACTCTATAACACAGTTGAGAGACAATGTTCCCTACTTGCCTCAGTTCATAACAGTGTGTAGGAAGTTGTTTGATAAAGTGGGCAAAGCTTATACTTGGGCCAGAAGGCAGAATATAGGAAACTACATGAAAACATGAATAATTCAGTGAAAATGACTGTAAACAGATGAGAACTTGTTTTAGAACAGCTGAAAGAGATTCTCCAAGTCAGTTCTTAGTGTAGAAAAGGTAGCTAAGATCCGGGAAATCTTAATTCCAGTTAAAATCACATGAAACACTGTATGAATCCTATATTCATTACTTAAAGGAGACTAGAGTGGTAAATGTGTGTTATACAAGGCAGAATACCATTGAAATAGAGAAAGAAACACGTTCGGCAGCTTTGGAAAGCCTTACACTTCACTGAAATGTAGTACTACACTCTATAACACAGTGGAGAGGCAATGTTCCCGAGCTGCCTCAGTTCATAACAGTGTGTAGGAAGTGGTTTGATAAAGTGGGCAAAGCTTATACTTGGACCAGAAGGCAGAATATAGGAAACTACATGAAAACATGATTAATTCAGTGAAAATGACTGTAAACAGATGAGAACTTGTTTAGAACAGCTGAAAGAGATTCTCCAAGTCAGTTCTTAGTGTAGAAAAGGTAGCTAAGATAAGGGAAATCCATAATTCCAGTTAAGATTACATGAAACACTGTATGAATTCTATATTCTTTACTTAAAGGAGACTAGAGTGGTAAATGTGTGTTATACAAGGCAGAATACCATTAAAATAGAGAAAGAAACACGTTCGGCAGCTTTTGAAATCCTTACACTTCACTGAAATGTAGTACTACACTCTATAACACAGTTGAGAGACAATGTTCTCTACTTGCCTCAGTTCATAACAGTGTGTAGGAAGTTGTTTGAGAAAGTGGGCAAAGCTTATACTTGGACCAGAAGGCAGAATATAGGAAACTACATGAAAACATGAATAACTCAGTGAAAATGACTGTAAACAGATGAGAACTTGTTTAGAACAGCTGAAAGAGAATCTCCAAGTCAGTTCTTAGTGTAGAAAAGGTAGCTAAGATAAGGGAAATCCATAATTCCAGTTAATATCACATGAAACACTGTATGAATCCTATATTCATTACTTAAAGGAGACTAGAGTGGTAAATGTGTGTTATACAAGGCAGAATACCATTAAAATAGAGAAAGAAACAGGTTCGGCAGCTTTTGAAATCCTTACACTTCACTGAAATGTATTACTACACTCTATAACACAGTTGAGAGACAATGTTCCCTACTTGCCTCAGTTCATAACAGTGTGTAGGAAGTTGTTTGATAAAGTGGGCAAAGCTTATACTTGGGCCAGAAGGCAGAATATAGGAAACTACATGAAAACATGAATAATTCAGTGAAAATGACTGTAAACAGATGAGAACTTGTTTTAGAACAGCTGAAAGAGATTCTCCAAGTCAGTTCTTAGTGTAGAAAAGGTAGCTAAGATCCGGGAAATCTTAATTCCAGTTAAAATCACATGAAACACTGTATGAATCCTATATTCTTTACTGAAAGGAGACTAGAGTGGTAAATGTTTGTTATACAAGGCAGAATACCATTGAAATAGAGAAAGAAACACGTTCGGCAGCTTTGGAAAGCCTTACACTTCACTGAAATGTAGTACTACACTCTATAACAAAGTTGAGAGACAATGTTCCCTACTTGCCTCAGTTCATAACAGTGTGTAGGAAGTTGTTTGATAAAGTGGGCAAAGCTTATACTTGGGCCAGAAGGCAGAATATAGGAAACTACATGAAAACATGAATAATTCAGTGAAAATGACTGTAAACAGATGAGAACTTGTTTAGAACAGCTGAAAGAGAATCTCCAAGTCAGTTCTTAGTGTAGAAAAGGTAGCTAAGATAAGGGAAATCCATAATTCCAGTTAAGATCACATGAAACACTGTATGAATCCTATATTCATTACTTAAAGGAGACTAGAGTGGTAAATGTGTGTTATACAAGGCAGAATACCATTGAAATAGAGAAAGAAACATGTTCGGCAGCTTTGGAAAGCCTTACTCTTCACTGAAATGTAGTACTACACTCTATAACACAGTTGAGAGACAATGTTCCCTACTTGCCTCAGTTCATAACAGTGTGTAGGAAGTTGTTTGATAAAGTGGGCAAAGCTTATACTTGGGCCAGAAGGCAGAATATAGGAAACTACATGAAAACATGAATAATTCAGTGAAAATGACTGTAAACAGATGAGAACTTGTTTAGAACAGCTGAAAGAGAATCTCCAAGTCAGTTCTTAGTGTAGAAAAGGTAGCTAAGATAAGGGAAATCCATAATTCCAGTTAAGATCACATGAAACACTGTTTGAATCCTATATTCATTACTTAAAGGAGACTACTGTGGTAAATGTGTGTTATACAAGGCAGAATACCATTGAAATAGAGAAAGAAACACGTTTGGCAGCTTTGGAAAGGCTTACACTTCACTGAAATGTAGTACTACACTCCATAACACAGTTGAGAGACAATGTTCCCGAGCTGCCTCCATTGATAACAGTGTGTAGGAAGTGGTTTGATAAAGTGGGCAAAGCTTATACTTGGACCAGAAGGCAGAATATAGGAAACTACATGAAAACATAAATAATTCAGTGAAAATGACTATAAAAAGATGAGAACTTGTTTAAGAACAGCTGAAAGAGATTCTCCAAGTCAGTTCTTAGTGTAGAAAAGGTAGCTAAGATCCGGGAAATCTTAATTCCAGTTAAGATCACATGAAACACTGTATGAATCCTATATTCTTTACTTAAAGGAGTCTAGAGTGGTAAATGTGTGTTATACAAGGCAGAATACCATTGAAATAGAGAAAGAAACACGTTCGGCAGCTTTGGAAAGCCTTACACTTCACTGAAATGTAGTACTACACTCTATAACACAGTTGAGAGACAATGTTCCCTACTTGCCTCAGTTCATAACAGTGTGTAGGAAGTTGTTTGATAAAGTGGGCAAAGCTTATACTTGGGCCAGAAGGCAGAATATAGGAAACTACATGAAAACATGAATAATTCAGTGAAATTGACTGTAAACAGATGAGAACTTGTTTTAGAACAGCTGAAAGAGATTCTCCAAGTCAGTTCTTAGTGTAGAAAAGGTACCTAAGATCCGGGAAATCTTAATTCCAGTTAAAATCACATGAAACACTGTATGAATCCTATATTCTTTACTGAAAGGAGACTAGAGTGGTAAATGTTTGTTATACAAGGCAGAATACCATTGAAATAGAGAAAGAAACACGTTCGGCAGCTTTGGAAAGCCTTACACTTCACTGAAATGTAGTACTACACTCTATAACACAGTTGAGAGACAATGTTCCCTACTTGCCTCAGTTCATAACAGTGTGTAGGAAGTTGATTGATAAAGTGGGCAAAGCTTATACTTGTGCCAGAAGGCAGAATATAGGAAACTACATGAAAACATGAATAATTCAGTGAAAATAACTGTAAACATATGAGAACTTGTTTAGAACAGCTGAAAGAGAATCTCCAAGTCAGTTCTTAGTGTAGAAAAGGTAGCTAAGATAAGGGAAATCCATAATTCCAGTTAAGATCACATGAAACACTGTATGAATCCTATATTCATTACTTAAAGGAGACTAGAGTGGTAAATGTGTGTTATACAAGGCAGAATACCATTGAAATAGAGAAAGAAACACGTTCGGCAGCTTTGGAAAGCCTTACACTTCACTGAAATGTAGTACTACACTCTATAACACAGTTGAGAGACAATGTTCCCGAGCTGCCTCAGTTCATAACAGTGTGTAGGAAGTGGTTTGATAAAGTGGGCAAAGCTTATACTTGGACCAGAAGGCAGAATATAGGAAACTACATGAAAACATGATTAATTCAGTGAAAATGACTGTAAACAGATGAGAACTTGTTTAGAACAGCTGAAAGAGATTCTCCAAGTCAGTTCTTAGTGTAGAAAAGGTAGCTAAGATAAGGGAAATCCATAATTCCAGTTAAGATTACATGAAACACTGTATGAATTCTATATTCTTTACTTAAAGGAGACTAGAGTGGTAAATGTGTGTTATACAAGGCAGAATACCATTAAAATAGAGAAAGAAACACGTTCGGCAGCTTTTGAAATCCTTACACTTCACTGAAATGTAGTACTACACTCTATAACACAGTTGAGAGACAATGTTCTCTACTTGCCTCAGTTCATAACAGTGTGTAGGAAGTTGTTTGATAAAGTGGGCAAAGCTTATACTTGGGCCAGAAGGCAGAATATAGGAAACTACATGAAAACATGAATAATTCAGTGAAAATGACTGAAAACAGATGAGAACTTGTTTTAGAACAGCTGAAAGAGATTCTCCAAGTCAGTTCTTAGTGTAGAAAAGGTAGCTAAGATCCGGGAAATCTTAATTCCAGTTAAAATCACATGAAACACTGTATGAATCCTATATTCTTTACTGAAAGGAGACTAGAATGGTAAATGTTTGTTATACAAGGCAGAATACCATTGAAATAGAGAAAGAAACACGTTCGGCAGCTTTGGAAAGCCTTACACTTCACTGAAATGTAGTACTACACTCTATAACACAGTTGAGAGTCAATGTTCCCTACTTGCCTCAGTTCATAACAGTGTGTAGGAAGTTGTTTGATAAAGTGGGCAAAGCTTATACTTGGGCCAGAAGGCAGAATATAGGAAACTACATGAAAACATGAATAATTCAGTGAAAATTACTGTAAACAGATGAGAACTTGTTTAGAACAGCTGAAAGAGAATCTCCAACTCAGTTCTTAGTGTAGAAAAGGTAGCTAAGATGAGGGAAATCCATAATTCCAGTTAAGATCACATGAAACACTATGAATCCTATATTCTTTACTTAAAGGAGACTAGAGTGGTAAATGTGTGTCATACAAGGCAGAATACCATTGAAGTAGAGAAAGAAACACGTTCGGCAGCTTTGGAAATCCTTACACGTGACTGAAATGTAGTACTTCACTCTATAACACAGTTGAGAGACAATGTTCCCGAGCTGCCTCAGTTAATAACAGTGTGTAGGAAGTTGTTTGATAAAGTGGTCAAAGCTTATACTTGTACCAGAAGGCAGAATATAGGAAACTACATGAAAACATGAATAATTCAGTGAAAATGACTGTAAACAGATTGGAACTTGTTTTAGAACAGCTGAAAGAGATTCTCCAAGTCAGTTCTTAGTGTAGAAAAGGTAGCTAAGATAAGGGAAATCCATAATTCCAGTTAAGATTACATGAAACACTGTATGAATTCTATATTCTTTACTTAAAGGAGACTAGAGTGGTAAATGTGTGTTATACAAGGCAGAATACCATTAAAATAGAGAAAGAAACACGTTCGGCAGCTTTTGAAATCCTTACACTTCACTGAAATGTAGTACTACACTCTATAACACAGTTGAGAGACAATGTTCTCTACTTGCCTCAGTTCATAACAGTGTGTAGGAAGTTGTTTGAGAAAGTGGGCAAAGCTTATACTTGGACCAGAAGGCAGAATATAGGAAACTACATGAAAACATGAATAACTCAGTGAAAATGACTGTAAACAGATGAGAACTTGTTTAGAACAGCTGAAAGAGAATCTCCAAGTCAGTTCTTAGTGTAGAAAAGGTAGCTAAGATAAGGGAAATCCATAATTCCAGTTAATATCACATGAAACACTGTATGAATCCTATATTCATTACTTAAAGGAGACTAGAGTGGTAAATGTGTGTTATACAAGGCAGAATACCATTAAAATAGAGAAAGAAACAGGTTCGGCAGCTTTTGAAATCCTTACACTTCACTGAAATGTATTACTACACTCTATAACACAGTTGAGAGACAATGTTCCCTACTTGCCTCAGTTCATAACAGTGTGTAGGAAGTTGTTTGATAAAGTGGGCAAAGCTTATACTTGGGCCAGAAGGCAGAATATAGGAAACTACATGAAAACATGAATAATTCAGTGAAAATGACTGTAAACAGATGAGAACTTGTTTTAGAACAGCTGAAAGAGATTCTCCAAGTCAGTTCTTAGTGTAGAAAAGGTAGCTAAGATCCGGGAAATCTTAATTCCAGTTAAAATCACATGAAACACTGTATGAATCCTATATTCTTTACTGAAAGGAGACTAGAGTGGTAAATGTTTGTTATACAAGGCAGAATACCATTGAAATAGAGAAAGAAACACGTTCGGCAGCTTTGGAAAGCCTTACACTTCACTGAAATGTAGTACTACACTCTATAACAAAGTTGAGAGACAATGTTCCCTACTTGCCTCAGTTCATAACAGTGTGTAGGAAGTTGTTTGATAAAGTGGGCAAAGCTTATACTTGGGCCAGAAGGCAGAATATAGGAAACTACATGAAAACATGAATAATTCAGTGAAAATGACTGTAAACAGATGAGAACTTGTTTAGAACAGCTGAAAGAGAATCTCCAAGTCAGTTCTTAGTGTAGAAAAGGTAGCTAAGATAAGGGAAATCCATAATTCCAGTTAAGATCACATGAAACACTGTATGAATCCTATATTCATTACTTAAAGGAGACTAGAGTGGTAAATGTGTGTTATACAAGGCAGAATACCATTGAAATAGAGAAAGAAACATGTTCGGCAGCTTTGGAAAGCCTTACTCTTCACTGAAATGTAGTACTACACTCTATAACACAGTTGAGAGACAATGTTCCCTACTTGCCTCAGTTCATAACAGTGTGTAGGAAGTTGTTTGATAAAGTGGGCAAAGCTTATACTTGGGCCAGAAGGCAGAATATAGGAAACTACATGAAAACATGAATAATTCAGTGAAAATGACTGTAAACAGATGAGAACTTGTTTAGAACAGCTGAAAGAGAATCTCCAAGTCAGTTCTTAGTGTAGAAAAGGTAGCTAAGATAAGGGAAATCCATAATTCCAGTTAAGATCACATGAAACACTGTTTGAATCCTATATTCATTACTTAAAGGAGACTACTGTGGTAAATGTGTGTTATACAAGGCAGAATACCATTGAAATAGAGAAAGAAACACGTTTGGCAGCTTTGGAAAGGCTTACACTTCACTGAAATGTAGTACTACACTCCATAACACAGTTGAGAGACAATGTTCCCGAGCTGCCTCCATTGATAACAGTGTGTAGGAAGTGGTTTGATAAAGTGGGCAAAGCTTATACTTGGACCAGAAGGCAGAATATAGGAAACTACATGAAAACATAAATAATTCAGTGAAAATGACTATAAAAAGATGAGAACTTGTTTAAGAACAGCTGAAAGAGATTCTCCAAGTCAGTTCTTAGTGTAGAAAAGGTAGCTAAGATCCGGGAAATCTTAATTCCAGTTAAGATCACATGAAACACTGTATGAATCCTATATTCTTTACTTAAAGGAGTCTAGAGTGGTAAATGTGTGTTATACAAGGCAGAATACCATTGAAATAGAGAAAGAAACACGTTCGGCAGCTTTGGAAAGCCTTACACTTCACTGAAATGTAGTACTACACTCTATAACACAGTTGAGAGACAATGTTCCCTACTTGCCTCAGTTCATAACAGTGTGTAGGAAGTTGTTTGATAAAGTGGGCAAAGCTTATACTTGGGCCAGAAGGCAGAATATAGGAAACTACATGAAAACATGAATAATTCAGTGAAATTGACTGTAAACAGATGAGAACTTGTTTTAGAACAGCTGAAAGAGATTCTCCAAGTCAGTTCTTAGTGTAGAAAAGGTACCTAAGATCCGGGAAATCTTAATTCCAGTTAAAATCACATGAAACACTGTATGAATCCTATATTCTTTACTGAAAGGAGACTAGAGTGGTAAATGTTTGTTATACAAGGCAGAATACCATTGAAATAGAGAAAGAAACACGTTCGGCAGCTTTGGAAAGCCTTACACTTCACTGAAATGTAGTACTACACTCTATAACACAGTTGAGAGACAATGTTCCCTACTTGCCTCAGTTCATAACAGTGTGTAGGAAGTTGATTGATAAAGTGGGCAAAGCTTATACTTGTGCCAGAAGGCAGAATATAGGAAACTACATGAAAACATGAATAATTCAGTGAAAATAACTGTAAACATATGAGAACTTGTTTAGAACAGCTGAAAGAGAATCTCCAAGTCAGTTCTTAGTGTAGAAAAGGTAGCTAAGATAAGGGAAATCCATAATTCCAGTTAAGATCACATGAAACACTGTATGAATCCTATATTCATTACTTAAAGGAGACTAGAGTGGTAAATGTGTGTTATACAAGGCAGAATACCATTGAAATAGAGAAAGAAACACGTTCGGCAGCTTTGGAAAGCCTTACACTTCACTGAAATGTAGTACTACACTCTATAACACAGTTGAGAGACAATGTTCCCGAGCTGCCTCAGTTCATAACAGTGTGTAGGAAGTGGTTTGATAAAGTGGGCAAAGCTTATACTTGGACCAGAAGGCAGAATATAGGAAACTACATGAAAACATGATTAATTCAGTGAAAATGACTGTAAACAGATGAGAACTTGTTTAGAACAGCTGAAAGAGATTCTCCAAGTCAGTTCTTAGTGTAGAAAAGGTAGCTAAGATAAGGGAAATCCATAATTCCAGTTAAGATTACATGAAACACTGTATGAATTCTATATTCTTTACTTAAAGGAGACTAGAGTGGTAAATGTGTGTTATACAAGGCAGAATACCATTAAAATAGAGAAAGAAACACGTTCGGCAGCTTTTGAAATCCTTACACTTCACTGAAATGTAGTACTACACTCTATAACACAGTTGAGAGACAATGTTCTCTACTTGCCTCAGTTCATAACAGTGTGTAGGAAGTTGTTTGATAAAGTGGGCAAAGCTTATACTTGGGCCAGAAGGCAGAATATAGGAAACTACATGAAAACATGAATAATTCAGTGAAAATGACTGAAAACAGATGAGAACTTGTTTTAGAACAGCTGAAAGAGATTCTCCAAGTCAGTTCTTAGTGTAGAAAAGGTAGCTAAGATCCGGGAAATCTTAATTCCAGTTAAAATCACATGAAACACTGTATGAATCCTATATTCTTTACTGAAAGGAGACTAGAATGGTAAATGTTTGTTATACAAGGCAGAATACCATTGAAATAGAGAAAGAAACACGTTCGGCAGCTTTGGAAAGCCTTACACTTCACTGAAATGTAGTACTACACTCTATAACACAGTTGAGAGTCAATGTTCCCTACTTGCCTCAGTTCATAACAGTGTGTAGGAAGTTGTTTGATAAAGTGGGCAAAGCTTATACTTGGGCCAGAAGGCAGAATATAGGAAACTACATGAAAACATGAATAATTCAGTGAAAATTACTGTAAACAGATGAGAACTTGTTTAGAACAGCTGAAAGAGAATCTCCAACTCAGTTCTTAGTGTAGAAAAGGTAGCTAAGATGAGGGAAATCCATAATTCCAGTTAAGATCACATGAAACACTATGAATCCTATATTCTTTACTTAAAGGAGACTAGAGTGGTAAATGTGTGTCATACAAGGCAGAATACCATTGAAGTAGAGAAAGAAACACGTTCGGCAGCTTTGGAAATCCTTACACGTGACTGAAATGTAGTACTTCACTCTATAACACAGTTGAGAGACAATGTTCCCGAGCTGCCTCAGTTAATAACAGTGTGTAGGAAGTTGTTTGATAAAGTGGTCAAAGCTTATACTTGGACCAGAAGGCAGAATATAGGAAACTACATGAAAACATGAATAATTCAGTGAAAATGACTGTAAACAGATTGGAACTTGTTTTAGAACAGCTGAAAGAGATTCTCCAAGTCAGTTCTTAGTGTAGAAAAGGTAGCTAAGATCCGGGAAATCTTAATTCCAGTTAAGATCACATGAAACACTGTATGAATCCTATAATCTTTACTTAAAGGAGACTAGAGTGGTAAATGTGTGTTATACAAGGCAGAATACCATTGAAGTAGAGAAAGAAACACGTTCGGCAGCTTTGGAAAGCGTTACACTTCACTGAAATGTAGTACTACACTCTATAACACAGTTGAGAGACAATGTTCCCTACTTGCCTCAGTTCATAACAGTGTGTAGGAAGTTGTTTGATAAAGTGGGCAAAGCTTATACTTGGGCCAGAAGGCAGAATATAGGAAACTACATGAAAACATGAATAATTCAGTGAAAATGACTGTAAACAGATGAGAACTTGTTTAGAACAGCTGAAAGAGAATCTCCAAGTGAGTTCTTAGTGTAGAAAAGGTAGCTAAGATAAGGGAAATCCATAATTCCAGTTAATATCACATGAAACACTGTATGAATCCTATATTCATTACTTAAAGGAGACTAGAGTGGTAAATGTGTGTTATACAAGGCAGAATACCATTGAAATAGAGAAAGAAACACGTTCGGCAGCTTTGGAAAGCCTTACACTTCACTGAAATGTAGTACTACACTCTATAACACAGTTGAGAGACAATGTTCCCTACTTGCCTCAGTTCATAACAGTGTGTAGGAAGTTGTTTGATAAAGTGGGCAAAGCTTATACTTGGGCCAGAAGGCAGAATATAGGAAACTACATGAAAACATGAATAATTCAGTGAAAATGACTGTAAACAGATGAGAACTTGTTTTAGAACAGCTGAAAGAGATTCTCCAAGTCAGTTCTTAGTGTAGAAAAGGTAGCTAAGATCCGGGAAATCTTAATTCCAGTTAAAATCACATAAAACACTGTATGAAGCCTATATTCTTTACTGAAAGGAGACTAGAGTGGTAAATGTTTGTTATACAAGGCAGAATACCATTGAAATAGAGAAAGAAACACGTTCGGCAGCTTTGGAAAGCCTTACACATCACTGAAATGTAGTACTACACACTATAACAAAGTTGAGAGACAATGTTCCCTACTTGCCTCAGTTCATAACAGTGTGTAGGAAGTTGTTTGATAAAGTGGGCAAAGCTTATACTTGGGCCAGAAGGCAGAATATAGGAAACTACATGAAAACATGAATAATTCAGTGAAAATGACTGTAAACAGATGAGAACTTGTTTAGAACAGCTGAAAGAGAATCTCCAAGTCAGTTCTTAGTGTAGAAAAGGTAGCTAAGATAAGGGAAATCCATAATTCCAGTTAAGATCACATGAAACACTGTTTGAATCCTATATTCATTACTTAAAGGAGACTACTGTGGTAAATGTGTGTTATACAAGGCAGAATACCATTGAAATAGAGAAAGAAACAGGTTCGGCAGCTTTTGAAATCCTTACACTTCACTGAAATGTAGTACTACACTCTATAACACAGTTGAGAGACAATGTTCCCTACTTGCCTCAGTTCATAACAGTGTGTAGGAAGTTGTTTGATAAAGTGGGCAAAGCTTATACTTGGGCCAGAAGGCAGAATATAGGAAACTACATGAAAACATGAATAATTCAGTGAAAATGACTGTAAACAGATGAGAACTTGTTTAGAACAGCTGAAAGAGAATCTCCAAGTCAGTTCTTAGTGTAGAAAAGGTAGCTAAGATAAGGGAAATCCATAATTCCAGTTAAGATCACATGAAACACTGTTTGAATCCTATATTCATTACTTAAAGGAGACTACTGTGGTAAATGTGTGTTATACAAGGCAGAATACCATTGAAATAGAGAAAGAAACACGTTTGGCATCTTTGGAAAGGCTTACACTTCACTGAAATGTAGTACTACACTCCATAACACAGTTGAGAGACAATGTTCCCGAGCTGCCTCCATTGATAACAGTGTGTAGGAAGTGGTTTGATAAAGTGGGCAAAGCTTATACTTGGACCAGAAGGCAGAATATAGGAAACTACATGAAAACATAAATAATTCAGTGAAAATGACTATAAAAAGATGAGAACTTGTTTAAGAACAGCTGAAAGAGATTCTCCAAGTCAGTTCTTAGTGTAGAAAAGGTAGCTAAGATCCGGGAAATCTTAATTCCAGTTAAGATCACATGAAACACTGTATGAATCCTATATTCTTTACTTAAAGGAGTCTAGAGTGGTAAATGTGTGTTATACAAGGCAGAATACCATTGAAATAGAGAAAGAAACACGTTCGGCAGCTTTGGAAAGCCTTACACTTCACTGAAATGTAGTACTACACTCTATAACACAGTTGAGAGACAATGTTCCCTACTTGCCTCAGTTCATAACAGTGTGTAGGAAGTTGTTTGATAAAGTGGGCAAAGCTTATACTTGGGCCAGAAGGCAGAATATAGGAAACTACATGAAAACATGAATAATTCAGTGAAATTGACTGTAAACAGATGAGAACTTGTTTTAGAACAGCTGAAAGAGATTCTCCAAGTCAGTTCTTAGTGTAGAAAAGGTACCTAAGATCCGGGAAATCTTAATTCCAGTTAAAATCACATGAAACACTGTATGAATCCTATATTCTTTACTGAAAGGAGACTAGAGTGGTAAATGTTTGTTATACAAGGCAGAATACCATTGAAATAGAGAAAGAAACACGTTCGGCAGCTTTGGAAAGCCTTACACTTCACTGAAATGTAGTACTACACTCTATAACACAGTTGAGAGACAATGTTCCCTACTTGCCTCAGTTCATAACAGTGTGTAGGAAGTTGATTGATAAAGTGGGCAAAGCTTATACTTGTGCCAGAAGGCAGAATATAGGAAACTACATGAAAACATGAATAATTCAGTGAAAATAACTGTAAACATATGAGAACTTGTTTAGAACAGCTGAAAGAGAATCTCCAAGTCAGTTCTTAGTGTAGAAAAGGTAGCTAAGATAAGGGAAATCCATAATTCCAGTTAAGATCACATGAAACACTGTATGAATCCTATATTCATTACTTAAAGGAGACTAGAGTGGTAAATGTGTGTTATACAAGGCAGAATACCATTGAAATAGAGAAAGAAACACGTTCGGCAGCTTTGGAAAGCCTTACACTTCACTGAAATGTAGTACTACACTCTATAACACAGTTGAGAGACAATGTTCCCGAGCTGCCTCAGTTCATAACAGTGTGTAGGAAGTGGTTTGATAAAGTGGGCAAAGCTTATACTTGGACCAGAAGGCAGAATATAGGAAACTACATGAAAACATGATTAATTCAGTGAAAATGACTGTAAACAGATGAGAACTTGTTTAGAACAGCTGAAAGAGATTCTCCAAGTCAGTTCTTAGTGTAGAAAAGGTAGCTAAGATAAGGGAAATCCATAATTCCAGTTAAGATTACATGAAACACTGTATGAATTCTATATTCTTTACTTAAAGGAGACTAGAGTGGTAAATGTGTGTTATACAAGGCAGAATACCATTAAAATAGAGAAAGAAACACGTTCGGCAGCTTTTGAAATCCTTACACTTCACTGAAATGTAGTACTACACTCTATAACACAGTTGAGAGACAATGTTCTCTACTTGCCTCAGTTCATAACAGTGTGTAGGAAGTTGTTTGATAAAGTGGGCAAAGCTTATACTTGGGCCAGAAGGCAGAATATAGGAAACTACATGAAAACATGAATAATTCAGTGAAAATGACTGAAAACAGATGAGAACTTGTTTTAGAACAGCTGAAAGAGATTCTCCAAGTCAGTTCTTAGTGTAGAAAAGGTAGCTAAGATCCGGGAAATCTTAATTCCAGTTAAAATCACATGAAACACTGTATGAATCCTATATTCCTTACTGAAAGGAGACTAGAATGGTAAATGTTTGTTATACAAGGCAGAATACCATTGAAATAGAGAAAGAAACACGTTCGGCAGCTTTGGAAAGCCTTACACTTCACTGAAATGTAGTACTACACTCTATAACACAGTTGAGAGTCAATGTTCCCTACTTGCCTCAGTTCATAACAGTGTGTAGGAAGTTGTTTGATAAAGTGGGCAAAGCTTATACTTGGGCCAGAAGGCAGAATATAGGAAACTACATGAAAACATGAATAATTCAGTGAAAATTACTGTAAACAGATGAGAACTTCTTTAGAACAGCTGAAAGAGAATCTCCAACTCAGTTCTTAGTGTAGAAAAGATAGCTAAGATGAGGGAAATCCATAATTCCAGTTAAGATCACATGAAACACTATGAATCCTATATTCTTTACTTAAAGGAGACTAGAGTGGTAAATGTGTGTCATACAAGGCAGAATACCATTGAAGTAGAGAAAGAAACACGTTCGGCAGCTTTGGAAATCCTTACACGTGACTGAAATGTAGTACTTCACTCTATAACACAGTTGAGAGACAATGTTCCCGAGCTGCCTCAGTTAATAACAGTGTGTAGGAAGTTGTTTGATAAAGTGGTCAAAGCTTATACTTGGACCAGAAGGCAGAATATAGGAAACTACATGAAAACATGAATAATTCAGTGAAAATGACTGTAAACAGATTGGAACTTGTTTTAGAACAGCTGAAAGAGATTCTCCAAGTCAGTTCTTAGTGTAGAAAAGGTAGCTAAGATCCGGGAAATCTTAATTCCAGTTAAGATCACATGAAACACTGTATGAATCCTATAATCTTTACTTAAAGGAGACTAGAGTGGTAAATGTGTGTTATACAAGGCAGAATACCATTGAAGTAGAGAAAGAAACACGTTCGGCAGCTTTGGAAAGCGTTACACTTCACTGAAATGTAGTACTACACTCTATAACACAGTTGAGAGACAATGTTCCCTACTTGCCTCAGTTCATAACAGTGTGTAGGAAGTTGTTTGATAAAGTGGGCAAAGCTTATACTTGGGCCAGAAGGCAGAATATAGGAAACTACATGAAAACATGAATAATTCAGTGAAAATGACTGTAAACAGATGAGAACTTGTTTAGAACAGCTGAAAGAGAATCTCCAAGTGAGTTCTTAGTGTAGAAAAGGTAGCTAAGATAAGGGAAATCCATAATTCCAGTTAATATCACATGAAACACTGTATGAATCCTATATTCATTACTTAAAGGAGACTAGAGTGGTAAATGTGTGTTATACAAGGCAGAATACCATTGAAATAGAGAAAGAAACACGTTCGGCAGCTTTGGAAAGCCTTACACTTCACTGAAATGTAGTACTACACTCTATAACACAGTTGAGAGACAATGTTCCCTACTTGCCTCAGTTCATAACAGTGTGTAGGAAGTTGTTTGATAAAGTGGGCAAAGCTTATACTTGGGCCAGAAGGCAGAATATAGGAAACTACATGAAAACATGAATAATTCAGTGAAAATGACTGTAAACAGATGAGAACTTGTTTTAGAACAGCTGAAAGAGATTCTCCAAGTCAGTTCTTAGTGTAGAAAAGGTAGCTAAGATCCGGGAAATCTTAATTCCAGTTAAAATCACATAAAACACTGTATGAAGCCTATATTCTTTACTGAAAGGAGACTAGAGTGGTAAATGTTTGTTATACAAGGCAGAATACCATTGAAATAGAGAAAGAAACACGTTCGGCAGCTTTGGAAAGCCTTACACATCACTGAAATGTAGTACTACACACTATAACAAAGTTGAGAGACAATGTTCCCTACTTGCCTCAGTTCATAACAGTGTGTAGGAAGTTGTTTGATAAAGTGGGCAAAGCTTATACTTGGGCCAGAAGGCAGAATATAGGAAACTACATGAAAACATGAATAATTCAGTGAAAATGACTGTAAACAGATGAGAACTTGTTTAGAACAGCTGAAAGAGAATCTCCAAGTCAGTTCTTAGTGTAGAAAAGGTAGCTAAGATAAGGGAAATCCATAATTCCAGTTAAGATCACATGAAACACTGTTTGAATCCTATATTCATTACTTAAAGGAGACTACTGTGGTAAATGTGTGTTATACAAGGCAGAATACCATTGAAATAGAGAAAGAAACAGGTTCGGCAGCTTTTGAAATCCTTACACTTCACTGAAATGTAGTACTACACTCTATAACACAGTTGAGAGACAATGTTCCCTACTTGCCTCAGTTCATAACAGTGTGTAGGAAGTTGTTTGATAAAGTGGGCAAAGCTTATACTTGGGCCAGAAGGCAGAATATAGGAAACTACATGAAAACATGAATAATTCAGTGAAAATGACTGTAAACAGATGAGAACTTGTTTAGAACAGCTGAAAGAGAATCTCCAAGTCAGTTCTTAGTGTAGAAAAGGTAGCTAAGATAAGGGAAATCCATAATTCCAGTTAATATCACATGAAACACTGTATGAATCCTATATTCATTACTTAAAGGAGACTAGAGTGGTAAATGTGTGTTATACAAGGCAGAATACCATTAAAATAGAGAAAGAAACAGGTTCGGCAGCTTTGGAAAGCCTTACACTTCACTGAAATGTAGTACTACACTCTATAACACAGTTGAGAGACAATGTTCCCTACTTGCCTCAGTTCATAACAGTGTGTAGGAAGTTGTTTGATAAAGTGGGCAAAGCTTATACTTGGGCCAGAAGGCAGAATATAGGAAACTACATGAAAACATGAATAATTCAGTGAAAATGACTGTAAACAGATGAGAACTTGTTTTAGAACAGCTGAAAGAGATTCTCCAAGTCAGTTCTTAGTGTAGAAAAGGTAGCTAAGATCTGGGAAATCTTAATTCCAGTTAAAATCACATGAAACACTGTATGAATCCTATATTCTTTACTGAAAGGAGACTAGAGTGGTAAATGTTTGTTATACAAGGCAGAATACCATTGAAATAGAGAAAGAAACACGTTCGGCAGCTTTGGAAACCCTTACACTTCACTGAAATGTAGTACTACACTCTATAACACAGTTGAGAGACAATGTTCCCTACTTGCCTCAGTTCATAACAGTGTGTAGGAAGTTGATTGATAAAGTGGGCAAAGCTTATACTTGTGCCAGAAGGCAGAATATAGGAAACTACATGAAAACATGAATAATTCAGTGAAAATAACTGTAAACATATGAGAACTTGTTTAGAACAGCTGAAAGAGAATCTCCAAGTCAGTTCTTAGTGTAGAAAAGGTAGCTAAGATAAGGGAAATCCATAATTCCAGTTAAGATCACATGAAACACTGTATGAATCCTATATTCATTACTTAAAGGAGACTAGAGTGGTAAATGTGTGTTATACAAGGCAGAATACCATTGAAATAGAGAAAGAAACACGTTCGGCAGCTTTGGAAAGCCTTACACTTCACTGAAATGTAGTACTACACTCTATAACACAGTTGAGAGACAATGTTCCCGAGCTGCCTCAGTTCATAACAGTGTGTAGGAAGTGGTTTGATAAAGTGGGCAAAGCTTATACTTGGACCAGAAGGCAGAATATAAGAAACTACATGAAAACATGATTAATTCAGTGAAAATGACTGTAAACAGATGAGAACTTGTTTTAGAACAGCTGAAAGAGATTCTCCAACTCAGTTCTTAGTGTAGAAAAGGTAGCTAAGATCCGGGAAATCTTAATTCCAGTTAAAATCACATGAAACACTGTATGAATCCTATATTCTTTACTGAAAGGAGACTAGAGTGGTAAATGTTTGTTATACAAGGCAGAATACCATTGAAATAGAGAAAGAAACACGTTCGGCAGCTTTGGAAAGCCTTACACTTCACTGAAATGTAGTACTACACTCTATAACAAAGTTGAGAGACAATGTTCCCTACTTGCCTCAGTTCATAACAGTGTGTAGGAAGTTGTTTGATAAAGTGGGCAAAGCTTATACTTGGGCCAGAAGGCAGAATATAGGAAACTACATGAAAACATGAATAATTCAGTGAAAATGACTGTAAACAGATGAGAACTTGTTTAGAACAGCTGAAAGAGAATCTCCAAGTCAGTTCTTAGTGTAGAAAAGGTAGCTAAGATAAGGGAAATCCATAATTCCAGTTAAGATCACATGAAACACTGTTTGAATCCTATATTCATTACTTAAAGGAGACTACTGTGGTAAATGTGTGTTATACAAGGCAGAATACCATTGAAATAGAGAAAGAAACAGGTTCGGCAGCTTTTGAAATCCTTACACTTCACTGAAATGTAGTACTACACTCTATAACACAGTTGAGAGACAATGTTCCCTACTTGCCTCAGTTCATAACAGTGTGTAGGAAGTTGTTTGATAAAGTGGGCAAAGCTTATACTTGGGCCAGAAGGCAGAATATAGGAAACTACATGAAAACATGAATAATTCAGTGAAAATGACTGTAAACAGATGAGAACTTGTTTAGAACAGCTGAAAGAGAATCTCCAAGTCAGTTCTTAGTGTAGAAAAGGTAGCTAAGATAAGGGAAATCCATAATTCCAGTTAATATCACATGAAACACTGTATGAATCCTATATTCATTACTTAAAGGAGACTAGAGTGGTAAATGTGTGTTATACAAGGCAGAATACCATTAAAATAGAGAAAGAAACAGGTTCGGCAGCTTTGGAAAGCCTTACACTTCACTGAAATGTAGTACTACACTCTATAACACAGTTGAGAGACAATGTTCCCTACTTGCCTCAGTTCATAACAGTGTGTAGGAAGTTGTTTGATAAAGTGGGCAAAGCTTATACTTGGGCCAGAAGGCAGAATATAGGAAACTACATGAAAACATGAATAATTCAGTGAAAATGACTGTAAAAAGATGAGAACTTGTTTTAGAACAGCTGAAAGAGATTCTCCAAGTCAGTTCTTAGTGTAGAAAAGGTAGCTAAGATCCGGGAAATCTTAATTCCAGTTAAAATCACATGAAACACTGTATGAATCCTATATTCTTTACTGAAAGGAGACTACTGTGGTAAATGTGTGTTATACAAGGCAGAATACCATTGAAATAGAGAAAGAAACACGTTCGGCAGCTTTGGAAAGCCTTACACTTCACTGAAATGTAGTACTACACTCTATAACACAGTTGAGAGACAATGTTCCCGAGCTGCCTCAGTTCATAACAGTGTGTAGGAAGTGTTTGATAAAGTGGGCAAAGCTTATACTTGGACCAGAAGGCAGAATATAAGAAACTACATGAAAACATGATTAATTCAGTGAAAATGACTGTAAACAGATGAGAACTTGTTTAGAACAGCTGAAAGAGATTCTCCAAGTCAGTTCTTAGTGTAGAAAAGGTAGCTAAGATCCGGGAAATCTTAATTCCAGTTAAAATCACATGAAACACTGTATGAATCCTATATTCTTTACTTAAAGGAGACTAGAGTGGTAAATGTGTGTCATACAAGGCAGAATACCATTGAAGTAGAGAAAGAAACACGTTCGGCAGCTTTGGAAATCCTTACACGTGACTGAAATGTAGTACTTCACTCTATAACACAGTTGAGAGACAATGTTCCCGAGCTGCCTCAGTTAATAACAGTGTGTAGGAAGTTGTTTGATAAAGTGGTCAAAGCTTATACTTGGACCAGAAGGCAGAATATAGGAAACTACATGAAAACATGAATAATTCAGTGAAAATGACTGTAAACAGATTGGAACTTGTTTTAGAACAGCTGAAAGAGATTCTCCAAGTCAGTTCTTAGTGTAGAAAAGGTAGCTAAGATCCGGGAAATCTTAATTCCAGTTAAGATCACATGAAACACTGTATGAATCCTATAATCTTTACTTAAAGGAGACTAGAGTGGTAAATGTGTGTTATACAAGGCAGAATACCATTGAAGTAGAGAAAGAAACACGTTCGGCAGCTTTGGAAAGCGTTACACTTCACTGAAATGTAGTACTACACTCTATAACACAGTTGAGAGACAATGTTCCCTACTTGCCTCAGTTCATAACAGTGTGTAGGAAGTTGTTTGATAAAGTGGGCAAAGCTTATACTTGGGCCAGAAGGCAGAATATAGGAAACTACATGAAAACATGAATAATTCAGTGAAAATGACTGTAAACAGATGAGAACTTGTTTAGAACAGCTGAAAGAGAATCTCCAAGTGAGTTCTTAGTGTAGAAAAGGTAGCTAAGATAAGGGAAATCCATAATTCCAGTTAATATCACATGAAACACTGTATGAATCCTATATTCATTACTTAAAGGAGACTAGAGTGGTAAATGTGTGTTATACAAGGCAGAATACCATTGAAATAGAGAAAGAAACACGTTCGGCAGCTTTGGAAAGCCTTACACTTCACTGAAATGTAGTACTACACTCTATAACACAGTTGAGAGACAATGTTCCCTACTTGCCTCAGTTCATAACAGTGTGTAGGAAGTTGTTTGATAAAGTGGGCAAAGCTTATACTTGGGCCAGAAGGCAGAATATAGGAAACTACATGAAAACATGAATAATTCAGTGAAAATGACTGTAAACAGATGAGAACTTGTTTTAGAACAGCTGAAAGAGATTCTCCAAGTCAGTTCTTAGTGTAGAAAAGGTAGCTAAGATCCGGGAAATCTTAATTCCAGTTAAAATCACATAAAACACTGTATGAAGCCTATATTCTTTACTGAAAGGAGACTAGAGTGGTAAATGTTTGTTATACAAGGCAGAATACCATTGAAATAGAGAAAGAAACACGTTCGGCAGCTTTGGAAAGCCTTACACATCACTGAAATGTAGTACTACACACTATAACAAAGTTGAGAGACAATGTTCCCTACTTGCCTCAGTTCATAACAGTGTGTAGGAAGTTGTTTGATAAAGTGGGCAAAGCTTATACTTGGGCCAGAAGGCAGAATATAGGAAACTACATGAAAACATGAATAATTCAGTGAAAATGACTGTAAACAGATGAGAACTTGTTTAGAACAGCTGAAAGAGAATCTCCAAGTCAGTTCTTAGTGTAGAAAAGGTAGCTAAGATAAGGGAAATCCATAATTCCAGTTAAGATCACATGAAACACTGTTTGAATCCTATATTCATTACTTAAAGGAGACTACTGTGGTAAATGTGTGTTATACAAGGCAGAATACCATTGAAATAGAGAAAGAAACAGGTTCGGCAGCTTTTGAAATCCTTACACTTCACTGAAATGTAGTACTACACTCTATAACACAGTTGAGAGACAATGTTCCCTACTTGCCTCAGTTCATAACAGTGTGTAGGAAGTTGTTTGATAAAGTGGGCAAAGCTTATACTTGGGCCAGAAGGCAGAATATAGGAAACTACATGAAAACATGAATAATTCAGTGAAAATGACTGTAAACAGATGAGAACTTGTTTAGAACAGCTGAAAGAGAATCTCCAAGTCAGTTCTTAGTGTAGAAAAGGTAGCTAAGATAAGGGAAATCCATAATTCCAGTTAATATCACATGAAACACTGTATGAATCCTATATTCATTACTTAAAGGAGACTAGAGTGGTAAATGTGTGTTATACAAGGCAGAATACCATTAAAATAGAGAAAGAAACAGGTTCGGCAGCTTTGGAAAGCCTTACACTTCACTGAAATGTAGTACTACACTCTATAACACAGTTGAGAGACAATGTTCCCTACTTGCCTCAGTTCATAACAGTGTGTAGGAAGTTGTTTGATAAAGTGGGCAAAGCTTATACTTGGGCCAGAAGGCAGAATATAGGAAACTACATGAAAACATGAATAATTCAGTGAAAATGACTGTAAACAGATGAGAACTTGTTTTAGAACAGCTGAAAGAGATTCTCCAAGTCAGTTCTTAGTGTAGAAAAGGTAGCTAAGATCTGGGAAATCTTAATTCCAGTTAAAATCACATGAAACACTGTATGAATCCTATATTCTTTACTGAAAGGAGACTAGAGTGGTAAATGTTTGTTATACAAGGCAGAATACCATTGAAATAGAGAAAGAAACACGTTCGGCAGCTTTGGAAACCCTTACACTTCACTGAAATGTAGTACTACACTCTATAACACAGTTGAGAGACAATGTTCCCTACTTGCCTCAGTTCATAACAGTGTGTAGGAAGTTGATTGATAAAGTGGGCAAAGCTTATACTTGTGCCAGAAGGCAGAATATAGGAAACTACATGAAAACATGAATAATTCAGTGAAAATAACTGTAAACATATGAGAACTTGTTTAGAACAGCTGAAAGAGAATCTCCAAGTCAGTTCTTAGTGTAGAAAAGGTAGCTAAGATAAGGGAAATCCATAATTCCAGTTAAGATCACATGAAACACTGTATGAATCCTATATTCATTACTTAAAGGAGACTAGAGTGGTAAATGTGTGTTATACAAGGCAGAATACCATTGAAATAGAGAAAGAAACACGTTCGGCAGCTTTGGAAAGCCTTACACTTCACTGAAATGTAGTACTACACTCTATAACACAGTTGAGAGACAATGTTCCCGAGCTGCCTCAGTTCATAACAGTGTGTAGGAAGTGGTTTGATAAAGTGGGCAAAGCTTATACTTGGACCAGAAGGCAGAATATAAGAAACTACATGAAAACATGATTAATTCAGTGAAAATGACTGTAAACAGATGAGAACTTGTTTTAGAACAGCTGAAAGAGATTCTCCAACTCAGTTCTTAGTGTAGAAAAGGTAGCTAAGATCCGGGAAATCTTAATTCCAGTTAAAATCACATGAAACACTGTATGAATCCTATATTCTTTACTGAAAGGAGACTAGAGTGGTAAATGTTTGTTATACAAGGCAGAATACCATTGAAATAGAGAAAGAAACACGTTCGGCAGCTTTGGAAAGCCTTACACTTCACTGAAATGTAGTACTACACTCTATAACAAAGTTGAGAGACAATGTTCCCTACTTGCCTCAGTTCATAACAGTGTGTAGGAAGTTGTTTGATAAAGTGGGCAAAGCTTATACTTGGGCCAGAAGGCAGAATATAGGAAACTACATGAAAACATGAATAATTCAGTGAAAATGACTGTAAACAGATGAGAACTTGTTTAGAACAGCTGAAAGAGAATCTCCAAGTCAGTTCTTAGTGTAGAAAAGGTAGCTAAGATAAGGGAAATCCATAATTCCAGTTAAGATCACATGAAACACTGTTTGAATCCTATATTCATTACTTAAAGGAGACTACTGTGGTAAATGTGTGTTATACAAGGCAGAATACCATTGAAATAGAGAAAGAAACAGGTTCGGCAGCTTTTGAAATCCTTACACTTCACTGAAATGTAGTACTACACTCTATAACACAGTTGAGAGACAATGTTCCCTACTTGCCTCAGTTCATAACAGTGTGTAGGAAGTTGTTTGATAAAGTGGGCAAAGCTTATACTTGGGCCAGAAGGCAGAATATAGGAAACTACATGAAAACATGAATAATTCAGTGAAAATGACTGTAAACAGATGAGAACTTGTTTAGAACAGCTGAAAGAGAATCTCCAAGTCAGTTCTTAGTGTAGAAAAGGTAGCTAAGATAAGGGAAATCCATAATTCCAGTTAATATCACATGAAACACTGTATGAATCCTATATTCATTACTTAAAGGAGACTAGAGTGGTAAATGTGTGTTATACAAGGCAGAATACCATTAAAATAGAGAAAGAAACAGGTTCGGCAGCTTTGGAAAGCCTTACACTTCACTGAAATGTAGTACTACACTCTATAACACAGTTGAGAGACAATGTTCCCTACTTGCCTCAGTTCATAACAGTGTGTAGGAAGTTGTTTGATAAAGTGGGCAAAGCTTATACTTGGGCCAGAAGGCAGAATATAGGAAACTACATGAAAACATGAATAATTCAGTGAAAATGACTGTAAAAAGATGAGAACTTGTTTTAGAACAGCTGAAAGAGATTCTCCAAGTCAGTTCTTAGTGTAGAAAAGGTAGCTAAGATCCGGGAAATCTTAATTCCAGTTAAAATCACATGAAACACTGTATGAATCCTATATTCTTTACTGAAAGGAGACTACTGTGGTAAATGTGTGTTATACAAGGCAGAATACCATTGAAATAGAGAAAGAAACACGTTCGGCAGCTTTGGAAAGCCTTACACTTCACTGAAATGTAGTACTACACTCTATAACACAGTTGAGAGACAATGTTCCCGAGCTGCCTCAGTTCATAACAGTGTGTAGGAAGTGTTTGATAAAGTGGGCAAAGCTTATACTTGGACCAGAAGGCAGAATATAAGAAACTACATGAAAACATGATTAATTCAGTGAAAATGACTGTAAACAGATGAGAACTTGTTTAGAACAGCTGAAAGAGATTCTCCAAGTCAGTTCTTAGTGTAGAAAAGGTAGCTAAGATCCGGGAAATCTTAATTCCAGTTAAAATCACATGAAACACTGTATGAATCCTATATTCTTTACTGAAAGGAGACTAGAGTGGTAAATGTTTGTTATACAAGGAAGAATACCATTGAAATAGAGAAAGAAACACGTTCGGCAGCTTTGGAAACCCTTACACTTCACTGAAATGTAGTACTACACTCTATAACACAGTTGAGAGACAATGTTCCCTACTTGCCTCAGTTCATAACAGTGTGTAGGAAGTTGATTGATAAAGTGGGCAAAGCTTATACTTGTGCCAGAAGGCAGAATATAGGAAACTACATGAAAACATGAATAATTCAGTGAAAATAACTGTAAACATATGAGAACTTGTTTAGAACAGCTGAAAGAGAATCTCCAAGTCAGTTCTTAGTGTAGAAAAGGTAGCTAAGATAAGGGAAATCCATAATTCCAGTTAAGATCACATGAAACACTGTATGAATCCTATATTCATTACTTAAAGGAGACTAGAGTGGTAAATGTGTGTTATACAAGGCAGAATACCATTGAAATAGAGAAAGAAACAAGTTCGGCAGCTTTGGAAAGCCTTACACTTCACTGAAATGTAGTACTACACTCTATAACACAGTTGAGAGACAATGTTCCCGAGCTGCCTCAGTTCATAACAGTGTGTAGGAAGTGGTTTGATAAAGTGGGCAAAGCTTATACTTGGACCAGAAGGCAGAATATAAGAAACTACATGAAAACATGATTAATTCAGTGAAAATGACTGTAAACAGATGAGAACTTGTTTTAGAACAGCTGAAAGAGATTCTCCAACTCAGTTCTTAGTGTAGAAAAGGTAGCTAAGATCCGGGAAATCTTAATTCCAGTTAAAATCACATGAAACACTGTATGAATCCTATATTCTTTACTGAAAGGAGACTAGAGTGGTAAATGTTTGTTATACAAGGCAGAATACCACTGAAATAGAGAAAGAAACACGTTCGGCAGCTTTGGAAAGCCTTACACTTCACTGAAATGTAGTACTACACACTATAACAAAGTTGAGAGACAATGTTCCCTACTTGCCTCAGTTCATAACAGTGTGTAGGAAGTTGTTTGATAAAGTGGGCAAAGCTTATACTTGGGCCAGAAGGCAGAATATAGGAAACTACATGAAAACATGAATAATTCAGTGAAAATGACTGTAAACAGATGAGAACTTGTTTAGAACAGCTGAAAGAGAATCTCCAAGTCAGTTCTTAGTGTAGAAAAGGTAGCTAAGATAAGGGAAATCCATAATTCCAGTTAAGATCACATGAAACACTGTTTGAATCCTATATTCATTACTTAAAGGAGACTACTGTGGTAAATGTGTGTTATACAAGGCAGAATACCATTGAAATAGAGAAAGAAACAGGTTCGGCAGCTTTTGAAATCCTTACACTTCACTGAAATGTAGTACTACACTCTATAACACAGTTGAGAGACAATGTTCCCTACTTGCCTCAGTTCATAACAGTGTGTAGGAAGTTGTTTGATAAAGTGGGCAAAGCTTATACTTGGGCCAGAAGGCAGAATATAGGAAACTACATGAAAACATGAATAATTCAGTGAAAATGACTGTAAACAGATGAGAACTTGTTTAGAACAGCTGAAAGAGAATCTCCAAGTCAGTTCTTAGTGTAGAAAAGGTAGCTAAGATAAGGGAAATCCATAATTCCAGTTAATATCACATGAAACACTGTATGAATCCTATATTCATTACTTAAAGGAGACTAGAGTGGTAAATGTGTGTTATACAAGGCAGAATACCATTAAAATAGAGAAAGAAACAGGTTCGGCAGCTTTGGAAAGCCTTACACTTCACTGAAATGTAGTACTACACTCTATAACACAGTTGAGAGACAATGTTCCCTACTTGCCTCAGTTCATAACAGTGTGTAGGAAGTTGTTTGATAAAGTGGGCAAAGCTTATACTTGGGCCAGAAGGCAGAATATAGGAAACTACATGAAAACATGAATAATTCAGTGAAAATGACTGTAAACAGATGAGAACTTGTTTTAGAACAGCTGAAAGAGATTCTCCAAGTCAGTTCTTAGTGTAGAAAAGGTAGCTAAGATCCGGGAAATCTTAATTCCAGTTAAAATCACATGAAACACTGTATGAATCCTATATTCTTTACTGAAAGGAGACTAGAGTGGTAAATGTTTGTTATACAAGGAAGAATACCATTGAAATAGAGAAAGAAACACGTTCGGCAGCTTTGGAAACCCTTACACTTCACTGAAATGTAGTACTACACTCTATAACACAGTTGAGAGACAATGTTCCCTACTTGCCTCAGTTCATAACAGTGTGTAGGAAGTTGATTGATAAAGTGGGCAAAGCTTATACTTGTGCCAGAAGGCAGAATATAGGAAACTACATGAAAACATGAATAATTCAGTGAAAATAACTGTAAACATATGAGAACTTGTTTAGAACAGCTGAAAGAGAATCTCCAAGTCAGTTCTTAGTGTAGAAAAGGTAGCTAAGATAAGGGAAATCCATAATTCCAGTTAAGATCACATGAAACACTGTATGAATCCTATATTCATTACTTAAAGGAGACTAGAGTGGTAAATGTGTGTTATACAAGGCAGAATACCATTGAAATAGAGAAAGAAACACGTTCGGCAGCTTTGGAAAGCCTTACACTTCACTGAAATGTAGTACTACACTCTATAACACAGTTGAGAGACAATGTTCTCTACTTGCCTCAGTTCATAACAGTGTGTAGGAAGTTGTTTGATAAAGTGGGCAAAGCTTATACTTGGGCCAGAAGGCAGAATATAGGAAACTACATGAAAACATGAATAATTCAGTGAAAATGACTGAAAACAGATGAGAACTTGTTTTAGAACAGCTGAAAGAGATTCTCCAAGTCAGTTCTTAGTGTAGAAAAGGTAGCTAAGATCCGGGAAATCTTAATTCCAGTTAAAATCACATGAAACACTGTATGAATCCTATATTCTTTACTGAAAGGAGACTAGAGTGGTAAATGTTTGTTATACAAGGCAGAATACCATTGAAATAGAGAAAGAAACACGTTCGGCAGCTTTGGAAAGCCTTACACTTCACTGAAATGTAGTACTACACTCTATAACACAGTTGAGAGTCAATGTTCCCTACTTGCCTCAGTTCATAACAGTGTGTAGGAAGTTGTTTGATAAAGTGGGCAAAGCTTATACTTGGGCCAGAAGGCAGAATATAGGAAACTACATGAAAACATGAATAATTCAGTGAAAATTACTGTAAACAGATGAGAACTTGTTTAGAACAGCTGAAAGAGAATCTCCAACTCAGTTCTTAGTGTAGAAAAGGTAGCTAAGATGAGGGAAATCCATAATTCCAGTTAAGATCACATGAAACACTATGAATCCTATATTCTTTACTTAAAGGAGACTAGAGTGGTAAATGTGTGTCATACAAGGCAGAATACCATTGAAGTAGAGAAAGAAACACGTTCGGCAGCTTTGGAAATCCTTACACGTGACTGAAATGTAGTACTTCACTCTATAACACAGTTGAGAGACAATGTTCCCGAGCTGCCTCAGTTAATAACAGTGTGTAGGAAGTTGTTTGATAAAGTGGTCAAAGCTTATACTTGGACCAGAAGGCAGAATATTGGAAACTACATGAAAACATGAATAATTCAGTGAAAATGACTGTAAACAGATTGGAACTTGTTTTAGAACAGCTGAAAGAGATTCTCCAAGTCAGTTCTTAGTGTAGAAAAGGTAGCTAAGATCCGGGAAATCTTAATTCCAGTTAAGATCACATGAAACACTGTATGAATCCTATAATCTTTACTTAAAGGAGACTAGAGTGGTAAATGTGTGTTATACAAGGCAGAATACCATTGAAATAGAGAAAGAAACACGTTCGGCAGCTTTGGAAAGCCTTACACTTCACTGAAATGTAGTACTACACTCTATAACACAGTTGAGAGACAATGTTCCCGAGCTGCCTCAGTTCATAACAGTGTGTAGGAAGTGGTTTGATAAAGTGGGCAAAGCTTATACTTGGACCAGAAGGCAGAATATAAGAAACTACATGAAAACATGATTAATTCAGTGAAAATGACTGTAAACAGATGAGAACTTGTTTTAGAACAGCTGAAAGAGATTCTCCAACTCAGTTCTTAGTGTAGAAAAGGTAGCTAAGATCCGGGAAATCTTAATTCCAGTTAAAATCACATGAAACACTGTATGAATCCTATATTCTTTACTGAAAGGAGACTAGAGTGGTAAATGTTTGTTATACAAGGCAGAATACCATTGAAATAGAGAAAGAAACACGTTCGGCAGCTTTGGAAAGCCTTACACTTCACTGAAATGTAGTACTACACTCTATAACAAAGTTGAGAGACAATGTTCCCTACTTGCCTCAGTTCATAACAGTGTGTAGGAAGTTGATTGATAAAGTGGGCAAAGCTTATACTTGTGCCAGAAGGCAGAATATAGGAAACTACATGAAAACATGAATAATTCAGTGAAAATAACTGTAAACATATGAGAACTTGTTTAGAACAGCTGAAAGAGAATCTCCAAGTCAGTTCTTAGTGTAGAAAAGGTAGCTAAGATAAGGGAAATCCATAATTCCAGTTAAGATCACATGAAACACTGTATGAATCCTATATTCATTACTTAAAGGAGACTAGAGTGGTAAATGTGTGTTATACAAGGCAGAATACCATTGAAATAGAGAAAGAAACACGTTCGGCAGCTTTGGAAAGCCTTACACTTCACTGAAATGTAGTACTACACTCTATAACACAGTTGAGAGACAATGTTCCCGAGCTGCCTCAGTTCATAACAGTGTGTAGGAAGTGGTTTGATAAAGTGGGCAAAGCTTATACTTGGACCAGAAGGCAGAATATAGGAAACTACATGAAAACATGATTAATTCAGTGAAAATGACTGTAAACAGATGAGAACTTGTTTAGAACAGCTGAAAGAGATTCTCCAAGTCAGTTCTTAGTGTAGAAAAGGTAGCTAAGATAAGGGAAATCCATAATTCCAGTTAAGATTACATGAAACACTGTATGAATTCTATATTCTTTACTTAAAGGAGACTAGAGTGGTAAATGTGTGTTATACAAGGCAGAATACCATTAAAATAGAGAAAGAAACACGTTCGGCAGCTTTTGAAATCCTTACACTTCACTGAAATGTAGTACTACACTCTATAACACAGTTGAGAGACAATGTTCTCTACTTGCCTCAGTTCATAACAGTGTGTAGGAAGTTGTTTGATAAAGTGGGCAAAGCTTATACTTGGGCCAGAAGGCAGAATATAGGAAACTACATGAAAACATGAATAATTCAGTGAAAATGACTGAAAACAGATGAGAACTTGTTTTAGAACAGCTGAAAGAGATTCTCCAAGTCAGTTCTTAGTGTAGAAAAGGTAGCTAAGATCCGGGAAATCTTAATTCCAGTTAAAATCACATGAAACACTGTATGAATCCTATATTCTTTACTGAAAGGAGACTAGAGTGGTAAATGTTTGTTATACAAGGCAGAATACCATTGAAATAGAGAAAGAAACACGTTCGGCAGCTTTGGAAAGCCTTACACTTCACTGAAATGTAGTACTACACTCTATAACACAGTTGAGAGACAATGTTCCCTACTTGCCTCAGTTCATAACAGTGTGTAGGAAGTTGTTTGATAAAGTGGGCAAAGCTTATACTTGGGCCAGAAGGCAGAATATAGGAAACTACATGAAAACATGAATAATTCAGTGAAAATGACTGTAAACAGATGAGAACTTGTTTTAGAACAGCTGAAAGAGATTCTCCAAGTCAGTTCTTAGTGTAGAAAAGGTAGCTAAGATGAGGGAAATCCATAATTCCAGTTAAGATCACATGAAACACTATGAATCCTATATTCTTTACTTAAAGGAGACTAGAGTGGTAAATGTGTGTCATACAAGGCAGAATACCATTGAAGTAGAGAAAGAAACACGTTCGGCAGCTTTGGAAATCCTTACACGTGACTGAAATGTAGTACTTCACTCTATAACACAGTTGAGAGACAATGTTCCCGAGCTGCCTCAGTTAATAACAGTGTGTAGGAAGTTGTTTGATAAAGTGGTCAAAGCTTATATTTGGACCAGAAGGCAGAATATAGGAAACTACATGAAAACATGAATAATTCAGTGAAAATGACTGTAAACAGTTTGGAACTTGTTTTAGAACAGCTGAAAGAGATTCTCCAAGTCAGTTCTTAGTGTAGAAAAGGTAGCTAAGATCCGGGAAATCTTAATTCCAGTTAAGATCACATGAAACACTGTATGAATCCTATAATCTTTACTTAAAGGAGACTAGAGTGGTAAATGTGTGTTATACAAGGCAGAATACCATTGAAGTAGAGAAAGAAACACGTTCGGCAGCTTTGGAAAGCGTTACACTTCACTGAAATGTAGTACTACACTCTATAACACAGTTGAGAGACAATGTTCCCTACTTGCCTCAGTTCATAACAGTGTGTAGGAAGTTGTTTGATAAAGTGGGCAAAGCTTATACTTGGGCCAGAAGGCAGAATATAGGAAACTACATGAAAACATGAATAATTCAGTGAAAATGACTGTAAACAGATGAGAACTTGTTTTAGAACAGCTGAAAGAGATTCTCCAAGTCAGTTCTTAGTGTAGAAAAGGTAGCTAAGATGAGGGAAATCCATAATTCCAGTTAAGATCACATGAAACACTATGAATCCTATATTCTTTACTTAAAGGAGACTAGAGTGGTAAATGTGTGTCATACAAGGCAGAATACCATTGAAGTAGAGAAAGAAACACGTTCGGCAGCTTTGGAAATCCTTACACGTGACTGAAATGTAGTACTTCACTCTATAACACAGTTGAGAGACAATGTTCCCGAGCTGCCTCAGTTAATAACAGTGTGTAGGAAGTTGTTTGATAAAGTGGTCAAAGCTTATATTTGGACCAGAAGGCAGAATATAGGAAACTACATGAAAACATGAATAATTCAGTGAAAATGACTGTAAACAGATTGGAACTTGTTTTAGAACAGCTGAAAGAGATTCTCCAAGTCAGTTCTTAGTGTAGAAAAGGTAGCTAAGATCCGGGAAATCTTAATTCCAGTTAAGATCACATGAAACACTGTATGAATCCTATAATCTTTACTTAAAGGAGACTAGAGTGGTAAATGTGTGTTATACAAGGCAGAATACCATTGAAGTAGAGAAAGAAACACGTTCGGCAGCTTTGGAAAGCGTTACACTTCACTGAAATGTAGTACTACACTCTATAACACAGTTGAGAGACAATGTTCCCTACTTGCCTCAGTTCATAACAGTGTGTAGGAAGTTGTTTGATAAAGTGGGCAAAGCTTATACTTGGGCCAGAAGGCAGAATATAGGAAACTACATGAAAACATGAATAATTCAGTGAAAATGACTGTAAACAGATGAGAACTTGTTTAGCACAGCTGAAAGAGAATCTCCAAGTGAGTTCTTAGTGTAGAAAAGGTAGCTAAGATAAGGGAAATCCATAATTCCAGTTAATATCACATGAAACACTGTATGAATCCTATATTCATTACTTAAAGGAGACTAGAGTGGTAAATGTGTGTTATACAAGGCAGAATACCATTAAAATAGAGAAAGAAACACGTTCGGCAGCTTTTGAAATCCTTACACTTCACTGAAATGTAGTACTACACTCCATAACACAGTTGAGAGACAATGTTCCCGAGCTGCCTCAGTTCATAACAGTGTGTAGGAAGTGGTTTGATAAAGTGGGCAAAGCTTATACTTGGGCCAGAAGGCAGAATATAGGAAACTACATGAAAACATGAATAATTCAGTGAAAATGACTGTAAACAGATGAGAACTTGTTTTAGAACAGCTGAAAGAGATTCTCCAAGTCAGTTCATAGTGTAGAAAAGGTAGCTAAGATCCGGGAAATCTTAATTCCAGTTAAAATCACATGAAACACTGTATGAATCCTATATTCTTTACTGAAAGGAGACTAGAGTGGTAAATGTTTGTTATACAAGGCAGAATACCATTGAAATAGAGAAAGAAACACGTTCGGCAGCTTTGGAAAGCCTTACACTTCACTGAAATGTAGTACTACACACTATAACAAAGTTGAGAGACAATGTTCCCTACTTGCCTCAGTTCATAACAGTGTGTAGGAAGTTGTTTGATAAAGTGGGCAAAGCTTATACTTGGGCCAGAAGGCAGAATATAGGAAACTACATGAAAACATGAATAATTCAGTGAAAATGACTGTAAACAGATGAGAACTTGTTTAGAACAGCTGAAAGAGAATCTCCAAGTCAGTTCTTAGTGTAGAAAAGGTAGCTAAGATAAGGGAAATCCATAATTCCAGTTAAGATCACATGAAACACTGTTTGAATCCTATATTCATTACTTAAAGGAGACTACTGTGGTAAATGTGTGTTATACAAGGCAGAATACCATTGAAATAGAGAAAGAAACAGGTTCGGCAGCTTTTGAAATCCTTACACTTCACTGAAATGTAGTACTACACTCTATAACACAGTTGAGAGACAATGTTCCCTACTTGCCTCAGTTCATAACAGTGTGTAGGAAGTTGTTTGATAAAGTGGGCAAAGCTTATACTTGGGCCAGAAGGCAGAATATAGGAAACTACATGAAAACATGAATAATTCAGTGAAAATGACTGTAAACAGATGAGAACTTGTTTAGAACAGCTGAAAGAGAATCTCCAAGTCAGTTCTTAGTGTAGAAAAGGTAGCTAAGATAAGGGAAATCCATAATTCCAGTTAATATCACATGAAACACTGTATGAATCCTATATTCATTACTTAAAGGAGACTAGAGTGGTAAATGTGTGTTATACAAGGCAGAATACCATTAAAATAGAGAAAGAAACAGGTTCGGCAGCTTTGGAAAGCCTTACACTTCACTGAAATGTAGTACTACACTCTATAACACAGTTGAGAGACAATGTTCCCTACTTGCCTCAGTTCATAACAGTGTGTAGGAAGTTGTTTGATAAAGTGGGCAAAGCTTATACTTGGGCCAGAAGGCAGAATATAGGAAACTACATGAAAACATGAATAATTCAGTGAAAATGACTGTAAACAGATTGGAACTTGTTTTAGAACAGCTGAAAGAGATTCTCCAAGTCAGTTCTTAGTGTAGAAAAGGTAGCTAAGATCCGGGAAATCTTAATTCCAGTTAAGATCACATGAAACACTGTATGAATCCTATAATCTTTACTTAAAGGAGACTAGAGTGGTAAATGTGTGTTATACAAGGCAGAATACCATTGAAATAGAGAAAGAAACACGTTCGGCAGCTTTGGGAAGCCTTACACTTCACTGAAATGTAGTACTACACTCTATAACACAGTTGAGAGACAATGTTCCCGAGCTGCCTCAGTTCATAACAGTGTGTAGGAAGTGGTTTGATAAAGTGGGCAAAGCTTATACTTGGACCAGAAGGCAGAATATAAGAAACTACATGAAAACATGATTAATTCAGTGAAAATGACTGTAAACAGATGAGAACTTGTTTTAGAACAGCTGAAAGAGATTCTCCAACTCAGTTCTTAGTGTAGAAAAGGTAGCTAAGATCCGGGAAATCTTAATTCCAGTTAAAATCACATGAAACACTGTATGAATCCTATATTCTTTACTGAAAGGAGACTAGAGTGGTAAATGTTTGTTATACAAGGCAGAATACCATTGAAATAGAGAAAGAAACACGTTCGGCAGCTTTGGAAAGCCTTACACTTCACTGAAATGTAGTACTACACTCTATAACACAGTTGAGAGACAATGTTCCCTACTTGCCTCAGTTCATAACAGTGTGTAGGAAGTTGATTGATAAAGTGGGCAAAGCTTATACTTGTGCCAGAAGGCAGAATATAGGAAACTACATGAAAACATGAATAATTCAGTGAAAATAACTGTAAACATATGAGAACTTGTTTAGAACAGCTGAAAGAGAATCTCCAAGTCAGTTCTTAGTGTAGAAAAGGTAGCTAAGATAAGGGAAATCCATAATTCCAGTTAAGATCACATGAAACACTGTATGAATCCTATATTCATTACTTAAAGGAGACTAGAGTGGTAAATGTGTGTTATACAAGGCAGAATACCATTGAAATAGAGAAAGAAACACGTTCGGCAGCTTTGGAAAGCCTTACACTTCACTGAAATGTAGTACTACACTCTATAACACAGTTGAGAGACAATGTTCCCGAGCTGCCTCAGTTCATAACAGTGTGTAGGAAGTGGTTTGATAAAGTGGGCAAAGCTTATACTTGGACCAGAAGGCAGAATATAAGAAACTACATGAAAACATGATTAATTCAGTGAAAATGACTGTAAACAGATGAGAACTTGTTTAGAACAGCTGAAAGAGATTCTCCAAGTCAGTTCTTAGTGTAGAAAAGGTAGCTAAGATAAGGGAAATCCATAATTCCAGTTAAGATTACATGAAACACTGTATGAATTCTATATTCTTTACTTAAAGGAGACTAGAGTGGTAAATGTGTGTTATACAAGGCAGAATACCATTAAAATAGAGAAAGAAACACGTTCGGCAGCTTTTGAAATCCTTACACTTCACTGAAATGTAGTACTACACTCTATAACACAGTTGAGAGACAATGTTCTCTACTTGCCTCAGTTCATAACAGTGTGTAGGAAGTTGTTTGATAAAGTGGGCAAAGCTTATACTTGGGCCAGAAGGCAGAATATAGGAAACTACATGAAAACATGAATAATTCAGTGAAAATGACTGAAAACAGATGAGAACTTGTTTTAGAACAGCTGAAAGAGATTCTCCAAGTCAGTTCTTAGTGTAGAAAAGGTAGCTAAGATCCGGGAAATCTTAATTCCAGTTAAAATCACATGAAACACTGTATGAATCCTATATTCTTTACTGAAAGGAGACTAGAGTGGTAAATGTTTGTTATACAAGGCAGAATACCATTGAAATAGAGAAAGAAACACGTTCGGCAGCTTTGGAAAGCCTTACACTTCACTGAAATGTAGTACTACACTCTATAACACAGTTGAGAGACAATGTTCCCTACTTGCCTCAGTTCATAACAGTGTGTAGGAAGTTGTTTGATAAAGTGGGCAAAGCTTATACTTGGGCCAGAAGGCAGAATATAGGAAACTACATGAAAACATGAATAATTCAGTGAAAATGACTGTAAACAGATGAGAACTTGTTTTAGAACAGCTGAAAGAGATTCTCCAAGTCAGTTCTTAGTGTAGAAAAGGTAGCTAAGATGAGGGAAATCCATAATTCCAGTTAAGATCACATGAAACACTATGAATCCTATATTCTTTACTTAAAGGAGACTAGAGTGGTAAATGTGTGTCATACAAGGCAGAATACCATTGAAGTAGAGAAAGAAACACGTTCGGCAGCTTTGGAAATCCTTACACGTGACTGAAATGTAGTACTTCACTCTATAACACAGTTGAGAGACAATGTTCCCGAGCTGCCTCAGTTAATAACAGTGTGTAGGAAGTTGTTTGATAAAGTGGTCAAAGCTTATATTTGGACCAGAAGGCAGAATATAGGAAACTACATGAAAACATGAATAATTCAGTGAAAATGACTGTAAACAGATTGGAACTTGTTTTAGAACAGCTGAAAGAGATTCTCCAAGTCAGTTCTTAGTGTAGAAAAGGTAGCTAAGATCCGGGAAATCTTAATTCCAGTTAAGATCACATGAAACACTGTATGAATCCTATAATCTTTACTTAAAGGAGACTAGAGTGGTAAATGTGTGTTATACAAGGCAGAATACCATTGAAGTAGAGAAAGAAACACGTTCGGCAGCTTTGGAAAGCGTTACACTTCACTGAAATGTAGTACTACACTCTATAACACAGTTGAGAGACAATGTTCCCGAGCTGCCTCAGTTCATAACAGTGTGTAGGAAGTGGTTTGATAAAGTGGGCAAAGCTTATACTTGGACCAGAAGGCAGAATATAAGAAACTACATGAAAACATGATTAATTCAGTGAAAATGACTGTAAACAGATGAGAACTTGTTTTAGAACAGCTGAAAGAGATTCTCCAACTCAGTTCTTAGTGTAGAAAAGGTAGCTAAGATCCGGGAAATCTTAATTCCAGTTAAAATCACATGAAACACTGTATGAATCCTATATTCTTTACTGAAAGGAGACTAGAGTGGTAAATGTTTGTTATACAAGGCAGAATACCATTGAAATAGAGAAAGAAACACGTTCGGCAGCTTTGGAAAGCCTTACACTTCACTGAAATGTAGTACTACACTCTATAACACAGTTGAGAGACAATGTTCCCTACTTGCCTCAGTTCATAACAGTGTGTAGGAAGTTGATTGATAAAGTGGGCAAAGCTTATACTTGTGCCAGAAGGCAGAATATAGGAAACTACATGAAAACATGAATAATTCAGTGAAAATAACTGTAAACATATGAGAACTTGTTTAGAACAGCTGAAAGAGAATCTCCAAGTCAGTTCTTAGTGTAGAAAAGGTAGCTAAGATAAGGGAAATCCATAATTCCAGTTAAGATCACATGAAACACTGTATGAATCCTATATTCATTACTTAAAGGAGACTAGAGTGGTAAATGTGTGTTATACAAGGCAGAATACCATTGAAATAGAGAAAGAAACACGTTCGGCAGCTTTGGAAAGCCTTACACTTCACTGAAATGTAGTACTACACTCTATAACACAGTTGAGAGACAATGTTCCCGAGCTGCCTCAGTTCATAACAGTGTGTAGGAAGTGGTTTGATAAAGTGGGCAAAGCTTATACTTGGACCAGAAGGCAGAATATAAGAAACTACATGAAAACATGATTAATTCAGTGAAAATGACTGTAAACAGATGAGAACTTGTTTAGAACAGCTGAAAGAGATTCTCCAAGTCAGTTCTTAGTGTAGAAAAGGTAGCTAAGATAAGGGAAATCCATAATTCCAGTTAAGATTACATGAAACACTGTATGAATTCTATATTCTTTACTTAAAGGAGACTAGAGTGGTAAATGTGTGTTATACAAGGCAGAATACCATTAAAATAGAGAAAGAAACACGTTCGGCAGCTTTTGAAATCCTTACACTTCACTGAAATGTAGTACTACACTCTATAACACAGTTGAGAGACAATGTTCTCTACTTGCCTCAGTTCATAACAGTGTGTAGGAAGTTGTTTGATAAAGTGGGCAAAGCTTATACTTGGGCCAGAAGGCAGAATATAGGAAACTACATGAAAACATGAATAATTCAGTGAAAATGACTGAAAACAGATGAGAACTTGTTTTAGAACAGCTGAAAGAGATTCTCCAAGTCAGTTCTTAGTGTAGAAAAGGTAGCTAAGATCCGGGAAATCTTAATTCCAGTTAAAATCACATGAAACACTGTATGAATCCTATATTCTTTACTGAAAGGAGACTAGAGTGGTAAATGTTTGTTATACAAGGCAGAATACCATTGAAATAGAGAAAGAAACACGTTCGGCAGCTTTGGAAAGCCTTACACTTCACTGAAATGTAGTACTACACTCTATAACACAGTTGAGAGACAATGTTCCCTACTTGCCTCAGTTCATAACAGTGTGTAGGAAGTTGTTTGATAAAGTGGGCAAAGCTTATACTTGGGCCAGAAGGCAGAATATAGGAAACTACATGAAAACATGAATAATTCAGTGAAAATGACTGTAAACAGATGAGAACTTGTTTTAGAACAGCTGAAAGAGATTCTCCAAGTCAGTTCTTAGTGTAGAAAAGGTAGCTAAGATGAGGGAAATCCATAATTCCAGTTAAGATCACATGAAACACTATGAATCCTATATTCTTTACTTAAAGGAGACTAGAGTGGTAAATGTGTGTCATACAAGGCAGAATACCATTGAAGTAGAGAAAGAAACACGTTCGGCAGCTTTGGAAATCCTTACACGTGACTGAAATGTAGTACTTCACTCTATAACACAGTTGAGAGACAATGTTCCCGAGCTGCCTCAGTTAATAACAGTGTGTAGGAAGTTGTTTGATAAAGTGGTCAAAGCTTATATTTGGACCAGAAGGCAGAATATAGGAAACTACATGAAAACATGAATAATTCAGTGAAAATGACTGTAAACAGATTGGAACTTGTTTTAGAACAGCTGAAAGAGATTCTCCAAGTCAGTTCTTAGTGTAGAAAAGGTAGCTAAGATCCGGGAAATCTTAATTCCAGTTAAGATCACATGAAACACTGTATGAATCCTATAATCTTTACTTAAAGGAGACTAGAGTGGTAAATGTGTGTTATACAAGGCAGAATACCATTGAAGTAGAGAAAGAAACACGTTCGGCAGCTTTGGAAAGCGTTACACTTCACTGAAATGTAGTACTACACTCTATAACACAGTTGAGAGACAATGTTCCCTACTTGCCTCAGTTCATAACAGTGTGTAGGAAGTTGTTTGATAAAGTGGGCAAAGCTTATACTTGGGCCAGAAGGCAGAATATAGGAAACTACATGAAAACATGAATAATTCAGTGAAAATGACTGTAAACAGATGAGAACTTGTTTAGCACAGCTGAAAGAGAATCTCCAAGTGAGTTCTTAGTGTAGAAAAGGTAGCTAAGATAAGGGAAATCCATAATTCCAGTTAATATCACATGAAACACTGTATGAATCCTATATTCATTACTTAAAGGAGACTAGAGTGGTAAATGTGTGTTATACAAGGCAGAATACCATTAAAATAGAGAAAGAAACACGTTCGGCAGCTTTTGAAATCCTTACACTTCACTGAAATGTAGTACTACACTCCATAACACAGTTGAGAGACAATGTTCCCGAGCTGCCTCAGTTCATAACAGTGTGTAGGAAGTGGTTTGATAAAGTGGGCAAAGCTTATACTTGGGCCAGAAGGCAGAATATAGGAAACTACATGAAAACATGAATAATTCAGTGAAAATGACTGTAAACAGATGAGAACTTGTTTAGAACAGCTGAAAGAGAATCTCCAAGTCAGTTCTTAGTGTAGAAAAGATAGCTAAGATAAGGGAAATCCATAATTCCAGTTAATATCACATGAAACACTGTATGAATCCTATATTCATTACTTAAAGGAGACTAGAGTGGTAAATGTGTGTTATACAAGGCAGAATACCATTAAAATAGAGAAAGAAACAGGTTCGGCAGCTTTGGAAAGCCTTACACTTCACTGAAATGTAGTACTACACTCTATAACACAGTTGAGAGACAATGTTCCCTACTTGCCTCAGTTCATAACAGTGTGTAGGAAGTTGTTTGATAAAGTGGGCAAAGCTTATACTTGGGCCAGAAGGCAGAATATAGGAAACTACATGAAAACATGAATAATTCAGTGAAAATGACTGTAAACAGATGAGAACTTGTTTTAGAACAGCTGAAAGAGATTCTCCAAGTCAGTTCTTAGTGTAGAAAAGGTAGCTAAGATCCGGGAAATCTTAATTCCAGTTAAAATCACATGAAACACTGTATGAATCCTATATTCTTTACTGAAAGGAGACTAGAGTGGTAAATGTTTGTTATACAAGGCAGAATACCATTGAAATAGAGAAAGAAACACGTTCGGCAGCTTTGGAAAGCCTTACACTTCACTGAAATGTAGTACTACACTCTATAACACAGTTGAGAGACAATGTTCCCTACTTGCCTCAGTTCATAACAGTGTGTAGGAAGTTGATTGATAAAGTGGGCAAAGCTTATACTTGTGCCAGAAGGCAGAATATAGGAAACTACATGAAAACATGAATAATTCAGTGAAAATAACTGTAAACATATGAGAACTTGTTTAGAACAGCTGAAAGAGAATCTCCAAGTCAGTTCTTAGTGTAGAAAAGGTAGCTAAGATAAGGGAAATCCATAATTCCAGTTAAGATCACATGAAACACTGTATGAATCCTATATTCATTACTTAAAGGAGACTAGAGTGGTAAATGTGTGTTATACAAGGCAGAATACCATTGAAATAGAGAAAGAAACACGTTCGGCAGCTTTGGAAAGCCTTACACTTCACTGAAATGTAGTACTACACTCTATAACACAGTTGAGAGACAATGTTCCCGAGCTGCCTCAGTTCATAACAGTGTGTAGGAAGTGGTTTGATAAAGTGGGCAAAGCTTATACTTGGACCAGAAGGCAGAATATAAGAAACTACATGAAAACATGATTAATTCAGTGAAAATGACTGTAAACAGATGAGAACTTGTTTAGAACAGCTGAAAGAGATTCTCCAAGTCAGTTCTTAGTGTAGAAAAGGTAGCTAAGATAAGGGAAATCCATAATTCCAGTTAAGATTACATGAAACACTGTATGAATTCTATATTCTTTACTTAAAGGAGACTAGAGTGGTAAATGTGTGTTATACAAGGCAGAATACCATTAAAATAGAGAAAGAAACACGTTCGGCAGCTTTTGAAATCCTTACACTTCACTGAAATGTAGTACTACACTCTATAACACAGTTGAGAGACAATGTTCTCTACTTGCCTCAGTTCATAACAGTGTGTAGGAAGTTGTTTGATAAAGTGGGCAAAGCTTATACTTGGGCCAGAAGGCAGAATATAGGAAACTACATGAAAACATGAATAATTCAGTGAAAATGACTGAAAACAGATGAGAACTTGTTTTAGAACAGCTGAAAGAGATTCTCCAAGTCAGTTCTTAGTGTAGAAAAGGTAGCTAAGATCCGGGAAATCTTAATTCCAGTTAAAATCACATGAAACACTGTATGAATCCTATATTCTTTACTGAAAGGAGACTAGAGTGGTAAATGTTTGTTATACAAGGCAGAATACCATTGAAATAGAGAAAGAAACACGTTCGGCAGCTTTGGAAAGCCTTACACTTCACTGAAATGTAGTACTACACTCTATAACACAGTTGAGAGACAATGTTCCCTACTTGCCTCAGTTCATAACAGTGTGTAGGAAGTTGTTTGATAAAGTGGGCAAAGCTTATACTTGGGCCAGAAGGCAGAATATAGGAAACTACATGAAAACATGAATAATTCAGTGAAAATGACTGTAAACAGATGAGAACTTGTTTTAGAACAGCTGAAAGAGATTCTCCAAGTCAGTTCTTAGTGTAGAAAAGGTAGCTAAGATGAGGGAAATCCATAATTCCAGTTAAGATCACATGAAACACTATGAATCCTATATTCTTTACTTAAAGGAGACTAGAGTGGTAAATGTGTGTCATACAAGGCAGAATACCATTGAAGTAGAGAAAGAAACACGTTCGGCAGCTTTGGAAATCCTTACACGTGACTGAAATGTAGTACTTCACTCTATAACACAGTTGAGAGACAATGTTCCCGAGCTGCCTCAGTTAATAACAGTGTGTAGGAAGTTGTTTGATAAAGTGGTCAAAGCTTATATTTGGACCAGAAGGCAGAATATAGGAAACTACATGAAAACATGAATAATTCAGTGAAAATGACTGTAAACAGATTGGAACTTGTTTTAGAACAGCTGAAAGAGATTCTCCAAGTCAGTTCTTAGTGTAGAAAAGGTAGCTAAGATCCGGGAAATCTTAATTCCAGTTAAGATCACATGAAACACTGTATGAATCCTATAATCTTTACTTAAAGGAGACTAGAGTGGTAAATGTGTGTTATACAAGGCAGAATACCATTGAAGTAGAGAAAGAAACACGTTCGGCAGCTTTGGAAAGCGTTACACTTCACTGAAATGTAGTACTACACTCTATAACACAGTTGAGAGACAATGTTCCCGAGCTGCCTCAGTTCATAACAGTGTGTAGGAAGTGGTTTGATAAAGTGGGCAAAGCTTATACTTGGGCCAGAAGGCAGAATATAGGAAACTACATGAAAACATGAATAATTCAGTGAAAATGACTGTAAACAGATGAGAACTTGTTTAGAACAGCTGAAAGAGAATCTCCAAGTCAGTTCTTAGTGTAGAAAAGATAGCTAAGATAAGGGAAATCCATAATTCCAGTTAATATCACATGAAACACTGTATGAATCCTATATTCATTACTTAAAGGAGACTAGAGTGGTAAATGTGTGTTATACAAGGCAGAATACCATTAAAATAGAGAAAGAAACAGGTTCGGCAGCTTTGGAAAGCCTTACACTTCACTGAAATGTAGTACTACACTCTATAACACAGTTGAGAGACAATGTTCCCTACTTGCCTCAGTTCATAACAGTGTGTAGGAAGTTGTTTGATAAAGTGGGCAAAGCTTATACTTGGGCCAGAAGGCAGAATATAGGAAACTACATGAAAACATGAATAATTCAGTGAAAATGACTGTAAACAGATGAGAACTTGTTTTAGAACAGCTGAAAGAGATTCTCCAAGTCAGTTCTTAGTGTAGAAAAGGTAGCTAAGATCCGGGAAATCTTAATTCCAGTTAAAATCACATGAAACACTGTATGAATCCTATATTCTTTACTGAAAGGAGACTAGAGTGGTAAATGTTTGTTATACAAGGCAGAATACCATTGAAATAGAGAAAGAAACACTTTCGGCAGCTTTGGAAAGCCTTACACTTCACTGAAATGTAGTACTACACTCTATAACACAGTTGAGAGACAATGTTCCCTACTTGCCTCAGTTCATAACAGTGTGTAGGAAGTTGATTGATAAAGTGGGCAAAGCTTATACTTGTGCCAGAAGGCAGAATATAGGAAACTACATGAAAACATGAATAATTCAGTGAAAATAACTGTAAACATATGAGAACTTGTTTAGAACAGCTGAAAGAGAATCTCCAAGTCAGTTCTTAGTGTAGAAAAGGTAGCTAAGATAAGGGAAATCCATAATTCCAGTTAAGATCACATGAAACACTGTATGAATCCTATATTCATTACTTAAAGGAGACTAGAGTGGTAAATGTGTGTTATACAAGGCAGAATACCATTGAAATAGAGAAAGAAACACGTTCGGCAGCTTTGGAAAGCCTTACACTTCACTGAAATGTAGTACTACACTCTATAACACAGTTGAGAGACAATGTTCCCGAGCTGCCTCAGTTCATAACAGTGTGTAGGAAGTGGTTTGATAAAGTGGGCAAAGCTTATACTTGGACCAGAAGGCAGAATATAAGAAACTACATGAAAACATGATTAATTCAGTGAAAATGACTGTAAACAGATGAGAACTTGTTTAGAACAGCTGAAAGAGATTCTCCAAGTCAGTTCTTAGTGTAGAAAAGGTAGCTAAGATAAGGGAAATCCATAATTCCAGTTAAGATTACATGAAACACTGTATGAATCCTATATTCTTTACTTAAAGGAGACTAGAGTGGTAAATGTGTGTTATACAAGGCAGAATACCATTAAAATAGAGAAAGAAACACGTTCGGCAGCTTTTGAAATCCTTACACTTCACTGAAATGTAGTACTACACTCTATAACACAGTTGAGAGACAATGTTCTCTACTTGCCTCAGTTCATAACAGTGTGTAGGAAGTTGTTTGATAAAGTGGGCAAAGCTTATACTTGGGCCAGAAGGCAGAATATAGGAAACTACATGAAAACATGAATAATTCAGTGAAAATGACTGAAAACAGATGAGAACTTGTTTTAGAACAGCTGAAAGAGATTCTCCAAGTCAGTTCTTAGTGTAGAAAAGGTAGCTAAGATCCGGGAAATCTTAATTCCAGTTAAAATCACATGAAACACTGTATGAATCCTATATTCTTTACTGAAAGGAGACTAGAGTGGTAAATGTTTGTTATACAAGGCAGAATACCATTGAAATAGAGAAAGAAACACGTTCGGCAGCTTTGGAAAGCCTTACACTTCACTGAAATGTAGTACTACACTCTATAACACAGTTGAGAGACAATGTTCCCTACTTGCCTCAGTTCATAACAGTGTGTAGGAAGTTGTTTGATAAAGTGGGCAAAGCTTATACTTGGGCCAGAAGGCAGAATATAGGAAACTACATGAAAACATGAATAATTCAGTGAAAATGACTGTAAACAGATGAGAACTTGTTTTAGAACAGCTGAAAGAGATTCTCCAAGTCAGTTCTTAGTGTAGAAAAGGTAGCTAAGATGAGGGAAATCCATAATTCCAGTTAAGATCACATGAAACACTATGAATCCTATATTCTTTACTTAAAGGAGACTAGAGTGGTAAATGTGTGTCATACAAGGCAGAATACCATTGAAGTAGAGAAAGAAACACGTTCGGCAGCTTTGGAAATCCTTACACGTGACTGAAATGTAGTACTTCACTCTATAACACAGTTGAGAGACAATGTTCCCGAGCTGCCTCAGTTAATAACAGTGTGTAGGAAGTTGTTTGATAAAGTGGTCAAAGCTTATACTTGGACCAGAAGGCAGAATATAGGAAACTACATGAAAACATGAATAATTCAGTGAAAATGACTGTAAACAGATTGGAACTTGTTTTAGAACAGCTGAAAGAGATTCTCCAAGTCAGTTCTTAGTGTAGAAAAGGTAGCTAAGATCCGGGAAATCTTAATTCCAGTTAAGATCACATGAAACACTGTATGAATCCTATAATCTTTACTTAAAGGAGACTAGAGTGGTAAATGTGTGTTATACAAGGCAGAATACCATTGAAGTAGAGAAAGAAACACGTTCGGCAGCTTTGGAAAGCGTTACACTTCACTGAAATGTAGTACTACACTCTATAACACAGTTGAGAGACAATGTTCCCTACTTGCCTCAGTTCATAACAGTGTGTAGGAAGTTGTTTGATAAAGTGGGCAAAGCTTATACTTGGGCCAGAAGGCAGAATATAGGAAACTACATGAAAACATGAATAATTCAGTGAAAATGACTGTAAACAGATGAGAACTTGTTTAGAACAGCTGAAAGAGAATCTCCAAGTCAGTTCTTAGTGTAGAAAAGGTAGCTAAGATAAGGGAAATCCATAATTCCAGTTAAGATCACATGAAACACTGTTTGAATCCTATATTCATTACTTAAAGGAGACTACTGTGGTAAATGTGTGTTATACAAGGCAGAATACCATTGAAATAGAGAAAGAAACACGTTTGGCAGCTTTGGAAAGGCTTACACTTCACTGAAATGTAGTACTACACTCCATAACACAGTTGAGAGACAATGTTCCTGAGCTGCCTCCATTCATAACAGTGTGTAGGAAGTGGTTTGATAAAGTGGGCAAAGCTTATACTTGGACCAGAAGGCAGAATATAGGAAACTACATGAAAACATGAATAATTCAGTGAAAATGACTGTAAACAGATTGGAACTTGTTTTAGAACAGCTGAAAGAGATTCTCCAAGTCAGTTCTTAGTGTAGAAAAGGTAGCTAAGATCCGGGAAATCTTTATTCCAGTTAAGATCACATGAAACACTGTATGAATCCTATATTCTTTACTTAAAGGAGACTAGAGTGGTAAATGTGTGTTATACAAGGCAGAATACCATTGAAGTAGAGAAAGAAACACGTTCGGCAGCTTTGGAAAGCGTTACACTTCACTGAAATGTAGTACTACACTCTATAACACAGTTGAGAGACAATGTTCCCTACTTGCCTCAGTTCATAACAGTGTGTAGGAAGTTGATTGATAAAGTGGGCAAAGCTTATACTTGTGCCAGAAGGCAGAATATAGGAAACTACATGAAAACATGAATAATTCAGTGAAAATAACTGTAAACATATGAGAACTTGTTTAGAACAGCTGAAAGAGAATCTCCAAGTCAGTTCTTAGTGTAGAAAAGGTAGCTAAGATAAGGGAAATCCATAATTCCAGTTAAGATCACATGAAACACTGTATGAATCCTATATTCATTACTTAAAGGAGACTAGAGTGGTAAATGTGTGTTATACAAGGCAGAATACCATTGAAATAGAGAAAGAAACACGTTCGGCAGCTTTGGAAAGCCTTACACTTCACTGAAATGTAGTACTACACTCTATAACACAGTTGAGAGACAATGTTCCCGAGCTGCCTCAGTTCATAACAGTGTGTAGGAAGTGGTTTGATAAAGTGGGCAAAGCTTATACTTGGACCAGAAGGCAGAATATAAGAAACTACATGAAAACATGATTAATTCAGTGAAAATGACTGTAAACAGATGAGAACTTGTTTTAGAACAGCTGAAAGAGATTCTCCAACTCAGTTCTTAGTGTAGAAAAGGTAGCTAAGATCCGGGAAATCTTAATTCCAGTTAAAATCACATGAAACACTGTATGAATCCTATATTCTTTACTGAAAGGAGACTAGAGTGGTAAATGTTTGTTATACAAGGCAGAATACCATTGAAATAGAGAAAGAAACACGTTCGGCAGCTTTGGAAAGCCTTACACTTCACTGAAATGTAGTACTACACTCTATAACAAAGTTGAGAGACAATGTTCCCTACTTGCCTCAGTTCATAACAGTGTGTAGGAAGTTGTTTGATAAAGTGGGCAAAGCTTATACTTGGGCCAGAAGGCAGAATATAGGAAACTACATGAAAACATGAATAATTCAGTGAAAATGACTGTAAACAGATGAGAACTTGTTTAGAACAGCTGAAAGAGAATCTCCAAGTCAGTTCTTAGTGTAGAAAAGGTAGCTAAGATAAGGGAAATCCATAATTCCAGTTAAGATCACATGAAACACTGTTTGAATCCTATATTCATTACTTAAAGGAGACTACTGTGGTAAATGTGTGTTATACAAGGCAGAATACCATTGAAATAGAGAAAGAAACAGGTTCGGCAGCTTTTGAAATCCTTACACTTCACTGAAATGTAGTACTACACTCTATAACACAGTTGAGAGACAATGTTCCCTACTTGCCTCAGTTCATAACAGTGTGTAGGAAGTTGTTTGATAAAGTGGGCAAAGCTTATACTTGGGCCAGAAGGCAGAATATAGGAAACTACATGAAAACATGAATAATTCAGTGAAAATGACTGTAAACAGATGAGAACTTGTTTAGAACAGCTGAAAGAGAATCTCCAAGTCAGTTCTTAGTGTAGAAAAGGTAGCTAAGATAAGGGAAATCCATAATTCCAGTTAATACCACATGAAACACTGTATGAATCCTATATTCATTACTTAAAGGAGACTAGAGTGGTAAATGTGTGTTATACAAGGCAGAATACCATTAAAATAGAGAAAGAAACAGGTTCGGCAGCTTTGGAAAGCCTTACACTTCACTGAAATGTGGTACTACACTCTATAACACAGTTGAGAGACAATGTTCCCTACTTGCCTCAGTTCATAACAGTGTGTAGGAAGTTGTTTGATAAAGTGGGCAAAGCTTATACTTGGGCCAGAAGGCAGAATATAGGAAACTACATGAAAACATGAATAATTCAGTGAAAATGACTGTAAACAGATGAGAACTTGTTTTAGAACAGCTGAAAGAGATTCTCCAAGTCAGTTCTTAGTGTAGAAAAGGTAGCTAAGATCCGGGAAATCTTAATTCCAGTTAAAATCACATGAAACACTGTATGAATCCTATATTCTTTACTTAAAGGAGACTAGAGTGGTAAATGTTTGTTATACAAGGCAGAATACCATTGAAATAGAGAAAGAAACACGTTCGGCAGCTTTGGAAAGCCTTACACTTCACTGAAATGTAGTACTACACTCTATAACACAGTTGAGAGACAATGTTCCCTACTTGCCTCAGTTCATAACAGTGTGTAGGAAGTTGATTGATAAAGTGGGCAAAGCTTATACTTGTGCCAGAAGGCAGAATATAGGAAACTACATGAAAACATGAATAATTCAGTGAAAATAACTGTAAACATATGAGAACTTGTTTAGAACAGCTGAAAGAGAATCTCCAAGTCAGTTCTTAGTGTAGAAAAGGTAGCTAAGATAAGGGAAATCCATAATTCCAGTTAAGATCACATGAAACACTGTATGAATCCTATATTCATTACTTAAAGGAGACTAGAGTGGTAAATGTGTGTTATACAAGGCAGAATACCATTGAAATAGAGAAAGAAACACGTTCGGCAGCTTTGGAAAGCCTTACACTTCACTGAAATGTAGTACTACACTCTATAACACAGTTGAGAGACAATGTTCCCGAGCTGCCTCAGTTCATAACAGTGTGTAGGAAGTGGTTTGATAAAGTGGGCAAAGCTTATACTTGGACCAGAAGGCAGAATATAAGAAACTACATGAAAACATGATTAATTCAGTGAAAATGACTGTAAACAGATGAGAACTTGTTTAGAACAGCTGAAAGAGATTCTCCAAGTCAGTTCTTAGTGTAGAAAAGGTAGCTAAGATAAGGGAAATCCATAATTCCAGTTAAGATTACATGAAACACTGTATGAATTCTATATTCTTTACTTAAAGGAGACTAGAGTGGTAAATGTGTGTTATACAAGGCAGAATACCATTAAAATAGAGAAAGAAACACGTTCGGCAGCTTTTGAAATCCTTACACTTCACTGAAATGTAGTACTACACTCTATAACACAGTTGAGAGACAATGTTCTCTACTTGCCTCAGTTCATAACAGTGTGTAGGAAGTTGTTTGATAAAGTGGGCAAAGCTTATACTTGGGCCAGAAGGCAGAATATAGGAAACTACATGAAAACATGAATAATTCAGTGAAAATGACTGAAAACAGATGAGAACTTGTTTTAGAACAGCTGAAAGAGATTCTCCAAGTCAGTTCTTAGTGTAGAAAAGGTAGCTAAGATCCGGGAAATCTTAATTCCAGTTAAAATCACATGAAACACTGTATGAATCCTATATTCTTTACTGAAAGGAGACTAGAGTGGTAAATGTTTGTTATACAAGGCAGAATACCATTGAAATAGAGAAAGAAACACGTTCGGCAGCTTTGGAAAGCCTTACACTTCACTGAAATGTAGTACTACACTCTATAACACAGTTGAGAGACAATGTTCCCTACTTGCCTCAGTTCATAACAGTGTGTAGGAAGTTGTTTGATAAAGTGGGCAAAGCTTATACTTGGGCCAGAAGGCAGAATATAGGAAACTACATGAAAACATGAATAATTCAGTGAAAATGACTGTAAACAGATGAGAACTTGTTTTAGAACAGCTGAAAGAGATTCTCCAAGTCAGTTCTTAGTGTAGAAAAGGTAGCTAAGATGAGGGAAATCCATAATTCCAGTTAAGATCACATGAAACACTATGAATCCTATATTCTTTACTTAAAGGAGACTAGAGTGGTAAATGTGTGTCATACAAGGCAGAATACCATTGAAGTAGAGAAAGAAACACGTTCGGCAGCTTTGGAAATCCTTACACGTGACTGAAATGTAGTACTTCACTCTATAACACAGTTGAGAGACAATGTTCCCGAGCTGCCTCAGTTAATAACAGTGTGTAGGAAGTTGTTTGATAAAGTGGTCAAAGCTTATATTTGGACCAGAAGGCAGAATATAGGAAACTACATGAAAACATGAATAATTCAGTGAAAATGACTGTAAACAGATTGGAACTTGTTTTAGAACAGCTGAAAGAGATTCTCCAAGTCAGTTCTTAGTGTAGAAAAGGTAGCTAAGATCCGGGAAATCTTAATTCCAGTTAAGATCACATGAAACACTGTATGAATCCTATAATCTTTACTTAAAGGAGACTAGAGTGGTAAATGTGTGTTATACAAGGCAGAATACCATTGAAGTAGAGAAAGAAACACGTTCGGCAGCTTTGGAAAGCGTTACACTTCACTGAAATGTAGTACTACACTCTATAACACAGTTGAGAGACAATGTTCCCTACTTGCCTCAGTTCATAACAGTGTGTAGGAAGTTGTTTGATAAAGTGGGCAAAGCTTATACTTGGGCCAGAAGGCAGAATATAGGAAACTACATGAAAACATGAATAATTCAGTGAAAATGACTGTAAACAGATGAGAACTTGTTTAGCACAGCTGAAAGAGAATCTCCAAGTGAGTTCTTAGTGTAGAAAAGGTAGCTAAGATAAGGGAAATCCATAATTCCAGTTAATATCACATGAAACACTGTATGAATCCTATATTCATTACTTAAAGGAGACTAGAGTGGTAAATGTGTGTTATACAAGGCAGAATACCATTAAAATAGAGAAAGAAACACGTTCGGCAGCTTTTGAAATCCTTACACTTCACTGAAATGTAGTACTACACTCCATAACACAGTTGAGAGACAATGTTCCCGAGCTGCCTCAGTTCATAACAGTGTGTAGGAAGTGGTTTGATAAAGTGGGCAAAGCTTATACTTGGGCCAGAAGGCAGAATATAGGAAACTACATGAAAACATGAATAATTCAGTGAAAATGACTGTAAACAGATGAGAACTTGTTTAGAACAGCTGAAAGAGAATCTCCAAGTCAGTTCTTAGTGTAGAAAAGATAGCTAAGATAAGGGAAATCCATAATTCCAGTTAATATCACATGAAACACTGTATGAATCCTATATTCATTACTTAAAGGAGACTAGAGTGGTAAATGTGTGTTATACAAGGCAGAATACCATTAAAATAGAGAAAGAAACAGGTTCGGCAGCTTTGGAAAGCCTTACACTTCACTGAAATGTAGTACTACACTCTATAACACAGTTGAGAGACAATGTTCCCTACTTGCCTCAGTTCATAACAGTGTGTAGGAAGTTGTTTGATAAAGTGGGCAAAGCTTATACTTGGGCCAGAAGGCAGAATATAGGAAACTACATGAAAACATGAATAATTCAGTGAAAATGACTGTAAACAGATGAGAACTTGTTTTAGAACAGCTGAAAGAGATTCTCCAAGTCAGTTCTTAGTGTAGAAAAGGTAGCTAAGATCCGGGAAATCTTAATTCCAGTTAAAATCACATGAAACACTGTATGAATCCTATATTCTTTACTGAAAGGAGACTAGAGTGGTAAATGTTTGTTATACAAGGCAGAATACCATTGAAATAGAGAAAGAAACACGTTCGGCAGCTTTCGAAAGCCTTACACTTCACTGAAATGTAGTACTACACTCTATAACACAGTTGAGAGACAATGTTCCCTACTTGCCTCAGTTCATAACAGTGTGTAGGAAGTTGATTGATAAAGTGGGCAAAGCTTATACTTGTGCCAGAAGGCAGAATATAGGAAACTACATGAAAACATGAATAATTCAGTGAAAATGACTGAAAACAGATGAGAACTTGTTTTAGAACAGCTGAAAGAGATTCTCCAAGTCAGTTCTTAGTGTAGAAAAGGTAGCTAAGATGAGGGAAATCCATAATTCCAGTTAAGATCACATGAAACACTATGAATCCTATATTCTTTACTTAAAGGAGACTAGAGTGGTAAATGTGTGTCATACAAGGCAGAATACCATTGAAGTAGAGAAAGAAACACGTTCGGCAGCTTTGGAAATCCTTACACGTGACTGAAATGTAGTACTTCACTCTATAACACAGTTGAGAGACAATGTTCCCGAGCTGCCTCAGTTAATAACAGTGTGTAGGAAGTTGTTTGATAAAGTGGTCAAAGCTTATACTTGGACCAGAAGGCAGAATATAGGAAACTACATGAAAACATGAATAATTCAGTGAAAATGACTGTAAACAGATTGGAACTTGTTTTAGAACAGCTGAAAGAGATTCTCCAAGTCAGTTCTTAGTGTAGAAAAGGTAGCTAAGATCCGGGAAATCTTTATTCCAGTTAAGATCACATGAAACACTGTATGAATCCTATATTCTTTACTTAAAGGAGACTAGAGTGGTAAATGTGTGTTATACAAGGCAGAATACCATTGAAGTAGAGAAAGAAACACGTTCGGCAGCTTTGGAAAGCGTTACACTTCACTGAAATGTAGTACTACACTCTATAACACAGTTGAGAGACAATGTTCCCTACTTGCCTCAGTTCATAACAGTGTGTAGGAAGTTGTTTGATAAAGTGGGCAAAGCTTATACTTGGGCCAGAAGGCAGAATATAGGAAACTACATGAAAACATGAATAATTCAGTGAAAATGACTGTAAACAGATGAGAACTTGTTTAGAACAGCTGAAAGAGAATCTCCAAGTCAGTTCTTAGTGTAGAAAAGGTAGCTAAGATAAGGGAAATCCATAATTCCAGTTAAGATCACATGAAACACTGTATGAATCCTATATTCATTACTTAAAGGAGACTAGAGTGGTAAATGTGTGTTATACAAGGCAGAATACCATTAAAATAGAGAAAGAAACAGGTTCGGCAGCTTTTGAAATCCTTACACTTCACTGAAATGTAGTACTACACTCTATAACACAGTTGAGAGACAATGTTCCCTACTTGCCTCAGTTCATAACAGTGTGTAGGAAGTTGTTTGATAAAGTGGGCAAAGCTTATACTTGGGCCAGAAGGCAGAATATAGGAAACTACATGAAAACATGAATAATTCAGTGAAAATGACTGTAAACAGATGAGAACTTGTTTTAGAACAGCTGAAAGAGATTCTCCAACTCAGTTCTTAGTGTAGAAAAGGTAGCTAAGATCCGGGAAATCTTAATTCCAGTTAAAATCACATGAAACACTGTATGAATCCTATATTCTTTACTGAAAGGAGACTAGAGTGGTAAATGTTTGTTATACAAGGCAGAATACCATTGCAATAGAGAAAGAAACACGTTCGGCAGCTTTGGAAAGCCTTACACTTCACTGAAATGTAGTACTACACTCTATAACAAAGTTGAGAGACAATGTTCCCTACTTGCCTCAGTTCATAACAGTGTGTAGGAAGTTGTTTGATAAAGTGGGCAAAGCTTATACTTGGGCCAGAAGGCAGAATATAGGAAACTACATGAAAACATGAATAATTCAGTGAAAATGACTGTAAACAGATGAGAACTTGTTTAGAACAGCTGAAAGAGAATCTCCAAGTCAGTTCTTAGTGTAGAAAAGGTAGCTAAGATAAGGGAAATCCATAATTCCAGTTAAGATCACATGAAACACTGTATGAATCCTATATTCATTACTTAAAGGAGACTAGAGTGGTAAATGTGTGTTATACAAGGCAGAATACCATTGAAATAGAGAAAGAAACATGTTTGGCAGCTTTGGAAAGCCTTACTCTTCACTGAAATGTAGTACTACACTCTATAACACAGTTGAGAGACAATGTTCCCTACTTGCCTCAGTTCATAACAGTGTGTAGGAAGTTGTTTGATAAAGTGGGCAAAGCTTATACTTGGGCCAGAAGGCAGAATATAGGAAACTACATGAAAACATGAATAATTCAGTGAAAATGACTGTAAACAGATGAGAACTTGTTTAGAACAGCTGAAAGAGAATCTCCAAGTCAGTTCTTAGTGTAGAAAAGGTAGCTAAGATAAGGGAAATCCATAATTCCAGTTAAGATCACATGAAACACTGTTTGAATCCTATATTCATTACTTAAAGGAGACTACTGTGGTAAATGTGTGTTATACAAGGCAGAATACCATTGAAATAGAGAAAGAAACACGTTTGGCAGCTTTGGAAAGGCTTACACTTCACTGAAATGTAGTACTACACTCCATAACACAGTTGAGAGACAATGTTCCCGAGCTGCCTCCATTCATAACAGTGTGTAGGAAGTGGTTTGATAAAGTGGGCAAAGCTTATACTTGGACCAGAAGGCAGAATATAGGAAACTACATGAAAACATGAATAATTCAGTGAAAATGACTATAAAAAGATGAGAACTTGTTTAAGAACAGCTGAAAGAGATTCTCCAAGTCAGTTCTTAGTGTAGAAAAGGTAGCTAAGATCCGGGAAATCTTAATTCCAGTTAAGATCACATGAAACACTGTATGAATCCTATATTCTTTACTTAAAGGAGACTAGAGTGGTAAATGTGTGTTATACAAGGCAGAATACCATTGAAATAGAGAAAGAAACACGTTCGGCAGCTTTGGAAAGCCTTACACTTCACTGAAATGTAGTACTACACTCTATAACACAGTTGAGAGACAATGTTCCCTACTTGCCTCAGTTCATAACAGTGTGTAGGAAGTTGTTTGATAAAGTGGGCAAAGCTTATACTTGGGCCAGAAGGCAGAATATAGGAAACTACATGAAAACATGAATAATTCAGTGAAAATGACTGTAAACAGATGAGAACTTGTTTTAGAACAGCTGAAAGAGATTCTCCAAGTCAGTTCTTAGTGTAGAAAAGGTAGCTAAGATCCGGGAAATCTTAATTCCAGTTAAAATCACATGAAACACTGTATGAATCCTATATTCTTTACTGAAAGGAGACTAGAGTGGTAAATGTTTGTTATACAAGGCAGAATACCATTGAAATAGAGAAAGAAACACGTTCGGCAGCTTTGGAAAGCCTTACACTTCACTGAAATGTAGTACTACACTCTATAACACAGTTGAGAGACAATGTTCCCTACTTGCCTCAGTTCATAACAGTGTGTAGGAAGTTGTTTGATAAAGTGGGCAAAGCTTATACTTGGGCCAGAAGGCAGAATATAGGAAACTTCATGAAAACATGAATAATTCAGTGAAAATGACTGTAAACAGATGAGAACTTGTTTAGAACAGCTGAAAGAGAATCTCCAAGTCAGTTCTTAGTGTAGAAAAGGTAGCTAAGATAAGGGAAATCCATAATTCCAGTTAAGATCACATGAAACACTGTATGAATCCTATATTCATTACTTAAAGGAGACTAGAGTGGTAAATGTGTGTTATACAAGGCAGAATACCATTAAAATAGAGAAAGAAACATGTTCGGCAGCTTTGGAAAGCCTTACTCTTCACTGAAATGTAGTACTACACTCTATAACACAGTTGAGAGACAATGTTCCCTACTTGCCTAAGTTCATAACAGTGTGTAGGAAGTTGTTTGATAAAGTGGGCAAAGCTTATATTTGGGCCAGAAGGCAGAATATAGGAAACTACATGAAAACATGAATAATTCAGTGAAACTGACTGTAAACAGATGAGAACTTGTTTAGAACAGCTGAAAGAGAATCTCCAAGTCAGTTCTTAGTGTAGAAAAGGTAGCTAAGATAAGGGAAATCCATAATTCCAGTTAAGATCACATGAAACACTGTTTGAATCCTATATTCATTACTTAAAGGAGACTAGAGTGGTAAATGTGTGTTATACAAGGCAGAATACCATTGAAATAGAGAAAGAAACACGTTCGGCAGCTTTGGAAAGCCTTACACTTCACTGAAATGTAGTACTACACTCTATAACACAGTTGAGAGACAATGTTCCCGAGCTGCCTCAGTTCATAACAGTGTGTAGGAAGTTGTTTGATAAAGTGGGCAAAGCTTATACTTGGACCAGAAGGCAGAATATAGGAAACTACATGAAAACATGATTAATTCAGTGAAAATGACTGTAAACAGATGAGAACTTGTTTAGAACAGCTGAAAGAGAATCTCCAACTCAGTTCTTAGTGTAGAAAAGGTAGCTAAGATGAGGGAAATCCATAATTCCAGTTAAGATCACATGAAACACTATGAATCCTATATTCTTTACTTAAAGGAGACTAGAGTGGTAAATGTGTGTCATACAAGGCAGAATACCATTGAAGTAGAGAAAGAAACACGTTCGGCAGCTTTGGAAATCCTTACACGTGACTGAAATGTAGTACTTCACTCTATAACACAGTTGAGAGACAATGTTCCCGAGCTGCCTCAGTTAATAACAGTGTGTAGGAAGTTGTTTGATAAAGTGGTCAAAGCTTATACTTGGACCAGAAGGCAGAATATAGGAAACTACATGAAAACATGAATAATTCAGTGAAAATGACTGTAAACAGATTGGAACTTGTTTTAGAACAGCTGAAAGAGATTCTCCAAGTCAGTTCTTAGTGTAGAAAAGGTAGCTAAGATCCGGGAAATCTTAATTCCAGTTAAGATCACATGAAACACTGTATGAATCCTATAATCTTTACTTAAAGGAGACTAGAGTGGTAAATGTGTGTTATACAAGGCAGAATACCATTGAAATAGAGAAAGAAACACGTTCGGCAGCTTTGGAAAGCCTTACACTTCACTGAAATGTAGTACTACACTCTATAACACAGTTGAGAGACAATGTTCCCGAGCTGCCTCAGTTCATAACAGTGTGTAGGAAGTGGTTTGATAAAGTGGGCAAAGCTTATACTTGGACCAGAAGGCAGAATATAAGAAACTACATGAAAACATGATTAATTCAGTGAAAATGACTGTAAACAGATGAGAACTTGTTTTAGAACAGCTGAAAGAGATTCTCCAACTCAGTTCTTAGTGTAGAAAAGGTAGCTAAGATCCGGGAAATCTTAATTCCAGTTAAAATCACATGAAACACTGTATGAATCCTATATTCTTTACTGAAAGGAGACTAGAGTGGTAAATGTTTGTTATACAAGGCAGAATACCATTGAAATAGAGAAAGAAACACGTTCGGCAGCTTTGGAAAGCCTTACACTTCACTGAAATGTAGTACTACACTCTATAACAAAGTTGAGAGACAATGTTCCCTACTTGCCTCAGTTCATAACAGTGTGTAGGAAGTTGATTGATAAAGTGGGCAAAGCTTATACTTGTGCCAGAAGGCAGAATATAGGAAACTACATGAAAACATGAATAATTCAGTGAAAATAACTGTAAACATATGAGAACTTGTTTAGAACAGCTGAAAGAGAATCTCCAAGTCAGTTCTTAGTGTAGAAAAGGTAGCTAAGATAAGGGAAATCCATAATTCCAGTTAAGATCACATGAAACACTGTATGAATCCTATATTCATTACTTAAAGGAGACTAGAGTGGTAAATGTGTGTTATACAAGGCAGAATACCATTGAAATAGAGAAAGAAACACGTTCGGCAGCTTTGGAAAGCCTTACACTTCACTGAAATGTAGTACTACACTCTATAACACAGTTGAGAGACAATGTTCCCGAGCTGCCTCAGTTCATAACAGTGTGTAGGAAGTGGTTTGATAAAGTGGGCAAAGCTTATACTTGGACCAGAAGGCAGAATATAAGAAACTACATGAAAACATGATTAATTCAGTGAAAATGACTGTAAACAGATGAGAACTTGTTTAGAACAGCTGAAAGAGATTCTCCAAGTCAGTTCTTAGTGTAGAAAAGGTAGCTAAGATAAGGGAAATCCATAATTCCAGTTAAGATTACATGAAACACTGTATGAATTCTATATTCTTTACTTAAAGGAGACTAGAGTGGTAAATGTGTGTTATACAAGGCAGAATACCATTAAAATAGAGAAAGAAACACGTTCGGCAGCTTTTGAAATCCTTACACTTCACTGAAATGTAGTACTACACTCTATAACACAGTTGAGAGACAATGTTCTCTACTTGCCTCAGTTCATAACAGTGTGTAGGAAGTTGTTTGATAAAGTGGGCAAAGCTTATACTTGGGCCAGAAGGCAGAATATAGGAAACTACATGAAAACATGAATAATTCAGTGAAAATGACTGAAAACAGATGAGAACTTGTTTTAGAACAGCTGAAAGAGATTCTCCAAGTCAGTTCTTAGTGTAGAAAAGGTAGCTAAGATCCGGGAAATCTTAATTCCAGTTAAAATCACATGAAACACTGTATGAATCCTATATTCTTTACTGAAAGGAGACTAGAGTGGTAAATGTTTGTTATACAAGGCAGAATACCATTGAAATAGAGAAAGAAACACGTTCGGCAGCTTTGGAAAGCCTTACACTTCACTGAAATGTAGTACTACACTCTATAACACAGTTGAGAGACAATGTTCCCTACTTGCCTCAGTTCATAACAGTGTGTAGGAAGTTGTTTGATAAAGTGGGCAAAGCTTATACTTGGGCCAGAAGGCAGAATATAGGAAACTACATGAAAACATGAATAATTCAGTGAAAATGACTGTAAACAGATGAGAACTTGTTTTAGAACAGCTGAAAGAGATTCTCCAAGTCAGTTCTTAGTGTAGAAAAGGTAGCTAAGATGAGGGAAATCCATAATTCCAGTTAAGATCACATGAAACACTATGAATCCTATATTCTTTACTTAAAGGAGACTAGAGTGGTAAATGTGTGTCATACAAGGCAGAATACCATTGAAGTAGAGAAAGAAACACGTTCGGCAGCTTTGGAAATCCTTACACGTGACTGAAATGTAGTACTTCACTCTATAACACAGTTGAGAGACAATGTTCCCGAGCTGCCTCAGTTAATAACAGTGTGTAGGAAGTTGTTTGATAAAGTGGTCAAAGCTTATATTTGGACCAGAAGGCAGAATATAGGAAACTACATGAAAACATGAATAATTCAGTGAAAATGACTGTAAACAGATTGGAACTTGTTTTAGAACAGCTGAAAGAGATTCTCCAAGTCAGTTCTTAGTGTAGAAAAGGTAGCTAAGATCCGGGAAATCTTAATTCCAGTTAAGATCACATGAAACACTGTATGAATCCTATAATCTTTACTTAAAGGAGACTAGAGTGGTAAATGTGTGTTATACAAGGCAGAATACCATTGAAGTAGAGAAAGAAACACGTTCGGCAGCTTTGGAAAGCGTTACACTTCACTGAAATGTAGTACTACACTCTATAACACAGTTGAGAGACAATGTTCCCTACTTGCCTCAGTTCATAACAGTGTGTAGGAAGTTGTTTGATAAAGTGGGCAAAGCTTATACTTGGGCCAGAAGGCAGAATATAGGAAACTACATGAAAACATGAATAATTCAGTGAAAATGACTGTAAACAGATGAGAACTTGTTTAGCACAGCTGAAAGAGAATCTCCAAGTGAGTTCTTAGTGTAGAAAAGGTAGCTAAGATAAGGGAAATCCATAATTCCAGTTAATATCACATGAAACACTGTATGAATCCTATATTCATTACTTAAAGGAGACTAGAGTGGTAAATGTGTGTTATACAAGGCAGAATACCATTAAAATAGAGAAAGAAACACGTTCGGCAGCTTTTGAAATCCTTACACTTCACTGAAATGTAGTACTACACTCCATAACACAGTTGAGAGACAATGTTCCCGAGCTGCCTCAGTTCATAACAGTGTGTAGGAAGTGGTTTGATAAAGTGGGCAAAGCTTATACTTGGGCCAGAAGGCAGAATATAGGAAACTACATGAAAACATGAATAATTCAGTGAAAATGACTGTAAACAGATGAGAACTTGTTTAGAACAGCTGAAAGAGAATCTCCAAGTCAGTTCTTAGTGTAGAAAAGATAGCTAAGATAAGGGAAATCCATAATTCCAGTTAATATCACATGAAACACTGTATGAATCCTATATTCATTACTTAAAGGAGACTAGAGTGGTAAATGTGTGTTATACAAGGCAGAATACCATTAAAATAGAGAAAGAAACAGGTTCGGCAGCTTTGGAAAGCCTTACACTTCACTGAAATGTAGTACTACACTCTATAACACAGTTGAGAGACAATGTTCCCTACTTGCCTCAGTTCATAACAGTGTGTAGGAAGTTGTTTGATAAAGTGGGCAAAGCTTATACTTGGGCCAGAAGGCAGAATATAGGAAACTACATGAAAACATGAATAATTCAGTGAAAATGACTGTAAACAGATGAGAACTTGTTTTAGAACAGCTGAAAGAGATTCTCCAAGTCAGTTCTTAGTGTAGAAAAGGTAGCTAAGATCCGGGAAATCTTAATTCCAGTTAAAATCACATGAAACACTGTATGAATCCTATATTCTTTACTGAAAGGAGACTAGAGTGGTAAATGTTTGTTATACAAGGCAGAATACCATTGAAATAGAGAAAGAAACACGTTCGGCAGCTTTCGAAAGCCTTACACTTCACTGAAATGTAGTACTACACTCTATAACACAGTTGAGAGACAATGTTCCCTACTTGCCTCAGTTCATAACAGTGTGTAGGAAGTTGATTGATAAAGTGGGCAAAGCTTATACTTGTGCCAGAAGGCAGAATATAGGAAACTACATGAAAACATGAATAATTCAGTGAAAATAACTGTAAACATATGAGAACTTGTTTAGAACAGCTGAAAGAGAATCTCCAAGTCAGTTCTTAGTGTAGAAAAGGTAGCTAAGATAAGGGAAATCCATAATTCCAGTTAAGATCACATGAAACACTGTATGAATCCTATATTCATTACTTAAAGGAGACTAGAGTGGTAAATGTGTGTTATACAAGGCAGAATACCATTGAAATAGAGAAAGAAACACGTTCGGCAGCTTTGGAAAGCCTTACACTTCACTGAAATGTAGTACTACACTCTATAACACAGTTGAGAGACAATGTTCCCGAGCTGCCTCAGTTCATAACAGTGTGTAGGAAGTGGTTTGATAAAGTGGGCAAAGCTTATACTTGGACCAGAAGGCAGAATATAAGAAACTACATGAAAACATGATTAATTCAGTGAAAATGACTGTAAACAGATGAGAACTTGTTTAGAACAGCTGAAAGAGATTCTCCAAGTCAGTTCTTAGTGTAGAAAAGGTAGCTAAGATAAGGGAAATCCATAATTCCAGTTAAGATTACATGAAACACTGTATGAATTCTATATTCTTTACTTAAAGGAGACTAGAGTGGTAAATGTGTGTTATACAAGGCAGAATACCATTAAAATAGAGAAAGAAACACGTTCGGCAGCTTTTGAAATCCTTACACTTCACTGAAATGTAGTACTACACTCTATAACACAGTTGAGAGACAATGTTCTCTACTTGCCTCAGTTCATAACAGTGTGTAGGAAGTTGTTTGATAAAGTGGGCAAAGCTTATACTTGGGCCAGAAGGCAGAATATAGGAAACTACATGAAAACATGAATAATTCAGTGAAAATGACTGAAAACAGATGAGAACTTGTTTTAGAACAGCTGAAAGAGATTCTCCAAGTCAGTTCTTAGTGTAGAAAAGGTAGCTAAGATCCGGGAAATCTTAATTCCAGTTAAAATCACATGAAACACTGTATGAATCCTATATTCTTTACTGAAAGGAGACTAGAGTGGTAAATGTTTGTTATACAAGGCAGAATACCATTGAAATAGAGAAAGAAACACGTTCGGCAGCTTTGGAAAGCCTTACACTTCACTGAAATGTAGTACTACACTCTATAACACAGTTGAGAGACAATGTTCCCTACTTGCCTCAGTTCATAACAGTGTGTAGGAAGTTGTTTGATAAAGTGGGCAAAGCTTATACTTGGGCCAGAAGGCAGAATATAGGAAACTACATGAAAACATGAATAATTCAGTGAAAATGACTGTAAACAGATGAGAACTTGTTTTAGAACAGCTGAAAGAGATTCTCCAAGTCAGTTCTTAGTGTAGAAAAGGTAGCTAAGATGAGGGAAATCCATAATTCCAGTTAAGATCACATGAAACACTATGAATCCTATATTCTTTACTTAAAGGAGACTAGAGTGGTAAATGTGTGTCATACAAGGCAGAATACCATTGAAGTAGAGAAAGAAACACGTTCGGCAGCTTTGGAAATCCTTACACGTGACTGAAATGTAGTACTTCACTCTATAACACAGTTGAGAGACAATGTTCCCGAGCTGCCTCAGTTAATAACAGTGTGTAGGAAGTTGTTTGATAAAGTGGTCAAAGCTTATACTTGGACCAGAAGGCAGAATATAGGAAACTACATGAAAACATGAATAATTCAGTGAAAATGACTGTAAACAGATTGGAACTTGTTTTAGAACAGCTGAAAGAGATTCTCCAAGTCAGTTCTTAGTGTAGAAAAGGTAGCTAAGATCCGGGAAATCTTAATTCCAGTTAAGATCACATGAAACACTGTATGAATCCTATAATCTTTACTTAAAGGAGACTAGAGTGGTAAATGTGTGTTATACAAGGCAGAATACCATTGAAGTAGAGAAAGAAACACGTTCGGCAGCTTTGGAAAGCGTTACACTTCACTGAAATGTAGTACTACACTCTATAACACAGTTGAGAGACAATGTTCCCTACTTGCCTCAGTTCATAACAGTGTGTAGGAAGTTGTTTGATAAAGTGGGCAAAGCTTATACTTGGGCCAGAAGGCAGAATATAGGAAACTACATGAAAACATGAATAATTCAGTGAAAATGACTGTAAACAGATGAGAACTTGTTTAGAACAGCTGAAAGAGAATCTCCAAGTCAGTTCTTAGTGTAGAAAAGGTAGCTAAGATAAGGGAAATCCATAATTCCAGTTAAGATCACATGAAACACTGTTTGAATCCTATATTCATTACTTAAAGGAGACTACTGTGGTAAATGTGTGTTATACAAGGCAGAATACCATTGAAATAGAGAAAGAAACACGTTTGGCAGCTTTGGAAAGGCTTACACTTCACTGAAATGTAGTACTACACTCCATAACACAGTTGAGAGACAATGTTCCTGAGCTGCCTCCATTCATAACAGTGTGTAGGAAGTGGTTTGATAAAGTGGGCAAAGCTTATACTTGGACCAGAAGGCAGAATATAGGAAACTACATGAAAACATGAATAATTCAGTGAAAATGACTGTAAACAGATTGGAACTTGTTTTAGAACAGCTGAAAGAGATTCTCCAACTCAGTTCTTAGTGTAGAAAAGGTAGCTAAGATCCGGGAAATCTTTATTCCAGTTAAGATCACATGAAACACTGTATGAATCCTATATTCTTTACTTAAAGGAGACTAGAGTGGTAAATGTGTGTTATACAAGGCAGAATACCATTGAAGTAGAGAAAGAAACACGTTCGGCAGCTTTGGAAAGCGTTACACTTCACTGAAATGTAGTACTACACTCTATAACACAGTTGAGAGACAATGTTCCCTACTTGCCTCAGTTCATAACAGTGTGTAGGAAGTTGTTTGATAAAGTGGGCAAAGCTTATACTTGGGCCAGAAGGCAGAATATAGGAAACTACATGAAAACATGAATAATTCAGTGAAAATGACTGTAAACAGATGAGAACTTGTTTAGAACAGCTGAAAGAGAATCTCCAAGTCAGTTCTTAGTGTAGAAAAGGTAGCTAAGATAAGGGAAATCCATAATTCCAGTTAATATCACATGAAACACTGTATGAATCCTATATTCATTACTTAAAGGAGACTAGAGTGGTAAATGTGTGTTATACAAGGCAGAATACCATTAAAATAGAGAAAGAAACAGGTTCGGCAGCTTTTGAAATCCTTACACTTCACTGAAATGTAGTACTACACTCTATAACACAGTTGAGAGACAATGTTCCCTACTTGCCTCAGTTCATAACAGTGTGTAGGAAGTTGTTTGATAAAGTGGGCAAAGCTTATACTTGGGCCAGAAGGCAGAATATAGGAAACTACATGAAAACATGAATAATTCAGTGAAAATGACTGAAAACAGATGAGAACTTGTTTTAGAACAGCTGAAAGAGATTCTCCAAGTCAGTTCTTAGTGTAGAAAAGGTAGCTAAGATCCGGGAAATCTTAATTCCAGTTAAAATCACATGAAACACTGTATGAATCCTATATTCTTTACTGAAAGGAGACTAGAGTGGTAAATGTTTGTTTTACAAGGCAGAATACCATTGAAATAGAGAAAGAAACACGTTCGGCAGCTTTGGAAAGCCTTACACTTCACTGAAATGTAGTACTACACTCTATAACACAGTTGAGAGACAATGTTCCCTACTTGCCTCAGTTCATAACAGTGTGTAGGAAGTTGTTTGATAAAGTGGGCAAAGCTTATACTTGGGCCAGAAGGCAGAATATAGGAAACTACATGAAAACATGAATAATTCAGTGAAAATGACTGTAAACAGATGAGAACTTGTTTAGAACAGCTGAAAGAGAATCTCCAAGTCAGTTCTTAGTGTAGAAAAGGTAGCTAAGATAAGGGAAATCCATAATTCCAGTTAAGATCACATGAAACACTGTATGAATCCTATATTCATTACTTAAAGGAGACTAGAGTGGTAAATGTGTGTTATACAAGGCAGAATACCATTGAAATAGAGAAAGAAACATGTTTGGCAGCTTTGGAAAGCCTTACTCTTCACTGAAATGTAGTACTACACTCTATAACACAGTTGAGAGACAATGTTCCCTACTTGCCTCAGTTCATAACAGTGTGTAGGAAGTTGTTTGATAAAGTGGGCAAAGCTTATACTTGGGCCAGAAGGCAGAATATAGGAAACTACATGAAAACATGAATAATTCAGTGAAAATGACTGTAAACAGATGAGAACTTGTTTAGAACAGCTGAAAGAGAATCTCCAAGTCAGTTCTTAGTGTAGAAAAGGTAGCTAAGATAAGGGAAATCCATAATTCCAGTTAAGATCACATGAAACACTGTTTGAATCCTATATTCATTACTTAAAGGAGACTACTGTGGTAAATGTGTGTTATACAAGGCAGAATACCATTGAAATAGAGAAAGAAACACGTTTGGCAGCTTTGGAAAGGCTTACACTTCACTGAAATGTAGTACTACACTCCATAACACAGTTGAGAGACAATGTTCCCGAGCTGCCTCCATTCATAACAGTGTGTAGGAAGTGGTTTGATAAAGTGGGCAAAGCTTATACTTGGACCAGAAGGCAGAATATAGGAAACTACATGAAAACATGAATAATTCAGTGAAAATGACTATAAAAAGATGAGAACTTGTTTAAGAACAGCTGAAAGAGATTCTCCAAGTCAGTTCTTAGTGTAGAAAAGGTAGCTAAGATCCGGGAAATCTTAATTCCAGTTAAGATCACATGAAACACTGTATGAATCCTATATTCTTTACTTAAAGGAGACTAGAGTGGTAAATGTGTGTTATACAAGGCAGAATACCATTGAAATAGAGAAAGAAACACGTTCGGCAGCTTTGGAAAGCCTTACACTTCACTGAAATGTAGTACTACACTCTATAACACAGTTGAGAGACAATGTTCCCTACTTGCCTCAGTTCATAACAGTGTGTAGGAAGTTGTTTGATAAAGTGGGCAAAGCTTATACTTGGGCCAGAAGGCAGAATATAGGAAACTACATGAAAACATGAATAATTCAGTGAAAATGACTGTAAACAGATGAGAACTTGTTTTAGAACAGCTGAAAGAGATTCTCCAAGTCAGTTCTTAGTGTAGAAAAGGTAGCTAAGATCCGGGAAATCTTAATTCCAGTTAAAATCACATGAAACACTGTATGAATCCTATATTCTTTACTGAAAGGAGACTAGAGTGGTAAATGTTTGTTATACAAGGCAGAATACCATTGAAATAGAGAAAGAAACACGTTCGGCAGCTTTGGAAAGCCTTACACTTCACTGAAATGTAGTACTACACTCTATAACACAGTTGAGAGACAATGTTCCCTACTTGCCTCAGTTCATAACAGTGTGTAGGAAGTTGTTTGATAAAGTGGGCAAAGCTTATACTTGGGCCAGAAGGCAGAATATAGGAAACTACATGAAAACATGAATAATTCAGTGAAAATGACTGTAAACAGATGAGAACTTGTTTAGAACAGCTGAAAGAGAATCTCCAAGTCAGTTCTTAGTGTAGAAAAGGTAGCTAAGATAAGGGAAATCCATAATTCCAGTTAAGATCACATGAAACACTGTATGAATCCTATATTCATTACTTAAAGGAGACTAGAGTGGTAAATGTGTGTTATACAAGGCAGAATACCATTGAAATAGAGAAAGAAACATGTTCGGCAGCTTTGGAAAGCCTTACTCTTCACTGAAATGTAGTACTACACTCTATAACACAGTTGAGAGACAATGTTCCCTACTTGCCTCAGTTCATAACAGTGTGTAGGAAGTTGTTTGATAAAGTGGGCAAAGCTTATATTTGGGCCAGAAGGCAGAATATAGGAAACTACATGAAAACATGAATAATTCAGTGAAACTGACTGTAAACAGATGAGAACTTGTTTAGAACAGCTGAAAGAGAATCTCCAAGTCAGTTCTTAGTGTAGAAAAGGTAGCTAAGATAAGGGAAATCCATAATTCCAGTTAAGATCACATGAAACACTGTTTGAATCCTATATTCATTACTTAAAGGAGACTAGAGTGGTAAATGTGTGTTATACAAGGCAGAATACCATTGAAATAGAGAAAGAAACACGTTCGGCAGCTTTGGAAAGCCTTACACTTCACTGAAATGTAGTACTACACTCTATAACACAGTTGAGAGACAATGTTCCCGAGCTGCCTCAGTTCATAACAGTGTGTAGGAAGTTGTTTGATAAAGTGGGCAAAGCTTATACTTGGACCAGAAGGCAGAATATAGGAAACTACATGAAAACATGATTAATTCAGTGAAAATGACTGTAAACAGATGAGAACTTGTTTAGAACAGGTGAAAGAGATTCTCCAAGTCAGTTCTTAGTGTAGAAAAGGTAGCTAAGATAAGGGAAATCCATAATTCCAGTTAAGATTACATGAAACACTGTATGAATTCTATATTGTTTACTTAAAGGAGACTAGAGTGGTAAATGTGTGTTATACAAGGCAGAATACCATTAAAATAGAGAAAGAAACACGTTCGGCAGCTTTGGAAAGCCTTACACTTCACTGAAATGTAGTACTACACTCTATAACACAGTTGAGAGTCAATGTTCCCTACTTGCCTCAGTTCATAACAGTGTGTAAGAAGTTGTTTGATAAAGTGGGCAAAGCTTATACTTGGGCCAGAAGGCAGAATATAGGAAACTACATGAAAACATGATTAATTCAGTGAAAATGACTGTAAACAGATGAGAACTTGTTTAGAACAGGTGAAAGAGATTCTCCAAGTCAGTTCTTAGTGTAGAAAAGGTAGCTAAGATAAGGGAAATCCATAATTCCAGTTAAGATTACATGAAACACTGTATGAATTCTATATTGTTTACTTAAAGGAGACTAGAGTGGTAAATGTGTGTTATACAAGGCAGAATACCATTAAAATAGAGAAAGAAACACGTTCGGCAGCTTTGGAAAGCCTTACACTTCACTGAAATGTAGTACTACACTCTATAACACAGTTGAGAGTCAATGTTCCCTACTTGCCTCAGTTCATAACAGTGTGTAAGAAGTTGTTTGATAAAGTGGGCAAAGCTTATACTTGGGCCAGAAGGCAGAATATAGGAAACTACATGAAAACATGAATAATTCAGTGAAAATGACTGTAAACTGATGAGAACTTGTTTAGAACAGCTGAAAGAGAATCTCCAAGTCAGTTCTTAGTGTAGAAAAGGTAGCTAAGATAAGGGAAATCCATAATTCCAGTTAAGATCACATGAAACACTGTATGAATCCTATATTCATTACTTAAAGGAGACTAGAGTGGTAAATGTGTGTTATACAAGGCAGAACACCATTGAAATAGAGAAAGAAACACGTTCGGCAGCTTTGGAAAGCCTTACACTTCACTGAAATGTAGTACTACACTCTATAACACAGTTGAGAGACAATGTTCCCGAGCTGCCTCAGTTCATAACAGTGTGTAGGAAGTTGTTTGATAAAATGGGCAAAGCTTATACTTGGACCAGAAGGCAGAATATAGGAAACTACATGAAAAAATGATTAATTCAGTGAAAATGACTGTAAACAGATGAGAACTTGTTTAGAACAGCTGAAAGAGATTCTCCAAGTCAGTTCTTAGTGTAGAAAAGGTAGCTAAGATCCGGAAATCGTTAATTGGAGTTAAGATTATATGAAACACTGTATGAATCCAATATTCTTTACTTAAAGGAGACTAGAGTGGTAAATGTGTGTTATTCAAGGCAGAATACCATTAAAATAGAGAAAGAAACACGTTCGGCAGCTTTGGAAAGCCTTACACTTCACTGAAATGTAGTACTACACTCTATAACACAGTTGAGAGACAATGTTCCCGAGCTGCCTCAGTTCATAACAGTGTGTAGGAAGTTGTTTGATAAAGTGGGCAAAGCTTATACTTGGACCAGAAGGCAGAATATAGGAAACTACATGAAAAAATGATTAATTCAGTGAAAATGACTGTAAACAGATGAGAACTTGTTTAGAACAGCTGAAAGAGATTCTCCAAGTCAGTTCTTAGTGTAGAAAAGGTAGCTAAGATCCGGAAATCCTTAATTGGAGTTAAGATTATATGAAACACTGTATGAATCCTATATTCTTTACTTAAAGGAGACTAGAGTGGTAAATGTGTGTTATACAAGGCAGAATACCATTAAAATGGAGAAAGAAACACGTTCGGCAGTTTTGGAAATCCTTACACGTGACTGAAATGTAGTACTACACTCTATAACACAGTTGAGAGACAATGTTCCCAAGCTGCCTCAGTTAATAACAGTGTGTAGGAAGTTGTTTGATAAAGTGGTCAAAGCTTATACTTGGACTAGAAGGCATAATATAGGAAACTACATGAAAACATGAATAATTCAGTGAAAATGACTGTAAACAGATTGGAACTTGTTTTAGAACAGATGAAAGAGATTCTCCAAGTCAGTTCTTAGTGTAGAAAAGGTAGCTAAGATAAGGGAAATCCATATTTCCAATTAAGATCACATGAAAAACTGTATGAATCCTATATTCATTACTTAAAGGAGACTGGAGTGGTAAATGTGTGTTATACAAGGCAGAATACCATTAAAATAGAGAAAGAAACACGTTCGGCAGCTTTTGAAATCCTTACACTTCACTGAAATATAGTACTACACTCTATAACACAGTTGAGAGACAATGTTCCCTACTTGCCTCAGTTCATAACAGTGTGTAGGAAGTTGTTTGATAAAGTGGGCAAAGCTTATATTTGGGCCAGAAGGCAGAATATAGGAAACTACATGAAAACATGAATAATTCAGTGAAACTGACTGTAAACAGATGAGAACTTGTTTAGAACAGCTGAAAGAGAATCTCCAAGTCAGTTCTTAGTGTAGAAAAGGTAGCTAAGATAAGGGAAATCCATAATTCCAGTTAAGATCACATGAAACACTGTTTGAATCCTATATTCATTACTTAAAGGAGACTAGAGTGGTAAATGTGTGTTATACAAGGCAGAATACCATTGAAATAGAGAAAGAAACACGTTCGGCAGCTTTGGAAAGCCTTACACTTCACTGAAATGTAGTACTACACTCTATAACACAGTTGAGAGACAATGTTCCCGAGCTGCCTCAGTTCATAACAGTGTGTAGGAAGTTGTTTGATAAAGTGGGCAAAGCTTATACTTGGACCAGAAGGCAGAATATAGGAAACTACATGAAAACATGATTAATTCAGTGAAAATGACTGTAAACAGATGAGAACTTGTTTAGAACAGGTGAAAGAGATTCTCCAAGTCAGTTCTTAGTGTAGAAAAGGTAGCTAAGATAAGGGAAATCCATAATTCCAGTTAAGATTACATGAAACACTGTATGAATTCTATATTGTTTACTTAAAGGAGACTAGAGTGGTAAATGTGTGTTATACAAGGCAGAATACCATTAAAATAGAGAAAGAAACACGTTCGGCAGCTTTGGAAAGCCTTACACTTCACTGAAATGTAGTACTACACTCTATAACACAGTTGAGAGTCAATGTTCCCTACTTGCCTCAGTTCATAACAGTGTGTAAGAAGTTGTTTGATAAAGTGGGCAAAGCTTATACTTGGGCCAGAAGGCAGAATATAGGAAACTACATGAAAACATGAATAATTCAGTGAAAATGACTGTAAACTGATGAGAACTTGTTTAGAACAGCTGAAAGAGAATCTCCAAGTCAGTTCTTAGTGTAGAAAAGGTAGCTAAGATAAGGGAAATCCATAATTCCAGTTAAGATCACATGAAACACTGTATGAATCCTATATTCATTACTTAAAGGAGACTAGAGTGGTAAATGTGTGTTATACAAGGCAGAACACCATTGAAATAGAGAAAGAAACACGTTCGGCAGCTTTGGAAAGCCTTACACTTCACTGAAATGTAGTACTACACTCTATAACACAGTTGAGAGACAATGTTCCCGAGCTGCCTCAGTTCATAACAGTGTGTAGGAAGTTGTTTGATAAAATGGGCAAAGCTTATACTTGGACCAGAAGGCAGAATATAGGAAACTACATGAAAAAATGATTAATTCAGTGAAAATGACTGTAAACAGATGAGAACTTGTTTAGAACAGCTGAAAGAGATTCTCCAAGTCAGTTCTTAGTGTAGAAAAGGTAGCTAAGATCCGGAAATCGTTAATTGGAGTTAAGATTATATGAAACACTGTATGAATCCAATATTCTTTACTTAAAGGAGACTAGAGTGGTAAATGTGTGTTATTCAAGGCAGAATACCATTAAAATAGAGAAAGAAACACGTTCGGCAGCTTTGGAAAGCCTTACACTTCACTGAAATGTAGTACTACACTCTATAACACAGTTGAGAGACAATGTTCCCGAGCTGCCTCAGTTCATAACAGTGTGTAGGAAGTTGTTTGATAAAGTGGGCAAAGCTTATACTTGGACCAGAAGGCAGAATATAGGAAACTACATGAAAAAATGATTAATTCAGTGAAAATGACTGTAAACAGATGAGAACTTGTTTAGAACAGCTGAAAGAGATTCTCCAAGTCAGTTCTTAGTGTAGAAAAGGTAGCTAAGATCCGGAAATCCTTAATTGGAGTTAAGATTATATGAAACACTGTATGAATCCTATATTCTTTACTTAAAGGAGACTAGAGTGGTAAATGTGTGTTATACAAGGCAGAATACCATTAAAATGGAGAAAGAAACACGTTCGGCAGTTTTGGAAATCCTTACACGTGACTGAAATGTAGTACTACACTCTATAACACAGTTGAGAGACAATGTTCCCAAGCTGCCTCAGTTAATAACAGTGTGTAGGAAGTTGTTTGATAAAGTGGTCAAAGCTTATACTTGGACTAGAAGGCATAATATAGGAAACTACATGAAAACATGAATAATTCAGTGAAAATGACTGTAAACAGATTGGAACTTGTTTTAGAACAGATGAAAGAGATTCTCCAAGTCAGTTCTTAGTGTAGAAAAGGTAGCTAAGATAAGGGAAATCCATATTTCCAATTAAGATCACATGAAAAACTGTATGAATCCTATATTCATTACTTAAAGGAGACTGGAGTGGTAAATGTGTGTTATACAAGGCAGAATACCATTAAAATAGAGAAAGAAACACGTTCGGCAGCTTTTGAAATCCTTACACTTCACTGAAATATAGTACTACACTCTATAACACAGTTGAGAGACAATGTTCCCTACTTGCCTCAGTTCATAACAGTGTGTAGGAAGTTGTTTGATAAAGTGGGCAAAGCTTATACTTGGGCGAGAAGGCAGAATATAGGAAACTACATGAAAACATGAATAATTCAGTGAAAATGACTGTAAACAGATGAGAACTTGTTTTAGAACAGCTGAAAGAGATTCTCCAAGTCAGTTCTTAGTGTAGAAAAGGTAGCTAAGATCCGGGAAATCTTAATTCCAGTTAAAATCACATGAAACACTGTATGAATCCTATATTCTTTACTGAAAGGAGACTAGAGTGGTAAATGTTTGTTATACAAGGCAGAATACCATTGAAATAGAGAAAGAAACACGTTCGGCAGCTTTGGAAAGCCTTACACTTCACTGAAATGTAGTACTACACTCTATAACACAGTTGAGAGACAATGTTCCCTACTTGCCTCAGTTCATAACAGTGTGTAGGAAGTTGTTTGATAAAGTGGGCAAAGCTTATACTTGGGCCAGAAGTCAGAATATAGGAAACTACATGAAAACATGAATAATTCAGTGAAAATGACTGTAAACAGATGAGAACTTGTTTTAGAACAGCTGAAATAGATTCTCCAAGTCAGTTCTTAGTGTAGAAAAGGTAGCTAAGATCCGGGAAATCTTAATTCCAGTTAAAATCACATGAAACACTGTATGAATCCTATATTCTTTACTGAAAGGAGACTAGAGTGGTAAATGTTTGTTATACAAGGCAGAATACCATTGAAATAGAGAAAGAAACACGTTCGGCAGCTTTGGAAAGCCTTACACTTCACTGAAATGTAGTACTACAGTCTATAACACAGTTGAGAGACAATGTTCCCTACTTGCCTCAGTTCATAACAGTGTGTAGGAAGTTGTTTGATAAAGTGGGCAAAGCTTATACTTGGGCCAGAAGGCAGAATATAGGAAACTACATGAAAACATGAATAATTCAGTGAAAATGACTGTAAACAGATGAGAACTTGTTTAGAACAGCTGAAAGAGAATCTCCAAGTCAGTTCTTAGTGTAGAAAAGGTAGCTAAGATAAGGGAAATCCATAATTCCAGTTAAGATCACATGAAACACTGTATGAATCCTATATTCATTACTTAAAGGAGACTAGAGTGGTAAATGTGTGTTATACAAGGCAGAATACCATTGAAATAGAGAAAGAAACACGTTCGGCAGCTTTGGAAAGCCTTACACTTCACTGAAATGTAGTACTACACTCTATAACACAGTTGAGAGACAATGTTCCCTACTTGCCTCAGTTCATAACAGTGTGTAGGAAGTTATTTGATAAAGTGTGCAAAGCTTATACTTGGACCAGAAGGCAGAATATAGGAAACTACATGAAAACATGATTAATTCAGTGAAAATGACTGTAAACAGATGAGAACTTGTTTAGAACAGCTGAAAGAGATTCTCCAAGTCAGTTCTTAGTGTAGAAAAGGTAGCTAAGATAAGGGAAATCCATAATTCCAGTTAAGATCACATGAAACACTGTATGAATCCTATATTCATTACTTAAAGGAGACTAGAGTGGTAAATGTGTGTTATACAAGGCAGAATACCATTGAAATAGAGAAAGAAACACGTTCGGCAGCTTTGGAAAGCCTTACACTTCACTGAAATGTAGTACTACACTCTATAACACAGTTGAGAGACAATGTTCCCGAGCTGCCTCAGTTCATAACAGTGTGTAGGAAGTTGTTTGATAAAGTGGGCAAAGCTTATACTTGGAACAGAAGGCAGAATATAGGAAACTACATGAAAACATGATTAATTCAGTGAAAATGACTGTAAACAGATGAGAACTAGTTTAGAACAGCTGAAAGAGATTCTCCAAGTCAGTTCTTAGTGTAGAAAAGGTAGCTAAAATAAGGGAAATCCATAATTCCAGTTAAGATTACATGAAACACTGTATGAATTCTATATTCTTTACTTAAAGGAGACTAGAGTGGTAAATGTGTGTTATACAAGGCAGAATACCATTAAAATAGAGAAAGAAACACGTTCGGCAGCTTTGGAAAGCCTTACACTTCACTGAAATGTAGTACTACACTCTATAATACAGTTGAGAGTCAATGTTCCCTACTTGCCTCAGTTCATAACAGTGTGTAAGAAGTTGTTTGATAAAGTGGGCAAAGCTTATACTTGGGCCAGAAGGCAGAATATAGGAAACTACATGAAAACATGAATAATTCAGTGATAATGACTGTAAACAGATGAGAACTTGTTTAGAACAGCTGAAAGAGAATCTCCAAGTCAGTTCTTAGTGTAGAAAAGGTAGCTAAGATAAGGGAAATCCATAATTCCAGTTAAGATCACATGAAACACTATGAATCCTATATTCTTTACTTAAAGGAGACTAGAGTGGTAAATGTGTGTTATACAAGGCAGAATACCATTGAAATAGAGAAAGAAACACGTTCGGGAGCTTTGGAAAGCCTTACACTTCACTGAAATGTAGTACTACACTCTATAACACAGTTGAGAGACAATGTTCCCGAGCTGCCTCAGTTCATAACAGTGTGTAGGAAGTTGTTTGATAAAGTGGGCAAAGCTTATACTTGGACCAGAAGGCAGAATATAGGAAACTACATGAAAACATGATTAATTCAGTGAAAATGACTGTAAACAGATGAGAACTTGTTTAGAACAGCTGAAAGAGATTCTCCAAGTCAGTTCTTAGTGTAGAAAAGGTAGCTAAGATCCGGAAATCCTTAATTGGAGTTAAGGTTATATGAAACACTGTATGAATCCTATATTCTTTACTTAAAGGAGACTAGTAAATGTGTGTTATACAAGGCAGAATACCATTAAAATGGAGAAAGAAACACGTTCGGCAGTTTTGGAAATCCTTACACGTGACTGAAATGTAGTACTACACTCTATAACACAGTTGAGAGACAATGTTCCGGAGCTGCCTCAGTTAATAACAGTGTGTAGGAAGTTGTTTGATAAAGTGGTCAAAGCTTATACTTGGACCAGAAGGCATAATATAGGAAACTACATGAAAACATGAATAATTCAGTGAAAATGACTGTAAACAGATTGGAACTTGTTTTAGAACAGCTGAAAGAGATTCTCCAAGTCAGTTCTTAGTGTAGAAAAGGTAGCTAAGATAAGGGAAATCCATATTTCCAGTTAAGACCACATGAAACACTGTATGAATCCTATATTCATTACTTAAAGGAGACTGGAGTGGTAAATGTGTGTTATACAAGGCAGAATACCATTAAAATAGAGAAAGAAACACGTTTGGCAGCTTTTGAAATCCTTACACTTCACTGAAATATAGTACTACACTCTATAACACAGTTGAGAGACAATGTTCCCTACTTGCCTCAGTTCATAACAGTGTGTAGGAAGTTGTTTGATAAAGTGGGCAAAGCTTATACTTGGGCCAGAAGGCAGAATATAGGAAACTACATGAAAACATGAATAATTCAGTGAAAATGACTGTAAACAGATGAGAACTTGTTTTAGAACAGCTGAAAGAGATTCTCCAAGTCAGTTCTTAGTGTAGAAAAGGTAGCTAAGATCCGGGAAATCTTAATTCCAGTTAAAATCACATGAAACACTGTATGAATCCTATATTCTTTACTGAAAGGAGACTAGAGTGGTAAATGTTTGTTATACAAGGCAGAATACCATTGAAATAGAGAAAGAAACACGTTGGGCAGCTTTGGAAAGCCTTACACGTGACTGAAATGTAGTACTACACTCTATAACACAGTTGAGAGACAATGTTCCGGAGCTGCCTCAGTTAATAACAGTGTGTAGGAAGTTGTTTGATAAAGTGGTCAAAGCTTATACTTGGACCAGAAGGCATAATATAGGAAACTACATGAAAACATGAATAATTCAGTGAAAATGACTGTAATCAGATTGGAACTTGTTTTAGAACAGCTGAAAGAGATTCTCCAAGTCAGTTCTTAGTGTAGAAAAGGTAGCTAAGATAAGGGAAATCCATATTTCCAGTTAAGACCACATGAAACACTGTATGAATCCTATATTCATTACTTAAAGGAGACTGGAGTGGTAAATGTGTGTTATACAAGGCAGAATACCATTAAAATAGAGAAAGAAACACGTTTGGCAGCTTTTGAAATCCTTACACTTCACTGAAATATAGTACTACACTCTATAACACAGTTGAGAGACAATGTTCCCTACTTGCCTCAGTTCATAACAGTGTGTAGGAAGTTGTTTGATAAAGTGGGCAAAGCTTATACTTGGGCCAGAAGGCAGAATATAGGAAACTACATGAAAACATGAATAATTCAGTGAAAATGACTGTAAACAGATGAGAACTTGTTTTAGAACAGCTGAAAGAGATTCTCCAAGTCAGTTCTTAGTGTAGAAAAGGTAGCTAAGATCCGGGAAATCTTAATTCCAGTTAAAATCACATGAAACACTGTATGAATCCTATATTCTTTACTGAAAGGAGACTAGAGTGGTAAATGTTTGTTATACAAGGCAGAATACCATTGAAATAGAGAAAGAAACACGTTGGGCAGCTTTGGAAAGCCTTACACTTCACTGAAATGTAGTACTACACTCTATAACACAGTTGAGAGACAATGTTCCCTACTTGCCTCAGTTCATAACAGTGTGTAGGAAGTTGTTTGATAAAGTGGGCAAAGCTTATACTTGGGCCAGAAGGCAGAATATAGGAAACTACATGAAAACATGAATAATTCAGTGAAAATGACTGTAAACAGATGAGAACTTGTTTAGAACAGCTGAAAGAGAATCTCCAAGTCAGTTCTTAGTGTAGAAAAGGTAGCTAAGATAAGGGAAATCCATAATTCCAGTTAAGATCACATGAAACACTATGAATCCTATATTCTTTACTTAAAGGAGACTAGAGTGGTAAATGTGTGTTATACAAGGCAGAATACCATTGAAATAGAGAAAGAAACACGTTCGGGAGCTTTAGAAAGCCTTACACTTCACTGAAATGTAGTACTACACTCTATAACACAATTGAGAGACAATGTTCCCTACTTGCCTCAGTTCATAACAGTGTGTAGGAAGTTGTTTGATAAAGTGGGCAAAGCTTATACTTGGGCCAGAAGGCAGAATATAGGAAACTACATGAAAACATGAATAATTCAGTGAAAATGACTGTAAACAGATGAGAACTTGTTTAGAACAGCTGAAAGAGAATCTCCAAGTCAGTTCTTAGTGTAGAAAAGGTAGCTAAGATAAGGGAAATCCATAATTCCAGTTAAGATTACATGAAACACTGTATGAATTCTATATTCTTTACTTAAAGGAGACTAGAGTGGTAAATGTGTGTTATACAAGGCAGAATACCATTAAAATAGAGAAAGAAACACGTTCGGCAGCTTTTGAAATCCTTACACTTCACTGAAATGTAGTACTACACTCTATAACACAGTTGAGAGACAATGTTCCCTACTTGCCTCAGTTCATAACAGTGTGTAGGAAGTTGTTTGATAAAGTGGGCAAAGCTTATACTTGGGCCAGAAGGCAGAATATAGGAAACTACATGAAAACATGAATAATTCAGTGAAAATGACTGTAAACAGATGAGAACTTGTTTTAGAACAGCTGAAAGAGATTCTCCAAGTCAGTTCTTAGTGTAGAAAAGGTAGCTAATATCCGGGAAATCTTAATTCCAGTTAAAATCACATGAAACACTGTATGAATCCTATATTCTTTACTGAAAGGAGACTAGAGTGGTAAATGTTTGTTATACAAGGCAGAATACCATTGAAATAGAGAAAGAAACACGTTCGGCAGCTTTGGAAAGCCTTACACTTCACTGAAATGTAGTACTACACTCTATAACACAGTTGAGAGACAATGTTCCCTACTTGCCTCAGTTCATAACAGTGTGTAGGAAGTTATTTGATAAAGTGGGCAAAGCTTATACTTGGGCCAGAAGGCAGAATATAGGAAACTACATGAAAACATGAATAATTCAGTGAAAATGACTGTAAACAGATGAGAACTTGTTTAGAACAGCTGAAAGAGATTCTCCAAGTCAGTTCTTAGTGTAGAAAAGGTAGCTAAGATAAGGGAAATCCATAATTCCAGTTAAGATCACATGAAACACTGTATGAATCCTATATTCATTACTTAAAGGAGACTAGAGTGGTAAATGTGTGTTATACAAGGCAGAATACCATTGAAATAGAGAAAGAAACACGTTCGGCAGCTTTGGAAAGCCTTACACTTCACTGAAATGTAGTACTACACTCTATAACACAGTTGAGATACAATGTTCCCGAGCTGCCTCAGTTCATAACAGTGTGTAGGAAGTTGTTTGATAAAGTGGGCAAAGCTTATACTTGGGCCAGAAGGCAGAATATAGGAAACTTCATGAAAACATGAATAATTCAGTGAAAATGACTGTAAACAGATGAGAACTTGTTTAGAACAGCTGAAAGAGAATCTCCAAGTCATTTCTTAGTGTAGAAAAGGTAGCTAAGATAAGGGAAATCCATAATTCCAGTTAAGATCACATGAAACACTGTATGAATCCTATATTCATTACTTAAAGGAGACTAGAGTGGTAAATGTGTGTTATACAAGGCAGAATACCATTGAAATAGAGAAAGAAACACGTTCGGCAGCTTTGGAAAGCTTTACACTTCACTGAAATGTAGTACTACACTCTATAACACAGTTGAGAGACAATGTTCCCGAGCTGCCTCAGTTCATAACAGTGTGTAGGAAGTTGTTTGATAAAGTGGGCAAAGCTTATACTTGGACCAGAAGGCAGAATATAGGAAACTACATGAAAACATGATTAATTCAGTGAAAATGACTGTAAACAGATGAGAACTTGTTTAGAACAGCTGAAAGAGATTCTCCAAGTCAGTTCTTAGTGTAGAAAAGGTAGCTAAGATCCGGAAATCCTTAATTGGAGTTAAGATTATATGAAACACTGTATGAATCCTATATTCTTTACTTAAAGGAGACTAGAGTGGTAAATGTGTGTTATACAAGGCAGAATACCATTAAAATGGAGAAAGAAACACGTTCGGCAGTTTTGGAAATCCTTACACGTGACTGAAATGTAGTACTACACTCTATAACACAGTTGAGAGACAATGTTCCGGAGCTGCCTCAGTTAATAACAGTGTGTAGGAAGTTGTTTGATAAAGTGGTCAAAGCTTATACTTGGACCAGAAGGCATAATATAGGAAACTACATGAAAACATGAATAATTCAGTGAAAATGACTGTAATCAGATTGGAACTTGTTTTAGAACAGCTGAAAGAGATTCTCCAAGTCAGTTCTTAGTGTAGAAAAGGTAGCTAAGATAAGGGAAATCCATATTTCCAGTTAAGACCACATGAAACACTGTATGAATCCTATATTCATTACTTAAAGGAGACTGGAGTGGTAAATGTGTGTTATACAAGGCAGAATACCATTAAAATAGAGAAAGAAACACGTTTGGCAGGTTTTGAAATCCTTACACTTCACTGAAATATAGTACTACACTCTATAACACAGTTGAGAGACAATGTTCCCTACTTGCCTCAGTTCATAACAGTGTGTAGGAAGTTGTTTGATAAAGTGGGCAAAGCTTATACTTGGGCCAGAAGGCAGAATATAGGAAACTACATGAAAACATGAATAATTCAGTGAAAATGACTGTAAACAGATGAGAACTTGTTTTAGAACAGCTGAAAGAGATTCTCCAAGTCAGTTCTTAGTGTAGAAAAGGTAGCTAAGATCCGGGAAATCTTAATTCCAGTTAAAATCACATGAAACACTGTATGAATCCTATATTCTTTACTGAAAGGAGACTAGAGTGGTAAATGTTTGTTATACAAGGCAGAATACCATTGAAATAGAGAAAGAAACACGTTGGGCAGCTTTGGAAAGCCTTACACTTCACTGAAATGTAGTACTACACTCTATAACACAGTTGAGAGACAATGTTCCCTACTTGCCTCAGTTCATAACAGTGTGTAGGAAGTTGTTTGATAAAGTGGGCAAAGCTTATACTTGGGCCAGAAGGCAGAATATAGGAAACTACATGAAAACATGAATAATTCAGTGAAAATGACTGTAAACAGATGAGAACTTGTTTAGAACAGCTGAAAGAGAATCTCCAAGTCAGTTCTTAGTGTAGAAAAGGTAGCTAAGATAAGGGAAATCCATAATTCCAGTTAAGATCACATGAAACACTATGAATCCTATATTCTTTACTTAAAGGAGACTAGAGTGGTAAATGTGTGTTATACAAGGCAGAATACCATTGAAATAGAGAAAGAAACACGTTCGGGAGCTTTAGAAAGCCTTACACTTCACTGAAATGTAGTACTACACTCTATAACACAATTGAGAGACAATGTTCCCTACTTGCCTCAGTTCATAACAGTGTGTAGGAAGTTGTTTGATAAAGTGGGCAAAGCTTATACTTGGGCCAGAAGGCAGAATATAGGAAACTACATGAAAACATGAATAATTCAGTGAAAATGACTGTAAACAGATGAGAACTTGTTTAGAACAGCTGAAAGAGAATCTCCAAGTCAGTTCTTAGTGTAGAAAAGGTAGCTAAGATAAGGGAAATCCATAATTCCAGTTAAGATTACATGAAACACTGTATGAATTCTATATTCTTTACTTAAAGGAGACTAGAGTGGTAAATGTGTGTTATACAAGGCAGAATACCATTAAAATAGAGAAAGAAACACGTTCGGCAGCTTTTGAAATCCTTACACTTCACTGAAATGTAGTACTACACTCTATAACACAGTTGAGAGACAATGTTCCCTACTTGCCTCAGTTCATAACAGTGTGTAGGAAGTTGTTTGATAAAGTGGGCAAAGCTTATACTTGGGCCAGAAGGCAGAATATAGGAAACTACATGAAAACATGAATAATTCAGTGAAAATGACTGTAAACAGATGAGAACTTGTTTTAGAACAGCTGAAAGAGATTCTCCAAGTCAGTTCTTAGTGTAGAAAAGGTAGCTAATATCCGGGAAATCTTAATTCCAGTTAAAATCACATGAAACACTGTATGAATCCTATATTCTTTACTGAAAGGAGACTAGAGTGGTAAATGTTTGTTATACAAGGCAGAATACCATTGAAATAGAGAAAGAAACACGTTCGGCAGCTTTGGAAAGCCTTACACTTCACTGAAATGTAGTACTACACTCTATAACACAGTTGAGAGACAATGTTCCCTACTTGCCTCAGTTCATAACAGTGTGTAGGAAGTTATTTGATAAAGTGGGCAAAGCTTATACTTGGGCCAGAAGGCAGAATATAGGAAACTACATGAAAACATGAATAATTCAGTGAAAATGACTGTAAACAGATGAGAACTTGTTTAGAACAGCTGAAAGAGAATCTCCAAGTCAGTTCTTAGTGTAGAAAAGGTAGCTAAGATAAGGGAAATCCATAATTCCAGTTAAGATCACATGAAACACTGTATGAATCCTATATTCATTACTTAAAGGAGACTAGAGTGGTAAATGTGTGTTATACAAGGCAGAATACCATTGAAATAGAGAAAGAAACACGTTCGGCAGCTTTGGAAAGCCTTACACTTCACTGAAATGTAGTACTACACTCTATAACACAGTTGAGAGACAATGTTCCCGAGCTGCCTCAGTTCATAACAGTGTGTAGGAAGTTGTTTGATAAAGTGGGCAAAGCTTATACTTGGGCCAGAAGGCAGAATATAGGAAACTTCATGAAAACATGAATAATTCAGTGAAAATGACTGTAAACAGATGAGAACTTGTTTAGAACAGCTGAAAGAGAATCTCCAAGTCAGTTCTTAGTGTAGAAAAGGTAGCTAAGATAAGGGAAATCCATAATTCCAGTTAAGATCACATGAAACACTGTATGAATCCTATATTCATTACTTAAAGGAGACTAGAGTGGTAAATGTGTGTTATACAAGGCAGAATACCATTGAAATAGAGAAAGAAACACGTTCGGCAGCTTTGGAAAGCTTTACACTTCACTGAAATGTAGTACTACACTCTATAACACAGTTGAGAGACAATGTTCCCGAGCTGCCTCAGTTCATAACAGTGTGTAGGAAGTTGTTTGATAAAGTGGGCAAAGCTTATACTTGGACCAGAAGGCAGAATATAGGAAACTACATGAAAACATGATTAATTCAGTGAAAATGACTGTAAACAGATGAGAACTTGTTTAGAACAGCTGAAAGAGATTCTCCAAGTCAGTTCTTAGTGTAGAAAAGGTAGCTAAGATCCGGAAATCCTTAATTGGAGTTAAGATTATATGAAACACTGTATGAATCCTATATTCTTTACTTAAAGGAGACTAGAGTGGTAAATGTGTGTTATACAAGGCAGAATACCATTAAAATGGAGAAAGAAACACGTTCGGCAGTTTTGGAAATCCTTACACGTGACTGAAATGTAGTACTACACTCTATAACACAGTTGAGAGACAATGTTCCCGAGCTGCCTCAGTTAATAACAGTGTGTAGGAAGTTGTTTGATAAAGTGGTCAAAGCTTATACTTGGACCAGAAGGCATAATATAGGAAACTACATGAAAACATGAATAATTCAGTGAAAATGACTGTAATCAGATTGGAACTTGTTTTAGAACAGCTGAAAGAGATTCTCCAAGTCAGTTCTTAGTGTAGAAAAGGTAGCTAAGATAAGGGAAATCCATATTTCCAGTTAAGACCACATGAAACACTGTATGAATCCTATATTCATTACTTAAAGGAGACTGGAGTGGTAAATGTGTGTTATACAAGGCAGAATACCATTAAAATAGAGAAAGAAACACGTTTGGCAGCTTTTGAAATCCTTACACTTCACTGAAATATAGTACTACACTCTATAACACAGTTGAGAGACAATGTTCCCTACTTGCCTCAGTTCATAACAGTGTGTAGGAAGTTGTTTGATAAAGTGGGCAAAGCTTATACTTGGGCCAGAAGGCAGGATATAGGAAACTAAATGAAAACATGAATAATTCAGTGAAAATGACTGTAAACAGATGAGAACTTGTTTAGAACAGCTGAAAGAGAATCTCCAAGTCAGTTCTTAGTGTAGAAAAGGTAGCTAAGATCCGGGAAATCTTAATTCCAGTTAAGATCACATGAAACACTGTATGAATCCTATATTCTTTACTGAAAGGAGACTAGAGTGGTAAATGTTTGTTATACAAGGCAGAATACCATTGAAATAGAGAAAGAAACACGTTGGGCAGCTTTGGAAAGCCTTACACTTCACTGAAATGTAGTACTACACTCTATAACACAGTTGAGAGACAATGTTCCCTACTTGCCTCAGTTCATAACAGTGTGTAGGAAGTTGTTTGATAAAGTGGGCAAAGCTTATACTTGGGCCAGAAGGCAGAATATAGGAAACTACATGAAAACATGAATAATTCAGTGAAAATGACTGTAAACAGATGAGAACTTGTTTAGAACAGCTGAAAGAGAATCTCCAAGTCAGTTCTTAGTGTAGAAAAGGTAGCTAAGATAAGGGAAATCCATAATTCCAGTTAAGATCACATGAAACACTGTTTGAATCCTATATTCATTACTTAAAGGAGACTACTGTGGTAAATGTGTGTTATACGAGGCAGAATACCATTAAAATAGAGAAAGAAACACGTTCGGCAGCTTTTGAAATCCTTACACTTCACTGAAATGTAGTACTACACTCTAAAACACAGTTGAGAGACAATGTTCTCTACTTGCCTCAGTTCATAACAGTGTGTAGGAAGTTGTTTGATAAAGTTGTCAAAGCTTATACTTGGGCCAGAAGGCAGAATATAGGAAACTACATGAAAACATGAATAATTCAGTGAAAATGACTGTAAACAGATGAGAACTTGTTTAGAACAGCTGAAAGAGAATCTCCAAGTCAGTTCTTAGTGTAGGAAAGGTAGCTAAGATAAGGGAAATCCATAATTCCAGTTAAGATTACATGAAACACTGTATGAATTCTATATTCTTTACTTAAAGGAGACTAGAGTGGTAAATGTGTGTTATACAAGGCAGAATACCATTAAAATAGAGAAAGAAACACGTTCGGCAGCTTTTGAAATCCTTACACTTCACTGAAATGTAGTACTACACTCTATAACACAGTTGAGAGACAATGTTCCCTACTTGCCTCAGTTCATAACAGTGTGTAGGAAGTTGTTTGATAAAGTGGGCAAAGCTTATACTTGGGCCAGAAGGCAGAATATAGGAAACTACATGAAAACATGAATAATTCAGTGAAAATGACTGTAAACAGATGAGAACTTGTTTAGAACAGCTGAAAGAGATTCTCCAAGTCAGTTCTTAGTGTAGAAAAGGTAGCTAATATCCGGGAAATCTTAATTCCAGTTAAGATCACATGAAACACTGTATTAATCCTATATTCTTTACTTAAAGGAGACTAGAGTGGTAAATGTTTGTTATACAAGGCAGAATACCATTGAAATAGAGAAAGAAACACGTTCGGCAGCTTTGGAAAGCCTTACACTTCACTGAAATGTAGTACTACACTCTATAACACAGTTGAGAGACAATGTTCCCTACTTGCCTCAGTTCATAACAGTGTGTAGGAAGTTGTTTGATAAAGTGGGCAAAGCTTATACTTGGGCCAGAAGGCAGAATATAGGAAACTACATGAAAACATGAATAATTCAGTGAAAATGACTGTAAACAGATGAGAACTTGTTTAGAACAGCTGAAAGAGAATCTCCAAGTCAGTTCTTAGTGTAGAAAAATTAGCTAAGATAAGGGAAATCCATAATTTCAGTTAAGATCACATGAAACACTATGAATCCTATATTCTTTACTTAAAGGAGACTAGAGTGGTAAATGTGTGTTATACAAGGCAGAATACCATTGAAATAGAGAAAGAAACACGTTCGGGAGCTTTGGAAAGCCTTACACTTCACTGAAATGTAGTACTACACTCTATAACACAATTGAGAGACAATGTTCCCTACTTGCCTCAGTTCATAACAGTGTGTAGGAAGTTGTTTGATAAAGTGGGCAAAGCTTATACTTGGGCCAGAAGGCAGAATATAGGAAACTTCATGAAAACATGAATAATTCAGTGAAAATGACTGTAAACAGATGAGAACTTGTTTAGAACAGCTGAAAGAGAATCTCCAAGTCAGTTCTTAGTGTAGAAAAGGTAGCTAAGATAAGGGAAATCCATAATTCCAGTTAAGATCACATGAAACACTGTATGAATCCTATATTCATTACTTAAAGGAGACTAGAGTGGTAAATGTGTGTTATACAAGGCAGAATACCATTGAAATAGAGAAAGAAACACGTTCGGCAGCTTTGGAAAGCCTTACACTTCACTGAAATGTAGTACTACACTCTATAACACAGTTGAGAGACAATGTTCCCGAGCTGCCTCAGTTCATAACAGTGTGTAGGAAGTTGTTTGATAAAGTGGGCAAAGCTTATACTTAGGCCAGAAGGCAGAATATGGGAAACTAAATGAAAACATGAATAATTCAGTGAAAATGACTGTAAACAGATGAGAACTTGTTTAGAACAGCTGAAAGAGAATCTCCAAGTCAGTTCTTAGTGTAGAAAAGTTAGCTAAGATAAGGGAAATCCATAATTTCAGTTAAGATCACATGAAACACTATGAATCCTATATTCTTTACTTAAAGGAGACTAGAGTGGTAAATGTGTGTTATACAAGGCAGAATACCATTGAAATAGAGAAAGAAACACGTTCCGGAGCTTTGGAAAGCCTTACACTTCACTGAAATGTAGTACTACACTCTATAACACAATTGAGAGACAATGTTCCCTACTTGCCTCAGTTCATAACAGTGTGTAGGAAGTTGTTTGATAAAGTGGGCAAAGCTTATACTTGGGCCAGAAGGCAGAATATAGGAAACTTCATGAAAACATGAATAATTCAGTGAAAATGACTGTAAACAGATGAGAACTTGTTTAGAACAGCTGAAAGAGAATCTCCAAGTCAGTTCTTAGTGTAGAAAAGGTAGCTAAGATAAGGGAAATCCATAATTCCAGTTAAGATCACATGAAACACTGTATGAATCCTATATTCATTACTTAAAGGAGACTAGAGTGGTAAATGTGTGTTATACAAGGCAGACTCCATTGAAATAGCGAAAGAAACAAGTTCGGCAGCTTTGGAAAGCCTTACACTTCACTGAAATGTAGTACTACACTCTATAACACAGTTGAGAGACAATGTTCCCGAGCTGCCTCAGTTCATAACAGTGTGTAGGAAGTTGTTTGATAAAGTGGGCAAAGCTTATACTTAGGCCAGAAGGCAGAATATAGGAAACTAAATGAAAACATGAATAATTCAGTGAAAATGACTGTAAACAGATGAGAACTTGTTTAGAACAGCTGAAAGAGAATCTCCAAGTCAGTTCTTAGTGTAGAAAAGGTAGCTAAGATAAGGGAAATCCATAATTCCAGTTAAGATCACATGAAACACTGTATGAATCCTATATTCATTACTTAAAGGAGACTAGAGTGGTAAATGTGTGTTATACAAGGCAGAATACCATTGAAATAGAGAAAGAAACACGTTCGGCAGCTTTGGAAAGCCTTACTCTTCACTGAAATGCAGTACTACACTCTATAACACAGTTGAGAGACAATGTTCCCTACTTGCCTCAGTTCATAACAGTGTGTAGGAAGTTGTTTGATAAAGTGGGCAAAGCTTATACTTGGGCCAGAAGGCAGAATATAGGAAACTACATGAAAACATGAATAATTCTGTGAAAATGACTGTAAACAGATGAGAACTTGTTTAGAACAGCTGAAAGAGAATCTCCAAGTCAGTTCTTAGTGTAGAAAAGGTAGATAAGATAAGGGAAATCCATAATTCCAGTTAAGATCATATGAAACACTATGAATCCTATATTCTTTACTTAAAGGAGACTAGAGTGGTAAATGTGTGTTATACAAGGCAGAATACCATTGAAATAGAGAAAGAAACACGTTCGGGAGCTTTGGAAAGCCTTACACTTCATTGAAATGTAGTACTACACTCTATAACACAATTGATAGACAATGTTCCCTACTTGCCTCAGTTCATAACAGTGTGTAGGAAGTTGTTTGATAAAGTGGGCAAAGATTATACTTGGGCCAGAAGGCAGAATATAGGAAACTTCATGAAAACATGAATAATTCAGTGAAAATGACTGTAAACAGATGAGAACTTGTTTAGAACAGCTGAAAGAGAATCTCCAAGTCAGTTCTTAGTGTAGAAAAGGTAGCTAAGATAAGGGAAATCCATAATTCCAGTTAAGATCACATGAAACACTGTATGAATCCTATATTCATTACTTAAAGGAGACTAGAGTGTTAAATGTGTGTTATACAAGGCAGAATACCATTGAAATAGAGAAAGAAACAAGTTCGGCAGCTTTGGAAAGCCTTACACTTCACTGAAATGTAGTACTACACTCTATAACACAGTTGAGAGACAATGTTCCCGAGCTGCCTCAGTTCATAACAGTGTGTAGGAAGTTGTTTGATAAAGTGGGCAAAGCTTATACTTGGACCAGAAGGCAGAATATAGGAAACTACATGAAAACATGATTAATTCAGTGAAAATGACTGTAAACAGATGAGAACTTGTTTAGAACAGCTGAAAGAGATTCTCCAAGTCAGTTCTTAGTGTAGAAAAGGTAGCTAAAATCCGGAAATCCTTAATTGGAGTTAAGATTATATGAAACACTGTATGAATCCTATATTCTTTACTTAAAGGAGACTAGAGTGGTAAATGTGTGTTATACAAGGCAGAATACCATTAAAATGGAGAAAGAAACACGTTCGGCAGTTTTGGAAATCCTTACACGTGACTGAAATGTAGTACTACACTCTATAACACAGTTGAGAGACAATGTTCCCGAGCTGCCTCAGTTAATAACAGTGTGTAGGAAGTTGTTTGATAAAGTGGTCAAAGCTTATACTTGGACCAGAAGGCATAATATAGGAAACTACATGAAAACATGAATAATTCAGTGAAAATGACTGTAAACAGATTGGAACTTGTTTTAGAACAGCTGAAAGAGATTCTCCAAGTCAGTTCTTAGTGTAGAAAAGGTAGCTAAGATAAGGGAAATCCATATTTCCAGTTAAGATCACATGAAACACTGTATGAATCCTATATTCATTACTTAAAGGAGACTGGAGTGGTAAATGTGTGTTATAAAAGGCAGAATACCATTAAAATAGAGAAAGAAACACGTTCGGCAGCTTTTGAAATCCTTACACTTCACTGAAATATAGTACTACACTCTATAACACAGTTGAGAGACAATGTTCCCTACTTGCCTCAGTTCATAACAGTGTGTAGGAAGTTGTTTGATAAAGTGGGCAAAGCTTATACTTGGGCCAGAAGGCAGGATATAGGAAACTAAATGAAAACATGAATAATTCAGTGAAAATGACTCTAAACAGATGAGAACTTGTTTAGAACAGCTGAAAGAGAATCTCCAAGTCAGTTCTTAGTGTAGAAAAGGTAGCTAAGATAAGGGAAATCCATAATTCCAGTTAAGATCACATGAAACACTGTATGAATCCTATATTCATTACTTAAAGGAGACTAGAGTGGTAAATGTGTGTTATACAAGGCAGAATACCATTGAAATAGAGAAAGAAACACGTTCGGCAGGTTTGGAAAGCCTTACTCTTCACTGAAATGTAGTACTACACTCTATAACACAGTTGAGAGACAATGTTCCCTACTTGCCTCAATTCATAACAGTGTGTAGGAAGTTGTTTGATAAAGTGGGCAAAGCTTATACTTGGGCCAGAAGGCAGAATATAGGAAACTACATGAAAACATGAATAATTCAGTGAAAATGACTGTAAACAGATGAGAACTTGTTTAGAACAGCTGAAAGAGAATCTCCAAGTCAGTTCTTAGTGTAGAAAAGGTAGCTAAGATAAGGGAAATCCATAATTCCAGTTAAGATCACATGAAACACTGTTTGAATCCTATATTCATTACTTAAAGGAGACTACTGTGGTAAATGTGTGTTATACGAGGCAGAATACCATTAAAATAGAGAAAGAAACACGTTCGGCAGCTTTTGAAATCCTTACACTTCACTGAAATGTAGTACTACACTCTATAACACAGTTGAGAGACAATGTTCTCTACTTGCCTCAGTTCATAACAGTGTGTAGGAAGTTGTTTGATAAAGTTGTCAAAGCTTATACTTGGGCCAGAAGGCAGAATATAGGAAACTACATGAAAACATGAATAATTCAGTGAAAATGACTGTAAACAGATGAGAATTTGTTTTAGAACAGCTGAAAGAGATTCTCCAAGTCAGTTCTTAGTGTAGAAAAGGTAGCTAAGATCCGGGAAATCTTAATTTCAGTTAAAATCACATGAAACACTGTATGAATCCTATATTCTTTACTGAAAGGAGACTAGAGTGGTAAATGTTTGTTATACAAGGCAGAATACCATTGAAATAGAGAAAGAAACACGTTCGGCAGCTTTGGAAAGCCTTACACTTCACTGAAATGTAGTACTACACTCTATAACACAGTTGAGAGACAATGTTCCCGAGCTGCCTCAGTTCATAACAGTGTGTAGGAAGTTGTTTGATAAAGTGGGCAAAGCTTATACTTAGGCCAGAAGGCAGAATATAGGAAACTAAATGAAAACATGAATAATTCAGTGAAAATGACTGTAAACAGATGAGAACTTGTTTAGAACAGCTGAAAGAGAATCTCCAAGTCAGTTCTTAGTGTAGAAAAGTTAGCTAAGATAAGGGAAATCCATAATTTCAGTTAAGATCACATGAAACACTATGAATCCTATATTCTTTACTTAAAGGAGACTAGAGTGGTAAATGTGTGTTATACAAGGCAGAATACCATTGAAATAGAGAAAGAAACACGTTCCGGAGCTTTGGAAAGCCTTACACTTCACTGAAATGTAGTACTACACTCTATAACACAATTGAGAGACAATGTTCCCTACTTGCCTCAGTTCATAACAGTGTGTAGGAAGTTGTTTGATAAAGTGGGCAAAGCTTATACTTGGGCCAGAAGGCAGAATATAGGAAACTTCATGAAAACATGAATAATTCAGTGAAAATGACTGTAAACAGATGAGAACTTGTTTAGAACAGCTGAAAGAGAATCTCCAAGTCAGTTCTTAGTGTAGAAAAGGTAGCTAAGATAAGGGAAATCCATAATTCCAGTTAAGATCACATGAAACACTGTATGAATCCTATATTCATTACTTAAAGGAGACTAGAGTGGTAAATGTGTGTTATACAAGGCAGAATACCATTGAAATAGAGAAAGAAACACGTTCGGCAGCTTTGGAAAGCCTTACTCTTCACTGAAATGCAGTACTACACTCTATAACACAGTTGAGAGACAATGTTCCCTACTTGCCTCAGTTCATAACAGTGTGTAGGAAGTTGTTTGATAAAGTGGGCAAAGCTTATACTTGGGCCAGAAGGCAGAATATAGGAAACTACATGAAAACATGAATAATTCTGTGAAAATGACTGTAAACAGATGAGAACTTGTTTAGAACAGCTGAAAGAGAATCTCCAAGTCAGTTCTTAGTGTAGAAAAGGTAGATAAGATAAGGGAAATCCATAATTCCAGTTAAGATCAAATGAAACACTATGAATCCTATATTCTTTACTTAAAGGAGACTAGAGTGGTAAATGTGTGTTATACAAGGCAGAATACCATTGAAATAGAGAAAGAAACACGTTCGGGAGCTTTGGAAAGCCTTACACTTCATTGAAATGTAGTACTACACTCTATAACACAATTGAGAGACAATGTTCCCTACTTGCCTCAGTTCATAACAGTGTGTAGGAAGTTGTTTGATAAAGTGGGCAAAGATTATACTTGGGCCAGAAGGCAGAATATAGGAAACTTCATGAAAACATGAATAATTCAGTGAAAATGACTGTAAACAGATGAGAACTTGTTTAGAACAGCTGAAAGAGAATCTCCAAGTCAGTTCTTAGTGTAGAAAAGGTAGCTAAGATAAGGGAAATCCATAATTCCAGTTAAGATCATATGAAACACTGTATGAATCCTATATTCATTACTTAAAGGAGACTAGAGTGTTAAATGTGTGTTATACAAGGCAGAATACCATTGAAATAGAGAAAGAAACAAGTTCGGCAGCTTTGGAAAGCCTTACACTTCACTGAAATGTAGTACTACACTCTATAACACAGTGGAGAGACAATGTTCCCGAGCTGCCTCAGTTCATAACAGTGTGTAGGAAGTTGTTTGATAAAGTGGGCAAAGCTTATACTTGGACCAGAAGGCAGAATATAGGAAACTACATGAAAACATGATTAATTCAGTGAAAATGACTGTAAACAGATGAGAACTTGTTTAGAACAGCTGAAAGAGATTCTCCAAGTCAGTTCTTAGTGTAGAAAAGGTAGCTAAAATCCGGAAATCCTTAATTGGAGTTAAGATTATATGAAACACTGTATGAATCCTATATTCTTTACTTAAAGGAGACTAGAGTGGTAAATGTGTGTTATACAAGGCAGAATACCATTAAAATGGAGAAAGAAACACGTTCGGCAGTTTTGGAAATCCTTACACGTGACTGAAATGTAGTACTACACTCTATAACACAGTTGAGAGACAATGTTCCCGAGCTGCCTCAGTTAATAACAGTGTGTAGGAAGTTGTTTGATAAAGTGGTCAAAGCTTATACTTGGACCAGAAGGCATAATATAGGAAACTACATGAAAACATGAATAATTCAGTGAAAATGACTGTAAACAGATTGGAACTTGTTTTAGAACAGCTGAAAGAGATTCTCCAAGTCAGTTCTTAGTGTAGAAAAGGTAGCTAAGATAAGGGAAATCCATATTTCCAGTTAAGATCACATGAAACACTGTATGAATCCTATATTCATTACTTAAAGGAGACTGGAGTGGTAAATGTGTGTTATAAAAGGCAGAATACCATTAAAATAGAGAAAGAAACACGTTCGGCAGCTTTTGAAATCCTTACACTTCACTGAAATATAGTACTACACTCTATAACACAGTTGAGAGACAATGTTCCCTACTTGCCTCAGTTCATAACAGTGTGTAGGAAGTTGTTTGATAAAGTGGGCAAAGCTTATACTTGGGCCAGAAGGCAGGATATAGGAAACTAAATGAAAACATGAATAATTCAGTGAAAATGACTGTAAACAGATGAGAACTTGTTTAGAACAGCTGAAAGAGAATCTCCAAGTCAGTTCTTAGTGTAGAAAAGGTAGCTAAGATAAGGGAAATCCATAATTCCAGTTAAGATCACAGGAAACACTGTATGAATCCTATATTCATTACTTAAAGGAGACTAGAGTGGTAAATGTGTGTTATACAAGGCAGAATACCATTGAAATAGAGAAAGAAACACGTTCGGCAGGTTTGGAAAGCCTTACTCTTCACTGAAATGTAGTACTACACTCTATAACACAGTTGAGAGACAATGTTCCCTACTTGCCTCAATTCATAACAGTGTGTAGGAAGTTGTTTGATAAAGTGGGCAAAGCTTATACTTGGGCCAGAAGGCAGAATATAGGAAACTACATGAAAACATGAATAATTCAGTGAAAATGACTGTAAACAGATGAGAACTTGTTTAGAACAGCTGAAAGAGAATCTCCAAGTCAGTTCTTAGTGTAGAAAAGGTAGCTAAGATAAGGGAAATCCATAATTCCAGTTAAGATCACATGAAACACTGTTTGAATCCTATATTCATTACTTAAAGGAGACTACTGTGGTAAATGTGTGTTATACGAGGCAGAATACCATTAAAATAGAGAAAGAAACACGTTCGGCAGCTTTTGAAATCCTTACACTTCACTGAAATGTAGTACTACACTCTATAACACAGTTGAGAGACAATGTTCTCTACTTGCCTCAGTTCATAACAGTGTGTAGGAAGTTGTTTGATAAAGTTGTCAAAGCTTATACTTGGGCCAGAAGGCAGAATATAGGAAACTACATGAAAACATGAATAATTCAGTGAAAATGACTGTAAACAGATGAGAATTTGTTTTAGAACAGCTGAAAGAGATTCTCCAAGTCAGTTCTTAGTGTAGAAAAGGTAGCTAAGATCCGGGAAATCTTAATTTCAGTTAAAATCACATGAAACACTGTATGAATCCTATATTCTTTACTGAAAGGAGACTAGAGTGGTAAATGTTTGTTATACAAGGCAGAATACCATTGAAATAGAGAAAGAAACACGTTCGGCAGCTTTGGAAAGCCTTACACTTCACTGAAATGTAGTACTACACTCTATAACACAGTTGAGAGTCAATGTTCCCTACTTGCCTCAGTTCATAACAGTGTGTAGGAAGTTGTTTGATAAAGTGGGCAAAGCTTATACTTGGGCCAGAAGGCAGAATATAGGAAACTACATGAAAACATGAATAATTCTGTGAAAATGACTGTAAACAGATGAGAACTTGTTTAGAACAGCTGAAAGAGAATCTCCAAGTCAGTTCTTAGTGTAGAAAAGGTAGATAAGATAAGGGAAATCCATAATTCCAGTTAAGATCATATGAAACACTATGAATCCTATATTCTTTACTTAAAGGAGACTAGAGTGGTAAATGTGTGTTATACAAGGCAGAATACCATTGAAATAGAGAAAGAAACACGTTCGGGAGCTTTGGAAAGCCTTACACTTCATTGAAATGTAGTACTACACTCTATAACACAATTGAGAGACAATGTTCCCTACTTGCCTCAGTTCATAACAGTGTGTAGGAAGTTGTTTGATAAAGTGGGCAAAGATTATACTTGGGCCAGAAGGCAGAATATAGGAAACTTCATGAAAACATGAATAATTCAGTGAAAATGACTGTAAACAGATGAGAACTTGTTTAGAACAGCTGAAAGAGAATCTCCAAGTCAGTTCTTAGTGTAGAAAAGGTAGCTAAGATAAGGGAAATCCATAATTCCAGTTAAGATCACATGAAACACTGTATGAATCCTATATTCATTACTTAAAGGAGACTAGAGTGTTAAATGTGTGTTATACAAGGCAGAATACCATTGAAATAGAGAAAGAAACAAGTTCGGCAGCTTTGGAAAGCCTTACACTTCACTGAAATGTAGTACTACACTCTATAACACAGTTGAGAGACAATGTTCCCGAGCTGCCTCAGTTCATAACAGTGTGTAGGAAGTTGTTTGATAAAGTGGGCAAAGCTTATACTTGGACCAGAAGGCAGAATATAGGAAACTACATGAAAACATGATTAATTCAGTGAAAATGACTGTAAACAGATGAGAACTTGTTTAGAACAGCTGAAAGAGATTCTCCAAGTCAGTTCTTAGTGTAGAAAAGGTAGCTAAAATCCGGAAATCCTTAATTGGAGTTAAGATTATATGAAACACTGTATGAATCCTATATTCTTTACTTAAAGGAGACTAGAGTGGTAAATGTGTGTTATACAAGGCAGAATACCATTAAAATGGAGAAAGAAACACGTTCGGCAGTTTTGGAAATCCTTACACGTGACTGAAATGTAGTACTACACTCTATAACACAGTTGAGAGACAATGTTCCCGAGCTGCCTCAGTTAATAACAGTGTGTAGGAAGTTGTTTGATAAAGTGGTCAAAGCTTATACTTGGACCAGAAGGCATAATATAGGAAACTACATGAAAACATGAATAATTCAGTGAAAATGACTGTAAACAGATTGGAACTTGTTTTAGAACAGCTGAAAGAGATTCTCCAAGTCAGTTCTTAGTGTAGAAAAGGTAGCTAAGATAAGGGAAATCCATATTTCCAGTTAAGATCACATGAAACACTGTATGAATCCTATATTCATTACTTAAAGGAGACTGGAGTGGTAAATGTGTGTTATAAAAGGCAGAATACCATTAAAATAGAGAAAGAAACACGTTCGGCAGCTTTTGAAATCCTTACACTTCACTGAAATATAGTACTACACTCTATAACACAGTTGAGAGACAATGTTCCCTACTTGCCTCAGTTCATAACAGTGTGTAGGAAGTTGTTTGATAAAGTGGGCAAAGCTTATACTTGGGCCAGAAGGCAGGATATAGGAAACTAAATGAAAACATGAATAATTCAGTGAAAATGACTGTAAACAGATGAGAACTTGTTTAGAACAGCTGAAAGAGAATCTCCAAGTCAGTTCTTAGTGTAGAAAAGGTAGCTAAGATAAGGGAAATCCATAATTCCAGTTAAGATCACATGAAACACTGTATGAATCCTATATTCATTACTTAAAGGAGACTAGAGTGGTAAATGTGTGTTATACAAGGCAGAATACCATTGAAATAGAGAAAGAAACACGTTCGGCAGGTTTGGAAAGCCTTACTCTTCACTGAAATGTAGTACTACACTCTATAACACAGTTGAGAGACAATGTTCCCTACTTGCCTCAATTCATAACAGTGTGTAGGAAGTTGTTTGATAAAGTGGGCAAAGCTTATACTTGGGCCAGAAGGCAGAATATAGGAAACTACATGAAAACATGAATAATTCAGTGAAAATGACTGTAAACAGATGAGAACTTGTTTAGAACAGCTGAAAGAGAATCTCCAAGTCAGTTCTTAGTGTAGAAAAGGTAGCTAAGATAAGGGAAATCCATAATTCCAGTTAAGATCACATGAAACACTGTTTGAATCCTATATTCATTACTTAAAGGAGACTACTGTGGTAAATGTGTGTTATACGAGGCAGAATACCATTAAAATAGAGAAAGAAACACGTTCGGCAGCTTTTGAAATCCTTACACTTCACTGAAATGTAGTACTACACTCTATAACACAGTTGAGAGACAATGTTCTCTACTTGCCTCAGTTCATAACAGTGTGTAGGAAGTTGTTTGATAAAGTTGTCAAAGCTTATACTTGGGCCAGAAGGCAGAATATAGGAAACTACATGAAAACATGAATAATTCAGTGAAAATGACTGTAAACAGATGAGAATTTGTTTTAGAACAGCTGAAAGAGATTCTCCAAGTCAGTTCTTAGTGTAGAAAAGGTAGCTAAGATCCGGGAAATCTTAATTTCAGTTAAAATCACATGAAACACTGTATGAATCCTATATTGTTTACTGAAAGGAGACTAGAGTGGTAAATGTTTGTTATACAAGGCAGAATACCATTGAAATAGAGAAAGAAACACGTTCGGCAGCTTTGGAAAGCCTTACACTTCACTGAAATGTAGTACTACACTCTATAACACAGTTGAGAGTCAATGTTCCCTACTTGCCTCAGTTCATAACAGTGTGTAGGAAGTTGTTTGATAAAGTGGGCAAAGCTTATACTTGGGCCAGAAGGCAGAATATAGGAAACTACATGAAAACATGAATAATTCAGTGAAAATGACTGTAAACAGATGAGAACTTGTTTAGAACAGCTGAAAGAGAATCTCCAAGTCAGTTCTTAGTGTAGAAAAGGTAGCTAAGATAAGGGAAATACATAATTCCAGTTAAGATCACATGAAACACTATGAATCCTATATTCTTTACTTAAAGGAGACTAGAGTGGTAAATGTGTGTTATACAAGGCAGAATACCATTGAAATAGAGAAAGAAACACGTTCGGCAGCTTTGGAAAGCCTTACACTTCACTGAAATGTAGTACTACTATCTATAACACAATTGAGAGACAATGTTCCCTACTTGCCTCAGTTCATAACAGTGTGTAGGAAGTTGTTTGATAAAGTGGGCAAAGCTTATACTTGGGCCAGAAGGCAGAATATAGGAAACTTCATGAAAACATGAATAATTCAGTGAAAATGACTGTAAACAGATGAGAACTTGTTTAGAACAGCTGAAAGAGAATCTCCAAGTCAGTTCTTAGTGTAGAAAAGGTAGCTAAGATAAGGGAAATCCATAATTCCAGTTAAGATCACATGAAACACTGTATGAATCCTATATTCATTACTTAAAGGAGACTAGAGTGGTAAATGTGTGTTATACAAGGCAGAATACCATTGAAATAGAGAAAGAAACACGTTCGGCAGCTTTGGAAAGCCTTACACTTCACTGAAATGTAGTACTACACTCTATAACACAGTTGAGAGACAATGTTCCGGAGCTGCCTCAGTTCATAACAGTGTGTAGGAAGTTGTTTGATAAAGTGGGCAAAGCTTATACTTGTACCAGAAGGCAGAATATAGGAAACTACATGAAAACATGAATAATTCAGTGAAAATGACTGTAAACAGATGAGAACTTGTTTAGAACAGCTGAAAGAGATTCTCCAAGTCAGTTCTTAGTGTAGAAAAGGTAGCTAAGATCCGGAAATCCTTAATTGGAGTTAAGATTATATGAAACACTGTATGAATCCTATATTCTTTACTTAAAGGAGACTAGATTGGTAAATGTGTGTTATACAAGGCAGAATACCATTAAAATGGAGAAAGAAACACGTTCGGCAGTTTTGGAAATCCTTACACGTGACTGAAATGTAGTACTACACTCTATAACACAGTTGAGAGACAATGTTCCCGAGCTGCCTCAGTTCATAACAGTGTGTAGGAAGTTGTTTGATAAAGTGGTCAAAGCTTATACTTGGACCAGAAGGCATAATATAGGAAACTACATGAAAACATGAATAATTCAGTGAAAATGACTGTAAACAGATTGGAACTTGTTTTAGAACAGCTGAAAGAGATTCTCCAAGTCAGTTCTTAGTGTAGAAAAGGTAGCTAAGATAAGGGAAATCCATATTTCCAGTTAAGATCACATGAAACACTGTATGAATCCTATATTCATTACTTAAAGGAGACTGGAGTGGTAAATGTGTGTTATACAAGGCAGAATACCATTAAAATAGAGAAAGAAACACGTTCGGCAGCTTTTGAAATCCTTACACTTCACTGAAATGTAGTACTACACTCTATAACACAGTTGAGAGACAATGTTTCCGAGCTGCCTCAGTTCATAACAGTGTGTAGGAAGTTGTTTGATAAAGTGGGCAAAGCTTATACTTGGACCAGAAGGCAGAATATAGGAAACTACATGAAAACATGATTAATTCAGTGAAAATGACTGTAAACAGATGAGAACTTGTTTAGAACAGCTGAAAGAGATTCTCCAAGTCAGTTTTTAGTGTAGAAAAGGCAGCTAAGATCCGGAAATCCTTAATTGGAGTTTAGATTATATGAAACACTGTATGAATCCTATATTCTTTACTTAAAGGAGACTAGAGTGGTAAATGTGTGTTATACAAGGCGGAATACCATTAAAATGGAGAAAGAAACACGTTCGGCAGTTTTGGAAATCCTTACACGTGACTGAAATGTAGTACTACACTCTATAACACAGTTGAGAGACAATGTACCCGAGCTGCCTCAGTTAATAACAGTGTGTAAGAAGTTGTTTGATAAAGTGGTCAAAGCTTATACTTGGACCAGAAGGCAGAATATAGGAAACTACATGAAAACATGAATAATTCAGTGAAAATGACTGTAAACAGATTGGAACTTGTTTTAGAACAGCTGAAAGAGATTCTCCAAGTAAGTTCTTAGTGTAGAAAAGGTAGCTAAGATCCGGGAAATCTTAATTGCAGTTAAGATCACATGAAACACTGTATGAATCCTATATTCTTTACTTAAAGGAGTCTAGAGTGGTAAATGTGTGTTATACAAGGCAGAATACCATTGAAGTAGAGAAAGAAACACGTTCGGCAGCTTTGGAAAGCGTTACCCTTCACTGAAATGTAGTACTACACTCTATAACACAGTTGAGAGACAATGTTCCCTACTTGCCTCAGTTCATAACAGTGTGTAGGAAGTTGTTTGATAAAGAAGGCAAAGCTTATACTTGGGCCAGAAGGCAGAATATAGGAAACTACAAGAAAACATGAATAATTCAGTGAAAATGACTGTAAACAGATGAGAACTTGTTTAGAACAGCTGAAAGAGAATCTCCAAGTCAGTTCTTAGTGTAGAAAAGGTAGCTAAGATAAGGGAAATCCATAATTCCAGTTAAGATCACATGAAACACTGTTTGAATCCTATATTCATTACTTAAAGGAGACTAGAGTGCTAAATGTGTGTTATACAAGGCAGAATACCATTGAAATAGAGAAAGAAACACGTTCGGTAGCTATGGAAAGCGTTACACTTCACTGAAATGTAGTACTACACTCTATAACACAGTTGTGAGACAATGTTCCCTAGCTGCCTCAGTTCATAACAGTGTGTAGGAAGTTGTTTGATAAAGTGGGCAAAGCTTATACTTGGACCAGAAGGCAGAATATGAAACTACATGAAAACATGATTAATTCAGTGAAAATGACTGTTAACAGATGAGAACTTGTTTAGAATAGCTGAAAGAGATTCTCCAAGTCAGTTCTTAGTGTAGAAAAGGTAGCTAAGATAATGGAAATCCATAATTCCAGTTAAGATCACATGAAACACTATGAATCCTATATTCTTTACTTAAAGGAGACTAGAGTGGTAAATGTGTGTTATACAAGGCAGAATACCATTGAAATAGAGAAAGAAACACGTTCGGGAGCTTTGGAAAGCCTTACACTTCACTGAAATGTAGTACTACACTCTATAACACAGTTGAGAGACAATGTTCCCGAGCTGCCTCAGTTCATAACAGTGTGTAGGAAGTTGTTTGATGAAGTGGGCAAAGCTTATACTTAGGCCAGAAGGCAGAATATAGGAAACTAAATGAAAACATGAATAATTCAGTGAAAATGACTGTAAACAGATGAGAACTTGTTTAGAATAGCTGAAAGAGAATCTCCAAGTCAGTTCTTAGTGTAGAAAAGGTAGCTAAGATAAGGGAAATCCATAATTCCAGTTAAGATCACATGAAACACTGTATGAATCCTATATTCATTACTTAAAGGAGACTAGAGTGGTAAATGTGTGTTATACAAGGCAGAATACCATTGAAATAGAGAAAGAAACACGTTCGGCAGCTTTGGAAAGCCTTACTCTTCACTGAAATGTAGTACTACACTCTATAACACAGTTGAGAGACAATGTTCCCTACTTGCCTCAGTTCATAACAGTGTGTAGGAAGTTGTTTGATAAAGTGGGCAAAGCTTATACTTGGGCCAGAAGGCAGAATATAGGAAACTACATGAAAACATGAATAATTCAGTGAAAATGACTGTAAACAGATGAGAACTTGTTTAGAACAGCTGAAAGAGAATCTCCAAGTCAGTTCTTAGTGTAGAAAAGGTAGCTAAGATAAGGGAAATACATAATTCCAGTTAAGATCACATGAAACACTATGAATCCTATATTCTTTACTTAAAGGAGACTAGAGTGGTAAATGTGTGTTATACAAGGCAGAATACCATTGAAATAGAGAAAGAAACACGTTCGGCAGCTTTGGAAAGCCTTACACTTCACTGAAATGTAGTACTACTATCTATAACACAATTGAGAGACAATGTTCCCTACTTGCCTCAGTTCATAACAGTGTGTAGGAAGTTGTTTGATAAAGTGGGCAAAGCTTATACTTGGGCCAGAAGGCAGAATATAGGAAACTTCATGAAAACATGAATAATTCAGTGAAAATGACTGTAAACAGATGAGAACTTGTTTAGAACAGCTGAAAGAGAATCTCCAAGTCAGTTCTTAGTGTAGAAAAGGTAGCTAAGATAAGGGAAATCCATAATTCCAGTTAAGATCACATGAAACACTGTATGAATCCTATATTCATTACTTAAAGGAGACTAGAGTGGTAAATGTGTGTTATACAAGGCAGAATACCATTGAAATAGAGAAAGAAACACGTTCGGCAGCTTTGGAAAGCCTTACACTTCACTGAAATGTAGTACTACACTCTATAACACAGTTGAGAGACAATGTTCCCGAGCTGCCTCAGTTCATAACAGTGTGTAGGAAGTTGTTTGATAAAGTGGGCAAAGCTTATACTTGTACCAGAAGGCAGAATATAGGAAACTACATGAAAACATGAATAATTCAGTGAAAATGACTGTAAACAGATGAGAACTTGTTTAGAACAGCTGAAAGAGATTCTCCAAGTCAGTTCTTAGTGTAGAAAAGGTAGCTAAGATCCGGAAATCCTTAATTGGAGTTAAGATTATATGAAACACTGTATGAATCCTATATTCTTTACTTAAAGGAGACTAGATTGGTAAATGTGTGTTATACAAGGCAGAATACCATTAAAATGGAGAAAGAAACACGTTCGGCAGTTTTGGAAATCCTTACACGTGACTGAAATGTAGTACTACACTCTATAACACAGTTGAGAGACAATGTTCCCGAGCTGCCTCAGTTCATAACAGTGTGTAGGAAGTTGTTTGATAAAGTGGTCAAAGCTTATACTTGGACCAGAAGGCATAATATAGGAAACTACATGAAAACATGAATAATTCAGTGAAAATGACTGTAAACAGATTGGAACTTGTTTTAGAACAGCTGAAAGAGATTCTCCAAGTCAGTTCTTAGTGTAGAAAAGGTAGCTAAGATAAGGGAAATCCATATTTCCAGTTAAGATCACATGAAACACTGTATGAATCCTATATTCATTACTTAAAGGAGACTGGAGTGGTAAATGTGTGTTATACAAGGCAGAATACCATTAAAATAGAGAAAGAAACACGTTCGGCAGCTTTTGAAATCCTTACACTTCACTGAAATGTAGTACTACACTCTATAACACAGTTGAGAGACAATGTTTCCGAGCTGCCTCAGTTCATAACAGTGTGTAGGAAGTTGTTTGATAAAGTGGGCAAAGCTTATACTTGGACCAGAAGGCAGAATATAGGAAACTACATGAAAACATGATTAATTCAGTGAAAATGACTGTAAACAGATGAGAACTTGTTTAGAACAGCTGAAAGAGATTCTCCAAGTCAGTTTTTAGTGTAGAAAAGGCAGCTAAGATCCGGAAATCCTTAATTGGAGTTTAGATTATATGAAACACTGTATGAATCCTATATTCTTTACTTAAAGGAGACTAGAGTGGTAAATGTGTGTTATACAAGGCGGAATACCATTAAAATGGAGAAAGAAACACGTTCGGCAGTTTTGGAAATCCTTACACGTGACTGAAATGTAGTACTACACTCTATAACACAGTTGAGAGACAATGTACCCGAGCTGCCTCAGTTAATAACAGTGTGTAAGAAGTTGTTTGATAAAGTGGTCAAAGCTTATACTTGGACCAGAAGGCAGAATATAGGAAACTACATGAAAACATGAATAATTCAGTGAAAATGACTGTAAACAGATTGGAACTTGTTTTAGAACAGCTGAAAGAGATTCTCCAAGTAAGTTCTTAGTGTAGAAAAGGTAGCTAAGATCCGGGAAATCTTAATTGCAGTTAAGATCACATGAAACACTGTATGAATCCTATATTCTTTACTTAAAGGAGTCTAGAGTGGTAAATGTGTGTTATACAAGGCAGAATACCATTGAAGTAGAGAAAGAAACACGTTCGGCAGCTTTGGAAAGCGTTACCCTTCACTGAAATGTAGTACTACACTCTATAACACAGTTGAGAGACAATGTTCCCTACTTGCCTCAGTTCATAACAGTGTGTAGGAAGTTGTTTGATAAAGAAGGCAAAGCTTATACTTGGGCCAGAAGGCAGAATATAGGAAACTACAAGAAAACATGAATAATTCAGTGAAAATGACTGTAAACAGATGAGAACTTGTTTAGAACAGCTGAAAGAGAATCTCCAAGTCAGTTCTTAGTGTAGAAAAGGTAGCTAAGATAAGGGAAATCCATAATTCCAGTTAAGATCACATGAAACACTGTTTGAATCCTATATTCATTACTTAAAGGAGACTAGAGTGCTAAATGTGTGTTATACAAGGCAGAATACCATTGAAATAGAGAAAGAAACACGTTCGGTAGCTATGGAAAGCGTTACACTTCACTGAAATGTAGTACTACACTCTATAACACAGTTGTGAGACAATGTTCCCTAGCTGCCTCAGTTCATAACAGTGTGTAGGAAGTTGTTTGATAAAGTGGGCAAAGCTTATACTTGGACCAGAAGGCAGAATATGAAACTACATGAAAACATGATTAATTCAGTGAAAATGACTGTAAACAGATTGGAACTTGTTTTAGAACAGCTGAAAGAGATTCTCCAAGTCAGTTCTTAGTGTAGAAAAGGTAGCTAAGATAAGGGAAATCCATATTTCCAGTTAAGATCACATGAAACACTGTATGAATCCTATATTCATTACTTAAAGGAGACTGGAGTGGTAAATGTGTGTTATACAAGGCAGAATACCATTAAAATAGAGAAAGAAACACGTTCGGCAGCTTTTGAAATCCTTACACTTCACTGAAATGTAGTACTACACTCTATAACACAGTTGAGAGACAATGTTTCCGAGCTGCCTCAGTTCATAACAGTGTAGGAAGTTGTTTGATAAAGTGGGCAAAGCTTATACTTGGACCAGAAGGCAGAATATAGGAAACTACATGAAAACATGATTAATTCAGTGAAAATGACTGTAAACAGATGAGAACTTGTTTAGAACAGCTGAAAGAGATTCTCCAAGTCAGTTTTTAGTGTAGAAAAGGCAGCTAAGATCCGGAAATCCTTAATTGGAGTTTAGATTATATGAAACACTGTATGAATCCTATATTCTTTACTTAAAGGAGACTAGAGTGGTAAATGTGTGTTATACAAGGCGGAATACCATTAAAATGGAGAAAGAAACACGTTCGGCAGTTTTGGAAATCCTTACACGTGACTGAAATGTAGTACTACACTCTATAACACAGTTGAGAGACAATGTACCCGAGCTGCCTCAGTTAATAACAGTGTGTAAGAAGTTGTTTGATAAAGTGGTCAAAGCTTATACTTGGACCAGAAGGCAGAATATAGGAAACTACATGAAAACATGAATAATTCAGTGAAAATGACTGTAAACAGATTGGAACTTGTTTTAGAACAGCTGAAAGAGATTCTCCAAGTAAGTTCTTAGTGTAGAAAAGGTAGCTAAGATCCGGGAAATCTTAATTGCAGTTAAGATCACATGAAACACTGTATGAATCCTATATTCTTTACTTAAAGGAGTCTAGAGTGGTAAATGTGTGTTATACAAGGCAGAATACCATTGAAGTAGAGAAAGAAACACGTTCGGCAGCTTTGGAAAGCGTTACCCTTCACTGAAATGTAGTACTACACTCTATAACACAGTTGAGAGACAATGTTCCCTACTTGCCTCAGTTCATAACAGTGTGTAGGAAGTTGTTTGATAAAGTGGGCAAAGCTTATACTTGGACCAGAAGGCAGAATATGAAACTACATGAAAACATGATTAATTCAGTGAAAATGACTGTTAACAGATGAGAACTTGTTTAGAACAGCTGAAAGAGATTCTCCAAGTCAGTTCTTAGTGTAGAAAAGGTAGCTAAGATAATGGAAATCCATAATTCCAGTTAAGATCACATGAAACACTATGAATCCTATATTCTTTACTTAAAGGAGACTAGAGTGGTAAATGTGTGTTATACAAGGCAGAATACCATTGAAATAGAGAAAGAAACACGTTCGGGAGCTTTGGAAAGCCTTACACTTCACTGAAATGTAGTACTACACTCTATAACACAGTTGAGAGACAATGTTCCCGAGCTGCCTCAGTTCATAACAGTGTGTAGGAAGTTGTTTGATAAAGTGGGCAAAGCTTATACTTAGGCCAGAAGGCAGAATATAGGAAACTAAATGAAAACATGAATAATTCAGTGAAAATGACTGTAAACAGATGAGAACTTGTTTAGAACAGCTGAAAGAGAATCTCCAAGTCAGTTCTTAGTGTAGAAAAGGTAGCTAAGATAAGGGAAATCCATAATTCCAGTTAAGATCACATGAAACACTGTATGAATCCTATATTCATTACTTAAAGGAGACTAGAGTGGTAAATGTGTGTTATACAAGGCAGAATACCATTGAAATAGAGAAAGAAACACGTTCGGCAGCTTTGGAAAGCCTTACTCTTCACTGAAATGTAGTACTACACTCTATAACACAGTTGAGAGACAATGTTCCCTACTTGCCTCAGTTCATAACAGTGTGTAGGAAGTTGTTTGATAAAGTGGGCAAAGCTTATACTTGGGCCAGAAGGCAGAATATAGGAAACTACATGAAAACATGAATAATTCAGTGAAAATGACTGTAAACAGATGAGAACTTGTTTAGAACAGCTGAAAGAGAATCTCCAAGTCAGTTCTTAGTGTAGAAAAGGTAGCTAAGATAAGGGAAATCCATAATTCCAGTTAAGATCATATGAAACACTATGAATCCTATATTCATTACTTAAAGGAGACTAGAGTGGTAAATGTGTGTTATACAAGGCAGAATACCATTGAAATAGAGAAAGAAACACGTTCGGCAGCTTTGGAAAGCCTTACACTTCACTGAAATGTAGTACTACACTCTATTACACAGTTGAGAGACAATGTTCCCGAGCTGCCTCAGTTCATAACAGTGTGTAGGAAGTTGTTTGATAAAGTGGGCAAAGCTTATACTTGGACCAGAAGGCAGAATATAGGAAACTACATGAAAATATGATTAATTCAGTGAAAATGACTGTAAACAGATGAGAACTTGTTTAGAACAGCTGAAAGAGATTCTCCAAGTCAGTTCTTAGTGTAGAAAAGGTAGCTAAGATCCGGAAATCCTTAATTGGAGTTAAGATTATATGAAACACTGTATGAATCCTATATTCTTTACTTAAAGGAGACTAGAGTGGTAAATGTGTGTTATACAAGGCAGAATACCATTAAAATGGAGAAAGAAACACGTTCGGCAGTTTTGGAAAACCTTACACGTGACTGAAATGTAGTACTACACTCTATAACACAGTTGAGAGACAATGTTCCCGAGCTGCCTCAGTTAATAACAGTGTGTAGGAAGTTGTTTGATAAAGTGGTCAAAGCTTATACTTGGACCAGAAGGCATAATATAGGAAACTACATGAAAACATGAATAATTCAGTGAAAATGACTGTAAACAGATTGGAACTTGTTTTAGAACAGCTGAAAGAGATTCTCCAAGTCAGTTCTTAGTGTAGAAAAGGTAGCTAAGATAAGGGAAATCCATATTTTCAGTTTAGATCACATGAAACACTGTATGAATCCTATATTCATTACTTAAAGGAGACTGGAGCGGTAAATGTGTGTTATACAAGGCAGAATACCATTAAAATAGAGAAAGAAACACGTTCGGCAGCTTTTGAAATCCTTACACTTCACTGAAATATAGTACTACACTCTATAACACAGTTGAGAGACAATGTTCCCTACTTGCCTCAGTTCATAACAGTGTGTAGGAAGTTGTTTGATAAAGTGGGCAAAGCTTATACTTTGGCCAGAAGGCAGAATATAGGAAACTAAATGAAAACATGAATAATTCAGTGAAAATGACTGTAAACAGATGAGAACTTGTTTAGAACAGCTGAAGGAGAATCTCCAAGTCAGTTCTTAGTGTAGAAAAGGTAGCTAAGATAAGGGAAATCCATAATTCCAGTTAAGATGACATGAAACACTGTATGAATCCTATATTCATTACTTAAAGGAGACTAGAGTGGTAAATGTGTGTTATACAAGGCAGAATACCATTGAAATAGAGAAAGAAACACGTTCGGCAGCTTTGGAAAGCCTTACTCTTCACTGAAATGTAGTACTACACTCTATAACACAGTTGAGAGACAATGTTCCCTACTTGCCTCAGTTCATAACAGTGTGTAGGAAGTTGTTTGATAAAGTGGGCAAAGCTTATACTTGGGCCAGAAGGCAGAATATAGGAAACTATATGAAAACATGAATAATTCAGTGAAAATGACTGTAAACAGATGAGAACTTGTTTAGAACAGCTGAAAGAGAATCTCCAAGTCAGTTCTTAGTGTAGAAAAGGTAGGTAAGATAAGGGAAATCCATAATTCCAGTTAAGATCACATGAAACACTGTTTGAATCCTATATTCATTACTTAAAGGAGACTACTGTGGTAAATGTGTGTTATACGAGGCAGAATACCATTAAAATAGAGAAAGAAACACGTTCGGCAGCTTTTGAAATCCTTACAATTCACTGAAATGTAGTACTACACTCTATAACACAGTTGAGAGACAATGTTCTCTAGTTGCCTCAGTTCATAACAGTGTGTAGGAAGTTTTTTGATAAAGTGGTCAAAGGTTATACTTGGGCCAGAAGGCAGAATATAGGAAACTACATGAAAACATGAATAATTCAGTGAAAATGACTGTAAACAGATGAGAACTTGTTTTAGAACAGCTGAAAGAGATTCTCCAAGTCAGTTCTTAGTGTAGAAAAGGTAGCTAAGATCCGGGAAATCTTAATTTCAGTTAAAATCACATGAAACACTGTATGAATCCTATATTCTTTACTGAAAGGAGACTAGAGTGGTAAATGTTTGTTATACAAGGCAGAATACCATTGCAATAGAGAAAGAAACACGTTCGGCAGCTTTGGAAAGCCTTACACTTCACTGAAATGTAGTACTACACTCTATAACACAGTTGAGAGTCAATGTTCCCTACTTGCCTCAGTTCATAACAGTGTGTAGGAAGTTGTTTGATAAAGTGGGCAAAGCTTATACTTGGGCCAGAAGGCAGAATATAGGAAACTACATGAAAACATGAATAATTCAGTGAAAATGACTGTAAACAGATGAGAACTTGTTTAGAACAGCTGAAAGAGAATCTCCAAGTCAGTTCTTAGTGTAGAAAAGGTAGCTAAGATAAGGGAAATCCATAATTCCAGTTAAGATCACATGAAACACTATGAATCCTATATTCTTTACTTAAAGGAGACTAGAGTGGTAAATGTGTGTTATACAAGGCAGAATACCATTGAAATAGAGAAAGAAACACGTTCGGGAGCTTTGGAAAGCCTTACACTTCACTGAAATGTAGTACTACACTCTATAACACAATTGAGAGACAATGTTCCCTACTTGCCTCAGTTCATAACAGTGTGTAGGAAGTTGTTTGATAAAGTGGGCAAAGCTTATACTTGGGCCAGAAGGCAGAATATAGGAAACTTCATGAAAACATGAATAATTCAGTGAAAATGACTGTAAACAGATGAGAACTTGTTTAGAACAGCTTAAAGAGAATCTCCAAGTCAGTTCTTAGTGTAGAAAAGGTAGCTAAGATAAGGGAAATCCATAATTCCAGTTAAGATCACATGAAACACTGTATGAATCCTATATTCATTACTTAAAGGAGACTAGAGTGGTAAATGTGTGTTATACAAGGCAGAATACCATTGAAATAGAGAAAGAAACACGTTCGGCAGCTTTGGAAAGCCTTACACTTCACTGAAATGTAGTACTACACTCTATTACACAGTTGAGAGACAATGTTCCCGAGCTGCCTCAGTTCATAACAGTGTGTAGGAAGTTGTTTGATAAAGTGGGCAAAGCTTTTACTTGGACCAGAAGGCAGAATATAGGAAACTACATGAAAATATGATTAATTCAGTGAAAATGACTGTAAACAGATGAGAACTTGTTTAGAACAGCTGAAAGAGATTCTCCAAGTCAGTTCTTAGTGTAGAAAAGGTAGCTAAGATCCGGAAATCCTTAATTGGAGTTAAGATTATATGAAACACTGTATGAATCCTATATTCTTTACTTAAAGGAGACTAGAGTGGTAAATGTGTGTTATACAAGGCAGAATACCATTAAAATGGAGAAAGAAACACGTTCGGCAGTTTTGGAAAACCTTACACGTGACTGAAATGTAGTACTACACTCTATAACACAGTTGAGAGACAATGTTCCCGAGCTGCCTCAGTTAATAACAGTGTGTAGGAAGTTGTTTGATAAAGTGGTCAAAGCTTATACTTGGACCAGAAGGCATAATATAGGAAACTACATGAAAACATGAATATTCAGTGAAAATGACTGTAAACAGATGAGAACTTGTTTAGAACAGCTGAAAGAGAATCTCCAAGTCAGTTCTTAGTGTAGAAAAGGTAGCTAAGATAAGGGAAATCCATAATTCCAGTTAAGATCACATGAAACACTGTTTGAATCCTATATTCATTACTTAAAGGAGACTACTGTGGTAAATGTGTGTTATACAAGGCAGAATACCATTGAAATAGAGAAAGAAACACGTTCGGCAGCTTTGGAAAGCCTTACACTTCACTGAAATGTAGTACTACACTCTATAACACAGTTGAGAGACAATGTTTCTGAGCTGCCTCAGTTCATAACAGTGTGTAGGAAGTTGTTTGATAAAGTGGGCAAAGCTTATACTTGGACCAGAAGGCAGAATATAGGAAACTACATGAAAACATGATTAATTCAGTGAAAATGACTGTAAACAGATGAGAACTTGTTTAGAACAGCTGAAAGAGATTCTCCAAGTCAGTTCTTAGTGTAGAAAAGGTAGCTAAGATCCGGAAATCCTTAATTGGAGTTTAGATTATATGAAACACTGTATGAATCCTATATTCTTTACTTAAAGGAGACTAGAGTGGTAAATGTGTGTTATACAACGCAAGAATACCATTAAAATGGAGAAAGAAACACGTTCGGCAGTTTTGGAAATCCTTACACGTGACTGAAATGTAGTACTACACTCTATAACACAGTTGAGAGACAATGTACCCGAGCTGCCTCAGTTCATAACAGTGTGTAGGAAGTTGTTTGATAAAGTGGGCAAAGCTTATACTTGGGCCAGAAGGCAGAATATAGGAAACTACATGAAAACATGAATAATTCAGTGAAAATGACTGTAAACAGATGAGAACTTGTTTAGAACAGCTGAAAGAGAATCTCCAAGTCAGTTCTTAGTGTAGAAAAGGTAGCTAAGATCCGGGAAATATTAATTCCAGTTAAGATCACATGAAACACTGTATGAATCCTATATTCTTTACTTAAAGGAGACTAGAGTGGTAAATGTGTGTTATACAAGGCAGAATACCATTGAAGTAGAGAAAGAAACAGGTTCGGCAGCTTCGGAAAGCCTTACACTTCACTGAAATGTAGTACTACACTCTATAACACAGTTGAGAGACAATGTTCCCTACTTGCCTCAGTTCATAACAGTGTGTAGGAAGTTGTTTGATAAAGTGGGCAAAGCTTTTACTTTGGCCAGAAGGCAGAATATAGGAAACTACATGAAAACATGAATATTTCAGTGAAAATGACTGTAAACAGATGAGAACTTTTTAGAACAGCTGAAAGAGAATCTCCAAGTCAGTTCTTAGTGTAGAAAAGGTAGCTAAGATAAGGGAAATCCATAATTCCATTTAAGATCACATGAAACACTGTATGAATCCTATATTCATTACTCAAAGGAGACTAGAGTGGTAAATGTGTGTAATACAAGGCAGAATACCATTAAAATAGAGAAAGAAACACGTTCGGCAGCTTTGGAAAGCCTTACACTTCACTGAAATGTAGTACTACACTCTATAACACAGTTGAGAGACAATGTTCCCTACTTGCCTCAGTTCATAACAGTGTGTAGGAAGTTGTTTGATAAAGTGGGCAAAGCTTATACTTGGGCCAGAAGGCAGAATATAGGAAACTACATGAAAACATGAATAATTCAGTGAAAATGACTGTAAACAGATGAGACCTTGTTTAGAACAGCTGAAAGAGAATCTCCAAGTCAGTTCTTAGTGTAGAAAAGGTAGCTAAGATAAGGGAAATCCATAATTCCAGTTAAGATCACATGAAACACTGTATGAATCCTATATTCATTACTTAAAGGAGACTAGAGTGGTAAATGTGTGTTATACAAGGCAGAATACCATTAAAATAGAGAAAGAAACACGTTCGGCAGCTTTTGAAATCCTTACACTTCACTGAAATGTAGTACTACACTCTATAACACAGTTGAGAGACAATGTTCCCTACTTGCCTCAGTTCATAACAGTGTGTAGGAAGTTGTTTGATAAAGTGGGCAAAGCTTATACTTGGGCCAGAAGGCAGAATATAGGAAACTACATGAAAACATGAATAATTCAGTGAAAATGACTGTAAACAGATGAGAACTTGTTTAGAACAGCTGAAAGAGATTCTCCAAGTCAGTTCTTAGTGTAGAAAAGGTAGCTAAGATCCGGAAATCCTTAATTGGAGTTAAGATTATATGAAACACTGTATGAATCCTATATTCTTTACTTAAAGGAGACTAGAGTGGTAAATGTGTGTTATACAAGGCAGAATACCATTAAAATGGAGAAAGAAACACGTTCGGCAGTTTTGGAAATCCTTACACGTGACTGAAATGTAGTACTACACTCTATAACACAGTTGAGAGACAATGTTCCCGAGCTGCCTCAGTTAATAACAGTGTGTAGGAAGTTGTTTGATAAAGTGGTCAAAGCTTATACTTGGACCAGAAGGCATAATATAGGAAACTACATGAAAACATGAATAATTCAGTGAAAATGACTGTAAACAGATTGGAACTTGTTTTAGAACAGCTGAAAGAGATTCTCCAAGTCAGTTCTTAGTGTAGAAAAGGTAGCTAAGATAAGGGAAATCCATATTTTCAGTTAAGATCACATGAAACACTGTATGAATCCTATATTCATTACTTAAAGGAGACTGGAGGGGTAAATGTGTGTTATACAAGGCAGAATACCATTAAAATAGAGAAAGAAACACGTTCGGCAGCTTTTGAAATCCTTACACTTCACTGAAATATAGTACTACACTCTATAACACAGTTGAGAGACAATGTTCCCTACTTGCCTCAGTTCATAACAGTGTGTAGGAAGTTGTTTGATAAAGTGGGCAAAGCTTATACTTGGGCCAGAAGGCAGAATATAGGAAACTAAATGAAAACATGAATAATTCAGTGAAAATGACTGTAAACAGATGAGAACTTGTTTAGAACAGCTGAAGGAGAATCTCCAAGTCAGTTCTTAGTGTAGAAAAGGTAGCTAAGATAAGGGAAATCCATAATTCCAGTTAAGATGACATGAAACACTGTATGAATCCTATATTCATTACTTAAAGGAGACTAGAGTGGTAAATGTGTGTTATACAAGGCAGAATACCATTGAAATAGAGAAAGAAACACGTTCGGCAGCTTTGGAAAGCCTTACTCTTCACTGAAATGTAGTACTACACTCTATAACACAGTTGAGAGACAATGTTCCCTACTTGCCTCAGTTCATAACAGTGTGTAGGAAGTTGTTTGATAAAGTGGGCAAAGCTTATACTTGGGCCAGAAGGCAGAATATAGGAAACTATATGAAAACATGAATAATTCAGTGAAAATGACTGTAAACAGATGAGAACTTGTTTAGAACAGCTGAAAGAGAATCTCCAAGTCAGTTCTTAGTGTAGAAAAGGTAGGTAAGATAAGGGAAATCCATAATTCCAGTTAAGATCACATGAAACACTGTTTGAATCCTATATTCATTACTTAAAGGAGACTCCTGTGGTAAATGTGTGTTATACGAGGCAGAATACCATTAAAATAGAGAAAGAAACACCTTCGGCAGCTTTTGAAATCCTTACAATTCACTGAAATGTAGTACTACACTCTATAACACAGTTGAGAGACAATGTTCTCTAGTTGCCTCAGTTCATAACAGTGTGTAGGAAGTTGTTTGATAAAGTGGTCAAAGGTTATACTTGGGCCAGAAGGCAGAATATAGGAAACTACATGAAAACATGAATAATTCAGTGAAAATGACTGTAAACAGATGAGAACTTGTTTAGAACAGCTGAAAGAGAATCTCCAAGTCAGTTCTTAGTGTAGAAAAGGTAGCTAAGATAAGGGAAATCCATAATTCCAGTTAAGATCACATGAAACACTGTATGAATCCTATATTCATTACTTAAAGGAGACTAGAGTGGTAAATGTGTGTTATACAAGGCAGAATACCATTGAAATAGAGAAAGAAACACGTTCGGCAGCTTTGGAAAGCCTTACACTTCACTGAAATGTAGTACTACACTCTATAACACAGTTGAGAGACAATGTTTCAGAGCTGCCTCAGTTCATAACAGTGTGTAGGAAGTTGTTTGATAAAGTGGGCAAAGGTTATACTTGGACCAGAAGGCAGAATATAGGAAACTACATGAAAACATGATTAATTCAGTGAAAATGACTGTAAACAGATGAGAACTTGTTTAGAACAGCTGAAAGAGATTCTCCAAGTCAGTTCTTAGTGTAGAAAAGGTAGCTAAGATAAGGGAAATCCATAATTCCAGTTAAGATCACATGAAACACTGTATGAATCCTATATTCATTACTTAAAGGAGACTAGAGTGGTAAATGTGTGTTATACAAGGCAGAATACCATTAAAATAGAGAAAGAAACACGTTCGGCAGCTTTTGAAATCCTTACACTTCACTGAAATGTAGTACTACACTCTATAACACAGTTGAGAGACAATGTTCCCTACTTGCCTCAGTTCATAACAGTGTGTAGGAAGTTGTTTGATAAAGTGGGCAAAGCTTATACTTGGGCCAGAAGGCAGAATATAGGAAACTACATGAAAACATGAATAATTCAGTGAAAATGACTGTAAACAGATGAGAACTTGTTTAGAACAGCTGAAAGAGATTCTCCAAGTCAGTTCTTAGTGTAGAAAAGGTAGCTAAGATCCGGAAATCCTTAATTGGAGTTAAGATTATATGAAACACTGTATGAATCCTATATTCTTTACTTAAAGGAGACTAGAGTGGTAAATGTGTGTTATACAAGGCAGAATACCATTAAAATGGAGAAAGAAACACGTTCGGCAGTTTTGGAAATCCTTACACGTGACTGAAATGTAGTACTACACTCTATAACACAGTTGAGAGACAATGTTCCCGAGCTGCCTCAGTTAATAACAGTGTGTAGGAAGTTGTTTGATAAAGTGGTCAAAGCTTATACTTGGACCACAAGGCATAATATAGGAAACTACATGAAAACATGAATAATTCAGTGAAAATGACTGTAAACAGATTGGAACTTGTTTTAGAACAGCTGAAAGAGATTCTCCAAGTCAGTTCTTAGTGTAGAAAAGGTAGCTAAGATAAGGGAAATCCATATTTTCAGTTAAGATCACATGAAACACTGTATGAATCCTATATTCATTACTTAAAGGAGACTGGAGTGGTAAATGTGTGTTATACAAGGCAGAATACCATTAAAATAGAGAAAGAAACACGTTCGGCAGCTTTTGAAATCCTTACACTTCACTGAAATATAGTACTACACTCTATAACACAGTTGAGAGACAATGTTCCCTACTTGCCTCAGTTCATAACAGTGTGTAGGAAGTTGTTTGATAAAGTGGGCAAAGCTTATACTTGGGCCAGAAGGCAGAATATAGGAAACTAAATGAAAACATGAATAATTCAGTGAAAATGACTGTAAACAGATGAGAACTTGTTTAGAACAGCTGAAGGAGAATCTCCAAGTCAGTTCTTAGTGTAGAAAAGGTAGCTAAGATAAGGGAAATCCATAATTCCAGTTAAGATGACATGAAACACTGTATGAATCCTATATTCATTACTTAAAGGAGACTAGAGTGGTAAATGTGTGTTATACAAGGCAGAATACCATTGAAATAGAGAAAGAAACACGTTCGGCAGCTTTGGAAAGCCTTACTCTTCACTGAAATGTAGTACTACACTCTATAACACAGTTGAGAGACAATGTTCCCTACTTGCCTCAGTTCATAACAGTGTGTAGGAAGTTGTTTGATAAAGTGGGCAAAGCTTATACTTGGGCCAGAAGGCAGAATATAGGAAACTATATGAAAACATGAATAATTCAGTGAAAATGACTGTAAACAGATGAGAACTTGTTTAGAACAGCTGAAAGAGAATCTCCAAGTCAGTTCTTAGTGTAGAAAAGGTAGGTAAGATAAGGGAAATCCATAATTCCAGTTAAGATCACATGAAACACTGTTTGAATCCTATATTCATTACTTAAAGGAGACTCCTGTGGTAAATGTGTGTTATACGAGGCAGAATACCATTAAAATAGAGAAAGAAACACCTTCGGCAGCTTTTGAAATCCTTACAATTCACTGAAATGTAGTACTACACTCTATAACACAGTTGAGAGACAATGTTCTCTAGTTGCCTCAGTTCATAACAGTGTGTAGGAAGTTGTTTGATAAAGTGGTCAAAGGTTATACTTGGGCCAGAAGGCAGAATATAGGAAACTACATGAAAACATGAATAATTCAGTGAAAATGACTGTAAACAGATGAGAACTTGTTTAGAACAGCTGAAAGAGAATCTCCAAGTCAGTTCTTAGTGTAGAAAAGGTAGCTAAGATAAGGGAAATCCATAATTCCAGTTAAGATCACATGAAACACTGTATGAATCCTATATTCATTACTTAAAGGAGACTAGAGTGGTAAATGTGTGTTATACAAGGCAGAATACCATTGAAATAGAGAAAGAAACACGTTCGGCAGCTTTGGAAAGCCTTACACTTCACTGAAATGTAGTACTACACTCTATAACACAGTTGAGAGACAATGTTTCAGAGCTGCCTCAGTTCATAACAGTGTGTAGGAAGTTGTTTGATAAAGTGGGCAAAGGTTATACTTGGACCAGAAGGCAGAATATAGGAAACTACATGAAAACATGATTAATTCAGTGAAAATGACTGTAAACAGATGAGAACTTGTTTAGAACAGCTGAAAGAGATTCTCCAAGTCAGTTCTTAGTGTAGAAAAGGTAGCTAAGATCCGGAAATCCTTAATTGGAGTTTAGATTATATGAAACACTGTATGAATCCTATATTCTTTACTTAAAGGAGACTAGAGTGGTAAATGTGTGTTATACAACGCAAGAATACCATTAAAATGGAGAAAGAAACACGTTCGGCAGTTTTGGAAATCCTTACAGGTGACTGAAATGTAGTACTACACTCTATAACACAGTTGAGAGACAATGTACCCGAGCTGCCTCAGTTAATAACAGTGTGTAGGAAGTTGTTTGATAAAGTGGTCAAAGCTTATACTTGGACCAGAAGGCAGAATATAGGAAACTACATGAAAACATGAATAATTCAGTGAAAATGACTGTAAACAGATTGGAACTTGTTTTAGAACAGCTGAAAGAGATTCTCCAAGTCAGTTCTTAGTGTAGAAAAGGTAGCTAAGATCCGGGAAATATTAATTCCAGTTAAGATCACATGAAACACTGTATGAATCCTATATTCTTTACTTAAAGGAGACTAGAGTGGTAAATGTGTGTTATACAAGGCAGAATACCATTGAAGTAGAGAAAGAAACAGGTTCGGCAGCTTCGGAAAGCCTTACACTTCACTGAAATGTAGTACTACACTCTATAACACAGTTGAGAGACAATGTTCCCTACTTGCCTCAGTTCATAACAGTGTGTAGGAAGTTGTTTGATAAAGTGGGCAAAGCTTTTACTTTGGCCAGAAGGCAGAATATAGGAAACTACATGAAAACATGAATATTTCAGTGAAAATGACTGTAAACAGATGAGAACTTGTTTAGAACAGCTGAAAGAGAATCTCCAAGTCAGTTCTTAGTGTAGAAAAGGTAGCTAAGATAAGGGAAATCCATAATTCCAGTTAAGATCACATGAAACACTATGAATCCTATATTCTTTACTTAAAGGAGTCTAGAGTGGTAAATGTGTGTTATACAAGGCAGAATACCATTGAAATAGAGAAAGAAACACGTTCGGGAGCTTTGGAAAGCCTTACACTTCACTGAAATGTAGTACTACACTCTATAACACAGTTGAGAGACAATGTTCCCGAGCTGCCTCAGTTCATAACAGTGTGTAGGAAGTTGTTTGATAAAGTGGGCAAAGCTTATACTTGGACCAGAAGGCAGAATATAGGAAACTACATGAAATCATGATTAATTCAGTGAAAATGACTGTAAACAGATGAGAACTTGTTTAGAACAGCTGAAAGAGATTCTCCAAGTCAGTTCTTAGTGTAGAAAAGGTAGCTAAGATAAGGGAAATCCATAATTCCAGTTAAGATCACATGAAACACTGTATGAATCCTATATTCATTACTCAAAGGAGACTAGAGTGGTAAATGTGTGTTATACAAGGCAGAATACCATTGAAATAGAGAAAGAAACACGTTCGGCAGCTTTGGAAAGCCTTACTCTTCACTGAAATGTAGTACTACACTCTATAACACAGTTGAGAGACAATGTTCCCTACTTGCCTCAGTTCATAACAGTGTGTAGGAAGATGTTTGATAAAGTGGGCAAAGCTTATACTTGGGCCAGAAGGCAGAATATAGGAAACTACATGAAAACATGAATAATTCAGTGAAAATGACTGTAAACAGATGAGAACTTATTTAGAACAGCTGAAAGAGAATCTCCAAGTCAGTTCTTAGTGTAGAAAAGGTAGCTAAGATAAGGGAAATCCATAATTCCAGTTAAGATCACATGAAACACTGTATGAATCCTATATTCATTACTTAAAGGAGACTAGAGTGGTAAATGTGTGTTATACAAGGCAGAATACCATTGAAATAGAGAAAGAAACACGTTCGGCAGCTTTGGAAAGCCTTACACTTCACTGAAATGTAGTACTACACTCTATAACACAGTTGAGAGACAATGTTTCCGAGCTGCCTCAGTTCATAACAGTGTGTAGGAAGTTGTTTGATAAAGTGGGCAAAGCTTATACTTGGACCAGAAGGCAGAATATAGGAAACTACATGAAAACATGATTAATTCAGTGAAAATGACTGTAAACAGATGAGAACTTGTTTAGAACAGCTGAAAGAGATTCTCCAAGTCAGTTCTTAGTGTAGAAAAGGTAGCTAAGATCCGGATATCCTTAATTGGAGTTTAGATTATATGAAACACTGTATGAATCCTATATTCTTTACTTAAAGGAGACTAGAGTGGTAAATGTGTGTTATACAACGCAAGAATACCATTAAAATGGAGAAAGAAACACGTTCGGCAGTTTTGGAAATCCTTACACGTGACTGAAATGTAGTACTACACTCTATAACACAGTTGAGAGACAATGTACCCGAGCTGCCTCAGTTAATAACAGTGTGTAGGAAGTTGTTTGATAAAGTGGTCAAAGCTTATACTTGGACCAGAAGGCAGAATATAGGAAACTACATGAAAACATGAATAATTCAGTGAAAATGACTGTAAACAGATTGGAACTTGTTTTAGAACAGCTGAGAGAGATTCTCCAAGTCAGTTCTTAGTGTAGAAAAGGTAGCTAAGATCCGGGAAATCTTAATTCCAGTTAAGATCACATGAAACACTGTATGAATCCTATATTCTTTACTTAAAGGAGACTAGAGTGGTAAATGTGTGTTATACAAGGCAGAATACCATTGAAGTAGAGAAAGAAACAGGTTCGGCAGCTTCGGAAAGCCTTACACTTCACTGAAATGTAGTACTACACTCTATAACACAGTTGAGAGACAATGTTCCCTACTTGCCTCAGTTCATAACAGTGTGTAGGAAGTTGTTTGATAAAGTGGTCAAAGCTTATACTTGGACCAGAAGGCAGAATATAGGAAACTACATGAAAACATGAATAATTCAGTGAAAATGACTGTAAACAGATTGGAACTTGTTTTAGAACAGCTGAAAGAGATTCTCCAAGTCAGTTCTTAGTGTAGAAAAGGTAGCTAAGATAAGGGAAATCCATATTTTCAGTTAAGATCACATGAAACACTGTATGAATCCTATATTCATTACTTAAAGGAGACTGGAGTGGTAAATGTGTGTTATACAAGGCAGAATACCATTAAAATAGAGAAAGAAACACGTTCGGCAGCTTTTGAAATCCTTACACTTCACTGAAATATAGTACTACACTCTATAACACAGTTGAGAGACAATGTTCCCTACTTGCCTCAGTTCATAACAGTGTGTAGGAAGTTGTTTGATAAAGTGGGCAAAGCTTATACTTGGGCCAGAAGGCAGAATATAGGAAACTAAATGAAAACATGAATAATTCAGTGAAAATGACTGTAAACAGATGAGAACTTGTTTAGAACAGCTGAAGGAGAATCTCCAAGTCAGTTCTTAGTGTAGAAAAGGTAGCTAAGATAAGGGAAATCCATAATTCCAGTTAAGATGACATGAAACACTGTATGAATCCTATATTCATTACTTAAAGGAGACTACAGTGGTAAATGTGTGTTATACAAGGCAGAATACCATTGAAATAGAGAAAGAAACACGTTCGGCAGCTTTGGAAAGCCTTACTCTTCACTGAAATGTAGTACTACACTCTATAACACAGTTGAGAGACAATGTTCCCTACTTGCCTCAGTTCATAACAGTGTGTAGGAAGTTGTTTGATAAAGTGGGCAAAGCTTATACTTGGGCCAGAAGGCAGAATATAGGAAACTATATGAAAACATGAATAATTCAGTGAAAATGACTGTAAACAGATGAGAACTTGTTTAGAACAGCTGAAAGAGAATCTCCAAGTCAGTTCTTAGTGTAGAAAAGGTAGGTAAGATAAGGGAAATCCATAATTCCAGTTAAGATCACATGAAACACTGTTTGAATCCTATATTCATTACTTAAAGGAGACTCCTGTGGTAAATGTGTGTTATACGAGGCAGAATACCATTAAAATAGAGAAAGAAACACGTTCGGCAGCTTTTGAAATCCTTACAATTCACTGAAATGTAGTACTACACTCTATAACACAGTTGAGAGACAATGTTCTCTAGTTGCCTCAGTTCATAACAGTGTGTAGGAAGTTGTTTGATAAAGTGGTCAAAGGTTATACTTGGGCCAGAAGGCAGAATATAGGAAACTACATGAAAACATGAATAATTCAGTGAAAATGACTGTAAACAGATGAGAACTTGTTTAGAACAGCTGAAAGAGAATCTCCAAGTCAGTTCTTAGTGTAGAAAAGGTAGCTAAGATAAGGGAAATCCATAATTCCAGTTAAGATCACATGAAACACTGTATGAATCCTATATTCATTACTTAAAGGAGACTAGAGTGGTAAATGTGTGTTATACAAGGCAGAATACAATTGAAATAGAGAAAGAAACACGTTCGGCAGCTTTGGAAAGCCTTACACTTCACTGAAATGTAGTACTACACTCTATAACACAGTTGAGAGACAATGTTTCAGAGCTGCCTCAGTTCATAACAGTGTGTAGGAAGTTGTTTGATAAAGTGGGCAAAGGTTATACTTGGACCAGAAGGCAGAATATAGGAAACTACATGAAAACATGATTAATTCAGTGAAAATGACTGTAAACAGATGAGAACTTGTTTAGAACAGCTGAAAGAGATTCTCCAAGTCAGTTCTTAGTGTAGAAAAGGTAGCTAAGATCCGGAAATCCTTAATTGGAGTTTAGATTATATGAAACACTGTATGAATCCTATATTCTTTACTTAAAGGAGACTAGAGTGGTAAATGTGTGTTATACAACGCAAGAATACCATTAAAATGGAGAAAGAAACACGTTCGGCAGTTTTGGAAATCCTTACACGTGACTGAAATGTAGTACTACACTCTATAACACAGTTGAGAGACAATGTACCCGAGCTGCCTCAGTTAATAACAGTGTGTAGGAAGTTGTTTGATAAAGTGGTCAAAGCTTATACTTGGACCAGAAGGCAGAATATAGGAAACTACATGAAAACATGAATAATTCAGTGAAAATGACTGTAAACAGATTGGAACTTGTTTTAGAACAGCTGAAAGAGATTCTCCAAGTCAGTTCTTAGTGTAGAAAAGGTAGCTAAGATCCGGGAAATATTAATTCCAGTTAAGATCACATGAAACACTGTATGAATCCTATATTCTTTACTTAAAGGAGACTAGAGTGGTAAATGTGTGTTATACAAGGCAGAATACCATTGAAGTAGAGAAAGAAACAGGTTCGGCAGCTTCGGAAAGCCTTACACTTCACTGAAATGTAGTACTACACTCTATAACACAGTTGAGAGACAATGTTCCCTACTTGCCTCAGTTCATAACAGTGTGTAGGAAGTTGTTTGATAAAGTGGGCAAAGCTTTTACTTTGGCCAGAAGGCAGAATATAGGAAACTACATGAAAACATGAATATTTCAGTGAAAATGACTGTAAACAGATGAGAACTTGTTTAGAACAGCTGAAAGAGAATCTCCAAGTCAGTTCTTAGTGTAGAAAAGGTAGCTAAGATAAGGGAAATCCATAATTCCAGTTAAGATCACATGAAACACTATGAATCCTATATTCTTTACTTAAAGGAGTCTAGAGTGGTAAATGTGTGTTATACAAGGCAGAATACCATTGAAATAGAGAAAGAAACACGTTCGGGAGCTTTGGAAAGCCTTACACTTCACTGAAATGTAGTACTACACTCTATAACACAGTTGAGAGACAATGTTCCCGAGCTGCCTCAGTTCATAACAGTGTGTAGGAAGTTGTTTGATAAAGTGGGCAAAGCTTATACTTGGACCAGAAGGCAGAATATAGGAAACTACATGAAATCATGATTAATTCAGTGAAAATGACTGTAAACAGATGAGAACTTGTTTAGAACAGCTGAAAGAGATTCTCCAAGTCAGTTCTTAGTGTAGAAAAGGTAGCTAAGATAAGGGAAATCCATAATTCCAGTTAAGATCACATGAAACACTGTATGAATCCTATATTCATTACTCAAAGGAGACTAGAGTGGTAAATGTGTGTTATACAAGGCAGAATACCATTGAAATAGAGAAAGAAACACGTTCGGCAGCTTTGGAAAGCCTTACACTTCACTGAAATGTAGTACTACACTCTATAACACAGTTGAGAGACAATGTTCCCGAGCTGCCTCAGTTCATAACAGTGTGTAGGAAGTTGTTTGATAAAGTGGGCAAAGCTTATACTTGGACCAGAAGGCAGAATATAGGAAACTACATGAAAACATGAATAATTCAGTGAAAATGACTGTACACAGATGAGAACTTGTTTAGAACAGCTGAAAGAGATTCTCCAAGTCAGTTCTTAGTGTAGAAAAGGTAGTTAAGATCCGGAAATCCTTAATTGGAGTTAAGATTATATGAAACACTGTATGAATCCTATATTCTTTACTTAAAGGAGACTAGAGTGGTAAATGTGTGTTATACAAGGCAGAATACCATTGAAATAGAGAAAGAAACACGTTCGGCAGCTTTGGAAAGCCTTACTCTTCACTGAAATGTAGTACTACACTCTATAACACAGTTGAGAGACAATGTTCCCTACTTGCCTCAGTTCATAACAGTGTGTAGGAAGTTGTTTGATAAAGTGGGCAAAGCTTATACTTGGGCCAGAAGGCAGAATATAGGAAACTACATGAAAACATGAATAATTCAGTGAAAATGACTGTAAAGAGATGAGAACTTATTTAGAACAGCTGAAAGAGAATCTCCAAGTCAGTTCTTAGTGTAGAAAAGGTAGCTAAGATAAGGGAAATCCATAATTCCAGTTAAGATCACATGAAACACTGTATGAATCCTATATTCATTACTTAAAGGAGACTAGAGTGGTAAATGTGTGTTATACAAGGCAGAATACCATTGAAATAGAGAAAGAAACACGTTCGGCAGCTTTGGAAAGCCTTACACTTCACTGAAATGTAGTACTACACTCTATAACACAGTTGAGAGACAATGTTTCCGAGCTGCCTCAGTTCATAACAGTGTGTAGGAAGTTGTTTGATAAAGTGGGCAAAGCTTATACTTGGACCAGAAGGCAGAATATAGGAAACTACATGAAAACATGATTAATTCAGTGAAAATGACTGTAAACAGATGAGAACTTGTTTAGAACAGCTGAAAGAGATTCTCCAAGTCAGTTCTTAGTGTAGAAAAGGTAGCTAAGATCCGGAAATCCTTAATTGGAGTTTAGATTATATGAAACACTGTATGAATCCTATATTCTTTACTTAAAGGAGACTAGAGTGGTAAATGTGTGTTATACAACGCAAGAATACCATTAAAATGGAGAAAGAAACACGTTCGGCAGTTTTGGAAATCCTTACACGTGACTGAAATGTAGTACTACACTCTATAACACAGTTGAGAGACAATGTACCCGAGCTGCCTCAGTTAATAACAGTGTGTAGGAAGTTGTTTGATAAAGTGGACAAAGCTTATACTTGGACCAGAAGGCAGAATATAGGAAACTACATGAAAACATGAATAATTCAGTGAAAATGACTGTAAACAGATTGGAACTTGTTTTAGAACAGCTGAGAGAGATTCTCCAAGTCAGTTCTTAGTGTAGAAAAGGTAGCTAAGATCCGGGAAATCTTAATTCCAGTTAAGATCACATGAAACACTGTATGAATCCTATATTCTTTACTTAAAGGAGACTAGAGTGGTAAATGTGTGTTATACAAGGCAGAATACCATTGAAGTAGAGAAAGAAACAGGTTCGGCAGCTTCGGAAAGCCTTACACTTCACTGAAATGTAGTACTACACTCTATAACACAGTTGAGAGACAATGTTCCCTACTTGCCTCAGTTCATAACAGTGTGTAGGAAGTTGTTTGATAAAGTGGGCAAAGCTTTTACTTTGGCCAGAAGGCAGAATATAGGAAACTACATGAAATCATGATTAATTCAGTGAAAATGACTGTAAACAGATGAGAACTTGTTTAGAACAGCTGAAAGAGATTCTCCAAGTCAGTTCTTAGTGTAGAAAAGGTAGCTAAGATAAGGGAAATCCATAATTCCAGTTAAGATCACATGAAACACTGTATGAATCCTATATTCATTACTCAAAGGAGACTAGAGTGGTAAATGTGTGTAATACAAGGGAGAATACCATTAAAATAGAGAAAGAAACACGTTCGGCAGCTTTGGAAAGCCTTACACTTCACTGAAATGTAGTACTACACTCTATAACACAGTTGAGAGACAATGTTCCCTACTTGCCTCAGTTCATAACAGTGTGTAGGAAGTTGTTTGATAAAGTGGGCAAAGCTTATACTTGGGCCAGAAGGGAGAATATAGGAAACTACATGAAAACATGAATAATTCAGTGAAAATGACTGTAAACAGATGAGAACTTGTTTAGAACAGCTGAAAGAGAATCTCCAAGTCAGTTCTTAGTGTAGAAAAGGTAGCTAAGATAAGGGAAATCCATAATTCCAGTTAAGATCACATGAAACACTGTATGAATCCTATATTCATTACTTAAAGGAGACTAGAGTGGTAAATGTGTGTTATACAAGGCAGAATACCATTAAAATAGAGAAAGAAACACGTTCGGCAGCTTTTGAAATCCTTACACTTCACTGAAATGTAGTACTACACTCTATAACACAGTTGAGAGACAATGTTCCCTACTTGCCTCAGTTCATAACAGTGTGTAGGAAGTTGTTTGATAAAGTGGGCAAAGCTTATACTTGGGCCAGAAGGCAGAATATAGGAAACTACATGAAAACATGAATAATTCAGTGAAAATGACTGTAAACAGATGAGAACTTGTTTAGAACAGCTGAAAGAGATTCTCCAAGTCAGTTCTTAGTGTAGAAAAGGTAGCTAAGATCCGGAAATCCTTAATTGGAGTTAAGATTATATGAAACACTGTATGAATCCTATATTCTTCACTTAAAGGAGACTAGAGTGGTAAATGTGTGTTATACAAGGCAGAATACCATTAAAATGGAGAAAGAAACACGTTCGGCAGTTTTGGAAATCCTTACACGTGACTGAAATGTAGTACTACACTCTATAACACAGTTGAGAGACAATGTTCCCGAGCTGCCTCAGTTAATAACAGTGTGTAGGAAGTTGTTTGATAAAGTGGTCAAAGCTTATACTTGGACCAGAAGGCATAATATAGGAAACTACATGAAAACATGAATAATTCAGTGAAAATGACTGTAAACAGATTGGAACTTGTTTTAGAACAGCTGAAAGAGATTCTCCAAGTCAGTTCTTAGTGTAGAAAAGGTAGCTAAGATAAGGGAAATCCATATTTTCAGTTAAGATCACATGAAACACTGTATGAATCCTATATTCATTACTTAAAGGAGACTAGAGTGGTAAATGTGTGTTATACAAGGCAGAATACCATTGAAATAGAGAAAGAAACACGTTCGGCAGCTTTGGAAAGCCTTACACTTCACTGAAATGTAGTACTACACTCTATAACACAGTTGAGAGACAATGTTTCCGAGCTGCCTCAGTTCATAACAGTGTGTAGGAAGTTGTTTGATAAAGTGGGCAAAGCTTATACTTGGACCAGAAGGCAGAATATAGGAAACTACATGAAAACATGATTAATTCAGTGAAAATGACTGTAAACAGATGAGAACTTGTTTAGAACAGCTGAAAGAGATTCTCCAAGTCAGTTCTTAGTGTAGAAAAGGTAGCTAAGATCCGGAAATCCTTAATTGGAGTTTAGATTATATGAAACACTGTATGAATCCTATATTCTTTACTTAAAGGAGACTAGAGTGGTAAATGTGTGTTATACAACGCAAGAATACCATTAAAATGGAGAAAGAAACACGTTCGGCAGTTTTGGAAATCCTTACACGTGACTGAAATGTAGTACTACACTCTATAACACAGTTGAGAGACAATGTACCCGAGCTGCCTCAGTTAATAACAGTGTGTAGGAAGTTGTTTGATAAAGTGGACAAAGCTTATACTTGGACCAGAAGGCAGAATATAGGAAACTACATGAAAACATGAATAATTCAGTGAAAATGACTGTAAACAGATTGGAACTTGTTTTAGAACAGCTGAGAGAGATTCTCCAAGTCAGTTCTTAGTGTAGAAAAGGTAGCTAAGATCCGGGAAATCTTAATTCCAGTTAAGATCACATGAAACACTGTATGAATCCTATATTCTTTACTTAAAGGAGACTAGAGTGGTAAATGTGTGTTATACAAGGCAGAATACCATTGAAGTAGAGAAAGAAACAGGTTCGGCAGCTTCGGAAAGCCTTACACTTCACTGAAATGTAGTACTACACTCTATAACACAGTTGAGAGACAATGTTCCCTACTTGCCTCAGTTCATAACAGTGTGTAGGAAGTTGTTTGATAAAGTGGGCAAAGCTTTTACTTTGGCCAGAAGGCAGAATATAGGAAACTACATGAAATCATGATTAATTCAGTGAAAATGACTGTAAACAGATGAGAACTTGTTTAGAACAGCTGAAAGAGATTCTCCAAGTCAGTTCTTAGTGTAGAAAAGGTAGCTAAGATAAGGGAAATCCATAATTCCAGTTAAGATCACATGAAACACTGTATGAATCCTATATTCATTACTCAAAGGAGACTAGAGTGGTAAATGTGTGTAATACAAGGGAGAATACCATTAAAATAGAAAAAGAAACACGTTCGGCAGCTTTGGAAAGCCTTACACTTCACTGAAATGTAGTACTACACTCTATAACACAGTTGAGAGACAATGTTCCCTACTTGCCTCAGTTCATAACAGTGTGTAGGAAGTTGTTTGATAAAGTGGGCAAAGCTTATACTTGGGCCAGAAGGGAGAATATAGGAAACTACATGAAAACATGAATAATTCAGTGAAAATGACTGTAAACAGATGAGAACTTGTTTAGAACAGCTGAAAGAGAATCTCCAAGTCAGTTCTTAGTGTAGAAAAGGTAGCTAAGATAAGGGAAATCCATAATTCCAGTTAAGATCACATGAAACACTGTATGAATCCTATATTCATTACTTAAAGGAGACTAGAGTGGTAAATGTGTGTTATACAAGGCAGAATACCATTAAAATAGAGAAAGAAACACGTTCGGCAGCTTTTGAAATCCTTACACTTCACTGAAATGTAGTACTACACTCTATAACACAGTTGAGAGACAATGTTCCCTACTTGCCTCAGTTCATAACAGTGTGTAGGAAGTTGTTTGATAAAGTGGGCAAAGCTTATACTTGGGCCAGAAGGCAGAATATAGGAAACTACATGAAAACATGAATAATTCAGTGAAAATGACTGTAAACAGATGAGAACTTGTTTAGAACAGCTGAAAGAGATTCTCCAAGTCAGTTCTTAGTGTAGAAAAGGTAGCTAAGATCCGGAAATCCTTAATTGGAGTTAAGATTATATGAAACACTGTATGAATCCTATATTCTTCACTTAAAGGAGACTAGAGTGGTAAATGTGTGTTATACAAGGCAGAATACCATTAAAATGCAGAAAGAAACACGTTCGGCAGTTTTGGAAATCCTTACACGTGACTGAAATGTAGTACTACACTCTATAACACAGTTGAGAGACAATGTTCCCGAGCTGCCTCAGTTAATAACAGTGTGTAGGAAGTTGTTTGATAAAGTGGTCAAAGCTTATACTTGGACCAGAAGGCATAATATAGGAAACTACATGAAAACATGAATAATTCAGTGAAAATGACTGTAAACAGATTGGAACTTGTTTTAGAACAGCTGAAAGAGATTCTCCAAGTCAGTTCTTAGTGTAGAAAAGGTAGCTAAGATAAGGGAAATCCATATTTTCAGTTAAGATCACATGAAACACTGTATGAATCCTATATTCATTACTTAAAGGAGACTAGAGTGGTAAATGTGTGTTATACAAGGCAGAATACCATTGAAATAGAGAAAGAAACACGTTCGGCAGCTTTGGAAAGCCTTACACTTCACTGAAATGTAGTACTACACTCTATAACACAGTTGAGAGACAATGTTTCCGAGCTGCCTCAGTTCATAACAGTGTGTAGGAAGTTGTTTGATAAAGTGGGCAAAGCTTATACTTGGACCAGAAGGCAGAATATAGGAAACTACATGAAAACATGATTAATTCAGTGAAAATGACTGTAAACAGATGAGAACTTGTTTAGAACAGCTGAAAGAGATTCTCCAAGTCAGTTCTTAGTGTAGAAAAGGTAGCTAAGATCCGGAAATCCTTAATTGGAGTTTAGATTATATGAAACACTGTATGAATCCTATATTCTTTACTTAAAGGAGACTAGAGTGGTAAATGTGTGTTATACAACGCAAGAATACCATTAAAATGGAGAAAGAAACACGTTCGGCAGTTTTGGAAATCCTTACACGTGACTGAAATGTAGTACTACACTCTATAACACAGTTGAGAGACAATGTACCCGAGCTGCCTCAGTTAATAACAGTGTGTAGGAAGTTGTTTGATAAAGTGGACAAAGCTTATACTTGGACCAGAAGGCAGAATATAGGAAACTACATGAAAACATGAATAATTCAGTGAAAATGACTGTAAACAGATTGGAACTTGTTTTAGAACAGCTGAGAGAGATTCTCCAAGTCAGTTCTTAGTGTAGAAAAGGTAGCTAAGATCCGGGAAATCTTAATTCCAGTTAAGATCACATGAAACACTGTATGAATCCTATATTCTTTACTTAAAGGAGACTAGAGTGGTAAATGTGTGTTATACAAGGCAGAATACCATTGAAGTAGAGAAAGAAACAGGTTCGGCAGCTTCGGAAAGCCTTACACTTCACTGAAATGTAGTACTACACTCTATAACACAGTTGAGAGACAATGTTCCCTACTTGCCTCAGTTCATAACAGTGTGTAGGAAGTTGTTTGATAAAGTGGGCAAAGCTTTTACTTTGGCCAGAAGGCAGAATATAGGAAACTACATGAAATCATGATTAATTCAGTGAAAATGACTGTAAACAGATGAGAACTTGTTTAGAACAGCTGAAAGAGATTCTCCAAGTCAGTTCTTAGTGTAGAAAAGGTAGCTAAGATAAGGGAAATCCATAATTCCAGTTAAGATCACATGAAACACTGTATGAATCCTATATTCATTACTCAAAGGAGACTAGAGTGGTAAATGTGTGTAATACAAGGGAGAATACCATTAAAATAGAGAAAGAAACACGTTCGGCAGCTTTGGAAAGCCTTACACTTCACTGAAATGTAGTACTACACTCTATAACACAGTTGAGAGACAATGTTCCCTACTTGCCTCAGTTCATAACAGTGTGTAGGAAGTTGTTTGATAAAGTGGGCAAAGCTTATACTTGGGCCAGAAGGGAGAATATAGGAAACTACATGAAAACATGAATAATTCAGTGAAAATGACTGTAAACAGATGAGAACTTGTTTAGAACAGCTGAAAGAGAATCTCCAAGTCAGTTCTTAGTGTAGAAAAGGTAGCTAAGATAAGGGAAATCCATAATTCCAGTTAAGATCACATGAAACACTGTATGAATCCTATATTCATTACTTAAAGGAGACTAGAGTGGTAAATGTGTGTTATACAAGGCAGAATACCATTAAAATAGAGAAAGAAACACGTTCGGCAGCTTTTGAAATCCTTACACTTCACTGAAATGTAGTACTACACTCTATAACACAGTTGAGAGACAATGTTCCCTACTTGCCTCAGTTCATAACAGTGTGTAGGAAGTTGTTTGATAAAGTGGGCAAAGCTTATACTTGGGCCAGAAGGCAGAATATAGGAAACTACATGAAAACATGAATAATTCAGTGAAAATGACTGTAAACAGATGAGAACTTGTTTAGAACAGCTGAAAGAGATTCTCCAAGTCAGTTCTTAGTGTAGAAAAGGTAGCTAAGATCCGGAAATCCTTAATTGGAGTTAAGATTATATGAAACACTGTATGAATCCTATATTCTTCACTTAAAGGAGACTAGAGTGGTAAATGTGTGTTATACAAGGCAGAATACCAATAAAATGGAGAAAGAAACACGTTCGGCAGTTTTGGAAATCCTTACACGTGACTGAAATGTAGTACTACACTCTATAACACAGTTGAGAGACAATGTTCCCGAGCTGCCTCAGTTAATAACAGTGTGTAGGAAGTTGTTTGATAAAGTGGTCAAAGCTTATACTTGGACCAGAAGGCATAATATAGGAAACTACATGAAAACATGAATAATTCAGTGAAAATGACTGTAAACAGATTGGAACTTGTTTTAGAACAGCTGAAAGAGATTCTCCAAGTCAGTTCTTAGTGTAGAAAAGGTAGCTAAGATAAGGGAAATCCATATTTTCAGTTAAGATCACATGAAACACTGTATGAATCCTATATTCATTACTTAAAGGAGACTAGAGTGGTAAATGTGTGTTATACAAGGCAGAATACCATTGAAATAGAGAAAGAAACACGTTCGGCAGCTTTGGAAAGCCTTACACTTCACTGAAATGTAGTACTACACTCTATAACACAGTTGAGAGACAATGTTTCCGAGCTGCCTCAGTTCATAACAGTGTGTAGGAAGTTGTTTGATAAAGTGGGCAAAGCTTATACTTGGACCAGAAGGCAGAATATAGGAAACTACATGAAAACATGATTAATTCAGTGAAAATGACTGTAAACAGATGAGAACTTGTTTAGAACAGCTGAAAGAGATTCTCCAAGTCAGTTCTTAGTGTAGAAAAGGTAGCTAAGATCCGGAAATCCTTAATTGGAGTTTAGATTATATGAAACACTGTATGAATCCTATATTCTTTACTTAAAGGAGACTAGAGTGGTAAATGTGTGTTATACAACGCAAGAATACCATTAAAATGGAGAAAGAAACACGTTCGGCAGTTTTGGAAATCCTTACACGTGACTGAAATGTAGTACTACACTCTATAACACAGTTGAGAGACAATGTACCCGAGCTGCCTCAGTTAATAACAGTGTGTAGGAAGTTGTTTGATAAAGTGGACAAAGCTTATACTTGGACCAGAAGGCAGAATATAGGAAACTACATGAAAACATGAATAATTCAGTGAAAATGACTGTAAACAGATTGGAACTTGTTTTAGAACAGCTGAGAGAGATTCTCCAAGTCAGTTCTTAGTGTAGAAAAGGTAGCTAAGATCCGGGAAATCTTAATTCCAGTTAAGATCACATGAAACACTGTATGAATCCTATATTCTTTACTTAAAGGAGACTAGAGTGGTAAATGTGTGTTATACAAGGCAGAATACCATTGAAGTAGAGAAAGAAACAGGTTCGGCAGCTTCGGAAAGCCTTACACTTCACTGAAATGTAGTACTACACTCTATAACACAGTTGAGAGACAATGTTCCCTACTTGCCTCAGTTCATAACAGTGTGTAGGAAGTTGTTTGATAAAGTGGGCAAAGCTTTTACTTTGGCCAGAAGGCAGAATATAGGAAACTACATGAAATCATGATTAATTCAGTGAAAATGACTGTAAACAGATGAGAACTTGTTTAGAACAGCTGAAAGAGATTCTCCAAGTCAGTTCTTAGTGTAGAAAAGGTAGCTAAGATAAGGGAAATCCATAATTCCAGTTAAGATCACATGAAACACTGTATGAATCCTATATTCATTACTCAAAGGAGACTAGAGTGGTAAATGTGTGTAATACAAGGGAGAATACCATTAAAATAGAGAAAGAAACACGTTCGGCAGCTTTGGAAAGCCTTACACTTCACTGAAATGTAGTACTACACTCTATAACACAGTTGAGAGACAATGTTCCCTACTTGCCTCAGTTCATAACAGTGTGTAGGAAGTTGTTTGATAAAGTGGGCAAAGCTTATACTTGGGCCAGAAGGGAGAATATAGGAAACTACATGAAAACATGAATAATTCAGTGAAAATGACTGTAAACAGATGAGAACTTGTTTAGAACAGCTGAAAGAGAATCTCCAAGTCAGTTCTTAGTGTAGAAAAGGTAGCTAAGATAAGGGAAATCCATAATTCCAGTTAAGATCACATGAAACACTGTATGAATCCTATATTCATTACTTAAAGGAGACTAGAGTGGTAAATGTGTGTTATACAAGGCAGAATACCATTAAAATAGAGAAAGAAACACGTTCGGCAGCTTTTGAAATCCTTACACTTCACTGAAATGTAGTACTACACTCTATAACACAGTTGAGAGACAATGTTCCCTACTTGCCTCAGTTCATAACAGTGTGTAGGAAGTTGTTTGATAAAGTGGGCAAAGCTTATACTTGGGCCAGAAGGCAGAATATAGGAAACTACATGAAAACATGAATAATTCAGTGAAAATGACTGTAAACAGATGAGAACTTGTTTAGAACAGCTGAAAGAGATTCTCCAAGTCAGTTCTTAGTGTAGAAAAGGTAGCTAAGATCCGGAAATCCTTAATTGGAGTTAAGATTATATGAAACACTGTATGAATCCTATATTCTTCACTTAAAGGAGACTAGAGTGGTAAATGTGTGTTATACAAGGCAGAATACCATTAAAATGGAGAAAGAAACACGTTCGGCAGTTTTGGAAATCCTTACACGTGACTGAAATGTAGTACTACACTCTATAACACAGTTGAGAGACAATGTTCCCGAGCTGCCTCAGTTAATAACAGTGTGTAGGAAGTTGTTTGATAAAGTGGTCAAAGCTTATACTTGGACCAGAAGGCATAATATAGGAAACTACATGAAAACATGAATAATTCAGTGAAAATGACTGTAAACAGATTGGAACTTGTTTTAGAACAGCTGAAAGAGATTCTCCAAGTCAGTTCTTAGTGTAGAAAAGGTAGCTAAGATAAGGGAAATCCATATTTTCAGTTAAGATCACATGAAACACTGTATGAATCCTATATTCATTACTTAAAGGAGACTGGAGTGGTAAATGTGTGTTATACAAGGCAGAATACCATTAAAATAGAGAAAGAAACACGTTCGGCAGCTTTTGAAATCCTTACACTTCACTGAAATATAGTACTACACTCTATAACACAGTTGAGAGACAATGTTCCCTACTTGCCTCAGTTCATAACAGTGTGTAGGAAGTTGTTTGATAAAGTGGGCAAAGCTTATACTTGGGCCAGAAGGCAGAATATAGGAAACTAAATGAAAACATGAATAATTCAGTGAAAATGACTGTAAACAGATGAGAACTTGTTTAGAACAGCTGAAGGAGAATCTCCAAGTCAGTTCTTAGTGTAGAAAAGGTAGCTAAGATAAGGGAAATCCATAATTCCAGTTAAGATGACATGAAACACTGTATGAATCCTATATTCATTACTTAAAGGAGACTAGAGTGGTAAATGTGTGTTATACAAGGCAGAATACCATTGAAATAGAGAAAGAAACACGTTCGGCAGCTTTGGAAAGCCTTACTCTTCACTGAAATGTAGTACTACACTCTATAACACAGTTGAGAGACAATGTTCCCTACTTGCCTCAGTTCATAACAGTGTGTAGGAAGTTGTTTGATAAAGTGGGCAAAGCTTATACTTGGGCCAGAAGGCAGAATATAGGAAACTATATGAAAACATGAATAATTCAGTGAAAATGACTGTAAACAGATGAGAACTTGTTTAGAACAGCTGAAAGAGAATCTCCAAGTCAGTTCTTAGTGTAGAAAAGGTAGGTAAGATAAGGGAAATCCATAATTCCAGTTAAGATCACATGAAACACTGTTTGAATCCTATATTCATTACTTAAAGGAGACTCCTGTGGTAAATGTGTGTTATACGAGGCAGAATACCATTAAAATAGAGAAAGAAACACCTTCGGCAGCTTTTGAAATCCTTACAATTCACTGAAATGTAGTACTACACTCTATAACACAGTTGAGAGACAATGTTCTCTAGTTGCCTCAGTTCATAACAGTGTGTAGGAAGTTGTTTGATAAAGTGGTCAAAGGTTATACTTGGGCCAGAAGGCAGAATATAGGAAACTACATGAAAACATGAATAATTCAGTGAAAATGACTGTAAACAGATGAGAACTTGTTTAGAACAGCTGAAAGAGAATCTCCAAGTCAGTTCTTAGTGTAGAAAAGGTAGCTAAGATAAGGGAAATCCATAATTCCAGTTAAGATCACATGAAACACTGTATGAATCCTATATTCATTACTTAAAGGAGACTAGAGTGGTAAATGTGTGTTATACAAGGCAGAATACCATTGAAATAGAGAAAGAAACACGTTCGGCAGCTTTGGAAAGCCTTACACTTCACTGAAATGTAGTACTACACTCTATAACACAGTTGAGAGACAATGTTTCAGAGCTGCCTCAGTTCATAACAGTGTGTAGGAAGTTGTTTGATAAAGTGGGCAAAGGTTATACTTGGACCAGAAGGCAGAATATAGGAAACTACATGAAAACATGATTAATTCAGTGAAAATGACTGTAAACAGATGAGAACTTGTTTAGAACAGCTGAAAGAGATTCTCCAAGTCAGTTCTTAGTGTAGAAAAGGTAGCTAAGATCCGGAAATCCTTAATTGGAGTTTAGATTATATGAAACACTGTATGAATCCTATATTCTTTACTTAAAGGAGACTAGAGTGGTAAATGTTTGTTATACAACGCAAGAATACCATTAAAATGGAGAAAGAAACACGTTCGGCAGTTTTGGAAATCCTTACACGTGACTGAAATGTAGTACTACACTCTATAACACAGTTGAGAGACAATGTACCCGAGCTGCCTCAGTTAATAACAGTGTGTAGGAAGTTGTTTGATAAAGTGGTCAAAGCTTATACTTGGACCAGAAGGCAGAATATAGGAAACTACATGAAAACATGAATAATTCAGTGAAAATGACTGTAAACAGATTGGAACTTGTTTTAGAACAGCTGAAAGAGATTCTCCAAGTCAGTTCTTAGTGTAGAAAAGGTAGCTAAGATCCGGGAAATATTAATTCCAGTTAAGATCACATGAAACACTGTATGAATCCTATATTCTTTACTTAAAGGAGACTAGAGTGGTAAATGTGTGTTATACAAGGCAGAATACCATTGAAGTAGAGAAAGAAACAGGTTCGGCAGCTTCGGAAAGCCTTACACTTCACTGAAATGTAGTACTACACTCTATAACACAGTTGAGAGACAATGTTCCCTACTTGCCTCAGTTCATAACAGTGTGTAGGAAGTTGTTTGATAAAGTGGGCAAAGCTTTTACTTTGGCCAGAAGGCAGAATATAGGAAACTACATGAAAACATGAATATTTCAGTGAAAATGACTGTAAACAGATGAGAACTTGTTTAGAACAGCTGAAATAGAATCTCCAAGTCAGTTCTTAGTGTAGAAAAGGTAGCTAAGATAAGGGAAATCCATAATTCCAGTTAAGATCACATGAAACACTATGAATCCTATATTCTTTACTTAAAGGAGTCTAGAGTGGTAAATGTGTGTTATACAAGGCAGAATACCATTGAAATAGAGAAAGAAACACGTTCGGGAGCTTTGGAAAGCCTTACACTTCACTGAAATGTAGTACTACACTCTATAACACAGTTGAGAGACAATGTTCCCGAGCTGCCTCAGTTCATAACAGTGTGTAGGAAGTTGTTTGATAAAGTGGGCAAAGCTTATACTTGGACCAGAAGGCAGAATATAGGAAACTACATGAAATCATGATTAATTCAGTGAAAATGACTGTAAACAGATGAGAACTTGTTTAGAACAGCTGAAAGAGATTCTCCAAGTCAGTTCTTAGTGTAGAAAAGGTAGCTAAGATAAGGGAAATCCATAATTCCAGTTAAGATCACATGAAACACTGTATGAATCCTATATTCATTACTCAAAGGAGACTAGAGTGGTAAATGTGTGTTATACAAGGCAGAATACCATTGAAATAGAGAAAGAAACACGTTCGGCAGCTTTGGAAAGCCTTACACTTCACTGAAATGTAGTACTACACTCTATAACACAGTTGAGAGACAATGTTCCCGAGCTGCCTCAGTTCATAACAGTGTGTAGGAAGTTGTTTGATAAAGTGGGCAAAGCTTATACTTGGACCAGAAGGCAGAATATAGGAAACTACATGAAAACATGAATAATTCAGTGAAAATGACTGTAAACAGATGAGAACTTGTTTAGAACAGCTGAAAGAGATTCTCCAAGTCAGTTCTTAGTGTAGAAAAGGTAGTTAAGATCCGGAAATACTTAATTGGAGTTAAGATTATATGAAACACTGTATGAATCCTATATTCTTTACTTAAAGGAGACTAGAGTGGTAAATGTGTGTTATACAAGGCAGAATACCATTGAAATAGAGAAAGAAACACGTTCGGCAGCTTTGGAAAGCCTTACTCTTCACTGAAATGTAGTACTACACTCTATAACACAGTTGAGAGACAATGTTCCCTACTTGCCTCAGTTCATAACAGTGTGTAGGAAGTTGTTTGATAAAGTGGGCAAAGCTTATACTTGGGCCAGAAGGCAGAATATAGGAAACTACATGAAAACATGAATAATTCAGTGAAAATGACTGTAAACAGATGAGAACTTATTTAGAACAGCTGAAAGAGAATCTCCAAGTCAGTTCTTAGTGTAGAAAAGGTAGCTAAGATAAGGGAAATCCATAATTCCAGTTAAGATCACATGAAACACTGTATGAATCCTATATTCATTACTTAAAGGAGACTAGAGTGGTAAATGTGTGTTATACAAGGCAGAATACCATTGAAATAGAGAAAGAAACACGTTTGGCAGCTTTGGAAAGCCTTACACTTCACTGAAATGTAGTACTACACTCTATAACACAGTTGAGAGACAATGTTTCCGAGCTGCCTCAGTTCATAACAGTGTGTAGGAAGTTGTTTGATAAAGTGGGCAAAGCTTATACTTGGACCAGAAGGCAGAATATAGGAAACTACATGAAAACATGAATAATTCAGTGAAAATGACTGTAAACAGATGAGAACTTGTTTAGAACAGCTGAAGGAGAATCTCCAAGTCAGTTCTTAGTGTAGAAAAGGTAGCTAAGATAAGGGAAATCCATAATTCCAGTTAAGATCACATGAAACACTGTATGAATCCTATATTCATTACTTAAAGGAGACTAGAGTGGTAAATGTGTGTTATACAAGGCAGAATACCATTGAAATAGAGAAAGAAACACGTTCGGGAGCTTTGGAAAGCCTTACTCTTCACTGAAATGTAGTACTACACTCTATAACACAGTTGAGAGACAATGTTTCCGAGCTGCCTCAGTTCATAACAGTGTGTAGGAAGTTGTTTGATAAAGTGGGCAAAGCTTATACTTGGACCAGAAGGCAGAATATAGGAAACTACATGAAAACATGATTAATTCAGTGAAAATGACTGTAAACAGATGAGAACTTGTTTAGAACAGCTGAAAGAGATTCTCCAAGTCAGTTCTTAGTGTAGAAAAGGTAGCTAAGATCCGGAAATCCTTAATTGGAGTTTAGATTATATGAAACACTGTATGAATCCTATATTCTTTACTTAAAGGAGACTAGAGTGGTAAATGTGTGTTATACAACGCAAGAATACCATTAAAATGGAGAAAGAAACACGTTCGGCAGTTTTGGAAATCCTTACACGTGACTGAAATGTAGTACTACACTCTATAACACAGTTGAGAGACAATGTACCCGAGCTGCCTCAGTTAATAACAGTGTGTAGGAAGTTGTTTGATAAAGTGGTCAAAGCTTATACTTGGACCAGAAGGCAGAATATAGGAAACTACATGAAAACATGAATAATTCAGTGAAAATGACTGTAAACAGATTGGAACTTGTTTTAGAACAGCTGAGAGAGATTCTCCAAGTCATTTCTTAGTGTAGAAAAGGTAGCTAAGATCCGGGAAATCTTAATTCCAGTTAAGATCACATGAAACACTGTATGAATCCTATATTCTTTACTTAAAGGAGACTAGAGTGGTAAATGTGTGTTATACAAGGCAGAATACCATTGAAGTAGAGAAAGAAACAGGTTCGGCAGCTTCGGAAAGCCTTACACTTCACTGAAATGTAGTACTACACTCTATAACACAGTTGAGAGACAATGTTCCCTACTTGCCTCAGTTCATAACAGTGTGTAGGAAGTTGTTTGATAAAGTGGGCAAAGCTTTTACTTTGGCCAGAAGGCAGAATATAGGAAACTACATGAAAACATGAATATTTCAGTGAAAATGACTGTAAACAGATGAGAACTTGTTTAGAACAGCTGAAAGAGAATCTCCAAGTCAGTTCTTAGTGTAGAAAAGGTAGCTAAGATAAGGGAAATCCATAATTCCAGTTAAGATCACATGAAACACTATGAATCCTATATTCTTTACTTAAAGGAGTCTAGAGTGGTAAATGTGTGTTATACAAGGCAGAATACCATTGAAATAGAGAAAGAAACACGTTCGGGAGCTTTGGAAAGCCTTACACTTCACTGAAATGTAGTACTACACTCTATAACACAGTTGAGAGACAAATTTCCCGAGCTGCCTCAGTTCATAACAGTGTGTAGGAAGTTGTTTGATAAAGTGGGCAAAGCTTATACTTGGACCAGAAGGCAGAATATAGGAAACTACATGAAATCATGATTAATTCAGTGAAAATGACTGTAAACAGATGAGAACTTGTTTAGAACAGCTGAAAGAGATTCTCCAAGTCAGTTCTTAGTGTAGAAAAGGTAGCTAAGATAAGGGAAATCCATAATTCCAGTTAAGATCACATGAAACACTGTATGAATCCTATATTCATTACTCAAAGGAGACTAGAGTGGTAAATGTGTGTAATACAAGGCAGAATACCATTAAAATAGAGAAAGAAACACGTTCGGCAGCTTTGGAAAGCCTTACACTTCACTGAAATGTAGTACTACACTCTATAACACAGTTGAGAGACAATGTTCCCTACTTGCCTCAGTTCATAACAGTGTGTAGGAAGTTGTTTGATAAAGTGGGCAAAGCTTATACTTGGGCCAGAAGGGAGAATATAGGAAACTACATGAAAACATGAATAATTCAGTGAAAATGACTGTAAACAGATGAGAACTTGTTTAGAACAGCTGAAAGAGAATCTCCAAGTCAGTTCTTAGTGTAGAAAAGGTAGCTAAGATAAGGGAAATCCATAATTCCAGTTAAGATCACATGAAACACTGTATGAATCCTATATTCATTACTTAAAGGAGACTAGAGTGGTAAATGTGTGTTATACAAGGCAGAATACCATTAAAATAGAGAAAGAAACACGTTCGGCAGCTTTTGAAATCCTTACACTTCACTGAAATGTAGTACTACACTCTATAACACAGTTGAGAGACAATGTTCCCTACTTGCCTCAGTTCATAACAGTGTGTAGGAAGTTGTTTGATAAAGTGGGCAAAGCTTATACTTGGGCCAGAAGGCAGAATATAGGAAACTACATGAAAACATGAATAATTCAGTGAAAATGACTGTAAACAGATGAGAACTTGTTTTAGAACAGCTGAAAGAGATTCTCCAATCATTTCTTAGTGTAGAAAAGGTAGCTAAGATCCGGGAAATCTTAATTCCAGTTAAGATCACATGAAACACTATGAATCCTATATTCTTTACTTAAAGGAGACTAGAGTGGTAAATGTGTGTTATACAAGGCAGAATACCATTGAAGTAGAGAAAGAAACACGTTCGGCAGCTTTGGAAAGCCGTACACTTCACTGAAATGTAGTACTACACTCTATAACACAGTTGAGAGACAATGTTCCCTACTTGCCTCAGTTCATAACAGTGTGTAGGAAGTTGTTTGATAAAGTGGGCAAAGCTTATACTTGGGCCAGAAGGCAGAATATAGGAAACTACATGAAAACATGAATAATTCCGTGAAAATAACTGTAAACAGATGAGAACTTGTTTAGAACAGCTGAAAGAGAAACTCCAAGTCAGTTCTTAGTGTAGAAATGGTAGCTAAGATAAGGGAAATCCATAATTCCAGTTAAGATCACATGAAACACTGTATGAATCCTATATTCATTACTTAAAGGAGACTAGAGTGGTAAATGTGTGTTATACAAGGCAGAATACCATTGAAATAGAGAAAGAAACACGTTCGGCAGCTTTGGAAAGCCTTACACTTCACTGAAATGTAGTACTACACTCTATAACACAGTTGAGAGACAATGTTTCCGAGCTGCCTCAGTTCATAACAGTGTGTAGGAAGTTGTTTGATAAAGTGGGCAAAGCTTATACTTGGACCAGAAGGCAGAATATAGGAAACTACATGAAAACATGAATAATTCAGTGAAAATGACTGTAAACAGATGAGAACTTGTTTAGAACAGCTGAAGGAGAATCTCCAAGTCAGTTCTTAGTGTAGAAAAGGTAGCTAAGATAAGGGAAATCCATAATTCCAGTTAAGATCACATGAAACACTGTATGAATCCTATATTCATTACTTAAAGGAGACTAGAGTGGTAAATGTGTGTTATACAAGGCAGAATACCATTGAAATAGAGAAAGAAACACGTTCGGGAGCTTTGGAAAGCCTTACTCTTCACTGAAATGTAGTACTACACTCTATAACACAGTTGAGAGACAATGTTTCCGAGCTGCCTCAGTTCATAACAGTGTGTAGGAAGTTGTTTGATAAAGTGGGCAAAGCTTATACTTGGACCAGAAGGCAGAATATAGGAAACTACATGAAAACATGATTAATTCAGTGAAAATGACTGTAAACAGATGAGAACTTGTTTAGAACAGCTGAAAGAGATTCTCCAAGTCAGTTCTTAGTGTAGAAAAGGTAGCTAAGATCCGGAAATCCTTAATTGGAGTTTAGATTATATGAAACACTGTATGAATCCTATATTCTTTACTTAAAGGAGACTAGAGTGGTAAATGTGTGTTATACAACGCAAGAATACCATTAAAATGGAGAAAGAAACACGTTCGGCAGTTTTGGAAATCCTTACACGTGACTGAAATGTAGTACTACACTCTATAACACAGTTGAGAGACAATGTACCCGAGCTGCCTCAGTTAATAACAGTGTGTAGGAAGTTGTTTGATAAATTGGTCAAAGCTTATACTTGGACCAGAAGGCAGAATATAGGAAACTACATGAAAACATGAATAATTCAGTGAAAATGACTGTAAACAGATTGGAACTTGTTTTAGAACAGCTGAGAGAGATTCTCCAAGTCAGTTCTTAGTGTAGAAAAGGTAGCTAAGATCCGGGAAATCTTAATTCCAGTTAAGATCACATGAAACACTGTATGAATCCTATATTCTTTACTTAAAGGAGACTAGAGTGGTAAATGTGTGTTATACAAGGCAGAATACCATTGAAGTAGAGAAAGAAACAGGTTCGGCAGCTTCGGAAAGCCTTACACTTCACTGAAATGTAGTACTACACTCTATAACACAGTTGAGAGACAATGTTCCCTACTTGCCTCAGTTCATAACAGTGTGTAGGAAGTTGTTTGATAAAGTGGGCAAAGCTTTTACTTTGGCCAGAAGGCAGAATATAGGAAACTACATGAAAACATGAATATTTCAGTGAAAATGACTGTAAACAGATGAGAACTTGTTTAGAACAGCTGAAAGAGAATCTCCAAGTCAGTTCTTAGTGTAGAAAAGGTAGCTAAGATAAGGGAAATCCATAATTCCAGTTAAGATCACATGAAACACTATGAATCCTATATTCTTTACTTAAAGGAGTCTAGAGTGGTAAATGTGTGTTATACAAGGCAGAATACCATTGAAATAGAGAAAGAAACACGTTCGGGAGCTTTGGAAAGCCTTACACTTCACTGAAATGTAGTACTACACTCTATAACACAGTTGAGAGACAAATTTCCCGAGCTGCCTCAGTTCATAACAGTGTGTAGGAAGTTGTTTGATAAAGTGGGCAAAGCTTATACTTGGACCAGAAGGCAGAATATAGGAAACTACATGAAATCATGATTAATTCAGTGAAAATGACTGTAAACAGGTGAGAACTTGTTTAGAACAGCTGAAAGAGATTCTCCAAGTCAGTTCTTAGTGTAGAAAAGGTAGCTAAGATAAGGGAAATCCATAATTCCAGTTAAGATCACATGAAACACTGTATGAATCCTATATTCATTACTCAAAGGAGACTAGAGTGGTAAATGTGTGTTATACAAGGCAGAATACCATTAAAATAGAGAAAGAAACACCTTCGGCAGCTTTGGAAAGCCTTACACTTCACTGAAATGTAGTACTACACTCTATAACACAGTTGAGAGACAATGTTCCCTACTTGCCTCAGTTCATAACAGTGTGTAGGAAGTTGTTTGATAAAGTGGGCAAAGCTTATACTTGGGCCAGAAGGCAGAATATAGGAAACTACATGAAAACATGAATAATTCAGTGAAAATGACTGTAAACAGATGAGAACTTGTTTTAGAACAGCTGAAAGAGATTCTCCAATCATTTCTTAGTGTAGAAAAGGTAGCTAAGATCCGGGAAATCTTAATTCCAGTTAAGATCACATGAAACACTATGAATCCTATATTCTTTACTTAAAGGAGACTAGAGTGGTAAATGTGTGTTATACAAGGCAGAATACCATTGAAGTAGAGAAAGAAACACGTTCGGCAGCTTTGGAAAGCCGTACACTTCACTGAAATGTAGTACTACACTCTATAACACAGTTGAGAGACAATGTTCCCTACTTGCCTCAGTTCATAACAGTGTGTAGGAAGTTGTTTGATAAAGTGGGCAAAGCTTATACTTGGGCCAGAAGGCAGAATATAGGAAACTACATGAAAACATGAATAATTCCGTGAAAATAACTGTAAACAGATGAGAACTTGTTTAGAACAGCTGAAAGAGAAACTCCAAGTCAGTTCTTAGTGTAGAAAAGGTAGCTAAGATAAGGGAAATCCATAATTCCAGTTAAGATCACATGAAACACTGTATGAATCCTATATTCATTACTTAAAGGAGACTAGAGTGGTAAATGTGTGTTATACAAGGCAGAATACCATTGAAATAGAGAAAGAAACACGTTCGGCAGCTTTGGAAAGCCTTACACTTCACTGAAATGTAGTACTACACTCTATAACACAGTTGAGAGACAATGTTCCCGAGGTGCCTCAGTTCATAACAGTGTGTAGGAAGTTGTTTGATAAAGTGGGCAAAGCTTATACTTGGACCAGAAGGCAGAATATAGGAAACTACATGAAAACATGATTAATTCAGTGAAAATGACTGTAAACAGATGAGAACTTGTTTAGAACAGCTGAAAGAGATTCTCCAAGTCAGTTCTTAGTGTAGAAAAGGTAGCTAAGATCCGGAAATCCTTAATTGGAGTTAAGATTATATGAAACACTGTATGAATCCTATATTCTTTACTTAAAGGAGACTAGAGTGGTAAATGTGTGTTATACAAGGCAGAATACCATTAAAATGGAGAAAGAAACACGTTCGGCAGTTTTGGAAATCCTTACACGTGACTGAAATGTAGTACTACACTCTATAACACAGTTGAGAGACAATGTTCCCGAGCTGCCTCAGTTCATAACAGTGTGTAGGAAGTTGTTTGATAAAGTGGTCAAAGCTTATACTTGGACCAGAAGGCAGAATATAGGAAACTACATGAAAACATGAATAATTCAGTGAAAATGACTGTAAACAGATTGGAACTTGTTTTAGAACAGCTGAAAGAGATTCTCCAAGTCAGTTCTTAGTGTAGAAAAGGTAGCTAAGATAAGGGAAATCCATATTTTCAGTTAAGATCACATGAAACACTGTATGAATCCTATATTCATTACTTAAAGGAGACTGGTGTGGTAAATGTGTGTTATACAAGGCAGAATACCATTAAAATAGAGAAAGAAACACGTTCGGCAGCTTTTGAAATCCTTACACTTCACTGAAATATAGTACTACACTCTATAACACAGTTGAGAGACAATGTTCCCTACTTGCCTCAGTTCATAACAGTGTGTAGGAAGTTGTTTGATAAAGTGGGCAAAGCTTATACTTGGGCCAGAAGGCAGAATATAGGAAACTAAATGAAAACATGAATAATTCAGTGAAAATGACTGTAAACAGATGAGAACTTGTTTAGAACAGCTGAAGGAGAATCTCCAAGTCAGTTCTTAGTGTAGAAAAGGTAGCTAAGATAAGGGAAATCCATAATTCCAGTTAAGATCACATGAAACACTGTATGAATCCTATATTCATTACTTAAAGGAGACTAGAGTGGTAAATGTGTGTTATACAAGGCAGAATACCATTGAAATAGAGAAAGAAACACGTTCGGCAGCTTTGGAAAGCCTTACTCTTCACTGAAATGTAGTACTACACTCTATAACACAGTTGAGAGACAATGTTCCCTACTTGCCTCAGTTCATAACAGTGTGTAGGAAGTTGTTTGATAAAGTGGGCAAAGCTTATACTTGGGCCAGAAGGCAGAATATAGGAAACTATATGAAAACATGAATAATTCAGTGAAAATGACTGTAAACAGATGAGAACTTGTTTAGAACAGCTGAAAGAGAATCTCCAAGTCAGTTCTTAGTGTAGAAAAGGTAGGTAAGATAAGGGAAATCCATAATTCCAGTTAAGATCACATGAAACACTGTTTGAATCCTATATTCATTACTTAAAGGAGACTACTGTGGTAAATGTGTGTTATACGAGGCAGAATACCATTAAAATAGAGAAAGAAACACGTTCGGCAGCTTTTGAAATCCTTACAATTCACTGAAATGTAGTACTACACTCTATAACACAGTTGAGAGACAATGTTCTCTAGTTGCCTCAGTTCATAACAGTGTGTAGGAAGTTGTTTGATAAAGTGGTCAAAGGTTATACTTGGGCCAGAAGGCAGAATATAGGAAACTACATGAAAACATGAATAATTCAGTGAAAATGACTGTAAACAGATGAGAACTTGTTTTAGAACAGCTGAAAGAGATTCTCCAAGTCAGTTCTTAGTGTAGAAAAGGTAGCTAAGATCCGGGAAATCTTAATTTCAGTTAAAATCACATGAAACACTGTATGAATCCTATATTCTTTACTGAAAGGAGACTAGAGTGGTAAATGTTTGTTATACAAGGCAGAATACCATTGAAATAGAGAAAGAAACACGTTCGGCAGCTTTGGAAAGCCTTACACTTCACTGAAATGTAGTACTACACTCTATAACACAGTTGAGAGTCAATGTTCCCTACTTGCCTCAGTTCATAACAGTGTGTAGGAAGTTGTTTGATAAAGTGGGCAAAGCTTATACTTGGGCCAGAAGGCAGAATATAGGAAACTACATGAAAACATGAATAATTCAGTGAAAATGACTGTAAACAGATGAGAACTTGTTTAGAACAGCTGAAAGAGAATCTCCAAGTCAGTTCTTAGTGTAGAAAAGGTAGCTAAGATAAGGGAAATCCATAATTCCAGTTAAGATCACATGAAACACTATGAATCCTATATTCTTTACTTAAAGGAGACTAGAGTGGTAAATGTGTGTTATACAAGGCAGAATACCATTGAAATACAGTAAGAAACACGTTCGGGAGCTTTGGAAAGCCTTATACTTCACTGAAATGTAGTACTACACTCTATAACACAATTGAGAGACAATGTTCCCTACTTGCCTCAGTTCATAACAGTGTGTAGGAAGTTGTTTGATAAAGTGGGCAAAGCTTATACTTGGGCCAGAAGGCAGAATATAGGAAACTTCATGAAAACGTGAATAATTCAGTGAAAATGACTGTAAACAGATGAGAACTTGGTTAGAACAGCTTAAAGAGAATCTCCAAGTCAGTTCTTAGTGTAGAAAAGGTAGCTAAGATAAGGGAAATCCATAATTCCAGTTAAGATCACATGAAACACTGTATGAATCCTATATTCATTACTTAAAGGAGACTAGAGTGGTAAATGTGTGTTATACAAGGCAGAATACCATTGAAATAGAGAAAGAAACACGTTCGGCAGCTTTGGAAAGCCTTACACTTCACTGAAATGTAGTACTACACTCTATAACACAGTTGAGAGACAATGTTCCCGAGCTGCCTCAGTTCATAACAGTGTGTAGGAAGTTGTTTGATAAAGTGGGCAAAGCTTATACTTGGACCAGAAGGCAGAATATAGGAAACTACATGAAAACATGAATAATTCAGTGAAAATGACTGTAAACAGATGAGAACTTGTTTAGAACAGCTGAAAGAGATTCTCCAAGTCAGTTCTTAGTGTAGAAAAGGTAGCTAAGATCCGGAAATCCTTAATTGGAGTTAAGATTATATGAAACACTGTATGAATCCTATATTCTTTACTTAAAGGAGACTAGAGTGGTAAATGTGTGTTATACAAGGCAGAATACCATTGAAATAGAGAAAGAAACACGTTCGGCAGCTTTGGAAAGCCTTACTCTTCACTGAAATGTAGTACTACACTCTATAACACAGTTGAGAGACAATGTTCCCTACTTGCCTCAGTTCATAACAGTGTGTAGGAAGTTGTTTGATAAAGTGGGCAAAGCTTATACTTGGGCCAGAAGGCAGAATATAGGAAACTACATGAAAACATGAATAATTCAGTGAAAATGACTGTAAACAGATGAGAACTTATTTAGAACAGCTGAAAGAGAATCTCCAAGTCAGTTCTTAGTGTAGAAAAGGTAGCTAAGATAAGGGAAATCCATAATTCCAGTTAAGATCACATGAAACACTGTATGAATCCTATATTCATTACTTAAAGGAGACTAGAGTGGTAAATGTGTGTTATACAAGGCAGAATACCATTGAAATAGAGAAAGAAACACGTTCGGCAGCTTTGGAAAGCCTTACACTTCACTGAAATGTAGTACTACACTCTATAACACAGTTGAGAGACAATGTTCCCGAGCTGCCTCAGTTCATAACAGTGTGTAGGAAGTTGTTTGATAAAGTGGGCAAAGCTTATACTTGGACCAGAAGGCAGAATATAGGAAACTACATGAAAACATGAATAATTCAGTGAAAATGACTGTAAACAGATTGGAACTTGTTTTAGAACAGCTGAGAGAGATTCTCCAAGTCAGTTCTTAGTGTAGAAAAGGTAGCTAAGATCCGGAAAATCTTAATTCCAGTTAAGATCACATGAAACACTGTATGAATCCTATATTCTTTACTTAAAGGAGACTAGAGTGGTAAATGTGTGTTATACAAGGCAGAATACCATTGAAGTAGAGAAAGAAACAGGTTCGGCAGCTTCGGAAAGCCTTACACTTCACTGAAATGTAGTACTACACTCTATAACACAGTTGAGAGACAATGTTCCCTACTTGCCTCAGTTCATAACAGTGTGTAGGAAGTTGTTTGATAAAGTGGGCAAAGCTTTTACTTTGGCCAGAAGGCAGAATATAGGAAACTACATGAAAACATGAATATTTCAGTGAAAATGACTGTAAACAGATGAGAACTTGTTTAGAACAGCTGAAAGAGAATCTCCAAGTCAGTTCTTAGTGTAGAAAAGGTAGCTAAGATAAGGGAAATCCATAATTCCAGTTAAGATCACATGAAACACTATGAATCCTATATTCTTTACTTAAAGGAGTCTAGAGTGGTAAATGTGTGTTATACAAGGCAGAATACCATTGAAGTAGAGAAAGAAACAGGTTCGGCAGCTTCGGAAAGCCTTACACTTCACTGAAATGTAGTACTACACTCTATAACACAGTTGAGAGACAATGTTCCTGAGCTGCCTCAGTTCATAACAGTGTGTAGGAAGTTGTTTGATAAAGTGGGCAAAGCTTATACTTGGACCAGAAGGCAGAATATAGGAAACTACATGAAATCATGATTAATTCAGTGAAAATGACTGTAAACAGATGAGAACTTGTTTAGAACAGCTGAAAGAGATTCTCCAACTCAGTTCTTAGTGTAGAAAAGGTAGCTAAGATAAGGGAAATCCATAATTCCAGTTAAGATCACATGAAACACTGTATGAATCCTATATTCATTACTCAAAGGAGACTAGAGTGGTAAATGTGTGTAATACAAGGCAGAATACCATTAAAATAGAGAAAGAAACACGTTCGGCAGCTTTGGAAAGCCTTACACTTCACTGAAATGTAGTACTACACTCTATAACACAGTTGAGAGACAATGTTCCCTACTTGCCTCAGTTCATAACAGTGTGTAGGAAGTTGTTTGATAAAGTGGGCAAAGCTTATACTTGGGCCAGAAGGCAGAATATAGGAAACTACATGAAAACATGAATAATTCAGTGAAAATGACTGTAAACAGATGAGAACTTGTTTAGAACAGCTGAAAGAGAATCTCCAAGTCAGTTCTTAGTGTAGAAAAGGTAGCTAAGATTAGGGAAATCCATAATTCCAGTTAAGATCACATGAAACACTGTATGAATCCTATATTCATTACTTAAAGGAGACTAGAGTGGTAAATGTGTGTTATACAAGGCAGAATACCATTAAAATAGAGAAAGAAACACGTTCGGCAGCTTTTGAAATCCTAACACTTCACTGAAATGTTGTACTACACTCTATAACACAGTTGAGAGACAATGTTCCCGAGCTGCCTCAGTTCATAACAGTGTGTAGGAAGTTGTTTGATAAAGTGGTCAAAGCTTATACTTGGACCAGAAGGCAGAATATAGGAAACTACATGAAAACATGAATAATTCAGTGAAAATGACTGTAAACAGATTGGAACTTGTTTTAGAACAGCTGAAAGAGATTCTCCAAGTCAGTTCTTAGTGTAGAAAAGGTAGCTAAGATAAGGGAAATCCATATTTTCAGTTAAGATCACATGAAACACTGTATGAATCCTATATTCATTACTTAAAGGAGACTGGAGTGGTAAATGTGTGTTATACAAGGCAGAATACCATTAAAATAGAGAAAGAAACACGTTCGGCAGCTTTTGAAATCCTTACACTTCACTGAAATATAGTACTACACTCTATAACACAGTTGAGAGACAATGTTCCCTACTTGCCTCAGTTCATAACAGTGTGTAGGAAGTTGTTTGATAAAGTGGGCAAAGCTTATACTTGGGCCAGAAGGCAGAATATAGGAAACTAAATGAAAACATGAATAATTCAGTGAAAATGACTGTAAACAGATGAGAACTTGTTTAGAACAGCTGAAGGAGAATCTCCAAGTCAGTTCTTAGTGTAGAAAAGGTAGCTAAGATAAGGGAAATCCATAATTCCAGTTAAGATCACATGAAACACTGTATGAATCCTATATTCATTACTTAAAGGAGACTAGAGTGGTAAATGTGTGTTATACAAGGCAGAATACCATTGAAATAGAGAAAGAAACACGTTCGGGAGCTTTGGAAAGCCTTACTCTTCACTGAAATGTAGTACTACACTCTATAACACAGTTGAGAGACAATGTTTCCGAGCTGCCTCAGTTCATAACAGTGTGTAGGAAGTTGTTTGATAAAGTGGGCAAAGCTTATACTTGGACCAGAAGGCAGAATATAGGAAACTACATGAAAACATGATTAATTCAGTGAAAATGACTGTAAACAGATGAGAACTTGTTTAGAACAGCTGAAAGAGATTCTCCAAGTCAGTTCTTAGTGTAGAAAAGGTAGCTAAGATCCGGAAATCCTTAATTGGAGTTTAGATTATATGAAACACTGTATGAATCCTATATTCTTTACTTAAAGGAGACTAGAGTGGTAAATGTGTGTTATACAACGCAAGAATACCATTAAAATGGAGAAAGAAACACGTTCGGCAGTTTTGGAAATCCTTACACGTGACTGAAATGTAGTACTACACTCTATAACACAGTTGAGAGACAATGTACCCGAGCTGCCTCAGTTAATAACAGTGTGTAGGAAGTTGTTTGATAAAGTGGTCAAAGCTTATACTTGGACCAGAAGGCAGAATATAGGAAACTACATGAAAACATGAATAATTCAGTGAAAATGACTGTAAACAGATTGGAACTTGTTTTAGAACAGCTGAGAGAGATTCTCCAAGTCAGTTCTTAGTGTAGAAAAGGTAGCTAAGATCCGGAAAATCTTAATTCCAGTTAAGATCACATGAAACACTGTATGAATCCTATATTCTTTACTTAAAGGAGACTAGAGTGGTAAATGTGTGTTATACAAGGCAGAATACCATTGAAGTAGAGAAAGAAACAGGTTCGGCAGCTTCGGAAAGCCTTACACTTCACTGAAATGTAGTACTACACTCTATAACACAGTTGAGAGACAATGTTCCTGAGCTGCCTCAGTTCATAACAGTGTGTAGGAAGTTGTTTGATAAAGTGGGCAAAGCTTATACTTGGACCAGAAGGCAGAATATAGGAAACTACATGAAATCATGATTAATTCAGTGAAAATGACTGTAAACAGATGAGAACTTGTTTAGAACAGCTGAAAGAGATTCTCCAACTCAGTTCTTAGTGTAGAAAAGGTAGCTAAGATAAGGGAAATCCATAATTCCAGTTAAGATCACATGAAACACTGTATGAATCCTATATTCATTACTCAAAGGAGACTAGAGTGGTAAATGTGTGTAATACAAGGCAGAATACCATTAAAATAGAGAAAGAAACACGTTCGGCAGCTTTGGAAAGCCTTACACTTCACTGAAATGTAGTACTACACTCTATAACACAGTTGAGAGACAATGTTCCCTACTTGCCTCAGTTCATAACAGTGTGTAGGAAGTTGTTTGATAAAGTGGGCAAAGCTTATACTTGGGCCAGAAGGCAGAATATAGGAAACTACATGAAAACATGAATAATTCAGTGAAAATGACTGTAAACAGATGAGAACTTGTTTAGAACAGCTGAAAGAGAATCTCCAAGTCAGTTCTTAGTGTAGAAAAGGTAGCTAAGATTAGGGAAATCCATAATTCCAGTTAAGATCACATGAAACACTGTATGAATCCTATATTCATTACTTAAAGGAGACTAGAGTGGTAAATGTGTGTTATACAAGGCAGAATACCATTAAAATAGAGAAAGAAACACGTTCGGCAGCTTTTGAAATCCTAACACTTCACTGAAATGTTGTACTACACTCTATAACACAGTTGAGAGACAATGTTCCCGAGCTGCCTCAGTTCATAACAGTGTGTAGGAAGTTGTTTGATAAAGTGGTCAAAGCTTATACTTGGACCAGAAGGCAGAATATAGGAAACTACATGAAAACATGAATAATTCAGTGAAAATGACTGTAAACAGATTGGAACTTGTTTTAGAACAGCTGAAAGAGATTCTCCAAGTCAGTTCTTAGTGTAGAAAAGGTAGCTAAGATAAGGGAAATCCATATTTTCAGTTAAGATCACATGAAACACTGTATGAATCCTATATTCATTACTTAAAGGAGACTGGAGTGGTAAATGTGTGTTATACAAGGCAGAATACCATTAAAATAGAGAAAGAAACACGTTCGGCAGCTTTTGAAATCCTTACACTTCACTGAAATATAGTACTACACTCTATAACACAGTTGAGAGACAATGTTCCCTACTTGCCTCAGTTCATAACAGTGTGTAGGAAGTTGTTTGATAAAGTGGGCAAAGCTTATACTTGGGCCAGAAGGCAGAATATAGGAAACTAAATGAAAACATGAATAATTCAGTGAAAATGACTGTAAACAGATGAGAACTTGTTTAGAACAGCTGAAGGAGAATCTCCAAGTCAGTTCTTAGTGTAGAAAAGGTAGCTAAGATAAGGGAAATCCATACTTCCAGTTAAGATCACATGAAACACTGTATGAATCCTATATTCATTACTTAAAGGAGACTAGAGTGGTAAATGTGTGTTATACAAGGCAGAATACCATTGAAATAGAGAAAGAAACACGTTCGGGAGCTTTGGAAAGCCTTACTCTTCACTGAAATGTAGTACTACACTCTATAACACAGTTGAGAGACAATGTTCCCTACTTGCCTCAGTTCATAACAGTGTGTAGGAAGTTGTTTGATAAAGTGGGCAAAGCTTATACTTGGGCCAGAAGGCAGAATATAGGAAACTATATGAAAACATGAATAATTCAGTGAAAATGACTGTAAACAGATGAGAACTTGTTTAGAACAGCTGAAAGAGAATCTCCAAGTCAGTTCTTAGTGTAGAAAAGGTAGGTAAGATAAGGGAAATCCATAATTCCAGTTAAGATCACATGAAACACTGTTTGAATCCTATATTCATTACTTAAAGGAGACTACTGTGGTAAATGTGTGTTATAGGAGGCAGAATACCATTAAAATAGAGAAAGAAACACGTTCGGCAGCTTTTGAAATCCTTACAATTCACTGAAATGTAGTACTACACTCTATAACACAGTTGAGAGACAATGTTCTCTAGTTGCCTCAGTTCATAACAGTGTGTAGGAAGTTGTTTGATAAAGTGGTCAAAGGTTATACTTGGGCCAGAAGGCAGAATATAGGAAACTACATGAAAACATGAATAATTCAGTGAAAATGATTGTAAACAGATGAGAACTTGTTTTAGAACAGCTGAAAGAGATTCTCCAAGTCAGTTCTTAGTGTAGAAAAGGTAGCTAAGATCCGGGAAATCTTAATTTCAGTTAAAATCACATGAAACACTGTATGAATCCTATATTCTTTACTGAAAGGAGACTAGAGTGGTAAATGTTTGTTATACAAGGCAGAATACCATTGAAATAGAGAAAGAAACACGTTCGGCAGCTTTGGAAAGCCTTACACTTCACTGAAATGTAGTACTACACTCTATAACACAGTTGAGAGTCAATGTTCCCTACTTGCCTCAGTTCATAACAGTGTGTAGGAAGTTGTTTGATAAAGTGGGCAAAGCTTATACTTCGGCCAGAAGGCAGAATATAGGAAACTACATGAAAACATGAATAATTCAGTGAAAATGACTGTAAACAGATGAGAACTTGTTTAGAACAGCTGAAAGAGAATCTCCAAGTCAGTTCTTAGTGTAGAAAAGGTAGCTAAGATAAGGGAAATCCATAATTCCAGTTAAGATCACATGAAACACTATGAATCCTATATTCTTTACTTAAAGGAGACTAGAGTGGTAAATGTGTGTTATACAAGGCAGAATACCATTGAAATACAGAAAGAAACACGTTCGGGAGCTTTGGAAAGCCTAACACTTCACTGAAATGTAGTACTACACTCTATAACACAATTGAGAGACAATGTTCCCTACTTGCCTCAGTTCATAACAGTGTGTAGGAAGTTGTTTGATAAAGTGGGCAAAGCTTATACTTGGGCCAGAAGGCAGAATATAGGAAACTTCATGAAAACATGAATAATTCAGTGAAAATGACTGTAAACAGATGAGAACTTGGTTAGAACAGCTTAAAGAGAATCTCCAAGTCAGTTCTTAGTGTAGAAAAGGTAGCTAAGATAAGGGAAATCCATAATTCCAGTTAAGATCACATGAAACACTGTATGAATCCTATATTCATTACTTAAAGGAGACTAGAGTGGTAAATGTGTGTTATACAAGGCAGAATACCATTGAAATAGAGAAAGAAACACGTTCGGCAGCTTTGGAAAGCCTTACACTTCACTGAAATGTAGTACTACACTCTATAACACAGTTGAGAGACAATGTTCCTGAGCTGCCTCAGTTCATAACAGTGTGTAGGAAGTTGTTTGATAAAGTGGGCAAAGCTTATACTTGGACCAGAAGGCAGAATATAGGAAACTACATGAAATCATGATTAATTCAGTGAAAATGACTGTAAACAGATGAGAACTTGTTTAGAACAGCTGAAAGAGATTCTCCAAGTCAGTTCTTAGTGTAGAAAAGGTAGCTAAGATAAGGGAAATCCATAATTCCAGTTAAGATCACATGAAACACTGTATGAATCCTATATTCATTACTCAAAGGAGACTAGAGTGGTAAATGTGTGTAATACAAGGCAGAATACCATTAAAATAGAGAAAGAAACACGTTCGGCAGCTTTGGAAAGCCTTACACTTCACTGAAATGTAGTACTACACTCTATAACACAGTTGAGAGACAATGTTCCCTACTTGCCTCAGTTCATAACAGTGTGTAGGAAGTTGTTTGATAAAGTGGGCAAAGCTTATACTTGGGCCAGAAGGCAGAATATAGGAAACTACATGAAAACATGAATAATTCAGTGAAAATGACTGTAAACAGATGAGAACTTGTTTAGAACAGCTGAAAGAGAATCTCCAAGTCAGTTCTTAGTGTAGAAAAGGTAGCTAAGATAAGGGAAATCCATAATTCCAGTTAAGATCACATGAAACACTGTATGAATCCTATATTCATTACTTAAAGGAGACTAGAGTGGTAAATGTGTGTTATACAAGGCAGAATACCATTAAAATAGAGAAAGAAACACGTTCGGCAGCTTTTGAAATCCTTACACTTCACTGAAATGTTGTACTACACTCTATAACACAGTTGAGAGACAATGTTCCCGAGCTGCCTCAGTTCATAACAGTGTGTAGGAAGTTGTTTGATAAAGTGGTCAAAGCTTATACTTGGACCAGAAGGCAGAATATAGGAAACTACATGAAAACATGAATAATTCAGTGAAAATGACTGTAAACAGATTGGAACTTGTTTTAGAACAGCTGAAAGAGATTCTCCAAGTCAGTTCTTAGTGTAGAAAAGGTAGCTAAGATAAGGGAAATCCATATTTTCAGTTAAGATCACATGAAACACTGTATGAATCCTATATTCATTACTTAAAGGAGACTGGAGTGGTAAATGTGTGTTATACAAGGCAGAATACCATTAAAATAGAGAAAGAAACACGTTCGGCAGCTTTTGAAATCCTTACACTTCACTGAAATATAGTACTACACTCTATAACACAGTTGAGAGACAATGTTCCCTACTTGCCTCAGTTCATAACAGTGTGTAGGAAGTTGTTTGATAAAGTGGGCAAAGCTTATACTTGGGCCAGAAGGCAGAATATAGGAAACTAAATGAAAACATGAATAATTCAGTGAAAATGACTGTAAACAGATGAGAACTTGTTTAGAACAGCTGAAGGAGAATCTCCAAGTCAGTTCTTAGTGTAGAAAAGGTAGCTAAGATCCGGGAAATCTTAATTTCAGTTAAAATCACATGAAACACTGTATGAATCCTATATTCATTACTTAAAGGAGACTAGAGTGGTAAATGTGTGTTATACAAGGCAGAATACCATTGAAATAGAGAAAGAAACACGTTCGGGAGCTTTGGAAAGCCTTACACTTCACTGAAATGTAGTACTACACTCTATAACACAGTTGAGAGACAATGTTCCTGAGCTGCCTCAGTTCATAACAGTGTGTAGGAAGTTGTTTGATAAAGTGGGCAAAGCTTATACTTGGACCAGAAGGCAGAATATAGGAAACTACATGAAATCATGATTAATTCAGTGAAAATGACTGTAAACAGATGAGAACTTGTTTAGAACAGCTGAAAGAGATTCTCCAACTCAGTTCTTAGTGTAGAAAAGGTAGCTAAGATAAGGGAAATCCATAATTCCAGTTAAGATCACATGAAACACTGTATGAATCCTATATTCCTTACTCAAAGGAGACTAGAGTGGTAAATGTGTGTAATACAAGGCAGAATACCATTAAAATAGAGAAAGAAACACGTTCGGCAGCTTTGGAAAGCCTTACACTTCACTGAAATGTAGTACTACACTCTATAACACAGTTGAGAGACAATGTTCCCTACTTGCCTCAGTTCATAACAGTGTGTAGGAAGTTGTTTGATAAAGTGGGCAAAGCTTATACTTGGGCCAGAAGGCAGAATATAGGAAACTACATGAAAACATGAATAATTCAGTGAAAATGACTGTAAACAGATGAGAACTTGTTTAGAACAGATGAAAGAGAATCTCCAAGTCAGTTCTTAGTGTAGAAAAGGTAGCTAAGATAAGGGAAATCCATAATTCCAGTTAAGATCACATGAAACACTGTATTAATCCTATATTCATTACTTAAAGGAGACTAGAGTGGTAAATGTGTGTTATACAAGGCAGAATACCATTAAAATAGAGAAAGAAACACGTTCGGCAGCTTTTGAAATCCTAACACTTCACTGAAATGTTGTACTACACTCTATAACACAGTTGAGAGACAATGTTCCCGAGCTGCCTCAGTTCATAACAGTGTGTAGGAAGTTGTTTGATAAAGTGGTCAAAGCTTATACTTGGACCAGAAGGCAGAATATAGGAAACTACATGAAAACATGAATAATTCAGTGAAAATGACTGTAAACAGATTGGAACTTGTTTTAGAACAGCTGAAAGAGATTCTCCAAGTCAGTTCTTAGTGTAGAAAAGGTAGCTAAGATAAGGGAAATCCATATTTTCAGTTAAGATCACATGAAACACTGTATGAATCCTATATTCATTACTTAAAGGAGACTGGAGTGGTAAATGTGTGTTATACAAGGCAGAATACCATTAAAATAGAGAAAGAAACACGTTCGGCAGCTTTTGAAATCCTTACACTTCACTGAAATATAGTACTACACTCTATAACACAGTTGAGAGACAATGTTCCCTACTTGCCTCAGTTCATAACAGTGTGTAGGAAGTTGTTTGATAAAGTGGGCAAAGCTTATACTTGGGCCAGAAGGCAGAATATAGGAAACTAAATGAAAACATGAATAATTCAGTGAAAATGACTGTAAACAGATGAGAACTTGTTTAGAACAGCTGAAAGAGAATCTCCAAGTCAGTTCTTAGTGTAGAAAAGGTAGGTAAGATAAGGGAAATCCATAATTCCAGTTAAGATCACATGAAACACTGTTTGAATCCTATATTCATTACTTAAAGGAGACTACTGTGGTAAATGTGTGTTATACGAGGCAGAATACCATTAAAATAGAGAAAGAAACACGTTCGGCAGCTTTTGAAATCCTTACAATTCACTGAAATGTAGTACTACACTCTATAACACAGTTGAGAGACAATGTTCTCTAGTTGCCTCAGTTCATAACAGTGTGTAGGAAGTTGTTTGATAAAGTGGTCAAAGGTTATACTTGGGCCAGAAGGCAGAATATAGGAAACTACATGAAAACATGAATAATTCAGTGAAAATGATTGTAAACAGATGAGAACTTGTTTTAGAACAGCTGAAAGAGATTCTCCAAGTCAGTTCTTAGTGTAGAAAAGGTAGCTAAGATCCGGGAAATCTTAATTTCAGTTAAAATCACATGAAACACTGTATGAATCCTATATTCTTTACTGAAAGGAGACTAGAGTGGTAAATGTTTGTTATACAAGGCAGAATACCATTGAAATAGAGAAAGAAACACGTTCGGCAGCTTTGGAAAGCCTTACACTTCACTGAAATGTAGTACTACACTCTATAACACAGTTGAGAGTCAATGTTCCCTACTTGCCTCAGTTCATAACAGTGTGTAGGAAGTTGTTTGATAAAGTGGGCAAAGCTTATACTTCGGCCAGAAGGCAGAATATAGGAAACTACATGAAAACATGAATAATTCAGTGAAAATGACTGTAAACAGATGAGAACTTGTTTAGAACAGCTGAAAGAGAATCTCCAAGACAGTTCTTAGTGTAGAAAAGGTAGCTAAGATAAGGGAAATCCATAATTCCAGTTAAGATCACATGAAACACTATGAATCCTATATTCTTTACTTAAAGGAGACTAGAGTGGTAAATGTGTGTTATACAAGGCAGAATACCATTGAAATACAGAAAGAAACACGTTCGGGAGCTTTGGAAAGCCTTACACTTCACTGAAATGTAGTACTACACTCTATAACACAATTGAGAGACAATGTTCCCTACTTGCCTCAGTTCATAACAGTGTGTAGGAAGTTGTTTGATAAAGTGGGCAAAGCTTATACTTGGGCCAGAAGGCAGAATATAGGAAACTTCATGAAAACATGAATAATTCAGTGAAAATGACTGTAAACAGATGAGAACTTGGTTAGAACAGCTTAAAGAGAATCTCCAAGTCAGTTCTTAGTGTAGAAAAGGTAGCTAAGATAAGGGAAATCCATAATTCCAGTTAAGATCACATGAAACACTGTATGAATCCTATATTCATTACTTAAAGGAGACTAGAGTGGTAAATGTGTGTTATACAAGGCAGAATACCATTGAAATAGAGAAAGAAACACGTTCGGGAGCTTTGGAAAGCCTTACACTTCACTGAAATGTAGTACTACACTCTATAACACAGTTGAGAGACAATGTTCCTGAGCTGCCTCAGTTCATAACAGTGTGTAGGAAGTTGTTTGATAAAGTGGGCAAAGCTTATACTTGGACCAGAAGGCAGAATATAGGAAACTACATGAAATCATGATTAATTCAGTGAAAATGACTGTAAACAGATGAGAACTTGTTTAGAACAGCTGAAAGAGATTCTCCAAGTCAGTTCTTAGTGTAGAAAAGGTAGCTAAGATAAGGGAAATCCATAATTCCAGTTAAGATCACATGAAACACTGTATGAATCCTATATTCATTACTCAAAGGAGACTAGAGTGGTAAATGTGTGTAATACAAGGCAGAATACCATTAAAATAGAGAAAGAAACACGTTCGGCAGCTTTGGAAAGCCTTACACTTCACTGAAATGTAGTACTACACTCTATAACACAGTTGAGAGACAATGTTCCCTACTTGCCTCAGTTCATAACAGTGTGTAGGAAGTTGTTTGATAAAGTGGGCAAAGCTTATACTTGGGCCAGAAGGCAGAATATAGGAAACTACATGAAAACATGAATAATTCAGTGAAAATGACTGTAAACAGATGAGAACTTGTTTAGAACAGCTGAAAGAGAATCTCCAAGTCAGTTCTTAGTGTAGAAAAGGTAGCTAAGATAAGGGAAATCCATAATTCCAGTTAAGATCACATGAAACACTGTATGAATCCTATATTCATTACTTAAAGGAGACTAGAGTGGTAAATGTGTGTTATACAAGGCAGAATACCATTAAAATAGAGAAAGAAACACGTTCGGCAGCTTTTGAAATCCTTACACTTCACTGAAATGTTGTACTACACTCTATAACACAGTTGAGAGACAATGTTCCCGAGCTGCCTCAGTTCATAACAGTGTGTAGGAAGTTGTTTGATAAAGTGGTCAAAGCTTATACTTGGACCAGAAGGCAGAATATAGGAAACTACATGAAAACATGAATAATTCAGTGAAAATGACTGTAAACAGATTGGAACTTGTTTTAGAACAGCTGAAAGAGATTCTCCAAGTCAGTTCTTAGTGTAGAAAAGGTAGCTAAGATAAGGGAAATCCATATTTTCAGTTAAGATCACATGAAACACTGTATGAATCCTATATTCATTACTTAAAGGAGACTGGAGTGGTAAATGTGTGTTATACAAGGCAGAATACCATTAAAATAGAGAAAGAAACACGTTCGGCAGCTTTTGAAATCCTTACACTTCACTGAAATATAGTACTACACTCTATAACACAGTTGAGAGACAATGTTCCCTACTTGCCTCAGTTCATAACAGTGTGTAGGAAGTTGTTTGATAAAGTGGGCAAAGCTTATACTTGGGCCAGAAGGCAGAATATAGGAAACTAAATGAAAACATGAATAATTCAGTGAAAATGACTGTAAACAGATGAGAACTTGTTTAGAACAGCTGAAGGAGAATCTCCAAGTCAGTTCTTAGTGTAGAAAAGGTAGCTAAGATCCGGGAAATCTTAATTTCAGTTAAAATCACATGAAACACTGTATGAATCCTATATTCATTACTTAAAGGAGACTAGAGTGGTAAATGTGTGTTATACAAGGCAGAATACCATTGAAATAGAGAAAGAAACACGTTCGGGAGCTTTGGAAAGCCTTACTCTTCACTGAAATGTAGTACTACACTCTATAACACAGTTGAGAGACAATGTTCCCTACTTGCCTCAGTTCATAACAGTGTGTAGGAAGTTGTTTGATAAAGTGGGCAAAGCTTATACTTGGGCCAGAAGGCAGAATATAGGAAACTATATGAAAACATGAATAATTCAGTGAAAATGACTGTAAACAGATGAGAACTTGTTTAGAACAGCTGAAAGAGAATCTCCAAGTCAGTTCTTAGTGTAGAAAAGGTAGGTAAGATAAGGGAAATCCATAATTCCAGTTAAGATCACATGAAACACTGTTTGAATCCTATATTCATTACTTAAAGGAGACTACTGTGGTAAATGTGTGTTATACGAGGCAGAATACCATTGAAATAGAGAAAGAAACACGTTCGGCAGCTTTGGAAAGCCTTACACTTCACTGAAATGTAGTACTACACTCTATAACACAGTTGAGAGTCAATGTTCCCTACTTGCCTCAGTTCATAACAGTGTGTAGGAAGTTGTTTGATAAAGTGGGCAAAGCTTATACTTGGGCCAGAAGGCAGAATATAGGAAACTACATGAAAACATGAATAATTCAGTGAAAATGACTGTAAACAGATGAGAACTTGTTTAGAACAGCTGAAAGAGAATCTCCAAGTCAGTTCTTAGTGTAGAAAAGGTAGCTAAGATAAGGGAAATCCATAATTCCAGTTAAGATCACATGAAACACTATGAATCCTATATTCTTTACTTAAAGGAGACTAGAGTGGTAAATGTGTGTTATACAAGGCAGAATACCATTGAAATACAGAAAGAAACACGTTCGGGAGCTTTGGAAAGCCTTACACTTCACTGAAATGTAGTACTACACTCTATAACACAATTGAGAGACAATGTTCCCTACTTGCCTCAGTTCATAACAGTGTGTAGGAAGTTGTTTGATAAAGTGGGCAAAGCTTATACTTGGGCCAGAAGGCAGAATATAGGAAACTTCATGAAAACATGAATAATTCAGTGAAAATGACTGTAAACAGATGAGAACTTGGTTAGAACAGCTTAAAGAGAATCTCCAAGTCAGTTCTTAGTGTAGAAAAGGTAGCTAAGATAAGGGAAATCCATAATTCCAGTTAAGATCACATGAAACACTGTATGAATCCTATATTCATTACTTAAAGGAGACTAGAGTGGTAAATGTGTGTTATACAAGGCAGAATACCATTGAAATAGAGAAAGAAACACGTTCGGCAGCTTTGGAAAGCCTTACACTTCACTGAAATGTAGTACTACACTCTATAACACAGTTGAGAGACAATGTTCCCGAGCTGCCTCAGTTCATAACAGTGTGTAGGAAGTTGTTTGATAAAGTGGGCAAAGCTTATACTTGGACCAGAAGGCAGAATATAGGAAACTACATGAAAACATGAATAATTCAGTGAAAATGACTGTAAACAGATGAGAACTTGTTTAGAACAGTTGAAAGAGATTCTCCAAGTCAGTTCTTAGTGTAGAAAAGGTAGCTAAGATCCGGAAATCCTTAATTGGAGTTAAGATTATATGAAACACTGTATGAATCCTATATTCTTTACTTAAAGGAGACTAGAGTGGTAAATGTGTGTTATACAAGGCAGAATACCATTGAAATAGAGAAAGAAACAGGTTCGGCAGCTTTGGAAAGCCTTACTCTTCACTGAAATGTAGTACTACACTCTATAACACAGTTGAGAGACAATGTTCCCTACTTGCCTCAGTTCATAACAGTGTGTAGGAAGTTGTTTGATAAAGTGGGCAAAGCTTATACTTGGGCCAGAAGGCAGAATATAGGAAACTACATGAAAACATGAATAATTCAGTGAAAATGACTGTAAACAGATGAGAACTTATTTAGAACAGCTGAAAGAGAATCTCCAAGTCAGTTCTTAGTGTAGAAAAGGTAGCTAAGATAAGGGAAATCCATAATTCCAGTTAAGATCACATGAAACACTGTATGAATCCTATATTCATTACTTAAAGGAGACTAGAGTGGTAAATGTGTGTTATACAAGGCAGAATACCATTGAAATAGAGAAAGAAACACGTTCGGCAGCTTTGGAAAGCCTTACACTTCACTGAAATGTAGTACTACACTCTATAACACAGTTGAGAGACAATGTTTCCGAGCTGCCTCAGTTCATAACAGTGTGTAGGATGTTGTTTGATAAAGTGGGCAAAGCTTATACTTGGACCAGAAGGCAGAATATAGGAAACTACATGAAAACATGATTAATTCAGTGAAAATGACTGTAAACAGATGAGAACTTGTTTAGAACAGCTGAAAGAGATTCTCCAAGTCAGTTCTTAGTGTAGAAAAGGTAGCTAAGATCCGGAAATCCTTAATTGGAGTTTAGATTATATGAAACACTGTATGAATCCTATATTCTTTACTTAAAGGAGACTAGAGTGGTAAATGTGTGTTATACAACGCAAGAATACCATTAAAATGGAGAAAGAAACACGTTCGGCAGTTTTGGAAATCCTTACACGTGACTGAAATGTAGTACTACACTCTATAACACAGTTGAGAGACAATGTACCCGAGCTGCCTCAGTTAATAACAGTGTGTAGGAAGTTGTTTGATAAAGTGGTCAAAGCTTATACTTGGACCAGAAGGCAGAATATAGGAAACTACATGAAAACATGAATAATTCAGTGAAAATGACTGTAAACAGATTGGAACTTGTTTTAGAACAGCTGAGAGAGATTCTCCAAGTCAGTTCTTAGTGTAGAAAAGGTAGCTAAGATCCGGAAAATCTTAATTCCAGTTAAGATCACATGAAACACTGTATGAATCCTATATTCTTTACTTAAAGGAGACTAGAGTGGTAAATGTGTGTTATATAAGGCAGAATACCATTGAAGTAGAGAAAGAAACAGGTTCGGCGGCTTCGGAAAGCCTTACACTTCACTGAAATGTAGTACTACACTCTATAACACAGTTGAGAGACAATGTTCCCTACTTGCCTCAGTTCATAACAGTGTGTAGGAAGTTGTTTGATAAAGTGGGCAAAGCTTTTACTTTGGCCAGAAGGCAGAATATAGGAAACTACATGAAAACATGAATATTTCAGTGAAAATGACTGTAAACAGATGAGAACTTGTTTAGAACAGCTGAAAGAGAATCTCCAAGTCAGTTCTTAGTGTAGAAAAGGTAGCTAAGATAAGGGAAATCCATAATTCCAGTTAAGATCACATGAAACACTATGAATCCTATATTCTTTACTTAAAGGAGTCTAGAGTGGTAAATGTGTGTTATACAAGGCAGAATACCATTGAAATAGAGAAAGAAACACGTTCGGGAGCTTTGGAAAGCCTTACACTTCACTGAAATGTAGTACTACACTCTATAACACAGTTGAGAGACAATGTTCCTGAGCTGCCTCAGTTCATAACAGTGTGTAGGAAGTTGTTTGATAAAGTGGGCAAAGCTTATACTTGGACCAGAAGGCAGAATATAGGAAACTACATGAAATCATGATTAATTCAGTGAAAATGACTGTAAACAGATGAGAACTTGTTTAGAACAGCTGAAAGAGATTCTCCAAGTCAGTTCTTAGTGTAGAAAAGGTAGCTAAGATAAGGGAAATCCATAATTCCAGTTAAGATCACATGAAACACTGTATGAATCCTATATTCATTACTCAAAGGAGACTAGAGTGGTAAATGTGTGTAATACAAGGCAGAATACCATTAAAATAGAGAAAGAAACACGTTCGGCAGCTTTGGAAAGCCTTACACTTCACTGAAATGTAGTACTACACTCTATAACACAGTTGAGAGACAATGTTCCCTACTTGCCTCAGTTCATAACAGTGTGTAGGAAGTTGTTTGATAAAGTGGGCAAAGCTTATACTTGGGCCAGAATTCAGAATATAGGAAACTACATGAAAACATGAATAATTCAGTGAAAATGACTGTAAACAGATGAGAACTTGTTTAGAACAGCTGAAAGAGAATCTCCAAGTCAGTTCTTAGTGTAGAAAAGGTAGCTAAGATAAGGGAAATCCATAATTCCAGTTAAGATCACATGAAACACTGTATGAATCCTATATTCATTACTTAAAGGAGACTAGAGTGGTAAATGTGTGTTATACAAGGCAGAATACCATTAAAATAGAGAAAGAAACACGTTCGGCAGCTTTTGAAATCCTTACACTTCACTGAAATGTAGTACTACACTCTATAACACAGTTGAGAGACAATGTTCCCGAGCTGCCTCAGTTCATAACAGTGTGTAGGAAGTTGTTTGATAAAGTGGTCAAAGCTTATACTTGGACCAGAAGGCAGAATATAGGAAACTACATGAAAACATGAATAATTCAGTGAAAATGACTGTAAACAGATTGGAACTTGTTTTAGAACAGCTGAAAGAGATTCTCCAAGTCAGTTCTTAGTGTAGAAAAGGTAGCTAAGATAAGGGAAATCCATATTTTCAGTTAAGATCACATGAAACACTGTATGAATCCTATATTCATTACTTAAAGGAGACTGGAGTGGTAAATGTGTGTTATACAAGGCAGAATACCATTAAAATAGAGAAAGAAACACGTTCGGCAGCTTTTGAAATCCTTACACTTCACTGAAATATAGTACTACACTCTATAACACAGTTGAGAGACAATGTTCCCTACTTGCCTCAGTTCATAACAGTGTGTAGGAAGTTGTTTGATAAAGTGGGCAAAGCTTATACTTGGGCCAGAAGGCAGAATATAGGAAACTAAATGAAAACATGAATAATTCAGTGAAAATGACTGTAAACAGATGAGAACTTGTTTAGAACAGCTGAAGGAGAATCTCCAAGTCAGTTCTTAGTGTAGAAAAGGTAGCTAAGATAAGGGAAATCCATAATTCCAGTTAAGATCACATGAAACACTGTATGAATCCGATATTCATTACTTAAAGGAGACTAGAGTGGTAAATGTGTGTTATACAAGGCAGTATACCATTGAAATAGAGAAAGAAACACGTTCAGCAGCTTTGGAAAGCCTTACTCTTCACTGAAATGTAGTACTACACTCTATAACACAGTTGAGAGACAATGTTCCCTACTTGCCTCAGTTCATAACAGTGTGTAGGAAGTTGTTTGATAAAGTGGGCAAAGTTTATACTTGGGCCAGAAGGCAGAATATAGGAAACTATATGAAAACATGAATAATTCAGTGAAAATGACTGTAAACAGATGAGAACTTGTTTAGAACAGCTGAAAGAGAATCTCCAAGTCAGTTCTTAGTGTAGAAAAGGTAGGTAAGATAAGGGAAATCCATAATTCCAGTTAAGATCACATGAAACACTGTTTGAATCCTATATTCATTACTTAAAGGAGACTACTGTGGTAAATGTGTGTTATACGAGGCAGAATACCATTAAAATAGAGAAAGAAACACGTTCGGCAGCTTTTGAAATCCTTACAATTCACTGAAATGTAGTACTACACTCTATAACACAGTTGAGAGACAATGTTCTCTAGTTGCCTCAGTTCATAACAGTGTGTAGGAAGTTGTTTGATAAAGTGGTCAAAGGTTATACTTGGGCCAGAAGGCAGAATATAGGAAACTACATGAAAACATGAATAATTCAGTGAAAATGACTGTAAACAGATGAGAACTTGTTTTAGAACAGCTGAAAGAGATTCTCCAAGTCAGTTCTTAGTGTAGAAAAGGTAGCTAAGATCCGGGAAATCTTAATTTCAGTTAAAATCACATGAAACACTGTATGAATCCTATATTCTTTACTGAAAGGAGACTAGAGTGGTAAATGTTTGTTATACAAGGCAGAATACCATTGAAATAGAGAAAGAAACACGTTCGGCAGCTTTGGAAAGCCTTACACTTCACTGAAATGTAGTACTACACTCTATAACACAGTTGAGAGACAATGTTCCCTACTTGCCTCAGTTCATAACAGTGTGTAGGAAGTTGTTTGATAAAGTGGGCAAAGCTTATACTTGGGCCAGAAGGCAGAATATAGGAAACTACATGAAAACATGAATAATTCAGTGAAAATGACTGTAAACAGATGAGAACTTGTTTAGAACAGCTGAAAGAGAATCTCCAAGTCAGTTCTTAGTGTAGAAAAGGTAGCTAAGATAAGGGAAATCCATAATTCCAGTTAAGATCACATGAAACACTGTATGAATCCTATATTCATTACTTAAAGGAGACTAGAGTGGTAAATGTGTGTTATACAAGGCAGAATACCATTAAAATAGAGAAAGAAACACGTTCGGCAGCTTTTGAAATCCTTACACTTCACTGAAATGTAGTACTACACTCTATAACACAGTTGAGAGACAATGTTCCCGAGCTGCCTCAGTTCATAACAGTGTGTAGGAAGTTGTTTGATAAAGTGGTCAAAGCTTATACTTGGGCCAGAAGGCAGAATATAGGAAACTTCATGAAAACATGAATAATTCAGTGAAAATGACTGTAAACAGATGAGAACTTGTTTAGAACAGCGTAAAGAGAATCTCCAAGTCAGTTCTTAGTGTAGAAAAGGTAGCTAAGATAAGGGAAATCCATATTTTCAGTTAAGATCACATGAAACACTGTATGAATCCTATATTCATTACTTAAAGGAGACTGGAGTGGTAAATGTGTGTTATACAAGGCAGAATACCATTAAAATAGAGAAAGAAACACGTTCGGCAGCTTTTGAAATCCTTACACTTCACTGAAATATAGTACTACACTCTATAACACAGTTGAGAGACAATGTTCCCTACTTGCCTCAGTTCATAACAGTGTGTAGGAAGTTGTTTGATAAAGTGGGCAAAGCTTATACTTGGGCCAGAAGGCAGAATATAGGAAACTAAATGAAAACATGAATAATTCAGTGAAAATGACTGTAAACAGATGAGAACTTGTTTAGAACAGCTGAAGGAGAATCTCCAAGTCAGTTCTTAGTGTAGAAAAGGTAGCTAAGATAAGGGAAATCCATAATTCCAGTTAAGATCACATGAAACACTGTATGAATCCGATATTCATTACTTAAAGGAGACTAGAGTGGTAAATGTGTGTTATACAAGGCAGAATACCATTGAAATAGAGAAAGAAACACGTTCGGCAGCTTTGGAAAGCCTTACTCTTCACTGAAATGTAGTACTACACTCTATAACACAGTTGAGAGACAATGTTCCCTACTTGCCTCAGTTCATAACAGTGTGTAGGAAGTTGTTTGATAAAGTGGGCAAAGCTTATACTTGGGCCAGAAGGCAGAATATAGGAAACTATATGAAAACATGAATAATTCAGTGAAAATGACTGTAAACAGATGAGAACTTGTTTAGAACAGCTGAAAGAGAATCTCCAAGTCAGTTCTTAGTGTAGAAAAGGTAGGTAAGATAAGGGAAATCCATAATTCCAGTTAAGATCACATGAAACACTGTTTGAATCCTATATTCATTACTTAAAGGAGACTACTGTGGTAAATGTGTGTTATACGAGGCAGAATACCATTAAAATAGAGAAAGAAACACGTTCGGCAGCTTTTGAAATCCTTACAATTCACTGAAATGTAGTACTACACTCTATAACACAGTTGAGAGACAATGTTCTCTAGTTGCCTCAGTTCATAGCAGTGTGTAGGAAGTTGTTTGATAAAGTGGTCAAAGGTTATACTTGGGCCAGAAGGCAGAATATAGGAAACTACATGAAAACATGAATAATTCAGTGAAAATGACTGTAAACAGATGAGAACTTGTTTTAGAACAGCTGAAAGAGATTCTCCAAGTCAGTTCTTAGTGTAGAAAAGGTAGCTAAGATCCGGGAAATCTTAATTTCAGTTAAAATCACATGAAACACTGTATGAATCCTATATTCTTTACTGAAAGGAGACTAGAGTGGTAAATGTTTGTTATACAAGGCAGAATACCATTGAAATAGAGAAAGAAACACGTTCGGCAGCTTTGGAAAGCCTTACACTTCACTGAAATGTAGTACTACACTCTATAACACAGTTGAGAGTCAATGTTCCCTACTTGCCTCAGTTCATAACAGTGTGTAGGAAGTTGTTTGATAAAGTGGGCAAAGCTTATACTTGGGCCAGAAGGCAGAATATAGGAAACTACATGAAAACATGAATAATTCAGTGAAAATGACTGTAAACAGATGAGAACTTGTTTAGAACAGCTGAAAGAGAATCTCCAAGTCAGTTCTTAGTGTAGAAAAGGTAGCTAAGATAAGGGAAATCCATAATTCCAGTTAAGATCACATGAAACACTATGAATCCTATATTCTTTACTTAAAGGAGACTAGAGTGGTAAATGTGTGTTATACAAGGCAGAATACCATTGAAATACAGAAAGAAACACGTTCGGGAGCTTTGGAAAGCCTTACACTTCACTGAAATGTAGTACTACACTCTATAACACAATTGAGAGACAATGTTCCCTACTTGCCTCAGTTCATAACAGTGTGTAGGAAGTTGTTTGATAAAGTGGGCAAAGCTTATACTTGGGCCAGAAGGCAGAATATAGGAAACTACATGAAAACATGAATAATTCAGTGAAAATGACTGTAAACAGATGAGAACTTATTTAGAACAGCTGAAAGAGAATCTCCAAGTCAGTTCTTAGTGTAGAAAAGGTAGCTAAGATAAGAGAAATCCATAATTCCAGTTAACATCACATGAAACACTGTATGAATCCTATATTCATGACTTAAAGGAGACTAGAGTGGTAAATGTGTGTTATACAAGGCAGAATACCATTGAAATAGAGAAAGAAACACGTTCGGCATCTTTGGAAAGCCTTACACTTCACTGAAATGTAGTACTACACTCTATAACACAGTTGAGAGACAATGTTTCCGAGCTGCCTCAGTTCATAACAGTGTGTAGGAAGTTGTTTGATAAAGTGGGCAAAGCTTATACTTGGACCAGAAGGCAGAATATAGGAAACTACATGAAAACATGATTAATTCAGTGAAAATGACTGTAAACAGATGAGAACTTGTTTAGAACAGCTGAAAGAGATTCTCCAAGTCAGTTCTTAGTGTAGAAAAGGTAGCTAAGATCCGGAAATCCTTAATTGGAGTTTAGATTATATGAAACACTGTATGAATCCTATATTCTTTACTTAAAGGAGACTAGAGTGGTAAATGTGTGTTATACAACGCAAGAATACCATTAAAATGGAGAAAGAAACACGTTCGGCAGTTTTGGAAATCCTTACACGTGACTGAAATGTAGTACTACACTCTATAACACAGTTGAGAGACAATGTACCCGAGCTGCCTCAGTTAATAACAGTGTGTAGGAAGTTGTTTGATAAAGTGGTCAAAGCTTATACTTGGACCAGAAGGCAGAATATAGGAAACTACATGAAAACATGAATAATTCAGTGAAAATGACTGTAAACAGATTGGAACTTGTTTTAGAACAGCTGAGAGAGATTCTCCAAGTCAGTTCTTAGTGTAGAAAAGGTAGCTAAGATCCGGAAAATCTTAATTCCAGTTAAGATCACATGAAACACTGTATGAATCCTATGTTCTTTACTTAAAGGAGACTAGAGTGGTAAATGTGTGTTATACAAGGCAGAATACCATTGAAGTAGAGAAAGAAACAGGTTCGGCAGCTTCGGAAAGCCTTACACTTCACTGAAATGTAGTACTACACTCTATAACACAGTTGAGAGACAATGTTCCCTACTTGCCTCAGTTCATAACAGTGTGTAGGAAGTTGTTTGATAAAGTGGGCAAAGCTTTTACTTTGGCCAGAAGGCAGAATATAGGAAACTACATGAAAACATGAATATTTCAGTGAAAATGACTGTAAACAGATGAGAACTTGTTTAGAACAGCTGAAAGAGAATCTCCAAGTCAGTTCTTAGTGTAGAAAAGGTAGCTAAGATAAGGGAAATCCATAATTCCAGTTAAGATCACATGAAACACTATGAATCCTATATTCTTTACTTAAAGGAGTCTAGAGTGGTAAATGTGTGTTATACAAGGCAGAATACCATTGAAATAGAGAAAGAAACACGTTCGGGAGCTTTGGAAAGCCTTACACTTCACTGAAATGTAGTACTACACTCTATAACACAGTTGAGAGACAATGTTCCTGAGCTGCCTCAGTTCATAACAGTGTGTAGGAAGTTGTTTGATAAAGTGGGCAAAGCTTATACTTGGACCAGAAGGCAGAATATAGGAAACTACATGAAATCATGATTAATTCAGTGAAAATGACTGTAAACAGATGAGAACTTGTTTAGAACAGCTGAAAGAGATTCTCCAAGTCAGTTCTTAGTGTAGAAAAGGTAGCTAAGATAAGGGAAATCCATAATTCCAGTTAAGATCACATGAAACACTGTATGAATCCTATATTCATTACTCAAAGGAGACTAGAGTGGTAAATGTGTGTAATACAAGGCAGAATACCATTAAAATAGAGAAAGAAACACGTTCGGCAGCTTTGGAAAGCCTTACACTTCACTGAAATGTAGTACTACACTCTATAACACAGTTGAGAGACAATGTTCCCTACTTGCCTCAGTTCATAACAGTGTGTAGGAAGTTGTTTGATAAAGTGGGCAAAGCTTATACTTGGGCCAGAAGGCAGAATATAGGAAACTACATGAAAACATGAATAATTCAGTGAAAATGACTGTAAACAGATGAGAACTTGTTTAGAACAGCTGAAAGAGATTCTCCAAGTCAGTTCTTAGTGTAGAAAAGGTAGCTAAGATAAGGGAAATCCATAATTCCAGTTAAGATTACATGAAACACTGTATGAATTCTATATTCTTTACTTAAAGGAGACTAGAGTGGTAAATGTGTGTTATACAAGGCAGAATACCATTAAAATAGAGAAAGAAACACGTTCGGCAGCTTTTGAAATCCTTACACTTCACTGAAATGTAGTACTACACTCTATAACACAGTTGAGAGACAAGGTTCCCTACTTGCCTCAGTTCATAACAGTGTGTAGGAAGTTGTTTGATAAAGTGGGCAAAGCTTATACTTGGGCCAGAAGGCAGAATATAGGAAACTACATGAAAACATGAATAATTCAGTGAAAATGACTGTAAACAGATGAGAACTTGTTTAGAACAGCTGAAAGAGAATCTCCAAGTCAGTTCTTAGTGTAGAAAAGGTAGCTAAGATAAGGGAAATCCATAATTCCAGTTAAGATCACATGAAACACTGTATGAATCCTATATTCATTACTTAAAGGAGACTAGAGTGGTAAATGTGTGTTATACAAGGCAGAATACCATTAAAATAGAGAAAGAAACACGTTCGGCAGCTTTTGAAATCCTTACACTTCACTGAAATGTAGTACTACACTCTATAACACAGTTGAGAGACAATGTTCCCTACTTGCCTCAGTTCATAACAGTGTGTAGGAAGTTGTTTGATAAAGTGGGCAAAGCTTATACTTGGGCCAGAAGGCAGAATATAGGAAACTACATGAAAACATGAATAATTCAGTGAAAATGACTGTAAACAGATGAGAACTTGTTTTAGAACAGCTGAAAGAGATTCTCCAAGTCATTTCTTAGTGTAGAAAAGGTAGCTAAGATCCGGGAAATCTTAATTCCAGTTAAGATCACATGAAACACTATGAATCCTATATTCTTTACTTAAAGGAGACTAGAGTGGTAAATGTGTGTTATACAAGGTAGAATAACATTGAAGTAGAGAAAGAAACACGTTCCGCAGCTTTGGAAAGCCTTACACTTCACTGAAATGTAGTACTACACTCTATAACACAGTTGAGAGACAATGTTCCCTACTTGCCTCAGTTCATAACAGTGTGTAGGAAGTTGTTTGATAAAGTGGGCAAAGCTTATACTTGGGCCAGAAGGCAGAATATAGGAAACTACATGAAAACATGAATAATTCAGTGAAAATGACTGTAAACAGATGAGAACTTGTTTTAGAACAGCTGAAAGAGATTCTCCAAGTCATTTCTTAGTGTAGAAAAGGTAGCTAAGATCCGGGAAATCTTAATTCCAGTTAAGATCACATGAAACACTATGAATCCTATATTCTTTACTTAAATGAGACTAGAGTGGTAAATGTGTGTTATACAAGGCAGAATACCATTGAAATAGAGAAAGAAACACGTTCGGGAGCTTTGGAAAGCCTTACACTTCACTGAAATGTAGTACTACACTCTATAACACAATTGAGAGACAATGTTCCCTACTTGCCTCAGTTCATAACAGTGTGTAGGAAGTTGTTTGATAAAGTGGGCAAAGCTTATACTTGGGCCAGAAGGCAGAATATAGGAAACTTCATGAAAACATGAATAATTCAGTGAAAATGACTGTAAACAGATGAGAACTTGTTTAGAACAGCTGAAAGAGAATCTCCAAGTCAGTTCTTAGTGTAGAAAAGGTAGCTAAGATAAGGGAAATCCATAATTCCAGTTAAGATCACATGAAACACTGTATGAATCCTATATTCATTACTTAAAGGAGACTAGAGTGGTAAATGTGTGTTATACAAGGCAGAATACCATTGAAATAGAGAAAGAAACACGTTCGGCAGCTTTGGAAAGCCTTACACTTCACTGAAATGTAGTACTACACTCTATAACACAGTTGAGAGACAATGTTTCCGAGCTGCCTCAGTTCATAACAGTGTGTAGGAAGTTGTTTGATAAAGTGGGCAAAGCTTATACTTGGACCAGAAGGCAGAATATAGGAAACTACATGAAAACATTATTAATTCAGTGAAAATGACTGTAAACAGATGAGAACTTGTTTAGAACAGCTGAAAGAGATTCTCCAAGTCAGTTCTTAGTGTAGAAAAGGTAGCTAAGATCCGGAAATCCTTAATTGGAGTTAAGATTATATGAAACACTGTATGAATCCTATATTCTTTACTTAAAGGAGACTAGAGTGGTAAATGTGTGTTATACAAGGCAGAATACCATTAAAATGGAGAAAGAAACACGTTCGGCAGTTTTGGAAATCCTTACACGTGACTGAAATGTAGTACTACACTCTATAACACAGTTGAGAGACAATGTTCCCGAGCTGCCTCAGTTCATAACAGTGTGTAGGAAGTTGTTTGATAAAGTGGTCAAAGCTTATACTTGGACCAGAAGGCAGAAAGAGGAAACTACATGAAAACATGAATAATTCAGTGAAAATGACTGTAAACAGATTGGAACTTGTTTTAGAACAGCTGAAAGAGATTCTCCAAGTCAGTTCTTAGTGTAGAAAAGGTAGCTAAGATAAGGGAAATCCATATTTTCAGTTAAGATCACATGAAACACTGTATGAATCCTATATTCATTACTTAAAGGAGACTGGAGTGGTAAATGTGTGTTATACAAGGCAGAATACCATTAAAATAGAGAAAGAAACACGTTCGGCAGCTTTTGAAATCCTTACACTTCACTGAAATATAGTACTACACTCTATAACACAGTTGAGAGACAATGTTCCCTACTTGCCTCAGTTCATAACAGTGTGTAGGAAGTTGTTTGATAAAGTGGGCAAAGCTTATACTTGGGCCAGAAGGCAGAATATAGGAAACTGAATGAAAACATGAATAATTCAGTGAAAATGACTGGAAACAGATGAGAACTTGTTTAGAACAGCTGAAGGAGAATCTCCAAGTCAGTTCTTAGTGTAGAAAAGGTAGCTAAGATAAGGGAAATCCATAATTCCAGTTAAGATCACATGAAACACTGTATGAATCCTATATTCATTACTTAAAGGAGACTAGAGTGGTAAATGTGTGTTATACAAGGCAGAATACCATTGAAATAGAGAAAGAAACACGTTCGGCAGCTTTGGAAAGCCTTACTCTTCACTGAAATGTAGTACTACACTCTATAACACAGTTGAGAGACAATGTTCCCTACTTGCCTCAGTTCATAACAGTGTGTAGGAAGTTGTTTGATAAAGTGGGCAAAGCTTATACTTGGGCCAGAAGGCAGAATATAGGAAACTATATGAAAACATGAATAATTCAGTGAAAATGACTGTAAACAGATGAGAACTTGTTTAGAACAGCTGAAAGAGAATCTCCAAGTCAGTTCTTAGTGTAGAAAAGGTAGGTAAGATAAGGGAAATCCATAATTCCAGTTAAGATCACATGAAACACTGTTTGAATCCTATATTCATTACTTAAAGGAGACTACTGTGGTAAATGTGTGTTATACGAGGCAGAATACCATTAAAATAGAGAAAGAAACACGTTCGGCAGCTTTTGAAATCCTTACAATTCACTGAAATGTAGTACTACACTCTATAACACAGTTGAGAGACAATGTTCTCTAGTTGCCTCAGTTCATAACAGTGTGTAGGAAGTTGTTTGATAAAGTGGTCAAAGGTTATACTTGGGCCAGAAGGCAGAATATAGGAAACTACATGAAAACATGAATAATTCAGTGAAAATGACTGTAAACAGATGAGAACTTGTTTTAGAACAGCTGAAAGAGATTCTCCAAGTCAGTTCTTAGTGTAGAAAAGGTAGCTAAGATCCGGGAAATCTTAATTTCAGTTAAAATCACATGAAACACTGTATGAATCCTATATTCTTTACTGAAAGGAGACTAGAGTGGTAAATGTTTGTTATACAAGGCAGAATACCATTGAAATAGAGAAAGAAACACGTTCGGCAGCTTTGGAAAGCCTTACACTTCACTGAAATGTAGTACTACACTCTATAACACAGTTGAGAGTCAATGTTCCCTACTTGCCTCAGTTCATAACAGTGTGTAGGAAGTTGTTTGATAAAGTGGGCAAAGCTTATACTTGGGCCAGAAGGCAGAATATAGGAAACTACATGAAAACATGAATAATTCAGTGAAAATGACTGTAAACAGATGAGAACTTGTTTAGAACAGCTGAAAGAGAATCTCCAAGTCAGTTCTTAGTGTAGAAAAGGTAGCTAAGATAAGGGAAATCCATAATTCCAGTTAAGATCACATGAAACACTATGAATCCTATATTCTTTACTTAAAGGAGACTAGAGTGGTAAATGTGTGTTATACAAGGCAGAATACCATTGAAATACAGAAAGAAACACGTTCGGGAGCTTTGGAAAGCCTTACACTTCACTGAAATGTAGTACTACACTCTATAACACAATTGAGAGACAATGTTCCCTACTTGCCTCAGTTCATAACAGTGTGTAGGAAGTTGTTTGATAAAGTGGGCAAAGCTTATACTTGGGCCAGAAGGCAGAATATAGGAAACTTCATGAAAACATGAATAATTCAGTGAAAATGACTGTAAACAGATGAGAACTTGTTTAGAACAGCTGAAAGAGAATCTCCAAGTCAGTTCTTAGTGTAGAAAAGGTAGCTAAGATAAGGGAAATCCATAATTCCAGTTAAGATCACATGAAACACTATGAATCCTATATTCTTTACTTAAAGGAGACTAGAGTGGTAAATGTGTGTTATACAAGGCAGAATACCATTGAAATACAGAAAGAAACACGTTCGGGAGCTTTGGAAAGCCTTACACTTCACTGAAATGTAGTACTACACTCTATAACACAATTGAGAGACAATGTTCCCTACTTGCCTCAGTTCATAACAGTGTGTAGGAAGTTGTTTGATAAAGTGGGCAAAGCTTATACTTGGGCCAGAAGGCAGAATATAGGAAACTTCATGAAAACATGAATAATTCAGTGAAAATGACTGTAAACAGATGAGAACTTGGTTAGAACAGCTTAAAGAGAATCTCCAAGTCAGTTCTTAGTGTAGAAAAGGTAGGTAAGATAAGGGAAATCCATAATTCCAGTTAAGATCACATAAAACACTGTATGAATACTATATTCATTACTTAAAGGAGACTAGAGTGGTAAATGTGTGTTATACAAGGAAGAATACCATTGAAATAGAGAAAGAAACACGTTCGGCAGCTTTGGAAAGCCTTACACTTCACTGAAATGTAGTACTACACTCTATAACACAGTTGAGAGACAATGTTCCCGAGCTGCCTCAGTTCATAACAGTGTGTAGGAAGTTGTTTGATAAAGTGGGCAAAACTTATACTTGGACCAGAAGGCAGAATATAGGAAACTACATGAAAACATGAATAATTCAGTGAAAATGACTGTAAACAGATGAGAACTTGTTTAGAACAGCTGAAAGAGATTCTCCAAGTCAGTTCTTAGTGTAGAAAAGGTAGCTAAGATCCGGAAATCCTTAATTGGAGTTAAGATTATATGAAACACTGTATGAATCCTATATTCTTTACTTAAAGGAGACTAGAGTGGTAAATATGTGTTATACAAGGCAGAATACCATTGAAATAGAGAGAGAAACACGTTCGGCAGCTTTGGAAAGCCTTACTCTTCACTGAAATGTAGTACTACACTCTATAACACAGTTGAGAGACAATGTTCCCTACTTGCCTCAGTTCATAACAGTGTGTAGGAAGTTGTTTGATAAAGTGGGCAAAGCTTATACTTGGGCCAGAAGGCAGAATATAGGAAACTATATGAAAACATGAATAATTCAGTGAAAATGACTGTAAACAGATGAGAACTTGTTTAGAACAGCTGAAAGAGAATCTCCAAGTCAGTTCTTAGTGTAGAAAAGGTAGCTAAGATAAGGGAAATCCATAATTCCAGTTAAGATCACATGAAACACTGTTTGAATCCTATATTCATTACTTAAAGGAGACTACTGTGGTAAATGTGTGTTATACGAGGCAGAATACCATTAAAATAGAGAAAGAAACACGTTCGGCAGCTTTTGAAATCCTTACAATTCACTGAAATGTAGTACTACACTCTATAACACAGTTGAGAGACAATGTTCTCTAGTTGCCTCAGTTCATAAAAGTGTGTAGGAAGTTGTTTGATAAAGTGGTGAAAGGTTATACTTGGGCCAGAAGGCAGAATATAGGAAACTACATGAAAACATGAATAATTCAGTGAAAATGACTGTAAACAGATGAGAACTTGTTTTAGAACAGCTGAAAGAGATTCTCCAAGTCAGTTCTTAGTGTAGAAAAGGTAGCTAAGATCCGGGAAATCTTAATTTCAGTTAAAATCACATGAAACACTGTATGAATCCTATATTCTTTACTGAAAGGAGACTAGAGTGGTAAATGTTTGTTATACAAGGCAGAATACCATTGAAATAGAGAAAGAAACACGTTCGGCAGCTTTGGAAAGCCTTACACTTCACTGAAATGTAGTACTACACTCTATAACACAGTTGAGAGTCAATGTTCCCTACTTGCCTCAGTTCATAACAGTGTGTAGGAAGTTGTTTGATAAAGTGGGCAAAGCTTATACTTGGGCCAGAAGGCAGAATATAGGAAACTACATGAAAACATGAATAATTCAGTGAAAATGACTGTAAACAGATGAGAACTTGTTTAGAACAGCTGAAAGAGAATCTCCAAGTCAGTTCTTAGTGTAGAAAAGGTAGCTAAGATAAGGGAAATCCATAATTCCAGTTAAGATCACATGAAACACTATGAATCCTATATTCTTTACTTAAAGGAGACTAGAGTGGTAAATGTGTGTTATACAAGGCAGAATACCATTGAAATACAGAAAGAAACACGTTCGGGAGCTTTGGAAAGCCTAACACTTCACTGAAATGTAGTACTACACTCTATAACACAATTGAGAGACAATGTTCCCTACTTGCCTCAGTTCATAACAGTGTGTAGGAAGTTGTTTGATAAAGTGGGCAAAGCTTATACTTGGGCCAGAAGGCAGAATATAGGAAACTTCATGAAAACATGAATAATTCAGTGAAAATGACTGTAAACAGATGAGAACTTGGTTAGAACAGCTTAAAGAGAATCTCCAAGTCAGTTCTTAGTGTAGAAAAGGTAGGTAAGATAAGGGAAATCCATAATTCCAGTTAAGATCACATGAAACACTGTATGAATACTATATTCATTACTTAAAGGTGACTAGAGTGGTAAATGTGTGTTATACAAGGAAGAATACCATTGAAATAGAGAAAGAAACACGTTCGGCAGCTTTGGAAAGCCTTACACTTCACTGAAATGTAGTACTACACTCTATAACACAGTTGAGAGACAATGTTCCCGAGTTGCCTCAGTTCATAACAGTGTGTAGGAAGTTGTTTGATAAAGTGGGCAAAACTTATACTTGGACCAGAAGGCAGAATATAGGAAACTACATGAAAACATGAATAATTCAGTGAAAATGACTGTAAACAGATGAGAACTTGTTTAGAACAGCTGAAAGAGATTCTCCAAGTCAGTTCTTAGTGTAGAAAAGGTAGCTAAGATCCGGAAATCCTTAATTGGAGTTAAGATTATATGAAACACTGTATGAATCCTATATTCTTTACTTAAAGGAGACTAGAGTGGTAAATATGTGTTATACAAGGCAGAATACCATTGAAATAGAGAAAGAAACACGTTCGGCAGCTTTGGAAAGCCTTACTCTTCACTGAAATGTAGTACTACACTCTATAACACAGTTGAGAGACAATGTTCCCTACTTGCCTCAGTTCATAACAGTGTGTAGGAAGTTGTTTGATAAAGTGGGCAAAGCTTATACTTGGGCCAGAAGGCAGAATATAGGAAACTACATGAAAACATGAATAATTCAGTGAAAATGACTGTAAACAGATGAGAACTTATTTAGAACAGCTGAAAGAGAATCTCCAAGTCAGTTCTTAGTGTAGAAAAGGTAGCTAAGATAAGGGAAATCCATAATTCCAGTTAAGATCACATGAAACACTGTATGAATCCTATATTCATTACTTAAAGGAGACTAGAGTGGTAAATGTGTGTTATACAAGGCAGAATACCATTGAAATAGAGAAAGAAACACGTTCGGCAGCTTTGGAAAGCCTTACACTTCACTGAAATGTAGTACTACAACTCTATAACACAGTTGAGAGACAATGTTTCCGAGCTGCCTCAGTTCATAACAGTGTGTAGGAAGTTGTTTGATAAAGTGGGCAAAGCTTATACTTGGACCAGAAGGCAGAATATAGGAAACTACATGAAAACATGATTAATTCAGTGAAAATGACTGTAAACAGATGAGAACTTGTTTAGAACAGCTGAAAGAGATTCTCCAAGTCAGTTCTTAGTGTAGAAAAGGTAGCTAAGATCCGGAAATCCTTAATTGGAGTTTAGATTATATGAAACACTGTATGAATCCTATATTCTTTACTTAAAGGAGACTAAAGTGGTAAATGTGTGTTATACAAGGCAGAATACCATTAAAATAGAGAAAGAAACACGTTCGGCAGCTTTTGAAATCCTTACAATTCACTGAAATGTAGTACTACACTCTATAACACAGTTGAGAGACAATGTTCTCTAGTTGCCTCAGTTCATAACAGTGTGTAGGAAGTTGTTTGATAAAGTGTTGAAAGGTTATACTTGGGCCAGAAGGCAGAATATAGGAAACTACATGAAAACATGAATAATTCAGTGAAAATGACTGTAAACAGATGAGAACTTGTTTTAGAACAGCTGAAAGAGATTCTCCAAGTCAGTTCTTAGTGTAGAAAAGGTAGCTAAGATCCGGGAAATCTTAATTTCAGTTAAAATCACATGAAACACTGTATGAATCCTATATTCTTTACTGAAAGGAGACTAGAGTGGTAAATGTTTGTTATACAAGGCAGAATACCATTGAAATAGAGAAAGAAACACGTTCGGCAGCTTTGGAAAGCCTTACACTTCACTGAAATGTAGTACTACACTCTATAACACAGTTGAGAGTCAATGTTCCCTACTTGCCTCAGTTCATAACAGTGTGTAGGAAGTTGTTTGATAAAGTGGGCAAAGCTTATACTTGGGCCAGAAGGCAGAATATAGGAAACTACATGAAAACATGAATAATTCAGTGAAAATGACTGTAAACAGATGAGAACTTTTTTAGAACAGCTGAAAGAGAATCTCCAAGTCAGTTCTTAGTGTAGAAAAGGTAGCTAAGATAAGGGAAAACCATAATTCCAGTTAAGATCACATGAAACACTATGAATCCTATATTCTTTACTTAAAGGAGACTAGAGTGGTAAATGTGTGTTATACAAGGCAGAATACCATTGAAATACAGAAAGAAACACGTTCGGGAGCTTTGGAAAGCCTTACACTTCACTGAAATGTAGTACTACACTCTATAACACAATTGAGAGACAATGTTCCCTACTTGCCTCAGTTCATAACAGTGTGTAGGAAGTTGTTTGATAAAGTGGGCAAAGCTTATACTTGGGCCAGAAGGCAGAATATAGGAAACTTCATGAAAACATGAATAATTCAGTGAAAATGACTGTAAACAGATGAGAACTTGGTTAGAACAGCTTAAAGAGAATCTCCAAGTCAGTTCTTAGTGTAGAAAAGGTAGCTAAGATAAGGGAAATCCATAATTCCAGTTAAGATCACATGAAACACTGTATGAATCCTATATTCATTACTTAAAGGAGACTAGAGTGGTAAATGTGTGTTATACAAGGCAGAATACCATTGAAATAGAGAAAGAAACACGTTCGGCAGCTTTGGAAAGCCTTACACTTCACTGAAATGTAGTACTACACTCTATAACACAGTTGAGAGACAATGTTCCCGAGCTGCCTCAGTTCATAACAGTGTGTAGGAAGTTGTTTGATAAAGTGGGCAAAGCTTATACTTGGACCAGAAGGCAGAATATAGGAAACTACATGAAAACATGAATAATTCAGTGAAAATGACTGTAAACAGATGAGAACTTGTTTAGAACAGCTGAAAGAGATTCTCCAAGTCAGTTCTTAGTGTAGAAAAGGTAGCTAAGATCCGGAAATCCTTAATTGGAGTTAAGATTATATGAAGCACTGTATGAATCCTATCTTCTTTACTTAAAGGAGACTAGAGTGGTAAATGTGTGTTATACAAGGCAGAGTACCATTAAAATAGAGAAAGAAACACGTTCGGCAGCTTTTGAAATCCTTACACTTCACTGAAATGTAGTACTACACTCTATAACACAGTTGAGAGACAATGTTCCCTACTTGCCTCAGTTCATAACAGTGTGTAGGAAGTTGTTTGATAAAGTGGGCAAAGCTTATACTTGGGCCGGAAGGCAGAATATAGGAAACTACATGAAAACATGAATAATTCAGTGAAAATGACTGTAAACAGATGAGAACTTGTTTAGAACAGCTGAAAGAGAATCTCCAAGTCAGTTCTTAGTGTAGAAAAGGTAGCTAAGATAAGGGAAATCCATAATTCCAGTTAAGATCACATGAAACACTGTATGAATCCTATATTCATTACTTAAAGGAGACTAGAGTGGTAAATGTGTGTTATACAAGGCAGAATACCATTGAAATAGAGAAAGAAACACGTTCGGCAGCTATGGAAAGCCTTACACTTCACGGAAATGTAGTACTACACTCTATAACACAGTTGTGAGACAATGTTCCCTAGCTGCCTCAGTTCATAACAGTGTGTAGGAAGTTGTTTGATAAAGTGGGCAAAGCTTATACTTGGACCAGAAGGCAGAATATAGGAAACTACATGAAAACATGATTAATTCAGTGAAAATGACTGTAAACAGATGAGAACTTGTTTAGAACAGCTGAAAGAGATTCTCCAAGTCAGTTCTTAGTGTAGAAAAGGTAGCTAAGATAAGGGAAATCCATAATTCCAGTTAAGATCTCATGAAACACTGTATGAATCCTATATTCATTACTTAAAGGAGACTAGAGTGGTAAATGTGTGTTATACAAGGCAGAATACCATTGAAATAGAGAAAGAATCACGTTCGGCAGCTTTGGAAAGCCTTACACTTCACTGAAATGTAGTACTACCACTCTATAACACAGTTGAGAGACAATGTTTCCGAGCTGCCTCAGTTCATAACAGTGTGTAGGAAGTTGTTTGATAAAGTGGGCAAAGCTTATACTTGGACCAGAAGGCAGAATATAGGAAACTACATGAAAACATGATTAATTCAGTGAAAATGACTGTAAACAGATGAGAACTTGTTTAGAACAGCTGAAAGAGATTCTCCAAGTCAGTTCTTAGTGTAGAAAAGGTAGCTAAGATCCGGAAATCCTTAATTGGAGTTTAGATTATATGAAACACTGTATGAATCCTATATTCTTTACTTAAAGGAGACTAGAGTGGTAAATGTGTGTTATACAACGCAAGAATACCATTAAAATGGAGAAAGAAACACGTTCGGCAGTTTTGGAAATCCTTACACGTGACTGAAATGTAGTACTACACTCTATAACACAGTTGAGAGACAATGTACCCGAGCTGCCTCAGTTAATAACAGTGTGTAGGAAGTTGTTTGATAAAGTGGTCAAAGCTTATACTTGGAACAGAAGGCAGAATATAGGAAACTACATGAAAACATGAATAATTCAGTGAAAATGACTGTAAACAGATTGGAACTTGTTTTAGAACAGCTGAGAGAGATTCTCCAAGTCAGTTCTTAGTGAAGAATGGTAGCTAAGATTCGGGAAATCTTAATTCCAGTTAAGATCACATGAAACACTGTATGAATCCTATATTCTTTACTTAAAGGAGACTAGAGTGGTAAATGTGTGTTATACAAGGCAGAATACCATTGAAGTAGAGAAAGAAACAGGTTCGGCTGCTTCGGAAAGCCTTACACTTCACTGAAATGTAGTACTACACTCTATAACACAGTTGAGAGACAATGTTCCCTACTTGCCTCAGTTCATAACAGTGTGTAGGAAGTTGTTTGATAAAGTGGGCAAAGCTTTTACTTTGGCCAGAAGGCAGAATATAGGAAACTACATGAAAACATGAATATTTCAGTGAAAATGACTGTAAACAGATGAGAACTTGTTTAGAACAGCTGAAAGAGAATCTCCAAGTCAGTTCTTAGTGTAGAAAAGGTAGCTAAGATAAGGGAAATCCATAATTCCAGTTAAGATCACATGAAACACTATGAATCCTATATTCTTTACTTAAAAAAGTCTAGAGTGGTAAATGTGTGTTATACAAGGCAGAATACCATTGAAATAGAGAAAGAAACACGTTCGGGAGCTTTGGAAAGCCTTACACTTCACTGAAATGTAGTACTACACTCTATAACACAGTTGAGAGACAATGTTCCCGAGCTGCCTCAGTTCATAACAGTGTGTAGGAAGTTGTTTGATAAAGTGGGCAAAGCTTATACTTGGACCAGAAGGCAGAATATAGGAAACTACATGAAATCATGATTAATTCAGTGAAAATGACTGTAAACAGATGAGAACTTGTTTAGAACAGCTGAAAGAGATTCTCCAAGTCAGTTCTTAGTGTAGAAAAGGTAGCTAAGATAAGGGAAATCCATAATTCCAGTTAAGATCACATGAAACACTGTATGAATCCTATATTCATTACTCAAAGGAGACTAGAGTGGTAAATGTGTGTAATACAAGGCAGAATACCATTAAAATAGAGAAAGAAACACGTTCGGCAGCTTTGGAAAGCCTTACACTTCACTGAAATGTAGTACTACACTCTATAACACAGTTGAGAGACAATGTTCCCTACTTGCCTCAGTTCATAACAGTGTGTAGGAAGTTGTTTGATAAAGTGGGCAAAGCTTATACTTGGGCCAGAAGGCAGAATATAGGAAACTACATGAAAACATGAATAATTCAGTGAAAATGACTGTAAACAGATGAGAACTTGTTTAGAACAGCTGAAAGAGAATCTCCAAGTCAGTTCTTAGTGTAGAAAAGGTAGCTAAGATAAGGGAAATCCATAATTCCAGTTAAGATCACATGAAACACTGTATGAATCCTATATTCATTACTTAAAGGAGACTAGAGTGGTAAATGTGTGTTATACAAGGCAGAATACCATTAAAATAGAGAAAGAAACACGTTCGGCAGCTTTTGAAATCCTTACACTTCACTGAAATGTAGTACTACACTCTATAACACAGTTGAGAGACAATGTTCCCTACTTGCCTCAGTTCATAACAGTGTGTAGGAAGTTGTTTGATAAAGTGGGCAAAGCTTATACTTGGGCCAGAAGGCAGAATATAGGAAACTACATGAAAACATGAATAATTCAGTGAAAATAACTGTAAACAGATGAGAACTTGTTTTAGAACAGCTGAAAGAGATTCTCCAAGTCATTTCTTAGTGTAGAAAAGGTAGCTAAGATCCGGGAAATCTTAATTCCAGTTAAGATCACATGAAACACTATGAATCCTATATTCTTTACTTAAAGGAGACTAGAGTGGTAAATGTGTGTTATACAAGGCAGAATACCATTGAAGTAGAGAAAGAAACACGTTCGGCAGCTTTGGAAAGCCTTACACTTCACTGAAATGTAGTACTACACTCTATAACACAGTTGAGAGACAATGTTCCCTACTTGCCTCAGTTCATAACAGTGTGTAGGAAGTTGTTTGATAAAGTGGGCAAAGCTTATACTTGGGCCAGAAGGCAGAATATAGGAAACTACATGAAAACATGAATAATTCCGTGAAAATAACTGTAAACAGATGAGAACTTGTTTAGAACAGCTGAAAGAGAAACTCCAAGTCAGTTCTTAGTGTAGAAAAGGTAGCTAAGATAAGGGAAATCCATAATTCCAGTTAAGATCACATGAAACACTGTATGAATCCTATATTCATTACTTAAAGGAGACTAGAGTGGTAAATGTGTGTTATACAAGGCAGAATACCATTGAAATAGAGAAAGAAACACGTTCGGCAGCTATGGAAAGCCTTACACTTCACGGAAATGTAGTACTACACTCTATAACACAGTTGTGAGACAATGTTCCCTAGCTGCCTCAGTTCATAACAGTGTGTAGGAAGTTGTTTGATAAAGTGGGCAAAGCTTATACTTGGACCAGAAGGCAGAATATAGGAAACTACATGAAAACATGATTAATTCAGTGAAAATGACTGTATACAGATGAGAACTTGTTTAGAACAGCTGAAAGAGATTCTCCAAGTCAGTTCTTAGTGTAGAAAAGGTAGCTAAGATAAGGGAAATCCATAATTCCAGTTAAGATTACATGAAACACTGTATGAATTCTATATTCTTTACTTAAAGGAGACTAGAGTGGTAAATGTGTGTTATACAAGGCAGAATACCATTAAAATAGAGAAAGAAACACGTTCGGCAGCTTTTGAAATCCTTACACTTCACTGAAATGTAGTACTACACTCTATAACACAGTTGAGAGACAATGTTCCCTACTTGCCTCAGTTCATAACAGTGTGTAGGAAGTTGTTTGATAAAGTGGGCAAAGCTTATACTTGGGCCAGAAGGCAGAATATAGGAAACTACATGAAAACATGAATAATTCAGTGAAAATGACTGGAAACAGATGAGAACTTGTTTAGAACAGCTGAAAGAGAATCTCCAAGTCAGTTCTTAGTGTAGAAAAGGTAGCTAAGATAAGGGAAATCCATAATTCCAGTTAAGATCACATGAAACACTGTATGAATCCTATATTCATTACTTAAAGGAGACTAGAGTGGTAAATGTGTGTTATACAAGGCAGAATACCATTAAAATAGAGAAACAAACACGTTCGGCAGCTTTTGAAATCCTTACACTTCACTGAAATGTAGTACTACACTCTATAACACAGTTGAGAGACAATGTTCCCTACTTGCCTCAGTTCATAACAGTGTGTAGGAAGTTGTTTGATAAAGTGGGCAAAGCTTATACTTGGGCCAGAAGGCAGAATATAGGAAACTACATGAAAACATGAATAATTCAGTGAAAATGACTGTAAACAGATGAGAACTTGTTTTAGAACAGCTGAGAGAGATTCTCCAAGTCAGTTCTTAGTGTAGAAAGGTAGCTAAGATCCGGGAAATCTTAATTCCAGTTAAGATCACATGAAACACTGTATGAATCCTATATTCTTTACTTAAAGGAGACTAGAGTGGTAAATGTGTGTTATACAAGGCAGAATACCATTGAAGTAGAGAAAGAAACAGGTTCGGCAGCTTCGGAAAGCCTTACACTTCACTGAAATGTAGTACTACACTCTATAACACAGTTGAGAGACAATGTTCCCTACTTGCCTCAGTTCATAACAGTGTGTAGGAAGTTGTTTGATAAAGTGGGCAAAGCTTTTACTTTGGCCAGAAGGCAGAATATAGGAAACTACATGAAAACATGAATATTTCAGTGAAAATGACTGTAAACAGATGAGAACTTGTTTAGAACAGCTGAAAGAGAATCTCCAAGTCAGTTCTTAGTGTAGAAAAGGTAGCTAAGATAAGGGAAATCCATAATTCCAGTTAAGATCACATGAAACACTATGAATCCTATATTCTTTACTTAAAGGAGTCTAGAGTGGTAAATGTGTGTTATACAAGGCAGAATACCATTGAAATAGAGAAAGAAACACGTTCGGGAGCTTTGGAAAGCCTTACACTTCACTGAAATGTAGTACTACACTCTATAACACAGTTGAGAGACAATGTTCCCGAGCTGCCTCAGTTCATAACAGTGTGTAGGAAGTTGTTTGATAAAGTGGGCAAAGCTTATACTTGGACCAGAAGGCAGAATATAGGAAACTACATGAAATCATGATTAATTCAGTGAAAATGACTGTAAACAGATGAGAACTTGTTTAGAACAGCTGAAAGAGATTCTCCAAGTCAGTTCTTAGTGTAGAAAAGGTAGCTAAGATAAGGGAAATCCATAATTCCAGTTAAGATCACATGAAACACTGTATGAATCCTATATTCATTACTCAAAGGAGACTAGAGTGGTAAATGTGTGTAATACAAGGCAGAATACCATTAAAATAGAGAAAGAAACACGTTCGGCAGCTTTGGAAAGCCTTACACTTCACTGAAATGTAGTACTACACTCTATAACACAGTTGAGAGACAATGTTCCCTACTTGCCTCAGTTCATAACAGTGTGTAGGAAGTTGTTTGATAAAGTGGGCAAAGCTTATACTTGGGCCAGAAGGCAGAATATAGGAAACTACATGAAAACATGAATAATTCAGTGAAAATGACTGTAAACAGATGAGAACTTGTTTAGAACAGCTGAAAGAGAATCTCCAAGTCAGTTCTTAGTGTAGAAAAGGTAGCTAAGATAAGGGAAATCCATAATTCCAGTTAAGATCACATGAAACACTGTATGAATCCTATATTCATTACTTAAAGGAGACTAGAGTGGTAAATGTGTGTTATACAAGGCAGAATACGATTAAAATAGAGAAAGAAACACGTTCGGCAGCTTTTGAAATCCTTACACTTCACTGAAATGTAGTACTACACTCTATAACACAGTTGAGAGACAATGTTCCCTACTTGCCTCAGTTCATAACAGTGTGTAGGAAGTTGTTTGATAAAGTGGGCAAAGCTTATACTTGGGCCAGAAGGCAGAATATAGGAAACTACATGAAAACATGAATAATTCAGTGAAAATGACTGTAAACAGATGAGAACTTGTTTTAGAACAGCTGAAAGAGATTCTCCAAGTCATTTCTTAGTGTAGAAAAGGTAGCTAAGATCCGGGAAATCTTAATTCCAGTTAAGATCACATGAAACACTATGAATCCTATATTCTTTACTTAAAGGAGACTAGAGTGGTAAATGTGTGTTATACAAGGCAGAATACCATTGAAGTAGAGAAAGAAACACGTTCGGCAGCTTTGGAAAGCCTTACACTTCACTGAAATGTAGTACTACACTCTATAACACAGTTGAGAGACAATGTTCCCTACTTGCCTCAGTTCATAACAGTGTGTAGGAAGTTGTTTGATAAAGTGGGCAAAGCTTATACTTGGGCCAGAAGGCAGAATATAGGAAACTACATGAAAACATGAATAATTCCGTGAAAATAACTGTAAACAGATGAGAACTTGTTTAGAACAGCTGAAAGAGAAACTCCAAGTCAGTTCTTAGTGTAGAAAAGGTAGCTAAGATAAGGGAAATCCATAATTCCAGTTAAGATCACATGAAACACTGTATGAATCCTATATTCATTACTTAAAGGAGACTAGAGTGGTAAATGTGTGTTATACACGGCAGAATACCATTGAAATAGAGAAAGAAACACGTTCGGCAGCTATGGAAAGCCTTACACTTCACGGAAATGTAGTACTACACTCTATAACACAGTTGTGAGACAATGTTCCCTAGCTGCCTCAGTTCATAACAGTGTGTAGGAAGTTGTTTGATAAAGTGGGCAAAGCTTATACTTGGACCAGAAGGCAGAATATAGGAAACTACATGAAAACATGATTAATTCAGTGAAAATGACTGTATACAGATGAGAACTTGTTTAGAACAGCTGAAAGAGATTCTCCAAGTCAGTTCTTAGTGTAGAAAAGGTAGCTAAGATAAGGGAAATCCATAATTCCAGTTAAGATTACATGAAACACTGTATGAATTCTATATTCTTTACTTAAAGGAGACTAGAGTGGTAAATGTGTGTTATACAAGGCAGAATACCATTAAAATAGAGAAAGAAACACGTTCGGCAGCTTTTGAAATCCTTACACTTCACTGAAATGTAGTACTACACTCTATAACACAGTTGAGAGACAATGTTCCCTACTTGCCTCAGTTCATAACAGTGTGTAGGAAGTTGTTTGATAAAGTGGGCAAAGCTTATACTTGGGCCAGAAGGCAGAATATAGGAAACTACATGAAAACATGAATAATTCAGTGAAAATGACTGTAAACAGATGAGAACTTGTTTAGAACAGCTGAAAGAGAATCTCCAAGTCAGTTCTTAGTGTAGAAAAGGTAGCTAAGATAAGGGAAATCCATAATTCCAGTTAAGATCACATGAAACACTGTATGAATCCTATATTCATTACTTAAAGGAGACTAGAGTGGTAAATGTGTGTTATACAAGGCAGAATACCATTAAAATAGAGAAAGAAACACGTTCGGCAGCTTTTGAAATCCTTACACTTCACTGAAATGTAGTACTACACTCTATAACACAGTTGAGAGACAATGTTCCCTACTTGCCTCAGTTCATAACAGTGTGTAGGAAGTTGTTTGATAAAGTGGGCAAAGCTTATACTTGGGCCAGAAGGCAGAATATAGGAAACTACATGAAAACATGAATAATTCAGTGAAAATGACTGTAAACAGATGAGAACTTGTTTTAGAACAGCTGAAAGAGATTCTCCAAGTCATTTCTTAGTGTAGAAAAGGTAGCTAAGATCCGGGAAATCTTAATTCCAGTTAAGATCACATGAAACACTATGAATCCTATATTCTTTACTTAAAGGAGACTAGAGTGGTAAATGTGTGTTATACAAGGCAGAATACCATTGAAGTAGAGAAAGAAACACGTTCGGCAGCTTTGGAAAGCCTTACACTTCACTGAAATGTAGTACTACACTCTATAACACAGTTGAGAGACAATGTTCCCTACTTGCCTCTGTTCATAACAGTGTGTAGGAAGTTGTTTGATAAAGTGGGCAAAGCTTATACTTGGGCCAGAAGGCAGAATATAGGAAACTACATGAAAACATGAATAATTCCGTGAAAATAACTGTAAACAGATGAGAACTTGTTTAGAACAGCTGAAAGAGAAACTCCAAGTCAGTTCTTAGTGTAGAAAAGGTAGCTAAGATAAGGGAAATCCATAATTCCAGTTAAGATCACATGAAACACTGTATGAATCCTATATTCATTACTTAAAGGAGACTAGAGTGGTAAATGTGTGTTATACAAGGCAGAATACCATTGAAATAGAGAAAGAAACACGTTCGGCAGCTATGGAAAGCCTTACACTTCACGGAAATGTAGTACTACACTCTATAACACAGTTGTGAGACAATGTTCCCTACTTGCCTCAGTTCATAACAGTGTGTAGGAAGTTGTTTGATAAAGTGGGCAAAGCTTATACTTGGGCCAGAAGGCAGAATATAGGAAACTACATGAAAACATGAATAATTCAGTGAAAATGACTGTAAACAGATGAGAAATTGTTTTAGAACAGCTGAAAGAGATTCTCCAAGTCATTTCTTAGTGTAGAAAAGGTAGCTAAGATCCGGGAAATCTTAATTCCAGTTAAGATCACATGAAACACTATGAATCCTATATTCTTTACTTAAAGGAGACTAGAGTGGTAAATGTGTGTTATACAAGGCAGAATACCATTGAAGTAGAGAAAGAAACACGTTCGGCAGCTTTGGAAAGCCTTACACTTCACTGAAATGTAGTACTACACTCTATAACACAGTTGAGAGACAATGTTCCCTACTTGCCTCAGTTCATAACAGTGTGTAGGAAGTTGTTTGATAAAGTGGGCAAAGCTTATACTTGGGCCAGAAGGCAGAATATAGGAAACTACATGAAAACATGAATAATTCCGTGAAAATAACTGTAAACAGATGAGAACTTGTTTAGAACAGCTGAAAGAGAAACTCCAAGTCAGTTCTTAGTGTAGAAAAGGTAGCTAAGATAAGGGAAATCCATAATTCCAGTTAAGATCACATGAAACACTGTATGAATCCTATATTCATTACTTAAAGGAGACTAGAGTGGTAAATGTGTGTTATACAAGGCAGAATACCATTGAAATAGAGAAAGAAACACGTTCGGCAGCTATGGAAAGCCTTACACTTCACGGAAATGTAGTACTACACTCTATAACACAGTTGTGAGACAATGTTCCCTAGCTGCCTCAGTTCATAACAGTGTGTAGGAAGTTGTTTGATAAAGTGGGCAAAGCGTATACTTGGACCAGAAGGCAGAATATAGGAAACTACATGAAAACATGATTAATTCAGTGAAAATGACTGTATACAGATGAGAACTTGTTTAGAACAGCTGAAAGAGATTCTCCAAGTCAGTTCTTAGTGTAGAAAAGGTAGCTAAGATAAGGGAAATCCATAATTCCAGTTAAGATTACATGAAACACTGTATGAATTCTATATTCTTTACTTAAAGGAGACTAGAGTGGTAAATGTGTGTTATACAAGGCAGAATACCATTAAAATAGAGAAAGAAACACGTTCGGCAGCTTTTGAAATCCTTACACTTCACTGAAATGTAGTACTACACTCTATAACACAGTTGAGAGACAATGTTCCCTACTTGCCTCAGTTCATAACAGTGTGTAGGAAGTTGTTTGATAAAGTGGGCAAAGCTTATACTTGGGCCAGAAGGCAGAATATAGGAAACTACATGAAAACATGAATAATTCAGTGAAAATGACTGTAAACAGATGAGAACTTGTTTAGAACAGCTGAAAGAGAATCTCCAAGTCAGTTCTTAGTGTAGAAAAGGTAGCTAAGATAAGGGAAATCCATAATTCCAGTTAAGATCACATGAAACACTGTATGAATCCTATATTCATTACTTAAAGGAGACTAGAGTGGTAAATGTGTGTTATACAAGGCAGAATACCATTAAAATAGAGAAAGAAACACGTTCGGCAGCTTTTGAAATCCTTACACTTCACTGAAATGTAGTACTACACTCTATAACACAGTTGAGAGACAATGTTCCCTACTTGCCTCAGTTCATAACAGTGTGTAGGAAGTTGTTTGATAAAGTGGGCAAAGCTTATACTTGGGCCAGAAGGCAGAATATAGGAAACTACATGAAAACATGAATAATTCAGTGAAAATGACTGTAAACAGATGAGAACTTGTTTTAGAACAGCTGAAAGAGATTCTCCAAGTCATTTCTTAGTGTAGAAAAGGTAGCTAAGATCCGGGAAATCTTAATTCCAGTTAAGATCACATGAAACACTATGAATCCTATATTCTTTACTTAAAGGAGACTAGAGTGGTAAATGTGTGTTATACAAGGCAGAATACCATTGAAGTAGAGAAAGAAACACGTTCGGCAGCTTTGGAAAGCCTTACACTTCACTGAAATGTAGTACTACACTCTATAACACAGTTGAGAGACAATGTTCCCTACTTGCCTCAGTTCATAACAGTGTGTAGGAAGTTGTTTGATAAAGTGGGCAAAGCTTATACTTGGGCCAGAAGGCAGAATATAGGAAACTACATGAAAACATGAATAATTCCGTGAAAATAACTGTAAACAGATGAGAACTTGTTTAGAACAGCTGAAAGAGAAACTCCAAGTCAGTTCTTAGTGTAGAAAAGGTAGCTAAGATAAGGGAAATCCATAATTCCAGTTAAGATCACATGAAACACTGTATGAATCCTATATTCATTACTTAAAGGAGACTAGAGTGGTAAATGTGTGTTATACAAGGCAGAATACCATTGAAATAGAGAAAGAAACACGTTCGGCAGCTATGGAAAGCCTTACACTTCACGGAAATGTAGTACTACACTGTATAACACAGTTGTGAGACAATGTTCCCTACTTGCCTCAGTTCATAACAGTGTGTAGGAAGTTGTTTGATAAAGTGGGCAAAGCTTATACTTGGACCACAAGGCAGAATATAGGAAACTACATGAAAACATGATTAATTCAGTGAAAATGACTGTATACAGATGAGAACTTGTTTAGAACAGCTGAAAGAGATTCTCCAAGTCAGTTCTTAGTGTAGAAAAGGTAGCTAAGATAAGGAAAATCCATAATTCCAGTTAAGATTACATGAAACACTGTATGAATTCTATATTCTTTACTTAAAGGAGACTAGAGTGGTAAATGTGTGTTATACAAGGCAGAATACCATTAAAATAGAGAAAGAAACACGTTCGGCAGCTTTTGAAATCCTTACACTTCACTGAAATGTAGTACTACACTCTATAACACAGTTGAGAGACAATGTTCCCTACTTGCCTCAGTTCATAACAGTGTGTAGGAAGTTGTTTGATAAAGTGGGCAAAGCTTATACTTGGGCCAGAAGGCAGAATATAGGAAACTACATGAAAACATGAATAATTCAGTGAAAATGACTGTAAACAGATGAGAACTTGTTTTAGAACAGCTGAAAGAGATTCTCCAAGTCATTTCTTAGTGTAGAAAAGGTAGCTAAGATCCGGGAAATCTTAATTCCAGTTAAGATCACATGAAACACTATGAATCCTATATTCTTTACTTAAAGGAGACTAGAGTGGTAAATGTGTGTTATACAAGGCAGAATACCATTGAAGTAGAGAAAGAAACACGTTCGGCAGCTTTGGAAAGCCTTACACTTCACTGAAATGTAGTACTACACTCTATAACACAGTTGAGAGACAATGTTCCCTACTTGCCTCTGTTCATAACAGTGTGTAGGAAGTTGTTTGATAAAGTGGGCAAAGCTTATACTTGGGCCAGAAGGCAGAATATAGGAAACTACATGAAAACATGAATAATTCCGTGAAAATAACTGTAAACAGATGAGAACTTGTTTAGAACAGCTGAAAGAGAAACTCCAAGTCAGTTCTTAGTGTAGAAAAGGTAGCTAAGATAAGGGAAATCCATAATTCCAGTTAAGATCACATGAAACACTGTATGAATCCTATATTCATTACTTAAAGGAGACTAGAGTGGTAAATGTGTGTTATACAAGGCAGAATACCATTGAAATAGAGAAAGAAACACGTTCGGCAGCTATGGAAAGCCTTACACTTCACGGAAATGTAGTACTACACTCTATAACACAGTTGTGAGACAATGTTCCCTACTTGCCTCAGTTCATAACAGTGTGTAGGAAGTTGTTTGATAAAGTGGGCAAAGCTTATACTTGGGCCAGAAGGCAGAATATAGGAAACAACATGAAAACATGAATAATTTAGTGAAAATGACTGTAAACAGATGAGAAATTGTTTTAGAACAGCTGAAAGAGATTCTCCAAGTCATTTCTTAGTGTAGAAAAGGTAGCTAAGATCCGGGAAATCTTAATTCCAGTTAAGATCACATGAAACACTATGAATCCTATATTCTTTACTTAAAGGAGACTAGAGTGGTAAATGTGTGTTATACAAGGCAGAATACCATTGAAGTAGAGAAAGAAACACGTTCGGCAGCTTTGGAAAGCCTTACACTTCACTGAAATGTAGTACTACACTCTATAACACAGTTGAGAGACAATGTTCCCTACTTGCCTCAGTTCATAACAGTGTGTAGGAAGTTGTTTGATAAAGTGGGCAAAGCTTATACTTGGGCCAGAAGGCAGAATATAGGAAACTACATGAAAACATGAATAATTCCGTGAAAATAACTGTAAACAGATGAGAACTTGTTTAGAACAGCTGAAAGAGAAACTCCAAGTCAGTTCTTAGTGTAGAAAAGGTAGCTAAGATAAGGGAAATCCATAATTCCAGTTAAGATCACATGAAACACTGTATGAATCCTATATTCATTACTTAAAGGAGACTAGAGTGGTAAATGTGTGTTATACAAGGCAGAATACCATTGAAATAGAGAAAGAAACACGTTCGGCAGCTATGGAAAGCCTTACACTTCACGGAAATGTAGTACTACACTCTATAACACAGTTGTGAGACAATGTTCCCTAGCTGCCTCAGTTCATAACAGTGTGTAGGAAGTTGTTTGATAAAGTGGGCAAAGCTTATACTTGGACCAGAAGGCAGAATATTGGAAACTACATGAAAACATGATTAATTCAGTGAAAATGACTGTATACAGATGAGAACTTGTTTAGAACAGCTGAAAGAGATTCTCCAAGTCAGTTCTTAGTGTAGAAAAGGTAGCTAAGATAAGGGAAATCCATAATTCCAGTTAAGATTACATGAAACACTGTATGAATTCTATATTCTTTACTTAAAGGAGACTAGAGTGGTAAATGTGTGTTATACAATGCAGAATACCATTAAAATAGAGAAAGAAACACGTTCGGCAGCTTTTGAAATCCTTACACTTCACTGAAATGTAGTACTACACTCGATAACACAGTTGAGAGACAATGTTCCCTACTTGCCTCAGTTCATAACAGTGTGTAGGAAGTTGTTTGATAAAGTGGGCAAAGCTTATACTTGGGCCAGAAGGCAGAATATTGGAAACTACATGAAAACATGAATAATTCAGTGAAAATGACTGTAAACAGATGAGAACTTGTTTTAGAACAGCTGAAAGAGATTCTCCAAGTCAGTTCTTAGTGTAGAAAAGGTAGCTAAGATCCGAGAAATCTTAATTCCAGTTAAAATCACATGAAACACTGTATGAATCCTATATTCTTTACTGAAAGGAGACTAGAGTGGTAAATGTTTGTTATACAAGGCAGAATACCATTGAAATAGAGAAAGAAACACGTTCGGCAGCTTTGGAAAGCCTTACACTTCACTGAAATGTAGTACTACACTCTATAACACAGTTGAGAGACAATGTTCCCTACTTGCCTCAGTTCATAACAGTGTGTAGGAAGTTGTTTGATAAAGTGGGCAAAGCTTATACTTTGGCCAGAAGGCAGAATATAGGAAACTACATGAAAACATGAATATTTCAGTGAAAATGACTGTAAACAGATGAGAACTTGTTTAGAACAGCTGAAAGAGAATCTCCAAGTCAGTTCTTAGTGTAGAAAAGGTAGCTAAGATAAGGGAAATCCATAATTCCAGTTAAGATCACATGAAACAGTATGAATCCTATATTCTTTACTTAAAGGAGACTAGAGTGGTAAATGTGTGTTATACAAGGCAGAATACCATTGAAATAGAGAAAGAAACACGTTCGGGAGCTTTGGAAAGCCTTACACTTCACTGAAATGTAGTACTACACTCTATAACACAATTGAGAGACAATGTTCCCTACTTGCCTCAGTTCATAACAGTGTGTAGGAAGTTGTTTGATAAAGTGGGCAAAGCTTATACTTGGGCCAGAAGGCAGAATATAGGAAACTTCATGAAAACATGAATAATTCAGTGAAAATGACTGTAAACAGATGAGAACTTGTTTAGAACAGCTGAAAGAGAATCTCCAAGTCAGTTCTTAGTGTAGAAAAGATAGCTAAGATAAGGGAAATCCATAATTCCAGTTAAGATCACATGAAACACTGTATGAATCCTATATTCATTACTTAAAGGAGACTAGAGTGGTAAATGTGTGTTATACAAGGCAGAATACCATTGAAATAGAGAAAGAAACACGTTCGGCAGCTTTGGAAAGCCTTACACTTCACTGAAATGTAGTACTACACTCTATAACACAGTTGAGAGACAATGTTTCCGAGCTGCCTCAGTTCATAACAGTGTGTAGGAAGTTGTTTGATAAAGTGGGCAAAGCTTATACTTGGACCAGAAGGCAGAATATAGGAAACTACATGAAAACATGATTAATTCAGTGAAAATGACTGTAAACAGATGAGAACTTGTTTAGAACAGCTGAAAGAGATTCTCCAAGTCAGTTCTTAGTGTAGAAAAGGTAGCTAAGATAAGGGAAATCCATAATTCCAGTTAAGATCACATGAAACACTGTATGAATTCTATATTCTTTACTTAAAGGAGACTAGAGTGGTAAATGTGTGTTATACAAGGCAGAATACCATTAAAATAGAGAAAGAAACAAGTTCGGCAGGTTTTGAAATCCTTACACTTCACTGAAATGTAGTACTACACTCTATAACACAGTTGTGAGACAATGTTCCCTAGCTGCCTCAGTTCATAACAGTGTGTAGGAAGTTGTTTGATAAAGTGGGCAAAGCTTATACTTGGACCAGAAGGCAGAATATAGGAAACTACATGAAAACATGATTAATTCAGTGAAAATGACTGTAAACAGATGAGAACTTGTTTAGAACAGCTGAAAGAGATTCTCCAAGTCAGTTCTTAGTGTAGAAAAGGTAGCGAAGATAAGGGAAATCCATAATTCCAGTTAAGATTACATGAAACACTGTATGAATTCTATATTCTTTACTTAAAGGAGACTAGAGTGGTAAATGTGTGTTATACAAGGCAGAATACCATTAAAATAGAGAAAGAAACACGTTCGGCAGCTTTTGAAATCCTTACACTTCACTGAAATGTAGTACTACACTCTATAACACAGTTGAGAGACAATGTTCCCTACTTGCCTCAGTTCATAACAGTGTGTAGGAAGTTGTTTGATAAAGTGGGCAAAGCTTATACTTGGGCCAGAAGGCAGAATATAGGAAACTACATGAAAACATGAATAATTCAGTGAAAATGACTGTAAACAGATGAGAACTTGTTTTAGAACAGCTGAAAGAGATTCTCCAAGTCAGTTCTTAGTGTAGAAAAGGTAGCTAAGATCCGAGAAATCTTAATTCCAGTTAAAATCACATGAAACACTGTATGAATCCTATATTCTTTACTTAAAGGAGACTAGAGTGGTAAATGTGTGTTATACAAGGCAGAGTACCATTAAAATAGAGAAAGAAACACGTTCGGCAGCTTTTGAAATCCTTACACTTCACTGAAGTGTAGTACTACACTCTATAACACAGTTGAGAGACAATGTTCCCTACTTGCCTCAGTTCATAACAGTGTGTAGGAAGTTGTTTGATAAAGTGGGCAAAGCTTATACTTGGGCCAGAAGGCAGAATATAGGAAACTACATGAAAACATGAATAATTCAGTGAAAATGACTGTAAACAGATGAGAACTTGTTTAGAACAGCTGAAAGAGAATCTCCAAGTCAGTTCTTAGTGTAGAAAAGGTAGCTAAGATAAGGGAAATCCATAATTCCAGTTAAGATCACATGAAACACTGTATGAATCCTATATTCATTACTTAAAGGAGACTAGAGTGGTAAATGTGTGTTATACAAGGCAGAATACCATTGAAATAGAGAAAGAAACACGTTCGGCAGCTTTGGAAAGCCTTACACTTCACTGAAATGTAGTACTACACTCTATAACACAGTTGAGAGACAATGTTTCCGAGCTGCCTCAGTTCATAACAGTGTGTAGGAAGTTGTTTGATAAAGTGGGCAAAGCTTATACTTGGACCAGAAGGCAGAATATAGGAAACTACATGAAAACATGATTAATTCAGTGAAAATGACTGTAAACAGATGAGAACTTGTTTAGAACAGCTGAAAGAGATTCTCCAAGTCAGTTCTTAGTGTAGAAAAGGTAGCTAAGATCTGGAAATCCTTAATTGGAGTTTAGATTATATGAAACACTGTATGAATCCTATATTCTTTACTTAAAGGAGACTAGAGTGGTAAATGTGTGTTATACAACGCAAGAATACCATTAAAATGGAGAAAGAAACACGTTCGGCAGTTTTGGAAATCCTTACACGTGACTGAAATGTAGTACTACACTCTATAACACAGTTGAGAGACAATGTACCCGAGCTGCCTCAGTTAATAACAGTGTGTAGGAAGTTGTTTGATAAAGTGGTCAAAGCTTATACTTGGACCAGAAGGCAGAATATAGGAAACTACATGAAAACATGAATAATTCAGTGAAAATGACTGTAAACAGATTGGAACTTGTTTTAGAACAGCTGAAAGAGATTCTCCAAGTCAGTTCTTAGTGTAGAAAAGGTAGCTAAGATAAGGGAAATCCATAATTCCAGTTAAGATCACATGAAACACTGTATGAATCCTATATTCATTACTTAAAGGAGACTAGAGTGGTAAATGTGTGTTATACAAGGCAGAATACCATTAAAATAGAGAAAGAAACACGTTCGGCAGCTTTTGAAATCCTTACACTTCACTGAAATGTAGTACTACACTCTATAACACAGTTGAGAGACAATGTTCCCTACTTGCCTCAGTTCATAACAGTGTGTAGGAAGTTGTTTGATAAAGTGGGCAAAGCTTATACTTGTGCCAGAAGGCAGAATATAGGAAACTACATGAAAACATGAATAATTCAGTGAAAATGACTGTAAACAGATGAGAACTTGTTTTAGAACAGCTGAAAGAGATTCTCCAAGTCATTTCTTAGTGTAGAAAAGGTAGCTAAGATCCGGGAAATCTTAATTCCAGTTAAGATCACATGAAACACTATGAATCCTATATTCTTTACTTAAAGGAGACTAGAGTGGTAAATGTGTGTTATACAAGGCAGAATACCATTGAAGTAGAGAAAGAAACACGTTCGGCAGCTTTGGAAAGCCTTACACTTCACTGAAATGTAGTACTACACTCTATAACACAGTTGAGAGACAATGTTCCCTACTTGCCTCAGTTCATAACAGTGTGTAGGAAGTTGTTTGATAAAGTGGGCAAAGCTTATACTTGGGCCAGAAGGCAGAATATAGGAAACTACATGAAAACATGAATAATTCAGTGAAAATGACTGTAAACAGATGAGAACTTGTTTAGAACAGCTGAAAGAGAATCTCCAAGTCAGTTCTTAGTGTAGAAAAGGTAGCTAAGATAAGGGAAATCCATAATTCCAGTTAAGATCACATGAAACAGTATGAATCCTATATTCTTTACTTAAAGGAGTCTAGAGTGGTAAATGTGTGTTATACAAGGCAGAATACCATTGAAATAGAGAAAGAAACACGTTCGGGAGCTTTGGAAAGCCTTACACTTCACTGAAATGTAGTACTACACTCTATAACACAATTGAGAGACAATGTTCCCTACTTGCCTCAGTTCATAACAGTGTGTAGGAAGTTGTTTGATAAAGTGGGCAAAGCTTATACTTGGGCCAGAAGGCAGAATATAGGAAACTTCATGAAAACATGAATAATTCAGTGAAAATGACTGTAAACAGATGAGAACTTGTTTAGAACAGCTGAAAGAGAATCTCCAAGTCAGTTCTTAGTGTAGAAAAGATAGCTAAGATAAGGGAAATCCATAATTCCAGTTAAGATCACATGAAACACTGTATGAATCCTATATTCATTACTTAAAGGAGACTAGAGTGGTAAATGTGTGTTATACAAGGCAGAATACCATTGAAATAGAGAAAGAAACACGTTCGGCAGCTTTGGAAAGCCTTACACTTCACTGAAATGTAGTACTACACTCTATAACACAGTTGAGAGACAATGTTTCCGAGCTGCCTCAGTTCATAACAGTGTGTAGGAAGTTGTTTGATAAAGTGGGCAAAGCTTATACTTGGACCAGAAGGCAGAATATAGGAAACTACATGAAAACATGATTAATTCAGTGAAAATGACTGTAAACAGATGAGAACTTGTTTAGAACAGCTGAAAGAGATTCTCCAAGTCAGTTCTTAGTGTAGAAAAGGTAGGTAAGATAAGGGAAATCCATAATTCCAGTTAAGATCACATGAAACACTGTATGAATTCTATATTCTTTACTTAAAGGAGACTAGAGTGGTAAATGTGTGTTATACAAGGCAGAATACCATTAAAATAGAGAAAGAAACAAGTTCGGCAGGTTTTGAAATCCTTACACTTCACTGAAATGTAGTACTACACTCTATAACACAGTTGTGAGACAATGTTCCCTAGCTGCCTCAGTTCATAACAGTGTGTAGGAAGTTGTTTGATAAAGTGGGCAAAGCTTATACTTGGACCAGAAGGCAGAATATAGGAAACTACATGAAAACATGATTAATTCAGTGAAAATGACTGTAAACAGATTGGAACTTGTTTTAGAACAGCTGAAAGAGATTCTCCAAGTCAGTTCTTAGTGTAGAAAAGGTAGCTAAGATAAGGGAAATCCATAATTCCAGTTAAGATCACATGAAACACTGTATGAATCCTATATTCATTACTTAAAGGAGACTAGAGTGGTAAATGTGTGTTATACAAGGCAGAATACCATTAAAATAGAGAAAGAAACACGTTCGGCAGCTTTTGAAATCCTTACACTTCACTGAAATGTAGTACTACACTCTATAACACAGTTGAGAGACAATGTTCCCTACTTGCCTCAGTTCATAACAGTGTGTAGGAAGTTGTTTGATAAAGTGGGCAAAGCTTATAATTGTGCCAGAAGGCAGAATATAGGAAACTACATGAAAACATGAATAATTCAGTGAAAATGACTGTAAACAGATGAGAACTTGTTTTAGAACAGCTGAAAGAGATTCTCCAAGTCATTTCTTAGTGTAGAAAAGGTAGCTAAGATCCGGGAAATCTTAATTCCAGTTAAGATCACATGAAACACTATGAATCCTATATTCTTTACTTAAAGGAGACTAGAGTGGTAAATGTGTGTTATACAAGGCAGAATACCATTGAAGTAGAGAAAGAAACACGTTCGGCAGCTTTGGAAAGCCTTACACTTCACTGAAATGTAGTACTACACTCTATAACACAGTTGAGAGACAATGTTCCCTACTTGCCTCAGTTCATAACAGTGTGTAGGAAGTTGTTTGATAAAGTGGGCAAAGCTTATACTTGGGCCAGAAGGCAGAATATAGGAAACTACATGAAAACATGAATAATTCAGTGAAAATGACTGTAAACAGATGAGAACTTGTTTAGAACAGCTGAAAGAGAATCTCCAAGTCAGTTCTTAGTGTAGAAAAGGTAGCTAAGATAAGGGAAATCCATAATTCCAGTTAAGATCACATGAAACAGTATGAATCCTATATTCTTTACTTAAAGGAGTCTAGAGTGGTAAATGTGTGTTATACAAGGCAGAATACCATTGAAATAGAGAAAGAAACACGTTCGGGAGCTTTGGAAAGCCTTACACTTCACTGAAATGTAGTACTACACTCTATAACACAATTGAGAGACAATGTTCCCTACTTGCCTCAGTTCATAACAGTGTGTAGGAAGTTGTTTGATAAAGTGGGCAAAGCTTATACTTGGGCCAGAAGGCAGAATATAGGAAACTTCATGAAAACATGAATAATTCAGTGAAAATGACTGTAAACAGATGAGAACTTGTTTAGAACAGCTGAAAGAGAATCTCCAAGTCAGTTCTTAGTGTAGAAAAGATAGCTAAGATAAGGGAAATCCATAATTCCAGTTAAGATCACATGAAACACTGTATGAATCCTATATTCATTACTTAAAGGAGACTAGAGTGGTAAATGTGTGTTATACAAGGCAGAATACCATTGAAATAGAGAAAGAAACACGTTCGGCAGCTTTGGAAAGCCTTACACTTCACTGAAATGTAGTACTACACTCTATAACACAGTTGAGAGACAATGTTTCCGAGCTGCCTCAGTTCATAACAGTGTGTAGGAAGTTGTTTGATAAAGTGGGCAAAGCTTATACTTGGACCAGAAGGCAGAATATAGGAAACTACATGAAAACATGATTAATTCAGTGAAAATGACTGTAAACAGATGAGAACTTGTTTAGAACAGCTGAAAGAGATTCTCCAAGTCAGTTCTTAGTGTAGAAAAGGTAGGTAAGATAAGGGAAATCCATAATTCCAGTTAAGATCACATGAAACACTGTATGAATTCTATATTCTTTACTTAAAGGAGACTAGAGTGGTAAATGTGTGTTATACAAGGCAGAATACCATTAAAATAGAGAAAGAAACAAGTTCGGCAGGTTTTGAAATCCTTACACTTCACTGAAATGTAGTACTACACTCTATAACACAGTTGTGAGACAATGTTCCCTAGCTGCCTCAGTTCATAACAGTGTGTAGGAAGTTGTTTGATAAAGTGGGCAAAGCTTATACTTGGACCAGAAGGCAGAATATAGGAAACTACATGAAAACATGATTAATTCAGTGAAAATGACTGTAAACAGATGAGAACTTGTTTAGAACAGCTGAAAGAGATTCTCCAAGTCAGTTCTTAGTGTAGAAAAGGTAGCGAAGATAAGGGAAATCCATAATTCCAGTTAAGATTACATGAAACACTGTATGAATTCTATATTCTTTACTTAAAGGAGACTAGAGTGGTAAATGTGTGTTATACAAGGCAGAATACCATTAAAATAGAGAAAGAAACACGTTCGGCAGCTTTTGAAATCCTTACACTTCACTGAAATGTAGTACTACACTCTATAACACAGTTGAGAGACAATGTTCCCTACTTGCCTCAGTTCATAACAGTGTGTAGGAAGTTGTTTGATAAAGTGGGCAAAGCTTATACTTGGGCCAGAAGGCAGAATATAGGAAACTACATGAAAACATGAATAATTCAGTGAAAATGACTGTAAACAGATGAGAACTTGTTTTAGAACAGCTGAAAGAGATTCTCCAAGTCAGTTCTTAGTGTAGAAAAGGTAGCTAAGATCCGAGAAATCTTAATTCCAGTTAAAATCACATGAAACACTGTATGAATCCTATATTCTTTACTTAAAGGAGACTAGAGTGGTAAATGTGTGTTATACAAGGCAGAGTACCATTAAAATAGAGAAAGAAACACGTTCGGCAGCTTTTGAAATCCTTACACTTCACTGAAATGTAGTACTACACTCTATAACACAGTTGAGAGACAATGTTCCCTACTTGCCTCAGTTCATAACAGTGTGTAGGAAGTTGTTTGATAAAGTGGGCAAAGCTTATACTTGGGCCGGAAGGCAGAATATAGGAAACTACAGGAAAAAAAGAATAATTCAGTGAAAATGACTGTAAACAGATGAGAACTTGTTTAGAACAGCTGAAAGAGAATCTCCAAGTCAGTTCTTAGTGTAGAAAAGGTAGCTAAGATAAGGGAAATCCATAATTCCAGTTAAGATCACATGAAACACTGTATGAATCCTATATTCATTACTTAAAGGAGACTAGAGTGGTAAATGTGTGTTATACAAGGCAGAATACCATTGAAATAGAGAAAGAAACAAGTTCGGCAGCTTTGGAAAGCCTTACACTTCACTGAAATGTAGTACTACACTCTATAACACAGTTGAGAGACAATGTTTCCGAGCTGCCTCAGTTCATAACAGTGTGTAGGAAGTTGTTTGATAAAGTGGGCAAAGCTTATACTTGGACCAGAAGGCAGAATATAGGAAACTACATGAAAACGATTAATTCAGTGAAAATGACTGTAAACAGATGAGAACTTGTTTAGAACAGCTGAAAGAGATTCTCCAAGTCAGTTCTTAGTGTAGAAAAGGTAGCTAAGATCTGGAAATCCTTAATTGGAGTTTAGATTATATGAAACACTGTATGAATCCTATATTCTTTACTTAAAGGAGACTAGAGTGGTAAATGTGTGTTATACAACGCAAGAATACCATTAAAATGGAGAAAGAAACACGTTCGGCAGTTTTGGAAATCCTTACACGTGACTGAAATGTAGTACTACACTCTATAACACAGTTGAGAGACAATGTACCCGAGCTGCCTCAGTTAATAACAGTGTGTAGGAAGTTGTTTGATAAAGTGGTCAAAGCTTATACTTGGACCAGAAGGCAGAATATAGGAAACTACATGAAAACATGAATAATTCAGTGAAAATGACTGTAAACAGATTGGAACTTGTTTTAGAACAGCTGAAAGAGATTCTCCAAGTCAGTTCTTAGTGTAGAAAAGGTAGCTAAGATAAGGGAAATCCATAATTCCAGTTAAGATCACATGAAACACTGTATGAATCCTATATTCATTACTTAAAGGAGACTAGAGTGGTAAATGTGTGTTATACAAGGCAGAATACCATTAAAATAGAGAAAGAAACACGTTCGGCAGCTTTTGAAATCCTTACACTTCACTGAAATGTAGTACTACACTCTATAACACAGTTGAGAGACAATGTTCCCTACTTGCCTCAGTTCATAACAGTGTGTAGGAAGTTGTTTGATAAAGTGGGCAAAGCTTATACTTGTGCCAGAAGGCAGAATATAGGAAACTACATGAAAACATGAATAATTCAGTGAAAATGACTGTAAACAGATGAGAACTTGTTTTAGAACAGCTGAAAGAGATTCTCCAAGTCATTTCTTAGTGTAGAAAAGGTAGCTAAGATCCGGGAAATCTTAATTCCAGTTAAGATCACATGAAACACTATGAATCCTATATTCTTTACTTAAAGGAGACTAGAGTGGTAAATGTGTGTTATACAAGGCAGAATACCATTGAAGTAGAGAAAGAAACACGTTCGGCAGCTTTGGAAAGCCTTACACTTCACTGAAATGTAGTACTACACTCTATAACACAGTTGAGAGACAATGTTCCCTACTTGCCTCAGTTCATAACAGTGTGTAGGAAGTTGTTTGATAAAGTGGGCAAAGCTTATACTTGGGCCAGAAGGCAGAATATAGGAAACTACATGAAAACATGAATAATTCAGTGAAAATGACTGTAAACAGATGAGAACTTGTTTAGAACAGCTGAAAGAGAATCTCCAAGTCAGTTCTTAGTGTACAAAAGGTAGCTAAGATAACGGAAATCCATAATTCCAGTTAAGATCACATGAAACACTGTATGAATCCTATATTCATTACTTAAAGGAGACTAGAGTGGTAAATGTGTGTTATACAAGGCAGAATACCATTAAAATAGAGAAAGAAACACGTTCGGCAGCTTTGGAAAGCCTTACACTTAACTGAAATTTAGTACTACACTCTATAACACAGTTGAGAGACAATGTTCCCTACTTGCCTCAGTTCATAACAGTGTGTAGGAAGTTGTTTGATAAAGTGGGCAAAGCTTATACTTGGGCCAGAAGGCAGAATATAGGAAACTACATGAAAACATGAATAATTCCGTGAAAATAACTGTAAACAGATGAGAACTTGTTTAGAACAGCTGAAAGAGAAACTCCAAGTCAGTTCTTAGTGTAGAAAAGGTAGCTAAGATAAGGGAAATCCATAATTCCAGTTAAGATCACATGAAACACTGTATGAATCCTATATTCTTTACTTAAAGGAGACTAGAGTGGTAAATGTGTGTTATACAAGGCAGAGTACCATTAAAATAGAGAAAGAAACACGTTCGGCAGCTTTTGAAATCCTTACACTTCACTGAAATGTAGTACTACACTCTATAACACAGTTGAGAGACAATGTTCCCTACTTGCCTCAGTTCATAACAGTGTGTAGGAAGTTGTTTGATAAAGTGGGCAAAGCTTATACTTGGGCCGGAAGGCAGAATATAGGAAACTACATGAAAACATGAATAATTCAGTGAAAATGACTGTAAACAGATGAGAACTTGTTTAGAACAGCTGAAAGAGAATCTCCAAGTCAGTTCTTAGTGTAGAAAAGGTAGCTAAGATAAGGGAAATCCATAATTCCAGTTAAGATCACATGAAACACTGTATGAATCCTATATTCATTACTTAAAGGAGACTAGAGTGGTAAATGTGTGTTATACAAGGCAGAATACCATTGAAATAGAGAAAGAAACACGTTCGGCAGCTATGGAAAGCCTTACACTTCACGGAAATGTAGTACTACACTCTATAACACAGTTGTGAGACAATGTTCCCTAGCTGCCTCAGTTCATAACAGTGTGTAGGAAGTTGTTTGATAAAGTGGGCAAAGCTTATACTTGGACCAGAAGGCAGAATATAGGAAACTACATGAAAACATGATTAATTCAGTGAAAATGACTGTAAACAGATGAGAACTTGTTTAGAACAGCTGAAAGAGATTCTCCAAGTCAGTTCTTAGTGTAGAAAAGGTAGCTAAGATAAGGGAAATCCATAATTCCAGTTAAGATCACATGAAACACTGTATGAATTCTATATTCTTTACTTAAAGGAGACTAGAGTGGTAAATGTGTGTTATACAAGGCAGAATACCATTAAAATAGAGAAAGAAACACGTTCGGCAGCTTTTGAAATCCTTACACTTCACTGAAATGTAGTACTACACTCTATAACACAGTTGTGAGACAATGTTCCCTAGCTGCCTCAGTTCATAACAGTGTGTAGGAAGTTGTTTGATAAAGTGGGCAAAGCTTATACTTGGACCAGAAGGCAGAATATAGGAAACTACATGAAAACATGATTAATTCAGTGAAAATGACTGTAAACAGATGAGAACTTGTTTAGAACAGCTGAAAGAGATTCTCCAAGTCAGTTCTTAGTGTAGAAAAGGTAGCTAAGATAAGGGAAATCCATAATTCCAGTTAAGATTACATGAAACACTGTATGAATTCTATATTCTTTACTTAAAAGAGACTAGAGTGGTAAATGTGTGTTATACAAGGCAGAATACCATTAAAATAGAGAAAGAAACACATTCGGCAGCTTTTGAAATCCTTACACTTCACTGAAATGTAGTACTACACTCTATAACACAGTTGAGAGACAATGTTCCCTACTTGCCTCAGTTCATAACAGTGTGTAGGAAGTTGTTTGATAAAGTGGGCAAAGCTTATACTTGGGCCAGAAGGCAGAATATAGGAAACTACATGAAAACATGAATAATTCAGTGAAAATAACTGTAAACAGATGAGAACTTGTTTTAGAACAGCTGAAAGAGATTCTCCAAGTCAGTTCTTAGTGTAGAAAAGGTAGCTAAGATCCGAGAAATCTTAATTCCAGTTAAAATCACATGAAACACTGTATGAATCCTATATTCTTTACTTAAAGGAGACTAGAGTGGTAAATGTGTGTTATACAAGGCAGAATACCATTGAAATAGAGAAAGAAACACGTTCGAGAGCTTTGGAAAGCCTTACACTTCACTGAAATGTAGTACTACACTCTATAACACAATTGAGAGACAATGTTCCCTACTTGCCTCAGTTCATAACAGTGTGTAGGAAGTTGTTTGATAAAGTGGGCAAAGCTTATACATGGGCCAGAAGGCAGAATATAGGAAACTTCATGAAAACATGAATAATTCAGTGAAAATGACTGTAAACAGATGAGAACTTGTTTAGAACAGCTGAAAGAGAATCTCCAAGTCAGTTCTTAGTGTAGAAAAGATAGCTAAGATAAGGGAAATCCATAATTCCAGTTAAGATCACATGAAACACTGTATGAATCCTATATTCATTACTTAAAGGAGACTAGAGTGGTAAATGTGTGTTATACAAGGCAGAATACCATTGAAATAGAGAAAGAAACACGTTCGGCAGGTTTGGAAAGCCTTACACTTCACTGAAATGTAGTACTACACTCTATAACACAGTTGAGAGACAATGTTCCCGAGCTGCCTCAGTTCATAACAGTGTGTAGGAAGTTGTTTGATAAAGTGGGTAAAGCTTATACTTGGACCAGAAGGCAGTATATAGGAAACTACATGAAATCATGATTAATTCAGAGAAAATGACTGTAAACAGATGAGAACTTGTTTAGAACAGCTGAAAGAGATTCTCCAAGTCAGTTCTTAGTGTAGAAAAGGTAGCTAAGATAAGGGAAATCCATAATTCCAGTTAAGATTACATGAAACACTGTATGAATTCTATATTCTTTACTTAAAGGAGACTAGAGTGGTAAATGTGTGTTATACAAGGCAGAATACCATTAAAATAGAGAAAGAAACACGTTCGGCAGCTTTGGAAAGCCTTACACTTCACTGAAATGTAGTACTACACTCTATAACACAGTTGAGAGACAATGTTCCCTACTTGCCTCAGTTCATAACAGTGTGTAGGAAGTTGTTTGATAAAGTGGGCAAAGCTTATACTTGGGCCAGAAGGCAGAATATAGGAAACTACATGAAAACATGAATAATTCAGTGAAAATGACTGTAAACAGATGAGAACTTGTTTAGAACAGCTGAAAGAGAATCTCCAAGTCAGTTCTTAGTGTAGAAAAGGTAGCTAAGATAAGGGAAATCCATAATTCCAGTTAAGATCACATGAAACACTGTATGAATCCTATATTCATTACTTAAAGGAGACTAGAGTGGTAAATGTGTGTTATACAAGGCAGAATACCATTAAAATAGAGAAAGAAACACGTTCGGCAGCTTTTGAAATCCTTACACTTCACTGAAATGTAGTACTACACTCTATAACACAGTTGAGAGACAATGTTCCCTACTTGCCTCAGTTCATAACAGTGTGTAGGAAGTTGTTTGATAAAGTGGGCAAAGCTTATACTTGGGCCAGAAGGCAGAATATAGGAAACTACATGAAAACATGAATAATTCAGTGAAAATGACTGTAAACAGATGAGAACTTGTTTTAGAACAGCTGAAAGAGATTCTCCAAGTCAGTTCTTAGTGTAGAAAAGGTAGCTAAGATCCGGGAAATCTTAATTCCAGTTAAGATCACATGAAACACTATGAATCCTATATTCTTTACTTAAAGGAGACTAGAGTGGTAAATGTGTGTTATACAAGGCAGAATACCATTGAAGTAGAGAAAGAAACACGTTCGGCAGCTTTGGAAAGCCTTACACTTCACTGAAATGTAGTACTACACTCTATAACACAGTTGAGAGACAATGTTCCCTACTTGCCTCAGTTCATAACAGTGTGTAGGAAGTTGTTTGATAAAGTGGGCAAAGCTTATACTTTGGCCAGAAGGCAGAATATAGGAAACTACATGAAAACATGAATAATTCAGTGAAAATGACTGTAAACAGATGAGAACTTGTTTTAGAACCGCTGAAAGAGATCCTCCAAGTCTGTTCTTAGTGTAGAAAAGGTAGCTAAGATCCGAGAAATCTTAATTCCAGTTAAAATCACATGAAACCCTGTATGAATCCTATATTCTTTACTGAAAGGAGACTAGAGTGGTAAATGTTTGTTATACAAGGCAGAATACCATTGAAATAGAGAAAGAAACACGTTCGGCAGCTTTGGAAAGCCTTACACTTCACTGAAATGTAGTACTACACTCTATAACACAGTTGTGAGACAATGTTCCCTAGCTGCCTCAGTTCATAACAGTGTGTAGGAAGTTGTTTGATAAAGTGGGCAAAGCTTATACTTGGACCAGAAGGCAGAATATAGGAAACTACATGAAAACATGATTAATTCAGTGAAAATGACTGTAAACAGATGAGAACTTGTTTAGAACAGCTGAAAGAGATTCTCCAAGTCAGTTCTTAGTGTAGAAAAGGTAGCTAAGATAAGGGAAATCCATAATTCCAGTTAAGATCACATGAAACACTGTATGAATTCTATATTCTTTACTTAAAGGAGACTAGAGTGGTAAATGTGTGTTATACAAGGCAGAATACCATTAAAATAGAGAAAGAAACACTTTCGGCAGCTTTTGAAATCCTTACACTTCACTGAAATGTAGTACTACACTCTATAACACAGTTGAGAGACAATGTTCCCTACTTGCCTCAGTTCATAACAGTGTGTAGGAAGTTGTTTGATAAAGTGGGCAAAGCTTATACTTGGGCCAGAAGGCAGAATATAGGAAACTACATGAAAACATGAATAATTCAGTGAAAATGACTGTAAACAGATGAGAACTTGTTTTAGAACCGCTGAAAGAGATTCTCCAAGTCAGTTCTTAGTGTAGAAAAGGTAGCTAAGATCCGAGAAATCTTAATTCCAGTTAAAATCACATGAAACCCTGTATGAATCCTATATTCTTTACTGAAAGGAGACTAGAGTGGTAAATGTTTGTTATACAAGGCAGAATACCATTGAAATAGAGAAAGAAACACGTTCGGCAGCTTTGGAAAGCCTTACACTTCACTGAAATGTAGTACTACACTCTATAACACAGTTGTGAGACAATGTTCCCTAGCTGCCTCAGTTCATAACAGTGTGTAGGAAGTTGTTTGATAAAGTGGGCAAAGCTTATACTTGGACCAGAAGGCAGAATATAGGAAACTACATGAAAACATGATTAATTCAGTGAAAATGACTGTAAACAGATGAGAACTTGTTTAGAACAGCTGAAAGAGATTCTCCAAGTCAGTTCTTAGTGTAGAAAAGGTAGCTAAGATAAGGGAAATCCATAATTCCAGTTAAGATCACATGAAACACTGTATGAATTCTATATTCTTTACTTAAAGGAGACTAGAGTGGTAAATGTGTGTTATACAAGGCAGAATACCATTAAAATAGAGAAAGAAACACGTTCGGCAGCTTTTGAAATCCTTACACTTCACTGAAATGTAGTACTACACTCTATAACACAGTTGAGAGACAATGTTCCCTACTTGCCTCAGTTCATAACAGTGTGTAGGAAGTTGTTTGATAAAGTGGGCAAAGCTTATACTTTGGCCAGAAGGCAGAATATAGGAAACTACATGAAAACATGAATAATTCAGTGAAAATGACTGTAAACAGATGAGAACTTGTTTTAGAACCGCTGAAAGAGATTCTCCAAGTCAGTTCTTAGTGTAGAAAAGGTAGCTAAGATCCGAGAAATCTTAATTCCAGTTAAAATCACATGAAACCCTGTATGAATCCTATATTCTTTACTGAAAGGAGACTAGAGTGGTAAATGTTTGTTATACAAGGCAGAATACCATTGAAATAGAGAAAGAAACACGTTCGGCAGCTTTGGAAAGCCTTACACTTCACTGAAATGTAGTACTACACTCTATAACACAGTTGTGAGACAATGTTCCCTAGCTGCCTCAGTTCATAACAGTGTGTAGGAAGTTGTTTGATAAAGTGGGCAAAGCTTATACTTGGACCAGAAGGCAGAATATAGGAAACTACATGAAAACATGATTAATTCAGTGAAAATGACTGTAAACAGATGAGAACTTGTTTAGCACAGCTGAAAGAGATTCTCCAAGTCAGTTCTTAGTGTAGAAAAGGTAGCTAAGATAAGGGAAATCCATAATTCCAGTTAAGATCACATGAAACACTGTATGAATTCTATATTCTTTACTTAAAGGAGACTAGAGTGGTAAATGTGTGTTATACAAGGCAGAATACCATTAAAATAGAGATTGAAACACGTTCGGCAGCTTTTGAAATCCTTACACTTCACTGAAATGTAGTACTACACTCTATAACACAGTTGAGAGACAATGTTCCCTACTTGCCTCAGTTCATAACAGTGTGTAGGAAGTTGTTTGATAAAGTGGGCAAAGCTTATACTTGGGCCAGAAGGCAGAATATAGGAAACTACATGAAAACATGAATAATTCAGTGAAAATGACTGTAAACAGATGAGAACTTGTTTTAGAACAGCTGAAAGAGATTCTCCAAGTCAGTTCTTAGTGTAGAAAAGGTAGCTAAGATCCGGGAAATCTTAATTCCAGTTAAAATCACATGAAACCCTGTATGAATCCTATATTCTTTACTGAAAGGAGACTAGAGTGGTAAATGTTTGTTATACAAGGCAGAATACCATTGAAATAGAGAAAGAAACACGTTCGGCAGCTTTGGAAAGCCTTACACTTCACTGAAATGTAGTACTACACTCTATAACACAGTTGTGAGACAATGTTCCCTAGCTGCCTCAGTTCATAACAGTGTGTAGGAAGTTGTTTGATAAAGTGGGCAAAGCTTATACTTGGACCAGAAGGCAGAATATAGGAAACTACATGAAAACATGATTAATTCAGTGAAAATGACTGTAAACAGATGAGAACTTGTTTAGAACAGCTGAAAGAGATTCTCCAAGTCAGTTCTTAGTGTAGAAAAGGTAGCTAAGATAAGGGAAATCCATAATTCCAGTTAAGATCACATGAAACACTGTATGAATTCTATATTCTTTACTTAAAGGAGACTAGAGTGGTAAATGTGTGTTATACAAGGCAGAATACCATTAAAATAGAGAAAGAAACACGTTCGGCAGCTTTTGAAATCCTTACACTTCACTGAAATGTAGTACTACACTCTATAACACAGTTGAGAGACAATGTTCCCTACTTGCCTCAGTTCATAACAGTGTGTAGGAAGTTGTTTGATAAAGTGGGCAAAGCTTATACTTTGGCCAGAAGGCAGAATATAGGAAACTACATGAAAACATGAATAATTCAGTGAAAATGACTGTAAACAGATGAGAACTTGTTTTAGAACCGCTGAAAGAGATTCTCCAAGTCAGTTCTTAGTGTAGAAAAGGTAGCTAAGATCCGAGAAATCTTAATTCCAGTTAAGATCACATGAAACACTATGAATCCTATATTCTTTACTTAAAGGAGACAAGAGTGGTAAATGTGTGTTATACAAGGCAGAATACCATTGAAGTAGAGAAAGAAACACGTTCGGCAGCTTTGGAAAGCCTTACACTTCACTGAAATGTAGTACTACACTCTATAACACAGTTGAGAGACAATGTTCCCTACTTGCCTCAGTTCATAACAGTGTGTAGGAAGTTGTTTGATAAAGTGGGCAAAGCTTATACTTGGGCCAGAAGGCAGAATATAGGAAACTACATGAAAACATGAATAATTCCGTGAAAATAACTGTAAACAGATGAGAACTTGTTTAGAACAGCTGAAAGAGAAACTCCAAGTCAGTTCTTAGTGTAGAAAAGGTAGCTAAGATAAGGGAAATCCATAATTCCAGTTAAGATCACATGAAACACTGTATGAATCCTATATTCATTACTTAAAGGAGACTAGAGTGGTAAATGTGTGTTATACAAGGTAGAATACCATTGAAATAGAGAAAGAAACACGTTCGGCAGCTATGGAAAGCCTTACACTTCACGGAAATGTAGTACTACACTCTATAACACAGTTGTGAGACAATGTTCCCTAGCTGCCTCAGTTCATAACAGTGTGTAGGAAGTTGTTTGATAAAGTGGGCAAAGCTTATACTTGGACCAGAAGGCAGAATATAGGAAACTACATGAAAACATGATTAATTCAGTGAAAATGACTGTAAACAGATGAGAACTTGTTTAGAACAGCTGAAAGAGATTCTCCAAGTCAGTTCTTAGTGTAGAAAAGGTAGCTAAGATAAGGGAAATCCATAATTCCAGTTAAGATCACATGAAACACTGTATGAATTCTATATTCTTTACTTAAAGGAGACTAGAGTGGTAAATGTGTGTTATACAAGGCAGAATACCATTAAAATAGAGAAAGAAACACGTTCGGCAGCTTTTGAAATCCTTACACTTCACTGAAATGTAGTACTACACTCTATAACACAGTTGAGAGACAATGTTCCCTACTTGCCTCAGTTCATAACAGTGTGTAGGAAGTTGTTTGATAAAGTGGGCAAAGCTTATACTTTGGCCAGAAGGCAGAATATAGGAAACTACATGAAAACATGAATAATTCAGTGAAAATGACTGTAAACAGATGAGAACTTGTTTTAGAACCGCTGAAAGAGATTCTCCAAGTCAGTTCTTAGTGTAGAAAAGGTAGCTAAGATCCGAGAAATCTTAATTCCAGTTAAAATCACATGAAACCCTGTATGAATCCTATATTCTTTACTGAAAGGAGACTAGAGTGGTAAATGTTTGTTATACAAGGCAGAATACCATTGAAATAGAGAAAGAAACACGTTCGGCAGCTTTGGAAAGCCTTACACTTCACTGAAATGTAGTACTACACTCTATAACACAGTTGTGAGACAATGTTCCCTAGCTGCCTCAGTTCATAACAGTGTGTAGGAAGTTGTTTGATAAAGTGGGCAAAGCTTATACTTGGACCAGAAGGCAGAATATAGGAAACTACATGAAAACATGATTAATTCAGTGAAAATGACTGTAAACAGATGAGAACTTGTTTAGCACAGCTGAAAGAGATTCTCCAAGTCAGTTCTTAGTGTAGAAAAGGTAGCTAAGATAAGGGAAATCCATAATTCCAGTTAAGATCACATGAAACACTGTATGAATTCTATATTCTTTACTTAAAGGAGACTAGAGTGGTAAATGTGTGTTATACAAGGCAGAATACCATTAAAATAGAGATTGAAACACGTTCGGCAGCTTTTGAAATCCTTACACTTCACTGAAATGTAGTACTACACTCTATAACACAGTTGAGAGACAATGTTCCCTACTTGCCTCAGTTCATAACAGTGTGTAGGAAGTTGTTTGATAAAGTGGGCAAAGCTTATACCTGGGCCAGAAGGCAGAATATAGGAAACTACATGAAAACATGAATAATTCAGTGAAAATGACTGTAAACAGATGAGAACTTGTTTAGAACAGCTGAAAGAGAATCTCCAAGTCAGTTCTTAGTGTAGAAAAGGTAGCTAAGATAAGGGAAATCCATAATTCCAGTTAAGATCACATGAAACACTGTATGAATCCTATATTCATTACTTAAAGGAGACTAGAGTGGTAAATGTGTGTTATACAAGGCAGAATACCATTAAAATAGAGAAAGAAACACGTTCGGCAGCTTTTGAAATCCTTACACTTCACTGAAATGTAGTACTACACTCTATAACACAGTTGAGAGACAATGTTCCCTACTTGCCTCAGTTCATAACAGTGTGTAGGAAGTTGTTTGATAAAGTGGGAAAGCTTATACTTGGGCCAGAAGGCAGAATATAGGAAAGTACATGAAAACATGAATAATTCAGTGAAAATGACTGTAAACAGATGAGAACTTGTTTTAGAACAGCTGAAAGAGATTCTCCAAGTCAGTTCTTAGTGTAGAAAAGGTAGCTAAGATCCGGGAAATCTTAATTCCAGTTAAGATCACATGAAACACTATGAATCCTATATTCTTTACTTAAAGGAGACTAGAGTGGTAAATGTGTGTTATACAAGGCAGAATACCATTGAAGTAGAGAAAGAAACACGTTCGGCAGCTTTGGAAAGCCTTACACTTCACTGAAATGTAGTACTACACTCTATAACACAGTTGAGAGACAATGTTCCCTACTTGCCTCAGTTCATAACAGTGTGTAGGAAGTTGTTTGATAAAGTGGGCAAAGCTTATACTTTGGCCAGAAGGCAGAATATAGGAAACTACATGAAAACATGAATAATTCAGTGAAAATGACTGTAAACAGATGAGAACTTGTTTTAGAACCGCTGAAAGAGATCCTCCAAGTCAGTTCTTAGTGTAGAAAAGGTAGCTAAGATCCGAGAAATCTTAATTCCAGTTAAAATCACATGAAACCCTGTATGAATCCTATATTCTTTACTGAAAGGAGACTAGAGTGGTAAATGTTTGTTATACAAGGCAGAATACCATTGAAATAGAGAAAGAAACACGTTCGGCAGCTTTGGAAAGCCTTACACTTCACTGAAATGTAGTACTACACTCTATAACACAGTTGTGAGACAATGTTCCCTAGCTGCCTCAGTTCATAACAGTGTGTAGGAAGTTGTTTGATAAAGTGGGCAAAGCTTATACTTGGACCAGAAGGCAGAATATAGGAAACTACATGAAAACATGATTAATTCAGTGAAAATGACTGTAAACAGATGAGAACTTGTTTAGAACAGCTGAAAGAGATTCTCCAAGTCAGTTCTTAGTGTAGAAAAGGTAGCTAAGATAAGGGAAATCCATAATTCCAGTTAAGATCACATGAAACACTGTATGAATTCTATATTCTTTACTTAAAGGAGACTAGAGTGGTAAATGTGTGTTATACAAGGCAGAATACCATTAAAATAGAGAAAGAAACACTTTCGGCAGCTTTTGAAATCCTTACACTTCACTGAAATGTAGTACTACACTCTATAACACAGTTGAGAGACAATGTTCCCTACTTGCCTCAGTTCATAACAGTGTGTAGGAAGTTGTTTGATAAAGTGGGCAAAGCTTATACTTTGGCCAGAAGGCAGAATATAGGAAACTACATGAAAACATGAATAATTCAGTGAAAATGACTGTAAACAGATGAGAACTTGTTTTAGAACCGCTGAAAGAGATTCTCCAAGTCAGTTCTTAGTGTAGAAAAGGTAGCTAAGATCCGAGAAATCTTAATTCCAGTTAAAATCACATGAAACCCTGTATGAATCCTATATTCTTTACTGAAAGGAGACTAGAGTGGTAAATGTTTGTTATACAAGGCAGAATACCATTGAAATAGAGAAAGAAACACGTTCGGCAGCTTTGGAAAGCCTTACACTTCACTGAAATGTAGTACTACACTCTATAACACAGTTGTGAGACAATGTTCCCTAGCTGCCTCAGTTCATAACAGTGTGTAGGAAGTTGTTTGATAAAGTGGGCAAAGCTTATACTTGGACCAGAAGGCAGAATATAGGAAACTACATGAAAACATGATTAATTCAGTGAAAATGACTGTAAACAGATGAGAACTTGTTTAGAACAGCTGAAAGAGATTCTCCAAGTCAGTTCTTAGTGTAGAAAAGGTAGCTAAGATAAGGGAAATCCATAATTCCAGTTAAGATCACATGAAACACTGTATGAATTCTATATTCTTTACTTAAAGGAGACTAGAGTGGTAAATGTGTGTTATACAAGGCAGAATACCATTAAAATAGAGAAAGAAACACGTTCGGCAGCTTTTGAAATCCTTACACTTCACTGAAATGTAGTACTACACTCTATAACACAGTTGAGAGACAATGTTCCCTACTTGCCTCAGTTCATAACAGTGTGTAGGAAGTTGTTTGATAAAGTGGGCAAAGCTTATACTTTGGCCAGAAGGCAGAATATAGGAAACTACATGAAAACATGAATAATTCAGTGAAAATGACTGTAAACAGATGAGAACTTGTTTTAGAACCGCTGAAAGAGATTCTCCAAGTCAGTTCTTAGTGTAGAAAAGGTAGCTAAGATCCGAGAAATCTTAATTCCAGTTAAAATCACATGAAACCCTGTATGAATCCTATATTCTTTACTGAAAGGAGACTAGAGTGGTAAATGTTTGTTATACAAGGCAGAATACCATTGAAATAGAGAAAGAAACACGTTCGGCAGCTTTGGAAAGCCTTACACTTCACTGAAATGTAGTACTACACTCTATAACACAGTTGTGAGACAATGTTCCCTAGCTGCCTCAGTTCATAACAGTGTGTAGGAAGTTGTTTGATAAAGTGGGCAAAGCTTATACTTGGACCAGAAGGCAGAATATAGGAAACTACATGAAAACATGATTAATTCAGTGAAAATGACTGTAAACAGATGAGAACTTGTTTAGCACAGCTGAAAGAGATTCTCCAAGTCAGTTCTTAGTGTAGAAAAGGTAGCTAAGATAAGGGAAATCCATAATTCCAGTTAAGATCACATGAAACACTGTATGAATTCTATATTCTTTACTTAAAGGAGACTAGAGTGGTAAATGTGTGTTATACAAGGCAGAATACCATTAAAATAGAGATTGAAACACGTTCGGCAGCTTTTGAAATCCTTACACTTCACTGAAATGTAGTACTACACTCTATAACACAGTTGAGAGACAATGTTCCCTACTTGCCTCAGTTCATAACAGTGTGTAGGAAGTTGTTTGATAAAGTGGGCAAAGCTTATACTTTGGCCAGAAGGCAGAATATAGGAAACTACATGAAAACATGAATAATTCAGTGAAAATGACTGTAAACAGATGAGAACTTGTTTTAGAACCGCTGAAAGAGATTCTCCAAGTCAGTTCTTAGTGTAGAAAAGGTAGCTAAGATCCGAGAAATCTTAATTCCAGTTAAAATCACATGAAACCCTGTATGAATCCTATATTCTTTACTGAAAGGAGACTAGAGTGGTAAATGTTTGTTATACAAGGCAGAATACCATTGAAATAGAGAAAGAAACACGTTCGGCAGCTTTGGAAAGCCTTACACTTCACTGAAATGTAGTACTACACTCTATAACACAGTTGTGAGACAATGTTCCCTAGCTGCCTCAGTTCATAACAGTGTGTAGGAAGTTGTTTGATAAAGTGGGCAAAGCTTATACTTGGACCAGAAGGCAGAATATAGGAAACTACATGAAAACATGATTAATTCAGTGAAAATGACTGTAAACAGATGAGAACTTGTTTAGAACAGCTGAAAGAGATTCTCCAAGTCAGTTCTTAGTGTAGAAAAGGTAGCTAAGATAAGGGAAATCCATAATTCCAGTTAAGATCACATGAAACACTGTATGAATTCTATATTCTTTACTTAAAGGAGACTAGAGTGGTAAATGTGTGTTATACAAGGCAGAATACCATTAAAATAGAGAAAGAAACACGTTCGGCAGCTTTTGAAATCCTTACACTTCACTGAAATGTAGTACTACACTCTATAACACAGTTGAGAGACAATGTTCCCTACTTGCCTCAGTTCATAACAGTGTGTAGGAAGTTGTTTGATAAAGTGGGCAAAGCTTATACTTTGGCCAGAAGGCAGAATATAGGAAACTACATGAAAACATGAATAATTCAGTGAAAATGACTGTAAACAGATGAGAACTTGTTTTAGAACCGCTGAAAGAGATTCTCCAAGTCAGTTCTTAGTGTAGAAAAGGTAGCTAAGATCCGAGAAATCTTAATTCCAGTTAAGATCACATGAAACACTATGAATCCTATATTCTTTACTTAAAGGAGACAAGAGTGGTAAATGTGTGTTATACAAGGCAGAATACCATTGAAGTAGAGAAAGAAACACGTTCGGCAGCTTTGGAAAGCCTTACACTTCACTGAAATGTAGTACTACACTCTATAACACAGTTGAGAGACAATGTTCCCTACTTGCCTCAGTTCATAACAGTGTGTAGGAAGTTGTTTGATAAAGTGGGCAAAGCTTATACTTGGGCCAGAAGGCAGAATATAGGAAACTACATGAAAACATGAATAATTCCGTGAAAATAACTGTAAACAGATGAGAACTTGTTTAGAACAGCTGAAAGAGAAACTCCAAGTCAGTTCTTAGTGTAGAAAAGGTAGCTAAGATAAGGGAAATCCATAATTCCAGTTAAGATCACATGAAACACTGTATGAATCCTATATTCATTACTTAAAGGAGACTAGAGTGGTAAATGTGTGTTATACAAGGTAGAATACCATTGAAATAGAGAAAGAAACACGTTCGGCAGCTATGGAAAGCCTTACACTTCACGGAAATGTAGTACTACACTCTATAACACAGTTGTGAGACAATGTTCCCTAGCTGCCTCAGTTCATAACAGTGTGTAGGAAGTTGTTTGATAAAGTGGGCAAAGCTTATACTTGGACCAGAAGGCAGAATATAGGAAACTACATGAAAACATGATTAATTCAGTGAAAATGACTGTAAACAGAGGAGAACTTGTTTAGAACAGCTGAAAGAGATTCTCCAAGTCAGTTCTTAGTGTAGAAAAGGTAGCTAAGATAAGGGAAATCCATAATTCCAGTTAAGATCACATGAAACACTGTATGAATTCTATATTCTTTACTTAAAGGAGACTAGAGTGGTAAATGTGTGTTATACAAGGCAGAATACCATTAAAATAGAGAAAGAAACACGTTCGGCAGCTTTTGAAATCCTTACACTTCACTGAAATGTAGTACTACACTCTATAACACAGTTGTGAGACAATGTTCCCTAGCTGCCTCAGTTCATAACAGTGTGTAGGAAGTTGTTTGATAAAGTGGGCAAAGCTTATACTTGGACCAGAAGGCAGAATATAGGAAACTACATGAAAACATGATTAATTCAGTGAAAATGACTGTAAACAGATGAGAACTTGTTTAGAACAGCTGAAAGAGATTCTCCAAGTCAGTTCTTAGTGTAGAAAAGGTAGCTAAGATAAGGGAAATCCATAATTCCAGTTAAGATCACATGAAACACTGTATGAATTCTATATTCTTTACTTAAAGGAGACTAGAGTGGTAAATGTGTGTTATACAAGGCAGAATACCATTAAAATAGAGAAAGAAACACTTTCGGCAGCTTTTGAAATCCTTACACTTCACTGAAATGTAGTACTACACTCTATAACACAGTTGAGAGACAATGTTCCCTACTTGCCTCAGTTCATAACAGTGTGTAGGAAGTTGTTTGATAAAGTGGGCAAAGCTTATACTTTGGCCAGAAGGCAGAATATAGGAAACTACATGAAAACATGAATAATTCAGTGAAAATGACTGTAAACAGATGAGAACTTGTTTTAGAACCGCTGAAAGAGATTCTCCAAGTCAGTTCTTAGTGTAGAAAAGGTAGCTAAGATCCGAGAAATCTTAATTCCAGTTAAAATCACATGAAACCCTGTATGAATCCTATATTCTTTACTGAAAGGAGACTAGAGTGGTAAATTTTTGTTATACAAGGCAGAATACCATTGAAATAGAGAAAGAACCACGTTCGGCAGCTTTGGAAAGCCTTACACTTCACTGAAATGTAGTACTACACTCTATAACACAGTTGTGAGACAATGTTCCCTAGCTGCCTCAGTTCATAACAGTGTGTAGGAAGTTGTTTGATAAAGTGGGCAAAGCTTATACTTGGACCAGAAGGCAGAATATAGGAAACTACATGAAAACATGATTAATTCAGTGAAAATGACTGTAAACAGATGAGAACTTGTTTAGAACAGCTGAAAGAGATTCTCCAAGTCAGTTCTTAGTGTAGAAAAGGTAGCTAAGATAAGGGAAATCCATAATTCCAGTTAAGATCACATGAAACACTGTATGAATTCTATATTCTTTACTTAAAGGAGACTAGAGTGGTAAATGTGTGTTATACAAGGCAGAATACCATTAAAATAGAGAAAGAAACACGTTCGGCAGCTTTTGAAATCCTTACACTTCACTGAAATGTAGTACTACACTCTATAACACAGTTGAGAGACAATGTTCCCTACTTGCCTCAGTTCATAACAGTGTGTAGGAAGTTGTTTGATAAAGTGGGCAAAGCTTATACTTTGGCCAGAAGGCAGAATATAGGAAACTACATGAAAACATGAATAATTCAGTGAAAATGACTGTAAACAGATGAGAACTTGTTTTAGAACCGCTGAAAGAGATTCTCCAAGTCAGTTCTTAGTGTAGAAAAGGTAGCTAAGATCCGAGAAATCTTAATTCCAGTTAAAATCACATGAAACCCTGTATGAATCCTATATTCTTTACTGAAAGGAGACTAGAGTGGTAAATGTTTGTTATACAAGGCAGAATACCATTGAAATAGAGAAAGAAACACGTTCGGCAGCTTTGGAAAGCCTTACACTTCACTGAAATGTAGTACTACACTCTATAACACAGTTGTGAGACAATGTTCCCTAGCTGCCTCAGTTCATAACAGTGTGTAGGAAGTTGTTTGATAAAGTGGGCAAAGCTTATACTTGGACCAGAAGGCAGAATATAGGAAACTACATGAAAACATGATTAATTCAGTGAAAATGACTGTAAACAGATGAGAACTTGTTTAGCACAGCTGAAAGAGATTCTCCAAGTCAGTTCTTAGTGTAGAAAAGGTAGCTAAGATAAGGGAAATCCATAATTCCAGTTAAGATCACATGAAACACTGTATGAATTCTATATTCTTTACTTAAAGGAGACTAGAGTGGTAAATGTGTGTTATACAAGGCAGAATACCATTAAAATAGAGATTGAAACACGTTCGGCAGCTTTTGAAATCCTTACACTTCACTGAAATGTAGTACTACACTCTATAACACAGTTGAGAGACAATGTTCCCTACTTGCCTCAGTTCATAACAGTGTGTAGGAAGTTGTTTGATAAAGTGGGCAAAGCTTATACTTTGGCCAGAAGGCAGAATATAGGAAACTACATGAAAACATGAATAATTCAGTGAAAATGACTGTAAACAGATGAGAACTTGTTTTAGAACCGCTGAAAGAGATTCTCCAAGTCAGTTCTTAGTGTAGAAAAGGTAGCTAAGATCCGAGAAATCTTAATTCCAGTTAAAATCACATGAAACCCTGTATGAATCCTATATTCTTTACTGAAAGGAGACTAGAGTGGTAAATGTTTGTTATACAAGGCAGAATACCATTGAAATAGAGAAAGAAACACGTTCGGCAGCTTTGGAAAGCCTTACACTTCACTGAAATGTAGTACTACACTCTATAACACAGTTGTGAGACAATGTTCCCTAGCTGCCTCAGTTCATAACAGTGTGTAGGAAGTTGTTTGATAAAGTGGGCAAAGCTTATACTTGGACCAGAAGGCAGAATATAGGAAACTACATGAAAACATGATTAATTCAGTGAAAATGACTGTAAACAGATGAGAACTTGTTTAGAACAGCTGAAAGAGATTCTCCAAGTCAGTTCTTAGTGTAGAAAAGGTAGCTAAGATAAGGGAAATCCATAATTCCAGTTAAGATCACATGAAACACTGTATGAATTCTATATTCTTTACTTAAAGGAGACTAGAGTGGTAAATGTGTGTTATACAAGGCAGAATACCATTAAAATAGAGAAAGAAACACGTTCGGCAGCTTTTGAAATCCTTACACTTCACTGAAATGTAGTACTACACTCTATAACACAGTTGAGAGACAATGTTCCCTACTTGCCTCAGTTCATAACAGTGTGTAGGAAGTTGTTTGATAAAGTGGGCAAAGCTTATACTTTGGCCAGAAGGCAGAATATAGGAAACTACATGAAAACATGAATAATTCAGTGAAAATGACTGTAAACAGATGAGAACTTGTTTTAGAACCGCTGAAAGAGATTCTCCAAGTCAGTTCTTAGTGTAGAAAAGGTAGCTAAGATCCGAGAAATCTTAATTCCAGTTAAGATCACATGAAACACTATGAATCCTATATTCTTTACTTAAAGGAGACAAGAGTGGTAAATGTGTGTTATACAAGGCAGAATACCATTGAAGTAGAGAAAGAAACACGTTCGGCAGCTTTGGAAAGCCTTACACTTCACTGAAATGTAGTACTACACTCTATAACACAGTTGAGAGACAATGTTCCCTACTTGCCTCAGTTCATAACAGTGTGTAGGAAGTTGTTTGATAAAGTGGGCAAAGCTTATACTTGGGCCAGAAGGCAGAATATAGGAAACTACATGAAAACATGAATAATTCCGTGAAAATAACTGTAAACAGATGAGAACTTGTTTAGAACAGCTGAAAGAGAAACTCCAAGTCAGTTCTTAGTGTAGAAAAGGTAGCTAAGATAAGGGAAATCCATAATTCCAGTTAAGATCACATGAAACACTGTATGAATCCTATATTCATTACTTAAAGGAGACTAGAGTGGTAAATGTGTGTTATACAAGGTAGAATACCATTGAAATAGAGAAAGAAACACGTTCGGCAGCTATGGAAAGCCTTACACTTCACGGAAATGTAGTACTACACTCTATAACACAGTTGTGAGACAATGTTCCCTAGCTGCCTCAGTTCATAACAGTGTGTAGGAAGTTGTTTGATAAAGTGGGCAAAGCTTATACTTGGACCAGAAGGCAGAATATAGGAAACTACATGAAAACATGATTAATTCAGTGAAAATGACTGTAAACAGATGAGAACTTGTTTAGAACAGCTGAAAGAGATTCTCCAAGTCAGTTCTTAATGTAGAAAAGGTAGCTAAGATAAGGGAAATCCATAATTCCAGTTAAGATCACATGAAACACTGTATGAATTCTATATTCTTTACTTAAAGGAGACTAGAGTGGTAAATGTGTGTTATACAAGGCAGAATACCATTAAAATAGAGAAAGAAACACGTTCGGCAGCTTTTGAAATCCTTACACTTCACTGAAATGTAGTACTACACTCTATAACACAGTTGAGAGACAATGTTCCCTACTTGCCTCAGTTCATAACAGTGTGTAGGAAGTTGTTTGATAAAGTGGGCAAAGCTTATACTTGGGCCAGAAGGCAGAATATAGGAAACTACATGAAAACATGAATAATTCAGTGAAAATGACTGTAAACAGATGAGAACTTGTTTTAGAACAGCTGAAAGAGATTCTCCAAGTCAGTTCTTAGTGTAGAAAAGGTAGCTAAGATCCGAGAAATCTTAATTCCAGTTAAAATCACATGAAACACTGTATGAATCCTATATTCTTTACTGAAAGGAGACTAGAGTGGTAAATGTTTGTTATACAAGGCAGAATACCATTGAAATAGAGAAAGAAACACGTTCGGCAGCTTTTGAAATCCTTACACTTCACTGAAATGTAGTACTACACTCTATAACACAGTTGAGAGATAATGTTCCCGAGCTGCCTCAGTTCATAACCGTGTGTAGGAAGTTGTTTGATAAAGTGGGCAAAGCTTATACTTGGACCAGAAGGCAGAATATAGGAAACTACAAGAAAACATGATTAATTCAGTGAAAATGACTGTAAACAGATGAGAACTTGTTTAGAACAGCTGAAAGAGATTCTCCAAGTCAGTTCTTAGTGTAGAAATGGTAGCTAAGATAAGGGAAATCCATAATTCCAGTTAAGATTACATGAAACACTGTATGAATTCTATATTCTTTACTTAAAGGAGACTAGAGTGGTAAATGTGTGTTATACAAGGCAGAATACCATTGAAATAGAGAAAGAAACACGTTCGGCACCTTTGGAAAGCCTTACACTTCACTGAAATGTAGTACTACACTCTATAACACAGTTGAGAGACAATGTTCCCTACTTGCCTCAGTTCATAACAGTGTGTAGGAAGTTGTTTGATAAAGTGGGCAAAGCTTATACTTGGGCCAGAAGGCAGAATATAGGAAACTACATGAAAACATGAATAATTCAGTGAAAATGACTGTAAACAGATGAGAACTTGTTTTAGAACAGCTGAAAGAGATTCTCCAAGTCAGTTCTTAGTGTAGAAAAGGTAGCTAAGATCCGGGAAATCTTAATTCCAGTTAAGATCACATGAAACACTATGAATCCTATATTCTTTACTTAAAGGAGACTAGAGTGGTAAATGTGTGTTATACAAGGCAGAATACCATTGAAGTAGAGAAAGAAACACGTTCGGCAGCTTTGGAAAGCCTTACACTTCACTGAAATGTAGTACTACACTCTATAACACAGTTGAGAGACAATGTTCCCTACTTGCCTCAGTTCATAACAGTGTGTAGGAAGTTGTTTGATAAAGTGGGCAAAGCTTATACTTGGGCCAGAAGGCAGAATATAGGAAACTACATGAAAACATGAATAATTCCGTGAAAATAACTGTAAACAGATGAGAACTTGTTTAGAACAGCTGAAAGAGAAACTCCAAGTCAGTTCTTAGTGTAGAAAAGGTAGCTAAGATAAGGGAAATCCATAATTCCAGTTAAGATCACATGAAACACTGTATGAATCCTATATTCATTACTTAAAGGAGACTAGAGTGGTAAATGTGTGTTATACAAGGTAGAATACCATTGAAATAGAGAAAGAAACACGTTCGGCAGCTATGGAAAGCCTTACACTTCACGGAAATGTAGTACTACACTCTATAACACAGTTGTGAGACAATGTTCCCTAGCTGCCTTAGTTCATAACAGTGTGTAGGAAGTTGTTTGATAAAGTGGGCAAAGCTTATACTTGGACCAGAAGGCAGAATATAGGAAACTACATGAAAACATGATTAATTCAGTGAAAATGACTGTAAACAGATGAGAACTTGTTTAGAACAGCTGAAAGAGATTCTCCAAGTCAGTTCTTAGTGTAGAAAAGGTAGCTAAGATAAGGGAAATCCATAATTCCAGTTAAGATCACATGAAACACTGTATGAATTCTATATTCTTTACTTAAAGGAGACTAGAGTGGTAAATGTGTGTTATACAAGGCAGAATACCATTAAAATAGAGAAAGAAACACGTTCGGCAGCTTTTGAAATCCTTACACTTCACTGAAATGTAGTACTACACTCTATAACACAGTTGAGAGACAATGTTCCCTACTTGCCTCAGTTCATAACAGTGTGTAGGAAGTTGTTTGATAAAGTGGGCAAAGCTTATACTTTGGCCAGAAGGCAGAATATAGGAAACTACATGAAAACATGAATAATTCAGTGAAAATGACTGTAAACAGATGAGAACTTGTTTTAGAACCGCTGAAAGAGATTCTCCAAGTCAGTTCTTAGTGTAGAAAAGGTAGCTAAGATCCGAGAAATCTTAATTCCAGTTAAAATCACATGAAACCCTGTATGAATCCTATATTCTTTACTGAAAGGAGACTAGAGTGGTAAATGTTTGTTATACAAGGCAGAATACCATTGAAATAGAGAAAGAAACACGTTCGGCAGCTTTGGAAAGCCTTACACTTCACTGAAATGTAGTACTACACTCTATAACACAGTTGAGAGACAATGTTCCCTACTTGCCTCAGTTCATAACAGTGTGTAGGAAGTTGTTTGATAAAGTGGGCAAAGCTTATACTTGGGCCAGAAGGCAGAATATAGGAAACTACATGAAAACATGAATAATTCAGTGAAAATGACTGTAAACAGATGAGAACTTGTTTAGAACAGCTGAAAGAGAATCTCCAAGTCAGTTCTTAGTGTAGAAAAGGTAAGGGAAATCCATAATTCCAGTTAAGATCCCATGAAACACTATGAATCCTATATTCTTTACTTAAAGGAGTCTAGAGTGGTAAATGTGTGTTATACAAGGCAGAATACCATTGAAATAGAGAAAGAAACACGTTCGGCAGCTTTGGAAAGCCTTACACTTCACTGAAATGTAGTACTACACTCTATAACACAGTTGAGAGACAATGTTCCCGAGCTGCCTCAGTTCATAACAGTGTGTAGGAAGTTGTTTGATAAAGTGGGCAAAGCTTATACTTGGACCAGAAGGCAGAATATAGGAAACTACAAGAAAACATGATTAATTCAGTGAAAATGACTGTAAACAGATGAGAACTTGTTTAGAACAGCTGAAAGAGATTCTCCAAGTCAGTTCTTAGTGTAGAAAAGGTAGCTAAGATAAGGGAAATCCATAATTCCAGTTAAGATTACATGAAACACTGTATGAATTCTATATTCTTTACTTAAAGGAGACTAGAGTGGTAAATGTGTGTTATACAAGGCAGAATACCATTAAAATAGAGAAAGAAACACGTTCGGCAGCTTTGGAAAGCCTTACACTTCACTGAAATGTAGTACTACACTCTATAACACAGTTGAGAGACAATGTTCCCTACTTGCCTCAGTTCATAACAGTGTGTAGGAAGTTGTTTGATAAAGTGGGCAAAGCTTATACTTGGGCCAGAAGGCAGAATATAGGAAACTACATGAAAACATGAATAATTCAGTGAAAATGACTGTAAACAGATGAGAACTTGTTTAGAACAGCTGAAAGAGATTCTCCAAGTCAGTTCTTAGTGTAGAAAAGGTAGCTAAGATAAGGGAAATCCATAATTCCAGTTAAGATCACATGAAACACTGTATGAATTCTATATTCTTTACTTAAAGGAGACTAGAGTGGTAAATGTGTGTTATACAAGGCAGAATACCATTAAAATAGAGAAAGAAACACGTTCGGCAGCTTTTGAAATCCTTACACTTCACTGAAATGTAGTACTACACTCTATAACACAGTTGAGAGACAATGTTCCCTACTTGCCTCAGTTCATAACAGTGTGTAGGAAGTTGTTTGATAAAGTGGGCAAAGCTTATACTTTGGCCAGAAGGCAGAATATAGGAAACTACATGAAAACATGAATAATTCAGTGAAAATGACTGTAAACAGATGAGAACTTGTTTTAGAACCGCTGAAAGAGATTCTCCAAGTCAGTTCTTAGTGTAGAAAAGGTAGCTAAGATCCGAGAAATCTTAATTCCAGTTAAAATCACATGAAACCCTGTATGAATCCTATATTCTTTACTGAAAGGAGACTAGAGTGGTAAATGTTTGTTATACAAGGCAGAATACCATTGAAATAGAGAAAGAAACACGTTCGGCAGCTTTGGAAAGCCTTACACTTCACTGAAATGTAGTACTACACTCTATAACACAGTTGAGAGACAATGTTCCCTACTTGCCTCAGTTCATAACAGTGTGTAGGAAGTTGTTTGATAAAGTGGGCAAAGCTTATACTTGGGCCAGAAGGCAGAATATAGGAAACTACATGAAAACATGAATAATTCAGTGAAAATGACTGTAAACAGATGAGAACTTGTTTAGAACAGCTGAAAGAGAATCTCCAAGTCAGTTCTTAGTGTAGAAAAGGTAAGGGAAATCCATAATTCCAGTTAAGATCCCATGAAACACTATGAATCCTATATTCTTTACTTAAAGGAGTCTAGAGTGGTAAATGTGTGTTATACAAGGCAGAATACCATTGAAATAGAGAAAGAAACACGTTCGGCAGCTTTGGAAAGCCTTACACTTCACTGAAATGTAGTACTACACTCTATAACACAGTTGAGAGACAATGTTCCCGAGCTGCCTCAGTTCATAACAGTGTGTAGGAAGTTGTTTGATAAAGTGGGCAAAGCTTATACTTGGACCAGAAGGCAGAATATAGGAAACTACAAGAACACATGATTAATTCAGTGAAAATGACTGTAAACAGATGAGAACTTGTTTAGAACAGCTGAAAGAGATTCTCCAAGTCAGTTCTTAGTGTAGAAAAGGTAGCTAAGATAAGGGAAATCCATAATTCCAGTTAAGATTACATGAAACACTGTATGAATTCTATATTCTTTACTTAAAGGAGACTAGAGTGGTAAATGTGTGTTATACAAGGCAAAATACCATTAAAATAGAGAAAGAAACACGTTCGGCAGCTTTGGAAAGCCTTACACTTCACTGAAATGTAGTACTACACTCTATAACACAGTTGAGAGACAATGTTCCCTACTTGCCTCAGTTCATAACAGTGTGTAGGAAGTTGTTTGATAAAGTGGGCAAAGCTTATACTTGGGCCAGAAGGCAGAATATAGGAAACTACATGAAAACATGAATAATTCAGTGAAAATGACTGTAAACAGATGAGAACTTGTTTAGAACAGCTGAAAGAGAATCTCCAAGTCAGTTCTTAGTGTAGAAAAGGTAGCTAAGATAAGGGAAATCCATAATTCCAGTTAAGATCACATGAAACACTGTATGAATCCTATATTCATTACTTAAAGGAGACTAGAGTGGTAAATGTGTGTTATACAAGGCAGAATACCATTAAAATAGAGAAAGAAACACGTTCGGCAGCTTTTGAAATCCTTACACTTCACTGAAATGTAGTACTACACTCTATAACACAGTTGAGAGACAATGTTCCCTACTTGCCTCAGTTCATAACAGTGTGTAGGAAGTTGTTTGATAAAGTGGGCAAAGCTTATACTTGGGCCAGAAGGCAGAATATAGGAAACTACATGAAAACATGAATAATTCAGTGAAAATGACTGTAAACAGATGAGAACTTGTTTTAGAACAGCTGAAAGAGATTCTCCAAGTCAGTTCTTAGTGTAGAAAAGGTAGCTAAGATCCGGGAAATCTTAATTCCAGTTAAGATCACATGAAACACTATGAATCCTATATTCTTTACTTAAAGGAGACTAGAGTGGTAAATGTGTGTTATACAAGGCAGAATACCATTGAAGTAGAGAAAGAAACACGTTCGGCAGCTTTGGAAAGCCTTACACTTCACTGAAATGTAGTACTACACTCTATAACACAGTTGAGAGACAATGTTCCCTACTTGCCTCAGTTCATAACAGTGTGTAGGAAGTTGTTTGATAAAGTGGGCAAAGCTTATACTTGGGCCAGAAGGCAGAATATAGGAAACTACATGAAAACATGAATAATTCCGTGAAAATAACTGTAAACAGATGAGAACTTGTTTAGAACAGCTGAAAGAGAAACTCCAAGTCAGTTCTTAGTGTAGAAAAGGTAGCTAAGATAAGGGAAATCCATAATTCCAGTTAAGATCACATGAAACACTGTATGAATCCTATATTCATTACTTAAAGGAGACTAGAGTGGTAAATGTGTGTTATACAAGGTAGAATACCATTGAAATAGAGAAAGAAACACGTTCGGCAGCTATGGAAAGCCTTACACTTCACGGAAATGTAGTACTACACTCTATAACACAGTTGTGAGACAATGTTCCCTAGCTGCCTCAGTTCATAACAGTGTGTAGGAAGTTGTTTGATAAAGTGGGCAAAGCTTATACTTGGACCAGAAGGCAGAATATAGGAAACTACATGAAAACATGATTAATTCAGTGAAAATGACTGTAAACAGATGAGAACTTGTTTAGAACAGCTGAAAGAGATTCTCCAAGTCAGTTCTTAGTGTAGAAAAGGTAGCTAAGATAAGGGAAATCCATAATTCCAGTTAAGATCACATGAAACACTGTATGAATTCTATATTCTTTACTTAAAGGAGACTAGAGTGGTAAATGTGTGTTATACAAGGCAGAATACCATTAAAATAGAGAAAGAAACACGTTCGGCAGCTTTTGAAATCCTTACACTTCACTGAAATGTAGTACTACACTCTATAACACAGTTGAGAGACAATGTTCCCTACTTGCCTCAGTTCATAACAGTGTGTAGGAAGTTGTTTGATAAAGTGGGCAAAGCTTATACTTTGGCCAGAAGGCAGAATATAGGAAACTACATGAAAACATGAATAATTCAGTGAAAATGACTGTAAACAGATGAGAACTTGTTTTAGAACCGCTGAAAGAGATTCTCGAAGTCAGTTCTTAGTGTAGAAAAGGTAGCTAAGATCCGAGAAATCTTAATTCCAGTTAAAATCACATGAAACACTGTATGAATCCTATATTCTTTACTGAAAGGAGACTAGAGTGGTAAATGTTTGTTATACAAGGCAGAATACCATTGAAATAGAGAAAGAAACACGTTCGGCAGCTATGGAAAGCCTTACACTTCACTGAAATGTAGTACTACACTCTATAACACAGTTGAGAGACAATGTTCCCGAGCTGCCTCAGTTCATAACAGTGTGTAGGAAGTTGTTTGATAAAGTGGGCAAAGCTTATACTTGGACCAGAAGGCAGAATATAGGAAACAACAAGAAAACATGATTAATTCAGTGAAAATGACTGTAAACAGATGAGAACTTGTTTAGAACAGCTGAAAGAGATTCTCCAAGTCAGTTCTTAGTGTAGAAAAGGTAGCTAAGATAAGGGAAATCCATAATTCCAGTTAAGATTACATGAAACACTGTATGAATTCTATATTCTTTACTTAAAGGAGACTAGAGTGGTAAATGTGTGTTATACAAGGCAGAATACCATTAAAATAGAGAAAGAAACACGTTCGGCAGCTTTGGAAAGCCTTACACTTCACTGAAATGTAGTACTACACTCTATAACACAGTTGAGAGACAATGTTCCCTACTTGCCTCAGTTCATAACAGTGTGTAGGAAGTTGTTTGATAAAGTGGGCAAAGCTTATACTTGGGCCAGAAGGCAGAATATAGGAAACTACATGAAAACATGAATAATTCAGTGAAAATGACTGTAAACAGATGAGAACTTGCTTAGAACAACTGAAAGAGAATCTCCAAGTCAGTTCTTAGTGTAGAAAAGGTAGTTAAGATAAGGGAAATCCATAATTCCAGTTAAGATCACATGAAACACTGTATGAATCCTATATTCATTACTTAAAGGAGACTAGAGTGGTAAATGTGTGTTATACAGGGCAGAATACCATTGAAATAGAGAAAGAAACACGTTCGGCAGCTATGGAAAGCCTTACACTTCACGGAAATGTAGTACTACACTCTATAACACAGTTGTGAGACAATGTTCCCTAGCTGCCTCAGTTCATAACAGTGTGTAGGAAGTTGTTTGATAAAGTGGGCAAAGCTTATACTTGGACCAGAAGGCAGAATATAGGAAACTACATGAAAACATGATTAATTCAGTGAAAATGACTGTAAACAGATGAGAACTTGTTTAGAACAGCTGAAAGAGATTCTCCAAGTCAGTTCTTAGTGTAGAAAAGGTAGCTAAGATAAGGGAAATCCATAATTCCAGTTAAGATTACATGAAACACTGTATGAATTCTATATTCTTTACTTAAAGGAGACTAGAGTGGTAAATGTGTGTTATACAAGGCAGAATACCATTAAAATAGAGAAAGAAACACGTTCGGCAGCTTTTGAAATCCTTACACTTCACTGAAATGTAGTACTACACTCTATAACACAGTTGAGAGACAATGTTCCCTACTTGCCTCAGTTCATAACAGTGTGTAGGAAGTTGTTTGATAAAGTGGGCAAAGCTTATACTTGGGCCAGAAGGCAGAATATAGGAAACTACATGAAAACATGAATAATTCAGTGAAAATGACTGTAAACAGATGAGAACTTGTTTTAGAACAGCTGAAAGAGATTCTCCAAGTCAGTTCTTAGTGTAGAAAAGGTAGCTTAAATCCGAGAAATCTTAATTCCAGTTAAAATCACATGAAACACTGTATGAATCCTATATTCTTTACTGAAAGGAGACTAGACTGGTAAATGTTTGTTATACAAGGCAGAATACCATTGAAATAGAGAAAGAAACACGTTCGGCAGCTTTGGAAAGCCTTACACTTCACTGAAATGTAGTACTACACTCTATAACACAGTTGAGAGACAATGTTCCCTACTTGCCTCAGTTCATAACAGTGTGTAGGAAGTTGTTTGATAAAGTGGGCAAAGCTTATACTTGGGCCAGAAGGCAGAATATAGGAAACTACATGAAAACATGAATAATTCAGTGAAAATGACTGTAAACAGATGAGAACTTGTTTAGAACAGCTGAAAGAGAATCTCCAAGTCAGTTCTTAGTGTAGAAAAGATAGCTAAGATAAGGGAAATTCATAATTCCAGTTAAGATCACATGAAACACTGTATGAATCCTATATTCATTACTTAAAGGAGACTAGAGTGGTAAATGTGTGTTATACAAGGCAGAATACCATTGAAATAGAGAAAGAAACACGTTCGGCAGCTATGGAAAGCCTTACACTTCACGGAAATGTAGTACTACACTCTATAACACAGTTGAGAGACAATGTTCCCTACTTGCCTCAGTTCATAACAGTGTGTAGGAAGTTGTTTGATAAAGTGGGCAAATCTTATACTTGGGCAAGAAGGCAGAATATAGGAAACTACATGAAAACATGAATAATTCAGTGAAAATGACTGTAAACAGATGAGAACTTGTTTAGAACAGCTGAAAGAGAATCTCCAAGTCAGTTCTTAGTGTAGAAAAGGTAGCTAAGATAAGGGAAATCCATAATTCCAGTTAAGATCACATGAAACACTATGAATCCTATATTCTTTACTTAAAGGTGTCTAGAGTGGTAAATGTGTGTTATACAAGGCAGAATACCATTGAAATAGAGAAAGAAACACGTTCGGGAGCTTTGGAAAGCCTTACACTTCACTGAAATGTAGTACTACACTCTATAACACAATTGAGAGACAATGTTCCCGAGCTGCCTCAGTTCATAACAGTGTGTAGGAAGTTGTTTGATAAAGTGGGCAAAGCTTATACTTGGGCCAGAAGGCAGAATATAGGAAACTACATCAAAACATGAATAATTCAGTGAAAATGACTGTAAACAGATGAGAACTTGTTTTAGAACAGCTGAAAGAGATTCTCCAAGTCAGTTCTTAGTGTAGAAAAGGTAGCTAAGATCCGGGAAATCTTAATTCCAGTTAAAATCACATGAAACACTGTATGAATCCTATATTCTTTACTGAAAGGAGACTAGAGTGGTAAATGTTTGTTATACAAGGCAGAATACCATTGAAATAGAGAAAGAAACACGTTCGGCAGCTTTGGAAAGCCTTACACTTCACTGAAATGTAGTACTACACTCTATAACACAGTTGAGAGACAATGTTCCCTACTTGCCTCAGTTCATAACAGTGTGTAGGAAGTTGTTTGATAAAGTGGGCAAAGCTTATACTTGGGCCAGAAGGCAGAATATAGGAAACTACATGAAAACATGAATAATTCAGTGAAAATGACTGTAAACAGATGAGAACTTGTTTAGAACAGCTGAAAGAGAATCTCCAAGTCAGTTCTTAGTGTAGAAAAGGTAGCTAAGATAAGGGAAATCCATAATTCCAGTTAAGATCACATGAAACACTGTATGAATCCTATATTCATTACTTAAAGGAGACAAGAGTGGTAAATGTGTGTTATACAAGGCAGAATACCATTAAAATAGAGAAAGAAACATGTTCGGCAGCTTTTGAAATCCGTACACTTCACTGAAATGTAGTACTACACTCTATAACACAGTTGAGAGACAATGTTCCCTACTTGCCTCAGTTGATAACAGTGTGTAGGAAGTTGTTTGATAAAGTGGGCAAAGCTTATACTTGGGCCAGAAGGCAGAATATAGGAAACTACATGAAAACATGAATAATTCAGTGAAGATGACTCTAAACAGATGAGAATTTGTTTTAGAACAGCTGAAAGAGATTCTCCAAGTCAGTTCTTAGTGTAGGAAAGGTAGCTAAGATCCGGGAAATCTTAATTCCAGTTAAAATCACATGAAACACTGTATGAATCCTATATTCTTTACTGAAAGGAGACTAGAGTGGTAAATGTTTGTTATACAAGGCAGAATACCATTGAAATAGAGAAAGAAACACGTTCGGCAGCTTTGGAAAGCCTTACACTTCACTGAAATGTAGTACTACACTCTATAACACAGTTGAGAGACAATGTTCCCTACTTGCCTCAGTTCATAACAGTGTGTAGGAAGTTGTTTGATAAAGTGGGCAAAGCTTATACTTGGGCCAGAAGGCAGAATATAGGAAACTACATGAAAACATGAATAATTCAGTGAAAATGACTGTAAACAGATGAGAACTTGTTTAGAACAGCTGAAAGAGAATCTCCAAGTCAGTTCTTAGTGTAGAAAAGGTAGCTAAGATAAGGGAAATCCATAATTCCAGTTAAGATCACATGAAACACTATGAATCCTATATTCTTTACTTAAAGGAGACTAGAGTGGTAAATGTGTGTTATACAAGGCAGAATACCATTGAAATAGAGAAAGAAACACGTTCGGCAGCTATGGAAAGCCTTACACTTCACGGAAATGTAGTACTACACTCTATAACACAGTTGATCGACAATGTTCCCTACTTGCCTCAGTTCATAACAGTGTGTAGGAAGTTGTTTGATAAAGTGGGCAAATCTTATACTTGGGCCAGAAGGCAGAATATAGGAAACTACATGAAAACATGAATAATTCAGTGAAAATGACTGTAAACAGATGAGAACTTGTTTAGAACAGCTGAAAGAGATTCTCCAAGTCAGTTCTTAGTGTAGAAAAGGTAGCTAAGATAAGGGAAATCCATAATTCCAGTTAAGATTACATGAAACACTGTATGAATTCTATATTCTTTACTTAAAGGAGACTAGAGTGGTAAATGTGTGTTATACAAGGCAGAATACCATTAAAATAGAGAAAGAAACACGTTCGGCAGCTTTTGAAATCCTTACACTTCACTGAAATGTAGTACTACACTCTATAACACAGTTGAGAGACAATGTTCCCTACTTGCCTCAGTTCATAACAGTGTGTAGGAAGTTGTTTGATAAAGTGGGCAAAGCTTATACTTGGGCCAGAAGGCAGAATATAGGAAACTACATGAAAACATGAATAATTCAGTGAAAATGACTGTAAACAGATGAGAACTTGTTTTAGAACAGCTGAAAGAGATTCTCCAAGTCAGTTCTTAGTGTAGAAAAGGTAGCTTAAATCCGAGAAATCTTAATTCCAGTTAAAATCACATGAAACACTGTATGAATCCTATATTCTTTACTGAAAGGAGACTAGACTGGTAAATGTTTGTTATACAAGGCAGAATACCATTGAAATAGAGAAAGAAACACGTTCGGCAGCTTTGGAAAGCCTTACACTTCACTGAAATGTAGTACTACACTCTATAACACAGTTGAGAGACAATGTTCCCTACTTGCCTCAGTTCATAACAGTGTGTAGGAAGTTGTTTGATAAAGTGGGCAAAGCTTATACTTGGGCCAGAAGGCAGAATATAGGAAACTACATGAAAACATGAATAATTCAGTGAAAATGACTGTAAACAGATGAGAACTTGTTTAGAACAGCTGAAAGAGAATCTCCAAGTCAGTTCTTAGTGTAGAAAAGATAGCTAAGATAAGGGAAATTCATAATTCCAGTTAAGATCACATGAAACACTGTATGAATCCTATATTCATTACTTAAAGGAGACTAGAGTGGTAAATGTGTGTTATACAAGGCAGAATACCATTGAAATAGAGAAAGAAACACGTTCGGCAGCTATGGAAAGCCTTACACTTCACGGAAATGTAGTACTACACTCTATAACACAGTTGAGAGACAATGTTCCCTACTTGCCTCAGTTCATAACAGTGTGTAGGAAGTTGTTTGATAAAGTGGGCAAATCTTATACTTGGGCAAGAAGGCAGAATATAGGAAACTACATGAAAACATGAATAATTCAGTGAAAATGACTGTAAACAGATGAGAACTTGTTTAGAACAGCTGAAAGAGAATCTCCAAGTCAGTTCTTAGTGTAGAAAAGGTAGCTAAGATAAGGGAAATCCATAATTCCAGTTAAGATCACATGAAACACTATGAATCCTATATTCTTTACTTAAAGGTGTCTAGAGTGGTAAATGTGTGTTATACAAGGCAGAATACCATTGAAATAGAGAAAGAAACACGTTCGGGAGCTTTGGAAAGCCTTACACTTCACTGAAATGTAGTACTACACTCTATAACACAATTGAGAGACAATGTTCCCGAGCTGCCTCAGTTCATAACAGTGTGTAGGAAGTTTTTTGATAAAGTGGGCAAAGCTTATACTTGGGCCAGAAGGCAGAATATAGGAAACTACATGAAAACATGATTAATTCAGTGAAAATGACTGTAAACAGATGAGAACTTGTTTAGAACAGCTGAAAGAGATTCTCCAAGTCAGTTCTTAGTGTAGACAAGGTAGCTAAGATAAGGGAAATCCATAATTCCAGTTAAGATTACATGAAACACTGTATGAATTCTATATTCTTTACTTAAAGGATACTAGAGTGGTAAATGTGTGTTATACAAGGCAGAATACCATTAAAATAGAGAAAGAAACACGTTCGGCAGCTTTTGAAATCCTTACACTTCACTGAAATGTAGTACTACACTCTATAACACAGTTGAGAGACAATATTCTCTACTTGCCTCAGTTCATAACAGTGTGTAGGAAGTTGTTTGATAAAGTGGGCAAAGCTTATACTTGGGCCAGAAGGCAGAATATAGGAAACTACATCAAAACATGAATAATTCAGTGAAAATGACTGTAAACAGATGAGAACTTGTTTTAGAACAGCTGAAAGAGATTCTCCAAGTCAGTTCTTAGTGTAGAAAAGGTAGCTAAGATCCGGGAAATCTTAATTCCAGTTAAAATCACATGAAACACTGTATGAATCCTATATTCTTTACTGAAAGGAGACTAGAGTGGTAAATGTTTGTTATACAAGGCAGAATACCATTGAAATAGAGAAAGAAACACGTTCGGCAGCTTTGGAAAGCCTTACACTTCACTGAAATGTAGTACTACACTCTATAACACAGTTGAGAGACAATGTTCCCTACTTGCCTCAGTTCATAACAGTGTGTAGGAAGTTGTTTGATAAAGTGGGCAAAGCTTATACTTGGGCCAGAAGGCAGAATATAGGAAACTACATGAAAACATGAATAATTCAGTGAAAATGACTGTAAACAGATGAGAACTTGTTTAGAACAGCTGAAAGAGAATCTCCAAGTCAGTTCTTAGTGTAGAAAAGGTAGCTAAGATAAGGGAAATCCATAATTCCAGTTAAGATCACATGAAACACTGTATGAATCCTATATTCATTACTTAAAGGAGACAAGAGTGGTAAATGTGTGTTATACAAGGCAGAATACCATTAAAATAGAGAAAGAAACATGTTCGGCAGCTTTTGAAATCCGTACACTTCACTGAAATGTAGTACTACACTCTATAACACAGTTGAGAGACAATGTTCCCTACTTGCCTCAGTTGATAACAGTGTGTAGGAAGTTGTTTGATAAAGTGGGCAAAGCTTATACTTGGGCCAGAAGGCAGAATATAGGAAACTACATGAAAACATGAATAATTCAGTGAAGATGACTCTAAACAGATGAGAATTTGTTTTAGAACAGCTGAAAGAGATTCTCCAAGTCAGTTCTTAGTGTAGGAAAGGTAGCTAAGATCCGGGAAATCTTAATTCCAGTTAAAATCACATGAAACACTGTATGAATCCTATATTCTTTACTGAAAGGAGACTAGAGTGGTAAATGTTTGTTATACAAGGCAGAATACCATTGAAATAGAGAAAGAAACACGTTCGGCAGCTTTGGAAAGCCTTACACTTCACTGAAATGTAGTACTACACTCTATAACACAGTTGAGAGACAATGTTCCCTACTTGCCTCAGTTCATAACAGTGTGTAGGAAGTTGTTTGATAAAGTGGGCAAAGCTTATACTTGGGCCAGAAGGCAGAATATAGGAAACTACATGAAAACATGAATAATTCAGTGAAAATGACTGTAAACAGATGAGAACTTGTTTAGAACAGCTGAAAGAGAATCTCCAAGTCAGTTCTTAGTGTAGAAAAGGTAGCTAAGATAAGGGAAATCCATAATTCCAGTTAAGATCACATGAAACACTATGAATCCTATATTCTTTACTTAAAGGAGACTAGAGTGGTAAATGTGTGTTATACAAGGCAGAATACCATTGAAATAGAGAAAGAAACACGTTCGGCAGCTATGGAAAGCCTTACACTTCACGGAAATGTAGTACTACACTCTATAACACAGTTGAGAGACAATGTTCCCTACTTGCCTCAGTTCATAACAGTGTGTAGGAAGTTGTTTGATAAAGTGGGCAAATCTTATACTTGGGCCAGAAGGCAGAATATAGGAAACTACATGAAAACATGAATAATTCAGTGAAAATGACTGTAAACAGATGAGAACTTGTTTAGAACAGCTGAAAGAGAATCTCCAAGTCAGTTCTTAGTGTAGAAAAGGTAGCTAAGATAAGGGAAATCCATAATTCCAGTTAAGATCACATGAAACACTATGAATCCTATATTCTTTACTTAAAGGTGTCTAGAGTGGTAAATGTGTGTTATACAAGGCAGAATACCATTGAAATAGAGAAAGAAACACGTTCGGGAGCTTTGGAAAGCCTTACACTTCACTGAAATGTAGTACTACACTCTATAACACAGTTGAGAGACAATGTTCCCTACTTGCCTCAGTTCATAACAGTGTGTAGGAAGTTGTTTGATAAAGTGGGCAAAGCTTATACTTGGGCCAGAAGGCAGAATATAGGAAACTACATGAAAACATGAATAATTCCGTGAAAATAACTGTAAACAGATGAGAACTTGTTTAGAACAGCTGAAAGAGAAACTCCAAGTCAGTTCTTAGTGTAGAAAAGGTAGCTAAGATAAGGGAAATCCATAATTCCAGTTAAGATCACATGAAACACTGTATGAATCCTATATTCATTACTTAAAGGAGACTAGAGTGGTAAATGTTTGTTATACAAGGCAGAATACCATTGAAATAGAGAAAGAAACACGTTCGGCAGCTATGGAAAGCCTTACACTTCACTGAAATGTAGTACTACACTCTATAACACAGTTGAGAGACAATGTTCCCGAGCTGCCTCAGTTCATAACAGTGTGTAGGAAGTTGTTTGATAAAGTGGGCAAAGCTTATACTTGGGCCAGAAGGCAGAATATAGGAAACTACATGAAAACATGAATAATTCAGTGAAAATGACTGTAAACAGATGAGAACTTGCTTAGAACAACTGAAAGAGAATCTCCAAGTCAGTTCTTAGTGTAGAAAAGGTAGCTAAGATAAGGGAAATCCATAATTCCAGTTAAGATCACATGAAACACTGTATGAATCCTATATTCATTACTTAAAGGAGACTAGAGTGGTAAATGTGTGTTATACAGGGCAGAATACCATTGAAATAGAGAAAGAAACACGTTCGGCAGCTATGGAAAGCCTTACACTTCACGGAAATGTAGTACTACACTCTATAACACAGTTGTGAGACAATGTTCCCTAGCTGGCTCAGTTCATAACAGTGTGTAGGAAGTTGTTTGATAAAGTGGGCAAAGCTTATACTTGGACCAGAAGGCAGAATATAGGAAACTACATGAAAACATGATTAATTCAGTGAAAATGACTGTAAACAGATGAGAACTTGTTTAGAACAGCTGAAAGAGATTCTCCAAGTCAGTTCTTAGTGTAGAAAAGGTAGCTAAGATAAGGGAAATCCATAATTCCAGTTAAGATTACATGAAACACTGTATGAATTCTATATTCTTTACTTAAAGGAGACTAGAGTGGTAAATGTGTGTTATACAAGGCAGAATACCATTAAAATAGAGAAAGAAACACGTTCGGCAGCTTTTGAAATCCTTACACTTCACTGAAATGTAGTACTACACTCTATAACACAGTTGAGAGACAATGTTCCCTACTTGCCTCAGTTCATAACAGTGTGTAGGAAGTTGTTTGATAAAGTGGGCAAAGCTTATACTTGGGCCAGAAGGCAGAATATAGGAAACTACATGAAAACATGAATAATTCAGTGAAAATGACTGTAAACAGATGAGAACTTGTTTTAGAACAGCTGAAAGAGATTCTCCAAGTCAGTTCTTAGTGTAGAAAAGGTAGCTTAAATCCGAGAAATCTTAATTCCAGTTAAAATCACATGAAACACTGTATGAATCCTATATTCTTTACTGAAAGGAGACTAGACTGGTAAATGTTTGTTATACAAGGCAGAATACCATTGAAATAGAGAAAGAAACACGTTCGGCAGCTTTGGAAAGCCTTACACTTCACTGAAATGTAGTACTACACTCTATAACACAGTTGAGAGACAATGTTCCCTACTTGCCTCAGTTCATAACAGTGTGTAGGAAGTTGTTTGATAAAGTGGGCAAAGCTTATACTTGGGCCAGAAGGCAGAATATAGGAAACTACATGAAAACATGAATAATTCAGTGAAAATGACTGTAAACAGATGAGAACTTGTTTAGAACAGCTGAAAGAGAATCTCCAAGTCAGTTCTTAGTGTAGAAAAGGTAGCTAAGATAAGGGAAATCCATAATTCCAGTTAAGATCACATGAAACACTATGAATCCTATATTCTTTACTTAAAGGAGTCTAGAGTGGTAAATGTGTGTTATACAAGGCAGAATACCATTGAAATAGAGAAAGAAACACGTTCAGGAGCTTTGGAAAGCCTTACACTTCACTGAAATGTAGTACTACACTCTATAACACAATTGAGAGACAATGTTCCCTACTTGCCTCAGTTCATAACAGTGTGTAGGAAGTTGTTTGATAAAGTGGGCAAAGCTTATACTTGGGCCAGAAGGCAGAATATAGGAAACTTCATGAAAACATGAATAATTCAGTGAAAATGACTGTAAACAGATGAGAACTTGTTTAGAACAGCTGAAAGAGAATCTCCAAGTCAGTTCTTAGTGTAGAAAAGATAGCTAAGATAAGGGAAATTCATAATTCCAGTTAAGATCACATGAAACACTGTATGAATCCTATATTCATTACTTAAAGGAGACTAGAGTGGTAAATGTGTGTTATACAAGGCAGAATACCATTGAAATAGAGAAAGAAACACGTTCGGCAGCTATGGAAAGCCTTACACTTCACGGAAATGTAGTACTACACTCTATAACACAGTTGAGAGACAATGTTCCCTACTTGCCTCAGTTCATAACAGTGTGTAGGAAGTTGTTTGATAAAGTGGGCAAATCTTATACTTGGGCAAGAAGGCAGAATATAGGAAACTACATGAAAACATGAATAATTCAGTGAAAATGACTGTAAACAGATGAGAACTTGTTTAGAACAGCTGAAAGAGAATCTCCAAGTCAGTTCTTAGTGTAGAAAAGGTAGCTAAGATAAGGGAAATCCATAATTCCAGTTAAGATCACATGAAACACTATGAATCCTATATTCTTTACTTAAAGGTGTCTAGAGTGGTAAATGTGTGTTATACAAGGCAGAATACCATTGAAATAGAGAAAGAAACACGTTCGGGAGCTTTGGAAAGCCTTACACTTCACTGAAATGTAGTACTACACTCTATAACACAATTGAGAGACAATGTTCCCGAGCTGCCTCAGTTCATAACAGTGTGTAGGAAGTTTTTTGATAAAGTGGGCAAAGCTTATACTTGGGCCAGAAGGCAGAATATAGGAAACTACATGAAAACATGATTAATTCAGTGAAAATGACTGTAAACAGATGAGAACTTGTTTAGAACAGCTGAAAGAGATTCTCCAAGTCAGTTCTTAGTGTAGACAAGGTAGCTAAGATAAGGGAAATCCATAATTCCAGTTAAGATTACATGTAACACTGTATGAATTCTATATTCTTTACTTAAAGGATACTAGAGTGGTAAATGTGTGTTATACAAGGCAGAATACCATTAAAATAGAGAAAGAAACACGTTCGGCAGCTTTTGAAATCCTTACACTTCACTGAAATGTAGTACTACACTCTATAACACAGTTGAGAGACAATATTCTCTACTTGCCTCAGTTCATAACAGTGTGTAGGAAGTTGTTTGATAAAGTGGGCAAAGCTTATACTTGGGCCAGAAGGCAGAATATAGGAAACTACATCAAAACATGAATAATTCAGTGAAAATGACTGTAAACCGATGAGAACTTGTTTTAGAACAGCTGAAAGAGATTCTCCAAGTCAGTTCTTAGTGTAGAAAAGGTAGCTAAGATCCGGGAAATCTTAATTCCAGTTAAAATCACATGAAACACTGTATGAATCCTATATTCTTTACTGAAAGGAGACTAGAGTGGTAAATGTTTGTTATACAAGGCAGAATACCATTGAAATAGAGAAAGAAACACGTTCGGCAGCTTTGGAAAGCCTTACACTTCACTGAAATGTAGTACTACACTCTATAACACAGTTGAGAGACAATGTTCCCTACTTGCCTCAGTTCATAACAGTGTGTAGGAAGTTGTTTGATAAAGTGGGCAAAGCTTATACTTGGGCCAGAAGGCAGAATATAGGAAACTACATGAAAACATGAATAATTCAGTGAAAATGACTGTAAACAGATGAGAACTTGTTTAGAACAGCTGAAAGAGAATCTCCAAGTCAGTTCTTAGTGTAGAAAAGGTAGCTAAGATAAGGGAAATCCATAATTCCAGTTAAGATCACATGAAACACTGTATGAATCCTATATTCATTACTTAAAGGAGACAAGAGTGGTAAATGTGTGTTATACAAGGCAGAATACCATTAAAATAGAGAAAGAAACATGTTCGGCAGCTTTTGAAATCCGTACACTTCACTGAAATGTAGTACTACACTCTATAACACAGTTGAGAGACAATGTTCCCTACTTGCCTCAGTTGATAACAGTGTGTAGGAAGTTGTTTGATAAAGTGGGCAAAGCTTATACTTGGGCCAGAAGGCAGAATATAGGAAACTACATGAAAACATGAATAATTCAGTGAAGATGACTCTAAACAGATGAGAATTTGTTTTAGAACAGCTGAAAGAGATTCTCCAAGTCAGTTCTTAGTGTAGGAAAGGTAGCTAAGATCCGGGAAATCTTAATTCCAGTTAAAATCACATGAAACACTGTATGAATCCTATATTCTTTACTGAAAGGAGACTAGAGTGGTAAATGTTTGTTATACAAGGCAGAATACCATTGAAATAGAGAAAGAATCACGTTCGGCAGCTTTGGAAAGCCTTACACTTCACTGAAATGTAGTACTACACTCTATAACACAGTTGAGAGACAATGTTCCCTACTTGCCTCAGTTCATAACAGTGTGTAGGAAGTTGTTTGATAAAGTGGGCAAAGCTTATACTTGGGCCAGAAGGCAGAATATAGGAAACTACATGAAAACATGAATAATTCAGTGAAAATGACTGTAAACAGATGAGAACTTGTTTAGAACAGCTGAAAGAGAATCTCCAAGTCAGTTCTTAGTGTAGAAAAGGTAGCTAAGATAAGGGAAATCCATAATTCCAGTTAAGATCACATGAAACACTATGAATCCTATATTCTTTACTTAAAGGAGACTAGAGTGGTAAATGTGTGTTATACAAGGCAGAATACCATTGAAATAGAGAAAGAAACACGTTCGGCAGCTATGGAAAGCCTTACACTTCACGGAAATGTAGTACTACACTCTATAACACAGTTGAGAGACAATGTTCCCTACTTGCCTCAGTTCATAACAGTGTGTAGGAAGTTGTTTGATAAAGTGGGCAAATCTTATACTTGGGCCAGAAGGCAGAATATAGGAAACTACATGAAAACATGAATAATTCAGTGAAAATGACTGTAAACAGATGAGAACTTGTTTAGAACAGCTGAAAGAGAATCTCCAAGTCAGTTCTTAGTGTAGAAAAGGTAGCTAAGATAAGGGAAATCCATAATTCCAGTTAAGATCACATGAAACACTATGAATCCTATATTCTTTACTTAAAGGTGTCTAGAGTGGTAAATGTGTGTTATACAAGGCAGAATACCATTGAAATAGAGAAAGAAACACGTTCGGGAGCTTTGGAAAGCCTTACACTTCACTGAAATGTAGTACTACACTCTATAACACAATTGAGAGACAATGTTCCCGAGCTGCCTCAGTTCATAACAGTGTGTAGGAAGTTGTTTGATAAAGTGGGCAAAGCTTATACTTGGGCCAGAAGGCAGAATATAGGAAACTACATGAAAACATGATTAATTCAGTGAAAATGACTGTAAACAGATGAGAACTTGTTTAGAACAGCTGAAAGAGATTCTCCAAGTCAGTTCTTAGTGTAGACAAGGTAGCTAAGATAAGGGAAATCCATAATTCCAGTTAAGATTACATGAAACACTGTATGAATTCTATATTCTTTACTTAAAGGATACTAGAGTGGTAAATGTGTGTTATACAAGGCAGAATACCATTAAAATAGAGAAAGAAACACGTTCGGCAGCTTTTGAAATCCTTACACTTCACTGAAATGTAGTACTACACTCTATAACACAGTTGAGAGACAATATTCTCTACTTGCCTCAGTTCATAACAGTGTGTAGGAAGTTGTTTGATAAAGTGGGCAAAGCTTATACTTGGGCCAGAAGGCAGAATATAGGAAACTACATCAAAACATGAATAATTCAGTGAAAATGACTGTAAACAGATGAGAACTTGTTTTAGAACAGCTGAAAGAGATTCTCCAAGTCAGTTCTTAGTGTAGAAAAGGTAGCTAAGATCCGGGAAATCTTAATTCCAGTTAAAATCACATGAAACACTGTATGAATCCTATATTCTTTACTGAAAGGAGACTAGAGTGGTAAATGTTTGTTATACAAGGCAGAATACCATTGAAATAGAGAAAGAAACACGTTCGGCAGCTTTGGAAAGCCTTACACTTCACTGAAATGTAGTACTACACTCTATAACACAGTTGAGAGACAATGTTCCCTACTTGCCTCAGTTCATAACAGTGTGTAGGAAGTTGTTTGATAAAGTGGGCAAAGCTTATACTTGGGCCAGAAGGCAGAATATAGGAAACTACATGAAAACATGAATAATTCAGTGAAAATGACTGTAAACAGATGAGAACTTGTTTAGAACAGCTGAAAGAGAATCTCCAAGTCAGTTCTTAGTGTAGAAAAGGTAGCTAAGATAAGGGAAATCCATAATTCCAGTTAAGATCACATGAAACACTGTATGAATCCTATATTCATTACTTAAAGGAGACAAGAGTGGTAAATGTGTGTTTTACAAGGCAGAATACCATTAAAATAGAGAAAGAAACATGTTCGGCAGCTTTTGAAATCCTTACACTTCACTGAAATGTAGTACTACACTCTATAACACAGTTGAGAGACAATGTTCCCTACTTGCCTCAGTTGATAACAGTGTGTAGGAAGTTGTTTGATAAAGTGGGCAAAGCTTATACTTGGGCCAGAAGGCAGAATATAGGAAACTACATGAAAACATGAATAATTCAGTGAAGATGACTCTAAACAGATGAGAATTTGTTTTAGAACAGCTGAAAGAGATTCTCCAAGTCAGTTCTTAGTGTAGAAAAGGTAGCTAAGATCCGGGAAATCTTAATTCCAGTTAAAATCACATGAAACACTGTATGAATCCTATATTCTTTACTGAAAGGAGACTAGAGTGGTAAATGTTTGTTATACAAGGCAGAATACCATTGAAATAGAGAAAGAAACACGTTCGGCAGCTTTGGAAAGCCTTACACTTCACTGAAATGTAGTACTACACTCTATAACACAGTTGAGAGACAATGTTCCCTACTTGCCTCAGTTCATAACAGTGTGTAGGAAGTTGTTTGATAAAGTGGGCAAAGCTTATACTTGGGCCAGAAGGCAGAATATAGGAAACTACATGAAAACATGAATAATTCAGTGAAAATGACTGTAAACAGATGAGAACTTGTTTAGAACAGCTGAAAGAGAATCTCCAAGTCAGTTCTTAGTGTAGAAAAGGTAGCTAAGATAAGGGAAATCCATAATTCCAGTTAAGATGACATGAAACACTGTATGAATCCTATATTCATTACTTAAAGGAGACTAGAGTGGTAAATGTGTGTTATACAAGGCAGAATACCATTGAAATAGAGAAAGAAACACGTTCGGCAGCTTTGGAAAGCCTTACTCTTCACTGAAATGTAGTACTACACTCTATAACACAGTTGAGAGACAATGTTCCCTACTTGCCTCAGTTCATAACAGTGTGTAGGTAGTTGTTTGATAAAGTGGGCAAAGCTTATATTTGGGCCAGAAGGCAGAATATAGGAAACTACATGAAAACCTGAATAATTCAGTGAAAATAACTGTAAACAGATGAGAACTTGTTTAGAACAGCTGAAAGAGAATCTCCAGGTCAGTTCTTAGTGTAGAAAAGGTAGCTAAGATAAGGGAAATCCATAATTCCAGTTAAGATCACATGAAACACTGTATGAATCCTATATTCATTACTTAAAGGAGACTAGAGTCGTGAATGGTTGTTATACAAGGCAGAATACCATTGAAATAGAGAAAGAAACACGTTCGGCAGCTATGGAAAGCCTTACACTTCACTGAAATGTAGTACTACACTCTATAACACAGTTGTGAGACAATGTTCCCTAGCTGCCTCAGTTCATAACAGTGTGTAGGAAGTTGTTTGATAAAGTGGGCAAAGCTTATACTTGGGCCAAAAGGCAGAATATAGGAAACTACATGAAAACATGAATAATTCAGTGAAAATGACTGTAAACAGATGAGAACTTGTTTTAGAACAGCTGAAAGAGATTCTCCAAGTCAGTTCTTAGTGTAGAAAAGGTAGCTAAGATCCGGGAAATCTTAATTCCTGTTAAAATCACATGAAACACTGTATGAATCCTATATTCTTTACTGAAAGGAGACTAGAGTGGTAAATGTTTGTTATACAAGGCAGAATACCATTGAAATAGAGAAAGAAACACGTTCGGGAGCTTTGGAAAGCCTTACACTTCACTGAAATGTAGTACTACACTCTATAACACAATTGAGAGACAATGTTCCCTACTTGCCTCAGTTCATAACAGTGTGTAGGAAGTTGTTTGATAAAGTGGGCAAAGCTTATACTTGGGCCAGAAGGCAGAATATAGGAAACTTCATGAAAACATGAATAATTCAGTGAAAATGACTGTAAACAGATGAGAATTTGTTTAGAACAGCTGAAAGAGAATCTCCAAGTCAGTTCTTAGTGTAGAAAAGGTAGCTAAGATAAGGGAAATCCATAATTCCAGTTAAGATCACATGAAACACTGTATGAATCCTATATTCATTACTTAAAGGAGACTAGAGTGGTAAATGTGTGTTATACAAGGCAGAATACCATTGAAATAGAGAAAGAAACAAGTTCGGCAGCTTTGGAAAGCCTTACAATTCACTGAAATGTAGTACTACACTCTATAACACAGTTGAGAGACAATGTTCCCGAGCTGCCTCAGTTCATAACAGTGTGTAGGAAGTTGTTTGATAAAGTGGGCAAAGCTTATACTTGGGCCAGAAGGCAGAATATAGGAAACTACATGAAAACATGAATAATTCAGTGAAAATAACTGTAAACAGATGAGAACTTGTTTAGAACAGCTGAAAGAGAATCTCCAAGTCAGTTCTTAGTGTAGAAAAGGTAGCTAAGATAAGGGAAATCCATAATTCCAGTTAAGATCACATGAAACACTGTATGAATCCTATATTCATTACTTAAAGGAGACTAGAGTGGTGAATGGTTGTTATACAAGGCAGAATACCATTGAAATAGAGAAAGAAACACGTTCGGCAGCTATGGAAAGCCTTACACTTCACTGAAATGTAGTACTACACTCTATAACACAGTTGTGAGACAATGTTCCCTAGCTGCCTCAGTTCATAACAGTGTGTAGGAAGTTGTTTGATAAAGTGGGCAAAGCTTATACCTGGGCCAGAAGGCAGAATATAGGAAACTACATGAAAACATGATTAATTCAGTGAAAATGACTGTAAACAGATGAGAACTTGTTTAGAACAGCTGAAAGAGATTCTCCAAGTCAGTTCTTAGTGTAGAAAAGGTAGCTAAGATAAGGGAAATCCATAATTCCAGTTAAGATTACATGAAACACTGTATGAATCCTATATTCATTACTTAAAGGAGACTAGAGTGGTGAATGGTTGTTATACAAGGCCGAATACCATTGAAATAGAGAAAGAAACACGTTCGGCAGCTTTGGAAAGCCTTACTCTTCACTGAAATGTAGTACTACACTCTATAACACAGTTGAGAGACAATGTTCCCTACTTGCCTCAGTTCATAACAGTGTGTAGGAAGTTGTTTGATAAAGTGGGCAAAGCTTATATTTGGGCCAGAAGGCAGAATATAGGGAACTACATGAAAACCTGAATAATTCAGTGAAAATAACTGTAAACAGATGAGAACTTGTTTAGAACAGCTGAAAGAGAATCTCCAGGTCAGTTCTTAGTGTAGAAAAGGTAGCTAAGATAAGGGAAATCCATAATTCCAGTTAAGATCACATGAAACACTGTATGAATCCTATATTCATTACTTAAAGGAGACTAGAGTGGTGAATGGTTGTTATACAAGGCAGAATACCATTGAAATAGAGAAAGAAACACGTTCGGCAGCTATGGAAAGCCTTATACTTCACTGAAATGTAGTACTACACTCTATAACACAGTTGTGAGACAATGTTCCCTAGCTGCCTCAGTTCATAACAGTGTGTAGGAAGTTGTTTGATAAAGTGGGCAAAGCTTATACTTGGGCCAGAAGGCAGAATATAGGAAACTACATGAAAACATGAATAATTCAGTGAAAATGACTGTAAACAGATGAGAACTTGTTTTAGAACAGCTGAAAGAGATTCTCCAAGTCAGTTCTTATTGTAGAAAAGGTAGCTAAGATCCGGGAAATCTTAATTCCTGTTAAAATCACATGAAACACTGTATGAATCCTATATTCTTTACTGAAAGGAGACTAGAGTGGTAAATGTTTGTTATACAAGGCAGAATACCATTGAAATAGAGAAAGAAACACGTTCGGGAGCTTTGGAAAGCCTTACACTTCACTGAAATGTAGTACTACACTCTATAACACAATTGAGAGACAATGTTCCCTACTTGCCACATTTCATAACAGTGTGTAGGAAGTTGTTTGATAAAGTGGGCAAAGCTTATACTTGGGCCAGAAGGCAGAATATAGGAAACTTCATGAAAACATGAATAATTCAGTGAAAATGACTGTAAACAGATGAGAATTTGTTTAGAACAGCTGAAAGAGAATCTCCAAGTCAGTTCTTAGTGTAGAAAAGGTAGCTAAGATAAGGGAAATCCATAATTCCAGTTAAGATCACATGAAACACTGTATGAATCCTATATTCATTACATAAAGGAGACTAGAGTGGTAAATGTGTGTTATACAAGGCAGAATACCATTGAAATAGAGAAAGAAACAAGTTCGGCAGCTTTGGAAAGCCTTACAATTCACTGAAATGTAGTACTACACTCTATAACACAGTTGAGAGACAATGTTCCCGAGCTGCCTCAGTTCATAACAGTGTGTAGGAAGTTGTTTGATAAAGTGGGCAAAGCTTATACTTGGGCCAGAAGGCAGAATATAGGAAACTACATGAAAACATGAATAATTCAGTGAAAATAACTGTAAACAGATGAGAACTTGTTTAGAACAGCTGAAAGAGAATCTCCAAGTCAGTTCTTAGTGTAGAAAAGGTAGCTAAGATAAGGGAAATCCATAATTCCAGTTAAGATCACATGAAACACTGTATGAATCCTATATTCATTACTTAAAGGAGACTAGAGTGGTGAATGGTTGTTATACAAGGCAGAATACCATTGAAATAGAGAAAGAAACACGTTCGGCAGCTATGGAAAGCCTTACACTTCACTGAAATGTAGTACTACACTCTATAACACAGTTGTGAGACAATGTTCCCTAGCTGCCTCAGTTCATAACAGTGTGTAGGAAGTTGTTTGATAAAGTGGGCAAAGCTTATACTTGGGCCAGAAGGCAGAATATAGGAAACTACATGAAAACATGATTAATTCAGTGAAAATGACTGTAAACAGATGAGAACTTGTTTAGAACAGCTGAAAGAGATTCTCCAAGTCAGTTCTTAGTGTAGAAAAGGTAGCTAAGATAAGGGAAATCCATAATTCCAGTTAAAATCACATGAAACACTGTATGAATCCTATATTCATTACTTAAAGGAGACTAGAGTGGTGAATGGTTGTTATACAAGGCAGAATACCATTGAAATAGAGAAAGAAACACGTTCGGCAGCTATGGAAAGCCTTACACTTCACTGAAATGTAGTACTACACTCTATAACACAGTTGTGAGACAATGTTCCCTAGCTGCCTCAGTTCATAACAGTGTGTAGGAAGTTGTTTGATAAAGTGGGCAAAGCTTTTACCTGGGCCAGAAGGCAGAATATAGGAAACTACATGAAAACATGATTAATTCAGTGAAAATGACTGTAAACAGATGAGAACTTGTTTAGAACAGCTGAAAGAGATTCTCCAAGTCAGTTCTTAGTGTAGAAAAGGTAGCTAAGATAAGGGAAATCCATAATTCCAGTTAAGATTACATGAAACACTGTATGAATCCTATATTCATTACTTAAAGGAGACTAGAGTGGTGAATGGTTGTTATACAAGGCCGAATACCATTGAAATAGAGAAAGAAACACGTTCGGCAGCTTTGGAAAGCCTTACTCTTCACTGAAATGTAGTACTACACTCTATAACACAGTTGAGAGACAATGTTCCCTACTTGCCTCAGTTCATAACAGTGTGTAGGAAGTTGTTTGATAAAGTGGGCAAAGCTTATATTTGGGCCAGAAGGCAGAATATAGGGAACTACATGAAAACCTGAATAATTCAGTGAAAATAACTGTAAACAGATGAGAACTTGTTTAGAACATCTGAAAGAGAATCTCCAGGTCAGTTCTTAGTGTAGAAAAGGTAGCTAAGATAAGGGAAATCCATAATTCCAGTTAAGATCACATGAAACACTGTATGAATCCTATATTCATTACTTAAAGGAGACTAGAGTGGTGAATGGTTGTTATACAAGGCAGAATACCATTTAAATAGAGAAAGAAACACGTTCGGCAGCTATGGAAAGCCTTATACTTCACTGAAATGTAGTACTACACTCTATAACACAGTTGTGAGACAATGTTCCCTAGCTGCCTCAGTTCATAACAGTGTGTAGGAAGTTGTTTGATAAAGTGGGCAAAGCTTATACTTGGGCCAGAAGGCAGAATATAGGAAACTACATGAAAACATGAATAATTCAGTGAAAATGACTGTAAACAGATGAGAACTTGTTTTAGAACAGCTGAAAGAGATTCTCCAAGTCAGTTCTTATTGTAGAAAAGGTAGCTAAGATCCGGGAAATCTTAATTCCTGTTAAAATCACATGAAACACTGTATGAATCCTATATTCTTTACTGAAAGGAGACTAGAGTGGTAAATGTTTGTTATACAAGGCAGAATACCATTGAAATAGAGAAAGAAACACGTTCGGGAGCTTTGGAAAGCCTTACACTTCACTGAAATGTAGTACTACACTCTATAACACAATTGAGAGACAATGTTCCCTACTTGCCTCATTTCATAACAGTGTGTAGGAAGTTGTTTGATAAAGTGGGCAAAGCTTATACTTGGGCCAGAAGGCAGAATATAGGAAACTTCATGAAAACATGAATAATTCAGTGAAAATGACTGTAAACAGATGAGAATTTGTTTAGAACAGCTGAAAGAGAATCTCCAAGTCAGTTCTTAGTGTAGAAAAGGTAGCTAAGATAAGGGAAATCCATAATTCCAGTTAAGATCACATGAAACACTGTATGAATCCTATATTCATTACATAAAGGAGACTAGAGTGGTAAATGTGTGTTATACAAGGCAGAATACCATTGAAATAGAGAAAGAAACAAGTTCGGCAGCTTTGGAAAGCCTTACAATTCACTGAAATGTAGTACTACACTCTATAACACAGTTGAGAGACAATGTTCCCGAGCTGCCTCAGTTCATAACAGTGTGTAGGAAGTTGTTTGATAAAGTGGGCAAAGCTTATACTTGGGCCAGAAGGCAGAATATAGGAAACTACATGAAAACATGAATAATTCAGTGAAAATAACTGTAAACAGATGAGAACTTGTTTAGAACAGCTGAAAGAGAATCTCCAAGTCAGTTCTTAGTGTAGAAAAGGTAGCTAAGATAAGGGAAATCCATAATTCCAGTTAAGATCACATGAAACACTGTATGAATCCTATATTCATTACTTAAAGGAGACTAGAGTGGTGAATGGTTGTTATACAAGGCAGAATACCATTGAAATAGAGAAAGAAACACGTTCGGCAGCTATGGAAAGCCTTACACTTCACTGAAATGTAGTACTACACTCTATAACACTGTTGTGAGACAATGTTCCCTAGCTGCCTCAGTTCATAACAGTGTGTAGGAAGTTGTTTGATAAAGTGGGCAAAGCTTATACTTGGGCCAGAAGGCAGAATATAGGAAACTACATGAAAACATGATTAATTCAGTGAAAATGACTGTAAACAGATGAGAACTTGTTTAGAACAGCTGAAAGAGATTCTCCAAGTCAGTTCTTAGTGTAGAAAAGGTAGCTAAGATAAGGGAAATCCATAATTCCAGTTAAAATCACATGAAACACTGTATGAATCCTATATTCATTACTTAAAGGAGACTAGAGTGGTGAATGGTTGTTATACAAGGCAGAATACCATTGAAATAGAGAAAGAAACACGTTCGGCAGCTATGGAAAGCCTTACACTTCACTGAAATGTAGTACTACACTCTATAACACAGTTGTGAGACAATGTTCCCTAGCTGCCTCAGTTCATAACAGTGTGTAGGAAGTTGTTTGATAAAGTGGGCAAAGCTTATACCTGGGCCAGAAGGCAGAATATAGGAAACTACATGAAAACATGATTAATTCAGTGAAAATGACTGTAAACAGATGAGAACTTGTTTAGAACAGCTGAAAGAGATTCTCCAAGTCAGTTCTTAGTGTAGAAAAGGTAGCTAAGATAAGGGAAATCCATAATTCCAGTTAAGATTACATGAAACACTGTATGAATCCTATATTCATTACTTAAAGGAGACTAGAGTGGTGAATGGTTGTTATACAAGGCCGAATACCATTGAAATAGAGAAAGAAACACGTTCGGCAGCTATGGAAAGCCTTACACTTCACTGAAATGTAGTACTACACCCTATAACACAGTTGTGAGACAATGTTCCCTAGCTGCCTCAGTTCATAACAGTGTGTAGGAAGTTTTTTGATAAAGTGGGCAAAGCTTATACTTGGGCCAGAAGGCAGAATATAGGAAACTACATCAAAACATGATTAATTCAGTGAAAATGACTGTAAACAGATGAGAACTTGTTTAGAACAGCTGAAAGAGATTCTCCAAGTCAGTTCTTAGTGTAGAAAAGGTAGCTAAGATAAGGGAAATCCATAATTCCAGTTAAGATTACATGAAACACTGTATGAATTCTATATTCTTTACTTAAAGGAGAGTAGAGTGGTAAATGTGTGTTATACAAGGCAGAATACCATTAAAATAGAGAAAGAAACACGTTCGGCAGCTTTTGAAATCCTTACACTTCACTGAAATGTAGTACTACACTCTATAACACAGTTGAGAGACAATGTTCCCTACTTGCCTCAGATCATAACAGTGTGTAGGAAGTTGTTTGATAAAGTGGGCAAAGCTTATACTTGGGCCAGAAGGCAGAATATAGGAAACTACATGAAAACATGAATAATTCAGTGAAAATGACTGTAAACAGATGAGAACTTGTTTAGAACAGCTGAAAGAGAATCTCCAAGTCAGTTCTTAGTGTAGAAAAGGTAGCTAAGATCCGGAAATCCTTAATTGGAGTTAAGATTATATGAAACACTGTATGAATCCTATATTCTTTACTTAAAGGAGACTAGAGTGGTAAATGTGTGTTATACAAGGCAGAATACCATTAAAATGGATGAAGAAACACGTTCGGCAGTTTTGGAAATCCTTACACGTGACTGAAATGTAGTACTACACTCTATAACACAGTTGAGAGACAATGTTCCCGAGCTGCCTCAGTTCATAACAGTGTGTAGGAAGTTGTTTGATAAAGTGGTCAAAGCTTATACTTGGACCAGAAGGCAGAATATAGGAAACTACATGAAAACATGAATAATTCAGTGAAAATGACTGTAAACAGATTGGAACTTGTTTTAGAACAGCTGAAAGAGATTCTCCAAGTCAGTTCTTAGTGTAGAAAAGGTAGCTAAGATCCGGGAAATCTTAATTCCAGTTAAGATCACATGAAACACTGTATGAATCCTATATTCTTTACTTAAAGGAGACTAGAGTGGTAAATGTGTGTTATACAAGGCAGAATACCATTGAAGTAGAGAAAGAAACACGTTCGGCAGCTTTGGAAAGCCTTACACTTCACTGAAATGTAGTACTACACTCTATAACACAGTTGTGAGACAATGTTCCCTAGCTGCCTCAGTTCATAACAGTGTGTAGGAAGTTTTTTGATAAAGTGGGCAAAGCTTATACTTGGGCCAGAAGGCAGAATATAGGAAACTACATCAAAACATGATTAATTCAGTGAAAATGACTGTAAACAGATGAGAACTTGTTTTAGAACAGCTGAAAGAGATTCTCCAAGTCAGTTCTTAGTGTAGAAAAGGTAGCTAAGATCCGGGAAATCTTAATTCCAGTTAAGATCACATGAAACACTATGAATCCTATATTCTTTACTTAAAGGAGACTAGAGTGGTAAATGTGTGTTATACAAGGCAGAATACCATTGAAGTAGAGAAAGAAACACGTTCGGCAGCTTTGGAAAGCCTTACACTTCACTGAAATGTAGTACTACACTCTATAACACAGTTGAGAGACAATGTTCCCTACTTGCCTCAGTTCATAACAGTGTGTAGGAAGTTGTTTGATAAAGTGGGCAAAGCTTATACTTGGGCCAGAAGGCAGAATATAGGAAACTACATGAAAACATGAATAATTCCGTGAAAATAACTGTAAACAGATGAGAACTTGTTTAGAACAGCTGAAAGAGAATCTCCAGGTCAGTTCTTAGTGTAGAAAAGGTAGCTAAGATAAGGGAAATCCATAATTCCAGTTAAGATCACATGAAACACTGTATGAATCCTATATTCATTACTTAAAGGAGACTAGAGTGGTGAATGGTTGTTATACAAGGCAGAATACCATTGAAATAGAGAAAGAAACACGTTCGGCAGCTATGGAAAGCCTTATACTTCACTGAAATGTAGTACTACACTCTATAACACAGTTGTGAGACAATGTTCCCTAGCTGCCTCAGTTCATAACAGTGTGTAGGAAGTTGTTTGATAAAGTGGGCAAAGCTTATACTTGGGCCAGAAGGCAGAATATAGGAAACTACATGAAAACATGAATAATTCAGTGAAAATGACTGTAAACAGATGAGAACTTGTTTTAGAACAGCTGAAAGAGATTCTCCAAGTCAGTTCTTATTGTAGAAAAGGTAGCTAAGATCCGGGAAATCTTAATTCCTGTTAAAATCACATGAAACACTGTATGAATCCTATATTCTTTACTGAAAGGAGACTAGAGTGGTAAATGTTTGTTATACAAGGCAGAATACCATTGAAATAGAGAAAGAAACACGTTCGGGAGCTTTGGAAAGCCTTACACTTCACTGAAATGTAGTACTACACTCTATAACACAATTGAGAGACAATGTTCCCTACTTGCCTCATTTCATAACAGTGTGTAGGAAGTTGTTTGATAAAGTGGGCAAAGCTTATACTTGGGCCAGAAGGCAGAATATAGGAAACTTCATGAAAACATGAATAATTCAGTGAAAATGACTGTGAACAGATGAGAATTTGTTTAGAACAGCTGAAAGAGAATCTCCAAGTCAGTTCTTAGTGTAGAAAAGGTAGCTAAGATAAGGGAAATCCATAATTCCAGTTAAGATCACATGAAACACTGTATGAATCCTATATTCATTACATAAAGGAGACTAGAGTGGTAAATGTGTGTTATACAAGGCAGAATACCATTGAAATAGAGAAAGAAACAAGTTCGGCAGCTTTGGAAAGCCTTACAATTCACTGAAATGTAGTACTACACTCTATAACACAGTTGAGAGACAATGTTCCCGAGCTGCCTCAGTTCATAACAGTGTGTAGGAAGTTGTTTGATAAAGTGGGCAAAGCTTATACTTGGGCCAGAAGGCAGAATATAGGAAACTACATGAAAACATGAATAATTCAGTGAAAATAACTGTAAACAGATGAGAACTTGTTTAGAACAGCTGAAAGAGAATCTCCAAGTCAGTTCTTAGTGTAGAAAAGGTAGCTAAGATAAGGGAAATCCATAATTCCAGTTAAGATCACATGAAACACTGTATGAATCCTATATTCATTACTTAAAGGAGACTAGAGTGGTGAATGGTTGTTATACAAGGCAGAATACCATTGAAATAGAGAAAGAAACACGTTCGGCAGCTATGGAAAGCCTTACACTTCACTGAAATGTAGTACTACACTCTATAACACTGTTGTGAGACAATGTTCCCTAGCTGCCTCAGTTCATAACAGTGTGTAGGAAGTTGTTTGATAAAGTGGGCAAAGCTTATACTTGGGCCAGAAGGCAGAATATAGGAAACTACATGAAAACATGATTAATTCAGTGAAAATGACTGTAAACAGATGAGAACTTGTTTAGAACAGCTGAAAGAGATTCTCCAAGTCAGTTCTTAGTGTAGAAAAGGTAGCTAAGATAAGGGAAATCCATAATTCCAGTTAAAATCACATGAAACACTGTATGAATCCTATATTCATTACTTAAAGGAGACTAGAGTGGTGAATGGTTGTTATACAAGGCAGAATACCATTGAAATAGAGAAAGAAACACGTTCGGCAGCTATGGAAAGCCTTACACTTCACTGAAATGTAGTACTACACTCTATAACACAGTTGTGAGACAATGTTCCCTAGCTGCCTCAGTTCATAACAGTGTGTAGGAAGTTGTTTGATAAAGTGGGCAAAGCTTATACCTGGGCCAGAAGGCAGAATATAGGAAACTACATGAAAACATGATTAATTCAGTGAAAATGACTGTAAACAGATGAGAACTTGTTTAGAACAGCTGAAAGAGATTCTCCAAGTCAGTTCTTAGTGTAGAAAAGGTAGCTAAGATAAGGGAAATCCATAATTCCAGTTAAGATTACATGAAACACTGTATGAATCCTATATTCATTACTTAAAGGAGACTAGAGTGGTGAATGGTTGTTATACAAGGCCGAATACCATTGAAATAGAGAAAGAAACACGTTCGGCAGCTATGGAAAGCCTTACACTTCACTGAAATGTAGTACTACACCCTATAACACAGTTGTGAGACAATGTTCCCTAGCTGCCTCAGTTCATAACAGTGTGTAGGAAGTTTTTTGATAAAGTGGGCAAAGCTTATACTTGGGCCAGAAGGCAGAATATAGGAAACTACATCAAAACATGATTAATTCAGTGAAAATGACTGTAAACAGATGAGAACTTGTTTAGAACAGCTGAAAGAGATTCTCCAAGTCAGTTCTTAGTGTAGAAAAGGTAGCTAAGATAAGGGAAATCCATAATTCCAGTTAAGATTACATGAAACACTGTATGAATTCTATATTCTTTACTTAAAGGAGAGTAGAGTGGTAAATGTGTGTTATACAAGGCAGAATACCATTAAAATAGAGAAAGAAACACGTTCGGCAGCTTTTGAAATCCTTACACTTCACTGAAATGTAGTACTACACTCTATAACACAGTTGAGAGACAATGTTCCCTACTTGCCTCAGTTCATAACAGTGTGTAGGAAGTTGTTTGATAAAGTGGGCAAAGCTTATACTTGGGCCAGAAGGCAGAATATAGGAAACTACATGAAAACATGAATAATTCAGTGAAAATGACTGTAAACAGATGAGAACTTGTTTAGAACAGCTGAAAGAGAATCTCCAAGTCAGTTCTTAGTGTAGAAAAGGTAGCTAAGATCCGGAAATCCTTAATTGGAGTTAAGATTATATGAAACACTGTATGAATCCTATATTCTTTACTTAAAGGAGACTAGAGTGGTAAATGTGTGTTATACAAGGCAGAATACCATTAAAATGGATGAAGAAACACGTTCGGCAGTTTTGGAAATCCTTACACGTGACTGAAATGTAGTACTACACTCTATAACACAGTTGAGAGACAATGTTCCCGAGCTGCCTCAGTTCATAACAGTGTGTAGGAAGTTGTTTGATAAAGTGGTCAAAGCTTATACTTGGACCAGAAGGCAGAATATAGGAAACTACATGAAAACATGAATAATTCAGTGAAAATGACTGTAAACAGATTGGAACTTGTTTTAGAACAGCTGAAAGAGATTCTCCAAGTCAGTTCTTAGTGTAGAAAAGGTAGCTAAGATCCGGGAAATCTTAATTCCAGTTAAGATCACATGAAACACTGTATGAATCCTATATTCTTTACTTAAAGGAGACTAGAGTGGTAAATGTGTGTTATACAAGGCAGAATACCATTGAAGTAGAGAAAGAAACACGTTCGGCAGCTTTGGAAAGCCTTACACTTCACTGAAATGTAGTACTACACTCTATAACACAGTTGTGAGACAATGTTCCCTAGCTGCCTCAGTTCATAACAGTGTGTAGGAAGTTTTTTGATAAAGTGGGCAAAGCTTATACTTGGGCCAGAAGGCAGAATATAGGAAACTACATCAAAACATGATTAATTCAGTGAAAATGACTGTAAACAGATGAGAACTTGTTTTAGAACAGCTGAAAGAGATTCTCCAAGTCAGTTCTTAGTGTAGAAAAGGTAGCTAAGATCCGGGAAATCTTAATTCCAGTTAAGATCACATGAAACACTATGAATCCTATATTCTTTACTTAAAGGAGACTAGAGTGGTAAATGTGTGTTATACAAGGCAGAATACCATTGAAGTAGAGAAAGAAACACGTTCGGCAGCTTTGGAAAGCCTTACACTTCACTGAAATGTAGTACTACACTCTATAACACAGTTGAGAGACAATGTTCCCTACTTGCCTCAGTTCATAACAGTGTGTAGGAAGTTGTTTGATAAAGTGGGCAAAGCTTATACTTGGGCCAGAAGGCAGAATATAGGAAACTACATGAAAACATGAATAATTCCGTGAAAATAACTGTAAACAGATGAGAACTTGTTTAGAACAGCTGAAAGAGAAACTCCAAGTCAGTTCTTAGTGTAGAAAAGGTAGCTAAGATAAGGGAAATCCATAATTCCAGTTAAGATCACATGAAACACTGTATGAATCCTATATTCATTACTTAAAGGAGAGTAGAGTGGTAAATGTGTGTTATACAAGGTAGAATACCATTGAAATAGAGAAAGAAACACGTTCGGCAGCTATGGAAAGCCTTACACTTCACGGAAATGTAGTACTACACTCTATAACACAGTTGTGAGACAATGTTCCCTAGCTGCCTCAGTTCATAACAGTGTGTAGGAAGTTGTTTGATAAAGTGGGCAAAGCTTATACTTGGACCAGAAGGCAGAATATAGGAAACTACATGAAAACATGATTAATTCAGTGAAAATGACTGTAAACAGATGAGAACTTGTTTAGAACAGCTGAAAGAGATTCTCCAAGTCAGTTCTTAGTGTAGAAAAGGTAGCTAAGATAAGGGAAATCCATAATTCCAGTTAAGATCACATGAAACACTGTATGAATTCTATATTCTTTACTTAAAGGAGACTAGAGTGGTAAATGTGTGTTATACAAGGCAGAATACCATTAAAATAGAGAAAGAAACACGTTCGGCAGCTTTTGAAATCCTTACACTTCACTGAAATGTAGTACTACACTCTATAACACAGTTGAGAGACAATGTTCCCTACTTGCCTCAGTTCATAACAGTGTGTAGGAAGTTGTTTGATAAAGTGGGCAAAGCTTATACTTTGGCCAGAAGGCAGAATATAGGAAACTACATGAAAACATGAATAATTCAGTGAAAATGACTGTAAACAGATGAGAACTTGTTTTAGAACCGCTGAAAGAGATTCTCCAAGTCAGTTCTTAGTGTAGAAAAGGTAGCTAAGATCCGAGAAATCTTAATTCCAGTTAAAATCACATGAAACACTGTATGAATCCTATATTCTTTACTGAAAGGAGACTAGAGTGGTAAATGTTTGTTATACAAGGCAGAATACCATTGAAATAGAGAAAGAAACACGTTCGGCAGCTATGGAAAGCCTTACACTTCACTGAAATGTAGTACTACACTCTATAACACAGTTGAGAGACAATGTTCCCGAGCTGCCTCAGTTCATAACAGTGTGTAGGAAGTTGTTTGATAAAGTGGGCAAAGCTTATACTTGGACCAGAAGGCAGAATATAGGAAACTACAAGAAAACATGATTAATTCAGTGAAAATGACTGTAAACAGATGAGAACTTGTTTAGAACAGCTGAAAGAGATTCTCCAAGTCAGTTCTTAGTGTAGAAAAGGTAGCTAAGATAAGGGAAATCCATAATTCCAGTTAAGATTACATGAAACACTGTATGAATTCTATATTCTTTACTTAAAGGAGACTAGAGTGGTAAATGTGTGTTATACAAGGCAGAATACCATTAAAATAGAGAAAGAAACACGTTCGGCAGCTTTGGAAAGCCTTACACTTCACTGAAATGTAGTACTACACTCTATAACACAGTTGAGAGACAATGTTCCCTACTTGCCTCAGTTCATAACAGTGTGTAGGAAGTTGTTTGATAAAATGGGCAAAGCTTATACTTGGGCCAGAAGGCAGAATATAGGAAACTACATGAAAACATGAATAATTCAGTGAAAATGACTGTAAACAGATGAGAACTTGTTTAGAACAGCTGAAAGAGAATCTCCAAGTCAGTTCTTAGTGTAGAAAAGGTAGCTAAGATAAGGGAAATCCATAATTCCAGTTAAGATCACATGAAACACTGTATGAATCCTATATTCATTACTTAAAGGAGACTAGAGTGGTAAATGTGTGTTATACAAGGCAGAATAACATTGAAGTAGAGAAAGAAACACGTTCGGCAGCTTTGGAAAGCCTTACACTTCACTGAAATGTAGTACTACACTCTATAACACAGTTGTGAGACAATGTTCCCTAGCTGCCTCAGTTCATAACAGTGTGTAGGAAGTTTTTTGATAAAGTGGGCAAAGCTTATACTTGGGCCAGAAGGCAGAATATAGGAAACTACATCAAAACATGATTAATTCAGTGAAAATGACTGTAAACAGATGAGAACTTGTTTTAGAACAGCTGAAAGAGATTCTCCAAGTCAGTTCTTAGTGTAGAAAAGGTAGCTAAGATCCGGGAAATCTTAATTCCAGTTAAGATCACATGAAACACTATGAATCCTATATTCTTTACTTAAAGGAGACTAGAGTGGTAAATGTGTGTTATACAAGGCAGAATACCATTGAAGTAGAGAAAGAAACACGTTCGGCAGCTTTGGAAAGCCTTACACTTCACTGAAATGTAGTACTACACTCTATAACACAGTTGAGAGACAATGTTCCCTACTTGCCTCAGTTCATAACAGTGTGTAGGAAGTTGTTTGATAAAGTGGGCAAAGCTTATACTTGGGCCAGAAGGCAGAATATAGGAAACTACATGAAAACATGAATAATTCCGTGAAAATAACTGTAAACAGATGAGAACTTGTTTAGAACAGCTGAAAGAGAAACTCCAAGTCAGTTCTTAGTGTAGAAAAGGTAGCTAAGATAAGGGAAATCCATAATTCCAGTTAAGATCACATGAAACACTGTATGAATCCTATATTCATTACTTAAAGGAGACTAGAGTGGTAAATGTGTGTTATACAAGGTAGAATACCATTGAAATAGAGAAAGAAACACGTTCGGCAGCTATGGAAAGCCTTACACTTCACGGAAATGTAGTACTACACTCTATAACACAGTTGTGAGACAATGTTCCCTAGCTGCCTCAGTTCATAACAGTGTGTAGGAAGTTGTTTGATAAAGTGGGCAAAGCTTATACTTGGACCAGAAGGCAGAATATAGGAAACTACATGAAAACATGATTAATTCAGTGAAAATGACTGTAAACAGATGAGAACTTGTTTAGAACAGCTGAAAGAGATTCTCCAAGTCAGTTCTTAGTGTAGAAAGGGTAGCTAAGATAAGGGAAATCCATAATTCCAGTTAAGATCACATGAAACACTGTATGAATTCTATATTCTTTACTTAAAGGAGACTAGAGTGGTAAATGTGTGTTATACAAGGCAGAATACCATTAAAATAGAGAAAGAAACACGTTCGGCAGCTTTTGAAATCCTTACACTTCACTGAAATGTAGTACTACACTCTATAACACAGTTGAGAGACAATGTTCCCTACTTGCCTCAGTTCATAACAGTGTGTAGGAAGTTGTTTGATAAAGTGGGCAAAGCTTATACTTTGGCCAGAAGGCAGAATATAGGAAACTACATGAAAACATGAATAATTCAGTGAAAATGACTGTAAACAGATGAGAACTTGTTTTAGAACCGCTGAAAGAGATTCTCCAAGTCAGTTCTTAGTGTAGAAAAGGTAGCTAAGATCCGAGAAATCTTAATTCCAGTTAAAATCACATGAAACACTGTATGAATCCTATATTCTTTACTGAAAGGAGACTAGAGTGGTAAATGTTTGTTATACAAGGCAGAATACCATTGAAATAGAGAAAGAAACACGTTCGGCAGCTATTGAAAGCCTTACACTTCACTGAAATGTAGTACTACACTCTATAACACAGTTGAGAGACAATGTTCCCTACTTGCCTCAGTTCATAACAGTGTGTAGGAAGTTGTTTGATAAAGTGGGCAAAGCTTATACTTGGGCCAGAAGGCAGAATATAGGAAACTACATGAAAACATGAATAATTCAGTGAAAATGACTGTAAACAGATGAGAACTTGTTTAGAACAGCTGAAAGAGAATCTCCAAGTCAGTTCTTAGTGTAGAAAAGGTAGCTAAGATAAGGGAAATCCATAATTCCAGTTAAGATCACATGAAACACTGTATGAATCCTATATTCATTACTTAAAGGAGACTAGAGTGGTAAATGTGTGTTATACAAGGCAGAATACCATTAAAATAGAGAAAGAAACACGTTCGGCAGCTTTTGAAATCCTTACACTTCACTGAAATGTAGTACTACACTCTATAACACAGTTGAGAGACAATGTTCCCTACTTGCCTCAGTTCATAACAGTGTGTAGGAAGTTGTTTGATAAAGTGGGCAAAGCTTATACTTGGGCCAGAAGGCAGAATATAGGAAACTACATGAAAACATGAATAATTCAGTGAAAATGACTGTAAACAGATGAGAACTTGTTTTAGAACAGCTGAAAGAGATTCTCCAAGTCAGTTCTTAGTGTAGAAAAGGTAGCTAAGATCCGGGAAATCTTAATTCCAGTTAAGATCACATGAAACACTATGAATCCTATATTCTTTACTTAAAGGAGACTAGAGTGGTAAATGTGTGTTATACAAGGCAGAATACCATTGAAGTAGAGAAAGAAACACGTTCGGCAGCTTTGGAAAGCCTTACACTTCACTGAAATGTAGTACTACACTCTATAACACAGTTGAGAGACAATGTTCCCTACTTGCCTCAGTTCATAACAGTGCGTAGGAAGTTGTTTGATAAAGTGGGCAAAGCTTATACTTGGGCCAGAAGGCAGAATATAGGAAACTACATGAAAACATGAATAATTCCGTGAAAATAACTGTAAACAGATGAGAACTTGTTTAGAACAGCTGAAAGAGAAACTCCAAGTCAGTTCTTAGTGTAGAAAAGGTAGCTAAGATAAGGGAAATCCATAATTCCAGTTAAGATCACATGAAACACTGTATGAATCCTATATTCATTACTTAAAGGAGACTAGAGTGGTAAATGTGTGTTATACAGGGCAGAATACCATTGAAATAGAGAAAGAAACACGTTCGGCAGCTATGGAAAGCCTTACACTTCACGGAAATGTAGTACTACACTCTATAACACAGTTGTGAGACAATGTTCCCTAGCTGCCTCAGTTCATAACAGTGTGTAGGAAGTTGTTTGATAAAGTGGGCAAAGCTTATACTTGGACCAGAAGGCAGAATATAGGAAACTACATGAAAACATGATTAATTCAGTGAAAATGACTGTAAACAGATGAGAACTTGTTTAGAACAGCTGAAAGAGATTCTCCAAGTCAGTTCTTAGTGTAGAAAAGGTAGCTAAGATAAGGGAAATCCATAATTCCAGTTAAGATTACATGAAACACTGTATGAATTCTATATTCTTTACTTAAAGGAGACTAGAGTGGTAAATGTGTGTTATACAAGGCAGAATACCATTAAAATAGAGAAAGAAACACGTTCGGCAGCTTTTGAAATCCTTACACTTCACTGAAATGTAGTACTACACTCTATAACACAGTTGAGAGACAATGTTCCCTACTTGCCTCAGTTCATAACAGTGTGTAGGAAGTTGTTTGATAAAGTGGGCAAAGCTTATACTTGGGCCAGAAGGCAGAATATAGGAAACTACATGAAAACATGAATAATTCAGTGAAAATGACTGTAAACAGATGAGAACTTGTTTTAGAACAGCTGAAAGAGATTCTCCAAGTCAGTTCTTAGTGTAGAAAAGGTAGCTAAGATCCGAGAAATCTTAATTCCAGTTAAAATCACATGAAACACTGTATGAATCCTATATTCTTTACTGAAAGGAGACTAGACTGGTAAATGTTTGTTATACAAGGCAGAATACCATTGAAATAGAGAAAGAAACACGTTCGGCAGCTTTGGAAAGCCTTACACTTCACTGAAATGTAGTACTACACTCTATAACACAGTTGAGAGACAATGTTCCCTACTTGCCTCAGTTCATAACAGTGTGTAGGAAGTTGTTTGATAAAGTGGGCAAAGCTTATACTTGGGCCAGAAGGCAGAATATAGGAAACTACATGAAAACATGAATAATTCAGTGAAAATGACTGTAAACAGATGAGAACTTGTTTAGAACAGCTGAAAGAGAATCTCCAAGTCAGTTCTTAGTGTAGAAAAGGTAGCTAAGATAAGGGAAATCCATAATTCCAGTTAAGATCACATGAAACACTATGAATCCTATATTCTTTACTTAAAGGAGTCTAGAGTGGTAAATGTGTGTTATACAAGGCAGAATACCATTGAAATAGAGAAAGAAACACGTTCGGGAGCTTTGGAAAGCCTTACACTTCACTGAAATGTAGTACTACACTCTATAACACAATTGAGAGACAATGTTCCCTACTTGCCTCAGTTCATAACAGTGTGTAGGAAGTTGTTTGATAAAGTGGGCAAAGCTTATACTTGGGCCAGAAGGCAGAATATAGGAAACTTCATGAAAACATGAATAATTCAGTGAAAATGACTGTAAACAGATGAGAACTTGTTTAGAACAGCTGAAAGAGAATCTCCAAGTCAGTTCTTAGTGTAGAAAAGATAGCTAAGATAAGGGAAATTCATAATTCCAGTTAAGATCACATGAAACACTGTTTGAATCCTATATTCATTACTTAAAGGAGACTAGAGTGGTAAATGTGTGTTATACAAGGCAGAATACCATTGAAATAGAGAAAGAAACACGTTCGGCAGCTTTGGAAAGCCTTACACTTCACTGAAATGTAGTACTACACTCTATAACACAGTTGAGAGACAATGTTCCCTACTTGCCTCAGTTCATAACAGTGTGTAGGAAGTTGTTTGATAAAGTGGGCAAAGCTTATACTTGGGCCAGAAGGCAGAATATAGGAAACTACATGAAAACATGAATAACTCCGTGAAAATAACTGTAAACAGATGAGAACTTGTTTAGAACAGCTGAAAGAGAAACTCCAAGACAGTTCTTAGTGTAGAAAAGGTAGCTAAGATAAGGGAAATCCATAATTCCAGTTAAGATCACATGAAACACTGTATGAATCCTATATTCATTACTTAAATGAGACTAGAGTGGTAAATGTGTGTTATACAAGGCAGAATACCATTGAAATAGAGAAAGAAACACGTTCGGCAGCTATGGAAAGCCTTACACTTCACGGAAATGTAGTACTACACTCTATAACACAGTTGAGAGACAATGTTCCCTACTTGCCTCAGTTCATAACAGTGTGTAGGAAGTTGTTTGATAAAGTGGGCAAAGCTTATACTTGGGCCAGAAGGCAGAATATAGGAAACTACATGAAAACATGAATAATTCAGTGAAAATGACTGTAAACAGATGAGAACTTGTTTAGAACAGCTGAAAGAGAATCTCCAAGTCAGTTCTTAGTGTAGAAAAGGTAGCTAAGATAAGGGAAATCCATAATTCCAGTTAAGATCACATGAAACACTGTATGAATCCTATATTCATTACTTAAAGGAGACTAGAGTGGTAAATGTGTGTTATACAAGGCAGAATACCATTGAAATAGAGAAAGAAACACGTTCGGCAGTTTTGGAAATCCTTACACGTGACTGAAATGTAGTACTACACTCTATAACACAGTTGAGAGACAATGTTCCCGAGCTGCCTCAGTTCATAACAGTGTGTAGGAAGTTGTTTGATAAAGTGGTCAAAGCTTATACTTGGACCAGAAGGCAGAATATAGGAAACTACATGAAAACATGAATAATTCAGTGAAAATGACTGTAAACAGATTGGAACTTGTTTTAGAACAGCTGAAAGAGATTCTCCAAGTCAGTTCTTAGTGTAGAAAAGGTAGCTAAGATCCGGGAAATCTTAATTCCAGTTAAGATCACATGAAACACTGTATGAATCCTATATTCTTTACTTAAAGGAGACTAGAGTGGTAAATGTGTGTTATACAAGGCAGAATTACAATGAAGTAGAGAAAGAAACACGTTCGGCAGCTTTGGAAAGCCTTACACTTCACTGAAATGTAGTACTACACTCTACAACACAGTTGTGAGACAATGTTCCCTAGCTGCCTCAGTTCATAACAGTGTGTAGGAAGTTTTTTGATAAAGTGGGCAAAGCTTATACTTGGGCCAGAAGGCAGAATATAGGAAACTACATCAAAACATGATTAATTCAGTGAAAATGACTGTAAACAGATGAGAACTTGTTTAGAACAGCTGAAAGAGATTCTCCAAGTCAGTTCTTAGTGTAGAAAAGGTAGCTAAGATAAGGGAAATCCATAATTCCAGTTAAGATTACATGAAACACTGTATGAATTCTATATTCTTTACTTAAAGGAGACTAGAGTGGAAAATGTGTGTTATACAAGGCAGAATACCATTAAAATAGAGAAAGAAACACGTTCGGCAGCTTTTGAAATCCTTACACTTCACTGAAATGTAGTACTACACTCTATAACACAGTTGAGAGACAATGTTCCCTACTTGCCTCAGTTCATAACAGTGTGTAGGAAGTTGTTTGATAAAGTGGGCAAAGCTTATACTTGGGCCAGAAGGCAGAATATAGGAAACTACATGAAAACATGAATAATTCAGTGAAAATGACTGTAAACAGATGAGAACTTGTTTAGAACAGCTGAAAGAGAATCTCCAAGTCAGTTCTTAGTGTAGAAAAGGTAGCTAAGATCCGGAAATCCTTAATTGTAGTTAAGATTATATGAAACACTGTATGAATCCTATATTCTTTACTTAAAGGAGACTAGAGTGGTAAATGTGTGTTATACAAGGCAGAATACCATTAAAATGGATGAAGAAACACGTTCGGCAGTTTTGGAAATCCTTACACGTGACTGAAATGTAGTACTACACTCTATAACACAGTTCAGAGACAATGTTCCCGAGCTGCCTCAGTTCATAACAGTGTGTAGGAAGTTGTTTGATAAAGTGGTCAAAGCTTATACTTGGACCAGAAGGCAGAATATAGGAAACTACATGAAAACATGAATAATTCAGTGAAAATGACTGTAAACAGATTGGAACTTGTTTTAGAACAGCTGAAAGAGATTCTCCAAGTCAGTTCTTAGTGTAGAAAAGGTAGCTAAGATCCGGGAAATCTTAATTCCAGTTAAGATCACATGAAACACTGTATGAATCCTATATTCTTTACTTAAAGGAGACTAGAGTGGTAAATGTGTGTTATACAAGGCAGAATACCATTGAAGTAGAGAAAGAAACACGTTCGGCAGCTTTGGAAAGCCTTACACTTCACTGAAATGTAGTACTACACTCTATAACACAGTTGAGAGACAATGTTCCCTACTTGCCTCAGTTCATAACAGTGTGTAGGAAGTTGTTTGATAAAGTGGGCAAATCTTATACTTGGGCCAGAAGGCAGAATATAGGAAACTACATGAAAACATGAATAATTCAGTGAAAATGACTGTAAACAGATGAGAACTTGTTTAGAACAGCTGAAAGAGAATCTCCAAGTCAGTTCTTAGTGTAGAAAAGGTAGCTAAGATAAGGGAAATCCATAATTCCAGTTAAGATCACATGAAACACTATGAATCCTATATTCTTTACTTAAAGGTGTCTAGAGTGGTAAATGTGTGTTATACAAGGCAGAATACCATTGAAATAGAGAAAGAAACACGTTCGGGAGCTTTGGAAAGCCTTACACTTCACTGAAATGTAGTACTACACTCTATAACACAATTGAGAGACAATGTTCCCGAGCTGCCTCAGTTCATAACAGTGTGTAGGAAGTTGTTTGATAAAGTGGGCAAAGCTTATACTTGGGCCAGAAGGCAGAATATAGGAAACTACATGAAAACATGATTAATTCAGTGAAAATGACTGTAAACAGATGAGAACTTGTTTAGAACAGCTGAAAGAGATTCTCCAAGTCAGTTCTTAGTGTAGACAAGGTAGCTAAGATGAGGGAAATCCATAATTCCAGTTAAGATTACATGAAACACTGTATGAATTCTATATTCTTTACTTAAAGGATACTAGAGTGGTAAATGTGTGTTATACAAGGCAGAATACCATTAAAATAGAGAAAGAAACACGTTCGGCAGCTTTTGAAATCCTTACACTTCACTGAAATGTAGTACTACACTCTATAACACAGTTGAGAGACAATATTCTCTACTTGCCTCAGTTCATAACAGTGTGTAGGAAGTTGTTTGATAAAGTGGGCAAAGCTTATACTTGGGCCAGAAGGCAGAATATAGGAAACTACATCAAAACATGAATAATTCAGTGAAAATGACTGTAAACAGATGAGAACTTGTTTTAGAACAGCTGAAAGAGATTCTCCAAGTCAGTTCTTTGTGTAGAAAAGGTAGCTAAGATCCGGGAAATCTTAATTCCAGTTAAGATCACATGAAACACTGTATGAATCCTATATTCTTTACTTAAAGGAGACTAGAGTGGTAAATGTGTGTTATACAAGGCAGAATACCATTGAAGTAGAGAAAGAAACACGTTCGGCAGCTTTGGAAAGCCTTACACTTCACTGAAATGTAGTACTACACTCTATAACACAGTTGAGAGACAATGTTCCCTACTTGCCTCAGTTCATAACAGTGTGTAGGAAGTTGTTTGATAAAGTGGGCAAATCTTATACTTGGGCCAGAAGGCAGAATATAGGAAACTACATGAAAACATGAATAATTCAGTGAAAATGACTGTAAACAGATGAGAACTTGTTTAGAACAGCTGAAAGAGAATCTCCAAGTCAGTTCTTAGTGTAGAAAAGGTAGCTAAGATAAGGGAAATCCATAATTCCAGTTAAGATCACATGAAACACTATGAATCCTATATTCTTTACTTAAAGGTGTCTAGAGTGGTAAATGTGTGTTATACAAGGCAGAATACCATTGAAATAGAGAAAGAAACACGTTCGGGAGCTTTGGAAAGCCTTACACTTCACTGAAATGTAGTACTACACTCTATAACACAATTGAGAGACAATGTTCCCGAGCTGCCTCAGTTCATAACAGTGTGTAGGAAGTTGTTTGATAAAGTGGGCAAAGCTTATACTTGGGCCAGAAGGCAGAATATAGGAAACTACATGAAAACATGATTAATTCAGTGAAAATGACTGTAAACAGATGAGAACTTGTTTAGAACAGCTGAAAGAGATTCTCCAAGTCAGTTCTTAGTGTAGACAAGGTAGCTAAGATAAGGGAAATCCATAATTCCAGTTAAGATTACATGAAACACTGTATGAATTCTATATTCTTTACTTAAAGGATACTAGAGTGGTAAATGTGTGTTATACAAGGCAGAATACCATTAAAATAGAGAAAGAAACACGTTCGGAAGCTTTTGAAATCCTTACACTTCACTGAAATGTAGTGCTACACTCTATAACACAGTTGAGAGACAATATTCTCTACTTGCCTCAGTTCATAACAGTGTGTAGGAAGTTGTTTGATAAAGTGGGCAAAGCTTATACTTGGGCCAGAAGGCAGAATATAGGAAACTACATCAAAACATGAATAATTCAGTGAAAATGACTGTAAACAGATGAGAACTTGTTTTAGAACAGCTGAAAGAGATTCTACAAGTCAGTTCTTTGTGTAGAAAAGGTAGCTAAGATCCGGGAAATCTTAATTCCAGTTAAAATCACATGAAACACTGTATGAATCCTATATTCTTTACTGAAAGGAGACTAGAGTGGTAAATGTTTGTTATACAAGGCAGAATACCATTGAAATAGAGAAAGAAACACGTTCGGGAGCTTTGGAAAACCTTACACTTCACTGAAATGTAGTACTACACTCTATAACACAATTGAGAGACAATGTTCCCTACTTGCCTCAGTTCATAACAGTGTGTAGGAAGTTGTTTGATAAAGTGGGCAAAGCTTATACTTGCACCAGAAGGCAGAATATAGGAAACTACATGAAAACATGATTAATTCAGTGAAAATGACTGTAAACAGATGAGAACTTGTTTAGAACAGCTGAAAGAGATTCTCCAAGTCAGTTCTTAGTGTAGAAAAGGTAGCTAAGATCCGGAAATCCTTAATTGGAGTTAAGATTACATGAAACACTGTATGAATTCTATATTCTTTACTTAAAGGAGACTAGAGTGGTAAATGTGTGTTATACAAGGCAGAATACCATTAAAATAGAGAAAGAAACACGTTCGGCAGCTTTTGAAATCCTTACACTTCACTGAAATGTAGTACTACACTCTATAACACAGTTGAGAGACAATGTTCCCTACTTGCCTCAGTTCATAACAGTGTGTAGGAAGTTGTTTGATAAAGTGGGCAAAGCTTATACTTGGGCCAGAAGGCAGAATATAGGAAACTACATGAAAACATGAATAATTCAGTGAAAATGACTGTAAACAGATGAGAACTTGTTTAGAACAGCTGAAAGAGAATCTCCAAGTCAGTTCTTAGTGTAGAAAAGGTAGCTAAGATCCGGAAATCCTTAATTGGAGTTAAGATTATATGAAACACTGTATGAATCCTATATTCTTTACTTAAAGGAGACTAGAGTGGTAAATGTGTGTTATACAAGGCAGAATACCATTAAAATGGATGAAGAAACACGTTCGGCAGTTTTGGAAATCCTTACACGTGACTGAAATGTAGTACTACACTCTATAACACAGTTCAGAGACAATGTTCCCGAGCTGCCTCAGTTCATAACAGTGTGTAGGAAGTTGTTTGATAAAGTGGTCAAAGCTTATACTTGGACCAGAAGGCAGAATATAGGAAACTACATGAAAACATGAATAATTCAGTGAAAATGACTGTAAACAGATTGGAACTTGTTTTAGAACAGCTGAAAGAGATTCTCCAAGTCAGTTCTTAGTGTAGAAAAGGTAGCTAAGATCCGGGAAATCTTAATTCCAGTTAAGATCACATGAAACACTGTATGAATCCTATATTCTTTACTTAAAGGAGACTAGAGTGGTAAATGTGTGTTATACAAGGCAGAATACCATTGAAGTAGAGAAAGAAACACGTTCAGCAGCTTTGGAAAGCCTTACACTTCACTGAAATGTAGTACTACACTCTATAACACAGTTGAGAGACAATGTTCCCTACTTGCCTCAGTTCATAACAGTGTGTAGGAAGTTGTTTGATAAAGTGGGCAAAGCTTATACTTGGGCCAGAAGGCAGAATATAGGAAACTACATGAAAACATGAATAATTCATTGAAAATGACTGTAAACAGATGAGAACTTGTTTAGAACAGCTGAAAGAGAATCTCCAAGTCAGTTCTTAGTGTAGAAAAGGTAGCTAAGATAAGGGAAATCCATAATTCCAGTTAAGATCACATGAAACACTGTATGAATCCTATATTCATTACTTAAAGGAGACTAGAGTGGTAAATGTGTGTTATACAAGGCAGAATACCATTGAAATAGAGAAAGAAACAAGTTCGGCAGCTTTGGAAAGCCTTACAATTCACTGAAATGTAGTACTACACTCTATAACACAGTTGAGAGAAAATGTTCCCGAGTTGCCTCAGTTCATAACAGTGTGTAGGAAGTTGTTTGATAAAGTGGGCAAAGCTTATACTTGGACCAGAAGGCAGAATATAGGAAACTACATGAAAACATGATTAATTCAGTGAAAATGACTGTAAACAGATGAGAACTTGTTTAGAACAGCTGAAAGAGATTCTCCAAGTCAGTTCGTAGTGTAGAAAAGGTAGCTAAGATAAGGGAAATCCATAATTCCAGTTAAGATCACATGAAACACTGTATGAATTCTATATTCTTTACTTAAAGGAGACTAGAGTGGTAAATGTGTGTTATACAAGGCAGAATACCATTAAAATAGAGAAAGAAACACGTTCGGCAGCTTTTGAAATCCTTACACTTCACTGAAATGTAGTACTACACTCTATAACACAGTTGAGAGACAATGTTCTCTACTTGCCTCAGTTCAAAACAGTGTGTAGGAAGTTGTTTGATAAAGTGGGCAAAGCTTATACTTGGGCCAGAAGGCAGAATATAGGAAACTACATGAAAACATGAATAATTCAGTGAAAATGACTGTAAACCGATGAGAACTTGTTTTAGAACAGCTGAAAGAGATTCTCCAAGTCAGTTCTTTGTGTAGAAAAGGTAGCTAAGATCCGGGAAATCTTAATTCCAGTTAAAATCACATGAAACACTGTATGAATCCTATATTCTTTACTGAAAGGAGACTAGAGTGGTAAATGTTTGTTATACAAGGCAGAATACCATTGAAATAGAGAAAGAAACACGTTCCGGAGCTTTGGAAAGCCTTACACTTCACTGAAATGTAGTACTACACTCTATAACACAATTGAGAGACAATGTTCCCTACTTGCCTCAGTTCATAACAGTGTGTAGGAAGTTGTTTGATAAAGTGGGCAAAGCTTATACTTGCACCAGAAGGCAGAATATAGGAAACTACATGAAAACATGATTAATTCAGTGAAAATGACTGTAAACAGATGAGAACTTGTTTAGAACAGCTGAAAGAGATTCTCCAAGTCAGTTCTTAGTGTAGAAAAGGTAGCTAAGTTCCGGAAATCCTTAATTGGAGTTAAGATTATATGAAACACTGTATGAATCCTATATTCTTTACTTAAAGGAGACTAGAGTGGTAAATGTGTGTTATACAAGGCAGAATACCATTGAAATAGAGAAAGAAACACGTTCGGCAGCTTTGGAAAGCCTTACACTTCACTGAAATGTAGTACTACACTCTATAACACAGTTGAGAGACAATGTTCTCTACTTGCCTCAGTTCATAACAGTGTGTAGGAAGTTGTTTGATAAAGTGGGCAAAGCTTATACTTGGGCCAGAAGGCAGAATATAGGAAACTACATGAAAACATGAATAATTCAGTGAAAATGACTGTAAACAGATGAGAACTTGTTTAGAACAGCTGAAAGAGAATCTCCAAGTCAGTTCTTAGTGTAGAAAAGGTAGCTAAGATAAGGGAAATCCATAATTCCAGTTAAGATCACATGAAACACTGTATGAATCCTATATTCATTACTTAAAGGAGACTAGAGTGGTAAATGTGTGTTATACAAGGCAGAATACCATTGAAATAGAGAAAGAAACACGTTCGGCAGCTTTGGAAAGCCTTACACTTCACTGAAATGTAGTACTACACTCTATAACACAGTTGAGAGACAATGTTCCCGAGCTGCCTCAGTTCATAACAGTGTGTAGGAAGTTGTTTGATAAAGTGGGCAAAGCTTATACTTGCACCAGAAGGCAGAATATAGGAAACTACATGAAAACATGATTAATTCAGTGAAAATGACTGTAAACAGATGAGAACTTGTTTAGAACAGCTGAAAGAGATTCTCCAAGTCAGTTCTTAGTGTAGAAAAGGTAGCTAAGATCCGGAAATCCTTAATTGGAGTTAAGATTATATGAAACACTGTATGAATCCTATATTCTTTACTTAAAGGAGACTAGAGTGGTAAATGTGTGTTATACAAGGCAGAATACCATTGAAATAGAGAAAGAAACACGTTCGGCAGCTTTGGAAAGCCTTACACTTCATTGAAATGTAGTACTACACTCTATAACACAGTTGAGAAACAATGTTCCCGAGCTGCCTCAGTTCATAACAGTGTGTAGGAAGTTGTTTGATAAAGTGGTCAAAGCTTATACTTGGACCAGAAGGCAGAATATAGGAAACTACATGAAAACATGAATAATTCAGTGAAAATGACTGTAAACAGATTGGAACTTGTTTTAGAACAGCTGAAAGAGATTCTCCAAGTCAGTTCTTAGTGTAGAAAAGGTAGCTAAGATCCGGGAAATCTTAATTCCAGTTAAGATCACATGAAACACTGTATGAATCCTATATTCTTTACTTAAAGGAGACTAGAGTGGTAAATGTGTGTTATACAAGGCAGAATACCATTGAAGTAGAGAAAGAAACACGTTCGGCAGCTTTGGAAAGCCTTACACTTCACTGAAATGTAGTACTACACTCTATAACACAGTTGAGAGACAATGTTCCCTACTTGCCTCAGTTCATAACAGTGTGTAGGAAGTTGTTTGATAAAGTGGGCAAAGCTTATACTTGGACCAGAAGGCAGAATATAGGAAACTACATGAAAACATGATTAATTCAGTGAAAATGACTGTAAACAGATGAGAACTTGTTTAGAACAGCTGAAAGAGATTCTCCAAGTCAGTTCTTAGTGTAGAAAAGGTAGCTAAGATAAGGGAAATCCATAATTCCAGTTAAGATCACATGAAACACTGTATGAATTCTATATTCTTTACTTAAAGGAGACTAGAGTGGTAAATATGTGTTATACAAGGCAGAATACCATTAAAATAGAGAAAGAAATACGTTCGGCAGCTTTTGAAATCCTTACACTTCACTGAAATGTAGTACTACACTCTATAACACAGTTGAGAGACAATGTTCCCGAGCTGCCTCAGTTCATAACAGTGTGTAGGAAGTTGTTTGATAAAGTGGGCAAAGCTTATACTTGCACCAGAAGGCAGAATATAGGAAACTACATGAAAACATGATTAATTCAGTGAAAATGACTGTAAACAGATGAGAACTTGTTTAGAACAGCTGAAAGAGATTCTCCAAGTCAGTTCTTAGTGTAGAAAAGGTAGCTAAGATCCGGAAATCCTTAATTGGAGTTAAGATTATATGAAACACTGTATGAATCCTATATTCTTTACTTAAAGGAGACTAGAGTGGTAAATGTGTGTTATACAAGGCAGAATACCATTGAAATAGAGAAAGAAACACGTTCGGCAGCTTTGGAAAGCCTTACACTTCACTGAAATGTAGTACTACACTCTATAACACAGTTGAGAAACAATGTTCCCGAGCTGCCTCAGTTCATAACAGTGTGTAGGAAGTTGTTTGATAAAGTGGGCAAAGCTTATACTTGGGCCAGAAGGCAGAATATAGGAAACTACATGAAAACGTGAATAATTCAGTGAAAATGACTGTAAACAGATGAGAACTTGTTTAGAACAGCTGAAAGAGAATCTCCAAGTCAGTTCTTAGTGTAGAAAAGGTAGCTAAGATAAGGGAAATCCATAATTCCAGTTAAGATCACATGAAACACTATGAATCCTATATTCTTTACTTAAAGGAGACTAGAGTGGTAAATCTGTGTTATACAAGGCAGAATACCATTGAAATAGAGAAAGAAACACGTTCGGCAGCTTTGGAAAGCCTTACACTTCACTGAAATGTAGTACTACACTCTATAACACAATTGAGAGACAATGTTCCCTACTTGCCTCAGTTCATAACAGTGTGTAGGAAGTTGTTTGATAAAGTGGGCAAAGATTATACTTGGGCCAGAAGGCAGAATATAGGAAACTTCATGAAAACATGAATAATTCAGTGAAAATGACTGTAAACAGATGAGAACTTGTTTAGAACAGCTGAAAGAGAATCTCCAAGTCAGTTCTTAGTGTAGAAAAGGTAGCTAAGATAAGGGAAATCCATAATTCCAGTTAAGATCACATGAAACACTGTATGAATCCTATATTCATTACTTAAAGGAGACTAGAGTGGTAAATGTGTGTTATACAAGGCAGAACACCATTGAAATAGAGAAAGAGACACGTTCGGCAGCTTTGGAAAGCCTTACACTTCACTGAAATGTAGTACTACACTCTATAACACAGTTGAGAGACAATGTTCCCGAGCTGCCTCAGTTCATAACAGTGTGTAGGAAGTTGTTTGATAAAGTGGGCAAAGCTTATACTTGCACCAGAAGGCAGAATATAGGAAACTACATGAAAACATGATTAATTCAGTGAAAATGACTGTAAACAGATGAGAACTTGTTTAGAACAGGTGAAAGAGATTCTCCAAGTCAGTTCTTAGTGTAGAAAAGGTAGCTAAGATCCGGAAATCCTTAATTGGAGTTAAGATTATATGAAACACTGTATGAATCCTATATTCTTTACTTAAAGGAGACTAGAGTGGTAAATGTGTGTTATACAAGGCAGAATACCATTGAAATAGAGAAAGAAACACGTTCGGCAGCTTTGGAAAGCCTTACACTTCACTGAAATGTAGTACTACACTCTATAACACAGTTGAGAAACAATGTTCCCGAGCTGCCTCAGTTCATAACAGTGTGTAGGAAGTTGTTTGATAAAGTGGGCAAAGCTTATACTTGGGCCAGAAGGCAGAATATAGGAAACTACATGAAAACGTGAATAATTCAGTGAAAATGACTGTAAACAGATGAGAACTTGTTTAGAACAGCTGAAAGAGAATCTCCAAGTCAGTTCTTAGTGTAGAAAAGGTAGCTAAGATAAGGGAAATCCATAATTCCAGTTAAGATCACATGAAAGACTATGAATCCTATATTCTTTACTTAAAGGAGACTAGAGTGGTAAATCTGTGTTATACAAGGCAGAATACCATTGAAATAGAGAAAGAAACACGTTTGGCAGCTTTGGAAAGCCTTACACTTCACTGAAATGTAGTACTACACTCTATAACACAATTGAGAGACAATGTTCCCTACTTGCCTCAGTTCATAACAGTGTGTAGGAAGTTGTTTGATAAAGTGGGCAAAGATTATACTTGGGCCAGAAGGCAGAATATAGGAAACTTCATGAAAACATGAATAATTCAGTGAAAATGACTGTAAACAGATGAGAACTTATTTAGAACAGCTGAAAGAGAATCTCCAAGTCAGTTCTTAGTGTAGAAAAGGTAGCTAAGATAAGGGAAATCCATAATTCCAGTTAAGATCACATGAAACACTGTATGAATCCTATATTCATTACTTAAAGGAGACTAGAGTGGTAAATGTGTGTTATACAAGGCAGAACACCATTGAAATAGAGAAAGAGACACGTTCGGCAGCTTTGGAAAGCCTTACACTTCACTGAAATGTAGTACTACACTCTATAACACAGTTGAGAGACATTGTTCCCGAGCTGCCTCAGTTCATAACAGTGTGTAGGAAGTTGTTTGATAAAGTGGGCAAAGCTTATACTTGGACCAGAAGGCAGAATATAGGAAACTACATGAAAACATGATTAATTCAGTGAAAATGACTGTAAACAGATGAGAACTTGTTTAGAACAGCTGAAAGAGATTCTCCAAGTCAGTTCTTAGTGTAGAAAAGGTAGCTAAGATCCGGGAAATCTTAATTCCAGTTAAAATCACATGAAACACTGTATGAATCCTATATTCTTTACTGAAAGGAGACTAGAGTGGTAAATGTTTGTTATACAAGGCAGAATACCATTGAAATAGAGAAAGAAACACGTTCGGCAGCTTTGGAAAGCCTTACACTTCACTGAAATGTAGTGCTACACTCTATAACACAGTTGAGAGACAATGTTCCCTACTTGCCTCAGTTCATAACAGTGTGTAGGAAGTTGTTTGATAAAGTGGGCAAAGTTTATACTTGGGCCAGAAGGCAGAATATAGGAAACTACATGAAAACATGAATAATTCAGTGAAAATGACTGTAAACAGATGAGAACTTGTTTAGAACAGCTGAAAGAGAATCTCCAAGTCAGTTCTTAGTGTAGAAAAGGTAGCTAAGATAAGGGAAATCCATAATTCCAGTTAAGATCACATGAAACACTGTATGAATCCTATATTCATTACTTAAAGGAGACTAGAGTGGTAAATGTGTGTTATACAAGGCAGAATACCATTGAAATAGAGAAAGAAACACGTTCGGCAGCTTTGGAAAGCCTTACACTTCACTGAAATGTAGTACTACACTCTATAACACAGTTGAGAGACAATGTTCCCTACTTGCCTCAGTTCATAACAGTGTGTAGGAAGTTGTTTGATAAAGTGGGCAAAGCTTATACTTGGACCAGAAGGCAGAATATAGGAAACTACATGAAAACATGATTAATTCAGTGAAAATGACTGTAAACAGATGAGAACTTGTTTTAGAACAGCTGAAAGAGATTCTCCAAGTCAGTTCTTAGTGTAGAAAAGGTAGCTAAGATCTGGGAAATCTTAATTCCAGTTAAAATCACATGAAACACTGTATGAATCCTATATTCTTTACTTAAAGGAGACTAGAGTGGTAAATGTGTGTTATACAAGGCAGAGTACCATTGAAATAGAGAAAGAAACACGTTCGGCAGCTTTCGAAAGCCTTACACTTCACTGAAATGTAGTACTACACTCTATAACACAGTTGAGAGACAATGTTCCCTACTTGCCTCAGTTCATAACAGTGTGTAGGAAGTTGTTTGATAAAGTGGGCAAAGCTTATACTTGGGCCAGAAGGCAGAATATAGGAAACTACATGAAAACATGAATAATTCAGTGAAAATGACTGTAAACAGATGAGAACTTGTTTTAGAACAGCTGAAAGAGATGCTCCAAGTCAGTTCTTAGTGTAGAAAAGGTAGCTAAGATCCGGGAAATCTTAATTCCAGTTAAAATCACATGAAACACTGTATGAATCCTATATTCTTTACTGAAAGGAGACTAGAGTGGTAAATGTTTGTTATACGAGGCAGAATACCATTGAAATAGAGAAAGAAACACGTTCGGCAGCTTTGGAAAGCCTTACACTTCACTGAAATGTAGTACTACACTCTATAACACAGTTGAGAGACAATGTTCCCTACTTGCCTCAGTTCATAACAGTGTGTAAGAAGTTGTTTGATAAAGTGGGCAAAGCTTATACTTGGGCCAGAAGGCAGAATATAGGAAACTTCATGAAAACATAAATAATTCAGTGAAAATGACTGTAAACAGATGAGAACTTGTTTAGAACAGCTGAAAGAGAATCTCCAAGTCAGTTCTTAGTGTAGAAAAGGTAGCTAAGATAAGGGAAATCCATAATTCCAGTTAAGATCACATGAAACACTGTATGAATCCTATATTCATTACTTAAAGGAGACTAGAGTGGTAAATGTGTGTTATACAAGGCAGAACACCATTGAAATAGAGAAAGAGACACGTTCGGCAGCTTTGGAAAGCCTTACACTTCACTGAAATGTAGTACTACACTCTATAACACAGTTGAGAGACAATGTTCCCGAGCTGCCTCAGTTCATAACAGTGTGTAGGAAGTTGTTTGATAAAGTGGGCAAAGCTTATACTTGGACCAGAAGGCAGAATATAGGAAACTACATGAAAACATGATTAATTCAGTGAAAATGACTGTAAACAGATGAGAACTTGTTTAGAACAGCTGAAAGAGATTCTCCAAGTCAGTTCTTAGTGTAGAAAAGGTAGCTAAGATCCGGGAAATCCATAATTCCAGTTAAGATTACCTGAAACACTGTATGAATCCTATATTCATTACTTAAAGGAGACTAGATTGGTGAATGGTTGTTATACAAGGCCGAATACCATTGAAATAGAGAAAGAAACACGTTCGGCAGCTATGGAAAGCCTTACACTTCACTGAAATGTAGTACTACACTCTATAACACAGTTGTGAGACAATGTTCCCTAGCTGCCTCAGTTCATAACAGTGTGTGGGAAGTTTTTTGATAAAGTGGGCAAAGCTTATACTTGGGCCAGAAGGCAGAATATAGGAAACTACATGAAAACATGATTAATTCAGTGAAAATGACTGTAAACAGATGAGAACTTGTTTAGAACAGCTGAAAGAGATTCTCCAAGTCAGTTCTTAGTGTAGAAAAGGTAGCTAAGATAAGGGAAATCCATAATTCCAGTTAAGATTACATGAAACACTGTATGAATTCTATATTCTTTACTTAAAGGAGACTAGAGTGGTAAATGTGTGTTATACAAGGCAGAATACCATTAAAATAGAGAAAGAAACACGTTCGGCAGCTTTTGAAATCCTTACACTTCACTGAAATGTAGTACTACACTCTATAACACAGTTGAGAGACAATGTTCCCTACTTGCCTCAGTTCATAACAGTGTGTAGGAAGTTGTTTGATAAAGTGGGCAAAGCTTATACTTGGGCCAGAAGGCAGAATATAGGAAACTACATGAAAATATGAATAATTCAGTGAAAATGACTGTAAACAGATGAGAACTTGTTTTAGAACAGCTGAAAGAGATTCTCCAAGTCAGTTCTTAGTGTAGAAAAGGTAGCTAAGATCCGGGAAATCTTAATTCCAGTTAAAATCACATGAAACACTGTATGAATCCTATATTCTTTACTGAAAGGAGACTAGAGTGGTAAATGTTTGTTATACAAGGCAGAATACCATTGAAATAGAGAAAGAAACACGTTGGGCAGCTTTGGAAAGCCTTACACTTCACTGAAATGTAGTACTACACTCTATAACACAGTTGAGAGACAATGTTCCCTACTTGCCTCAGTTCATAACAGTGTGTAGGAAGTTGTTTGATAAAGTGGGCAAAGCTTATACTTGGGCCAGAAGGCAGAATATAGGAAACTACATGAAAACATGAATAATTCAGTGAAAATGACTGTAAACAGATGAGAACTTGTTTAGAACAGCTGAAAGAGAATCTCCAAGTCAGTTCTTAGTGTAGAAAAGGTAGCTAAGATCCGGAAATCCTTAATTGGAGTTAAGATTATATGAAACACTGTATGAATCCTATATTCTTTACTTAAAGGAGACTAGAGTGTTAAATGTGTGTTATACAAGGCAGAATACCATTAAAATGGATGAAGAAACACGTTCGGCAGTTTTGGAAATCCTTACACGTGACTGAAATGTAGTACTACACTCTATAACACAGTTCAGAGACAATGTTCCCGAGCTGCCTCAGTTCATAACAGTGTGTAGGAAGTTGTTTGATAAAGTGGTCAAAGCTTATACTTGGACCAGAAGGCAGAATATAGGAAACTACATGAAAACATGAATAATTCAGTGAAAATGACTGTAAACAGATTGGAACTTGTTTTAGAACAGCTGAAAGAGATTCTCCAAGTCAGTTCTTAGTGTAGAAAAGGTAGCTAAGATCCGGGAAATCTTAATTCCAGTTAAGATCACATGAAACACTGTATGAATCCTATATTCTTTACTTAAAGGAGACTAGAGTGGTAAATGTGTGTTATACAAGGCAGAATACCATTGAAGTAGAGAAAGAAACACGTTCGGCAGCTTTGGAAAGCCTTACACTTCACTGAAATGTAGTACTACACTCTATAACACAGTTGAGAGACAATGTTCCCTACTTGCCTCAGTTCATAACAGTGTGTAGGAAGTTGTTTGATAAAGTGGGCAAAGCTTATACTTGGGCCAGAAGGCAGAATATAGGAAACTACATGAAAACATGAATAATTCATTGAAAATGACTGTAAACAGATGAGAACTTGTTTAGAACAGCTGAAAGAGAATCTCCAAGTCAGTTCTTAGTGTAGAAAAGGTAGCTAAGATAAGGGAAATCCATAATTCCAGTTAAGATCACATGAAACACTGTATGAATCCTATATTCATTACTTAAAGGAGACTAGAGTGGTAAATGTGTGTTATACAAGGCAGAATACCATTGAAATAGAGAAAGAAACAAGTTCGGCAGCTTTGGAAAGCCTTACAATTCACTGAAATGTAGTACTACACTCTATAACACAGTTGAGAGAAAATGTTCCCGAGCTGCCTCAGTTCATAACAGTGTGTAGGAAGTTGTTTGATAAAGTGGGCAAAGCTTATACTTGGACCAGAAGGCAGAATATAGGAAACTACATGAAAACATGATTAATTCAGTGAAAATGACTGTAAACAGATGAGAACTTGTTTAGAACAGCTGAAAGAGATTCTCCAAGTCAGTTCTTAGTGTAGAAAAGGTAGCTAAGATAAGGGAAATCCATAATTCCAGTTAAGATCACATGAAACACTGTATGAATTCTATATTCTTTACTTAAAGGAGACTAGAGTGGTAAATGTGTGTTATACAAGGCAGAATACCATTAAAATAGAGAAAGAAACACGTTCGGCAGCTTTTGAAATCCTTACACTTCACTGAAATGTAGTACTACACTCTATAACACAGTTGAGAGACAATGTTCTCTACTTGCCTCAGTTCATAACAGTGTGTAGGAAGTTGTTTGATAAAGTGGGCAAAGCTTATACTTGGGCCAGAAGGCAGAATATAGGAAACTACATGAAAACATGAATAATTCAGTGAAAATGACTGTAAAACGATGAGAACTTGTTTTAGAACAGCTGAAAGAGAATTTCCAAGTCAGTTCTTAGTGTAGAAAAGGTAGCTAAGATCCGGAAATCCTTAATTGGAGTTAAGATTATATGAAACACTGTATGAATCCTATATTCTTTACTTAAAGGAGACTAGAGTGGTAAATGTGTGTTATACAAGGCAGAATACCATTAAAATAGAGAAAGAAACACGTTCGGCAGCTTTGGAAAGTGTTACACTTCACTGAAATGTAGTACTACACTCTATAACACAGTTGAGAAACAATGTTCCCTACTTGCCTCAGTTCATAACAGTGTGTAGGAAGTTGTTTGATAAAGTGGGCAAAGCTTATACTTGGGCCAGAAGGCAGAATATAGGAAACTACATGAAAACATGAATAATTCAGTGAAAATGACTGTAAACCGATGAGAACTTGTTTTAGAACAGCTGAAAGAGATTCTCCAAGTCAGTTCTTAGTGTAGAAAAGGTAGCTAAGATCCGGGAAATCTTAATTCCAGTTAAAATCACATGAAACACTGTATGAATCCTATATTCTTTACTGAAAGGAGACTAGAGTGGTAAATGTTTGTTATACAAGGCAGAATACCATTGAAATAGAGAAAGAAACACGTTCGGGAGCTTTGGAAAGCCTTACTCTTCACTGAAATGTAGTACTACACTCTATAACACAATTGAGAGACAATGTTCCCTACTTGCCCCAGTTCATAACAGTGTGTAGGAAGTTGTTTGATAAAGTGGGCAAAGCTTATACTTGGGCCAGAAGGCAGAATATAGGAAACTTCATAAAAACATGAATAATTCAGTGAAAATGACTGTAAACAGATGAGAACTTGTTTAGAACAGCTGAAAGAGAATCTTCAAGTCAGTTCTTAGTGTAGAAAAGGTAGCTAAGATAAGGGAAATCCATAATTCCAGTTAAGATCACATGAAACACTGTATGAATCCTATATTCATTACTTAAAGGAGACTAGAGTGGTAAATGTGTGTTATACAAGGCAGAATACCATTGAAATAGAGAAAGAAACACGTTCGGCAGCTTTGGAAAGCCTTACACTTCACTGAAATGTAGTACTACACTCTATAACACAGTTGAGAGACAATGTTCCCGAGCTGCCTCAGTTCATAACAGTGTGTAGGAAGTTGTTTGATAAAGTGGGCAAAGCTTATACTTGCACCAGAAGGCAGAATATAGGAAACTACATGAAAACATGAATAATTCAGTGAAAATGACTGTAAACAGATGAGAACTTGTTTAGAACAGCTGAAAGAGAATCTCCAAGTCAGTTCTTAGTGTAGAAAAGGTAGCTAAGATAAGGGAAATCCATAATTCCAGTTAAGATCACATGAAACACTATGAATCCTATATTCTTTACTTAAAGGAGACTAGAGTGGTAAATCTGTGTTATACAAGGCAGAATACCATTAAAATAGAGAAAGAAACACGTTCGGCAGCTTTTGAAATCCTTACACTTCACTGAAATGTAGTACTACACTCTATAACACAGTTGAGAGACAATGTTCCCTACTTGCCTCAGTTCATAACAGTGTGTAGGAAGTTGTTTGATAAAGTGGGCAAAGCTTATACTTGGGCCAGAAGGCAGAATATAGGAAACTACATGAAAATATGAATAATTCAGTGAAAATGACTGTAAACAGATGAGAACTTGTTTTAGAACAGCTGAAAGAGATTCTCCAAGTCAGTTCTTAGTGTAGAAAAGGTAGCTAAGATCCGGGAAATCTTAATTCCAGTTAAAATCACATGAAACACTGTATGAATCCTATATTCTTTACTGAAAGGAGACTAGAGTGGTAAATGTTTGTTATACAAGGCAGAATACCATTGAAATAGAGAAAGAAACACGTTGGGCAGCTTTGGAAAGCCTTACACTTCACTGAAATGTAGTACTACACTCTATAACACAGTTGAGAGACAATGTTCCCTACTTGCCTCAGTTCATAACAGTGTGTAGGAAGTTGTTTGATAAAGTGGGCAAAGCTTATACTTGGGCCAGAAGGCAGAATATAGGAAACTACATGAAAACATGAATAATTCAGTGAAAATGACTGTAAACAGATGAGAACTTGTTTAGAACAGCTGAAAGAGAATCTCCAAGTCAGTTCTTAGTGTAGAAAAGGTAGCTAAGATCCGGAAATCCTTAATTGGAGTTAAGATTATATGAAACACTGTATGAATCCTATATTCTTTACTTAAAGGAGACTAGAGTGTTAAATGTGTGTTATACAAGGCAGAATACCATTAAAATGGATGAAGAAACACGTTCGGCAGTTTTGGAAATCCTTACACGTGACTGAAATGTAGTACTACACTCTATAACACAGTTGAGAGACAATGTTCCCTACTTGCCTCAGTTCATAACAGTGTGTAGGAAGTTGTTTGATAAAGTGGGCAAAGCTTATACTTGGGCCAGAAGGCAGAATATAGGAAACTACATGAAAACATGAATAATTCATTGAAAATGACTGTAAACAGATGAGAACTTGTTTAGAACAGCTGAAAGAGAATCTCCAAGTCAGTTCTTAGTGTAGAAAAGGTAGCTAAGATAAGGGAAATCCATAATTCCAGTTAAGATCACATGAAACACTGTATGAATCCTATATTCATTACTTAAAGGAGACTAGAGTGGTAAATGTGTGTTATACAAGGCAGAATACCATTGAAATAGAGAAAGAAACAAGTTCGGCAGCTTTGGAAAGCCTTACAATTCACTGAAATGTAGTACTACACTCTATAACACAGTTGAGAGAAAATGTTCCCGAGCTGCCTCAGTTCATAACAGTGTGTAGGAAGTTGTTTGATAAAGTGGGCAAAGCTTATACTTGGACCAGAAGGCAGAATATAGGAAACTACATGAAAACATGATTAATTCAGTGAAAATGACTGTAAACAGATGAGAACTTGTTTAGAACAGCTGAAAGAGATTCTCCAAGTCAGTTCTTAGTGTAGAAAAGGTAGCTAAGATAAGGGAAATCCATAATTCCAGTTAAGATCACATGAAACACTGTATGAATTCTATATTCTTTACTTAAAGGAGACTAGAGTGGTAAATGTGTGTTATACAAGGCAGAATACCATTAAAATAGAGAAAGAAACACGTTCGGCAGCTTTTGAAATCCTTACACTTCACTGAAATGTAGTACTACACTCTATAACACAGTTGAGAGACAATGTTCTCTACTTGCCTCAGTTCATAACAGTGTGTAGGAAGTTGTTTGATAAAGTGGGCAAAGCTTATACTTGGGCCAGAAGGCAGAATATAGGAAACTACATGAAAACATGAATAATTCAGTGAAAATGACTGTAAACCGATGAGAACTTGTTTTAGAACAGCTGAAAGAGAATTTCCAAGTCAGTTCTTAGTGTAGAAAAGGTAGCTAAGATCCGGAAATCCTTAATTGGAGTTAAGATTATATGAAACACTGTATGAATCCTATATTCTTTACTTAAAGGAGACTAGAGTGGTAAATGTGTGTCATACAAGGCAGAATACCATTAAAATAGAGAAAGAAACACGTTCGGCAGCTTTGGAAAGTGTTACACTTCACTGAAATGTAGTACTACACTCTATAACACAGTTGAGAAACAATGTTCCCGAGCTGCCTCAGTTCATAACAGTGTGTAGGAAGTTGTTTGATAAAGTGGGCAAAGCTTATACTTGGGCCAGAAGGCAGAATATAGGAAACTACATGAAAACATGAATAATTCAGTGAAAATGACTGTAAACCGATGAGAACTTGTTTTAGAACAGCTGAAAGAGATTCTCCAAGTCAGTTCTTAGTGTAGAAAAGGTAGCTAAGATCCGGGAAATCTTAATTCCAGTTAAAATCACATGAAACACTGTATGAATCCTATATTCTTTACTGAAAGGAGACTAGAGTGGTAAATGTTTGTTATACAAGGCAGAATACCATTGAAATAGAGAAAGAAACACGTTCGGGAGCTTTGGAAAGCCTTACTCTTCACTGAAATGTAGTACTACACTCTATAACACAATTGAGAGACAATGTTCCCTACTTGCCCCAGTTCATAACAGTGTGTAGGAAGTTGTTTGATAAAGTGGGCAAAGCTTATACTTGGGCCAGAAGGCAGAATATAGGAAACTTCATAAAAACATGAATAATTCAGTGAAAATGACTGTAAACAGATGAGAACTTGTTTAGAACAGCTGAAAGAGAATCTTCAAGTCAGTTCTTAGTGTAGAAAAGGTAGCTAAGATAAGGGAAATCCATAATTCCAGTTAAGATCACATGAAACACTGTATGAATCCTATATTCATTACTTAAAGGAGACTAGAGTGGTAAATGTGTGTTATACAAGGCAGAATACCATTGAAATAGAGAAAGAAACACGTTCAGCAGCTTTGGAAAGCCTTACACTTCACTGAAATGTAGTACTACACTCTATAACACAGTTGAGAGACAATGTTCCCGAGCTGCCTCAGTTCATAACAGTGTGTAGGAAGTTGTTTGATAAAGTGGGCAAAGCTTATACTTGCACCAGAAGGCAGAATATAGGAAACTACATGAAAACATGAATAATTCAGTGAAAATGACTGTAAACAGATGAGAACTTGTTTAGAACAGCTGAAAGAGAATCTCCAAGTCAGTTCTTAGTGTAGAAAAGGTAGCTAAGATAAGGGAAATCCATAATTCCAGTTAAGATCACATGAAACACTATGAATCCTATATTCTTTACTTAAAGGAGACTAGAGTGGTAAATCTGTGTTATACAAGGCAGAATACCATTGAAATAGAGAAAGAAACACGTTCGGCAGCTTTGGAAAGCCTTACACTTCACTGAAATGTAGTACTACACTCTATAACACAATTGAGAGACAATGTTCCCTACTTGCCTCAGTTCATAACAGTGTGTAGGAAGTTGTTTGATAAAGTGGGCAAAGCTTATACTTGGGCCAGAAGGCAGAATATAGGAAACTTCATGAAAACATGAATAATTCAGTGAAAATGACTGTAAACAGATGAGAACTTGTTTAGAACAGCTAAAAGAGAATCTCCAAGTCAGTTCTTAGTGTAGAAAAGGTAGCTAAGATAAGGGAAATCCATAATTCCAGTTAAGATCACATGAAACACTGTATGAATCCTATATTCATTACTTAAAGGAGACTAGAGTGGTAAATGTGTGTTATACAAGGCAGAACACCATTGAAATAGAGAAAGAGACACGTTCGGCAGCTTTGGAAAGCCTTACACTTTACTGAAATGTAGTACTACACTCTATAACACAGTTGAGAGACAATGTTCCCGAGCTGCCTCAGTTCATAACAGTGTGTAGGAAGTTGTTTGATAAAGTGGGCAAAGCTTATACTTGGACCAGAAGGCAGAATATAGGAAACTACATAAAAACATGATTAATTCAGTGAAAATGACTGTAAACAGATGAGAACTTGTTTAGAACAGCTGAAAGAGATTCTCGAAGTCAGTTCTTAGTGTAGAAAAGGTAGCTAAGATCCGGGAAATCTTAATTCCAGTTAAAATCACATGAAACACTGTATGAATCCTATATTCTTTACTGAAAGGAGACTAGAGTGGTAAATGTTTGTTATACAAGGCAGAATACCATTGAAATAGAGAAAGAAACACGTTCGGCAGCTTTGGAAAGCCTTACACTTCACTGAAATGTAGTACTACACTCTATAACACAGTTGAGAGACAATGTTCCCTACTTGCCTCAGTTCATAACAGTGTGTAGGAAGTTGTTTGATAAAGTGGGCAAAGTTTATACTTGGGCCAGAAGGCAGAATATAGGAAACTACATGAAAACATGAATAATTCAGTGAAAATGACTGTAAACAGATGAGAACTTGTTTAGAACAGCTGAAAGAGAATCTCCAAGTCAGTTCTTAGTGTAGAAAAGGTAGCTAAGATAAGGGAAATCCATAATTCCAGTTAAGATCACATGAAACACTGTATGAATCCTATATTCATTACGTAAAGGAGACTAGAGTGGTAAATGTGTGTTATACAAGGCAGAATACCATTGAAATAGAGAAAGAAACACGTTCGGCAGCTTTGGAAAGCCTTACACTTCACTGAAATGTAGTACTACACTCTATAACACAGTTGAGAGACAATGTTCCCGAGCTGCCTCAGTTCATAACAGTGTGTAGGAAGTTGTTTGATAAAGTTGGCAAAGCTTATACTTGGGCCAGAAGGCAGAATATAGGAAACTACATGAAAACATGAATAATTCAGTGAAAATGACTGTAAACAGATGAGAACTTGTTTAGAACAGCTGAAAGAGAATCTCCAAGTCAGTTCTTAGTGTAGAAAGGGTAGCTAAGATAAGGGAAATCCATAATCCCAGTTAAGATCACATGAAACACTGTATGAATCCTATATTCATTACTTAAAGGAGACTAGAGTGGTAAATGTATGTTATACAAGGCAGAATACCATTGAAATAGAGAAAGAAACACGTTCGGCAGCTTTGGAAAGCCTTACACTTCACTGAAATGTAGTACTACACTCTATAACACAGTTGAGAGACAATCTTCCCGAGCTGCCTCAGTTCATAACAGTGTGTAGGAAGTTGTTTGATAAAGTGGGCAAAGCTTATACTTGGGCCAGAAGGCAGAATATGGGAAACTACATGAAAACATTATTAATTCAGTGAAAATGACTGTAAACAGATGAGAACTTGTTTAGAACAGCTGAAAGAGAATCTCCAAGTCAGTTCTTAGTGTAGAAAGGGTAGCTAAGATAAGGGAAATCCATAATTCCAGTTAAGATCACATGAAACACTGTATGAATCCTATATTCATTACTTAAAGGAGACTAGAGTGGTAAATGTGTGTTATACAAGGCAGAATACCATTGAAATAGAGAAAGAGACACGTTCGGCAGCTTTGGAAAGCCTTACACTTCACTGAAATGTAGTACTACACTCTATAACATAGTTGAGAGACAATGTTCCCTACTTGCCTCAGTTCATAACAGTGTGTAGGAAGTTGTTTGATAAAGTGGGCAAAGCTTATACTTGGGCCAGAAGGCAGAATATGGGAAACTACATGAAAACATTATTAATTCAGTGAAAATGACTGTAAACAGATGAGAACTTGTTTAGAACAGCTGAAAGAGAATCTCCAAGTCAGTTCTTAGTGTACAAAGGGTAGCTAAGATAAGGGAAATCCATAATTCCAGTTAAGATCACATGAAACACTGTATGAATCCTATATTCATTACTTAAAGGAGACTAGAGTGGTAAATGTGTGTTATACAAGGCAGAATACCATTGAAATAGAGAAAGAGACACGTTCGGCAGCTTTGGAAAGCCTTACACTTCACTGAAATGTAGTACTACACTCTATAACACAGTTGAGAGACAATGTTCCCTACTTGCCTCAGTTCATAACAGTGTGTAGGAAGTTGTTTGATAAAGTGGGTAAAGCTTATACTTGGACCAGAAGGCAGAATATAGGAAACCACATGAAAACATGATTAATTCAGTGAAAATGACTGTAAACAGATGAGAACTTGTTTAGAACAGCTGAAAGAGATTCTCCAAGTCAGTTCTTAGTGTAGAAAAGGTAGCTAAGATCCGGGAAATCTTAATTCCAGTTAAAATCTCATGAAACACTGTATGAATCCTATATTCTTTACTGAAAGGAGACTAGAGTGGTAAATGTGTGTTATACAAGGCAGAATACCATTAAAATAGAGAAAGAAACACGTTCGGCAGCTTTTGAAATCCTTACACTTCACTGAAATGTAGTACTACACTCTATAACACAGTTGAGAGACAATGTTCTCTACTTGCCTCAGTTCATAACAGTGTGTAGGAAGTTGTTTGATAAAGTGGGCAAAGCTTATACTTGGGCCAGAAGGCAGAATATAGGAAACTACATGAAAAAATGAATAATTCAGTGAAAATGACTGTAAACCGATGAGAACTTGTTTTAGAACAGCTGAAAGAGATTCTCCAAGTCAGTTCTTTGTGTAGAAAAGGTAGCTAAGATCCGGGAAATCTTAATTCCAGTTAAAATCACATGAAACACTGTATGAATCCTATATTCTTTACTGAAAGGAGACTAGAGTGGTAAATGTTTGTTATACAAGGCAGAATACCATTGAAATAGAGAAAGAAACACGTTCGGGAGCTTTGGAAAGCCTTACACTTCACTGAAATGTAGTACTACACTCTATAACACAATTGAGAGACAATGTTCCCTACTTGCCTCAGTTCATAACAGTGTGCAGGAAGTTGTTTGATAAAGTGGGCAAAGCTTATACTTGGGCCAGAAGGCAGAATATAGGAAACTTCATGAAAACATGAATAATTCAGTGAAAATGACTGTAAACAGATGAGAACTTGTTTAGAACAGCTGAAAGAGAATCTCCAAGTCAGTTCTTAGTGTAGAAAAGGTAGCTAAGATCCGGAAATCCTTAATTGGAGTTAAGATTATATGAAACACTGTATGAATCCTATATTCTTTACTTAAAGGAGACTAGAGTGGTAAATGTGTGTTATACAAGGCAGAATACCATTAAAATAGAGAAAGAAACACGTTCGGAAGCTTTGGAAAGCGTTACACTTCACTGAAATGTAGTAATACACTCTATAACACAGTTGAGAAACAATGTTCCCGAGCTGCCTCAGTTCATAACAGTGTGTAGGAAGTTGTTTGATAAAGTGGGCAAAGCTTATACTTGGGCCAGAAGGCAGAATATAGGAAACTACATGAAAACATGAATAATTCAGTGAAAATGACTGTAAACCGATGAGAACTTGTTTTAGAACAGCTGAAAGAGATTCTTTAAGTCAGTTCTTAGTGTAGAAAAGGTAGCTAAGATCCGGGAAATCTTAATTCCAGTTAAAATCACATGAAACACTGTATGAATCCTATATTCTTTACTGAAAGGAGACTAGAGTGGTAAATGTTTGTTATACAAGGCAGAATACCATTGAAATAGAGAAAGAAACACGTTCGGGAGCTTTGGAAAGCCTTACTCTTCACTGAAATGTAGTACTACACTCTATAACACAATTGAGAGACAATGTTCCCTACTTGCCTCAGTTCATAACAGTGTGTAGGAAGTTGTTTGATAAAGTGGGCAAAGCTTATACTTGGGCCAGAAGGCAGAATATAGGAAACTTCATAAAAACATGAATAATTCAGTGAAAATGACTGTAAACAGATGAGAACTTGTTTAGAACAGCTGAAAGAGAATCTCCAAGTCAGTTCTTAGTGTAGAAAAGGTAGCTAAGATAAGGGAAATCCATAATTCCAGTTAAGATCACATGAAACACTGTATGAATCCTATATTCATTACTTAAAGGAGACTAGAGTGGTAAATGTGTGTTATACAAGGCAGAATACCATTGAAATAGAGAAAGAAACACGTTCGGCAGCTTTGGAAAGCCTTACACTTCACTGAAATGTAGTACTACACTCTATAACACAGTTGAGAGACAATGTTCCCGAGCTGCCTCAGTTCATAACAGTGTGTAGGAAGTTGTTTGATAAAGTGGGCAAAGCTTATACTTGGGCCAGAAGGCAGAATATAGGAAACTACATGAAAACATGAATAATTCAGTGAAAATGACTGTAAACAGATGAGAACTTGTTTAGAACAGCTGAAAGAGAATCTCCAAGTCAGTTCTTAGTGTAGAAAAGGTAGCTAAGATCCGGAAATCCTTAATTGGAGTTAAGATTATATGAAACACTGTATGAATCCTATATTCTTTACTTAAAGGAGACTAGAGTGGTAAATGTGTGTTATACAAGGCAGAATACCATTAAAATAGAGAAAGAAACACGTTCGGAAGCTTTGGAAAGCGTTACACTTCACTGAAATGTAGTACTACACTCTATAACACAGTTGAGAAACAATGTTCCCGAGCTGCCTCAGTTCATAACAGTGTGTAGGAAGTTGTTTGATAAAGTGGGCAAAGCTTATACTTGGGCCAGAAGGCAGAATATAGGAAACTACATGAAAACATGAATAATTCAGTGAAAATGACTGTAAACAGATGAGAACTTGTTTAGAACAGCTGAAAGAGAATCTCCAAGTCAGTTCTTAGTGTAGAAAAGGTAGCTAAGATCCGGGAAATCTTAATTCCAGTTAAAATCACATGAAACACTGTATGAATCCTATATTCTTTACTGAAAGGAGACTAGAGTGGTAAATGTTTGTTATACAAGGCAGAATACCATTGAAATAGAGAAAGAAACACGTTCGGGAGCTTTGGAAAGCCTTACTCTTCACTGAAATGTAGTACTACACTCTATAACACAATTGAGAGACAATGTTCCCTACTTGCCTCAGTTCATAACAGTGTGTAGGAAGTTGTTTGATAAAGTGGGCAAAGCTTATACTTGGGCCAGAAGGCAGAATATAGGAAACTTCATGAAAACATGAATAATTCAGTGAAAATGACTGTAAACAGATGAGAACTTGTTTAGAACAGCTAAAAGAGAATCTCCAAGTCAGTTCTTAGTGTAGAAAAGGTAGCTAAGATAAGGGAAATCCATAATTCCAGTTAAGATCACATGAAACACTGTATGAATCCTATATTCATTACTTAAAGGAGACTAGAGTGGTAAATGTGTGTTATACAAGGCAGAACACCATTGAAATAGAGAAAGAGACACGTTCGGCAGCTTTGGAAAGCCTTACACTTCACTGAAATGTAGTACTACACTCTATAACACAGTTGAGAGACAATGTTCCCGAGCTGCCTCAGTTCATAACAGTGTGTAGGAAGTTGTTTGATAAAGTGGGCAAAGCTTATACTTGGACCAGAAGGCAGAATATAGGAAACTACATGAAAACATGATTAATTCAGTGAAAATGACTGTAAACAGATGAGAACTTGTTTAGAACAGCTGAAAGAGATTCTCGAAGTCAGTTCTTAGTGTAGAAAAGGTAGCTAAGATCCGGGAAATCTTAATTCCAGTTAAAATCACATGAAACACTGTATGAATCCTATATTCTTTACTGAAAGGAGACTAGAGTGGTAAATGTTTGTTATACAAGGCAGAATACCATTGAAATAGAGAAAGAAACACGTTCGGCAGCTTTGGAAAGCCTTACACTTCACTGAAATGTAGTACTACACTCTATAACACAGTTGAGAGACAATGTTCCCTACTTGCCTCAGTTCATAACAGTGTGTAGGAAGTTGTTTGATAAAGTGGGCAAAGTTTATACTTGGGCCAGAAGGCAGAATATAGGAAACTACATGAAAACATGAATAATTCAGTGAAAATGACTGTAAACAGATGAGAACTTGTTTAGAACAGCTGAAAGAGAATCTCCAAGTCAGTTCTTAGTGTAGAAAAGGTAGCTAAGATAAGGGAAATCCATAATTCCAGTTAAGATCACATGAAACACTGTATGAATCCTATATTCATTACGTAAAGGAGACTAGAGTGGTAAATGTGTGTTATACAAGGCAGAATACCATTGAAATAGAGAAAGAAACACGTTCGGCAGCTTTGGAAAGCCTTACACTTCACTGAAATGTAGTACTACACTCTATAACACAGTTGAGAGACAATGTTCCCGAGCTGCCTCAGTTCATAACAGTGTGTAGGAAGTTGTTTGATAAAGTGGGCAAAGCTTATACTTGGACCAGAAGGCAGAATATAGGAAACTACATGAAAACATGATTAATTCAGTGAAAATGACTGTAAACAGATGAGAACTTGTTTTAGAACAGCTGAAAGAGATTCTCCAAGTCAGTTCTTAGTGTAGAAAAGGTAGCTAAGATCTGGGAAATCTTAATTCCAGTTAAAATCACATGAAACACTGTATGAATCCTATATTCTTTACTTAAAGGAGACTAGAGTGGTAAATGTGTGTTATACAAGGCAGAGTACCATTGAAATAGAGAAAGAAACACGTTCGGCAGCTTTGGAAAGCCTTACTCTTCACTGAAATGTAGTACTACACTCTATAACACAGTTGAGAGACAATCTTCCCGAGCTGCCTCAGTTCATAACAGTGTGTAGGAAGTTGTTTGATAAAGTGGGCAAAGCTTATACTTGGGCCAGAAGGCAGAATATGGGAAACTACATGAAAACATTATTAATTCAGTGAAAATGACTGTAAACAGATGAGAACTTGTTTAGAACAGCTGAAAGAGAATCTCCAAGTCAGTTCTTAGTGTAGAAAGGGTAGCTAAGATAAGGGAAATCCATAATTCCAGTTAAGATCACATGAAACACTGTATGAATCCTATATTCATTACTTAAAGGAGACTAGAGTGGTAAATGTGTGTTATACAAGGCAGAATACCATTGAAATAGAGAAAGAGACACGTTCGGCAGCTTTGGAAAGCCTTACACTTCACTGAAATGTAGTACTACACTCTATAACACAGTTGAGAGACAATGTTCCCGAGCTGCCTCAGTTCATAACAGTGTGTAGGAAGTTGTTTGATAAAGTGGGCAAAGCTTATACTTGGACCAGAAGGCAGAATATAGGAAACCACATGAAAACATGATTAATTCAGTGAAAATGACTGTAAACAGATGAGAACTTGTTTAGAACAGCTGAAAGAGATTCTCCAAGTCAGTTCTTAGTGTAGAAAAGGTAGCTAAGATCCAGGAAATCTTAATTCCAGTTAAAATCTCATGAAACACTGTATGAATCCTATATTCTTTACTGAAAGGAGACTAGAGTGGTAAATGTTTGTTATACAAGGCAGAATACCGTTGAAATAGAGAAAGAAACACGTTCGATAGCTTTGGAAAGCCTTACACTTCACTGAAATGTAGTACGACACTCTATAACACAGTTGAGAGACAATGTTCCCTACTTGCCTCAGTTCATAACAGTGTGTGGGAAGTTGTTTGATAAAGTGGGCAAAGCTTATACTTGGGCCAGAAGGCAGAATATAGGAAACTACATGAAAACATGAATAATTCAGTAAAAATGACTGTAAACAGATGAGAACTTGTTTAGAACAGCTGAAAGAGAATCTCCAAGTCAGTTCTTAGTGTAGAAAAGGTAGCTAAGATAAGGGAAATCCATAATTCCAGTTAAGATCACATGAAACACTGTATGAATCCTATATTCATTACTTAAAGGAGACTAGAGTGGTAAATGTGTGTTATACAAGGCAGAACACCATTGAAATAGAGAAAGAGACACGTTCGGCAGCTTTGGAAAGCCTTACACTTCACTGAAATGTAGTACTACACTCTATAACACAGTTGAGAGACAATGTTCCCGAGCTGCCTCAGTTCATAACAGTGTGTAGGAAGTTGTTTGATAAAGTGGGCAAAGCTTATACTTGGACCAGAAGGCAGAATATAGGAAACTACATGAAAACATGATTAATTCAGTGAAAATGACTGTAAACAGATGAGAACTTGTTTAGAACAGCTGAAAGAGATTCTCCATGTCAGTTCTTAGTGTAGAAAATGTAGCTAAGTTCCCGGAAATCTTAATTCCAGTTAAAATCACATGAAACACTGTATGAATCCTATATTCTTTACTGAAAGGACACTAGAGTGGTAAATGTTTGTTATACAAGGCAGAATATCATTGAAATAGAGAAAGAAACACGTTCGGCAGCTTTGGAAAGCCTTACACTTCACTGAAATGTAGTACTACACTCTATAACACAGTTGAGAGACAATGTTCCCTACTTGCCTCAGTTCATAACAGTGTGTAGGAAGTTGTTTGATAAAGTGGGCAAAGCTTATACTTGGGCCAGAAGGCAAAATATAGGAAACTACATGAAAACATGAATAATTCAGTGAAAATGACTGTAAACAGATGAGAACTTGTTTAGAACAGCTGAAAGAGAATCTCCAAGTCAGTTCTTAGTGTAGAAAAGGTAGCTAAGATCCGGAAATCCTTAATTGGAGTTAAGATTATATGAAACACTGTATGAATCCTATATTCTTTACTTAAAGGAGACTAGAGTGGTAAATGTGTGTTATACAAGGCAGAATACCATTAAAATGGATGAAGAAACACGTTCGGCAGTTTTGGAAATCCTTACACGTGACTGAAATGTAGTACTACACTCTATAACACAGTTCAGAGACAATGTTCCCGAGCTGCCTCAGTTCATAACAGTGTGTAGGAAGTTGTTTGATAAAGTGGTCAAAGCTTATACTTGGACCAGAAGGCAGAATATAGGAAACTACATGAAAACATGAATAATTCAGTGAAAATGACTGTAAACAGATTGGAACTTGTTTTAGAACAGCTGAAAGAGATTCTCCAAGTCAGTTCTTAGTGTAGAAAAGGTAGCTAAGATCCGGGAAATCTTAATTCCAGTTAAGATCACATGAAACACTGTATGAATCCTATATTCTTTACTTAAAGGAGACTAGAGTGGTAAATGTGTGTTATACAAGGCAGAATACCATTGAAGTAGAGAAAGAAACACGTTCGGCAGCTTTGGAAAGCCTTACACTTCACTGAAATGTAGTACTACACTCTATAACACAGTTGAGAGACAATGTTCCCTACTTGCCTCAGTTCATAACAGTGTGTAGGAAGTTGTTTGATAAAGTGGGCAAAGCTTATACTTGGGCCAGAAGGCAGAATATAGTAAACTACATGAAAACATGAATAATTCAGTGAAAATGACTGTAAACAGATGAGAACTTGTTTAGAACTGCTGAAAGAGAATCTCCAAGTCAGTTCTTAGTGTAGAAAAGGTAGCTAAGATAAGGGAAATCCATAATTCCAGTTAAGATCACATGAAACACTGTATGAATCCTATATTCATTACTTAAAGGAGACTAGAGTGGTAAATGTGTGTTATACAAGGCAGAATACCATTGAAATAGAGAAAGAAACAAGTTCGGCAGCTTTGGAAAGCCTTACAATTCACTGAAATGTAGTACTACACTCTATAACACAGTTGAGAGAAAATGTTCCCGAGCTGCCTCAGTTCATAACAGTGTGTAGGAAGTTGTTTGATAAAGTGGGCAAAGCTTATACTTGGACCAGAAGGCAGAATATAGGAAACTACATGAAAACATGATTAATTCAGTGAAAATGACTGTAAACAGATGAGAACTTGTTTAGAACAGCTGAAAGAGATTCTCCAAGTCAGTTCTTAGTGTAGAAAAGGTAGCTAAGATAAGGGAAATCCATAATTCCAGTTAAGATCACATGAAACACTGTATGAATTCTATATTCTTTACTTAAAGGAGACTAGAGTGGTAAATCTGTGTTATACAAGGCAGAATACCATTGAAATAGAGAAAGAAACACGTTCGGCAGCTTTGGAAAGCCTTACACTTCACTGAAATGTAGTACTACACTCTATAACACAATTGAGAGACAATGTTCCCTACTTGCCTCAGTTCATAACAGTGTGTAGGAAGTTGTTTGATAAAGTGGGCAAAGCTTATACTTGGGCCAGAAGGCAGAATATAGGAAACTTCATGAAAACATGAATAATTCAGTGAAAATGACTGTAAACAGATGAGAACTTGTTTAGAACAGCTGAAAGAGAATCTCCAAGTCAGTTCTTAGTGTAGAAAAGGTAGCTAAGATAAGGGAAATCCATAATTCCAGTTAAGATCACATGAAACACTGTATGAATCCTATATTCATTACTTAAAGGAGACTAGAGTGGTAAATGTGTGTTATACAAGGCAGAACACCATTGAAATAGAGAAAGAGACACGTTCGGCAGCTTTGGAAAGCCTTACACTTCACTGAAATGTAGTACTACACTCTATAACACAGTTGAGAGACAATGTTCCCGAGCTGCCTCAGTTCATAACAGTGTGTAGGAAGTTGTTTGATAAAGTGGGCAAAGCTTATACTTGGACCAGAAGGCAGAATATAGGAAACTACATGAAAACATGATTAATTCAGTGAAAATGACTGTAAACAGATGAGAACTTGTTTAGAACAGCTGAAAGAGATTCTCCAAGTCAGTTCTTAGTGTAGAAAAGGTAGCTAAGATCCGGGTAATCTTAATTCCATTTAAAATCACATGAAACACTGTATGAATCCTATATTCTTTACTGAAAGGAGACTAGAGTGGTAAATGTTTGTTATACAAGGCAGAATACCATTGAAATAGAGAAAGAAACACGTTCGGCAGCTTTGGAAAGCCTTACACTTCACTGAAATATAGTACTACACTCTATAACACAGTTGAGAGACAATGTTCCCTACTTGCCTCAGTTCATAACAGTGTGTAGGAAGTTGTTTGATAAAGTGGGCAAAGCTTATACTTGGGCCAGAAGGCAGAATATAGGAAACTACATGAAAACATGAATAATTCAGTGAAAATGACTGTAAACAGATGAGAACTTGTTTAGAACAGCTGAAAGAGAATCTCCAAGTCAGTTCTTAGTGTAGAAAGGGTAGCTAAGATAAGGGAAATCCATAATCCCAGTTAAGATCACATGAAACACTGTATGAATCCTATATTCATTACTTAAAGGAGACTAGAGTGGTAAATGTGTGTTATACAAGGCAGAATACCATTGAAATAGAGAAAGAAACACGTTCGGGAGCTTTGGAAAGCCTTACTCTTCACTGAAATGTAGTACTACACTCTATAACACAATTGAGAGACAATGTTCCCTACTTGCCCCAGTTCATAACAGTGTGTAGGAAGTTGTTTGATAAAGTGGGCAAAGCTTATACTTGGGCCAGAAGGCAGAATATAGGAAACTTCATAAAAACATGAATAATTCAGTGAAAATGACTGTAAACAGATGAGAACTTGTTTAGAACAGCTGAAAGAGAATCTTCAAGTCAGTTCTTAGTGTAGAAAAGGTAGCTAAGATAAGGGAAATCCATAATTCCAGTTAAGATCACATGAAACACTGTATGAATCCTATATTCATTACTTAAAGGAGACTAGAGTGGTAAATGTGTGTTATACAAGGCAGAATACCATTGAAATAGAGAAAGAAACACGTTCGGCAGCTTTGGAAAGCCTTACACTTCACTGAAATGTAGTACTACACTCTATAACACAGTTGAGAGACAATGTTCCCGAGCTGCCTCAGTTCATAACAGTGTGTAGGAAGTTGTTTGATAAAGTGGGCAAAGCTTATACTTGCACCAGAAGGCAGAATATAGGAAACTACATGAAAACATGAATAATTCAGTGAAAATGACTGTAAACAGATGAGAACTTGTTTAGAACAGCTGAAAGAGAATCTCCAAGTCAGTTCTTAGTGTAGAAAAGGTAGCTAAGATAAGGGAAATCCATAATTCCAGTTAAGATCACATGAAACACTATGAATCCTATATTCTTTACTTAAAGGAGACTAGAGTGGTAAATCTGTGTTATACAAGGCAGAATACCATTGAAATAGAGAAAGAAACACGTTCGGCAGCTTTGGAAAGCCTTACACTTCACTGAAATGTAGTACTACACTCTATAACACAATTGAGAGACAATGTTCCCTACTTGCCTCAGTTCATAACAGTGTGTAGGAAGTTGTTTGATAAAGTGGGCAAAGCTTATACTTGGGCCAGAAGGCAGAATATAGGAAACTTCATGAAAACATGAATAATTCAGTGAAAATGACTGTAAACAGATGAGAACTTGTTTAGAACAGCTAAAAGAGAATCTCCAAGTCAGTTCTTAGTGTAGAAAAGGTAGGTAAGATAAGGGAAATCCATAATTCCAGTTAAGATCACATGAAACACTGTATGAATCCTATATTCATTACTTAAAGGAGACTAGAGTGGTAAATGTGTGTTATACAAGGCAGAACACCATTGAAATAGAGAAAGAGACACGTTCGGCAGCTTTGGAAAGCCTTACACTTTACTGAAATGTAGTACTACACTCTATAACACAGTTGAGAGACAATGTTCCCGAGCTGCCTCAGTTCATAACAGTGTGTAGGAAGTTGTTTGATAAAGTGGGCAAAGCTTATACTTGGACCAGAAGGCAGAATATAGGAAACTACATAAAAACATGATTAATTCAGTGAAAATGACTGTAAACAGATGAGAACTTGTTTAGAACAGCTGAAAGAGATTCTCGAAGTCAGTTCTTAGTGTAGAAAAGGTAGCTAAGATCCGGGAAATCTTAATTCCAGTTAAAATCACATGAAACACTGTATGAATCCTATATTCTTTACTGAAAGGAGACTAGAGTGGTAAATGTTTGTTATACAAGGCAGAATACCATTGAAATAGAGAAAGAAACACGTTCGGCAGCTTTGGAAAGCCTTACACTTCACTGAAATGTAGTACTACACTCTATAACACAGTTGAGAGACAATGTTCCCTACTTGCCTCAGTTCATAACAGTGTGTAGGAAGTTGTTTGATAAAGTGGGCAAAGTTTATACTTGGGCCAGAAGGCAGAATATAGGAAACTACATGAAAACATGAATAATTCAGTGAAAATGACTGTAAACAGATGAGAACTTGTTTAGAACAGCTGAAAGAGAATCTCCAAGTCAGTTCTTAGTGTAGAAAAGGTAGCTAAGATAAGGGAAATCCATAATTCCAGTTAAGATCACATGAAACACTGTATGAATCCTATATTCATTACGTAAAGGAGACTAGAGTGGTAAATGTGTGTTATACAAGGCAGAATACCATTGAAATAGAGAAAGAAACACGTTCGGCAGCTTTGGAAAGCCTTACACTTCACTGAAATGTAGTACTACACTCTATAACACAGTTGAGAGACAATGTTCCCGAGCTGCCTCAGTTCATAACAGTGTGTAGGAAGTTGTTTGATAAAGTTGGCAAAGCTTATACTTGGGCCAGAAGGCAGAATATAGGAAACTACATGAAAACATGAATAATTCAGTGAAAATGACTGTAAACAGATGAGAACTTGTTTAGAACAGCTGAAAGAGAATCTCCAAGTCAGTTCTTAGTGTAGAAAGGGTAGCTAAGATAAGGGAAATCCATAATCCCAGTTAAGATCACATGAAACACTGTATGAATCCTATATTCATTACTTAAAGGAGACTAGAGTGGTAAATGTATGTTATACAAGGCAGAATACCATTGAAATAGAGAAAGAAACACGTTCGGCAGCTTTGGAAAGCCTTACACTTCACTGAAATGTAGTACTACACTCTATAACACAGTTGAGAGACAATCTTCCCGAGCTGCCTCAGTTCATAACAGTGTGTAGGAAGTTGTTTGATAAAGTGGGCAAAGCTTATACTTGGGCCAGAAGGCAGAATATGGGAAACTACATGAAAACATTATTAATTCAGTGAAAATGACTGTAAACAGATGAGAACTTGTTTAGAACAGCTGAAAGAGAATCTCCAAGTCAGTTCTTAGTGTAGAAAGGGTAGCTAAGATAAGGGAAATCCATAATTCCAGTTAAGATCACATGAAACACTGTATGAATCCTATATTCATTACTTAAAGGAGACTAGAGTGGTAAATGTGTGTTATACAAGGCAGAATACCATTGAAATAGAGAAAGAGACACGTTCGGCAGCTTTGGAAAGCCTTACACTTCACTGAAATGTAGTACTACACTCTATAACATAGTTGAGAGACAATGTTCCCTACTTGCCTCAGTTCATAACAGTGTGTAGGAAGTTGTTTGATAAAGTGGGCAAAGCTTATACTTGGGCCAGAAGGCAGAATATGGGAAACTACATGAAAACATTATTAATTCAGTGAAAATGACTGTAAACAGATGAGAACTTGTTTAGAACAGCTGAAAGAGAATCTCCAAGTCAGTTCTTAGTGTACAAAGGGTAGCTAAGATAAGGGAAATCCATAATTCCAGTTAAGATCACATGAAACACTGTATGAATCCTATATTCATTACTTAAAGGAGACTAGAGTGGTAAATGTGTGTTATACAAGGCAGAATACCATTGAAATAGAGAAAGAGACACGTTCGGCAGCTTTGGAAAGCCTTACACTTCACTGAAATGTAGTACTACACTCTATAACACAGTTGAGAGACAATGTTCCCTACTTGCCTCAGTTCATAACAGTGTGTAGGAAGTTGTTTGATAAAGTGGGTAAAGCTTATACTTGGACCAGAAGGCAGAATATAGGAAACCACATGAAAACATGATTAATTCAGTGAAAATGACTGTAAACAGATGAGAACTTGTTTAGAACAGCTGAAAGAGATTCTCCAAGTCAGTTCTTAGTGTAGAAAAGGTAGCTAAGATCCGGGAAATCTTAATTCCAGTTAAAATCTCATGAAACACTGTATGAATCCTATATTCTTTACTGAAAGGAGACTAGAGTGGTAAATGTGTGTTATACAAGGCAGAATACCATTAAAATAGAGAAAGAAACACGTTCGGCAGCTTTTGAAATCCTTACACTTCACTGAAATGTAGTACTACACTCTATAACACAGTTGAGAGACAATGTTCTCTACTTGCCTCAGTTCATAACAGTGTGTAGGAAGTTGTTTGATAAAGTGGGCAAAGCTTATACTTGGGCCAGAAGGCAGAATATAGGAAACTACATGAAAACATGAATAATTCAGTGAAAATGACTGTAAACCGATGAGAACTTGTTTTAGAACAGCTGAAAGAGATTCTCCAAGTCAGTTCTTTGTGTAGAAAAGGTAGCTAAGATCCGGGAAATCTTAATTCCAGTTAAAATCACATGAAACACTGTATGAATCCTATATTCTTTACTGAAAGGAGACTAGAGTGGTAAATGTTTGTTATACAAGGCAGAATACCATTGAAATAGAGAAAGAAACACGTTCGGGAGCTTTGGAAAGCCTTACACTTCACTGAAATGTAGTACTACACTCTATAACACAATTGAGAGACAATGTTCCCTACTTGCCTCAGTTCATAACAGTGTGCAGGAAGTTGTTTGATAAAGTGGGCAAAGCTTATACTTGGGCCAGAAGGCAGAATATAGGAAACTTCATGAAAACATGAATAATTCAGTGAAAATGACTGTAAACAGATGAGAACTTGTTTAGAACAGCTGAAAGAGAATCTCCAAGTCAGTTCTTAGTGTAGAAAAGGTAGCTAAGATCCGGAAATCCTTAATTGGAGTTAAGATTATATGAAACACTGTATGAATCCTATATTCTTTACTTAAAGGAGACTAGAGTGGTAAATGTGTGTTATACAAGGCAGAATACCATTAAAATAGAGAAAGAAACACGTTCGGAAGCTTTGGAAAGCGTTACACTTCACTGAAATGTAGTAATACACTCTATAACACAGTTGAGAAACAATGTTCCCGAGCTGCCTCAGTTCATAACAGTGTGTAGGAAGTTGTTTGATAAAGTGGGCAAAGCTTATACTTGGGCCAGAAGGCAGAATATAGGAAACTACATGAAAACATGAATAATTCAGTGAAAATGACTGTAAACCGATGAGAACTTGTTTTAGAACAGCTGAAAGAGATTCTTTAAGTCAGTTCTTAGTGTAGAAAAGGTAGCTAAGATCCGGGAAATCTTAATTCCAGTTAAAATCACATGAAACACTGTATGAATCCTATATTCTTTACTGAAAGGAGACTAGAGTGGTAAATGTTTGTTATACAAGGCAGAATACCATTGAAATAGAGAAAGAAACACGTTCGGGAGCTTTGGAAAGCCTTACTCTTCACTGAAATGTAGTACTACACTCTATAACACAATTGAGAGACAATGTTCCCTACTTGCCTCAGTTCATAACAGTGTGTAGGAAGTTGTTTGATAAAGTGGGCAAAGCTTATACTTGGGCCAGAAGGCAGAATATAGGAAACTTCATGAAAACATGAATAATTCAGTGAAAATGACTGTAAACAGATGAGAACTTGTTTAGAACAGCTAAAAGAGAATCTCCAAGTCAGTTCTTAGTGTAGAAAAGGTAGCTAAGATAAGGGAAATCCATAATTCCAGTTAAGATCACATGAAACACTGTATGAATCCTATATTCATTACTTAAAGGAGACTAGAGTGGTAAATGTGTGTTATACAAGGCAGAACACCATTGAAATAGAGAAAGAGACACGTTCGGCAGCTTTGGAAAGCCTTACACTTCACTGAAATGTAGTACTACACTCTATAACACAGTTGAGAGACAATGTTCCCGAGCTGCCTCAGTTCATAACAGTGTGTAGGAAGTTGTTTGATAAAGTGGGCAAAGCTTATACTTGGACCAGAAGGCAGAATATAGGAAACTACATAAAAACATGATTAATTCAGTGAAAATGACTGTAAACAGATGAGAACTTGTTTAGAACAGCTGAAAGAGATTCTCGAAGTCAGTTCTTAGTGTAGAAAAGGTAGCTAAGATCCGGGAAATCTTAATTCCAGTTAAAATCACATGAAACACTGTATGAATCCTATATTCTTTACTGAAAGGAGACTAGAGTGGTAAATGTTTGTTATACAAGGCAGAATACCATTGAAATAGAGAAAGAAACACGTTCGGCAGCTTTGGAAAGCCTTACACTTCACTGAAATGTAGTACTACACTCTATAACACAGTTGAGAGACAATGTTCCCTACTTGCCTCAGTTCATAACAGTGTGTAGGAAGTTGTTTGATAAAGTGGGCAAAGTTTATACTTGGGCCAGAAGGCAGAATATAGGAAACTACATGAAAACATGAATAATTCAGTGAAAATGACTGTAAACAGATGAGAACTTGTTTAGAACAGCTGAAAGAGAATCTCCAAGTCAGTTCTTAGTGTAGAAAAGGTAGCTAAGATAAGGGAAATCCATAATTCCAGTTAAGATCACATGAAACACTGTATGAATCCTATATTCATTACGTAAAGGAGACTAGAGTGGTAAATGTGTGTTATACAAGGCAGAATACCATTGAAATAGAGAAAGAAACACGTTCGGCAGCTTTGGAAAGCCTTACACTTCACTGAAATGTAGTACTACACTCTATAACACAGTTGAGAGACAATGTTCCCGAGCTGCCTCAGTTCATAACAGTGTGTAGGAAGTTGTTTGATAAAGTTGGCAAAGCTTATACTTGGGCCAGAAGGCAGAATATAGGAAACTACATGAAAACATGAATAATTCAGTGAAAATGACTGTAAACAGATGAGAACTTGTTTAGAACAGCTGAAAGAGAATCTCCAAGTCAGTTCTTAGTGTAGAAAGGGTAGCTAAGATAAGGGAAATCCATAATCCCAGTTAAGATCACATGAAACACTGTATGAATCCTATATTCATTACTTAAAGGAGACTAGAGTGGTAAATGTATGTTATACAAGGCAGAATACCATTGAAATAGAGAAAGAAACACGTTCGGCAGCTTTGGAAAGCCTTACACTTCACTGAAATGTAGTACTACACTCTATAACACAGTTGAGAGACAATCTTCCCGAGCTGCCTCAGTTCATAACAGTGTGTAGGAAGTTGTTTGATAAAGTGGGCAAAGCTTATACTTGGGCCAGAAGGCAGAATATGGGAAACTACATGAAAACATTATTAATTCAGTGAAAATGACTGTAAACAGATGAGAACTTGTTTAGAACAGCTGAAAGAGAATCTCCAAGTCAGTTCTTAGTGTAGAAAGGGTAGCTAAGATAAGGGAAATCCATAATTCCAGTTAAGATCACATGAAACACTGTATGAATCCTATATTCATTACTTAAAGGAGACTAGAGTGGTAAATGTGTGTTATACAAGGCAGAATACCATTGAAATAGAGAAAGAGACACGTTCGGCAGCTTTGGAAAGCCTTACACTTCACTGAAATGTAGTACTACACTCTATAACATAGTTGAGAGACAATGTTCCCTACTTGCCTCAGTTCATAACAGTGTGTAGGAAGTTGTTTGATAAAGTGGGCAAAGCTTATACTTGGGCCAGAAGGCAGAATATGGGAAACTACATGAAAACATTATTAATTCAGTGAAAATGACTGTAAACAGATGAGAACTTGTTTAGAACAGCTGAAAGAGAATCTCCAAGTCAGTTCTTAGTGTACAAAGGGTAGCTAAGATAAGGGAAATCCATAATTCCAGTTAAGATCACATGAAACACTGTATGAATCCTATATTCATTACTTAAAGGAGACTAGAGTGGTAAATGTGTGTTATACAAGGCAGAATACCATTGAAATAGAGAAAGAGACACGTTCGGCAGCTTTGGAAAGCCTTACACTTCACTGAAATGTAGTACTACACTCTATAACACAGTTGAGAGACAATGTTCCCTAGTTGCCTCAGTTCATAACAGTGTGTAGGAAGTTGTTTGATAAAGTGGGTAAAGCTTATACTTGGACCAGAAGGCAGAATATAGGAAACCACATGAAAACATGATTAATTCAGTGAAAATGACTGTAAACAGATGAGAACTTGTTTAGAACAGCTGAAAGAGATTCTCCAAGTCAGTTCTTAGTGTAGAAAAGGTAGCTAAGATCCGGGAAATCTTAATTCCAGTTAAAATCTCATGAAACACTGTATGAATCCTATATTCTTTACTGAAAGGAGACTAGAGTGGTAAATGTGTGTTATACAAGGCAGAATACCATTAAAATAGAGAAAGAAACACGTTCGGCAGCTTTTGAAATCCTTACACTTCACTGAAATGTAGTACTACACTCTATAACACAGTTGAGAGACAATGTTCTCTACTTGCCTCAGTTCATAACAGTGTGTAGGAAGTTGTTTGATAAAGTGGGCAAAGCTTATACTTGGGCCAGAAGGCAGAATATAGGAAACTACATGAAAACATGAATAATTCAGTGAAAATGACTGTAAACCGATGAGAACTTGTTTTAGAACAGCTGAAAGAGATTCTCCAAGTCAGTTCTTTGTGTAGAAAAGGTAGCTAAGATCCGGGAAATCTTAATTCCAGTTAAAATCACATGAAACACTGTATGAATCCTATATTCTTTACTGAAAGGAGACTAGAGTGGTAAATGTTTGTTATACAAGGCAGAATACCATTGAAATAGAGAAAGAAACACGTTCGGGAGCTTTGGAAAGCCTTACACTTCACTGAAATGTAGTACTACACTCTATAACACAATTGAGAGACAATGTTCCCTACTTGCCTCAGTTCATAACAGTGTGCAGGAAGTTGTTTGATAAAGTGGGCAAAGCTTATACTTGGGCCAGAAGGCAGAATATAGGAAACTTCATGAAAACATGAATAATTCAGTGAAAATGACTGTAAACAGATGAGAACTTGTTTAGAACAGCTGAAAGAGAATCTCCAAGTCAGTTCTTAGTGTAGAAAAGGTAGCTAAGATCCGGAAATCCTTAATTGGAGTTAAGATTATATGAAACACTGTATGAATCCTATATTCTTTACTTAAAGGAGACTAGAGTGGTAAATGTGTGTTATACAAGGCAGAATACCATTAAAATAGAGAAAGAAACACGTTCGGAAGCTTTGGAAAGCGTTACACTTCACTGAAATGTAGTAATACACTCTATAACACAGTTGAGAAACAATGTTCCCGAGCTGCCTCAGTTCATAACAGTGTGTAGGAAGTTGTTTGATAAAGTGGGCAAAGCTTATACTTGGGCCAGAAGGCAGAATATAGGAAACTACATGAAAACATGAATAATTCAGTGAAAATGACTGTAAACCGATGAGAACTTGTTTTAGAACAGCTGAAAGAGATTCTTTAAGTCAGTTCTTAGTGTAGAAAAGGTAGCTAAGATCCGGGAAATCTTAATTCCAGTTAAAATCACATGAAACACTGTATGAATCCTATATTCTTTACTGAAAGGAGACTAGAGTGGTAAATGTTTGTTATACAAGGCAGAATACCATTGAAATAGAGAAAGAAACACGTTCGGGAGCTTTGGAAAGCCTTACTCTTCACTGAAATGTAGTACTACACTCTATAACACAATTGAGAGACAATGTTCCCTACTTGCCTCAGTTCATAACAGTGTGTAGGAAGTTGTTTGATAAAGTGGGCAAAGCTTATACTTGGGCCAGAAGGCAGAATATAGGAAACTTCATAAAAACATGAATAATTCAGTGAAAATGACTGTAAACAGATGAGAACTTGTTTAGAACAGCTGAAAGAGAATCTCCAAGTCAGTTCTTAGTGTAGAAAAGGTAGCTAAGATAAGGGAAATCCATAATTCCAGTTAAGATCACATGAAACACTGTATGAATCCTATATTCATTACTTAAAGGAGACTAGAGTGGTAAATGTGTGTTATACAAGGCAGAATACCATTGAAATAGAGAAAGAAACACGTTCGGCAGCTTTGGAAAGCCTTACACTTCACTGAAATGTAGTACTACACTCTATAACACAGTTGAGAGACAATGTTCCCGAGCTGCCTCAGTTCATAACAGTGTGTAGGAAGTTGTTTGATAAAGTGGGCAAAGCTTATACTTGGGCCAGAAGGCAGAATATAGGAAACTACATGAAAACATGAATAATTCAGTGAAAATGACTGTAAACAGATGAGAACTTGTTTAGAACAGCTGAAAGAGAATCTCCAAGTCAGTTCTTAGTGTAGAAAAGGTAGCTAAGATCCGGAAATCCTTAATTGGAGTTAAGATTATATGAAACACTGTATGAATCCTATATTCTTTACTTAAAGGAGACTAGAGTGGTAAATGTGTGTTATACAAGGCAGAATACCATTAAAATAGAGAAAGAAACACGTTCGGAAGCTTTGGAAAGCGTTACACTTCACTGAAATGTAGTACTACACTCTATAACACAGTTGAGAAACAATGTTCCCGAGCTGCCTCAGTTCATAACAGTGTGTAGGAAGTTGTTTGATAAAGTGGGCAAAGCTTATACTTGGGCCAGAAGGCAGAATATAGGAAACTACATGAAAACATGAATAATTCAGTGAAAATGACTGTAAACAGATGAGAACTTGTTTAGAACAGCTGAAAGAGAATCTCCAAGTCAGTTCTTAGTGTAGAAAAGGTAGCTAAGATCCGGGAAATCTTAATTCCAGTTAAAATCACATGAAACACTGTATGAATCCTATATTCTTTACTGAAAGGAGACTAGAGTGGTAAATGTTTGTTATACAAGGCAGAATACCATTGAAATAGAGAAAGAAACACGTTCGGGAGCTTTGGAAAGCCTTACTCTTCACTGAAATGTAGTACTACACTCTATAACACAATTGAGAGACAATGTTCCCTACTTGCCTCAGTTCATAACAGTGTGTAGGAAGTTGTTTGATAAAGTGGGCAAAGCTTATACTTGGGCCAGAAGGCAGAATATAGGAAACTTCATGAAAACATGAATAATTCAGTGAAAATGACTGTAAACAGATGAGAACTTGTTTAGAACAGCTAAAAGAGAATCTCCAAGTCAGTTCTTAGTGTAGAAAAGGTAGCTAAGATAAGGGAAATCCATAATTCCAGTTAAGATCACATGAAACACTGTATGAATCCTATATTCATTACTTAAAGGAGACTAGAGTGGTAAATGTGTGTTATACAAGGCAGAACACCATTGAAATAGAGAAAGAGACACGTTCGGCAGCTTTGGAAAGCCTTACACTTCACTGAAATGTAGTACTACACTCTATAACACAGTTGAGAGACAATGTTCCCGAGCTGCCTCAGTTCATAACAGTGTGTAGGAAGTTGTTTGATAAAGTGGGCAAAGCTTATACTTGGACCAGAAGGCAGAATATAGGAAACTACATGAAAACATGATTAATTCAGTGAAAATGACTGTAAACAGATGAGAACTTGTTTAGAACAGCTGAAAGAGATTCTCGAAGTCAGTTCTTAGTGTAGAAAAGGTAGCTAAGATCCGGGAAATCTTAATTCCAGTTAAAATCACATGAAACACTGTATGAATCCTATATTCTTTACTGAAAGGAGACTAGAGTGGTAAATGTGTGTTATACAAGGCAGAGTACCATTGAAATAGAGAAAGAAACACGTTCGGCAGCTTTGGAAAGCCTTACTCTTCACTGAAATGTAGTACTACACTCTATAACACAGTTGAGAGACAATCTTCCCGAGCTGCCTCAGTTCATAACAGTGTGTAGGAAGTTGTTTGATAAAGTGGGCAAAGCTTATACTTGGGCCAGAAGGCAGAATATGGGAAACTACATGAAAACATTATTAATTCAGTGAAAATGACTGTAAACAGATGAGAACTTGTTTAGAACAGCTGAAAGAGAATCTCCAAGTCAGTTCTTAGTGTAGAAAGGGTAGCTAAGATAAGGGAAATCCATAATTCCAGTTAAGATCACATGAAACACTGTATGAATCCTATATTCATTACTTAAAGGAGACTAGAGTGGTAAATGTGTGTTATACAAGGCAGAATACCATTGAAATAGAGAAAGAGACACGTTCGGCAGCTTTGGAAAGCCTTACACTTCACTGAAATGTAGTACTACACTCTATAACACAGTTGAGAGACAATGTTCCCGAGCTGCCTCAGTTCATAACAGTGTGTAGGAAGTTGTTTGATAAAGTGGGCAAAGCTTATACTTGGACCAGAAGGCAGAATATAGGAAACCACATGAAAACATGATTAATTCAGTGAAAATGACTGTAAACAGATGAGAACTTGTTTAGAACAGCTGAAAGAGATTCTCCAAGTCAGTTCTTAGTGTAGAAAAGGTAGCTAAGATCCAGGAAATCTTAATTCCAGTTAAAATCTCATGAAACACTGTATGAATCCTATATTCTTTACTGAAAGGAGACTAGAGTGGTAAATGTTTGTTATACAAGGCAGAATACCGTTGAAATAGAGAAAGAAACACGTTCGATAGCTTTGGAAAGCCTTACACTTCACTGAAATGTAGTACGACACTCTATAACACAGTTGAGAGACAATGTTCCCTACTTGCCTCAGTTCATAACAGTGTGTGGGAAGTTGTTTGATAAAGTGGGCAAAGCTTATACTTGGGCCAGAAGGCAGAATATAGGAAACTACATGAAAACATGAATAATTCAGTAAAAATGACTGTAAACAGATGAGAACTTGTTTAGAACAGCTGAAAGAGAATCTCCAAGTCAGTTCTTAGTGTAGAAAAGGTAGCTAAGATAAGGGAAATCCATAATTCCAGTTAAGATCACATGAAACACTGTATGAATCCTATATTCATTACTTAAAGGAGACTAGAGTGGTAAATGTGTGTTATACAAGGCAGAACACCATTGAAATAGAGAAAGAGACACGTTCGGCAGCTTTGGAAAGCCTTACACTTCACTGAAATGTAGTACTACACTCTATAACACAGTTGAGAGACAATGTTCCCGAGCTGCCTCAGTTCATAACAGTGTGTAGGAAGTTGTTTGATAAAGTGGGCAAAGCTTATACTTGGACCAGAAGGCAGAATATAGGAAACTACATGAAAACATGATTAATTCAGTGAAAATGACTGTAAACAGATGAGATCTTGTTTAGAACAGCTGAAAGAGATTCTCCATGTCAGTTCTTAGTGTAGAAAAGGTAGCTAAGATCCGGGAAATCTTAATTGGAGTTAAGATTATATGAAACACTGTATGAATCCTATATTCTTTACTTAAAGGAGACTAGAGTGGTAAATGTGTGTTATACAAGGCAGAATACCATTAAAATGGATGAAGAAACACGTTCGGCAGCTTTGGAAAGCCTTACTCTTCACTGAAATGTAGTACTACACTCTATAACACAGTTGAGAGACAATCTTCCCGAGCTGCCTCAGTTCATAACAGTGTGTAGGAAGTTGTTTGATAAAGTGGTCAAAGCTTATACTTGGACCAGAAGGCAGAATATAGGAAACTACATGAAAACATGAATAATTCAGTGAAAATGACTGTAAACAGATTGGAACTTGTTTTAGAACAGCTGAAAGAGATTCTCCAAGTCAGTTCTTAGTGTAGAAAAGGTAGCTAAGATCCGGGAAATCTTAATTCCAGTTAAGATCACATGAAACACTGTATGAATCCTATATTCTTTACTTAAAGGAGACTAGAGTGGTAAATGTGTGTTATACAAGGCAGAATACCATTGAAGTAGAGAAAGAAACACGTTCGGCAGCTTTGGAAAGCCTTACACTTCACTGAAATGTAGTACTACACTCTATAACACAGTTGAGAGACAATGTTCCCTACTTGCCTCAGTTCATAACAGTGTGTAGGAAGTTGTTTGATAAAGTGGGCAAAGCTTATACTTGGGCCAGAAGGCAGAATATAGTAAACTACATGAAAACATGAATAATTCAGTGAAAATGACTGTAAACAGATGAGAACTTGTTTAGAACTGCTGAAAGAGAATCTCCAAGTCAGTTCTTAGTGTAGAAAAGGTAGCTAAGATAAGGGAAATCCATAATTCCAGTTAAGATCACATGAAACACTGTATGAATCCTATATTCATTACTTAAAGGAGACTAGAGTGGTAAATGTGTGTTATACAAGGCAGAATACCATTGAAATAGAGAAAGAAACAAGTTCGGCAGCTTTGGAAAGCCTTACAATTCACTGAAATGTAGTACTACACTCTATAACACAGTTGAGAGAAAATGTTCCCGAGCTGCCTCAGTTCATAACAGTGTGTAGGAAGTTGTTTGATAAAGTGGGCAAAGCTTATACTTGGACCAGAAGGCAGAATATAGGAAACTACATGAAAACATGATTAATTCAGTGAAAATGACTGTAAACAGATGAGAACTTGTTTAGAACAGCTGAAAGAGATTCTCCAAGACAGTTCTTAGTGTAGAAAAGGTAGCTAAGATAAGGGAAATCCATAATTCCAGTTAAGATCACATGAAACACTGTATGAATTCTATATTCTTTACTTAAAGGAGACGAGAGTGGTAAATCTGTGTTATACAAGGCAGAATACCATTGAAATAGAGAAAGAAACACGTTCGGCAGCTTTGGAAAGCCTTACACTTCACTGAAATGTAGTACTACACTCTATAACACAATTGAGAGACAATGTTCCCTACTTGCCTCAGTTCATAACAGTGTGTAGGAAGTTGTTTGATAAAGTGGGCAAAGCTTATACTTGGGCCAGAAGGCAGAATATAGGAAACTTCATGAAAACATGAATAATTCAGTGAAAATGACTGTAAACAGATGAGAACTTGTTTAGAACAGCTGAAAGAGAATCTCCAAGTCAGTTCTTAGTGTAGAAAAGGTAGCTAAGATAAGGGAAATCCATAATTCCAGTTAAGATCACATGAAACACTGTATGAATCCTATATTCATTACTTAAAGGAGACTAGAGTGGTAAATGTGTGTTATACAAGGCAGAACACCATTGAAATAGAGAAAGAGACACGTTCGGCAGCTTTGGAAAGCCTTACACTTCACTGAAATGTAGTACTACACTCTATAACACAGTTGAGAGACAATGTTCCCGAGCTGCCTCAGTTCATAACAGTGTGTAGGAAGTTGTTTGATAAAGTGGGCAAAGCTTATACTTGGACCAGAAGGCAGAATATAGGAAACTACATGAAAACATGATTAATTCAGTGAAAATGACTGTAAACAGATGAGAACTTGTTTAGAACAGCTGAAAGAGATTCTCCAAGTCAGTTCTTAGTGTAGAAAAGGTAGCTAAGATCCGGGTAATCTTAATTCCATTTAAAATCACATGAAACACTGTATGAATCCTATATTCTTTACTGAAAGGAGACTAGAGTGGTAAATGTTTGTTATACAAGGCAGAATACCATTGAAATAGAGAAAGAAACACGTTCGGCAGCTTTGGAAAGCCTTACACTTCACTGAAATATAGTACTACACTCTATAACACAGTTGAGAGACAATGTTCCCTACTTGCCTCAGTTCATAACAGTGTGTAGGAAGTTGTTTGATAAAGTGGGCAAAGTTTATACTTGGGCCAGAAGGCAGAATATAGGAAACTACATGAAAACATGAATAATTCAGTGAAAATGACTGTAAACAGATGAGAACTTGTTTAGAACAGCTGAAAGAGAATCTCCAAGTCAGTTCTTAGTGTAGAAAAGGTAGCTAAGATAAGGGAAATCCATAATTCCAGTTAAGATCACATGAAACACTGTATGAATCCTATATTCATTACTTAAAGGAGACTAGAGTGGTAAATGTGTGTTATACAAGGCAGAATACCATTGAAATAGAGAAAGAAACACGTTCGGCAGCTTTGGAAAGCCTTACACTTCACTGAAATGTAGTACTACACTCTATAACACAGTTGAGAGACAATGTTCCCGATCTGCCTCAGTTCATAACAGTGTGTAGGAAGTTGTTTGATAAAGTGGGCAAAGCTTATACTTGGACCAGAAGGCAGAATATAGGAAACTACATGAAAACATGATTAATTCAGTGAAAATGACTGTAAACAGATGAGAACTTGTTTTAGAACAGCTGAAAGAGATTCTCCAAGTCAGTTCTTAGTGTAGAAAAGGTAGCTAAGATCTGGGAAATCTTAATTCCAGTTAAAATCACATGAAACACTGTATGAATCCTATATTCTTTACTTAAAGGAGACTAGAGTGGTAAATGTGTGTTATACAAGGCAGAGTACCATTGAAATAGAGAAAGAAACACGTTCGGCAGCTTTCGAAAGCCTTACACTTCACTGAAATGTAGTACTACACTCTATAACACAGTTGAGAGACAATGTTCCCTACTTGCCTCAGTTCATAACAGTGTGTAGGAAGTTGTTTGATAAAGTGGGCAAAGCTTATACTTGGGCCAGAAGGCAGAATATAGGAAACTACATGAAAACATGAATAATTCAGTGAAAATGACTGTAAACAGATGAGAACTTGTTTAGAACAGCTGAAAGAGAATCTCCAAGTCAGTTCTTAGTGTAGAAAGGGTAGCTAAGATAAGGGAAATCCATAATCCCAGTTAAGATCACATGAAACACTGTATGAATCCTATATTCATTACTTAAAGGAGACTAGAGTGGTAAATGTGTGTTATACAAGGCAGAATACCATTGAAATAGAGAAAGAAACACGTTCGGCAGCTTTGGAAAGCCTTACTCTTCACTGAAATGTAGTACTACACTCTATAACACAGTTGAGAGACAATCTTCCCGAGCTGCCTCAGTTCATAACAGTGTGTAGGAAGTTGTTTGATAAAGTGGGCAAAGCTTATACTTGGGCCAGAAGGCAGAATATGGGAAACTACATGAAAACATTATTAATTCAGTGAAAATGACTGTAAACAGATGAGAACTTGTTTAGAACAGCTGAAAGAGATTCTCCAAGTCAGTTCTTAGTGTAGAAAAGGTAGCTAAGATAAGGGAAATCCATAATTCCAGTTAAGATTACATGAAACACTGTATGAATTCTATATTCTTTACTTAAAGGAGACTAGAGTGGTAAATGTGTGTTATACAACGCAGAATACCATTAAAATAGAGAAAGAAACACGTTCGGCAGCTTTTGAAATCCTTACACTTCACTGAAATGTAGTACTACACTCTATAACACAGTTGAGAGACAATGTTCCCTACTTGCCTCAGTTCATAACAGTGTGTAGGAAGTTGTTTGATAAAGTGGGCAAAGCTTATACTTGGACCAGAAGGCAGAATATAGGAAACTACATGAAAACATGATTAATTCAGTGAAAATGACTGTAAACAGATGAGAACTTGTTTAGAACAGCTGAAAGAGATTCTCCAAGTCAGTTCTTAGTGTAGAAAAGGTAGCTAAGATCCAGGAAATCTTAATTCCAGTTAAAATCACATGAAACACTGTATGAATCCTATATTCTTTACTGAAAGGAGACTAGAGTGGTAAATGTTTGTTATACAAGGCAGAATACCATTGAAATAGAGAAAGAAACACGTTCGGCAGCTTTGGAAAGCCTTACACTTCACTGAAATGTAGTACTACACTCTATAACACAGTTGAGAGACAATGTTCCCTACTTGCCTCAGTTCATAACAGTGTGTAGGAAGTTGTTTGATAAAGTGGGCAAAGTTTATACTTGGGCCAGAAGGCAGAATATAGGAAACTACATGAAAACATGAATAATTCAGTGAAAATGACTGTAAACAGATGAGAACTTGTTTAGAACAGCTGAAAGAGAATCTCCAAGTCAGTTCTTAGTGTAGAAAAGGTAGCTAAGATAAGGGAAATCCATAATTCCAGTTAAGATTACATGAAACACTGTATGAATTCCATATTCTTTACTTAAAGGAGACTAGAGTGGTAAATGTGTGTTATACAAGGCAGAATACCATTAAAATAGAGAAAGAAACACGTTCGGCAGCTTTTGAAATCCTTACACTTCACTGAAATGTAGTACTACACTCTATAACACAGTTGAGAGACAATGTTCCCTACTTGCCTCAGTTCATAACAGTGTGTAGGAAGTTGTTTGATAAAGTGGGCAAAGCTTATACTTGGGCCAGAAGGCAGAATATAGGAAACTACATGAAAACATGAATAATTCAGTGAAAATGACTGTAAACAGATGAGAACTTGTTTTAGAACAGCTGAAAGAGATTCTCCAAGTCAGTTCTTAGTGTAGAAAAGGTAGCTAAGATCCGGGAAATCTTAATTCCAGTTAAAATCACATGAAACACTGTATGAATCCTATATTCTTTACTGAAAGGAGACTAGAGTGGTAAATGTTTGTTATACAAGGCAGAATACCATTGAAATAGAGAAAGAAACACGTTCGGCAGCTTTGGAAAGCCTTACACTTCACTGAAATGTAGTACTACACTCTATAACACAGTTGAGAGACAATGTTCCCTACTTGCCTCAGTTCATAACAGTGTGTAGGAAGTTGTTTGATAAAGTGGGCAAAGCTTATACTTGGGCCAGAAGGCAGAATATAGGAAACTTCATGAAAACATGAATAATTCAGTGAAAATGACTGTAAACAGATGAGAACTTGTTTAGAACAGCTGAAAGAGAATCTCCAAGTCAGTTCTTAGTGTAGAAAAGGTAGCTAAGATAAGGGAAATCCATAATTCCAGTTAAGATCACATGAAACACTGTATGAATCCTATATTCATTACTTAAAGGAGACTAGAGTGGTAAATGTGTGTTATACAAGGCAGAACACCATTGAAATAGAGAAAGAGACACGTTCGGCAGCTTTGGAAAGCCTTACACTTCACTGAAATGTAGTACTACACTCTATAACACAGTTGAGAGACAATGTTCCCGAGCTGCCTCAGTTCATAACAGTGTGTAGGAAGTTGTTTGATAAAGTGGGCAAAGCTTATACTTGGACCAGAAGGCAGAATATAGGAAACTACATGAAAACATGATTAATTCAGTGAAAATGACTGTAAACAGATGAGAACTTGTTTAGAACAGCTGAAAGAGATTCTCCAAGTCAGTTCTTAGTGTAGAAAAGGTAGCTAAGATCCGGGAAATCTTAATTCCAGTTAAAATCACATGAAACACTGTATGAATCCTATATTCTTTACTGAAAGGAGACTAGAGTGGTAAATGTTTGTTATACAAGGCAGAATACCATTGAAATAGAGAAAGAAACACGTTCGGCAGCTTTGGAAAGCCTTACACTTCACTGAAATGTAGTACTACACTCTATAACACAGTTGAGAGACAATGTTCCCTACTTGCCTCAGTTCATAACAGTGTGTAGGAAGTTGTTTGATAAAGTGGGCAAAGTTTATACTTGGGCCAGAAGGCAGAATATAGGAAACTACATGAAAACATGAATAATTCAGTGAAAATGACTGTAAACAGATGAGAACTTGTTTAGAACAGCTGAAAGAGAATCTCCAAGTCAGTTCTTAGTGTAGAAAAGGTAGCTAAGATAAGGGAAATCCATAATTCCAGTTAAGATCACATGAAACACTGTATGAATCCTATATTCATTACTTAAAGGAGACTAGAGTGGTAAATGTGTGTTATACAAGGCAGAATACCATTGAAATAGAGAAAGAAACACGTTCGGCAGCTTTGGAAAGCCTTACACTTCACTGAAATATAGTACTACACTCTATAACACAGTTGAGAGACAATGTTCCCGAGCTGCCTCAGTTCATAACAGTGTGTAGGAAGTTGTTTGATAAAGTGGGCAAAGCTTATACTTGGACCAGAAGGCAGAATATAGGAAACTACATGAAAACATGATTAATTCAGTGAAAATGACTGTAAACAGATGAGAACTTGTTTTAGAACAGCTGAAAGAGATTCTCCAAGTCAGTTCTTAGTGTAGAAAAGGTAGCTAAGATCCGGGAAATCTTAATTCCAGTTAAAATCACATGAAACACTGTATGAATCCTATATTCTTTACTGAAAGGAGACTAGAGTGGTAAATGTTTGTTATACAAGGCAGAATACCATTGAAATAGAGAAAGAAACACGTTCGGCAGCTTTGGAAAGCCTTACACTTCACTGAAATGTAGTACTACACTCTATAACACAGTTGAGAGACAATGTTCCCTACTTGCCTCAGTTCATAACAGTGTGTAGGAAGTTGTTTGATAAAGTGGGCAAAGTTTATACTTGGGCCAGAAGGCAGAATATAGGAAACTACATGAAAACATGAATAATTCAGTGAAAATGACTGTAAACAGATGAGAACTTGTTTAGAACAGCTGAAAGAGAATCTCCAAGTCAGTTCTTAGTGTAGAAAAGGTAGCTAAGATAAGGGAAATCCATAATTCCAGTTAAGATTACATGAAACACTGTATGAATTCCATATTCTTTACTTAAAGGAGACTAGAGTGGTAAATGTGTGTTATACAAGGCAGAATACCATTAAAATAGAGAAAGAAACACGTTCGGCAGCTTTTGAAATCCTTACACTTCACTGAAATGTAGTACTACACTCTATAACACAGTTGAGAGACAATGTTCCCTACTTGCCTCAGTTCATAACAGTGTGTAGGAAGTTGTTTGATAAAGTGGGCAAAGCTTATACTTGGGCCAGAAGGCAGAATATAGGAAACTACATGAAAACATGAATAATTCAGTGAAAATGACTGTAAACAGATGAGAACTTGTTTTAGAACAGCTGAAAGAGATTCTCCAAGTCAGTTCTTAGTGTAGAAAAGGTAGCTAAGATCCGGGAAATCTTAATTCCAGTTAAAATCACATGAAACACTGTATGAATCCTATATTCTTTACTGAAAGGAGACTAGAGTGGTAAATGTTTGTTATACAAGGCAGAATACCATTGAAATAGAGAAAGAAACACGTTCGGCAGCTTTGGAAAGCCTTACACTTCACTGAAATGTAGTACTACACTCTATAACACAGTTGAGAGACAATGTTCCCTACTTGCCTCAGTTCATAACAGTGTGTAGGAAGTTGTTTGATAAAGTGGGCAAAGCTTATACTTGGGCCAGAAGGCAGAATATAGGAAACTTCATGAAAACATGAATAATTCAGTGAAAATGACTGTAAACAGATGAGAACTTGTTTAGAACAGCTGAAAGAGAATCTCCAAGTCAGTTCTTAGTGTAGAAAAGGTAGCTAAGATAAGGGAAATCCATAATTCCAGTTAAGATCACATGAAACACTGTATGAATCCTATATTCATTACTTAAAGGAGACTAGAGTGGTAAATGTGTGTTATACAAGGCAGAACACCATTGAAATAGAGAAAGAGACACGTTCGGCAGCTTTGGAAAGCCTTACACTTCACTGAAATGTAGTACTACACTCTATAACACAGTTGAGAGACAATGTTCCCGAGCTGCCTCAGTTCATAACAGTGTGTAGGAAGTTGTTTGATAAAGTGGGCAAAGCTTATACTTGGACCAGAAGGCAGAATATAGGAAACTACATGAAAACATGATTAATTCAGTGAAAATGACTGTAAACAGATGAGAACTTGTTTAGAACAGCTGAAAGAGATTCTCCAAGTCAGTTCTTAGTGTAGAAAAGGTAGCTAAGATCCGGGAAATCTTAATTCCAGTTAAAATCACATGAAACACTGTATGAATCCTATATTCTTTACTGAAAGGAGACTAGAGTGGTAAATGTTTGTTATACAAGGCAGAATACCATTGAAATAGAGAAAGAAACACGTTCGGCAGCTTTGGAAAGCCTTACACTTCACTGAAATGTAGTACTACACTCTATAACACAGTTGAGAGACAATGTTCCCTACTTGCCTCAGTTCATAACAGTGTGTAGGAAGTTGTTTGATAAAGTGGGCAAAGTTTATACTTGGGCCAGAAGGCAGAATATAGGAAACTACATGAAAACATGAATAATTCAGTGAAAATGACTGTAAACAGATGAGAACTTGTTTAGAACAGCTGAAAGAGAATCTCCAAGTCAGTTCTTAGTGTAGAAAAGGTAGCTAAGATAAGGGAAATCCATAATTCCAGTTAAGATCACATGAAACACTGTATGAATCCTATATTCATTACTTAAAGGAGACTAGAGTGGTAAATGTGTGTTATACAAGGCAGAATACCATTGAAATAGAGAAAGAAACACGTTCGGCAGCTTTGGAAAGCCTTACACTTCACTGAAATATAGTACTACACTCTATAACACAGTTGAGAGACAATGTTCCCGAGCTGCCTCAGTTCATAACAGTGTGTAGGAAGTTGTTTGATAAAGTGGGCAAAGCTTATACTTGGACCAGAAGGCAGAATATAGGAAACTACATGAAAACATGATTAATTCAGTGAAAATGACTGTAAACAGATGAGAACTTGTTTTAGAACAGCTGAAAGAGATTCTCCAAGTCAGTTCTTAGTGTAGAAAAGGTAGCTAAGATCCGGGAAATCTTAATTCCAGTTAAAATCACATGAAACACTGTATGAATCCTATATTCTTTACTGAAAGGAGACTAGAGTGGTAAATGTTTGTTATACAAGGCAGAATACCATTGAAATAGAGAAAGAAACACGTTCGGCAGCTTTGGAAAGCCTTACACTTCACTGAAATGTAGTACTACACTCTATAACACAGTTGAGAGACAATGTTCCCTACTTGCCTCAGTTCATAACAGTGTGTAGGAAGTTGTTTGATAAAGTGGGCAAAGCTTATACTTGGGCCAGAAGGCAGAATATAGGAAACTTCATGAAAACATGAATAATTCAGTGAAAATGACTGTAAACAGATGAGAACTTGTTTAGAACAGCTGAAAGAGAATCTCCAAGTCAGTTCTTAGTGTAGAAAAGGTAGCTAAGATAAGGGAAATCCATAATTCCAGTTAAGATCACATGAAACACTGTATGAATCCTATATTCATTACTTAAAGGAGACTAGAGTGGTAAATGTGTGTTATACAAGGCAGAACACCATTGAAATAGAGAAAGAGACACGTTCGGCAGCTTTGGAAAGCCTTACACTTCACTGAAATGTAGTACTACACTCTATAACACAGTTGAGAGACAATGTTCCCGAGCTGCCTCAGTTCATAACAGTGTGTAGGAAGTTGTTTGATAAAGTGGGCAAAGCTTATACTTGGACCAGAAGGCAGAATATAGGAAACTACATGAAAACATGATTAATTCAGTGAAAATGACTGTAAACAGATGAGAACTTGTTTAGAACAGCTGAAAGAGATTCTCCAAGTCAGTTCTTAGTGTAGAAAAGGTAGCTAAGATCCGGGAAATCTTAATTCCAGTTAAAATCACATGAAACACTGTATGAATCCTATATTCTTTACTGAAAGGAGACTAGAGTGGTAAATGTTTGTTATACAAGGCAGAATACCATTGAAATAGAGAAAGAAACACGTTCGGCAGCTTTGGAAAGCCTTACACTTCACTGAAATGTAGTACTACACTCTATAACACAGTTGAGAGACAATGTTCCCTACTTGCCTCAGTTCATAACAGTGTGTAGGAAGTTGTTTGATAAAGTGGGCAAAGTTTATACTTGGGCCAGAAGGCAGAATATAGGAAACTACATGAAAACATGAATAATTCAGTGAAAATGACTGTAAACAGATGAGAACTTGTTTAGAACAGCTGAAAGAGAATCTCCAAGTCAGTTCTTAGTGTAGAAAAGGTAGCTAAGATAAGGGAAATCCATAATTCCAGTTAAGATCACATGAAACACTGTATGAATCCTATATTCATTACTTAAAGGAGACTAGAGTGGTAAATGTGTGTTATACAAGGCAGAATACCATTGAAATAGAGAAAGAAACACGTTCGGCAGCTTTGGAAAGCCTTACACTTCACTGAAATATAGTACTACACTCTATAACACAGTTGAGAGACAATGTTCCCGAGCTGCCTCAGTTCATAACAGTGTGTAGGAAGTTGTTTGATAAAGTGGGCAAAGCTTATACTTGGACCAGAAGGCAGAATATAGGAAACTACATGAAAACATGATTAATTCAGTGAAAATGACTGTAAACAGATGAGAACTTGTTTTAGAACAGCTGAAAGAGATTCTCCAAGTCAGTTCTTAGTGTAGAAAAGGTAGCTAAGATCTGGGAAATCTTAATTCCAGTTAAAATCACATGAAACACTGTATGAATCCTATATTCTTTACTTAAAGGAGACTAGAGTGGTAAATGTGTGTTATACAAGGCAGAGTACCATTGAAATAGAGAAAGAAACACGTTCGGCAGCTTTGGAAAGCCTTACACTTCACTGAAATGTAGTACTACACTCTATAACACAGTTGAGAGACAATGTTCCCTACTTGCCTCAGTTCATAACAGTGTGTAGGAAGTTGTTTGATAAAGTGGGCAAAGCTTATACTTGGGCCAGAAGGCAGAATATAGGAAACTTCATGAAAACATGAATAATTCAGTGAAAATGACTGTAAACAGATGAGAACTTGTTTAGAACAGCTGAAAGAGAATCTCCAAGTCAGTTCTTAGTGTAGAAAAGGTAGCTAAGATAAGGGAAATCCATAATTCCAGTTAAGATCACATGAAACACTGTATGAATCCTATATTCATTACTTAAAGGAGACTAGAGTGGTAAATGTGTGTTATACAAGGCAGAACACCATTGAAATAGAGAAAGAAACACGTTCGGCAGCTTTGGAAAGCCTTACACTTCACTGAAATGTAGTACTACACTCTATAACACAGTTGAGAGACAATGTTCCCGAGCTGCCTCAGTTCATAACAGTGTGTAGGAAGTTGTTTGATAAAGTGGGCAAAGCTTATACTTGGACCAGAAGGCAGAATATAGGAAACTACATGAAAACATGATTAATTCAGTGAAAATGACTGTAAACAGATGAGAACTTGTTTAGAACAGCTGAAAGAGATTCTCCAAGTCAGTTCTTAGTGTAGAAAAGGTATCTAAGATCCGGGAAATCTTAATTCCAGTTAAAATCACATGAAACACTGTATGAATCCTATATTCTTTACTGAAAGGAGACTAGAGTGGTAAATGTTTGTTATACAAGGCAGAATACCATTGAAATAGAGAAAGAAACACGTTCGGCAGCTTTGGAAAGCCTTACACTTCACTGAAATGTAGTACTACACTCTATAACACAGTTGAGAGACAATGTTCCCTACTTGCCTCAGTTCATAACAGTGTGTAGGAAGTTGTTTGATAAAGTGGGCAAAGTTTATACTTGGGCCAGAAGGCAGAATATAGGAAACTACATGAAAACATGAATAATTCAGTGAAAATGACTGTAAACAGATGAGAACTTGTTTAGAACAGCTGAAAGAGAATCTCCAAGTCAGTTCTTAGTGTAGAAAAGGTAGCTAAGATAAGGGAAATCCATAATTCCAGTTAAGATCACATGAAACACTGTATGAATCCTATATTCATTACTTAAAGGAGACTAGAGTGGTAAATGTGTGTTATACAAGGCAGAATACCATTGAAATAGAGAAAGAAACACGTTCGGCAGCTTTGGAAAGCCTTACACTTCACTGAAATATAGTACTACACTCTATAAAACAGTTGAGAGACAATGTTCCCGAGCTGCCTCAGTTCATAACAGTGTGTAGGAAGTTGTTTGATAAAGTGGGCAAAGCTTATACTTGGACCAGAAGGCAGAATATAGGAAACTACATGAAAACATGATTAATTCAGTGAAAATGACTGTAAACAGATGAGAACTTGTTTTAGAACAGCTGAAAGAGATTCTCCAAGTCAGTTCTTAGTGTAGAAAAGGTAGCTAAGATCTGGGAAATCTTAATTCCAGTTAAAATCACATGAAACACTGTATGAATCCTATATTCTTTACTGAAAGGAGACTAGAGTGGTAAATGTGTGTTATACAAGGCAGAGTACCATTGAAATAGAGAAAGAAACACGTTCGGCAGCTTTGGAAAGCCTTACACTTCACTGAAATGTAGTACTACACTCTATAACACAGTTGAGAGACAATGTTCCCTACTTGCCTCAGTTCATAACAGTGTGTAGGAAGTTGTTTGATAAAGTGGGCAAAGCTTATACTTGGGCCAGAAGGCAGAATATAGGTAACTACATGAAAACATGAATAATTCAGTGAAAATGACTGTAAACAGATGAGAACTTGTTTAGAACAGCTGAAAGAGAATCTCCAAGTCAGTTCTTAGTGTAGAAAAGGTAGCTAAGATAAGGGAAATCCATAATTCCAGTTAAGATCACATGAAACACTGTATAAATCCTATATTCATTACTTAAAGGAGACTAGAGTGGTAAATGTGTGTTATACAAGGCAGAATACCATTGAAATAGAGAAAGAGACACGTTCGGCAGCTTTGGAAAGCCTTACACTTCACTGAAATGTAGTACTACACTCTATAACACAGTTGAGAGACAATGTTCCCGAGCTGCCTCAGTTCATAACAGTGTGTAGGAAGTTGTTTGATAAAGTGGGCAAAGCTTATACTTGGACCAGAAGGCAGAATATAGGAAACCACATGAAAACATGATTAATTCAGTGAAAATGACTGTAAACAGATGAGAACTTGTTTAGAACAGCTGAAAGAGATTCTCCAAGTCAGTTCTTAGTGTAGAAAAGGTAGCTAAGATCCGGGAAATCTTAATTCCAGTTAAAATCTCATGAAACACTGTATGAATCCTATATTCTTTACTGAAAGGAGACTAGAGTGGTAAATGTTTGTTATACAAGGCAGAATATCATTGAAATAGAGAAAGAAACACGTTCGGCAGCTTTGGAAAGCCTTACACTTCACTGAAATGTAGTACTACACTCTATAACACAGTTGAGAGACAATGTTCCCTACTTGCCTCAGTTCATAACAGTGTGTAGGAAGTTGTTTGATAAAGTGGGCAAAGCTTATACTTGGGCCAGAAGGCAAAATATAGGAAACTACATGAAAACATGAATAATTCAGTGAAAATGACTGTAAACAGATGAGAACTTGTTTAGAACAGCTGAAAGAGAATCTCCAAGTCAGTTCTTAGTGTAGAAAGGGTAGCTAAGATAAGGGAAATCCATAATCCCAGTTAAGATCACATGAAACACTGTATGAATCCTATATTCATTACGTAAAGGAGACTAGAGTGGTAAATGTGTGTTATACAAGGCAGAATACCATTGAAATAGAGAAAGAAACACGTTCGGCAGCTTTGGAAAGCCTTACACTTCACTGAAATGTAGTACTACACTCTATAACACAGTTGAGAGACAATGTTCCCGAGCTGCCTCAGTTCATAACAGTGTGTAGGAAGTTGTTTGATAAAGTGGGCAAAGCTTATACTTGGACCAGAAGGCAGAATATAGGAAACTACATGAAAACATGATTAATTCAGTGAAAATGACTGTAAACAGATGAGAACTTGTTTTAGAACAGCTGAAAGAGATTCTCCAAGTCAGTTCTTAGTGTAGAAAAGGTAGCTAAGATCTGGGAAATCTTAATTCCAGTTAAAATCACATGAAACACTGTATGAATCCTATATTCTTTACTTAAAGGAGACTAGAGTGGTAAATGTGTGTTATACAAGGCAGAGTACCATTGAAATAGAGAAAGAAACACGTTCGGCAGCTTTGGAAAGCCTTACTCTTCACTGAAATGTAGTACTACACTCTATAACACAGTTGAGAGACAATCTTCCCGAGCTGCCTCAGTTCATAACAGTGTGTAGGAAGTTGTTTGATAAAGTGGGCAAAGCTTATACTTGGGCCAGAAGGCAGAATATGGGAAACTACATGAAAACATTATTAATTCAGTGAAAATGACTGTAAACAGATGAGAACTTGTTTAGAACAGCTGAAAGAGAATCTCCAAGTCAGTTCTTAGTGTAGAAAGGGTAGCTAAGATAAGGGAAATCCATAATTCCAGTTAAGATCACATGAAACACTGTATGAATCCTATATTCATTACTTAAAGGAGACTAGAGTGGTAAATGTGTGTTATACAAGGCAGAATACCATTGAAATAGAGAAAGAGACACGTTCGGCAGCTTTGGAAAGCCTTACACTTCACTGAAATGTAGTACTACACTCTATAACACAGTTGAGAGACAATGTTCCCGAGCTGCCTCAGTTCATAACAGTGTGTAGGAAGTTGTTTGATAAAGTGGGCAAAGCTTATACTTGGACCAGAAGGCAGAATATAGGAAACCACATGAAAACATGATTAATTCAGTGAAAATGACTGTAAACAGATGAGAACTTGTTTAGAACAGCTGAAAGAGATTCTCCAAGTCAGTTCTTAGTGTAGAAAAGGTAGCTAAGATCCAGGAAATCTTAATTCCAGTTAAAATCTCATGAAACACTGTATGAATCCTATATTCTTTACTGAAAGGAGACTAGAGTGGTAAATGTTTGTTATACAAGGCAGAATACCATTGAAATAGAGAAAGAAACACGTTCGATAGCTTTGGAAAGCCTTACACTTCACTGAAATGTAGTACGACACTCTATAACACAGTTGAGAGACAATGTTCCCTACTTGCCTCAGTTCATAACAGTGTGTGGGAAGTTGTTTGATAAAGTGGGCAAAGCTTATACTTGGGCCAGGAGGCAGAATATAGGAAACTACATGAAAACATGAATAATTCAGTAAAAATGACTGTAAACAGATGAGAACTTGTTTAGAACAGCTGAAAGAGAATCTCCAAGTCAGTTCTTAGTGTAGAAAAGGTAGCTAAGATAAGGGAAATCCATAATTCCAGTTAAGATCACATGAAACACTGTATGAATCCTATATTCATTACTTAAAGGAGACTAGAGTGGTAAATGTGTGTTATACAAGGCAGAACACCATTGAAATAGAGAAAGAGACACGTTCGGCAGCTTTGGAAAGCCTTACACTTCACTGAAATGTAGTACTACACTCTATAACACAGTTGAGAGACAATGTTCCCGAGCTGCCTCAGTTCATAACAGTGTGTAGGAAGTTGTTTGATAAAGTGGGCAAAGCTTATACTTGGACCAGAAGGCAGAATATAGGAAACTACATGAAAACATGATTAATTCAGTGAAAATGACTGTAAACAGATGAGAACTTGTTTAGAACAGCTGAAAGAGATTCTCCATGTCAGTTCTTAGTGTAGAAAATGTAGCTAAGATCCGGGAAATCTTAATTCCAGTTAAAATCACATGAAACACTGTATGAATCCTATATTCTTTACTGAAAGGAGACTAGAGTGGTAAATGTTTGTTATACAAGGCAGAATATCATTGAAATAGAGAAAGAAACACGTTCGGCAGCTTTGGAAAGCCTTACACTTCACTGAAATGTAGTACTACACTCTATAACACAGTTGAGAGACAATGTTCCCTACTTGCCTCAGTTCATAACAGTGTGTAGGAAGTTGTTTGATAAAGTGGGCAAAGCTTATACTTGGGCCAGAAGGCAAAATATAGGAAACTACATGAAAACATGAATAATGCAGTGAAAATGACTGTAAACAGATGAGAACTTGTTTTAGAACAGCTGAAAGAGATTCTCCAAGTCAGTTCTTAGTGTAGAAAAGGTAGCTAAGATCCGGGAAATCTTAATTCCAGTTAAGATCACATGAAACACTGTATGAATCCTATATTCTTTACTTAAAGGAGACTAGAGTGGTAAATGTGTGTTATACAAGGCAGAATACCATTGAAGTAGAGAAAGAAACACGTTCGGCAGCTTTGGAAAGCCTTACACTTCACTGAAATGTAGTACTACACTCTATAACACAGTTGAGAGACAATGTTCCCTACTTGCCTCAGTTCATAACAGTGTGTAGGAAGTTGTTTGATAAAGTGGGCAAAGCTTATACTTGGGCCAGAAGGCAGAATATAGGAAACTACATGAAAACATGAATAATTCAGTGAAAATGACTGTAAACAGATGAGAACTTGTTTAGAACAGCTGAAAGAGAATCTCCAAGTCAGTTCTTAGTGTAGAAAAGGTAGCTAAGATAAGGGAAATCCATAATTCCAGTTAAGATCACATGAAACACTGTATGAATCCTATATTCATTACTTAAAGGAGACTAGAGTGGTAAATGTGTGTTATACAAGGCAGAATACCATTGAAATAGAGAAAGAAACAAGTTCGGCAGCTTTGGAAAGCCTTACAATTCACTGAAATGTAGTACTACACTCTATAACACAGTTGAGAGAAAATGTTCCCGAGCTGCCTCAGTTCATAACAGTGTGTAGGAAGTTGTTTGATAAAGTGGGCAAAGCTTATACTTGGACCAGAAGGCAGAATATAGGAAACTACATGAAAACATGATTAATTCAGTGAAAATGACTGTAAACAGATGAGAACTTGTTTAGAACAGCTGAAAGAGATTCTCCAAGTCAGTTCTTAGTGTAGAAAAGGTAGCTAAGATAAGGGAAATCCATAATTCCAGTTAAGATCACATGAAACACTGTATGAATTCTATATTCTTTACTTAAAGGAGACTAGAGTGGTAAATCTGTGTTATACAAGGCAGAATACCATTGAAATAGAGAAAGAAACACGTTCGGCAGCTTTGGAAAGCCTTACACTTCACTGAAATGTAGTACTACACTCTATAACACAATTGAGAGACAATGTTCCCTACTTGCCTCAGTTCATAACAGTGTGTAGGAAGTTGTTTGATAAAGTGGGCAAAGCTTATACTTGGGCCAGAAGGCAGAATATAGGAAACTTCATGAAAACATGAATAATTCAGTGAAAATGACTGTAAACAGATGAGAACTTGTTTAGAACAGCTGAAAGAGAATCTCCAAGTCAGTTCTTAGTGTAGAAAAGGTAGCTAAGATAAGGGAAATCCATAATTCCAGTTAAGATCACATGAAACACTGTATGAATCCTATATTCATTACTTAAAGGAGACTAGAGTGGTAAATGTGTGTTATACAAGGCAGAATACCATTGAAATAGAGAAAGAAACACGTTCGGCAGCTTTGGAAAGCCTTACACTTCACTGAAATGTAGTACTACACTCTATAACACAGTTGAGAGACAATGTTCCCGATCTGCCTCAGTTCATAACAGTGTGTAGGAAGTTGTTTGATAAAGTGGGCAAAGCTTATACTTGGACCAGAAGGCAGAATATAGGAAACTACATGAAAACATGATTAATTCAGTGAAAATGACTGTAAACAGATGAGAACTTGTTTTAGAACAGCTGAAAGAGATTCTCCAAGTCAGTTCTTAGTGTAGAAAAGGTAGCTAAGATCTGGGAAATCTTAATTCCAGTTAAAATCACATGAAACACTGTATGAATCCTATATTCTTTACTTAAAGGAGACTAGAGTGGTAAATGTGTGTTATACAAGGCAGAGTACCATTGAAATAGAGAAAGAAACACGTTCGGCAGCTTTCGAAAGCCTTACACTTCACTGAAATGTAGTACTACACTCTATAACACAGTTGAGAGACAATGTTCCCTACTTGCCTCAGTTCATAACAGTGTGTAGGAAGTTGTTTGATAAAGTGGGCAAAGCTTATACTTGGGCCAGAAGGCAGAATATAGGAAACTTCATGAAAACATGAATAATTCAGTGAAAATGACTGTAAACAGATGAGAACTTGTTTAGAACAGCTGAAAGAGAATCTCCAAGTCAGTTCTTAGTGTAGAAAAGGTAGCTAAGATAAGGGAAATCCATAATTCCATTTAAGATCACATGAAACACTGTATGAATCCTATATTCATTACTTAAAGGAGACTAGAGTGGTAAATGTGTGTTATACAAGGCAGAACACCATTGAAATAGAGAAAGAGACACGTTCGGCAGCTTTGGAAAGCCTTACACTTCACTGAAATGTAGTACTACACTCTATAACACAGTTGAGAGACAATGTTCCCTACTTGCCTCAGTTCATAACAGTGTGTAGGAAGTTGTTTGATAAAGTGGGCAAAGCTTATACTTGGGCCAGAAGGCAAAATATAGGAAACTACATGAAAACATGAATAATTCAGTGAAAATGACTGTAAACAGATGAGAACTTGTTTAGAACAGCTGAAAGAGAATCTCCAAGTCAGTTCTTAGTGTAGAAAGGGTAGCTAAGATAAGGGAAATCCATAATCCCAGTTAAGATCACATGAAACACTGTATGAATCCTATATTCATTACGTAAAGGAGACTAGAGTGGTAAATGTGTGTTATACAAGGCAGAATACCATTGAAATAGAGAAAGAAACACGTTCGGCAGCTTGGGAAAGCCTTACACTTCACTGAAATGTAGTACTACACTCTATAACACAGTTGAGAGACAATGTTCCCGAGCTGCCTCAGTTCATAACAGTGTGTAGGAAGTTGTTTGATAAAGTGGGCAAAGCTTATACTTGGACCAGAAGGCAGAATATAGGAAACTACATGAAAACATGATTAATTCAGTGAAAATGACTGTAAACAGATGAGAACTTGTTTTAGAACAGCTGAAAGAGATTCTCCAAGTCAGTTCTTAGTGTAGAAAAGGTAGCTAAGATCTGGGAAATCTTAATTCCAGTTAAAATCACATGAAACATTGTATGAATCCTATATTCTTTACTTAAAGGAGACTAGAGTGGTAAATGTGTGTTATACAAGGCAGAGTACCATTGAAATAGAGAAAGAAACACGTTCGGCAGCTTTGGAAAGCCTTACTCTTCACTGAAATGTAGTACTACACTCTATAACACAGTTGAGAGACAATCTTCCCGAGCTGCCTCAGTTCATAACAGTGTGTAGGAAGTTGTTTGATAAAGTGGGCAAAGCTTATACTTGGGCCAGAAGGCAGAATATGGGAAACTACATGAAAACATTATTAATTCAGTGAAAATGACTGTAAACAGATGAGAACTTGTTTAGAACAGCTGAAAGAGAATCTCCAAGTCAGTTCTTAGTGTAGAAAGGGTAGCTAAGATAAGGGAAATCCATAATTCCAGTTAAGATCACATGAAACACTGTATGAATCCTATATTCATTACTTAAAGGAGACTAGAGTGGTAAATGTGTGTTATACAAGGCAGAATACCATTGAAATAGAGAAAGAGACACGTTCGGCAGCTTTGGAAAGCCTTACACTTCACTGAAATGTAGTACTACACTCTATAACACAGTTGAGAGACAATGTTCCCGAGCTGCCTCAGTTCATAACAGTGTGTAGGAAGTTGTTTGATAAAATGGGCAAAGCTTATACTTGGACCAGAAGGCAGAATATAGGAAACCACATGAAAACATGATTAATTCAGTGAAAATGACTGTAAACAGATGAGAACTTGTTTAGAACAGCTGAAAGAGATTCTCCAAGTCAGTTCTTAGTGTAGAAAAGGTAGCTAAGATCCAGGAAATCTTAATTCCAGTTAAAATCTCATGAAACACTGTATGAATCCTATATTCTTTACTGAAAGGAGACTAGAGTGGTAAATGTTTGTTATACAAGGCAGAATACCATTGAAATAGAGAAAGAAACACGTTCGATAGCTTTGGAAAACCTTACACTTCACTGAAATGTAGTACGACACTCTATAACACAGTTGAGAGACAATGTTCCCTACTTGCCTCAGTTCATAACAGTGTGTGGGAAGTTGTTTGATAAAGTGGGCAAAGCTTATACTTGGGCCAGACGGCAGAATATAGGAAACTACATGAAAACATGAATAATTCAGTAAAAATGACTGTAAACAGATGAGAACTTGTTTAGAACAGCTGAAAGAGAATCTCCAAGTCAGTTCTTAGTGTAGAAAAGGTAGCTAAGATAAGGGAAATCCATAATTCCAGTTAAGATCACATGAAACACTGTATGAATCCTATATTCATTACTTAAAGGAGACTAGAGTGGTAAATGTGTGTTATACAAGGCAGAACACCATTGAAATAGAGAAAGAGACACGTTCGGCAGCTTTGGAAAGCCTTACACTTCACTGAAATGTAGTACTACACTCTATAACACAGTTGAGAGACAATGTTCCCGAGCTGCCTCAGTTCATAACAGTGTGTAGGAAGTTGTTTGATAAAGTGGGCAAAGCTTATACTTGGACCAGAAGGCAGAATATAGGAAACTACATGAAAACATGATTAATTCAGTGAAAATGACTGTAAACAGATGAGAACTTGTTTAGAACAGCTGAAAGAGATTCTCCATGTCAGTTCTTAGTGTAGAAAATGTAGCTAAGATCCGGGAAATCTTAATTCCAGTTAAAATCACATGAAACACTGTATGAATCCTATATTCTTTACTGAAAGGAGACTAGAGTGGTAAATGTTTGTTATACAAGGCAGAATATCATTGAAATAGAGAAAGAAACACGTTCGGCAGCTTTGGAAAGCCTTACACTTCACTGAAATGTAGTACTACACTCTATAACACAGTTGAGAGACAATGTTCCCTACTTGCCTCAGTTCATAACAGTGTGTAGGAAGTTGTTTGATAAAGTGGGCAAAGCTTATACTTGGGCCAGAAGGCAAAATATAGGAAACTACATGAAAACATGAATAATTCAGTGAAAATGACTGTAAACAGATGAGAACTTGTTTAGAACAGCTGAAAGAGAATCTCCAAGTCAGTTCTTAGTGTAGAAAAGGTAGCTAAGATCCGGAAATCCTTAATTGGAGTTAAGATTATATGAAACACTGTATGAATCCTATATTCTTTACTTAAAGGAGACTAGAGTGGTAAATGTGTGTTATACAAGGCAGAATACCATTAAAATGGATGAAGAAACACGTTCGGCAGTTTTGGAAATCCTTACACGTGACTGAAATGTAGTACTACACTCTATAACACAGTTGAGAGACAATGTTCCCGAGCTGCCTCAGTTCATAACAGTGTGTAGGAAGTTGTTTGATAAAGTGGTCAAAGCTTATACTTGGACCAGAAGGCAGAATATAGGAAACTACATGAAAACATGAATAATTCAGTGAAAATGACTGTAAACAGATTGGAACTTGTTTTAGAACAGCTGAAAGAGATTCTCCAAGTCAGTTCTTAGTGTAGAAAAGGTAGCTAAGATCCGGGAAATCTTAATTCCAGTTAAGATCACATGAAACACTGTATGAATCCTATATTCTTTACTTAAAGGAGACTAGAGTGGTAAATGTGTGTTATACAAGGCAGAATACCATTGAAGTAGAGAAAGAAACACGTTCGGCAGCTTTGGAAAGCCTTACACTTCACTGAAATGTAGTACTACACTCTATAACACAGTTGAGAGACAATGTTCCCTACTTGCCTCAGTTCATAACAGTGTGTAGGAAGTTGTTTGATAAAGTGGGCAAAGCTTATACTTGGGCCAGAAGGCAGAATATAGGAAACTACATGAAAACATGAATAATTCAGTGAAAATGACTGTAAACAGATGAGAACTTGTTTAGAACAGCTGAAAGAGAATCTCCAAGTCAGTTCTTAGTGTAGAAAAGGTAGCTAAGATAAGGGAAATCCATAATTCCAGTTAAGATCACATGAAACACTGTATGAATCCTATATTCATTACTTAAAGGAGACTAGAGTGGTAAATGTGTGTTATACAAGGCAGAATACCATTGAAATAGAGAAAGAAACAAGTTCGGCAGCTTTGGAAAGCCTTACAATTCACTGAAATGTAGTACTACACTCTATAACACAGTTGAGAGAAAATGTTCCCGAGCTGCCTCAGTTCATAACAGTGTGTAGGAAGTTGTTTGATAAAGTGGGCAAAGCTTATACTTGGACCAGAAGGCAGAATATAGGAAACTACATGAAAACATGATTAATTCAGTGAAAATGACTGTAAACAGATGAGAACTTGTTTAGAACAGCTGAAAGAGATTCTCCAAGTCAGTTCTTAGTGTAGAAAAGGTAGCTAAGATAAGGGAAATCCATAATTCCAGTTAAGATCACATGAAACACTGTATGAATTCTATATTCTTTACTTAAAGGAGACTAGAGTGGTAAATCTGTGTTATACAAGGCAGAATACCATTGAAATAGAGAAAGAAACACGTTCGGCAGCTTTGGAAAGCCTTACACTTCACTGAAATGTAGTACTACACTCTATAACACAATTGAGAGACAATGTTCCCTACTTGCCTCAGTTCATAACAGTGTGTAGGAAGTTGTTTGATAAAGTGGGCAAAGCTTATACTTGGGCCAGAAGGCAGAATATAGGAAACTTCATGAAAACATGAATAATTCAGTGAAAATGACTGTAAACAGATGAGAACTTGTTTAGAACAGCTGAAAGAGAATCTCCAAGTGAGTTCTTAGTGTAGAAAAGGTAGCTAAGATAAGGGAAATCCATAATTCCAGTTAAGATCACATGAAACACTGTATGAATCCTATATTCATTACTTAAAGGAGACTAGAGTGGTAAATGTGTGTTATACAAGGCAGAACACCATTGAAATAGAGAAAGAGACACGTTCGGCAGCTTTGGAAAGCCTTACACTTCACTGAAATGTAGTACTACACTCTATAACACAGTTGAGAGACAATGTTCCCGAGCTGCCTCAGTTCATAACAGTGTGTAGGAAGTTGTTTGATAAAGTGGGCAAAGCTTATACTTGGACCAGAAGGCAGAATATAGGAAACTACATGAAAACATGATTAATTCAGTGAAAATGACTGTAAACAGATGAGAACTTGTTTAGAACAGCTGAAAGAGATTCTCCAAGTCAGTTCTTAGTGTAGAAAAGGTAGCTAAGATCCGGGTAATCTTAATTCCATTTAAAATCACATGAAACACTGTATGAATCCTATATTCTTTACTGAAAGGAGACTAGAGTGGTAAATGTTTGTTATACAAGGCAGAATACCATTGAAATAGAGAAAGAAACACGTTCGGCAGCTTTGGAAAGCCTTACACTTCACTGAAATATAGTACTACACTCTATAACACAGTTGAGAGACAATGTTCCCTACTTGCCTCAGTTCATAACAGTGTGTAGGAAGTTGTTTGATAAAGTGGGCAAAGTTTATACTTGGGCCAGAAGGCAGAATATAGGAAACTACATGAAAACATGAATAATTCAGTGAAAATGACTGTAAACAGATGAGAACTTGTTTAGAACAGCTGAAAGAGAATCTCCAAGTCAGTTCTTAGTGTAGAAAAGGTAGCTAAGATAAGGGAAATCCATAATTCCAGTTAAGATCACATGAAACACTGTATGAATCCTATATTCATTACTTAAAGGAGACTAGAGTGGTAAATGTGTGTTATACAAGGCAGAATACCATTGAAATAGAGAAAGAAACACGTTCGGCAGCTTTGGAAAGCCTTACACTTCACTGAAATGTAGTACTACACTCTATAACACAGTTGAGAGACAATGTTCCCGATCTGCCTCAGTTCATAACAGTGTGTAGGAAGTTGTTTGATAAAGTGGGCAAAGCTTATACTTGGACCAGAAGGCAGAATATAGGAAACTACATGAAAACATGATTAATTCAGTGAAAATGACTGTAAACAGATGAGAACTTGTTTTAGAACAGCTGAAAGAGATTCTCCAAGTCAGTTCTTAGTGTAGAAAAGGTAGCTAAGATCTGGGAAATCTTAATTCCAGTTAAAATCACATGAAACACTGTATGAATCCTATATTCTTTACTTAAAGGAGACTAGAGTGGTAAATGTGTGTTATACAAGTCAGAGTACCATTGAAATAGAGAAAGAAACACGTTCGGCAGCTTTCGAAAGCCTTACACTTCACTGAAATGTAGTACTACACTCTATAACACAGTTGAGAGACAATGTTCCCTACTTGCCTCAGTTCATAACAGTGTGTAGGAAGTTGTTTGATAAAGTGGGCAAAGCTTATACTTGGGCCAGAAGGCAGAATATAGGAAACTACATGAAAACATGAATAATTCAGTGAAAATGACTGTAAACAGATGAGAACTTGTTTAGAACAGCTGAAAGAGAATCTCCAAGTCAATTCTTAGTGTAGAAAGGGTAGCTAAGATAAGGGAAATCCATAATCCCAGTTAAGATCACATGAAACACTGTATGAATCCTATATTCATTACTTAAAGGAGACTAGAGTGGTAAATGTGTGTTATACAAGGCAGAATACCATTGAAATAGAGAAAGAAACACGTTCGGCAGCTTTGGAAAGCCTTACTCTTCACTGAAATGTAGTACTACACTCTATAACACAGTTGAGAGACAATCTTCCCGAGCTGCCTCAGTTCATAACAGTGTGTAGGAAGTTGTTTGATAAAGTGGGCAAAGCTTATACTTGGGCCAGAAGGCAGAATATGGGAAACTACATGAAAACATTATTAATTCAGTGAAAATGACTGTAAACAGATGAGAACTTGTTTAGAACAGCTGAAAGAGATTCTCCAAGTCAGTTCTTAGTGTAGAAAAGGTAGCTAAGATAAGGGAAATCCATAATTCCAGTTAAGATTACATGAAACACTGTATGAATTCTATATTCTTTACTTAAAGGAGACTAGAGTGGTAAATGTGTGTTATACAAGGCAGAATACCATTAAAATAGAGAAAGAAACACGTTCGGCAGCTTTTGAAATAATTACACTTCACTGAAATGTAGTACTACACTCTATAACACAGTTGAGAGACAATATTCCCTACTTGCCTCAGTTCATAACAGTGTGTAGGAAGTTGTTTGATAAAGTGGGCAAAGCTTATACTTGGGCCAGAAGGCAGAATATAGGAAACTACATGAAAACATGAATAATTCAGTGAAAATGACTGTAAACAGATGAGAACTTGTTTTAGAACAGCTGAAAGAGATTCTCCAAGTCAGTTCTTAGTGTAGAAAAGGTAGCTAAGATCCGGGAAATCTTAATTCCAGTTAAAATCACATGAAACACTGTATGAATCCTATATTCTTTACTGAAAGGAGACTAGAGTGGTAAATGTTTGTTATACAAGGCAGAATACCATTGAAATAGAGAAAGAAACACGTTCGGCAGCTTTGGAAAGCCTTACACTTCACTGAAATGTAGTACTACACTCTATAACACAGTTGAGAGACAATGTTCCCTACTTGCCTCAGTTCATAACAGTGTGTAGGAAGTTGTTTGATAAAGTGGGCAAAGCTTATACTTGGGCCAGAAGGCAGAATATAGGAAACTTCATGAAAACATGAATAATTCAGTGAAAATGACTGTAAACAGATGAGAACTTGTTTAGAACAGCTGAAAGAGAATCTCCAAGTCAGTTCTTAGTGTAGAAAGGGTAGCTAAGATAAGGGAAATCCATAATCCCAGTTAAGATCACATGGAACACTGTATGAATCCTATATTCATTACTTAAAGGAGACTAGAGTGGTAAATGTGTGTTATACAAGGCAGAATACCATTGAAATAGAGAAAGAAACACGTTCGGCAGCTTTGGAAAGCCTTACTCTTCACTGAAATGTAGTACTACACTCTATAACACAGTTGAGAGACAATGTTCCCGAGCTGCCTCAGTTCATAACAGTGTGTAGGAAGTTGTTTGATAAAGTGGGCAAAGCTTATACTTGCACCAGAAGGCAGAATATAGGAAACTACATGAAAACATGATTAATTCAGTGAAAATGACTGTAAACAGATGAGAACTTGTTTAGAACAGCTGAAAGAGATTCTCCAAGTCAGTTCTTAGTGTAGAAAAGGTAGCTAAGATCTGGGAAATCTTAATTCCAGTTAAAATCACATGAAACACTGTATGAATCCTATATTCTTTACTTAAAGGAGACTAGAGTGGTAAATGTGTGTTATACAAGGCAGAGTACCATTGAAATAGAGAAAGAAACACGTTCGGCAGCTTTGGAAAGCCTTACACTTCACTGAAATGTAGTACTACACTCTATAACACAGTTGAGAGACAATGTTCCCTACTTGCCTCAGTTCATAACAGTGTGTAGGAAGTTGTTTGATAAAGTGGGAAAAGCTTATACTTGGGCCAGAAGGCAGAATATAGGTAACTACATGAAAACATGAATAATTCAGTGAAAATGACTGTAAACAGATGAGAACTTGTTTAGAACAGCTGAAAGAGAATCTCCAAGTCTGTTCTTAGTGTAGAAAAGGTAGCTAAGATAAGGGAAATCCATAATTCCAGTTAAGATCACATGAAACACTGTATGAATCCTATATTCATTACTTAAAGGAGACTAGAGTGGTAAATGTGTGTTATACAAGGCAGAATACCATTGAAATAGAGAAAGAGACACGTTCGGCAGCTTTGGAAAGCCTTACACTTCACTGAAATGTAGTACTACACTCTATAACACAGTTGAGAGACAATGTTCCCGAGCTGCCTCAGTTCATAACAGTGTGTAGGAAGTTGTTTGATAAAGTGGGCAAAGCTTATACTTGGACCAGAAGGCAGAATATAGGAAACCACATGAAAACATGATTAATTCAGTGAAAATGACTGTAAACAGATGAGAACTTGTTTAGAACAGCTGAAAGAGATTCTCCAAGTCAGTTCTTAGTGTAGAAAAGGTAGCTAAGATCCGGGAAATCTTAATTCCAGTTAAAATCTCATGAAACACTGTATGAATCCTATATTCTTTACTGAAAGGAGACTAGAGTGGTAAATGTTTGTTATACAAGGCAGAATATCATTGAAATAGAGAAAGAAACACGTTCGGCAGCTTTGGAAAGCCTTACACTTCACTGAAATGTAGTACTACACTCTATAACACAGTTGAGAGACAATGTTCCCTACTTGCCTCAGTTCATAACAGTGTGTAGGAAGTTGTTTGATAAAGTGGGCAAAGCTTATACTTGCACCAGAAGGCAGAATATAGGAAACTACATGAAAACATGATTAATTCAGTGAAAATGACTGTAAACAGATGAGAACTTGTTTAGAACAGCTGAAAGAGATTCTCCAAGTCAGTTCTTAGTGTAGAAAAGGTAGCTAAGATCTGGGAAATCTTAATTCCAGTTAAAATCACATGAAACACTGTATGAATCCTATATTCTTTACTTAAAGGAGACTAGAGTGGTAAATGTGTGTTATACAAGGCAGAGTACCATTGAAATAGAGAAAGAAACACGTTCGGCAGCTTTGGAAAGCCTTACACTTCACTGAAATGTAGTACTACACTCTATAACACAGTTGAGAGACAATGTTCCCTACTTGCCTCAGTTCATAACAGTGTGTAGGAAGTTGTTTGATAAAGTGGGCAAAGCTTATACTTGGGCCAGAAGGCAGAATATAGGTAACTACATGAAAACATGAATAATTCAGTGAAAATGACTGTAAACAGATGAGAACTTGTTTAGAACAGCTGAAAGAGAATCTCCAAGTCTGTTCTTAGTGTAGAAAAGGTAGCTAAGATAAGGGAAATCCATAATTCCAGTTAAGATCACATGAAACACTGTATGAATCCTATATTCATTACTTAAAGGAGACTAGAGTGGTAAATGTGTGTTATACAAGGCAGAATACCATTGAAATAGAGAAAGAGACACGTTCGGCAGCTTTGGAAAGCCTTACACTTCACTGAAATGTAGTACTACACTCTATAACACAGTTGAGAGACAATGTTCCCGAGCTGCCTCAGTTCATAACAGTGTGTAGGAAGTTGTTTGATAAAGTGGGCAAAGCTTATACTTGGACCAGAAGGCAGAATATAGGAAACCACATGAAAACATGATTAATTCAGTGAAAATGACTGTAAACAGATGAGAACTTGTTTAGAACAGCTGAAAGAGATTCTCCAAGTCAGTTCTTAGTGTAGAAAAGGTAGCTAAGATCCGGGAAATCTTAATTCCAGTTAAAATCTCATGAAACACTGTATGAATCCTATATTCTTTACTGAAAGGAGACTAGAGTGGTAAATGTTTGTTATACAAGGCAGAATATCATTGAAATAGAGAAAGAAACACGTTCGGCAGCTTTGGAAAGCCTTACACTTCACTGAAATGTAGTACTACACTCTATAACACAGTTGAGAGACAATGTTCCCTACTTGCCTCAGTTCATAACAGTGTGTAGGAAGTTGTTTGATAAAGTGGGCAAAGCTTATACTTGGGCCAGAAGGCAAAATATAGGAAACTACATGAAAACATGAATAATTCAGTGAAAATGACTGTAAACAGATGAGAACTTGTTTAGAACAGCTGAAAGAGAATCTCCAAGTCAGTTCTTAGTGTAGAAAGGGTAGCTAAGATAAGGGAAATCCATAATCCCAGTTAAGATCACATGGAACACTGTATGAATCCTATATTCATTACTTAAAGGAGACTAGAGTGGTAAATGTGTGTTATACAAGGCAGAATACCATTGAAATAGAGAAAGAAACACGTTCGGCACCTTTGGAAAGCCTTACTCTTCACTGAAATGTAGTACTACACTCTATAACACAGTTGAGAGACAATGTTCCCGAGCTGCCTCAGTTCATAACAGTGTGTAGGAAGTTGTTTGATAAAGTGGGCAAAGCTTATACTTGCACCAGAAGGCAGAATATAGGAAACTACATGAAAACATGATTAATTCAGTGAAAATGACTGTAAACAGATGAGAACTTGTTTAGAACAGCTGAAAGAGATTCTCCAAGTCAGTTCTTAGTGTAGAAAAGGTAGCTAAGATCCGGAAATCCTTAATTGGAGTTAAGATTATATGAAACACTGTATGAATCCTATATTCTTTACTTAAAGGAGACTAGAGTGGTAAATGTGTGTTATACAAGGCAGAATACCATTGAAATAGAGAAAGAAACACGTTCGGCAGCTGTGGAAAGCCTTACACTTCACTGAAATGTAGTACTACACTCTATAACACAGTTGAGAAACAATGTTCCCGAGCTGCCTCAGTTCATAACAGTGTGTAGGAAGTTGTTTGATAAAGTGGGCAAAGCTTATACTTGGGCCAGAAGGCAGAATATAGGAAACTACATGAAAACATGAATAATTCAGTGAAAATGACTGTAAACAGATGAGAACTTGTTTAGAACAGCTGAAAGAGAATCTCCAAGTCAGTTCTTAGTGTAGAAAAGGTAGCTAAGATAAGGGAAATCCATAATTCCAGTTAAGATCACATGAAACACTATGAATCCTATATTCTTTACTTAAAGGAGACTAGAGTGGTAAATCTGTGTTATACAAGGCAGAATACCATTGAAATAGAGAAAGAAACACGTTCGGCAGCTTTGGAAAGCCTTACACTTCACTGAAATGTAGTACTACACTCTATAACACAATTGAGAGACAATGTTCCCTACTTGCCTCAGTTCATAACAGTGTGTAGGAAGTTCTTTGATAAAGTGGGCAAAGCTTATACTTGGGCCAGAAGGCAGAATATAGGAAACTTCATGAAAACATGAATAATTCAGTGAAAATGACTGTAAACAGATGAGAACTTGTTTAGAACAGCTAAAAGAGAATCTCCAAGTCAGTTCTTAGTGTAGAAAAGGTAGCTAAGATAAGGGAAATCCATAATTCCAGTTAAGATCACATGAAACACTGTATGAATCCTATATTCATTACGTAAAGGAGACTAGAGTGGTAAATGTGTGTTATACAAGGCAGAATACCATTGAAATAGAGAAAGAAACACGTTCGGCAGCTTTGGAAAGCCTTACACTTCACTGAAATGTAGTACTACACTCTATAACACAGTTGAGAGACAATGTTCCCTACTTGCCTCAGTTCATAACAGTGTGTAGGAAGTTGTTTGATAAAGTGGGCAAAGCTTATACTTGGGCCAGAAGGCAGAATATAGGTAACTACATGAAAACATGAATAATTCAGTGAAAATGACTGTAAACAGATGAGAACTTGTTTAGAACAGCTGAAAGAGAATCTCCAAGTCTGTTCTTAGTGTAGAAAAGGTAGCTAAGATAAGGGAAATCCATAATTCCAGTTAAGATCACATGAAACACTGTATGAATCCTATATTCATTACTTAAAGGAGACTAGAGTGGTAAATGTGTGTTATACAAGGCAGAATACCATTGAAATAGAGAAAGAGACACGTTCGGCAGCTTTGGAAAGCCTTACACTTCACTGAAATGTAGTACTACACTCTATAACACAGTTGAGAGACAATGTTCCCGAGCTGCCTCAGTTCATAACAGTGTGTAGGAAGTTGTTTGATAAAGTGGGCAAAGCTTATACTTGGACCAGAAGGCAGAATATAGGAAACCACATGAAAACATGATTAATTCAGTGAAAATGACTGTAAACAGATGAGAACTTGTTTAGAACAGCTGAAAGAGATTCTCCAAGTCAGTTCTTAGTGTAGAAAAGGTAGCTAAGATCCGGGAAATCTTAATTCCAGTTAAAATCTCATGAAACACTGTATGAATCCTATATTCTTTACTGAAAGGAGACTAGAGTGGTAAATGTTTGTTATACAAGGCAGAATATCATTGAAATAGAGAAAGAAACACGTTCGGCAGCTTTGGAAAGCCTTACACTTCACTGAAATGTAGTACTACACTCTATAACACAGTTGAGAGACAATGTTCCCTACTTGCCTCAGTTCATAACAGTGTGTAGGAAGTTGTTTGATAAAGTGGGCAAAGCTTATACTTGGGCCAGAAGGCAAAATATAGGAAACTACATGAAAACATGAATAATTCAGTGAAAATGACTGTAAACAGATGAGAACTTGTTTAGAACAGCTGAAAGAGAATCTCCAAGTCAGTTCTTAGTGTAGAAAGGGTAGCTAAGATAAGGGAAATCCATAATCCCAGTTAAGATCACATGGAACACTGTATGAATCCTATATTCATTACTTAAAGGAGACTAGAGTGGTAAATGTGTGTTATACAAGGCAGAATACCATTGAAATAGAGAAAGAAACACGTTCGGCACCTTTGGAAAGCCTTACTCTTCACTGAAATGTAGTACTACACTCTATAACACAGTTGAGAGACAATGTTCCCGAGCTGCCTCAGTTCATAACAGTGTGTAGGAAGTTGTTTGATAAAGTGGGCAAAGCTTATACTTGCACCAGAAGGCAGAATATAGGAAACTACATGAAAACATGATTAATTCAGTGAAAATGACTGTAAACAGATGAGAACTTGTTTAGAACAGCTGAAAGAGATTCTCCAAGTCAGTTCTTAGTGTAGAAAAGGTAGCTAAGATCCGGAAATCCTTAATTGGAGTTAAGATTATATGAAACACTGTATGAATCCTATATTCTTTACTTAAAGGAGACTAGAGTGGTAAATGTGTGTTATACAAGGCAGAATACCATTGAAATAGAGAAAGAAACACGTTCGGCAGCTGTGGAAAGCCTTACACTTCACTGAAATGTAGTACTACACTCTATAACACAGTTGAGAAACAATGTTCCCGAGCTGCCTCAGTTCATAACAGTGTGTAGGAAGTTGTTTGATAAAGTGGGCAAAGCTTATACTTGGGCCAGAAGGCAGAATATAGGAAACTACATGAAAACATGAATAATTCAGTGAAAATGACTGTAAACAGATGAGAACTTGTTTAGAACAGCTGAAAGAGAATCTCCAAGTCAGTTCTTAGTGTAGAAAAGGTAGCTAAGATAAGGGAAATCCATAATTCCAGTTAAGATCACATGAAACACTATGAATCCTATATTCTTTACTTAAAGGAGACTAGAGTGGTAAATCTGTGTTATACAAGGCAGAATACCATTGAAATAGAGGAAGAAACACGTTCGGCAGCTTTGGAAAGCCTTACACTTCACTGAAATGTAGTACTACACTCTATAACACAATTGAGAGACAATGTTCCCTACTTGCCTCAGTTCATAACAGTGTGTAGGAAGTTCTTTGATAAAGTGGGCAAAGCTTATACTTGGGCCAGAAGGCAGAATATAGGAAACTTCATGAAAACATGAATAATTCAGTGAAAATGACTGTAAACAGATGAGAACTTGTTTAGAACAGCTAAAAGAGAATCTCCAAGTCAGTTCTTAGTGTAGAAAAGGTAGCTAAGATAAGGGAAATCCATAATTCCAGTTAAGATCACATGAAACACTGTATGAATCCTATATTCATTACGTAAAGGAGACTAGAGTGGTAAATGTGTGTTATACAAGGCAGAATACCATTGAAATAGAGAAAGAAACACGTTCGGCAGCTTTGGAAAGCCTTACACTTCACTGAAATGTAGTACTACACTCTATAACACAGTTGAGAGACAATGTTCCCTACTTGCCTCAGTTCATAACAGTGTGTAGGAAGTTGTTTGATAAAGTGGGCAAAGCTTATACTTGGGCCAGAAGGCAGAATATAGGAAACTACATGAAAACATGAATAATTCAGTGAAAATGACTGTAAACAGATGAGAACTTGTTTAGAACAGCTGAAAGAGAATCTCCAAGTCAGTTCTTAGTGTAGAAAGGGTAGCTAAGATAAGGGAAATCCATAATCCCAGTTAAGATCACATGAAACACTGTATGAATCCTATATTCATTACTTAAAGGAGACTAGAGTGGTAAATGTATGTTATACAAGGCAGAATACCATTGAAATAGAGAAAGAAACACGTTCGGCAGCTTTGGAAAGCCTTACTCTTCACTGAAATGTAGTACTACACTCTATAACACAGTTGAGAGACAATCTTCCCGAGCTGCCTCAGTTCATAACAGTGTGTAGGAAGTTGTTTGATAAAGTGGGCAAAGCTTATACTTGGGCCAGAAGGCAGAATATGGGAAACTACATGAAAACATTATTAATTCAGTGAAAATGACTGTAAACAGATGAGAACTTGTTTAGAACAGCTGAAAGAGAATCTCCAAGTCAGTTCTTAGTGTAGAAAGGGTAGCTAAGATAAGGGAAATCCATAATTCCAGTTAAGATCACATGAAACACTGTATGAATCCTATATTCATTACTTAAAGGAGACTAGAGTGGTAAATGTGTGTTATACAAGGCAGAATACCATTGAAATAGAGAAAGAGACACGTTCGGCAGCTTTGGAAAGCCTTACACTTCACTGAAATGTAGTACTACACTCTATAACACAGTTGAGAGACAATGTTCCCGAGCTGCCTCAGTTCATAACAGTGTGTAGGAAGTTGTTTGATAAAGTGGGCAAAGCTTATACTTGGACCAGAAGGCAGAATATAGGAAACCACATGAAAACATGATTAATTCAGTGAAAATGACTGTAAACAGATGAGAACTTGTTTAGAACAGCTGAAAGAGATTCTCCAAGTCAGTTCTTAGTGTAGAAAAGGTAGCTAAGATCCGGGAAATCTTAATTCCAGTTAAAATCTCATGAAACACTGTATGAATCCTATATTCTTTACTGAAAGGAGACTAGAGTGGTAAATGTTTGTTATACAAGGCAGAATACCATTGAAATAGAGAAAGAAACACGTTCGATAGCTTTGGAAAGCCTTACACTTCACTGAAATGTAGTACGACACTCTATAACACAGTTGAGAGACAATGTTCCCTACTTGCCTCAGTTCATAACAGTGTGTAGGAAGTTGTTTGATAAAGTGGGCAAAGCTTATACTTGGGCCAGAAGGCAGAATATAGGAAACTACATGAAAACATGAATAATTCAGTAAAAATGACTGTAAACAGATGAGAACTTGTTTAGAACAGCTGAAAGAGAATCTCCAAGTCAGTTCTTAGTGTAGAAAAGGTAGCTAAGATAAGGGAAATCCATAATTCCAGTTAAGATCACATGAAACACTGTATGAATCCTATATTCATTACTTAAAGGAGACTAGAGTGTTAAATGTGTGTTATACAAGGCAGAACACCATTGAAATAGAGAAAGAGACACGTTCGGCAGCTTTGGAAAGCCTTACACTTCACTGAAATGTAGTACTACACTCTATAACACAGTTGAGAGACAATGTTCCCGAGCTGCCTCAGTTCATAACAGTGTGTAGGAAGTTGTTTGATAAAGTGGGCAAAGCTTATACTTGGACCAGAAGGCAGAATATAGGAAACTACATGAAAACATGATTAATTCAGTGAAAATGACTGTAAACAGATGAGAACTTGTTTAGAACAGCTGAAAGAGATTCTCCAAGTCAGTTCTTAGTGTAGAAAATGTAGCTAAGATCCGGGAAATCTTAATTCCAGTTAAAATCACATGAAACACTGTATGAATCCTATATTCTTTACTGAAAGGAGACTAGAGTGGTAAATGTTTGTTATACAAGGCAGAATATCATTGAAATAGAGAAAGAAACACGTTCGGCAGCTTTGGAAAGCCTTACACTTCACTGAAATGTAGTACTACACTCTATAACACAGTTGAGAGACAATGTTCCCTACTTGCCTCAGTTCATAACAGTGTGTAGGAAGTTGTTTGATAAAGTGGGCAAAGCTTATACTTGGGCCAGAAGGCAAAATATAGGAAACTACATGAAAACATGAATAATTCAGTGAAAATGACTGTAAACAGATGAGAATTTGTTTAGAACAGCTGAAAGAGAATCTCCAAGTCAGTTCTTAGTGTAGAAAAGGTAGCTAAGATCCGGAAATCCTTAATTGGAGTTAAGATTATATGAAACACTGTATGAATCCTATATTCTTTACTTAAAGGAGACTAGAGTGGTAAATGTGTGTTATACAAGGCAGAATACCATTAAAATGGATGAAGAAACACATTCGGCAGTTTTGGAAATCCTTACACGTGACTGAAATGTAGTACTACACTCTATTTTACAGTTCAGAGACAATGTTCCCGAGCTGCCTCAGTTCATAACAGTGTGTAGGAAGTTGTTTGATAAAGTGGTCAAAGCTTATACTTGGACCAGAAGGCAGAATATAGGAAACTACATGAAAACATGAATAATTCAGTGAAAATGACTGTAAACAGATTGGAACTTGTTTTAGAACAGCTGAAAGAGATTCTCCAAGTCAGTTCTTAGTGTAGAAAAGGTAGCTAAGATCCGGGAAATCTTAATTCCAGTTAAGATCACATGAAACACTGTATGAATCCTATATTCTTTACTTAAAGGAGACTAGAGTGGTAAATGTGTGTTATACAAGGCAGAATACCATTGAAGTAGAGAAAGAAACACGTTCGGCAGCTTTGGAAAGCCTTACACTTCACTGAAATGTAGTACTACACTCTATAACACAGTTGAGAGACAATGTTCTCTACTTGCCTCAGTTCATAACAGTGTGTAGGAAGTTGTTTGATAAAGTGGGCAAAGCTTATACTTGGGCCAGAAGGCAGAATATAGGAAACTACATGAAAACATGAATAATTCAGTGAAAATGACTGTAAACAGATTGGAACTTGTTTTAGAACAGCTGAAAGAGATTCTCCAAGTCAGTTCTTAGTGTAGAAAAGGTAGCTAAGATCCGGGAAATCTTAATTCCAGTTAAGATCACATGAAACACTGTATGAATCCTATATTCTTTACTTAAAGGAGACTAGAGTGGTAAATGTGTGTTATACAAGGCAGAATACCATTGAAGTAGAGAAAGAAACACGTTCGGCAGCTTTGGAAAGCCTTACACTTCACTGAAATGTAGTACTACACTCTATAACACAGTTGAGAGACAATGTTCTCTACTTGCCTCAGTTCATAACAGTGTGTAGGAAGTTGTTTGATAAAGTGGGCAAAGCTTATACTTGGGCCAGAAGGCAGAATATAGGAAACTACATGAAAACATGAATAATTCAGTGAAAATGACTGTAAAGAGATGAGAACTTGTTTAGAACAGCTGAAAGAGAATCTCCAAGTCAGTTCTTAGTGTAGAAAAGGTAGCTAAGATAAGGGAAATCCATAATTCCAGTTAAGATCACATGAAACACTATGAATCCTATATTCTTTACTTAAAGGAGACTAGAGTGGTAAATCTGTGTTATACAAGGCAGAATACCATTGAAATAGAGAAAGAAACACGTTCGGCAGCTTTGGAAAGCCTTACACTTCACTGAAATGTAGTACTACACTCTATAACACAATTGAGAGACAATGTTCCCTACTTGCCTCAGTTCATAACAGTGTGTAGGAAGTTGTTTGATAAAGTGGGCAAAGCTTATACTTGGGCCAGAAGGCAGAATATAGGAAACTTCATGAAAACATGAATAATTCAGTGAAAATGAATGTAAACAGATGAGAACTTGTTTAGAACAGCTGAAAGAGAATCTCCAAGTCAGTTCTTAGTGTAGAAAAGGTAGCTAAGATAAGGGAAATCCATAATTCCAGTTAAGATCACATGAAACACTGTATGAATCCTATATTCATTACTTAAAGGAGACTAGAGTGGTAAATGTGTGTTATACAAGGCAGAACACCATTGAAATAGAGAAAGAGACACGTTCGGCAGCTTTGGAAAGCCTTACACTTCACTGAAATGTAGTACTACACTCTATAACACAGTTGAGAGACAATGTTCCCGAGCTGCCTCAGTTCATAACAGTGTGTAGGAAGTTGTTTGATAAAGTGGGCAAAGCTTATACTTGGACCAGAAGGCAGAATATAGGAAACTACATGAAAACATGATTAATTCAGTGAAAATGACTGTAAACAGATGAGAACTTGTTTAGAACAGCTGAAAGAGATTCTCCAAGTCAGTTCTTAGTGTAGAAAAGGTAGCTAAGATCCGGGAAATCTTAATTCCAGTTAAAATCACATGAAACACTGTATGAATCCTATATTCTTTACTGAAAGGAGACTAGAGTGGTAAATGTTTGTTATACAAGGCAGAATACCATTGAAATAGAGAAAGAAACACGTTCGGCAGCTTTGGAAAGCCTTACACTTCACTGAAATGTAGTACTACACTCTATAACACAGTTGAGAGACAATGTTCCCTACTTGCCTCAGTTCATAACAGTGTGTAGGAAGTTGTTTGATAAAGTGGGCAAAGTTTATACTTGGGCCAGAAGGCAGAATATAGGAAACTACATGAAAACATGAATAATTCAGTGAAAATGACTGTAAACAGATGAGAACTTGTTTAGAACAGCTGAAAGAGATTCTCCAAGTCAGTTCTTAGTGTAGAAAATGTAGCTAAGATCCGGGAAATCTTAATTCCAGTTAAAATCACATGAAACACTGTATGAATCCTATATTCTTTACTGAAAGGAGACTAGAGTGGTAAATGTTTGTTATACAAGGCAGAATATCATTGAAATAGAGAAAGAAACACGTTCGGCAGCTTTGGAAAGCCTTACACTTCACTGAAATGTAGTACTACACTCTATAACACAGTTGAGAGACAATGTTCCCTACTTGCCTCAGTTCATAACAGTGTGTAGGAAGTTGTTTGATAAAGTGGGCAAAGCTTATACTTGGGCCAGAAGGCAAAATATAGGAAACTACATGAAAACATGAATAATTCAGTGAAAATGACTGTAAACAGATGAGAACTTGTTTAGAACAGCTGAAAGAGAATCTCCAAGTCAGTTCTTAGTGTAGAAAAGGTAGCTAAGATCCGGAAATCCTTAATTGGAGTTAAGATTATATGAAACACTGTATGAATCCTATATTCTTTACTTAAAGGAGACTAGAGTGGTAAATGTGTGTTATACAAGGCAGAATACCATTAAAATGGATGAAGAAACACATTCGGCAGTTTTGGAAATCCTTACACGTGACTGAAATGTAGTACTACACTCTATTTTACAGTTCAGAGACAATGTTCCCGAGCTGCCTCAGTTCATAACAGTGTGTAGGAAGTTGTTTGATAAAGTGGTCAAAGCTTATACTTGGACCAGAAGGCAGAATATAGGAAACTACATGAAAACATGAATAATTCAGTGAAAATGACTGTAAACAGATTGGAACTTGTTTTAGAACAGCTGAAAGAGATTCTCCAAGTCAGTTCTTAGTGTAGAAAAGGTAGCTAAGATCCGGGAAATCTTAATTCCAGTTAAGATCACATGAAACACTGTATGAATCCTATATTCTTTACTTAAAGGAGACTAGAGTGGTAAATGTGTGTTATACAAGGCAGAATACCATTGAAGTAGAGAAAGAAACACGTTCGGCAGCTTTGGAAAGCCTTACACTTCACTGAAATGTAGTACTACACTCTATAACACAGTTGAGAGACAATGTTCTCTACTTGCCTCAGTTCATAACAGTGTGTAGGAAGTTGTTTGATAAAGTGGGCAAAGCTTATACTTGGGCCAGAAGGCAGAATATAGGAAACTACATGAAAACATGAATAATTCAGTGAAAATGACTGTAAACAGATTGGAACTTGTTTTAGAACAGCTGAAAGAGATTCTCCAAGTCAGTTCTTAGTGTAGAAAAGGTAGCTAAGATCCGGGAAATCTTAATTCCAGTTAAGATCACATGAAACACTGTATGAATCCTATATTCTTTACTTAAAGGAGACTAGAGTGGTAAATGTGTGTTATACAAGGCAGAATACCATTGAAGTAGAGAAAGAAACACGTTCGGCAGCTTTGGAAAGCCTTACACTTCACTGAAATGTAGTACTACACTCTATAACACAGTTGAGAGACAATGTTCTCTACTTGCCTCAGTTCATAACAGTGTGTAGGAAGTTGTTTGATAAAGTGGGCAAAGCTTATACTTGGGCCAGAAGGCAGAATATAGGAAACTACATGAAAACATGAATAATTCAGTGAAAATGACTGTAAAGAGATGAGAACTTGTTTAGAACAGCTGAAAGAGAATCTCCAAGTCAGTTCTTAGTGTAGAAAAGGTAGCTAAGATAAGGGAAATCCATAATTCCAGTTAAGATCACATGAAACACTATGAATCCTATATTCTTTACTTAAAGGAGACTAGAGTGGTAAATCTGTGTTATACAAGGCAGAATACCATTGAAATAGAGAAAGAAACACGTTCGGCAGCTTTGGAAAGCCTTACACTTCACTGAAATGTAGTACTACACTCTATAACACAATTGAGAGACAATGTTCCCTACTTGCCTCAGTTCATAACAGTGTGTAGGAAGTTGTTTGATAAAGTGGGCAAAGCTTATACTTGGGCCAGAAGGCAGAATATAGGAAACTTCATGAAAACATGAATAATTCAGTGAAAATGAATGTAAACAGATGAGAACTTGTTTAGAACAGCTGAAAGAGAATCTCCAAGTCAGTTCTTAGTGTAGAAAAGGTAGCTAAGATAAGGGAAATCCATAATTCCAGTTAAGATCACATGAAACACTGTATGAATCCTATATTCATTACTTAAAGGAGACTAGAGTGGTAAATGTGTGTTATACAAGGCAGAACACCATTGAAATAGAGAAAGAGACACGTTCGGCAGCTTTGGAAAGCCTTACACTTCACTGAAATGTAGTACTACACTCTATAACACAGTTGAGAGACAATGTTCCCGAGCTGCCTCAGTTCATAACAGTGTGTAGGAAGTTGTTTGATAAAGTGGGCAAAGCTTATACTTGGACCAGAAGGCAGAATATAGGAAACTACATGAAAACATGATTAATTCAGTGAAAATGACTGTAAACAGATGAGAACTTGTTTAGAACAGCTGAAAGAGATTCTCCAAGTCAGTTCTTAGTGTAGAAAAGGTAGCTAAGATCCGGGAAATCTTAATTCCAGTTAAAATCACATGAAACACTGTATGAATCCTATATTCTTTACTGAAAGGAGACTAGAGTGGTAAATGTTTGTTATACAAGGCAGAATACCATTGAAATAGAGAAAGAAACACGTTCGGCAGCTTTGGAAAGCCTTACACTTCACTGAAATGTAGTACTACACTCTATAACACAGTTGAGAGACAATGTTCCCTACTTGCCTCAGTTCATAACAGTGTGTAGGAAGTTGTTTGATAAAGTGGGCAAAGTTTATACTTGGGCCAGAAGGCAGAATATAGGAAACTACATGAAAACATGAATAATTCAGTGAAAATGACTGTAAACAGATGAGAACTTGTTTAGAACAGCTGAAAGAGAATCTCCAATTCAGTTCTTAGTGTAGAAAAGGTAGCTAAGATAAGGGAAATCCATAATTCCAGTTAAGATCACATGAAACACTGTATGAATCCTATATTCATTACTTAAAGGAGACTAGAGTGGTAAATGTGTGTTATACAAGGCAGAACACCATTGAAATAGAGAAAGAGACACGTTCGGCAGCTTTGGAAAGCCTTACACTTCACTGAAATGTAGTACTACACTCTATAACACAGTTGAGAGACAATGTTCCCTACTTGCCTCAGTTCATAACAGTGTGTAGGAAGTTGTTTGATAAAGTGGGCAAAGTTTATACTTGGGCCAGAAGGCAGAATATAGGAAACTACATGAAAACATGAATAATTCAGTGAAAATGACTGTAAACAGATGAGAACTTGTTTAGAACAGCTGAAAGAGAATCTCCAATTCAGTTCTTAGTGTAGAAAAGGTAGCTAAGATAAGGGAAATCCATAATTCCAGTTAAGATCACATGAAACACTGTATGAATCCTATATTCATTACTTAAAGGAGACTAGAGTGGAAAATGTGTGTTATACAAGGCAGAATACCATTGAAATAGAGAAAGAAACACGTTCGGCAGCTTTGGAAAGCCTTACACTTCACTGAAATGTAGTACTACACTCTATAACACAGTTGAGAGACAATGTTCCCGATCTGCCTCAGTTCATAACAGTGTGTAGGAAGTTGTTTGATAAAGTGGGCAAAGCTTATACTTGGACCAGAAGGCAGAATATAGGAAACTACATGAAAACATGATTAATTCAGTGAAAATGACTGTAAACAGATGAGAACTTGTTTTAGAACAGCTGAAAGAGATTCTCCAAGTCAGTTCTTAGTGTAGAAAAGGTAGCTAAGATCTGGGAAATCTTAACTCCAGTTAAAATCACATGAAACACTGTATGAATCCTATATTCTTTACTTAAAGGAGACTAGAGTGGTAAATGTGTGTTATACAAGGCAGAGTACCATTGAAATAGAGAAAGAAACACGTTCGGCAGCTTTCGAAAGCCTTACACTTCACTGAAATGTAGTACTACACTCTATAACACAGTTGAGAGACAATGTTCCCTACTTGCCTCAGTTCATAACAGTGTGTAGGAAGTTGTTTGATAAAGTGGGCAAAGCTTATACTTGGGCCAGAAGGCAGAATATAGGAAACTACATGAAAACATGAATAATTCAGTGAAAATGACTGTAAACAGATGAGAACTTGTTTAGAACAGCTGAAAGAGAATCTCCAAGTCAGTTCTTAGTGTAGAAAGGGTAGCTAAGATAAGGGAAATCCATAATCCCAGTTAAAATCACATGAAACACTGTATGAATCCTATATTCTTTACTTAAAGGAGACTAGAGTGGTAAATGTGTGTTATACAAGGCAGAATACCATTGAAATAGAGAAAGAAACACGTTCGGCAGCTTTGGAAAGCCTTACTCTTCACTGAAATGTAGTACTACACTCTATAACACAGTTGAGAGACAATCTTCCCGAGCTGCCTCAGTTCATAGCAGTGTGTAGGAAGTTGTTTGATAAAGTGGGCAAAGATTATACTTGGGCCAGAAGGCAGAATATGGGAAACTACATGAAAACATTATTAATTCAGTGAAAATGACTGTAAACAGATGAGAACTTGTTTAGAACAGCTGAAAGAGAATCTCCAAGTCAGTTCTTAGTGTAGAAAGGGTAGCTAAGATAAGGGAAATCCATAATTCCAGTTAAGATCACATGAAACACTGTATGAATCCTATATTCATTACTTAAAGGAGACTAGAGTGGTAAATGTTTGTTATACAAGGCAGAATACCATTGAAATAGAGAAAGAGACACGTTCGGCAGCTTTGGAAAGCCTTACACTTCACTGAAATGTAGTACTACACTCTATAACACAGTTGAGAGACAATGTTCCCGAGCTGCCTCAGTTCATAACAGTGTGTAGGAAGTTGTTTGATAAAGTGGGCAAAGCTTATACTTGGACCAGAAGGCAGAATATAGGAAACCACATGAAAACATGATTAATTCAGTGAAAATGACTGTAAACAGATGAGAACTTGTTTAGAACAGCTGAAAGAGATTCTCCAAGTCAGTTCTTAGTGTAGAAAAGGTAGCTAAGATCCGGGAAATCTTAATTCCAGTTAAAATCTCATGAAACACTGTATGAATCCTATATTCTTTAATGAAAGGAGACTAGAGTGGTAAATGTTTGTTATACAAGGCAGAATACCATTGAAATAGAGAAAGAAACACGTTCGATAGCTTTGGAAAGCCTTACACTTCACTGAAATGTAGTACGACACTCTATAACACAGTTGAGAGACAATGTTCCCTACTTGCCTCAGTTCATAACAGTGTGTAGGAAGTTGTTTGATAAAGTGGGCAAAGCTTATACTTGGGCCAGAAGGCAGAATATAGGAAACTACATGAAAACATGAATAATTCAGTGAAAATGACTGTAAACAGATGAGAACTTGTTTAGAACAGCTGAAAGAGAATCTCCAAGTCAGTTCTTAGTGTAGAAAAGGTAGCTAAGATAAGGGAAATCCATAATTCCAGTTAAGATCACATGAAACACTATGAATCCTATATTCTTTACTTAAAGGAGACTAGAGTGGTAAATCTGTGTTATACAAGGCAGAATACCATTGAAATAGAGAAAGAAACACGTTCGGCAGCTTTGGAAAGCCTTACACTTCACTGAAATGTAGTACTACACTCTATAACACAATTGAGAGACAATGTTCCCTACTTGCCTCAGTTCATAACAGTGTGTAGGAAGTTGTTTGATAAAGTGGGCAAAGCTTATACTTGGGCCAGAAGGCAGAATATAGGAAACTTCATGAAAACATGAATAATTCAGTGAAAATGACTGTAAACAGATGAGAACTTGTTTAGAACAGCTGAAAGAGAATCTCCAGGTCAGTTCTTAGTGTAGAAAAGGTAGCTAAGATAAGGGAAATCCATAATTCCAGTTAAGATCACATGAAAGACTGTATGAATCCTATATTCATTACTTAAAGGAGACTAGAGTGGTAAATGTGTGTTATACAAGGCAGAACACCATTGAAATAGAGAAAGAGACACGTTCGGCAGCTTTGTAAAGCCTTACACTTCACTGAAATGTAGTACTACACTCTATAACACAGTTGAGAGACAATGTTCCCGAGCTGCCTCAGTTCATAACAGTGTGTAGGAAGTTGTTTGATAAAGTGGGCAAAGCTTATACTTGGACCAGAAGGCAGAATATAGGAAACTACATGAAAACATGATTAATTCAGTGAAAATGACTGCAAACAGATGAGAACTTGTTTAGAACAGCTGAAAGAGATTCTCCAAGTCAGTTCTTAGTGTAGAAAAGGTAGCTAAGATCCGGGAAATCTTAATTCCAGTTAAAATCACATGAAACACTGTATGAATCCTATATTCTTTACTGAAAGGAGACTAGAGTGGTAAATGTTTGTTATACAAGGCAGAATACCATTGAAATAGAGAAAGAAACACGTTCGGCAGCTTTGGAAAGCCTTACACTTCACTGAAATGTAGTACTACACTCTATAACACAGTTGAGAGACAATGTTCCCTACTTGCCTCAGTTCATAACAGTGTGTAGGAAGTTGTTTGATAAAGTGGGCAAAGTTTATACTTGGGCCAGAAGGCAGAATATAGGAAACTACATGAAAACATGAATAATTCAGTGAAAATGACTGTAAACAGATGAGAACTTGTTTAGAACAGCTGAAAGAGAATCTCCAAGTCAGTTCTTAGTGTAGAAAAGGTAGCTAAGATAAGGGAAATCCATAATTCCAGTTAATATCACATGAAACACTGTATGAATCCTATATTCATTACTTAAAGGAGACTAGAGTGGTAAATGTGTGTTATACAAGGCAGAATACCATTGAAATAGAGAAAGAAACACGTTCGGCAGCTTTGGAAAGCCTTACACTTCACTGAAATGTAGTACTACACTCTATAACACAGTTGAGAGACAATGTTCCCGATCTGCCTCAGTTCATAACAGTGTGTAGGAAGTTGTTTGATAAAGTGGGCAAAGCTTATACTTGGACCAGAAGGCAGAATATAGGAAACTACATGAAAACATGATTAATTCAGTGAAAATGACTGTAAACAGATGAGAACTTGTTTTAGAACAGCTGAAAGAGATTCTCCAAGTCAGTTCTTAGTGTAGAAAAGGTAGCTAAGATCTGGGAAATCTTAATTCCAGTTAAAATCACATGAAACACTGTATGAATCCTATATTCTTTACTTAAAGGAGACTAGAGTGGTAAATGTGTGTTATACAAGGCAGAGTACCATTGAAATAGAGAAAGAAACACGTTCGGCAGCTTTCGAAAGCCTTACACTTCACTGAAATGTAGTACTACACTCTATAACACAGTTGAGAGACAATGTTCCCTACTTGCCTCAGTTCATAACAGTGTGTAGGAAGTTGTTTGATAAAGTGGGCAAAGCTTATACTTGGGCCAGAAGGCAGAATATAGGAAACTACATGAAAACATGAATAATTCAGTGAAAATGACTGTAAACAGATGAGAACTTGTTTAGAACAGCTGAAAGAGAATCTCCAAGTCAGTTCTTAGTGTAGAAAGGGTAGCTAAGATAAGGGAAATCCATAATCCCAGTTAAGATCACATGAAACACTGTATGAATCCTATATTCATTACTTAAAGGAGACTAGAGTGGTAAATGTGTGTTATACAAGGCAGAATACCATTGAAATAGAGAAAGAAACACGTTCGGCAGCTTTGGAAAGCCTTACTCTTCACTGAAATGTAGTACTACACTCTATAACACAGTTGAGAGACAATCTTCCCGAGCTGCCTCAGTTCATAACAGTGTGTAGGAAGTTGTTTGATAAAGTGGGCAAAGCTTATACTTGGACCAGAAGGCAGAATATAGGAAACTACATGAAAACATGATTAATTCAGTGAAAATGACTGCAAACAGATGAGAACTTGTTTAGAACAGCTGAAAGAGATTCTCCAAGTCAGTTCTTAGTGTAGAAAAGGTAGCTAAGCTCCGGGAAATCTTAATTCCAGTTAAAATCACATGAAACACTGTATGAATCCTATATTCTTTACTGAAAGGAGACTAGAGTGGTAAATGTTTGTTATACAAGGCAGAATACCATTGAAATAGAGAAAGAAACACGTTCGGCAGCTTTGGAAAGCCTTACACTTCACTGAAATGTAGTACTACACTCTATAACACAGTTGAGAGACAATGTTCCCTACTTGCCTCAGTTCATAACAGTGTGTAGGAAGTTGTTTGATAAAGTGGGCAAAGTTTATACTTGGGCCAGAAGGCAGAATATAGGAAACTACATGAAAACATGAATAATTCAGTGAAAATGACTGTAAACAGATGAGAACTTGTTTAGAACAGCTGAAAGAGAATCTCCAAGTCAGTTCTTAGTGTAGAAAAGGTAGCTAAGATAAGGGAAATCCATAATTCCAGTTAAGATCACATGAAACACTGTATGAATCCTATATTCATTACTTAAAGGAGACTAGAGTGGTAAATGTGTGTTATACAAGGCAGAATACCATTGAAATAGAGAAAGAAACACGTTCGGCAGCTTTGGAAAGCCTTACACTTCACTGAAATGTAGTACTACACTCTATAACACAGTTGAGAGACAATGTTCCCGATCTGCCTCAGTTCATAACAGTGTGTAGGAAGTTGTTTGATAAAGTGGGCAAAGCTTATACTTGGACCAGAAGGCAGAATATAGGAAACTACATGAAAACATGATTAATTCAGTGAAAATGACTGTAAACAGATGAGAACTTGTTTTAGAACAGCTGAAAGAGATTCTCCAAGTCAGTTCTTAGTGTAGAAAAGGTAGCTAAGATCTGGGAAATCTTAATTCCAGTTAAAATCACATGAAACACTGTATGAATCCTATATTCTTTACTTAAAGGAGACTAGAGTGGTAAATGTGTGTTATACAAGGCAGAGTACCATTGAAATAGAGAAAGAAACACGTTCGGCAGCTTTCGAAAGCCTTACACTTCACTGAAATGTAGTACTACACTCTATAACACAGTTGAGAGACAATGTTCCCTACTTGCCTCAGTTCATAACAGTGTGTAGGAAGTTGTTTGATAAAGTGGGCAAAGCTTATACTTGGGCCAGAAGGCAGAATATAGGAAACTACATGAAAACATGAATAATTCAGTGAAAATGACTGTAAACAGATGAGAACTTGTTTAGAACAGCTGAAAGAGAATCTCCAAGTCAGTTCTTAGTGTAGAAAGGGTAGCTAAGATAAGGGAAATCCATAATCCCAGTTAAGATCACATGAAACACTGTATGAATCCTATATTCATTACTTAAAGGAGACTAGAGTGGTAAATGTGTGTTATACAAGGCAGAATACCATTGAAATAGAGAAAGAAACACGTTCGGCAGCTTTGGAAAGCCTTACTCTTCACTGAAATGTAGTACTACACTCTATAACACAGTTGAGAGACAATCTTCCCGAGCTGCCTCAGTTCATAACAGTGTGTAGGAAGTTGTTTGATAAAGTGGGCAAAGATTATACTTGGGCCAGAAGGCAGAATATGGGAAACTACATGAAAACATTATTAATTCAGTGAAAATGACTGTAAACAGATGAGAACTTGTTTAGAACAGCTGAAAGAGAATCTCCAAGTCAGTTCTTAGTGTAGAAAAGGTAGCTAAGATAAGGGAAATCCATAATTCCAGTTAAGATTATATGAAACACTGTATGAATTCTATATTCTTTACTTAAAGGAGACTAGAGTGGTAAATGTGTGTTATACAAGGCAGAATACCATTAAAATAGAGAAAGAAACACGTTCGGCAGCTTTGGAAAGCGTTACACTTCACTGAAATGTAGTACTACACTCTATAACACAGTTGAGAGACAATGTTCCCTACTTGCCTCAGTTCATAACAGTGTGTAGGAAGTTGTTTGATAAAGTGGGCAAAGCTTATACTTGGGCCAGAAGGCAGAATATAGGAAACTTCATGAAAACATGAATAATTCAGTGAAAATGACTGTAAACAGATGAGAACTTGTTTAGAACAGCTGAAAGAGATTCTCCAAGTCAGTTCTTAGTGTAGAAAAGGTAGCTAAGATCTGGGAAATCTTAATTCCAGTTAAAATCACATGAAACACTGTATCAATCCTATATTCTTTACTTAAAGGAGACTAGAGTGGTAAATGTGTGTTATACAAGGCAGAGTACCATTGAAATAGAGAAAGAAACACGTTCGGCAGCTTTCGAAAGCCTTACACTTCACTGAAATGTAGTACTACACTCTATAACACAGTTGAGAGACAATGTTCCCTACTTGCCTCAGTTCATAACAGTGTGTAGGAAGTTGTTTGATAAAGTTGGCAAAGCTTATACTTGGGCCAGAAGGCAGAATATAGGAAACTACATGAAAACATGAATAATTCAGTGAAAATGACTGTAAACAGATGAGAACTTGTTTAGAACAGCTGAAAGAGAATCTCCAAGTCAGTTCTTAGTGTAGAAAGGGTAGCTAAGATAAGGGAAATCCATAATCCCAGTTAAGATCACATGAAACACTGTATGAATCCTATATTCATTACTTAAAGGAGACTAGAGTGGTAAATGTATGTTATACAAGGCAGAATACCATTGAAATAGAGAAAGAAACACGTTCGGCAGCTTTGGAAAGCCTTACTCTTCACTGAAATGTAGTACTACACTCTATAACACAGTTGAGAGACAATCTTCCCGAGCTGCCTCAGTTCATAACAGTGTGTAGGAAGTTGTTTGATAAAGTGGGCAAAGCTTATACTTGGGCCAGAAGGCAGAATATGGGAAACTACATGAAAACATTATTAATTCAGTGAAAATGACTGTAAACAGATGAGAACTTGTTTAGAACAGCTGAAAGAGAATCTCCAAGTCAGTTCTTAGTGTAGAAAGGGTAGCTAAGATAAGGGAAATCCATAATTCCAGTTAAGATCACATGAAACACTGTATGAATCCTATATTCATTACTTAAAGGAGACTAGAGTGGTAAATGTGTGTTATACAAGGCAGAATACCATTGAAATAGAGAAAGAGACACGTTCGGCAGCTTTGGAAAGCCTTACACTTCACTGAAATGTAGTACTACACTCTATAACACAGTTGAGAGACAATGTTCCCGAGCTGCCTCAGTTCATAACAGTGTGTAGGAAGTTGTTTGATAAAGTGGGCAAAGCTTATACTTGGACCAGAAGGCAGAATATAGGAAACCACATGAAAACATGATTAATTCAGTGAAAATGACTGTAAACAGATGAGAACTTGTTTAGAACAGCTGAAAGAGATTCTCCAAGTCAGTTCTTAGTGTAGAAAAGGTAGCTAAGATCCGGGAAATCTTAATTCCAGTTAAAATCTCGTGAAACACTGTATGAATCCTATATTCTTTACTGAAAGGAGACTAGAGTGGTAAATGTTTGTTATACAAGGCAGAATACCATTGAAATAGAGAAAGAGACACGTTCGATAGCTTTGGAAAGCCTTACACTTCACTGAAATGTAGTACGAAACTCTATAACACAGTTGAGAGACAATGTTCCCTACTTGCCTCAGTTCATAACAGTGTGTAGGAAGTTGTTTGATAAAGTGGGCAAAGCTTATACTTGGGCCAGAAGGCAGAATATAGGAAACTACATGAAAACATGAATAATTCAGTAAAAATGACTGTAAACAGATGAGAACTTGTTTAGAACAGCTGAAAGAGAATCTCCAAGTCAGTTCTTAGTGTAGAAAAGGTAGCTAAGATAAGGGAAATCCATAATTCCAGTTAAGATCACATGAAACACTGTATGAATCCTATATTCATTACTTAAAGGAGACTAGAGTGTTAAATGTGTGTTATACAAGGCAGAACACCATTGAAATAGAGAAAGAGACACGTTCGGCAGCTTTGGAAAGCCTTACACTTCACTGAAATGTAGTACTACACTCTATAACACAGTTGAGAGACAATGTTCCCGAGCTGCCTCAGTTCATAACAGTGTGTAGGAAGTTGTTTGATAAAGTGGGCAAAGCTTATACTTGGACCAGAAGGCAGAATATAGGAAACTACATGAAAACATGATTAATTCAGTGAAAATGACTGTAAACAGATGAGAACTTGTTTAGAACAGCTGAAAGAGATTCTCCAAGTCAGTTCTTAGTGTAGAAAATGTAGCTAAGATCCGGGAAATCTTAATTCCAGTTAAAATCACATGAAACACTGTATGAATCCTATATTCTTTACTGAAAGGAGACTAGAGTGGTAAATGTTTGTTATACAAGGCAGAATATCATTGAAATAGAGAAAGAAACACGTTCGGCAGCTTTGGAAAGCCTTACACTTCACTGAAATGTAGTACTACACTCTATATCACAGTTGAGAGACAATGTTCCCTACTTGCCTCAGTTCATAACAGTGTGTAGGAAGTTGTTTGATAAAGTGGGCAAAGCTTATACTTGGGCCAGAAGGCAAAATATAGGAAACTACATGAAAACATGAATAATTCAGTGAAAATGACTGTAAACAGATGAGAACTTGTTTAGAACAGCTGAAAGAGAATCTCCAAGTCAGTTCTTAGTGTAGAAAAGGTAGCTAAGATCCGGAAATCCTTAATTGGAGTTAAGATTATATGAAACACTGTATGAATCCTATATTCTTTACTTAAAGGAGACTAGAGTGGTAAATGTGTGTTATACAAGGCAGAATACCATTAAAATGGATGAAGAAACACGTTCGGCAGTTTTGGAAATCCTTACACGTGACTGAAATGTAGTACTACACTCTATTTTACAGTTCAGAGACAATGTTCCCGAGCTGCCTCAGTTCATAACAGTGTGTAGGAAGTTGTTTGATAAAGTGGTCAAAGCTTATACTTGGACCAGAAGGCAAAATATAGGAAACTACATGAAAACATGAATAATTCAGTGAAAATGACTGTAAACAGATTGGAACTTGTTTTAGAACAGCTGAAAGAGATTCTCCAAGGCAGTTCTTAGTGTAGAAAAGGTAGCTAAGATCCGGGAAATCTTAATTCCAGTTAAGATCACATGAAACACTGTATGAATCCTATATTCTTTACTTAAAGGAGACTAGAGTGGTAAATGTGTGTTATACAAGGCAGAATACCATTGAAGTAGAGAAAGAAACACGTTCGGCAGCTTTGGAAAGCCTTACACTTCACTGAAATGTAGTACTACACTCTATAACACAGTTGAGAGACAATGTTCCCTACTTGCCTCAGTTCATAACAGTGTGTAGGAAGTTGTTTGATAAAGTTGGCAAAGCTTATACTTGGGCCAGAAGGCAGAATATAGGAAACTACATGAAAACATGAATAATTCAGTGAAAATGACTGTAAACAGATGAGAACTTGTTTAGAACAGCTGAAAGAGAATCTCCAAGTCAGTTCTTAGTGTAGAAAGGGTAGCTAAGATAAGGGAAATCCATAATTCCAGTTAAGATCACATGAAACACTGTATGAATCCTATATTCATTACTTAAAGGAGACTAGAGTGGTAAATGTGTGTTATACAAGGCAGAATACCATTGAAATAGAGAAAGAAACACGTTCGGCAGCTTTGGAAAGCCTTACACTTCACTGAAATGTAGTACTACACTCTATAACACAGTTGAGAGACAATGTTCCCGATCTGCCTCAGTTCATAACAGTGTGTAGGAAGTTGTTTGATAAAGTGGGCAAAGCTTATACTTGGACCAGAAGGCAGAATATAGGAAACTACATGAAAACATGATTAATTCAGTGAAAATGACTGTAAACAGATGAGAACTTGTTTTAGAACAGCTGAAAGAGATTCTCCAAGTCAGTTCTTAGTGTAGAAAAGGTAGCTAAGATCTGGGAAATCTTAATTCCAGTTAAAATCACATGAAACACTGTATGAATCCTATATTCTTTACTTAAAGGAGACTAGAGTGGTAAATGTGTGTTATACAAGGCAGAGTACCATTGAAATAGAGAAAGAAACACGTTCGGCAGCTTTCGAAAGCCTTACACTTCACTGAAATGTAGTACTACACTCTATAACACAGTTGAGAGACAATGTTCCCTACTTGCCTCAGTTCATAACAGTGTGTAGGAAGTTGTTTGATAAAGTGGGCAAAGCTTATACTTGGGCCAGAAGGCAGAATATAGGAAACTACATGAAAACATGAATAATTCAGTGAAAATGACTGTAAACAGATGAGAACTTGTTTAGAACAGCTGAAAGAGAATCTCCAAGTCAGTTCTTAGTGTAGAAAGGGTAGCTAAGATAAGGGAAATCCATAATCCCAGTTAAGATCACATGAAACACTGTATGAATCCTATATTCATTACTTAAAGGAGACTAGAGTGGTAAATGTGTGTTATACAAGGCAGAATACCATTGAAATAGAGAAAGAAACACGTTCGGCAGCTTTGGAAAGCCTTACTCTTCACTGAAATGTAGTACTACACTCTATAACACAGTTGAGAGACAATCTTCCCGAGCTGCCTCAGTTCATAACAGTGTGTAGGAAGTTGTTTGATAAAGTGGGCAAAGATTATACTTGGGCCAGAAGGCAGAATATGGGAAACTACATGAAAACATTATTAATTCAGTGAAAATGACTGTAAACAGATGAGAACTTGTTTAGAACAGCTGAAAGAGAATCTCCAAGTCAGTTCTTAGTGTAGAAAAGGTAGCTAAGATAAGGGAAATCCATAATTCCAGTTAAGATTATATGAAACACTGTATGAATTCTATATTCTTTACTTAAAGGAGACTAGAGTGGTAAATGTGTGTTATACAAGGCAGAATACCATTAAAATAGAGAAAGAAACACGTTCGGCAGCTTTGGAAAGCGTTACACTTCACTGAAATGTAGTACTACACTCTATAACACAGTTGAGAGACAATGTTCCCTACTTGCCTCAGTTCATAACAGTGTGTAGGAAGTTGTTTGATAAAGTGGGCAAAGCTTATACTTGGGCCAGAAGGCAGAATATAGGAAACTTCATGAAAACATGAATAATTCAGTGAAAATGACTGTAAACAGATGAGAACTTGTTTAGAACAGCTGAAAGAGAATCTCCAAGTCAGTTCTTAGTGTAAAAAAGGTAGCTAAGATAAGGGAAATCCATAATTCCAGTTAAGATCACATGAAACACTGTATGAATCCTATATTCATTACTTAAAGGAGACTAGAGTGGTAAATGTGTGTTATACAAGGCAGAACACCATTGAAATAGAGAAAGAGACACGTTCGGCAGCTTTGGAAAGCCTTACACTTCACTGAAATGTAGTACTACACTCTATAACACAGTTGAGAGACAATGTTCCCGAGCTGCCTCAGTTCATAACAGTGTGTAGGAAGTTGTTTGATAAAGTGGGCAAAGCTTATACTTGGACCAGAAGGCAGAATATAGGAAACTACATGAAAACATGATTAATTCAGTGAAAATGACTGTAAACAGATGAGAACTTGTTTAGAACAGCTGAAAGAGATTCTCCAAGTCAGTTCTTAGTGTAGAAAAGGTAGCTAAGATCTGGGAAATCTTAATTCCAGTTAAAATCACATGAAACACTGTATCAATCCTATATTCTTTACTTAAAGGAGACTAGAGTGGTAAATGTGTGTTATACAAGGCAGAGTACCATTGAAATAGAGAAAGAAACACGTTCGGCAGCTTTCGAAAGCCTTACACTTCACTGAAATGTAGTACTACACTCTATAACACAGTTGAGAGACAATGTTCCCTACTTGCCTCAGTTCATAACAGTGTGTAGGAAGTTGTTTGATAAAGTTGGCAAAGCTTATACTTGGGCCAGAAGGCAGAATATAGGAAACTACATGAAAACATGAATAATTCAGTGAAAATGACTGTAAACAGATGAGAACTTGTTTAGAACAGCTGAAAGAGAATCTCCAAGTCAGTTCTTAGTGTAGAAAGGGTAGCTAAGATAAGGGAAATCCATAATCCCAGTTAAGATCACATGAAACACTGTATGAATCCTATATTCATTACTTAAAGGAGACTAGAGTGGTAAATGTATGTTATACAAGGCAGAATACCATTGAAATAGAGAAAGAAACACGTTCGGCAGCTTTGGAAAGCCTTACTCTTCACTGAAATGTAGTACTACACTCTATAACACAGTTGAGAGACAATCTTCCCGAGCTGCCTCAGTTCATAACAGTGTGTAGGAAGTTGTTTGATAAAGTGGGCAAAGCTTATACTTGGGCCAGAAGGCAGAATATGGGAAACTACATGAAAACATTATTAATTCAGTGAAAATGACTGTAAACAGATGAGAACTTGTTTAGAACAGCTGAAAGAGAATCTCCAAGTCAGTTCTTAGTGTAGAAAGGGTAGCTAAGATAAGGGAAATCCATAATTCCAGTTAAGATCACATGAAACACTGTATGAATCCTATATTCATTACTTAAAGGAGACTAGAGTGGTAAATGTGTGTTATACAAGGCAGAATACCATTGAAATAGAGAAAGAGACACGTTCGGCAGCTTTGGAAAGCCTTACACTTCACTGAAATGTAGTACTACACTCTATAACACAGTTGAGAGACAATGTTCCCGAGCTGCCTCAGTTCATAACAGTGTGTAGGAAGTTGTTTGATAAAGTGGGCAAAGCTTATACTTGGACCAGAAGGCAGAATATAGGAAACCACATGAAAACATGATTAATTCAGTGAAAATGACTGTAAACAGATGAGAACTTGTTTAGAACAGCTGAAAGAGATTCTCCAAGTCAGTTCTTAGTGTAGAAAAGGTAGCTAAGATCCGGGAAATCTTAATTCCAGTTAAAATCTCATGAAACACTGTATGAATCCTATATTCTTTACTGAAAGGAGACTAGAGTGGTAAATGTTTGTTATACAAGGCAGAATACCATTGAAATAGAGAAAGAGACACGTTCGATAGCTTTGGAAAGCCTTACACTTCACTGAAATGTAGTACGACACTCTATAACACAGTTGAGAGACAATGTTCCCTACTTGCCTCAGTTCATAACAGTGTGTAGGAAGTTGTTTGATAAAGTGGGCAAAGCTTATACTTGGGCCAGAAGGCAGAATATAGGAAACTACATGAAAACATGAATAATTCAGTAAAAATGACTGTAAACAGATGAGAACTTGTTTAGAACAGCTGAAAGAGAATCTCCAAGTCAGTTCTTAGTGTAGAAAAGGTAGCTAAGATAAGGGAAATCCATAATTCCAGTTAAGATCACATGAAACACTGTATGAATCCTATATTCATTACTTAAAGGAGACTAGAGTGTTAAATGTGTGTTATACAAGGCAGAACACCATTGAAATAGAGAAAGAGACACGTTCGGCAGCTTTGGAAAGCCTTACACTTCACTGAAATGTAGTACTACACTCTATAACACAGTTGAGAGACAATGTTCCCGAGCTGCCTCAGTTCATAACAGTGTGTAGGAAGTTGTTTGATAAAGTGGGCAAAGCTTATACTTGGACCAGAAGGCAGAATATAGGAAACTACATGAAAACATGATTAATTCAGTGAAAATGACTGTAAACAGATGAGAACTTGTTTAGAACAGCTGAAAGAGATTCTCCAAGTCAGTTCTTAGTGTAGAAAATGTAGCTAAGATCCGGGAAATCTTAATTCCAGTTAAAATCACATGAAACACTGTATGAATCCTATATTCTTTACTGAAAGGAGACTAGAGTGGTAAATGTTTGTTATACAAGGCAGAATATCATTGAAATAGAGAAAGAAACACGTTCGGCAGCTTTGGAAAGCCTTACACTTCACTGAAATGTAGTACTACACTCTATAACACAGTTGAGAGACAATGTTCCCTACTTGCCTCAGTTCATAACAGTGTGTAGGAAGTTGTTTGATAAAGTGGGCAAAGCTTATACTTGGGCCAGAAGGCAAAATATAGGAAACTACATGAAAACATGAATAATTCAGTGAAAATGACTGTAAACAGATGAGAACTTGTTTAGAACAGCTGAAAGAGAATCTCCAAGTCAGTTCTTAGTGTAGAAAAGGTAGCTAAGATCCGGAAATCCTTAATTGGAGTTAAGATTATATGAAACACTGTATGAATCCTATATTCTTTACTTAAAGGAGACTAGAGTGGTAAATGTGTGTTATACAAGGCAGAATACCATTAAAATGGATGAAGAAACACGTTCGGCAGTTTTGGAAATCCTTACACGTGACTGAAATGTAGTACTACACTCTATTTTACAGTTCAGAGACAATGTTCCCGAGCTGCCTCAGTTCATAACAGTGTGTAGGAAGTTGTTTGATAAAGTGGTCAAAGCTTATACTTGGACCAGAAGGCAGAATATAGGAAACTACATGAAAACATGAATAATTCAGTGAAAATGACTGTAAACAGATTGGAACTTGTTTTAGAACAGCTGAAAGAGATTCTCCAAGGCAGTTCTTAGTGTAGAAAAGGTAGCTAAGATCCGGGAAATCTTAATTCCAGTTAAGATCACATGAAACACTGTATGAATCCTATATTCTTTACTTAAAGGAGACTAGAGTGGTAAATGTGTGTTATACAAGGCAGAATACCATTGAAGTAGTGAAAGAAACACGTTCGGCAGCTTTGGAAAGCCTTACACTTCACTGAAATGTAGTACTACACTCTATAACACAGTTGAGAGACAATGTTCTCTACTTGCCTCAGTTCATAACAGTGTGTAGGAAGTTGTTTGATAAAGTGGGCAAAGCTTATACTTGGGCCAGAAGGCAGAATATAGGAAACTACATGAAAACATGAATAATTCAGTGAAAATGACTGTAAACAGATGAGAACTTGTTTAGAACAGCTGAAAGAGAATCTCCAAGTCAGTTCTTAGTGTAGAAAAGGTAGCTAAGATAAGGGAAATCCATAATTCCAGTTAAGATCACATGAAACACTATGAATCCTATATTCTTTACTTAAAGGAGACTAGAGTGGTAAATCTGTGTTATACAAGGCAGAATACCATTGAAATAGAGAAAGAAACACGTTCGGCAGCTTTGGAAAGCCTTACACTTCACTGAAATGTAGTACTACACTCTATAACACAATTGAGAGACAATGTTCCCTACTTGCCTCAGTTCATAACAGTGTGTAGGAAGTTGTTTGATAAAGTGGGCAAAGCTTATACTTGGGCCAGAAGGCAGAATATAGGAAACTTCATGAAAACATGAATAATTCAGTGAAAATGACTGTAAACAGATGAGAACTTGTTTAGAACAGCTGAAAGAGAATCTCCAAGTCAGTTCTTAGTGTAGAAAAGGTAGCTAAGATAAGGGAAATCCATAATTCCAGTTAAGATCACATGAAACACTGTATGAATCCTATATTCATTACTTAAAGGAGACTAGAGTGGTAAATGTGTGTTATACAAGGCAGAACACCATTGAAATAGAGAAAGAGACACGTTCGGCAGCTTTGGAAAGCCTTACACTTCACTGAAATGTAGTACTACACTCTATAACACAGTTGAGAGACAATGTTCCCGAGCTGCCTCAGTTCATAACAGTGTGTAGGAAGTTGTTTGATAAAGTGGGCAAAGCTTATACTTGGACCAGAAGGCAGAATATAGGAAACTACATGAAAACATGATTAATTCAGTGAAAATGACTGCAAACAGATGAGAACTTGTTTAGAACAGCTGAAAGAGATTCTCCAAGTCAGTTCTTAGTGTAGAAAAGGTAGCTAAGATCCGGGAAATCTTAATTCCAGTTAAAATCACATGAAACACTGTATGAATCCTATATTCTTTACTGAAAGGAGACTAGAGTGGTAAATGTTTGTTATACAAGGCAGAATACCATTGAAATAGAGAAAGAAACACGTTCGGCAGCTTTGGAAAGCCTTACACTTCACTGAAATGTAGTACTACACTCTATAACACAGTTGAGAGACAATGTTCCCTACTTGCCTCAGTTCATAACAGTGTGTAGGAAGTTGTTTGATAAAGTGGGCAAAGTTTATACTTGGGCCAGAAGGCAGAATATAGGAAACTACATGCAAACATGAATAATTCAGTGAAAATGACTGTAAACAGATGAGAACTTGTTTAGAACAGCTGAAAGAGAATCTCCAAGTCAGTTCTTAGTGTAGAAAAGGTAGCTAAGATAAGGGAAATCCATAATTCCAGTTAAGATCACATGAAACACTGTATGAATCCTATATTCATTACTTAAAGGAGACTAGAGTGGTAAATGTGTGTTATACAAGGCAGAATACCATTGAAATAGAGAAAGAAACACGTTCGGCAGCTTTGGAAAGCCTTACACTTCACTGAAATGTAGTACTACACTCTATAACACAGTTGAGAGACAATGTTCCCGATCTGCCTCAGTTCATAACAGTGTGTAGGAAGTTGTTTGATAAAGTGGGCAAAGCTTATACTTGGACCAGAAGGCAGAATATAGGAAACTACATGAAAACATGATTAATTCAGTGAAAATGACAGTAAACAGATGAGAACTTGTTTTAGAACAGCTGAAAGAGATTCTCCAAGTCAGTTCTTAGTGTAGAAAAGGTAGCTAAGATCTGGGAAATCTTAATTCCAGTTAAAATCACATGAAACACTGTATGAATCCTATATTCTTTACTTAAAGGAGACTAGAGTGGTAAATGTGTGTTATACAAGGCAGAGTACCATTGAAATAGAGAAAGAAACACGTTCGGCAGCTTTCGAAAGCCTTACACTTCACTGAAATGTAGTACTACACTCTATAACACAGTTGAGAGACAATGTTCCCTACTTGCCTCAGTTCATAACAGTGTGTAGGAAGTTGTTTGATAAAGTGGGCAAAGCTTATACTTGGGCCAGAAGGCAGAATATAGGAAACTACATGAAAACATGAATAATTCAGTGAAAATGACTGTAAACAGATGAGAACTTGTTTAGAACAGCTGAAAGAGAATCTCCAAGTCAGTTCTTAGTGTAGAAAGGGTAGCTAAGATAAGGGAAATCCATAATCCCAGTTAAGATCACATGAAACACTGTATGAATTCTATATTCATTACTTAAAGGAGACTAGAGTGGTAAATGTGTGTTATACAAGGCAGAATACCATTGAAATAGAGAAAGAAACACGTTCGGCAGCTTTGGAAAGCCTTACTCTTCACTGAAATGTAGTACTACACTCTATAACACAGTTGAGAGACAATCTTCCCGAGCTGCCTCAGTTCATAACAGTGTGTAGGAAGTTGTTTGATAAAGTGGGCAAAGATTATACTTGGGCCAGAAGGCAGAATATGTGAAACTACATGAAAACATTATTAATTCAGTGAAAATGACTGTAAACAGATGAGAACTTGTTTAGAACAGCTGAAAGAGAATCTCCAAGTCAGTTCTTAGTGTAGAAAAGGTAGCTAAGATAAGGGAAATCCATAATTCCAGTTAAGATTATATGAAACACTGTATGAATTCTATATTCTTTACTTAAAGGAGACTAGAGTGGTAAATGTGTGTTATACAAGGCAGAATACCATTAAAATAGAGAAAGAAACACGTTCGGCAGCTTTGGAAAGCGTTACACTTCACTGAAATGTAGTACTACACTCTATAACACAGTTGAGAGACAATGTTCCCTACTTGCCTCAGTTCATAACAGTGTGTAGGAAGTTGTTTGATAAAGTGGGCAAAGCTTATACTTGGGCCAGAAGGCAGAATATAGGAAACTTCATGAAAACATGAATAATTCAGTGAAAATGACTGTAAACAGATGAGAACTTGTTTAGAACAGCTGAAAGAGAATCTCCAAGTCAGTTCTTAGTGTAAAAAAGGTAGCTAAGATAAGGGAAATCCATAATTCCAGTTAAGATCACATGAAACACTGTATGAATCCTATATTCATTACTTAAAGGAGACTAGAGTGGTAAATGTGTGTTATACAAGGCAGAACACCATTGAAATAGAGAAAGAGACACGTTCGGCAGCTTTGGAAAGCCTTACACTTCACTGAAATGTAGTACTACACTCTATAACACAGTTGAGAGACAATGTTCCCGAGCTGCCTCAGTTCATAACAGTGTGTAGGAAGTTGTTTGATAAAGTGGGCAAAGCTTATACTTGGACCAGAAGGCAGAATATAGGAAACTACATGAAAACATGATTAATTCAGTGAAAATGACTGTAAACAGATGAGAACTTGTTTAGAACAGCTGAAAGAGATTCTCCAAGTCAGTTCTTAGTGTAGAAAAGGTAGCTAAGATCCGGGAAATCTTAATTCCAGTTAAAATCACATGAAACACTGTATGAATCCTATATTCTTTACTGAAAGGAGACTAGAGTGGTAAATGTTTGTTATACAAGGCAGAATACCATTGAAATAGAGAAAGAAACACGTTCGGCAGCTTTGGAAAGCCTTACACTTCACTGAAATGTAGTACTACACTCTATAACACAGTTGAGAGACAATGTTCCCTACTTGCCTCAGTTCATAACAGTGTGTAGGAAGTTGTTTGATAAAGTGGGCAAAGTTTATAGTTGGGCCAGAAGGCAGAATATAGGAAACTACATGAAAACATGAATAATTCAGTGAAAATGACTGTAAACAGATGAGAACTTGTTTAGAACAGCTGAAAGAGAATCTCCAAGTCAGTTCTTAGTGTAGAAAAGGTAGCTAAGATAAGGGAAATCCATAATTCCAGTTAAGATTACATGAAACACTGTATGAATTCCATATTCTTTACTTAAAGGAGACTAGAGTGGTAAATGTGTGTTATACAAGGCAGAATACCATTAAAATAGAGAAAGAAACACGTTCGGCAGCTTTTGAAATCCTTACACTTCACTGAAATGTAGTACTACACTCTATAACACAGTTGAGAGACAATGTTCCCTACTTGCCTCAGTTCATAACAGTGTGTAGGAAGTTGTTTGATAAAGTGGGCAAAGCTTATACTTGGGCCAGAAGGCAGAATATAGGAAACTACATGAAAACATGAATAATTCAGTGACAATGACTGTAAACAGATGAGAACTTGTTTTAGAACAGCTGAAAGAGATTCTCCAAGTCAGTTCTTAGTGTAGAAAAGGTAGCTAAGATCCGGGAAATCTTAATTCCAGTTAAAATCACATGAAACACTGTATGAATCCTATATTCTTTACTGAAAGGAGACTAGAGTGGTAAATGTTTGTTATACAAGGCAGAATACCATTGAAATAGAGAAAGAAACACGTTCGGCAGCTTTGGAAAGCCTTACACTTCACTGAAATGTAGTACTACACTCTATAACACAGTTGAGAGACAATGTTCCCTACTTGCCTCAGTTCATAACAGTGTGTAGGAAGTTGTTTGATAAAGTGGGCAAAGCTTATACTTGGGCCAGAAGGCAGAATATACGAAACTTCATGAAAACATGAATAATTCAGTGAAAATGACTGTAAACAGATGAGAACTTGTTTAGAACAGCTGAAAGAGAATCTCCAAGTCATTTCTTAGTGTAGAAAAGGTAGCTAAGATAAGGGAAATCCATAATTCCAGTTAAGATCACATGAAACACTGTATGAATCCTATATTCATTACTTAAAGGAGACTAGAGTGGTAAATGTGTGTTATACAAGGCAGAACACCATTGAAATAGAGAAAGAGACACGTTCGGCAAGCTTTGGAAAGCCTTACACTTCACTGAAATGTAGTACTACACTCTATAACACAGTTGAGAGACAATGTTCCCGAGCTGCCTCAGTTCATAACAGTGTGTAGGAAGTTGTTTGATAAAGTGGGCAAAGCTTATACTTGGGCCAGAAGGCAGAATATAGGAAACTACATGAAAACATGAATAATTCAGTGAAAATGACTGTAAACAGATGAGAACTTGTTTAGAACAGCTGAAAGAGAATCTCCAAGTCAGTTCTTAGTGTAGAAAGGGTAGCTAAGATAAGGGAAATCCATAATCCCAGTTAAGATCACATGAAACACTGTATGAATCCTATATTCATTACTTAAAGGAGACTAGAGTGGTAAATGTGTGTTATACAAGGCAGAATACCATTGAAATAGAGAAAGAAACACGTTCGGCAGCTTTGGAAAGCCTTACTCTTCACTGAAATGTAGTACTACACTCTATAACACAGTTGAGAGACAATCTTCCCGAGCTGCCTCAGTTCATAACAGTGTGTAGGAAGTTGTTTGATAAAGTGGGCAAAGATTATACTTGGGCCAGAAGGCAGAATATGGGAAACTACATGAAAACATTATTAATTCAGTGAAAATGACTGTAAACAGATGAGAACTTGTTTAGAACAGCTGAAAGAGAATCTCCAAGTCAGTTCTTAGTGTAGAAAAGGTAGCTAAGATAAGGGAAATCCATAATTCCAGTTAAGATTACATGAAACACTGTATGAATTCTATATTCTTTACTTAAAGGAGACTAGAGTGGTAAATGTGTGTTATACAAGGCAGAATACCATTAAAATAGAGAAAGAAACACGTTCGGCAGCTTTTGAAATCCTTACACTTCACTGAAATGTAGTACTACACTCTATAACACAGTTGAGAGACAATGTTCCCTACTTGCCTCAGTTCATAACAGTGTGTAGGAAGTTGTTTGATAAAGTGGGCAAAGCTTATACTTGGGCCAGAAGGCAGAATATAGGAAACTTCATGAAAACATGAATAATTCAGTGAAAATGACTGTAAACAGATGAGAACTTGTTTAGAACAGCTGAAAGAGAATCTCCAAGTCAGTTCTTAGTGTAAAAAAGGTAGCTAAGATAAGGGAAATCCATAATTCCAGTTAAGATCACATGAAACACTGTATGAATCCTATATTCATTACTTAAAGGAGACTAGAGTGGTAAATGTGTGTTATACAAGGCAGAACACCATTGAAATAGAGAAAGAGACACGTTCGGCAGCTTTGGAAAGCCTTACACTTCACTGAAATGTAGTACTACACTCTATAACACAGTTGAGAGACAATGTTCCCGAGCTGCCTCAGTTCATAACAGTGTGTAGGAAGTTGTTTGATAAAGTGGGCAAAGCTTATACTTGGACCAGAAGGCAGAATATAGGAAAGTACATGAAAACATGATTAATTCAGTGAAAATGACTGTAAACAGATGAGAACTTGTTTAGAACAGCTGAAAGAGATTCTCCAAGTCAGTTCTTAGTGTAGAAAAGGTAGCTAAGATCCGGGAAATCTTAATTCCAGTTAAAATCACATGAAACACTGTATGAATCCTATATTCTTTACTGAAAGGAGACTAGAGTGGTAAATGTTTGTTATACAAGGCAGAATACCATTGAAATAGAGAAAGAAACACGTTCGGCAGCTTTGGAAAGCCTTACACTTCACTGAAATGTAGTACTACACTCTATAACACAGTTGAGAGACAATGTTCCCTACTTGCCTCAGTTCATAACAGTGTGTAGGAAGTTGTTTGATAAAGTGGGCAAAGTTTATACTTGGGCCAGAAGGCAGAATATAGGAAACTACATGAAAACATGAATAATTCAGTGAAAATGACTGTAAACAGATGAGAACTTGTTTAGAACAGCTGAAAGAGAATCTCCAAGTCAGTTCTTAGTGTAGAAAAGGTAGCTAAGATAAGGGAAATCCATAATTCCAGTTAAGATTACATGAAACACTGTATGAATTCCATATTCTTTACTTAAAGGAGACTTGAGTGGTAAATGTGTGTTATACAAGGCAGAATACCATTAAAATAGAGAAAGAAACACGTTCGGCAGCTTTTGAAATCCTTACACTTCACTGAAATGTAGTACTACACTCTATAACACAGTTGAGAGACAATGTTCCCTACTTGCCTCAGTTCATAACAGTGTGTAGGAAGTTGTTTGATAAAGTGGGCAAAGCTTATACTTGGGCCAGAAGGCAGAATATAGGAAACTACATGAAAACATGAATAATTCAGTGACAATGACTGTAAACAGATGAGAACTTGTTTTAGAACAGCTGAAAGAGATTCTCCAAGTCAGTTCTTAGTGTAGAAAAGGTAGCTAAGATCCGGGAAATCTTAATTCCAGTTAAAATCACATGAAACACTGTATGAATCCTATACTCTTTACTGAAAGGAGACTAGAGTGGTAAATGTTTGTTATACAAGGCAGAATACCATTGAAATAGAGAAAGAAACACGTTCGGCAGCTTTGGAAAGCCTTACACTTCACTGAAATGTAGTACTACACTCTATAACACAGTTGAGAGACAATGTTCCCTACTTGCCTCAGTTCATAACAGTGTGTAGGAAGTTGTTTGATAAAGTGGGCAAAGCTTATACTTGGGCCAGAAGGCAGAATATAGGAAACTTCATGAAAACATGAATAATTCAGTGAAAATGACTGTAAACAGATGAGAACTTGTTTAGAACAGCTGAAAGAGAATCTCCAAGTCAGTTCTTAGTGTAGAAAAGGTAGCTAAGATAAGGGAAATCCATAATTCCAGTTAAGATCACATGAAACACTGTATGAATCCTATATTCATTACTTAAAGGAGACTAGAGTGGTAAATGTGTGTTATACAAGGCAGAACACCATTGAAATAGAGAAAGAGACACGTTCGGCAGCTTTGGAAAGCCTTACACTTCACTGAAATGTAGTACTACACTCTATAACACAGTTGAGAGACAATGTTCCTGAGCTGCCTCAGTTCATAACAGTGTGTAGGAAGTTGTTTGATAAAGTGGGCAAAGCTTATACTTGGACCAGAAGGCAGAATATAGGAAACTACATGAAAACATGATTAATTCAGTGAAAATGACTGTAAACAGATGAGAACTTGTTTAGAACATCTGAAAGAGATTCTCCAAGTCAGTTCTTAGTGTAGAAAAGGTAGCTAAGATCCGGGAAATCTTAATTCCAGTTAAAATCACATGAAACACTGTATGAATCCTATATTCTTTACTGAAAGGAGACTAGAGTGGTAAATGTTTGTTATACAAGGCAGAATACCATTGAAATAGAGAAAGAAACACGTTCGGCAGCTTTGGAAAGCCTTACACTTCACTGAAATGTAGTACTACACTCTATAACACAGTTGAGAGACAATGTTCCCTACTTGCCTCAGTTCATAACAGTGTGTAGGAAGTTGTTTGATAAAGTGGGCAAAGTTTATACTTGGGCCAGAAGGCAGAATATAGGAAACTACATGAAAACATGAATAATTCAGTGAAAATGACTGTAAACAGATGAGAACTTGTTTAGAACAGCTGAAAGAGAATCTCCAAGTCAGTTCTTAGTGTAGAAAAGGTAGCTAAGATAAGGGAAATCCATAATTCCAGTTAAGATCACATGAAACACTGTATGAATCCTATATTCATTACTTAAAGGAGACTAGAGTGGTAAATGTGTGTTATACAAGGCAGAATACCATTGAAATAGAGAAAGAAACACGTTCGGCAGCTTTGGAAAGCCTTACACTTCACTGAAATGTAGTACTACACTCTATAACACAGTTGAGAGACAATGTTCCCGAGCTGCCTCAGTTCATAACAGTGTGTAGGAAGTTGTTTGATAAAGTGGGCAAAGCTTATACTTGGACCAGAAGGCAGAATATAGGAAACTACATGAAAACATGATTAATTCAGTGAAAATGACTGTAAACAGATGAGAACTTGTTTTAGAACAGCTGAAAGAGATTCTCCAAGTCAGTTCTTAGTGTAGAAAAGGTAGCTAAGATCCGGAAATCCTTAATTGGAGTTAAGATTCTATGAAACACTGTATGAATCCTATATTCTTTACTTAAAGGAGACTAGAGTGGTAAATGTGTGTTATACAAGGCAGAATACCATTAAAATGGATGAAGAAACACGTTCGGCAGTTTTGGAAATCCTTACACGTGACTGAAATGTAGTACTACACTCTATAACACAGTTCAGAGACAATGTTCCCGAGCTGCCTCAGTTCATAACAGTGTGTAGGAAGTTGTTTGATAAAGTGGTCAAAGCTTATACTTGGACCAGAAGGCAGAATATAGGAAACTACATGAAAACATGAATAATTCAGTGAAAATGACTGTAAACAGATTGGAACTTGTTTTAGAACAGCTGAAAGAGATTCTCCAAGTCAGTTCTTAGTGTAGAAAAGGTAGCTAAGATCCGGGAAATCTTAATTCCAGTTAAGATCACATGAAACACTGTATGAATCCTATATTCTTTACTTAAAGGAGACTAGAGTGGTAAATGTGTGTTATACAAGGCAGAATACCATTGAAGTAGAGAAAGAAACACGTTCGGCAGCTTTGGAAAGCCTTACACTTCACTGAAATGTAGTACTACACTCTATAACACAGTTGAGAGACAATGTTCTCTACTTGCCTCAGTTCATAACAGTGTGTAGGAAGTTGTTTGATAAAGTGGGCAAAGCTTATACTTGGGCCAGAAGGCAGAATATAGGAAACTACATGAAAACATGAATAATTCAGTGAAAATGACTGTAAACAGATGAGAACTTGTTTAGAACAGCTGAAAGAGAATCTCCAAGTCAGTTCTTAGTGTAGAAAAGGTAGCTAAGATAAGGGAAATCCATAATTCCAGTTAAGATCACATGAAACACTATGAATCCTATATTCTTTACTTAAAGGAGACTAGAGTGGTAAATCTGTGTTATACAAGGCAGAATACCATTGAAATAGAGAAAGAAACACGTTCGGCAGCTTTGGAAAGCCTTACACTTCACTGAAATGTAGTACTACACTCTATAACACAGTTGAGAGACAATGTTCCCTACTTGCCTCAGTTCATAACAGTGTGTAGGAAGTTGTTTGATAAAGTGGGCAAAGCTTATACTTGGGCCAGAAGGCAGAATATAGGAAACTTCATGAAAACATGAATAATTCAGTGAAAATGACTGTAAACAGATGAGAACTTGTTTAGAACAGCTGAAAGAGAATCTCCAAGTCAGTTCTTAGTGTAAAAAAGGTAGCTAAGATAAGGGAAATCCATAATTCCAGTTAAGATCACATGAAACACTGTATGAATCCTATATTCATTACTTAAAGGAGACTAGACTGGTAAATGTGTGTTATACAAGGCAGAACACCATTGAAATAGAGAAAGAGACACGTTCGGCAGCTTTGGAAAGCCTTACACTTCACTGAAATGTAGTACTACACTCTATAACACAGTTGAGAGACAATGTTCCCGAGCTGCCTCAGTTCATAACAGTGTGTAGGAAGTTGTTTGATAAAGTGGGCAAAGCTTATACTTGGACCAGAAGGCAGAATATAGGAAACTACATGAAAACATGATTAATTCAGTGAAAATGACTGTAAACAGATGAGAACTTGTTTAGAACAGCTGAAAGAGATTCTCCAAGTCAGTTCTTAGTGTAGAAAAGGTAGCTAAGATCCGGGAAATCTTAATTCCAGTTAAAATCACATGAAACACTGTATGAATCCTATATTCTTTACTGAAAGGAGACTAGAGTGGTAAATGTTTGTTATACAAGGCAGAATACCATTGAAATAGAGAAAGAAACACGTTCGGCAGCTTTGGAAAGCCTTACACTTCACTGAAGTGTAGTACTACACTCTATAACACAGTTGAGAGACAATGTTCCCTACTTGCCTCAGTTCATAACAGTGTGTAGGAAGTTGTTTGATAAAGTGGGCAAAGTTTATACTTGGGCCAGAAGGCAGAATATAGGAAACTACATGAAAACATGAATAATTCAGTGAAAATGACTGTAAACAGATGAGAACTTGTTTAGAACAGCTGAAAGAGAATCTCCAAGTCAGTTCTTAGTGTAGAAAAGGTAGCTAACATAAGGGAAATCCATAATTCCAGTTAAGATTACATGAAACACTGTATGAATTCCATATTCTTTACTTAAAGGAGACTAGAGTGGTAAATGTGTGTTATACAAGGCAGAATACCATTAAAATAGAGAAAGAAACACGTTCGGCAGCTTTTGAAATCCTTACACTTCACTGAAATGTAGTACTACACTCTATAACACAGTTGAGAGACAATGTTCCCTACTTGCCTCAGTTCATAACAGTGTGTAGGAAATTGTTTGATAAAGTGGGCAAAGCTTATACTTGGGCCAGAAGGCAGAATATAGGAAACTACATGAAAACATGAATAATTCAGTGACAATGACTGTAAACAGATGAGAACTTGTTTTAGAACAGCTGAAAGAGATTCTCCAAGTCAGTTCTTAGTGTAGAAAAGGTAGCTAAGATCCGGGAAATCTTAATTCCAGTTAAAATCACATGAAACACTGTATGAATCCTATATTCTTTACTGAAAGGAGACTAGAGTGGTAAATGTTTGTTATACAAGGCAGAATACCATTGAAATAGAGAAAGAAACACGTTCGGCAGCTTTGGAAAGCCTTACACTTCACTGAAATGTAGTACTACACTCTATAACACAGTTGAGAGACAATGTTCCCTACTTGCCTCAGTTCATAACAGTGTGTAGGAAGTTGTTTGATAAAGTGGGCAAAGCTTATACTTGGGCCAGAAGGCAGAATATAGGAAACTACATGAAAACATGAATAATTCAGTGAAAATGACTGTAAACAGATGAGAACTTGTTTAGAACAGCTGAAAGAGAAACTCCAAGTCAGTTCTTAGTGTAGAAAAGGTAGCTAAGATAAGGGAAATCCATAATTCCAGTTAAGATCACATGAAACACTGTTTGAATCCTATATTCATTACTTAAAGGAGACAACTGTGGTAAATGTGTGTTATACAAGGCAGAATACCATTGAAATAGAGAAAGAAACACGTTCGGCAGCTTTGGAAAGCCTTACTCTTCACTGAAATGTAGTACTACACTCTATAACACAGTTGAGAGACAATCTTCCCGAGCTGCCTCAGTTCATAACAGTGTGTAGGAAGTTGTTTGATAAAGTGGGCAAAGATTATACTTGGGCCAGAAGGCAGAATATAGGAAACTACATGAAAACATTATTAATTCAGTGAAAATGACTGTAAACAGATGAGAACTTGTTTAGAACAGCTGAAAGAGAATCTCCAAGTCAGTTCTTAGTGTAGAAAAGGTAGCTAAGATAAGGGAAATCCATAATTCCAGTTAAGATCACATGAAACACTGTTTGAATCCTATATTCATTACTTAAAGGAGACAACTGTGGTAAATGTGTGTTATACAAGGCAGAATACCATTGAAATAGAGAAAGAAACACGTTCGGCAGCGTTGGAAAGCCTTACTCTTCACTGAAATGTAGTACTACACTATAATACAGTTGAGAGACAATGTTCCCTACTTGCCTCAGTTCATAACAGTGTGTAGGAAGTTGTTTGATAAAGTGGGCAAAGCTTATACTTTGGCCAGAAGGCAGAATATAGGAAACTACATGAAAACATGAATAATTCAGTGAAAATGACTGTAAACAGATGAGAACATGTTTAGACCAGCTGAAAGAGAATCTCCAAGTCAGTTCTTAGTGTAGAAAGGGTAGCTAAGATAAGGGAAATCCATAATTCCAGTTAAGATCACATGAAACACTGTATGAATCCTATATTCATTACTGAAAGGAGACTAGAGTGGTAAATGTTTGTTATACAAGGCAGAATACCATTGATATAGAGAAAGAAACACGTTCGGCATCTTTGGAAAGCCTTACACTTCACTGAAATGTAGTACTACACTCTATAACACAGTTGAGAGACAATGTTCCCTACTTGCCTCAGTTCATAACAGTGTGTAGGAAGTTGTTTGATAAAGTGGGCAAAGCTTATACTTGGGCCAGAAGGCAGAATATAGGAAACTACATGAAAACATGAATAATTCAGTGAAAATGACTGTAAACAGATGAGAACTTGTTTAGAACAGCTGAAAGAGAATCTCCAAGTCAGTTCTTAGTGTAGAAAGGGTAGCTAAGATAAGGGAAATCCATAATTCCAGTTAAGATCACATGAAACACTGTATGAATCCTATATTCATTACTTAAAGGAGACTAGAGTGGTAAATGTGTGTTATACAAGGCAGAATACCATTGAAATAGAGAAAGAAACACGTTCGGAAGCTTTGGAAAGCCTTACTCTTCACTGAAATGTAGTACTACCCTCTATAACACAGTTGAGAGACAATGTTCCCTACTTGCCTCAGTTCATAACAGTTTGTAGGAAGTTGTTTGATAAAGTGGGCAAAGCTTATACTTGGACCAGAAGGCAGAATATAGGAAACTACATGAAAACATGATTAATTCAGTGAAAATGACTGTAAACAGATGAGAACTTGTTTAGAACAGCTGAAAGAGATTCTCCAAGTCAGTTCTTAGTGTAGAAAAGGTAGCTAAGATCCGGGAAATCTTAATTCCAGTTAAAATCACATGAAACACTGTATGAATCCTATATTCTTTACTGAAAGGAGACTAGAGTGGTAAATGTTTGTTATACAAGGCAGAATACCATTGATATAGAGAAAGAAACACGTTCGGCATCTTTGGAAAGCCTTACACTTCACTGAAATGTAGTACTACACTCTATAACACAGTTGAGAGACAATGTTCCCTACTTGCCTCAGTTCATAACAGTGTGTAGGAAGTTGTTTGATAAAGTGGGCAAAGCTTATACTTGGGCCAGAAGGCAGAATATAGGAAACTACATGAAAACATGAATAATTCAGTGAAAATGACTGTAAACAGATGAGAACTTGTTTAGAACAGCTGAAAGAGAATCTCCAAGTCAGTTCTTAGTGTAGAAAAGGTAGCTAAGATAAGGGAAATCCATAATTCCAGTTAAGATCACATGAAACACTGTATGAATCCTATATTCATTACTTAAAGGAGAATAGAGTGGTAAATGTGTGTTATACAAGGCAGAATACCATTGAAATAGAGAAAGAAACACGTTCGGCAGCTTTTGAAATCCTTACACTTCACTGAAATGTAGTACTGCACTCTATAACACAGTTGAGAGACAATGTTCCCTACTTGCCTCAGTTCATAACAGTGTGTAGGAAGTTGTTTGATAAAGTGGGCAAAGCTTATACTTGGGCCAGAAGGCAGAATATAGGAAACTACATGAAAACATGAATAATTCAGTGAAAATGACTGTAAACAGATGAGAACTTGTTTAGAACAGCTGAAAGAGAATCTCCAAGTCAGTTCTTAGTGTAGAAAGGGTAGCTAAGATAAGGGAAATCCATAATCCCAGTTAAGATCACATGAAACACTGTATGAATCCTATATTCATTACTTAAAGGAGACTAGAGTGGTAAATGTGTGTTAAACAAGGCAGAATACCATTGAAATAGAGAAAGAAACACGTTCGGCAGCTTTGGAAAGCCTTACTCTTCACTGAAATGTAGTACTACACTCTATAACACAGTTGAGAGACAATCTTCCCGAGCTGCCTCAGTTCATAACAGTGTGTAGGAAGTTGTTTGATAAAGTGGGCAAAGATTATACTTGGGCCAGAAGGCAGAATATGGGAAACTACATGAAAACATTATTAATTCAGTGAAAATGACTGTAAACAGATGAGAACTTGTTTAGAACAGCTGAAAGAGAATCTCCAAGTCAGTTCTTAGTGTAGAAAAGGTAGCTAAGATAAGGGAAAGCCATAATTCCAGTTAAGATTACATGAAACACTGTATGAATTCTATATTCTTTACTTAAAGGAGACTAGAGTGGTAAATGTGTGTTATACAAGGCAGAATACCATTAAAATAGAGAAAGAAACACGTTCGGCAGCTTTTGAAATCCTTACACTTCACTGAAATGTAGTACTACACTCTATAACACAGTTGAGAGACAATGTTCCCTACTTGCCTCAGTTCATAACAGTGTGTAGGAAGTTGTTTGATAAAGTGGGCAAAGCTTATACTTGGGCCAGAAGGCAGAATATAGGAAACTTTATGAAAACATGAATAATTCAGTGAAAATGACTGTAAACAGATGAGAACTTGTTTAGAACAGCTGAAAGAGAATCTCCAAGTCAGTTCTTAGTGTAAAAAAGGTAGCTAAGATAAGGGAAATCCATAATTCCAGTTAAGATCACATGAAACACTGTATGAATCCTATATTCATTACTTAAAGGAGACTAGAGTGGTAAATGTGTGTTATACAAGGCAGAACACCATTGAAATAGAGAAAGAGACACGTTCGGCAGCTTTGGAAAGCCTTACACTTCACTGAAATGTAGTACTACACTCTATAACACAGTTGAGAGACAATGTTCCCGAGCTGCCTCAGTTCATAACAGTGTGTAGGAAGTTGTTTGATAAAGTGGGCAAAGCTTATACTTGGACCAGAAGGCAGAATATAGGAAACTACATGAAAACATGATTAATTCAGTGAAAATGACTGTAAACAGATGAGAACTTGTTTAGAACAGCTGAAAGAGATTCTCCAAGTCAGTTCTTAGTGTAGAAAAGGTAGCTAAGATCCGGGAAATCTTAATTCCAGTTAAAATCACATGAAACACTGTATGAATCCTATATTCTTTACTGAAAGGAGACTAGAGTGGTAAATGTTTGTTATACAAGGCAGAATACCATTGATATAGAGAAAGAAACACGTTCGGCATCTTTGGAAAGCCTTACACTTCACTGAAATGTAGTACTACACTCTATAACACAGTTGAGAGACAATGTTCCCTACTTGCCTCAGTTCATAACAGTGTGTAGGAAGTTGTTTGATAAAGTGGGCAAAGCTTATACTTGGGCCAGAAGGCAGAATATAGGAAACTACATGAAAACATGAATAATTCAGTGAAAATGACTGTAAACAGATGAGAACTTGTTTAGAACAGCTGAAAGAGAATCTCCAAGTCAGTTCTTAGTGTAGAAAAGGTAGCTAAGATAAGGGAAATCCATAATTCCAGTTAAGATCACATGAAACACTGTATGAATCCTATATTCATTACTTAAAGGAGAATAGAGTGGTAAATGTGTGTTATACAAGGCAGAATACCATTGAAATAGAGAAAGAAACACGTTCGGCAGCTTTTGAAATCCTTACACTTCACTGAAATGTAGTACTGCACTCTATAACACAGTTGAGAGACAATGTTCCCTACTTGCCTCAGTTCATAACAGTGTGTAGGAAGTTGTTTGATAAAGTGGGCAAAGCTTATACTTGGGCCAGAAGGCAGAATATAGGAAACTACATGAAAACATGAATAATTCAGTGAAAATGACTGTAAACAGATGAGAACTTGTTTAGAACAGCTGAAAGAGAATCTCCAAGTCAGTTCTTAGTGTAGAAAGGGTAGCTAAGATAAGGGAAATCCATAATCCCAGTTAAGATCACATGAAACACTGTATGAATCCTATATTCATTACTTAAAGGAGACTAGAGTGGTAAATGTGTGTTAAACAAGGCAGAATACCATTGAAATAGAGAAAGAAACACGTTCGGCAGCTTTGGAAAGCCTTACTCTTCACTGAAATGTAGTACTACACTCTATAACACAGTTGAGAGACAATCTTCCCGAGCTGCCTCAGTTCATAACAGTGTGTAGGAAGTTGTTTGATAAAGTGGGCAAAGATTATACTTGGGCCAGAAGGCAGAATATGGGAAACTACATGAAAACATTATTAATTCAGTGAAAATGACTGTAAACAGATGAGAACTTGTTTAGAACAGCTGAAAGAGAATCTCCAAGTCAGTTCTTAGTGTAGAAAAGGTAGCTAAGATAAGGGAAATCCATAATTCCAGTTAAGATTACATGAAACACTGTATGAATTCTATATTCTTTACTTAAAGGAGACTAGAGTGGTAAATGTGTGTTATACAAGGCAGAATACCATTAAAATAGAGAAAGAAACACGTTCGGCAGCTTTTGAAATCCTTACACTTCACTGAAATGTAGTACTACACTCTATAACACAGTTGAGAGACAATGTTCCCTACTTGCCTCAGTTCATAACAGTGTGTAGGAAGTTGTTTGATAAAGTGGGCAAAGCTTATACTTGGGCCAGAAGGCAGAATATAGGAAACTTTATGAAAACATGAATAATTCAGTGAAAATGACTGTAAACAGATGAGAACTTGTTTAGAACAGCTGAAAGAGAATCTCCAAGTCAGTTCTTAGTGTAAAAAAGGTAGCTAAGATAAGGGAAATCCATAATTCCAGTTAAGATCACATGAAACACTGTATGAATCCTATATTCATTACTTAAAGGAGACTAGAGTGGTAAATGTGTGTTATACAAGGCAGAACACCATTGAAATAGAGAAAGAGACACGTTCGGCAGCTTTGGAAAGCCTTACACTTCACTGAAATGTAGTACTACACTCTATAACACAGTTGAGAGACAATGTTCCCGAGCTGCCTCAGTTCATAACAGTGTGTAGGAAGTTGTTTGATAAAGTGGGCAAAGCTTATACTTGGACCAGAAGGCAGAATATAGGAAACTACATGAAAACATGATTAATTCAGTGAAAATGACTGTAAACAGATGAGAACTTGTTTAGAACAGCTGAAAGAGATTCTCCAAGTCAGTTCTTAGTGTAGAAAAGGTAGCTAAGATCCGGGAAATCTTAATTCCAGTTAAAATCACATGAAACACTGTATGAATCCTATATTCTTTACTGAAAGGAGACTAGAGTGGTAAATGTTTGTTATACAAGGCAGAATACCATTGAAATAGAGAAAGAAACACGTTCGGCAGCTTTGGAAAGCCTTACACTTCACTGAAATGTAGTACTACACTCTATAACACAGTTGAGAGACAATGTTCCCTACTTGCCTCAGTTCATAACAGTGTGTAGGAAGTTGTTTGATAAAGTGGGCAAAGCTTATACTTGGGCCAGAAGGCAGAATATAGGAAACTACATGAAAACATGAATAATTCAGTGAAAATGACTGTAAACAGATGAGAACTTCTTTAGAACAGCTGAAAGAGAATCTCCAAGTCAGTTCTTAGTGTAGAAAAGGTAGCTAAGATAAGGGAAATCCATAATTCCAGTTAAGATCACATGAAACACTGTATGAATCCTATATTCATTACTTAAAGGAGAATAGAGTGGTAAATGTGTGTTATACAAGGCAGAATACCATTGAAATAGAGAAAGAAACACGTTCGGCAGCTTTGGAAATCCTTACACTTCACTGAAATGTAGTACTACACTCTATAACACAGTTGAGAGACAATGTTCCCTACTTGCCTCAGTTCATAACAGTGTGTAGGAAGTTGTTTGATAAAGTGGGCAAAGCTTATACTTGGGCCAGAAGGCAGAATATAGGAAACTACATGAAAACATGAATAATTCAGTGAAAATGACTGTAAACAGATGAGAACTTGTTTAGAACAGCTGAAAGAGAAACTCCAAGTCAGTTCTTAGTGTAGAAAAGGTAGCTAAGATAAGGGAAATCCATAATTCCAGTTAAGATCACATGAAACACTGTTTGAATCCTATATTCATTACTTAAAGGAGACAACTGTGGTAAATGTGTGTTATACAAGGCAGAATACCATTGAAATAGAGAAAGAAACACGTTCGGCAGCGTTGGAAAGCCTTACTCTTCACTGAAATGTAGTACTACACTATAATACAGTTGAGAGACAATGTTCCCTACTTGCCTCAGTTCATAACAGTGTGTAGGAAGTTGTTTGATAAAGTGGGCAAAGCTTATACTTTGGCCAGAAGGCAGAATATAGGAAACTACATGAAAACATGAATAATTCAGTGAAAATGACTGTAAACAGATGAGAACATGTTTAGACCAGCTGAAAGAGAATCTCCAAGTCAGTTCTTAGTGTAGAAAAGGTAGCTAAGATAAGGGAAATCCATAATTCCAGTTAAGATCACATGAAACACTGTATGAATCCTATATTCATTACTGAAAGGAGACTAGAGTGGTAAATGTTTGTTATACAAGGCAGAATACCATTGATATAGAGAAAGAAACACGTTCGGCATCTTTGGAAAGCCATACACTTCACTGAAATGTAGTACTACACTCTATAACACAGTTGAGAGACAATGTTCCCTACTTGCCTCAGTTCATAACAGTGTGCAGGAAGTTGTTTGATAAAGTGGGCAAAGCTTATACTTGGGCCAGAAGGCAGAATATAGGAAACTACATGAAAACATGAATAATTCAGTGAAAATGACTGTAAACAGATGAGAACTTGTTTAGAACAGCTGAAAGAGAATCTCCAAGTCAGTTCTTAGTGTAGAAAGGGTAGCTAAGATAAGGGAAATCCATAATTCCAGTTAAGATCACATGAAACACTGTATGAATCCTATATTCATTACTTAAAGGAGACTAGAGTGGTAAATGTGTGTTATACAAGGCAGAATACCATTGAAATAGAGAAAGAAACACGTTCGGAAGCTTTGGAAAGCCTTACTCTTCACTGAAATGTAGTACTACACTCTATAACACAGTTGAGAGACAATGTTCCCTACTTGCCTCAGTTCATAACAGTTTGTAGGAAGTTGTTTGATAAAGTGGGCAAAGCTTATACTTGGACCAGAAGGCAGAATATAGGAAACTACATGAAAACATGATTAATTCAGTGAAAATGACTGTAAACAGATGAGAACTTGTTTAGAACAGCTGAAAGAGATTCTCCAAGTCAGTTCTTAGTGTAGAAAAGGTAGCTAAGATCCGGGAAATCTTAATTCCAGTTAAAATCACATGAAACACTGTATGAATCCTATATTCTTTACTGAAAGGAGACTAGAGTGGTAAATGTTTGTTATACAAGGCAGAATACCATTGATATAGAGAAAGAAACACGTTCGGCATCTTTGGAAAGCCTTACACTTCACTGAAATGTAGTACTACACTCTATAACACAGTTGAGAGACAATGTTCCCTACTTGCCTCAGTTCATAACAGTGTGTAGGAAGTTGTTTGATAAAGTGGGCAAAGCTTATACTTGGGCCAGAAGGCAGAATATAGGAAACTACATGAAAACATGAATAATTCAGTGAAAATGACTGTAAACAGATGAGAACTTGTTTAGAACAGCTGAAAGAGAATCTCCAAGTCAGTTCTTAGTGTAGAAAAGGTAGCTAAGATAAGGGAAATCCATAATTCCAGTTAAGATCACATGAAACACTGTATGAATCCTATATTCATTACTTAAAGGAGAATAGAGTGGTAAATGTGTGTTATACAAGGCAGAATACCATTGAAATAGAGAAAGAAACACGTTCGGCAGCTTTTGAAATCCTTACACTTCACTGAAATGTAGTACTGCACTCTATAACACAGTTGAGAGACAATGTTCCCTACTTGCCTCAGTTCATAACAGTGTGTAGGAAGTTGTTTGATAAAGTGGGCAAAGCTTATACTTGGGCCAGAAGGCAGAATATAGGAAACTACATGAAAACATGAATAATTCAGTGAAAATGACTGTAAACAGATGAGAACTTGTTTTAGAACAGCTGAAAGAGATTCTCCAAGTCAGTTCTTAGTGTAGAAAAGGTAGCTAAGATCCGGGAAATCTTAATTCCAGTTAAAATCACATGAAACACTGTATGAATCCTATATTCTTTACTGAAAGGAGACTAGAGTGGTAAATGTTTGTTATACAAGGCAGAATACCATTGATATAGAGAAAGAAACACGTTCGGCATCTTTGGAAAGCCTTACACTTCACTGAAATGTAGTACTACACTCTATAACACAGTTGAGAGACAATGTTCCCTACTTGCCTCAGTTCATAACAGTGTGTAGGAAGTTGTTTGATAAAGTGGGCAAAGCTTATACTTGGGCCAGAAGGCAGAATATAGGAAACTACATGAAAACATGAATAATTCAGTGAAAATGACTGTAAACAGATGAGAACATGTTTAGACCAGCTGAAAGAGAATCTCCAAGTCAGTTCTAAGTGTAGAAAAGGTAGCTAAGATAAGGGAAATCCATAATTCCAGTTAAGATCACATGAAACACTGTATGAATCCTATATTCATTACTTAAAGGAGAATAGAGTGGTAAATGTGTGTTATACAAGGCAGAATACCATTGAAATAGAGAAAGAAACACGTTCGGCAGCTTTGGAAAGCCTTACACTTCACTGAAATGTAGCACTACACTCTATAACACAGTTGAGAGACAATGTTCCCGAGCTGCCTCAGTTCATAACAGTGTGTAGGAAGTTGTTTGATAAAGTGGGCAAAGCTTATACTTGGACCAGAAGGCAGAATATAGGAAACTACATGAAAACATGAATAATTCAGTGAAAATGACTGTAAACAGATGAGAACTTGTTTTAGAACAGCTGAAAGAGATTCTCCAAGTCAGTTCTTAGTGTAGAAAAGGTAGCTAAGATCCGGGAAATCTTAATTCCAGTTAAAAACACATGAAACACTGTATGAATCCCATATTCTTTACTGAAAGGAGACTAGAGTGGTAAATGTTTGTTATACAAGGCAGAATACCATTGAAATAGAGAAAGAAACACGTTCGGCAGCTTTGGAAATCCTTACACTTCACTGAAATGTAGTACTACACTCTATAACACAGTTGAGAGACAATGTTCCCTACTTGCCTCAGTTCATAACAGTGTGTAGGAAGTTGTTTGATAAAGTGGGCAAAGCTTATACTTGGGCCAGAAGGCAGAATATAGGAAACTACATGAAAACATGAATAATTCAGTGAAAATGACTGTAAACAGATGAGAACTTGTTTTAGAACAGCTGAAAGAGAATCTCCAAGTCAGTTCTTAGTGTAGAAAAGGTAGCTAAGATCCGGGAAATCTTAATTCCAGTTAAAATCACATGACACACTGTATGAATCCTATATTCTTTACTGAAAGGAGACTAGAGTGGTAAATGTTTGTTATACAAGGCAGAATACCATTGAAATAGAGAAAGAAACACGTTCGGCAGCTTTGGAAATCCTTACACTTCACTGAAATGTAGTACTACACTCTATAACACAGTTGAGAGACAATGTTCCCTACTTGCCTCAGTTCATAACAGTGTGTAGGAAGTTGTTTGATAAAGTGGGCAAAGCTTATACTTGGGCCAGAAGGCAGAATATAGGAAACTACATGAAAACATGAATAATTCAGTGAAAATGACTGTAAACAGATGAGAACTTGTTTAGAACAGCGGAAAGAGAAACTCCAAGTCAGTTCTTAGTATAGAAAAGGTAGCTAAGATAAGGGAAATCCATAATTCCAGTTAAGATCACATGAAACACTGTTTGAATCCTATATTCATTACTTAAAGGAGACAACTGTGGTAAATGTGTGTTATACAAGGCAGAATACCATTGAAATAGAGAAAGAAACACGTTCGGCAGCGTTGGAAAGCCTTACTCTTCACTGAAATGTAGTACTACACTATAATACAGTTGAGAGACAATGTTCCCTACTTGCCTCAGTTCATAACAGTGTGTAGGAAGTTGTTTGATAAAGTGGGCAAAGCTTATACTTGGGCCAGAAGGCAGAATATAGGAAACTACATGAAAACATGAATAATTCAGTGAAAATGACTGTAAACAGATGAGAACTTGTTTAGAACAGCTGAAAGAGAAACTCCAAGTCAGTTCTTAGTATAGAAAAGGTAGCTAAGATAAGGGAAATCCATAATTCCAGTTAAGATCACATGAAACACTGTTTGAATCCTATATTCATTACTTAAAGGAGACAACTGTGGTAAATGTGTGTTATACAAGGCAGAATACCATTGAAATAGAGAAAGAAACACGTTCGGCAGTGTTGGAAAGCCTTACTCTTCACTGAAATGTAGTACTACACTATAATACAGTTGAGAGACAATGTTCCCTACTTGCCTCAGTTCATAACAGTGTGTAGGAAGTTGTTTGATAAAGTGGGCAAAGCTTATACTTTGGCCAGAAGGCAGAATATAGGAAACTACATGAAAACATGAATAATTCAGTGAAAATGACTGTAAACAGATGAGAACATGTTTAGACCAGCTGAAAGAGAATCTCCAAGTCAGTTCTTAGTGTAGAAAAGGTAGCTAAGATAAGGGAAATCCATAATTCCAGTTAAGATCACATGAAACACTGTATGAATCCTATATTCATTACTGAAAGGAGACTAGAGTGGTAAATGTTTGTTATACAAGGCAGAATACCATTGATATAGAGAAAGAAACACGTTCGGCATCTTTGGAAAGCCTTACACTTCACTGAAATGTAGTACTACACTCTATAACACAGTTGAGAGACAATGTTCCCTACTTGCCTCAGTTCATAACAGTGTGTAGGAAGTTGTTTGATAAAGTGGGCAAAGCTTATACTTGGGCCAGAAGGCAGAATATAGGAAACTACATGAAAACATGAATAATTCAGTGAAAATGACTGTAAACAGATGAGAACTTGTTTAGAACAGCTGAAAGAGAAACTCCAAGTCAGTTCTTAGTATAGAAAAGGTAGCTAAGATAAGGGAAATCCATAATTCCAGTTAAGATCACATGAAACACTGTTTGAATCCTATATTCATTACTTAAAGGAGACAACTGTGGTAAATGTGTGTTATACAAGGCAGAATACCATTGAAATAGAGAAAGAAACACGTTCGGCATCTTTGGAAAGCCTTACACTTCACTGAAATGTAGTACTACACTCTATAACACAGTTGAGAGACAATGTTCCCTACTTGCCTCAGTTCATAACAGTGTGTAGGAAGTTGTTTGATAAAGTGGGCAAAGCTTATACTTGGGCCAGAAGGCAGAATATAGGAAACTACATGAAAACATGAATAATTCAGTGAAAATGACTGTAAACAGATGAGAACTTGTTTAGAACAGCTGAAAGAGAATCTCCAAGTCAGTTCTTAGTGTAGAAAGGGTAGCTAAGATAAGGGAAATCCATAATTCCAGTTAAGATCACATGAAACACTGTATGAATCCTATATTCATTACTTAAAGGAGACTAGAGTGGTAAATGTGTGTTATACAAGGCAGAATACCATTGAAATAGAGAAAGAAACACGTTCGGAAGCTTTGGAAAGCCTTACTCTTCACTGAAATGTAGTACTACACTCTATAACACAGTTGAGAGACAATGTTCCCTACTTGCCTCAGTTCATAACAGTTTGTAGGAAGTTGTTTGATAAAGTGGGCAAAGCTTATACTTGGACCAGAAGGCAGAATATAGGAAACTACATGAAAACATGATTAATTCAGTGAAAATGACTGTAAACAGATGAGAACTTGTTTAGAACAGCTGAAAGAGATTCTCCAAGTCAGTTCTTAGTGTAGAAAAGGTAGCTAAGATCCGGGAAATCTTAATTCCAGTTAAAATCACATGAAACACTGTATGAATCCTATATTCTTTACTGAAAGGAGACTAGAGTGGTAAATGTGTGTTATACAAGGCAGAATACCATTGATATAGAGAAAGAAACACGTTCGGCATCTTTGGAAAGCCTTACACTTCACTGAAATGTAGTACTACACTCTATAACACAGTTGAGAGACAATGTTCCCTACTTGCCTCAGTTCATAACAGTGTGTAGGAAGTTGTTTGATAAAGTGGGCAAAGCTTATACTTGGGCCAGAAGGCAGAATATAGGAAACTACATGAAAACATGAATAATTCAGTGAAAATGACTGTAAACAGATGAGAACATGTTTAGACCAGCTGAAAGAGAATCTCCAAGTCAGTTCTTAGTGTAGAAAAGGTAGCTAAGATAAGGGAAATCCATAATTCCAGTTAAGATCACATGAAACACTGTATGAATCCTATATTCATTACTTAAAGGAGAATAGAGTGGTAAATGTGTGTTATACAAGGCAGAATACCATTGAAATAGAGAAAGAAACACGTTCGGCAGCTTTGGAAAGCCTTACACTTCACTGAAATGTAGCACTACACTCTATAACACAGTTGAGAGACAATGTTCCCGAGCTGCCTCAGTTCATAACAGTGTGTAGGAAGTTGTTTGATAAAGTGGGCAAAGCTTATACTTGGACCAGAAGGCAGAATATAGGAAACTACATGAAAACATGAATAATTCAGTGAAAATGACTGTAAACAGATGAGAACTTGTTTTAGAACAGCTGAAAGAGATTCTCCAAGTCAGTTCTTAGTGTAGAAAAGGTAGCTAAGATCCGGGAAATCTTAATTCCAGTTAAAAACACATGAAACACTGTATGAATCCCATATTCTTTACTGAAAGGAGACTAGAGTGGTAAATGTTTGTTATACAAGGCAGAATACCATTGAAATAGAGAAAGAAACACGTTCGGCAGCTTTGGAAATCCTTACACTTCACTGAAATGTAGTACTACACTCTATAACACAGTTGAGAGATAATGTTCCCTACTTGCCTCAGTTCATAACAGTGTGTAGGAAGTTGTTTGATAAAGTGGGCAAAGCTTATACTTGGGCCAGAAGTCAGAATATAGGAAACTACATGAAAACATGAATAATTCAGTGAAAATGACTGTAAACAGATGAGAACTTGTTTTAGAACAGCTGAAAGAGATTCTCCAAGTCAGTTCTTAGTGTAGAAAAGGTAGCTAAGATCCGGGAAATCTTAATTCCAGTTAAAATCACATGACACACTGTATGAATCCTATATTCTTTACTGAAAGGAGACTAGAGTGGTAAATGTTTGTTATACAAGGCAGAATACCATTGAAATAGAGAAAGAAACACGTTCGGCAGCTTTGGAAATCCTTACACTTCACTGAAATGTAGTACTACACTCTATAACACAGTTGAGAGACAATGTTCCCTACTTGCCTCAGTTCATAACAGTGTGTAGGAAGTTGTTTGATAAAGTGGGCAAAGCTTATACTTGGGCCAGAAGGCAGAATATAGGAAACTACATGAAAACATGAATAATTCAGTGAAAATGACTGTAAACAGATGAGAACTTGTTTAGAACAGCTGAAAGAGAAACTCCAAGTCAGTTCTTAGTGTAGAAAAGGTAGCGAGGATAAGGGAAATCCATAATTCCAGTTAAGATCACATGAAACACTGTTTGAATCCTATATTCATTACTTAAAGGAGACAACTGTGGTAAATGTGTGTTATACAAGGCAGAATACCATTGAAATAGAGAAAGAAACACGTTCGGCAGCGTTGGAAAGCCTTACTCTTCACTGAAATGTAGTACTACACTATAATACAGTTGAGAGACAATGTTCCCTACTTGCCTCAGTTCATAACAGTGTGTAGGAAGTTGTTTGATAAAGTGGGCAAAGCTTATACTTTGGCCAGAAGGCAGAATATAGGAAACTACATGAAAACATGAATAATTCAGTGAAAATGACTGTAAACAGATGAGAACATGTTTAGACCAGCTGAAAGAGAATCTCCAAGTCAGTTCTTAGTGTAGAAAAGGTAGCTAAGATAAGGGAAATCCATAATTCCAGTTAAGATCACATGAAACACTGTATGAATCCTATATTCATTACTGAAAGGAGACTAGAGTGGAAAATGTTTGTTATACAAGGCAAAATACCATTGATATAGAGAAAGAAACACGTTCGGCATCTTTGGAAAGCCTTACACTTCACTGAAATGTAGTACTACACTCTATAACACAGTTGAGAGACAATGTTCCCTACTTGCCTCAGTTCATAACAGTGTGTAGGAAGATGTTTGATAAAGTGGGCAAAGCTTATACTTGGGCCAGAAGGCAGAATATAGGAAACTACATGAAAACATGAATAATTCAGTGAAAATGACTGTAAACAGATGAGAACTTGTTTAGAACAGCTGAAAGAGAATCTCCAAGTCAGTTCTTAGTGTAGAAAGGGTAGCTAAGATAAGGGAAATCCATAATTCCAGTTAAGATCACATGAAACACTGTATGAATCCTATATTCATTACTTAAAGGAGACTAGAGTGGTAAATGTGTGTTATACAAGGCAGAATACCATTGAAATAGAGAAAGAAACACGTTCGGAAGCTTTGGAAAGCCTTACTCTTCACTGAAATGTAGTACTACACTCTATAACACAGTTGAGAGACAATGTTCCCTACTTGCCTCAGTTCATAACAGTTTGTAGGAAGTTGTTTGATAAAGTGGGCAAAGCTTATACTTGGACCAGAAGGCAGAATATAGGAAACTACATGAAAACATGATTAATTCAGTGAAAATGACTGTAAACAGATGAGAACTTGTTTAGAACAGCTGAAAGAGATTCTCCAAGTCAGTTCTTAGTGTAGAAAAGGTAGCTAAGATCCGGGAAATCTTAATTCCAGTTAAAATCACATGACACACTGTATGAATCCTATATTCTTTACTGAAAGGAGACTAGAGTGGTAAATGTTTGTTATACAAGGCAGAATACCATTGAAATAGAGAAAGAAACACGTTCGGCAGCTTTGGAAATCCTTACACTTCACTGAAATGTAGTACTACACTCTATAACACAGTTGAGAGACAATGTTCCCTACTTGCCTCAGTTCATAACAGTGTGTAGGAAGTTGTTTGATAAAGTGGGCAAAGCTTATACTTGGGCCAGAAGGCAGAATATAGGAAACTACATGAAAACATGAATAATTCAGTGAAAATGACTGTAAACAGATGAGAACTTGTTTAGAACAGCTGAAAGAGAAACTCCAAGTCAGTTCTTAGTATAGAAAAGGTAGCTAAGATAAGGGAAATCCATAATTCCAGTTAAGATCACATGAAACACTGTTTGAATCCTATATTCATTACTTAAAGGAGACAACTGTGGTAAATGTGTGTTATACAAGGCAGAATACCATTGAAATAGAGAAAGAAACACGTTCGGCAGCGTTGGAAAGCCTTACTCTTCACTGAAATGTAGTACTACACTATAATACAGTTGAGAGACAATGTTCCCTACTTGCCTCAGTTCATAACAGTGTGTAGGAAGTTGTTTGATAAAGTGGGCAAAGCTTATACTTGGGCCAGAAGGCAGAATATAGGAAACTACATGAAAACATGAATAATTCAGTGAAAATGACTGTAAACAGATGAGAACTTGTTTAGAACAGCTGAAAGAGAAACTCAAAGTCAGTTCTTAGTATAGAAAAGGTAGCTAAGATAAGGGAAATCCATAATTCCAGTTAAGATCACATGAAACACTGTTTGAATCCTATATTCATTACTTAAAGGAGACAACTGTGGTAAATGTGTGTTATACAAGGCAGAATACCATTGAAATAGAGAAAGAAACACGTTCGGCAGTGTTGGAAAGCCTTACTCTTCACTGAAATGTAGTACTACACTATAATACAGTTGAGAGACAATGTTCCCTACTTGCCTCAGTTCATAACAGTGTGTAGGAAGTTGTTTGATAAAGTGGGCAAAGCTTATACTTTGGCCAGAAGGCAGAATATAGGAAACTACATGAAAACATGAATAATTCAGTGAAAATGACTGTAAACAGATGAGAACATGTTTAGACCAGCTGAAAGAGAATCTCCAAGTCAGTTCTTAGTGTAGAAAAGGTAGCTAAGATAAGGGAAATCCATAATTCCAGTTAAGATCACATGAAACACTGTATGAATCCTATATTCATTACTGAAAGGAGACTAGAGTGGTAAATGTTTGTTATACAAGGCAGAATACCATTGATATAGAGAAAGAAACACGTTCGGCATCTTTGGAAAGCCTTACACTTCACTGAAATGTAGTACTACACTCTATAACACAGTTGAGAGACAATGTTCCCTACTTGCCTCAGTTCATAACAGTGTGTAGGAAGTTGTTTGATAAAGTGGGCAAAGCTTATACTTGGGCCAGAAGGCAGAATATAGGAAACTACATGAAAACATGAATAATTCAGTGAAAATGACTGTAAACAGATGAGAACTTGTTTAGAACAGCTGAAAGAGAAACTCCAAGTCAGTTCTTAGTATAGAAAAGGTAGCTAAGATAAGGGAAATCCATAATTCCAGTTAAGATCACATGAAACACTGTTTGAATCCTATATTCATTACTTAAAGGAGACAACTGTGGTAAATGTGTGTTATACAAGGCAGAATACCATTGAAATAGAGAAAGAAACACGTTCGGCAGCGTTGGAAAGCCTTACTCTTCACTGAAATGTAGTACTACACTATAATACAGTTGAGAGACAATGTTCCCTACTTGCCTCAGTTCATAACAGTGTGTAGGAAGTTGTTTGATAAAGTGGGCAAAGCTTATACTTTGGCCAGAAGGCAGAATATAGGAAACTACATGAAAACATGAATAATTCAGTGAAAATGACTGTAAACAGATGAGAACATGTTTAGACCAGCTGAAAGAGAATCTCCAAGTCAGTTCTTAGTGTAGAAAAGGTAGCTAAGATAAGGGAAATCCATAATTCCAGTTAAGATCACATGAAACACTGTATGAATCCTATATTCATTACTGAAAGGAGACTAGAGTGGTAAATGTTTGTTATACAAGGCAGAATACCATTGATATAGAGAAAGAAACACGTTCGGCATCTTTGGAAAGCCTTACACTTCACTGAAATGTAGTACTACACTCTATAACACAGTTGAGAGACAATGTTCCCTACTTGCCTCAGTTCATAACAGTGTGTAGGAAGTTGTTTGATAAAGTGGGCAAAGCTTATACTTGGGCCAGAAGGCAGAATATAGGAAACTACATGAAAACATGAATAATTCAGTGAAAATGACTGTAAACAGATGAGAACTTGTTTAGAACAGCTGAAAGAGAATCTCCAAGTCAGTTCTTAGTGTAGAAAGGGTAGCTAAGATAAGGGAAATCCATAATTCCAGTTAAGATCACATGAAACACTGTATGAATCCTATATTCATTACTTAAAGGAGACTAGAGTGGTAAATGTGTGTTATACAAGGCAGAATACCATTGAAATAGAGAAAGAAACACGTTCGGAAGCTTTGGAAAGCCTTACTCTTCACTGAAATGTAGTACTACACTCTATAACACAGTTGAGAGACAATGTTCCCTACTTGCCTCAGTTCATAACAGTTTGTAGGAAGTTGTTTGATAAAGTGGGCAAAGCTTATACTTGGACCAGAAGGCAGAATATAGGAAACTACATGAAAACATGATTAATTCAGTGAAAATGACTGTAAACAGATGAGAACTTGTTTAGAACAGCTGAAAGAGATTCTCCAAGTCAGTTCTTAGTGTAGAAAAGGTAGCTAAGATCCGGGAAATCTTAATTCCAGTTAAAATCACATGAAACACTGTATGAATCCTATATTCTTTACTGAAAGGAGACTAGAGTGGTAAATGTGTGTTATACAAGGCAGAATACCATTGATATAGAGAAAGAAACACGTTCGGCATCTTTGGAAAGCCTTACACTTCACTGAAATGTAGTACTACACTCTATAACACAGTTGAGAGACAATGTTCCCTACTTGCCTCAGTTCATAACAGTGTGTAGGAAGTTGTTTGATAAAGTGGGCAAAGCTTATACTTGGGCCAGAAGGCAGAATATAGGAAACTACATGAAAACATGAATAATTCAGTGAAAATGACTGTAAACAGATGAGAACATGTTTAGACCAGCTGAAAGAGAATCTCCAAGTCAGTTCTTAGTGTAGAAAAGGTAGCTAAGATAAGGGAAATCCATAATTCCAGTTAAGATCACATGAAACACTGTATGAATCCTATATTCATTACTTAAAGGAGAATAGAGTGGTAAATGTGTGTTATACAAGGCAGAATACCATTGAAATAGAGAAAGAAACACGTTCGGCAGCTTTGGAAAGCCTTACACTTCACTGAAATGTAGCACTACACTCTATAACACAGTTGAGAGACAATGTTCCCGAGCTGCCTCAGTTCATAACAGTGTGTAGGAAGTTGTTTGATAAAGTGGGCAAAGCTTATACTTGGACCAGAAGGCAGAATATAGGAAACTACATGAAAACATGAATAATTCAGTGAAAATGACTGTAAACAGATGAGAACTTGTTTTAGAACAGCTGAAAGAGATTCTCCAAGTCAGTTCTTAGTGTAGAAAAGGTAGCTAAGATCCGGGAAATCTTAATTCCAGTTAAAAACACATGAAACACTGTATGAATCCCATATTCTTTACTGAAAGGAGACTAGAGTGGTAAATGTTTGTTATACAAGGCAGAATACCATTGAAATAGAGAAAGAAACACGTTCGGCAGCTTTGGAAATCCTTACACTTCACTGAAATGTAGTACTACACTCTATAACACAGTTGAGAGACAATGTTCCCTACTTGCCTCAGTTCATAACAGTGTGTAGGAAGTTGTTTGATAAAGTGGGCAAAGCTTATACTTGGGCCAGAAGGCAGAATATAGGAAACTACATGAAAACATGAATAATTCAGTGAAAATGACTGTAAACAGATGAGAACTTGTTTAGAACAGCTGAAAGAGAATCTCCAAGTCAGTTCTTAGTGTAGAAAAGGTAGCTAAGATAAGGGAAATCCATAATTCCAGTTAAGATCACATGAAACACTGTATGAATCCTATATTCATTACTTAAAGGAGAATAGAGTGGTAAATGTGTGTTATACAAGGCAGAATACCATTGAAATAGAGAAAGAAACACGTTCGGCAGCTTTTGAAATCCTTACACTTCACTGAAATGTAGTACTACACTCTATAACACAGTTGAGAGATAATGTTCCCTACTTGCCTCAGTTCATAACAGTGTGTAGGAAGTTGTTTGATAAAGTGGGCAAAGCTTATACTTGGGCCAGAAGTCAGAATATAGGAAACTACATGAAAACATGAATAATTCAGTGAAAATGACTGTAAACAGATGAGAACTTGTTTTAGAACAGCTGAAAGAGATTCTCCAAGTCAGTTCTTAGTGTAGAAAAGGTAGCTAAGATCCGGGAAATCTTAATTCCAGTTAAAATCACATGACACACTGTATGAATCCTATATTCTTTACTGAAAGGAGACTAGAGTGGTAAATGTTTGTTATACAAGGCAGAATACCATTGAAATAGAGAAAGAAACACGTTCGGCAGCTTTGGAAATCCTTACACTTCACTGAAATGTAGTACTACACTCTATAACACAGTTGAGAGACAATGTTGCCTACTTGCCTCAGTTCATAACAGTGTGTAGGAAGTTGTTTGATAAAGTGGGCAAAGCTTATACTTGGGCCAGAAGGCAGAATATAGGAAACTACATGAAAACATGAATAATTCAGTGAAAATGACTGTAAACAGATGAGAACTTGTTTAGAACAGCTGAAAGAGAAACTCCAAGTCAGTTCTTAGTGTAGAAAAGGTAGCGAGGATAAGGGAAATCCATAATTCCAGTTAAGATCACATGAAACACTGTTTGAATCCTATATTCATTACTTAAAGGAGACAACTGTGGTAAATGTGTGTTATACAAGGCAGAATACCATTGAAATAGAGAAAGAAACACGTTCGGCAGCGTTGGAAAGCCTTACTCTTCACTGAAATGTAGTACTACACTATAATACAGTTGAGAGACAATGTTCCCTACTTGCCTCAGTTCATAACAGTGTGTAGGAAGTTGTTTGATAAAGTGGGCAAAGCTTATACTTTGGCCAGAAGGCAGAATATAGGAAACTACATGAAAACATGAATAATTCAGTGAAAATGACTGTAAACAGATGAGAACATGTTTAGACCAGCTGAAAGAGAATCTCCAAGTCAGTTCTTAGTGTAGAAAAGGTAGCTAAGATAAGGGAAATCCATAATTCCAGTTAAGATCACATGAAACACTGTATGAATCCTATATTCATTACTGAAAGGAGACTAGAGTGGAAAATGTTTGTTATACAAGGCAAAATACCATTGATATAGAGAAAGAAACACGTTCGGCATCTTTGGAAAGCCTTACACTTCACTGAAATGTAGTACTACACTCTATAACACAGTTGAGAGACAATGTTCCCTACTTGCCTCAGTTCATAACAGTGTGTAGGAAGATGTTTGATAAAGTGGGCAAAGCTTATACTTGGGCCAGAAGGCAGAATATAGGAAACTACATGAAAACATGAATAATTCAGTGAAAATGACTGTAAACAGATGAGAACTTGTTTAGAACAGCTGAAAGAGAATCTCCAAGTCAGTTCTTAGTGTAGAAAGGGTAGCTAAGATAAGGGAAATCCATAATTCCAGTTAAGATCACATGAAACACTGTATGAATCCTATATTCATTACTTAAAGGAGACTAGAGTGGTAAATGTGTGTTATACAAGGCAGAATACCATTGAAATAGAGAAAGAAACACGTTCGGAAGCTTTGGAAAGCCTTACTCTTCACTGAAATGTAGTACTACACTCTATAACACAGTTGAGAGACAATGTTCCCTACTTGCCTCAGTTCATAACAGTTTGTAGGAAGTTGTTTGATAAAGTGGGCAAAGCTTATACTTGGACCAGAAGGCAGAATATAGGAAACTACATGAAAACATGATTAATTCAGTGAAAATGACTGTAAACAGATGAGAACTTGTTTAGAACAGCTGAAAGAGATTCTCCAAGTCAGTTCTTAGTGTAGAAAAGGTAGCTAAGATCCGGGAAATCTTAATTCCAGTTAAAATCACATGAAACACTGTATGAATCCTATATTCTTTACTGAAAGGAGACTAGAGTGGTAAATGTTTGTTATACAAGGCAGAATACCATTGATATAGAGAAAGAAACACGTTCGGCATCTTTGGAAAGCCTTACACTTCACTGAAATGTAGTACTACACTCTATAACACAGTTGAGAGACAATGTTCCCTACTTGCCTCAGTTCATAACAGTGTGTAGGAAGTTGTTTGATAAAGTGGGCAAAGCTTATACTTGGGCCAGAAGGCAGAATATAGGAAACTACCTGAAAACATGAATAATTCAGTGAAAATGACTGTAAACAGATGAGAACTTGTTTAGAACAGCTGAAAGAGAATCTCCAAGTCAGTTCTTAGTGTAGAAAAGGTAGCTAAGATAAGGGAAATCCATAATTCCAGTTAAGATCACATGAAACACTGTATGAATCCTATATTCATTACTTAAAGGAGAATAGAGTGGTAAATGTGTGTTATACAAGGCAGAATACCATTGAAATAGAGAAAGAAACACGTTCGGCAGCTTTGGAAAGCCTTACACTTCACTGAAATGTAGCACTACACTCTATAACACAGTTGAGAGACAATGTTCCCAAGCTGCCTCAGTTCATAACAGTGTGTAGGAAGTTGTTTGATAAAGTGGGCAAAGCTTATACTTGGACCAGAAGGCAGAATATAGGAAACTACATGAAAACATGAATAATTCAGTGAAAATGACTGTAAACAGATGAGAACTTGTTTTAGAACAGCTGAAAGAGATTCTCCAAGTCAGTTCTTAGTGTAGAAAAGGTAGCTAAGATCCGGGAAATCTTAATTCCAGTTAAAAACACATGAAACACTGTATGAATCCTATATTCTTTACTGAAAGGAGACTAGAGTGGTAAATGTTTGTTATACAAGGCAGAATACCATTGAAATAGAGAAAGAAACACGTTCGGCAGCTTTGGAAATCCTTACACTTCACTGAAATGTAGTACTACACTCTTTAACACAGTTGAGAGACAATGTTCCCTACTTGCCTCAGTTCATAACAGTGTGTAGGAAGTTGTTTGATAAAGTGGGCAAAGCTTATACTTGGGCCAGAAGGCAGAATATAGGAAACTACATGAAAACATGAATAATTCAGTGAAAATGACTGTAAACAGATGAGAACTCGTTTAGAACAGCTGAAAGAGATTCTCCAAGTCAGTTCTTAGTGTAGAAAAGGTATCTAAGATAAGGGAAATCCATAATTCCAGTTAAGATTACATGAAACACTGTATGAATTCTATATTCTTTACTTAAAGGAGACTAGAGTGGTAAATGTGTGTTATACAAGGCAGAATACCATTAAAATAGAGAAAGAAACACGTTCCGCAGCTTTTGAAATCCTTACACTTCACTGAAATGTAGTACTACACTCTATAACACAGTTGAGAGACAATGTTCCCTACTTGCCTCAGTTCATAACAGTGTGTAGGAAGTTGTTTGATAAAGTGGGCAAAGCTTATACTTGGGCCAGAAGGCAGAATATAGGAAACTACATGAAAACATGCATAATTCAGTGAAAATGACTGTAAACAGATGAGAACTTGTTTTAGAACAGCTGAAAGAGATTCTCCAAGTCAGTTCTTAGTGTAGAAAAGGTAGCTAAGATCCGGGAAATCTTAATTCCAGTTAAGATCACATGAAACACTGTATGAATCCTATATTCATTACTTAAAGGAGAATAGAGTGGTAAATGTGTGTTATACAAGGCAGAATACCATTGAAATAGAGAAAGAAACACGTTCGGCAGCTTTGGAAAGCCTTACACTTCACTGAAATGTAGCACTACACTCTAAAACACAGTTGAGAGACAATGTTCCCGAGCTGCCTCAGTTCATAACAGTGTGTAGGAAGTTGTTTGATAAAGTGGGCAAAGCTTATACTTGGGCCAGAAGGCAGAATATAGGAAACTACATGAAAACATGAATAATTCAGTGAAAATGACTGTAAACAGATGAGAACTTGTTTAGAACAGCTGAAAGAGAATCTCCAAGTCAGTTCTTAGTGTAGAAAAGGTAGCTAAGATAAGGGAAATCCATAATTCCAGTTAAGATCACATGAAACACTATGAATCCTATATTCTTTACTTAAAGGAGACTAGAGTGGTAAATGTGTGTTATACAAGGCAGAATACCATTGAAATAGAGAAAGAAACACGTTCGGGAGCTTTGGAAAGCCTTACACTTCACTGAAATATAGTACTACACTCTATAACACAATTGAGAGACAATGTTCCCTACTTGCCTCAGTTCATAACAGTGTGTAGGAAGTTGTTTGATAAAGTGAGCAAAGCTTATACTTGGGCCAGAAGGCAGAATATAGGAAACTTCATGAAAACATGAATAATACAGTGAAAATGACTGTAAACAGATGAGAACTTGTTTAGAACAGCTGAAAGAGAATCTCCAAGTCAGTTCTTAGTGTAGAAAAGGTAGCTAAGATAAGGGAAATCCATAATTCCATTTAAGATCTCATGAAACACTGTATGAATCCTATATTCATTACTTAAAGGAGACTAGAGTGGTAAATGTGTGTTATACAAGGCAGAATACCATTGAAATAGAGAAAGAAACACGTTCGGCAGCTTTGGAAAGCCTTATACTTCACTGAAATGTAGTACTACACTCTATAACACAGTTGAGAGACAATGTTCCCGAGCTGCCTCAGTTCATAACAGTGTGTAGGAAGTTGTTTGATAAAGTGGGCAAAGCTTATACTTGGACCAGAAGGCAGAATATAGGAAACTACATGAAAACATGATTAATTCAGTGAAAATGACTGTAAACAGATGAGAACTTGTTTAGAACAGCTGAAAGAGATTCTCCAAGTCAGTTCTTAGTGTAGAAAAGGTAGCTAAGATCCGGAAATCCTTAATTGGAGTTAAGATTATATGAAACACTGTATGAATCCTATATTCTTTACTTAAAGGAGACTAGAGTGGTAAATGTGTGTTTTACAAGGCAGAATACCATTAAAATGGAGAAAGAAACACGTTCGGCTGTTTTGGAAATCCTTACACGTGACTGAAATGTAGTACTACACTCTATAACACAGTTGAGAGACAATGTTCCCTACTTGCCTCAGTTCATAACAGTGTGTAGGAAGTTGTTTGATAAAGTGGGCAAAGCTTATACTTGGGCCAGAAGGCAGAATATAGGAAACTACATGAAAACATGAATAATTCAGTGAAAATGACTGTAAACAGATGAGAACTTGTTTTAGAACAGCTGAAAGAGATTCTCCAAGTCAGTTCTTAGTGTAGAAAAGGTAGCTAAGATCCGGGAAATCTTAATTCCAGTTAAAATCACATGAAACACTGTATGAATCCTATATTCTTTACTGAAAGGAGACTAGAGTGGTAAATGTTTGTTATACAAGGCAGAATACCATTGAAATAGAAAAAGAAACACGTTGGGCAGCTTTGGAAAGCCTTACACTTCACTGAAATGTAGTACTACACTCTATAACACAGTTGAGAGACAATGTTCCCTACTTGCCTCAGTTCATAACAGTGTGTAGGAAGTTGTTTGATAAAGTGGGCAAAGCTTATACTTGGGCCAGAAGGCAGAATATAGGAAACTACATGAAAACATGAATAATTCAGTGAAAATGACTGTAAACAGATGAGAACTTGTTTAGAACAGCTGAAAGAGATTCTCCAAGTCAGTTCTTAGTGTAGAAAAGGTAGCTAAGATAAGGGAAATCCATAATTCCAGTTAAGATCACATGAAACACTATGAATCCTATATTCTTTACTTAAAGGAGACTAGAGTGGTAAATGTGTGTTATACAAGGCAGAATACCATTGAAATAGAGAAAGAAACACGTTCGGCAGCTTTGGAAAGCCTTACTCTGCACTGAAATGTAGTACTACACTATAACACAGTTGAGAGACAATGTTCCCTACTTGCCTCAGTTCATAACAGTGTGTAGGAAGTTGTTTGATAAAGTGGGCAAAGCTTATACTTGGGCCAGAAGGCAGAATATAGGAAACTACATGAAAACATGAATAATTCAGTGAAAATAACTGTAAACAGATGAGAACTTGTTTAGAACAGCTGAAAGAGAATCTCCAAGTCAGTTCTTAGTGTAGAAAAGGTAGCTAAGATAAGGGAAATCCATAATTCCAGTTAAGATCACATGAAACACTGTATGAATCCTATATTCATTACTTAAAGGAGACTAGAGTGGTGAATGGTTGTTATACAAGGCAGAATACCATTGAAATAGAGAAAGAAACACGTTCGGCAGCTATGGAAAGCCTTACACTTCACTGAAATGTAGTACTACACTCTATAACACAGTTGTGAGACAATGTTCCCTAGCTGCCTCAGTTCATAACAGTGTGTAGGAAGTTGTTTGATAAAGTGGGCAAAGCTTATACTTGGACCAGAAGGCAGAATATAGGAAACTACCTGAAAACATGATTAATTCAGTGAAAATGACTGTAAAAAGATGAGAACTTGTTTAGAACAGCTGAAAGAGATTCTCCAAGTCAGTTCTTAGTGTAGAAAAGGTAGCTAAGATAAGGGAAATCCATAATTCCAGTTAAGATTACATGAAACACTGTATGAATTCTATATTCTTTACTTAAAGGAGACTAGAGTGGTAAATGTGTGTTATACAAGGCAGAATACCATTAAAATAGAGAAAGAAACAAGTTCGGCAGCTTTTGAAATCCTTACACTTCACTGAAATGTAGTACTACACTCTATAACACAGTTGAGAGACAATGTTCCCTACTTGCCTCAGTTCATAACAGTGTGTAGGAAGTTGTTTGATAAAGTGGGCAAAGCTTATACTTGGGCCAGAAGGCAGAATATAGGAAACTACATGAAAACATGAATAATTCAGTGAAAATGACTGTAAACAGATGAGAACTTGTTTTAGAACAGCTGAAAGAGATTCTCCAAGTCAGTTCTTAGTGTAGAAAAGGTAGCTAAGATCCGGGAAATCTTAATTCCAATTAAAATCACATGAAACACTGTATGAATCCTATATTCTTTACTGAAAGGAGACTAGAGTGGTAAATGTTTGTTATACAAGGCAGAATACCATTGAAATAGAGAAAGAAACACGTTGGGCAGCTTTGGAAAGCCTTACACTTCACTGAAATGTAGTACTACACTCTATAACACAGTTGAGAGACAATGTTCCCTACTTGCCTCAGTTCATAACAGTGTGTAGGAAGTTCTTTGATAAAGTGGGCAAAGCTTATACTTGGGCCAGAAGGCAGAATATAGGAAACTACATGAAAACATGAATAATTCAGTGAAAATGACTGGAAACAGATGAGAACTTGTTTAGAACAGCTGATAGAGAATCTCCAAGTCAGTTCTTAGTGTAGAAAAGGTAGCTAAGATAAGGGAAATCCATAATTCCAGTTAAGATCACATGAAACACTATGAATCCTATATTCTTTACTTAAAGGAGACTAGAGTGGTAAATGTGTGTTATACAAGGCAGAATACCATTGAAATAGAGAAAGAAACACGTTCGGGAGCTTTGGAAAGCCTTACACTTCACTGAAATGTAGTACTACACTCTATAACACAATTGAGAGACAATGTTCCCTACTTGCCTCAGTTCATAACAGTGTGTAGGAAGTTGTTTGATAAAGTGGGCAAAGCTTATACTTGGGCCAGAAGGCAGAATATAGGAAACTTCATGAAAACATGAATAATTCAGTGAAAATGACTGTAAACAGATGAGAACTTGTTTAGAACAGCTGAAAGAGAATCTCCAAGTCAGTTCTTAGTGTAGAAAAGGTAGCTAAGATAAGGGAAATCCATAATTCCAGTTAAGATCACATGAAACACTGTATGAATCCTATATTCATTACTTAAAGGAGACTAGAGCGGTAAATGTGTGTTATACAAGGCAGAATACCATTGAAATAGAGAAAGAAACACGTTCGGCAGCTTTGGAAAGCCTTACTCTGCACTGAAATGTAGTACTACACTATAACACAGTTGAGAGACAATGTTCCCTACTTGCCTCAGTTCATAACAGTGTGTAGGAAGTTGTTTGATAAAGTGGGCAAAGCTTATACTTGGGCCAGAAGGCAGAATATAGGAAACTACATGAAAACATGAATAATTCAGTGAAAATAACTGTAAACAGATGAGAACTTGTTTAGAACAGCTGAAAGAGAATCTCCAAGTCAGTTCTTAGTGTAGAAAAGGTAGCTAAGATAAGGGAAATCCATAATTCCAGTTAAGATCACATGAAACACTGTATGAATCCTATATTCATTACTTAAAGGAGACTAGAGTGGTGAATGGTTGTTATACAAGGCAGAATACCATTGAAATAGAGAAAGAAACACCTTCGGCAGCTATGGAAAGCCTTACACTTCACTGAAATGTAGTACTACACTCTATAACACAGTTGTGAGACAATGTTCCCTAGCTGCCTCAGTTCATAACAGTGTGTAGGAAGTTGTTTGATAAAGTGGGCAAAGCTTATATTTGGACCAGAAGGCAGAATATAGGAAACTACCTGAAAACATGATTAATTCAGTGAAAATGACTGTAAACAGATGAGAACTTGTTTAGAACAGCTGAAAGAGATTCTCCAAGTCAGTTCTTAGTGTTGAAAAGGTAGCTAAGATAAGGGAAATCCATAATTCCAGTTATTATTACATGAAACACTGTATGAATTCTATATTCTTTACTTAAAGGAGACTAGAGTGGTAAATGTGTGTTATACAAGGCAGAATACCATTAAAATAGAGAAAGAAACACGTTCGGCAGCTTTTGAAATCCTTACACTTCACTGAAATGTAGTACTACACTCTATAACACAGTTGAGAGACAATGTTTCCTACTTGCCTCAGTTCATAACAGTGTGTAGGAAGTTGTTTGATAAAGTGGGCAAAGCTTATACTTGGGCCAGAAGGCAGAATATAGGAAACTACATGAAAACATGAATAATTCAGTGAAAATGACTGTAAACAGATGAGAACTTGTTTAGAACAGCTGAAAGAGAATCTCCAAGTCAGTTCTTCGTGTAGAAAAGGTAGCTAAGATAAGGGAAATCCATAATTCCAGTTAAGATCACATGAAACACTATGAATCCTATATTCTTTACTTAAAGGAGACTAGAGTGGTAAATTTGTGTTATACAAGGCAGAATACCATTGAAATAGAGAAAGAAACACGTTCGGGAGCTTTGGAAAGCCTTACACTTCACTGAAATGTAGTACTACACTATATAACACAGTTGAGAGACAATGTTCCCGAGCTGCCTCAGTTCATAACAGTGTGTAGGAAGTTGTTTGATAAAGTGGGCAAAGCTTATACTTGGACCAGAAGGCAGAATATAGGAAACTACATGAAAACATGATTAATTCAGTGAAAATGACTGTAAAGAGATGAGAACTGGTTTAGAACAGCTGAAAGAGATTCTCCAAGTCAATTCTTAGTGTAGAAGAGGTAGCTAAGATCCGGAAATCCTTAATTGGAGTTAAGATTATATGAAACACTGTATGAATCCTATATTCTTTACTTAAAGGAGACTAGAGTGGTAAATGTGTGTTATACAAGGCAGAATACCATTAAAATGGAGAAAGAAACACGTTCGGCAGCTTTGGAAAGCGTTACACTTCACTGAAATGTAGTACTACACTCTATAACACAGTTGAGAGACAATGTTCCCTACTTGCCTCAGTTCATAACAGTGTGTAGGAAGTTGTTTGATAAAGTGGGCAAAGCTTATACTTGGGCCAGAAGGCAGAATATAGGAAACTACATGAAAACATGAATAATTCAGTGAAAATGACTGTAAACAGATGAGAACTTGTTTAGAACAGCTGAAAGAGAATCTCCAAGTCAGTTCTTAGTGTAGAAAAGGTAGCTAAGATAAGGGAAATCCATAATTCCAGTTAAGATCACATGAAACACTGTATGAATCCTATATTCATTACTTAAAGGAGACTAGAGTGGTAAATGTGTGTTATACAAGGCAGAATACCATTGAAATAGAGAAAGAAACAAGTTCGGCAGCTTTGGAAAGCCTTACAATTCACTGAAATGTAGTACTACACTCTATAACACAGTTGAGAGACAATGTTCCCGAGCTGCCTCAGTTCATAACAGTGTGTAGGAAGTTGTTTGATAAAGTGGGCAAAGCTTATACTTGGACCAGAAGGCAGAATTTGGAAACTACATGAAAACATGATTAATTCAGTGAAAATGACTGTAAAGAGATGAGAACTTGTTTAGAACAGCTGAAAGAGATTCTCCAAGTCAATTCTTAGTGTAGAAGAGGTAGCTAAGATCCGGAAATCCTTAATTGGAGTTAAGATTATATGAAACACTGTATGAATCCTATATTCTTTACTTAAAGGAGACTAGAGTGGTAAATGTGTGTTATACAAGGCAGAATACCATTAAAATGGAGAAAGAAACACGTTCGGCAGCTTTGGAAAGCGTTACACTTCACTGAAATGTAGTACTACACTCTATAACACAGTTGAGAGACAATGTTCCCTACTTGCCTCAGTTCATAACAGTGTGTAGGAAGTTGTTTGATAAAGTGGGCAAAGCTTATACTTGGGCCAGAAGGCAGAATATAGGAAACTGCATGAAAACATGAATAATTCAGTGAAAATGACTGTAAACAGATGAGAACTTGTTTAGAACAGCTGAAAGAGAATCTCCAAGTCAGTTCTTAGTGTAGAAAAGGTAGCTAAGATAAGGGAAATCCATAATTCCAGTTAAGATCACATGAAACACTGTATGAATCCTATATTCATTACTTAAAGGAGACTAGAGTGGTAAATGTGTGTTATACAAGGCAGAATACCATTGAAATAGAGAAAGAAACAAGTTCGGCAGCTTTGGAAAGCCTTACAATTCACTGAAATGTAGTACTACACTCTATAACACAGTTGAGAGACAATGTTCCCGAGCTGCCTCAGTTCATAACAGTGTGTAGGAAGTTGTTTCATAAAGTGGGCAAAGCTTATACTTGGACCAGAAGGCAGAATATAGGAAACTACATGAAAACATGATTAATTCAGTGAAAATGACTGTAAACAGATGAGAACTTGTTTAGAACAGCTGAAAGAGATTCTCCAAGTCAGTTCTTAGTGTAGAAAAGGTAGCTAAGATAAGGGAAATCCATAATTCCAGTTAACATTACATGAAACACTGTATGAATTCTATATTCTTTACTTAAAGGAGACTAGAGTGGTAAATGTTTGTTATACAAGGCAGAATACCATTGAAATAGAGAAAGAAACTCGTTCGGCAGCTTTGGAAAGCCTTACACTTCACTGAAATGTAGTATTACACTCTATAACATAGTTGAGAGACAATGTTCCCTACTTGCCTCAGTTCATAACAGTGTGTAGGAAGTTGTTTGATAAAGTGGGCAAAGCTTATACTTGGACCAGAAGGCAGAATATAGGAAACTACATGAAAACATGATTAATTCAGTGAAAATGACTGTAAACAGATGAGAACTTGTTTAGAACAGCTGAAAGAGATTTGCCAAGTCAGTTCTTAGTGTAGAAAAGGTAGCTAAGATAAGGGAAATCCATAATTCCAGTTAAGATTACATGAAACACTGTATGAATTCTATATTCTTTACTTAAAGGAGACTAGAGTGGTAAATGTGTGTTATACAAGGCAGAATACCATTGAAATAGAGAAAGAAACACGTTCGGCAGCTTTGGAAAGCCTTACTCTGCACTGAAATGTAGTACTACACTATAACACAGTTGAGAGACAATGTTCCCTACTTGCCTCAGTTCATAACAGTGTGTAGGAAGTTGTTTGATAAAGTGGGCAAAGCTTATACTTGGGCCAGAAGGCAGAATATAGGAAACTACATGAAAACATGAATAATTCAGTGAAAATAACTGTAAACAGATGAGAACTTGTTTAGAACAGCTGAAAGAGAATCTCCAAGTCAGTTCTTAGTGTAGAAAAGGTAGCTAAGATAAGGGAAATCCATAATTCCAGTTAAAATTACATGAAACACTGTATGAATTCTATATTCTTTACTTAAAGGAGACTTGAGTGGTAAATGTGTGTTATACAGGGCAGAATACCATTAAAATAGAGAAAGAAACACGTTCGGCAGCTTTTGAAATCCTTACACTTCACTGAAATGTAGTACTACACTCTATAACACAGTTGAGAGACAATGTTCCCTACTTGCCTCAGTTCATAACAGTGTGTAGGAAGTTGTTTGATAAAGTGGGCAAAGCTTATACTTGGGCCAGAAGGCAGAATATAGGAAACTACATGAAAACATGAATAATTCAGTGAAAATGACTGTAAACAGATGAGAACTTGTTTTAGAACAGCTGAAAGAGATTCTCCAAGTCAGTTCTTAGTGTAGAAAAGGTAGCTAAGATCCGGGAAATCTTAATTCCAATTAAAATCACATGAAACACTGTATGAATCCTATATTCTTTACTGAAAGGAGACTAGAGTGGTAAATGTTTGTTATACAAGGCAGAATACCATTGAAATAGAGAAAGAAACACGTTGGGCAGCTTTGGAAAGCCTTACACTTGACTGAAATGTAGTACTACACTCTATAACACAGTTGAGAGACAATGTTCCCTACTTGCCTCAGTTCATAACAGTGTGTAGGAAGTTGTTTGATAAAGTGGGCAAAGCTTATACTTGGGCCAGAAGGCAGAATATAGGAAACTACATGAAAACATGAATAATTCAGTGAAAATGACTGTAAACAGATGAGAACTTGTTTAGAACAGCTGAAAGAGAATCTCCAAGTCAGTTCTTAGTGTAGAAAAGGTAGCTAAGATAAGGGAAATCCATAATTCCAGTTAAGATCACATGAAACACTGTATGAATCCTATATTCATTACTTAAAGGAGACTAGAGTGGTAAATGTGTTATACAAGGCAGAATACCATTGAAATAGAGAAAGAAACACGTAGGGCAGCTTTGGAAAGCCTTACACTTCACTGAAATGTAGTACTACACTCTATAACACAGTTGAGAGACAATGTTCCCGAGCTGCCTCAGTTCATAACAGTGTGTAGGAAGTTGTTTGATAAAGTGGGCAAAGCTTATACTTGGACCAGAAGGCAGAATATAGGAAACTACATGAAAACATGATTAATTCAGTGAAAATGACTGTAAAGAGATGAGAACTTGTTTAGAACAGCTGAAAGAGATTCTCCAAGTCAATTCTTAGTGTAGAAGAGGTAGCTAAGATCCGGAAATCCTTAATTGGAGTTAAGATTATATGAAACACTGTATGAATCCTATATTCTTTACTTAAAGGAGACTAGAGTGGTAAATGTGTGTTATACAAGGCAGAATACCATTAAAATGGAGAAAGAAACACGTTCGGCAGCTTTGGAAAGCGTTACACTTCACTGAAATGTAGTACTACACTCTATAACACAGTTGAGAGACAATGTTCCCTACTTGCCTCAGTTCATAACAGTGTGTAGGAAGTTGTTTGATAAAGTGGGCAAAGCTTATACTTGGACCAGAAGGCAGAATATAGGAAACTACATGAAAACATGATTAATTCAGTGAAAATGACTGTAAACAGATGAGAACTTGTTTAGAACAGCTGAAAGAGATTCTCCAAGTCAGTTCTTAGTGTAGAAAAGGTAGCTAAGATCCGGGAATTCTTAATTCCAGTTAAAATCACATGAAACACTGTATGAATCCTATATTCATTACTTAAAGGAGACTAGAGTGGTAAATGTGTGTTATACAAGGCAGAATACCATTGAAATAGAGAAAGAAACAAGTTCGGCAGCTTTGGAAAGCCTTACAATTCACTGAAATGTAGTACTACACTCTATAACACAGTTGAGAGACAATGTTCCCGAGCTGCCTCATTTCATAACAGTGTGTAGGAAGTTGTTTGATAAAGTGGGCAAAGCTTATACTTGGACCAGAAGGCAGAATATAGGAAAATACATGAAAACATGATTAATTCAGTGAAAATGACTGTAAACAGATGAGAACTTGTTTTAGAACAGCTGAAAGAGATTCTCCAAGTCAGTTCTTAGTGTAGAAAAGGTAGCTAAGATCCGGGAAATCTTAATTCCAATTAAAATCACATGAAACACTGTATGAATCCTATATTCTTTACTGAAAGGAGACTAGAGTGGTAAATGTTTGTTATACAAGGCAGAATACCATTAAAATAGAGAAAGAAACATGTTCGGCAGCTTTTGAAATCCTTACACTTCACTGAAATGTAGTACTACACTCTATAACACAGTTGAGAGACAATGTTCCCTACTTGCCTCAGTTCATAACAGTGTGTAGGAAGTTGTTTGATAAAGTGGGCAAAGCTTATACTTGGGCCAGAAGGCAGAATATAGGAAACTACATGAAAACATGAATAATTCAGTGAAAATGACTGTAAACAGATGAGAACTTGTTTTAGAACAGCTGAAAGAGATTCTCCAAGTCAGTTCTTAGTGTAGAAAAGGTAGCTAAGATCCGGGAAATCTTAATTCCAATTAAAATCACATGAAACACTGTATGAATCCTATATTCTTTACTGAAAGGAGACTAGAGTGGTAAATGTTTGTTATACAAGGCAGAATACCATTGAAATAGAGAAAGAAACACGTTGGGCAGCTTTGGAAAGCCTTACACTTGACTGAAATGTAGTACTACACTCTATAACACAGTTGAGAGACAATGTTCCCTACTTGCCTCAGTTCATAACAGTGTGTAGGAAGTTGTTTGATAAAGTGGGCAAAGCTTATACTTGGGCCAGAAGGCAGAATATAGGAAACTACATGAAAACATGAATAATTCAGTGAAAATGACTGTAAACAGATGAGAACTTGTTTAGCACAGCTGAAAGAGAATCTCCAAGTCAGTTCTTAGTGTAGAAAAGGTAGCTAAGATAAGGGAAATCCATAATTCCAGTTAAGATCACATGAAACACTATGAATCCTATATTCTTTACTTAAAGGAGACTAGAGTGGTAAATGTGTGTTATACAAGGCAGAATACCATTGAAATAGAGAAAGAAACAAGTTCGGCAGCTTTGGAAAGCCTTACAATTCACTGAAATGTAGTACTACACTCTATAACACAGTTGAGAGACAATGTTCCCGAGCTGCCTCATTTCATAACAGTGTGTAGGAAGTTGTTTGATAAAGTGGGCAAAGCTTATACTTGGACCAGAAGGCAGAATATAGGAAAATACATGAAAACATGATTAATTCAGTGAAAATGACTGTAAACAGATGAGAACTTGTTTTAGAACAGCTGAAAGAGATTCTCCAAGTCAGTTCTTAGTGTAGAAAAGGTAGCTAAGATCCGGGAAATCTTAATTCCAATTAAAATCACATGAAACACTGTATGAATCCTATATTCTTTACTGAAAGGAGACTAGAGTGGTAAATGTTTGTTATACAAGGCAGAATACCATTGAAATAGAGAAAGAAACACGTTGGGCAGCTTTGGAAAGCCTTACACTTGACTGAAATGTAGTACTACACTCTATAACACAGTTGAGAGACAATGTTCCCTACTTGCCTCAGTTCATAACAGTGTGTAGGAAGTTGTTTGATAAAGTGGGCAAAGCTTATACTTGGGCCAGAAGGCAGAATATAGGAAACTACATGAAAACATGAATAATTCAGTGAAAATGACTGTAAACAGATGAGAACTTGTTTAGAACAGCTGAAAGAGAATCTCCAAGTCAGTTCTTAGTGTAGAAAAGGTAGCTAAGATAAGGGAAATCCATAATTCCAGTTAAGATCACATGAAACACTGTATGAATCCTATATTCATTACTTAAAGGAGACTAGAGTGGTAAATGTGTTATACAAGGCAGAATACCATTGAAATAGAGAAAGAAACACATAGGGCAGCTTTGGAAAGCCTTACACTTCACTGAAATGTAGTACTACACTCTATAACACAGTTGAGAGACAATGTTCCCGAGCTGCCTCAGTTCATAACAGTGTGTAGGAAGTTGTTTGATAAAGTGGGCAAAGCTTATACTTGGACCAGAAGGCAGAATATAGGAAACTACATGAAAACATGATTAATTCAGTGAAAATGACTGTAAAGAGATGAGAACTTGTTTAGAACAGCTGAAAGAGATTCTCCAAGTCAATTCTTAGTGTAGAAGAGGTAGCTAAGATCCGGAAATCCTTAATTGGAGTTAAGATTATATGAAACACTGTATGAATCCTATATTCTTTACTTAAAGGAGACTAGAGTGGTAAATGTGTGTTATACAAGGCAGAATACCATTAAAATGGAGAAAGAAACACGTTCGGCAGCTTTGGAAAGCGTTACACTTCACTGAAATGTAGTACTACACTCTATAACACAGTTGAGAGACAATGTTCCCTACTTGCCTCAGTTCATAACAGTGTGTAGGAAGTTGTTTGATAAAGTGGGCAAAGCTTATACTTGGACCAGAAGGCAGAATATAGGAAACTACATGAAAACATGATTAATTCAGTGAAAATGACTGTAAACAGATGAGAACTTGTTTAGAACAGCTGAAAGAGATTCGCCAAGTCAGTTCTTAGTGTAGAAAAGGTAGCTAAGATAAGGGAAATCCATAATTCCAGTTAAGATTACATGAAACACTGTATGAATTCTATATTCTTTACTTAAAGGAGACTAGAGTGGTAAATGTGTGTTATACAAGGCAGAATACCATTGAAATAGAGAAAGAAACACGTTCGGCAGCTTTGGAAAGCCTTACTCTGCACTGAAATGTAGTACTACACTATAACACAGTTGAGAGACAATGTTCCCTACTTGCCTCAGTTCATAACAGTGTGTAGGAAGTTGTTTGATAAAGTGGGCAAAGCTTATACTTGGGCCAGAAGGCAGAATATAGGAAACTACATGAAAACATGAATAATTCAGTGAAAATAACTGTAAACAGATGAGAACTTGTTTAGAACAGCTGAAAGAGAATCTCCAAGTCAGTTCTTAGTGTAGAAAAGGTAGCTAAGATAAGGGAAATCCATAATTCCAGTTAAGATTACATGAAACACTGTATGAATTCTATATTCTTTACTTAAAGGAGACTTGAGTGGTAAATGTTTGTTATACAAGGCAGAATACCATTGAAATAGAGAAAGAAACACGTTGGGCAGCTTTGGAAAGCCTTACACTTGACTGAAATGTAGTACTACACTCTATAACACAGTTGAGAGACAATGTTCCCTACTTGCCTCAGTTCATAACAGTGTGTAGGAAGTTGTTTGATAAAGTGGGCAAAGCTTATACTTGGGCCAGAAGGCAGAATATAGGAAACTACATGAAAACATGAATAATTCAGTGAAAATGACTGTAAACAGATGAGAACTTGTTTAGAACAGCTGAAAGAGAATCTCCAAGTCAGTTCTTAGTGTAGAAAAGGTAGCTAAGATAAGGGAAATCCATAATTCCAGTTAAGATCACATGAAACACTGTATGAATCCTATATTCATTACTTAAAGGAGACTAGAGTGGTAAATGTGTTATACAAGGCAGAATACCATTGAAATAGAGAAAGAAACACATAGGGCAGCTTTGGAAAGCCTTACACTTCACTGAAATGTAGTACTACACTCTATAACACAGTTGAGAGACAATGTTCCCGAGCTGCCTCAGTTCATAACAGTGTGTAGGAAGTTGTTTGATAAAGTGGGCAAAGCTTATACTTGGACCAGAAGGCAGAATATAGGAAACTACATGAAAACATGATTAATTCAGTGAAAATGACTGTAAAGAGATGAGAACTTGTTTAGAACAGCTGAAAGAGATTCTCCAAGTCAATTCTTAGTGTAGAAGAGGTAGCTAAGATCCGGAAATCCTTAATTGGAGTTAAGATTATATGAAACACTGTATGAATCCTATATTCTTTACTTAAAGGAGACTAGAGTGGTAAATGTGTGTTATACAAGGCAGAATACCATTAAAATGGAGAAAGAAACACGTTCGGCAGCTTTGGAAAGCGTTACACTTCACTGAAATGTAGTACTACACTCTATAACACAGTTGAGAGACAATGTTCCCTACTTGCCTCAGTTCATAACAGTGTGTAGGAAGTTGTTTGATAAAGTGGGCAAAGCTTATACTTGGACCAGAAGGCAGAATATAGGAAACTACATGAAAACATGATTAATTCAGTGAAAATGACTGTAAACAGATGAGAACTTGTTTAGAACAGCTGAAAGAGATTCGCCAAGTCAGTTCTTAGTGTAGAAAAGGTAGCTAAGATAAGGGAAATCCATAATTCCAGTTAAGATTACATGAAACACTGTATGAATTCTATATTCTTTACTTAAAGGAGACTAGAGTGGTAAATGTGTGTTATACAAGGCAGAATACCATTGAAATAGAGAAAGAAACACGTTCGGCAGCTTTGGAAAGCCTTACTCTTCACTGAAATGTAGTACTACACTATAACACAGTTGAGAGACAATGTTCCCTACTTGCCTCAGTTCATAACAGTGTGTAGGAAGTTGTTTGATAAAGTGGGCAAAGCTTATACTTGGGCCAGAAGGCAGAATATAGGAAACTACATGAAAACATGAATAATTCAGTGAAAATAACTGTAAACAGATGAGAACTTGTTTAGAACAGCTGAAAGAGAATCTCCAAGTCAGTTCTTAGTGTAGAAAAGGTAGCTAAGATAAGGGAAATCCATAATTCCAGTTAAGATTACATGAAACACTGTATGAATTCTATATTCTTTACTTAAAGGAGACTTGAGTGGTAAATGTTTGTTATACAAGGCAGAATACCATTAAAATAGAGAAAGAAACACGTTCGGCAGCTTTTGAAATCCTTACACTTCACTGAAATGTAGTACTACACTCTATAACACAGTTGAGAGACAATGTTCCCTACTTGCCTCAGTTCATAACAGTGTGTAGGAAGTTGTTTGATAAAGTGGGCAAAGCTTATACTTGGGCCAGAAGGCAGAATATAGGAAACTACATGAAAACATGAATAATTCAGTGAAAATGACTGTAAACAGATGAGAACTTGTTTTAGAACAGCTGAAAGAGATTCTCTAAGTCAGTTCTTAGTGTAGAAAAGGTAGCTAAGATCCGGGAAATCTTAATTCCAATTAAAATCACATGAAACACTGTATGAATCCTATATTCTTTACTGAAAGGAGACTAGAGTGGTAAATGTTTGTTATACAAGGCAGAATACCATTGAAATAGAGAAAGAAACACGTTGGGCAGCTTTGGAAAGCCTTACACTTGACTGAAATGTAGTACTACACTCTATAACACAGTTGAGAGACAATGTTCCCTACTTGCCTCAGTTCATAACAGTGTGTAGGAAGTTGTTTGATAAAGTGGGCAAAGCTTATACTTGGGCCAGAAGGCAGAATATAGGAAACTACATGAAAACATGAATAATTCAGTGAAAATGACTGTAAACAGATGAGAACTTGTTTAGCACAGCTGAAAGAGAATCTCCAAGTCAGTTCTTAGTGTAGAAAAGGTAGCTAAGATAAGGGAAATCCATAATTCCAGTTAAGATCACATGAAACACTATGAATCCTATATTCTTTACTTAAAGGAGACTAGAGTGGTAAATGTGTGTTATACAAGGCAGAATACCATTGAAATAGAGAAAGAAACACGTTCGGGAGCTTTGGAAAGCCTTACACTTCACTGAAATGTAGTACTACACTCTATAACACAATTGAGAGACAATGTTCCCTACTTGCCTCAGTTCATAACAGTGTGTAGGATGTTGTTTGATAAAGTGGGCAAAGCTTATACTTGGGCCAGAAGGCAGAATATAGGAAACTACATGAAAACATGAATAATTCAGTAAAAATGACTGTAAACAGATGAGAACTTGTTTTAGAACAGCTGAAAGAGATTCTCCAAGTCAGTTCTTAGTGTAGAAAAGGTAGCTAAGATCCGGGAAATCTTAATTCCAGTTAAAATCACATGAAACACTGTATGAATCCTATATTCATTACTTAAAGGAGACTAGAGTGGTAAATGTGTGTTATACAAGGCAGAATACCCTTGAAATAGAGAAAGAAACAAGTTCGGCAGCTTTGGAAAGCCTTACAATTCACTGAAATGTAGTACTACACTCTATAACACAGTTGAGAGACAATGTTCCCGAGCTGCCTCATTTCATAACAGTGTGTAGGAAGTTGTTTGATAAAGTGGGCAAAGCTTATACTTGGACCAGAAGGCAGAATATAGGAAAATACATGAAAACATGATTAATTCAGTGAAAATGACTGTAAACAGATGAGAACTTGTTTAGAACAGCTGAAAGAGATTCTCCAAGTCAGTTCTTAGTGTAGAAAAGGTAGCTAAGATAAGGGAAATCCATAATTCCAGTTAACATTACATGAAACACTGTATGAATTCTATATTCTTTACTTAAAGGAGACTAGAGTGGTAAATTTGTGTTATACAAGGCAGAATACCATTAAAATAGAGAAAGAAACACGTTCGGGAGCTTTGGAAAGCCTTACTCTTCACTGAAATGTAGTAGTACACTCTATAACACAGTTGAGAGACAATGTTCCCTACTTGCCTCAGTTCATAACAGTGTGTAGGAAGTTGTTTGATAAAGTGGGCAAAGCTTATACTTGGGCCAGAAGGCTGAATATAGGAAACTACATGAAAACATGAATAATTCAGTGAAAATAACTGTAAACAGATGAGAACTTGTTTAGGACAGCTGAAAGAGAATCTCCAAGTCAGTTCTTAGTGTAGAAAAGGTAGCTAAGATAAGGGAAATCCATAATTCCAGTTAAGATCACATGAAACACTGTATGAATCCTATATTCATTACTTAAAGGAGACTAGAGTGGTGAATGGTTGTTATACAAGGCAGAATACCATTGAAATAGAGAAAGAAACTCGTTCGGCAGCTTTGGAAAGCCTTACACTTCACTGAAATGTAGTACTACACTCTATAACATAGTTGAGAGACAATGTTCCCTACTTGCCTCAGTTCATAACAGTGTGTAGGAAGTTGTTTGATAAAGTGGGCAAAGCTTATACTTGGACCAGAAGGCAGAATATAGGAAACTACATGAAAACATGATTAATTCAGTGAAAATGACTGTAAACAGATGAGAACTTGTTTAGAACAGCTGAAAGAGATTCGCCAAGTCAGTTCTTAGTGTAGAAAAGGTAGCTAAGATAAGGGAAATCCATAATTCCAGTTAAGATTACATGAAACACTGTATGAATTCTATATTCTTTACTTAAAGGAGACTAGAGTGGTAAATGTGTGTTATACAAGGCAGAATACCATTGAAATAGAGAAAGAAACACGTTCGGCAGCTTTGGAAAGCCTTACTCTGCACTGAAATGTAGTACTACACTATAACACAGTTGAGAGACAATGTTCCCTACTTGCCTCAGTTCATAACAGTGTGTAGGAAGTTGTTTGATAAAGTGGGCAAAGCTTATACTTGGGCCAGAAGGCAGAATATAGGAAACTACATGAAAACATGAATAATTCAGTGAAAATAACTGTAAACAGATGAGAACTTGTTTAGAACAGCTGAAAGAGAATCTCCAAGTCAGTTCTTAGTGTAGAAAAGGTAGCTAAGATAAGGGAAATCCATAATTCCAGTTAAGATTACATGAAACACTGTATGAATTCTATATTCTTTACTTAAAGGAGACTTGAGTGGTAAATGTTTGTTATACAAGGCAGAATACCATTAAAATAGAGAAAGAAACACGTTCGGCAGCTTTTGAAATCCTTACACTTCACTGAAATGTAGTACTACACTCTATAACACAGTTGAGAGACAATGTTCCCTACTTGCCTCAGTTCATAACAGTGTGTAGGAAGTTGTTTGATAAAGTGGGCAAAGCTTATACTTGGGCCAGAAGGCAGAATATAGGAAACTACATGAAAACATGAATAATTCAGTGAAAATGACTGTAAACAGATGAGAACTTGTTTTAGAACAGCTGAAAGAGATTCTCTAAGTCAGTTCTTAGTGTAGAAAAGGTAGCTAAGATCCGGGAAATCTTAATTCCAATTAAAATCACATGAAACACTGTATGAATCCTATATTCTTTACTGAAAGGAGACTAGAGTGGTAAATGTTTGTTATACAAGGCAGAATACCATTGAAATAGAGAAAGAAACACGTTGGGCAGCTTTGGAAAGCCTTACACTTGACTGAAATGTAGTACTACACTCTATAACACAGTTGAGAGACAATGTTCCCTACTTGCCTCAGTTCATAACAGTGTGTAGGAAGTTGTTTGATAAAGTGGGCAAAGCTTATACTTGGGCCAGAAGGCAGAATATAGGAAACTACATGAAAACATGAATAATTCAGTGAAAATGACTGTAAACAGATGAGAACTTGTTTAGCACAGCTGAAAGAGAATCTCCAAGTCAGTTCTTAGTGTAGAAAAGGTAGCTAAGATAAGGGAAATCCATAATTCCAGTTAAGATCACATGAAACACTATGAATCCTATATTCTTTACTTAAAGGAGACTAGAGTGGTAAATGTGTGTTATACAAGGCAGAATACCATTGAAATAGAGAAAGAAACACGTTCGGGAGCTTTGGAAAGCCTTACACTTCACTGAAATGTAGTACTACACTCTATAACACAATTGAGAGACAATGTTCCCTACTTGCCTCAGTTCATAACAGTGTGTAGGATGTTGTTTGATAAAGTGGGCAAAGCTTATACTTGGGCCAGAAGGCAGAATATAGGAAACTACATGAAAACATGAATAATTCAGTAAAAATGACTGTAAACAGATGAGAACTTGTTTTAGAACAGCTGAAAGAGATTCTCCAAGTCAGTTCTTAGTGTAGAAAAGGTAGCTAAGATCCGGGAAATCTTAATTCCAGTTAAAATCACATGAAACACTGTATGAATCCTATATTCATTACTTAAAGGAGACTAGAGTGGTAAATGTGTGTTATACAAGGCAGAATACCATTGAAATAGAGAAAGAAACAAGTTCGGCAGCTTTGGAAAGCCTTACAATTCACTGAAATGTAGTACTACACTCTATAACACAGTTGAGAGACAATGTTCCCGAGCTGCCTCATTTCATAACAGTGTGTAGGAAGTTGTTTGATAAAGTGGGCAAAGCTTATACTTGGACCAGAAGGCAGAATATAGGAAAATACATGAAAACATGATTAATTCAGTGAAAATGACTGTAAACAGATGAGAACTTGTTTAGAACAGCTGAAAGAGATTCTCCAAGTCAGTTCTTAGTGTAGAAAAGGTAGCTAAGATAAGGGAAATCCATAATTCCAGTTAACATTACATGAAACACTGTATGAATTCTATATTCTTTACTTAAAGGAGACTAGAGTGGTAAATTTGTGTTATACAAGGCAGAATACCATTAAAATAGAGAAAGAAACACGTTCGGGAGCTTTGGAAAGCCTTACTCTTCACTGAAATGTAGTAGTACACTCTATAACACAGTTGAGAGACAATGTTCCCTACTTGCCTCAGTTCATAACAGTGTGTAGGAAGTTGTTTGATAAAGTGGGCAAAGCTTATACTTGGGCCAGAAGGCTGAATATAGGAAACTACATGAAAACATGAATAATTCAGTGAAAATAACTGTAAACAGATGAGAACTTGTTTAGAACAGCTGAAAGAGAATCTCCAAGTCAGTTCTTAGTGTAGAAAAGGTAGCTAAGATAAGGGAAATCCATAATTCCAGTTAAGATCACATGAAACACTGTATGAATCCTATATTCATTACTTAAAGGAGACTAGAGTGGTGAATGGTTGTTATACAAGGCAGAATACCATTGAAATAGAGAAAGAAACTCGTTCGGCAGCTTTGGAAAGCCTTACACTTCACTGAAATGTAGTACTACACTCTATAACATAGTTGAGAGACAATGTTCCCTACTTGCCTCAGTTCATAACAGTGTGTAGGAAGTTGTTTGATAAAGTGGGCAAAGCTTATACTTGGACCAGAAGGCAGAATATAGGAAACTACATGAAAACATGATTAATTCAGTGAAAATGACTGTAAACAGATGAGAACTTGTTTAGAACAGCTGAAAGAGATTCGCCAAGTCAGTTCTTAGTGTAGAAAAGGTAGCTAAGATAAGGGAAATCCATAATTCCAGTTAAGATTACATGAAACACTGTATGAATTCTATATTCTTTACTTAAAGGAGACTAGAGTGGTAAATGTGTGTTATACAAGGCAGAATACCATTGAAATAGAGAAAGAAACACGTTCGGCAGCTTTGGAAAGCCTTACTCTGCACTGAAATGTAGTACTACACTATAACACAGTTGAGAGACAATGTTCCCTACTTGCCTCAGTTCATAACAGTGTGTAGGAAGTTGTTTGATAAAGTGGGCAAAGCTTATACTTGGGCCAGAAGGCAGAATATAGGAAACTACATGAAAACATGAATAATTCAGTGAAAATAACTGTAAACAGATGAGAACTTGTTTAGAACAGCTGAAAGAGAATCTCCAAGTCAGTTCTTAGTGTAGAAAAGGTAGCTAAGATAAGGGAAATCCATAATTCCAGTTAAGATTACATGAAACACTGTATGAATTCTATATTCTTTACTTAAAGGAGACTTGAGTGGTAAATGTTTGTTATACAAGGCAGAATACCATTAAAATAGAGAAAGAAACACGTTCGGCAGCTTTTGAAATCCTTACACTTCACTGAAATGTAGTACTACACTCTATAACACAGTTGAGAGACAATGTTCCCTACTTGCCTCAGTTCATAACAGTGTGTAGGAAGTTGTTTGATAAAGTGGGCAAAGCTTATACTTGGGCCAGAAGGCAGAATATAGGAAACTACATGAAAACATGAATAATTCAGTGAAAATGACTGTAAACAGATGAGAACTTGTTTTAGAACAGCTGAAAGAGATTCTCCAAGTCAGTTCTTAGTGTAGAAAAGGTAGCTAAGATCCGGGAAATCTTAATTCCAGTTAAAATCACATGAAACACTGTATGAATCCTATATTCTTTACTGAAAGGAGACTAGAGTGGTAAATGTTTGTTATACAAGGCAGAATACCATTGAAATAGAGAAAGAAACACGTTGGGCAGCTTTGGAAAGCCTTACACTTGACTGAAATGTAGTACTACACTCTATAACACAGTTGAGAGACAATGTTCCCTACTTGCCTCAGTTCATAACAGTGTGTAGGAAGTTGTTTGATAAAGTGGGCAAAGCTTATACTTGGGCCAGAAGGCAGAATATAGGAAACTACATGAAAACATGAATAATTCAGTGAAAATGACTGTAAACAGATGAGAACTTGTTTAGAACAGCTGAAAGAGAATCTCCAAGTCAGTTCTTAGTGTAGAAAAGGTAGCTAAGATAAGGGAAATCCATAATTCCAGTTAAGATCACATGAAACACTATGAATCCTATATTCTTTACTTAAAGGAGACTAGAGTGGTAAATGTGTGTTATACAAGGCAGAATACCATTGAAATAGAGAAAGAAACACGTTCGGGAGCTTTGGAAAGCCTTACACTTCACTGAAATGTAGTACTACACTCTATAACACAATTGAGAGACAATGTTCCCTACTTGCCTCAGTTCATAACAGTGTGTAGGATGTTGTTTGATAAAGTGGGCAAAGCTTATACTTGGGCCAGAAGGCTGAATATCGGAAACTACATGAAAACATGAATAATTCAGTGAAAATAACTGTAAACAGATGAGAACTTGTTTAGAACAGCTGAAAGAGAATCTCCAAGTCAGTTCTTAGTGTAGAAAAGGTAGCTAAGATAAGGGAAATCCATAATTCCAGTTAAGATCACATGAAACACTGTATGAATCCTATATTCATTACTTAAAGGAGACTAGAGTGGTGAATGGTTGTTATACAAGGCAGAATACCATTGAAATAGAGAAAGAAACACGTTCGGCAGCTATGGAAAGCCTTACACTTCACTGAAATGTAGTACTACACTCTATAACACAGTTGTGAGACAATGTTCCCTAGCTGCCTCAGTTCATAACAGTGTGTAGGAAGTTGTTTGATAAAGTGGGCAAAGCTTATACTTGGGCCAGAAGGCAGAATATAGGAAACTACATGAAAACATGAATAATTCAGTGAAAATGACTGTAAACAGATGAGAACTTGTTTTAGAACAGCTGAAAGAGATTCTCCAAGTCAGTTCTTAATGTAGAAAAGGTAGCTAAGATCCGGGAAATCTTAATTCCAGTTAAAATCACATGAAACACTGTATGAATCCTATATTCTTTACTGAAAGGAGACTAGAGTGGTAAATGTTTGTTATACAAGGCAGAATACCATTGAAATAGAGAAAGAAACACGTTGGGCAGCTTTGGAAAGCCTTACACTTCACTGAAATGTAGTACTACACTCTATAACACAGTTGAGAGACAATGTTCCCTACTTGCCTCAGTTCATAACAGTGTGTAGGAAGTTGTTTGATAAAGTGGGCAAAGCTTATACTTGGGCCAGAAAGCAGAATATAGGAAACTACATGAAAACATGAATAATTCAGTGAAAATGACTGTAAACAGATGAGAACTTGTTTAGAACAGCTGAAAGAGAATCTCCAAGTCAGTTCTTAGTGTAGAAAAGGTAGCTAAGATAAGGGAAATCCATAATTCCAGTTAAGATCACATGAAAAACTGTATGAATCCTATATTCATTACTTAAAGGAGACTAGAGTGGTAAATGTGTGTTATACAAGGCAGAATACCATTGAAATAGAGAAAGAAACACGTTCGGCAGCTTTGGAAAGCCTTACACTTCACTGAAATGTAGTACTACACTCTATAACACAGTTGAGAGACAATGTTCCCGAGCTGCCTCAGTTCATAACAGTGTGTAGGAAGTTGTTTGATAAAGTGGGCAAAGCTTATACTTGGGCCAGAAGGCAGAATATATGAAACTACATGAAAACATGAATAATTCAGTGAAAATAACTGTAAACAGATGAGAACTTGTTTAGAACAGCTGAAAGAGAATCTCCAAGTCAGTTCTTAGTGTAGAAAAGCTAGCTAAGATAAGGGAAATCCATAATTCCAGTTAAGATCACATGAAACACTGTATGAATCCTATATTCATTACTTAAAGGAGACTAGAGTGGTGAATGGTTGTTATACAAGGCAGAATACCATTGAAATAGAGAAAGAAACACGTTCGGCAGCTATGGAAAGCCTTACACTTCACTGAAATGTAGTACTACACTCTATAACACAGTTGTGAGACAATGTTCCCTAGCTGCCTCAGTTCATAACAGTGTGTAGGAAGTTGTTTGATAAAGTGGGCAAAGCTTATACTTGGGCCAGAAGGCAGAATATAGGAAACTACATGAAAACATGAATAATTCAGTGAAAATAACTGTAAACAGATGAGAACTTGTTTAGAACAGCTGAAAGAGAATCTCCAAGTCAGTTCTTAGTGTAGAAAAGGTAGCTAAGATAAGGGAAATCCATAATTCCAGTTAAGATTACATGAAACACTGTATGAATTCTATATTCTTTACTTAAAGGAGACTTGAGTGGTAAATGTTTGTTATACAAGGCAGAATACCATTAAAATAGAGAAAGAAACACGTTCGGCAGCTTTTGAAATCCTTACACTTCACTGAAATGTAGTACTACACTCTATAACACAGTTGAGAGACAATGTTCCCTACTTGCCTCAGGTCATAACAGTCTGTAGGAAGTTGTTTGATAAAGTGGGCAAAGCTTATACTTGGGCCAGAAGGCAGAATATAGGAAACTACATGAAAACATGAATAATTCAGTGAAAATGACTGTAAACAGATGAGAACTTGTTTTAGAACAGCTGAAAGAGATTCTCCAAGTCAGTTCTTAGTTTAGAAAAGGTAGCTAAGATCCGGGAAATCTTAATTCCAGTTAAAATCACATGAAACACTGTATGAATCCTATATTCTTTACTGAAAGGAGACTAGAGTGGTAAATGTTTGTTATACAAGGCAGAATACCATTGAAATAGAGAAAGAAACACGTTGGGCAGCTTTGGAAAGCCTTACACTTCACTGAAATGTAGTACTACACTCTATAACACAGTTGAGAGACAATGTTCCCTACTTGCCTCAGTTCATAACAGTGTGTAGGAAGTTGTTTGATAAAGTGGGCAAAGCTTATACTTGGGCCAGAAGGCAGAATATAGGAAACTACATGAAAACATGAATAATTCAGTGAAAATGACTGTAAACAGATGAGAACTTGTTTAGAACAGCTGAAAGAGAATCTCCAAGTCAGTTCTTAGTGTAGAAAAGGTAGCTAAGATAAGGGAAATCCATAATTCCAGTTAAGATCACATGAAACACTATGAATCCTATATTCTTTACTTAAAGGAGACTAGAGTGGTAAATGTGTGTTATACAAGGCAGAATACCATTGAAATAGAGAAAGAAACACGTTCGGGAGCTTTGGAAAGCCTTACACTTCACTGAAATGTAGTACTACACTCTATAACACAATTGAGAGACAATGTTCCCTACTTGCCTCAGTTCATAACAGTGTGTAGGATGTTGTTTGATAAAGTGGGCAAAGCTTATACTTGGACCAGAAGGCAGAATATAGGAAACTACATGAAAACATGAATAATTCAGTAAAAATGACTGTAAACAGATGAGAACTTGTTTTAGAACAGCTGAAAGAGATTCTCCAAGTCAGTTCTTAGTGTAGAAAAGGTAGCTAAGATCCGGGAAATCTTAATTCCAGTTAAAATCACATGAAACACTGTATGAATCCTATATTCATTACTTAAAGGAGACTAGAGTGGTAAATGTGTGTTATACAAGGCAGAATACCATTGAAATAGAGAAAGAAACAAGTTCGGCAGCTTTGGAAAGCCTTACAATTCACTGAAATGTAGTACTACACTCTATAACACAGTTGAGAGACAATGTTCCCGAGCTGCCTCATTTCATAACAGTGTGTAGGAAGTTGTTTGATAAAGTGGGCAAAGCTTATACTTGGACCAGAAGGCAGAATATAGGAAAATACATGAAAACATGATTAATTCAGTGAAAATGACTGTAAACAGATGAGAACTTGTTTAGAACAGCTGAAAGAGATTCTCCAAGTCAGTTCTTAGTGTAGAAAAGGTAGCTAAGATAAGGGAAATCCATAATTCCAGTTAACATTACATGAAACACTGTATGAATTCTATATTCTTTACTTAAAGGAGACTAGAGTGGTAAATGTGTGTTATACAAGGCAGAATACCATTAAAATAGAGAAAGAAACACGTTCGGCAGCTTTTGAAATCCTTACACTTCACTGAAATGTAGTACTACACTCTATAACAGAGTTGAGAGACAATGTTCCCTACTTGCCTCAGTTCATAACAGTGTGTAGGAAGTTGTTTGATAAAGTGGGCAAAGCTTATACTTGGGCCAGAAGGCAGAATATAGGAAACTACATGAAAACATGAATAATTCAGTGAAAATGACTGTAAACAGATGAGAACTTGTTTTAGAACAGCTGAAAGAGATTCTCCAAGTCAGTTCTTAGTGTAGAAAAGGTAGCTAAGATCCGGGAAATCTTAATTCCAGTTAAAATCACATGAAACACTGTATGAATCCTATATTCTTTACTGAAAGGAGACTAGAGGGGTAAATGTTTGTTATACAAGGCAGAATACCATTGAAATAGAGAAAGAAACACGTTGGGCAGCTTTGGAAAGCCTTACACTTCACTGAAATGTAGTACTACACTCTATAACACAGTTGAGAGACAATGTTCCCTACTTGCCTCAGTTCATAACAGTGTGTAGGAAGTTGTTTGATAAAGTGGGCAAAGCTTATACTTGGGCCAGAAGGCAGAATATAGGAAACTACATGAAAACATGAATAATTCAGTGAAAATGACTGTAAACAGATGAGAACTTGTTTAGAACAGCTGAAAGAGAATCTCCAAGTCAGTTCTTAGTGTAGAAAAAGTAGCTAAGATAAGGGAAATCCATAATTCCAGTTAAGATCACATGAAACACTATGAATCCTATATTCTTTACTTAAAGGAGACTAGAGTGGTAAATGTGTGTTATACAAGGCAGAATACCATTGAAATAGAGAAAGAAACACGTTCGGGAGCTTTGGAAAGCCTTACTCTTCACTGAAATGTAGTAGTACACTCTATAACACAGTTGAGAGACAATGTTCCCTACTTGCCTCAGTTCATAACAGTGTGTAGGAAGTTGTTTGATAAAGTGGGCAAAGCTTATACTTGGGCCAGAAGGCAGAATATATGAAACTACATGAAAACATGAATAATTCAGTGAAAATAACTGTAAACAGATGAGAACTTGTTTAGAACAGCTGAAAGAGAATCTCCAAGTCAGTTCTTAGTGTAGAAAAGGTAGCTAAGATAAGGGAAATCCATAATTCCAGTTAAGATCACATGAAACACTGTATGAATCCTATATTCATTACTTAAAGGAGACTAGAGTGGTGAATGGTTGTTATACAAGGCAGAATACCATTGAAATAGAGAAAGAAACACGTTCGGCAGCTATGGAAAGCCTTACACTTCACTGAAATGTAGTACTACACTCTATAACACAGTTGTGAGACAATGTTCCCTAGCTGCCTCAGTTCATAACAGTGTGTAGGAAGTTGTTTGATAAAGTGGGCAAAGCTTATACTTGTGCCAGAAGGCAGAATATAGGAAACTACATGAAAACATGAATAATTCAGTGAAAATGACTGTAAACAGATGAGAACTTGTTTTAGAACAGCTGAAAGAGATTCTCCAAGTCAGTTCTTAGTGTAGAAAAGGTAGCTAAGATCCAGGAAATCTTATTTCCAGTTAAAATCACATGAAACACTGTATGAATCCTATATTCTTTACTGAAAGGAGACTAGAGTGGTAAATGTTTGTTATACAAGGCAGAATACCATTGAAATAGAGAAAGAAACACGTTGGGCAGCTTTGGAAAGCCTTACACTTCACTGAAATGTAGTACTACACTCTATAACACAGTTGAGAGACAATGTTCCCTACTTGCCTCAGTTCATAACAGTGTGTAGGAAGTTGTTTGATAAAGTGGGCAAAGCTTATACTTGGGCCAGAAGGCAGAATATAGGAAACTACATGAAAACATGAATAATTCAGTGAAAATGACTGTAAACAGATGAGAACTTGTTTAGAACAGCTGAAAGAGAATCTCCAAGTCAGTTCTTAGTGTAGAAAAGGTAGCTAAGATAAGGGAAATCCATAATTCCAGTTAAGATCACATGAAAAACTGTATGAATCCTATATTCATTACTTAAAGGAGACTAGAGTGGTAAATGTGTGTTATACAAGGCAGAATACCATTGAAATAGAGAAAGAAACACGTTCGGCAGCTTTGGAAAGCCTTACACTTCACTGAAATGTAGTACTACACTCTATAACACAGTTGAGAGACAATGTTCCCGAGCTGCCTCAGTTCATAACAGTGTGTAGGAAGTTGTTTGATAAAGTGGGCAAAGCTTATACTTGGGCCAGAAGGCAGAATATATGAAACTACATGAAAACATGAATAATTCAGTGAAAATAACTGTAAACAGATGAGAACTTGTTTAGAACAGCTGAAAGAGAATCTCCAAGTCAGTTCTTAGTGTAGAAAAGGTAGCTAAGATAAGGGAAATCCATAATTCCAGTTAAGATCACATGAAACACTGTATGAATCCTATATTCATTACTTAAAGGAGACTAGAGTGGTGAATGGTTGTTATACAAGGCAGAATACCATTGAAATAGAGAAAGAAACACGTTCGGCAGCTATGGAAAGCCTTACACTTCACTGAAATGTAGTACTACACTCTATAACACAGTAGTGAGACAATGTTCCCTAGCTGCCTCAGTTCATAACAGTGTGTAGGAAGTTGTTTGATAAAGTGGGCAAAGCTTATACTTGGGCCAGAAGGCAGAATATAGGAAACTACATGAAAACATGAATAATTCAGTGAAAATAACTGTAAACAGATGAGAACTTGTTTAGAACAGCTGAAAGAGAATCTCCAAGTCAGTTCTTAGTGTAGAAAAGGTAGCTAAGATAAGGGAAATCCATAATTCCAGTTAAGATTACATGAAACACTGTATGAATTCTATATTCTTTACTTAAAGGAGACTTGAGTGGTAAATGTTTGTTATACAAGGCAGAATACCATTAAAATAGAGAAAGAAACACGTTCGGCAGCTTTTGAAATCCTTACACTTCACTGAAATGTAGTACTACACTCTATAACACAGTTGAGAGACAATGTTCCCTACTTGCCTCAGTTCATAACAGTGTGTAGGAAGTTGTTTGATAAAGTGGGCAAAGCTTATACTTGGGCCAGAAGGCAGAATATAGGAAACTACATGAAAACATGAATAATTCAGTGAAAATGACTGTAAACAGATGAGAACTTGTTTTAGAACAGCTGAAAGAGATTCTCCAAGTCAGTTCTTAGTGTAGAAAAGGTAGCTAAGATCCGGGAAATCTTAATTCCAGTTAAAATCACATGAAACACTGTATGAATCCTATATTCTTTACTGAAAGGAGACTAGAGTGGTAAATGTTTGTTATACAAGGCAGAATACCATTGAAATAGAGAAAGAAACACGTTGGGCAGCTTTGGAAAGCCTTACACTTGACTGAAATGTAGTACTACACTCTATAACACAGTTGAGAGACAATGTTCCCTACTTGCCTCAGTTCATAACAGTGTGTAGGAAGTTGTTTGATAAAGTGGGCAAAGCTTATACTTGGGCCAGAAGGCAGAATATAGGAAACTACATGAAAACATGAATAATTCAGTGAAAATGACTGTAAACAGATGAGAACTTGTTTAGAACAGCTGAAAGAGAATCTCCAAGTCAGTTCTTAGTGTAGAAAAGGTAGCTAAGATAAGGGAAATCCATAATTCCAGTTAAGATCACATGAAACAATATGAATCCTATATTCTTTACTTAAAGGAGACTAGAGTGGTAAATGTGTGTTATACAAGGCAGAATACCATTGAAATAGAGAAAGAAACACGTTCGGGAGCTTTGGAAAGCCTTACACTTCACTGAAATGTAGTACTACACTCTATAACACAATTGAGAGACAATGTTCCCTACTTGCCTCAGTTCATAACAGTGTGTAGGATGTTGTTTGATAAAGTGGGCAAAGCTTATACTTGGGCCAGAAGGCAGAATATAGGAAACTACATGAAAACATGAATAATTCAGTAAAAATGACTGTAAACAGATGAGAACTTGTTTTAGAACAGCTGAAAGAGATTCTCCAAGTCAGTTCTTAGTGTAGAAAAGGTAGCTAAGATCCGGGAAATCTTAATTCCAGTTAAAATCACATGAAACACTGTATGAATCCTATATTCATTACTTAAAGGAGACTAGAGTGGTAAATGTGTGTTATACTAGGCAGAATACCATTGAAATAGAGAAAGAAACAAGTTCGGCAGCTTTGGAAAGCCTTACAATTCACTGAAATGTAGTACTACACTCTATAACACAGTTGAGAGACAATGTTCCCTAGCTGCCTCAGTTCATAACAGTGTGTAGGAAGTTGTTTGATAAAGTGGGCAAAGCTTATACTTGGGCCAGAAGGCAGAATATAGGAAACTACATGAAAACATGAATAATTCAGTGAAAATAACTGTAAACAGATGAGAACTTGTTTAGAACAGCTGAAAGAGAATCTCCAAGTAAGTTCTTAGTGTAGAAAAGGTAGCTAAGATAAGGGAAATCCATAATTCCAGTTAAGATTACATGAAACACTGTATGAATTCTATATTCTTTACTTAAAGGAGACTTGAGTGGTAAATGTTTGTTATACAAGGCAGAATACCATTAAAATAGAGAAAGAAACACGTTCGGCAGCTTTTGAAATCCTTACACTTCACTGAAATGTAGTACTACACTCTATTACACAGTTGAGAGACAATGTTCCCTACTTGCCTCAGTTCATAACAGTGTGTAGGAAGTTGTTTGATAAAGTGGGCAAAGCTTATACTTGGGCCAGAAGGCAGAATATAGGAAACTACATGAAAACATGAATAATTCAGTGAAAATGACTGTAAACAGATGAGAACTTGTTTTAGAACAGCTGAAAGAGATTCTCCAAGTCAGTTCTTAGTGTAGAAAAGGTAGCTGAGATCCGGGAAATCTTAATTCCAGTTAAAATCACATGAAACACTGTATGAATCCTATATTCTTTACTGAAAGGAGACTAGAGTGGTAAATGTTTGTTATACAAGGCAGAATACCATTGAAATAGAGAAAGAAACACGTTGGGCAGCTTTGGAAAGCCTTACACTTGACTGAAATGTAGTACTACACTCTATAACACACTTGAGAGACAATGTTCCCTACTTGCCTCAGTTCATAACAGTGTGTAGGAAGTTGTTTGATAAAGTGGGCAAAGCTTATACTTGGGCCAGAAGGCAGAATATAGGAAACTACATGAAAACATGAATAATTCAGTGAAAATGACTGTAAACAGATGAGAACTTGTTTAGAACAGCTGAAAGAGAATCTCCAAGTCAGTTCTTAGTGTAGAAAAGGTAGCTAAGATAAGGGAAATCCATAATTCCAGTTAAGATCACATGAAACACTATGAATCCTATATTCTTTACTTAAAGGAGACTAGAGTGGTAAATGTGTGTTATACAAGGCAGAATACCATTGAAATAGAGAAAGAAACACGTTCGGGAGCTTTGGAAAGCCTTACACTTCACTGAAATGTAGTACTACACTCTATAACACAATTGAGAGACAATGTTCCCTACTTGCCTCAGTTCATAACAGTGTGTAGGATGTTGTTTGATAAAGTGGGCAAAGCTTATACTTGGGCCAGAAGGCAGAATATAGGAAACTACATGAAAACATGAATAATTCAGTGAAAATAACTGTAAACAGATGAGAACTTGTTTAGAACAGCTGAAAGAGAATCTCCAAGTCAGTTCTTAGTGTAGAAAAGGTAGCTAAGATAAGGGAAATCCATAATTCCAGTTAAGATCACATGAAACACTGTATGAATCCTATATTCATTACTTAAAGGAGACTAGAGTGGTAAATGTGTGTTATACAAGGCAGAATACCATTGAAATAGAGAAAGAAACACGTTCGGCAGCTTTGGAAAGCCTTACACTTCACTCAAATGTAGTACTACACTCTATAACACAGTTGAGAGACAATGTTCCCTACTTGCCTCAGTTCATAACAGTGTGTAGGAAGTTGTTTGATAAAGTGGGCAAAGCTTATACTTGGGCCAGAAGGCAGAATATAGGAAACTACATGAAAACATGAATAATTCAGTGAAAATGACTGTAAACAGATGAGAACTTGTTTTAGAACAGCTGAAAGAGATTCTCCAAGTCAGTTCTTAGTGTAGAAAAGGTAGCTAAGATCCGGGAAATCTTAATTCCAGTTAAAATCACATGAAACACTGTATGAATCCTATATTCTTTACTGAAAGGAGACTAGAGTGGTAAATGTTTGTTATACAAGGCAGAATACCATTGAAATAGAGAAAGAAACACGTTGGGCAGCTTTGGAAAGCCTTACACTTCACTGAAATGTAGTACTACACTCTATAACACACTTGAGAGACAATGTTCCCTACTTGCCTCAGTTCATAACAGTGTGTAGGAAGTTGTTTGATAAAGTGGGCAAAGCTTATACTTGGGCCAGAAGGCAGAATATAGGAAACTACATGAAAACATGAATAATTCAGTGAAAATGACTGTAAACAGATGAGAACTTGTTTAGAACAGCTGAAAGAGAATCTCCAAGTCAGTTCTTAGTGTAGAAAAGGTAGCTAAGATAAGGGAAATCCATAATTCCAGTTAAGATCACATGAAACACTATGAATCCTATATTCTTTACTTAAAGGAGACTAGAGTGGTAAATGTGTGTTATACAAGGCAGAATACCATTGAAATAGAGAAAGAAACACGTTCGGCAGCTTTGGAAAGCCTTACTCTTCACTGAAATGTAGTAGTACACTCTATAACACAGTTGAGAGACAATGTTCCCTACTTGCCTCAGTTCATAACAGTGTGTAGGAAGTTGTTTGATAAAGTGGGCAAAGCTTATACTTGGGCCAGAAGGCAGAATATAGGAAACTACATGAAAACATGAATAATTCAGTGAAAATAACTGTAAACAGATGAGAACTTGTTTAGAACAGCTGAAAGAGAATCTCCAAGTCAGTTCTTAGTGTAGAAAAGGTAGCTAAGATAAGGGAAATCCATAATTCCAGTTAAGATCACATGAAACACTGTATGAATCCTATATTCATTACTTAAATAGACTAGAGTGGTAAATGTGTGTTATACAAGGCAGAATACCATTGAAATAGAGAAAGAAACACGTTCGGCAGCTTTGGAAAGCCTTACACTTCACTGAAATGTAGAACTACACTCTATAACACAGTTGAGAGACAATGTTCCCGAGCTGCCTCAGTTCATAACAGTGTGTAGGAAGTTGTTTGATAAAGTGGGCAAAGCTTATACTTGCACCAGAAGGCAGAATATAGGAAACTACATGAAAACATGATTAATTCAGTGAAAATGACTGTAAACAGATGAGAACTTGTTTAGAACAGCTGAAAGAGATTCTCCAAGTCAGTTCTTAGTGTAGAAAAGGTAGCTAAGATCCGGAAATCCTTAATTGGAGTTAAGATAATATGAAACACTGTATGAATCCTATATTCTTTACTTAAAGGAGACTAGAGTGGTAAATGTGTGTTATACAAGGCAGAATACCATTAAAATGGAGAAAGAAACACGTTCGGCAGTTTTGGAAATCCTTACACGTGACTGAAATGTAGTACTACACTCTATAACACAGTTGAGAGACAATGTTCCCCAGTTCATAACAGTGTGTAGGAAGTTGTTTGATAAAGTGGGCAAAGCTTATACTTGGGCCAGAAGGCAGAATATAGGAAACTACATGAAAACATGAATAATTCAGTGAAAATGACTGTAAACAGATGAGAACTTGTTTAGAACAGCTGAAAGAGAATCTCCAAGTCAGTTCTTAGTGTAGAAAAGGTAGCTAAGATAAGGGAAATCCATAATTCCAGTTAAGATCACATGAAACACTATGAATCCTATATTCTTTACTTAAAGGAGACTAGAGTGGTAAATGTGTGTTATACAAGGCAGAATACCATTGAAATAGAGAAAGAAACACGTTCGGGAGCTTTGGAAAGCCTTACACTTCACTGAAATGTAGTACTACACTCTATAACAAAATTGAGAGACAATGTTCCCTACTTGCCTCAGTTCATAACAGTGTGTAGGAAGTTGTTTGATAAAGTGGCCAAAGCTTATACTTGGGCCAGAAGGCAGAATATAGGAAACTTCATGAAAACATGAATAATTCAGTGAAAATGACTGTAAACAGATGAGAACTTGTTTAGAACAGCTGAAAGAGAATCTCCAAGTCAGTTCTTAGTGTAGAAAAGGTAGCTAAGATAAGGGAAATCCATAATTCCAGTTAAGATCACATGAAACACTGTATGAATCCTATATTCATTACTTAAAGGAGACTAGAGTGGTAAATGTGTGTTATACAAGGCAGAATACCATTGAAATAGAGAAAGAAACACGTTCGGCAGCTTTGGAAAGCCTTACACTTCACTGAAATGTAGTACTACACTCTATAACACAGTTGAGAGACAATGTTCCCGAGCTGCCTCAGTTCATAACAGTGTGTAGGAAGTTGTTTGATAAAGTGGGCAAAGCTTATACTTGCACCAGAAGGCAGAATATAGGAAACTACATGAAAACATGAATAATTCAGTGAAAATGACTGTAAACAGATGAGAACTTGTTTTAGAACAGCTGAAAGAGATTCTCCAAGTCAGTTCTTAGTGTAGAAAAGGTAGCTAAGATCCGGGAAATCTTAATTCCAGTTAAAATCACATGAAACACTGTATGAATCCTATATTCTTTACTGAAAGGAGACTAGAGTGGTAAATGTGTGTTATACAAGGCAGAATAACATTAAAATAGAGAAAGAAACACGTTCGGCAGCTTTTGAAATCCTTACACTTCACTGAAATGTAGTACTACACTCTATAACACAGTTGAGAGACAATGTTCCCTACTTGCCTCAGTTCATAACAGTGTGTAGGAAGTTGTTTGATAAAGTGGGCAAAGCTTATACTTGGGCCAGAAGGCAGAATATAGGAAACTACATGAAAACATGAATAATTCAGTGAAAATGACTGTAAACAGATGAGAACTTGTTTTAGAACAGCTGAAAGAGATTCTCCAAGTCAGTTCTTAGTGTAGAAAAGGTAGCTAAGATCCGGGAAATCTTAATTCCAGTTAAAATCACATGAAACACTGTATGAATCCTATATTCTTTACTGAAAGGAGACTAGAGTGGTAAATGTTTGTTATACAAGGCAGAATACCATTGAAATAGAGAAAGAAACACGTTGGGCAGCTTTGGAAAGCCTTACACTTCACTGAAATGTAGTACTACACTCTATAACACAGTTGAGAGACAATGTTCCCGAGCTGCCTCAGTTCATAACAGTGTGTAGGAAGTTGTTTGATAAAGTGGGCAAAGCTTATACTTGGGCCAGAAGGCAGAATATAGGAAACTACATGAAAACATGAATAATTCAGTGAAAATGACTGTAAACAGATGAGAACTTGTTTAGAACAGCTGAAAGAGAATCTCCAAGTCAGTTCTTAGTGTAGAAAAGTTAGCTAAGAGAAGGGAAATCCATAATTCCAGTTAAGATCACATGAAACACTGTATGAATCCTATATTCATTACTTAAAGGAGACTAGAGTGGTAAATGTGTGTTATACAAGGCAGAATACCATTGAAATAGAGAAAGAAACAAGTTCGGCAGCTTTGGAAAGTCTTACAATTCACTGAAATGTAGTACTACACTCTATAACACAGTTGAGAGACAATGTTCCCGAGCTGCCTCAGTTCATAACAGTGTGTAGGAAGTTGTTTGATAAAGTGGGCAAAGCTTATACTTGGACCAGAAGGCAGAATATAGGAAACTACATGAAAACATGATTAATTCAGTGAAAATGACTGTAAACAGATGAGAACTTGTTTAGAACAGCTGAAAGAGATTCTCCAAGTCAGGTCTTAGTGTAGAAAAGGTAGCTAAGATAAGGGAAATCCATAATTCCAGTTAAGATTACATGAAACACTGTATGAATTCTATATTCTTTACTTAAAGGAGACTATAGTGGTAAATGTGTGTTATACAAGGCAGAATAACATTAAAATAGAGAAAGAAACACGTTCGGCAGCTTTTGAAATCCTTACACTTCACTGAAATGTAGTACTACACTCTATAACACAGTTGAGAGACAATGTTCCCTACTTGCCTCAGTTCATAACAGTGTGTAGGAAGTTGTTTGATAAAGTGGGCAAAGCTTATACTTGGGCCAGAAGGCAGAATATAGGAAACTACATGAAAACATGAATAATTCAGTGAAAATGACTGTAAACAGATGAGAACTTGTTTTAGAACAGCTGAAAGAGATTCTCCAAGTCAGTTCTTAGTGTAGAAAAGGTAGCTAAGATCCGGGAAATCTTAATTCCAGTTAAAATCACATGAAACACTGTATGAATCCTATATTCTTTACTGAAAGGAGACTAGAGTGGTAAATGTTTGTTATACAAGGTAGAATACCATTGAAATAGAGAAAGAAACACGTTGGGCAGCTTTGGAAAGCCTTACACTTCACTGAAATGTAGTACTACATTCTATAACACAGTTGAGAGACAATGTTCCCTACTTGCCTCAGTTCATAACAGTGTGTAGGAAGTTGTTTGATAAAGTGGGCAAAGCTTATACTTGGGCCAGAAGGCAGAATATAGGAAACTACATGAAAACATGAATAATTCAGTGAAAATGACTGTAAACAGATGAGAACTTGTTTAGAACAGCTGAAAGAGAATCTCCAAGTCAGTTCTTAGTGTAGAAAAGGTAGCTAAGATAAGGGAAATCCATAATTCCAGTTAAGATCACATGAAACACTATGAATCCTATATTCTTTACTTAAAGGAGACTAGAGTGGTAAATGTGTGTTATACAAGGCAGAATACCATTGAAATAGAGAAAGAAACACGTTCGGGAGCTTTGGAAAGCCTTACACTTCACTGAAATGTAGTACTACACTCTATAACACAGTTGTGAGCCAATGTTCCCTAGCTGCCTCAGTTCATAACAGTGTGTAGGAAGTTGTTTGATAAAGTGGGCAAAGCTTATACTTGGGCCAGAAGGCAGAATATAGGAAACTACATGAAAACATGAATAATTCAGTGAAAATGACTGTAAACAGATGAGAACTTGTTTTAGAACAGCTGAAAGAGATTCTCCAAGTCAGTTCTTAGTGTAGAAAAGGTAGCTAAGATCCGGGAAATCTTAATTCCAGTTAAAATCACATGAAACACTGTATGAATCCTATATTCTTTACTGAAAGGAGACTAGAGTGGTAAATGTTTGTTATACAAGGCAGAATACCATTGAAATAGAGAAAGAAACACGTTGGGCAGCTTTGGAAAGCCTTACACTTCACTGAAATGTAGTACTACACTCTATAACACAGTTGAGAGACAATGTTCCCTACTTGCCTCAGTTCATAACAGTGTGTAGGAAGTTGTTTGATAAAGTGGGCAAAGCTTATACTTGGGCCAGAAGGCAGAATATAGGAAACTACATGAAAACATGAATAATTCAGTGAAAATGACTGTAAACAGATGAGAACTTGTTTAGAACAGCTGAAAGAGAATCTCCAAGTCAGTTCTTAGTGTAGAAAAGGTAGCTAAGATAAGGGAAATCCATAATTCCAGTTAAGATCACATGAAACACTATGAATCCTATATTCTTTACTTAAAGGAGACTAGAGTGTAAATGTGTGTTATACAAGGCAGAATACCATTGAAATAGAGAAAGAAACACGTTCGGGAGCTTTGGAAAGCCTTACACTTCACTGAAATGTAGTACTACACTCTATAACACAATTGAGAGACAATGTTCCCTACTTGCCTCAGTTCATAACAGTGTGTAGGAAGTTGTTTGATAAAGTGGGCAAAGCTTATACTTGGGCCAGAAGGCAGAATATAGGAAACTTCATGAAAACATGAATAATTCAGTGAAAATGACTGTAAACAGATGAGAACTTGTTTAGAACAGCTGAAAGAGAATCTCCAAGTCAGTTCTTAGTGTAGAAAAGGTAGCTAAGATCAGGGAAATCCATAATTCCAGTTAAGATCACATGAAACACTGTATGAATCCTATATTCATTACTTAAAGGAGACTAGAGTGGTAAATGTGTGTTATACAAGGCAGAATACCATTGAAATAGAGAAAGAAACACGTTCGGCAGCTTTGGAAAGCCTTACACTTCACTGAAATGTAGTACTACACTCTATAACACAGTTGAGAGACAATGTTCCCGAGCTGCCTCAGTTCATAACAGTGTGTAGGAAGTTGTTTGATAAAGTGGGCAAAGCTTATACTTGCACCAGAAGGCAGAATATAGGAAACTACATGAAAACATGAATAATTCAGTGAAAATGACTGTAAACAGATGAGAACTTGTTTTAGAACAGCTGAAAGAGATTCTCCAAGTCAGTTCTTAGTGTAGAAAAGGTAGCTAAGATCCGGGAAATCTTAATTCCAGTTAAAATCACATGAAACACTGTATGAATCCTATATTCTTTACTGAAAGGAGACTAGAGTGGTAAATGTGTGTTATACAAGGCAGAATAACATTAAAATAGAGAAAGAAACACGTTCGGCAGCTTTTGAAATCCTTACACTTCACTGAAATGTAGTACTACACTCTATAACACAGTTGAGAGACAATGTTCCCTACTTGCCTCAGTTCATAACAGTGTGTAGGAAGTTGTTTGATAAAGTGGGCAAAGCTTATACTTGGGCCAGAAGGCAGAATATAGGAAACTACATGAAAACATGAATAATTCAGTGAAAATGACTGTAAACAGATGAGAACTTGTTTTAGAACAGCTGAAAGAGATTCTCCAAGTCAGTTCTTAGTGTAGAAAAGGTAGCTAAGATCCGGGAAATCTTAATTCCAGTTAAAATCACATGAAACACTGTATGAATCCTATATTCTTTACTGAAAGGAGACTAGAGTGGTAAATGTTTGTTATACAAGGCAGAATACCATTGAAATAGAGAAAGAAACACGTTGGGCAGCTTTGGAAAGCCTTACACTTCACTGAAATGTAGTACTACACTCTATAACACAGTTGAGAGACAATGTTCCCGAGCTGCCTCAGTTCATAACAGTGTGTAGGAAGTTGTTTGATAAAGTGGGCAAAGCTTATACTTGGGCCAGAAGGCAGAATATAGGAAACTACATGAAAACATGAATAATTCAGTGAAAATGACTGTAAACAGATGAGAACTTGTTTAGAACAGCTGAAAGAGAATCTCCAAGTCAGTTCTTAGTGTAGAAAAGTTAGCTAAGAGAAGGGAAATCCATAATTCCAGTTAAGATCACATGAAACACTGTATGAATCCTATATTCATTACTTAAAGGAGACTAGAGTGGTAAATGTGTGTTATACAAGGCAGAATACCATTGAAATAGAGAAAGAAACAAGTTCGGCAGCTTTGGAAAGTCTTACAATTCACTGAAATGTAGTACTACACTCTATAACACAGTTGAGAGACAATGTTCCCGAGCTGCCTCAGTTCATAACAGTGTGTAGGAAGTTGTTTGATAAAGTGGGCAAAGCTTATACTTGGACCAGAAGGCAGAATATAGGAAACTACATGAAAACATGATTAATTCAGTGAAAATGACTGTAAACAGATGAGAACTTGTTTAGAACAGCTGAAAGAGATTCTCCAAGTCAGGTCTTAGTGTAGAAAAGGTAGCTAAGATAAGGGAAATCCATAATTCCAGTTAAGATTACATGAAACACTGTATGAATTCTATATTCTTTACTTAAAGGAGACTATAGTGGTAAATGTGTGTTATACAAGGCAGAATAACATTAAAATAGAGAAAGAAACACGTTCGGCAGCTTTTGAAATCCTTACACTTCACTGAAATGTAGTACTACACTCTATAACACAGTTGAGAGACAATGTTCCCTACTTGCCTCAGTTCATAACAGTGTGTAGGAAGTTGTTTGATAAAGTGGGCAAAGCTTATACTTGGGCCAGAAGGCAGAATATAGGAAACTACATGAAAACATGAATAATTCAGTGAAAATGACTGTAAACAGATGAGAACTTGTTTTAGAACAGCTGAAAGAGATTCTCCAAGTCAGTTCTTAGTGTAGAAAAGGTAGCTAAGATCCGGGAAATCTTAATTCCAGTTAAAATCACATGAAACACTGTATGAATCCTATATTCTTTACTGAAAGGAGACTAGAGTGGTAAATGTTTGTTATACAAGGTAGAATACCATTGAAATAGAGAAAGAAACACGTTGGGCAGCTTTGGAAAGCCTTACACTTCACTGAAATGTAGTACTACATTCTATAACACAGTTGAGAGACAATGTTCCCTACTTGCCTCAGTTCATAACAGTGTGTAGGAAGTTGTTTGATAAAGTGGGCAAAGCTTATACTTGGGCCAGAAGGCAGAATATAGGAAACTACATGAAAACATGAATAATTCAGTGAAAATGACTGTAAACAGATGAGAACTTGTTTAGAACAGCTGAAAGAGAATCTCCAAGTCAGTTCTTAGTGTAGAAAAGGTAGCTAAGATAAGGGAAATCCATAATTCCAGTTAAGATCACATGAAACACTATGAATCCTATATTCTTTACTTAAAGGAGACTAGAGTGGTAAATGTGTGTTATACAAGGCAGAATACCATTGAAATAGAGAAAGAAACACGTTCGGGAGCTTTGGAAAGCCTTACACTTCACTGAAATGTAGTACTACACTCTATAACACAGTTGTGAGCCAATGTTCCCTAGCTGCCTCAGTTCATAACAGTGTGTAGGAAGTTGTTTGATAAAGTGGGCAAAGCTTATACTTGGGCCAGAAGGCAGAATATAGGAAACTACATGAAAACATGAATAATTCAGTGAAAATGACTGTAAACAGATGAGAACTTGTTTTAGAACAGCTGAAAGAGATTCTCCAAGTCAGTTCTTAGTGTAGAAAAGGTAGCTAAGATCCGGGAAATCTTAATTCCAGTTAAAATCACATGAAACACTGTATGAATCCTATATTCTTTACTGAAAGGAGACTAGAGTGGTAAATGTTTGTTATACAAGGCAGAATACCATTGAAATAGAGAAAGAAACACGTTGGGCAGCTTTGGAAAGCCTTACACTTCACTGAAATGTAGTACTACACTCTATAACACAGTTGAGAGACAATGTTCCCTACTTGCCTCAGTTCATAACAGTGTGTAGGAAGTTGTTTGATAAAGTGGGCAAAGCTTATACTTGGGCCAGAAGGCAGAATATAGGAAACTACATGAAAACATGAATAATTCAGTGAAAATGACTGTAAACAGATGAGAACTTGTTTAGAACAGCTGAAAGAGAATCTCCAAGTCAGTTCTTAGTGTAGAAAAGGTAGCTAAGATAAGGGAAATCCATAATTCCAGTTAAGATCACATGAAACACTATGAATCCTATATTCTTTACTTAAAGGAGACTAGAGTGTAAATGTGTGTTATACAAGGCAGAATACCATTGAAATAGAGAAAGAAACACGTTCGGGAGCTTTGGAAAGCCTTACACTTCACTGAAATGTAGTACTACACTCTATAACACAATTGAGAGACAATGTTCCCTACTTGCCTCAGTTCATAACAGTGTGTAGGAAGTTGTTTGATAAAGTGGGCAAAGCTTATACTTGGGCCAGAAGGCAGAATATAGGAAACTTCATGAAAACATGAATAATTCAGTGAAAATGACTGTAAACAGATGAGAACTTGTTTAGAACAGCTGAAAGAGAATCTCCAAGTCAGTTCTTAGTGTAGAAAAGGTAGCTAAGATCAGGGAAATCCATAATTCCAGTTAAGATCACATGAAACACTGTATGAATCCTATATTCATTACTTAAAGGAGACTAGAGTGGTAAATGTGTGTTATACAAGGCAGAATACCATTAAAATGGAGAAAGAAACACGTTCGGCAGTTTTGGAAATCCTTACACGTGACTGAAATGTAGTACTACACTCTATAACACAGTTGAGAGACAATGTTCCCGAGCTGCCTCAGTTCATAACAGTGTGTAGGAAGTTGTTTGATAAAGTGGGCAAAGCTTATACTTGCACCAGAAGGCAGAATATAGGAAACTACATGAAAACATGATTAATTCAGTGAAAATGACTGTAAACAGATGAGAACTTGTTTAGAACAGCTGAAAGAGATTCTCCAAGTCAGTTCTTAGTGTAGAAAAGGTAGCTAAGATAAGGGAAATCCATAATTCCAGTTAACATTACATGAAACACTGTATGAATTCTATATTCTTTACTTAAAGGAGACTAGAGTGGTAAATGTGTGTTATACAAGGCAGAATACCATTAAAATAGAGAAAGAAACACGTTCGGCAGCTTTTGAAATCCTTACACTTCACTGAAATGTAGTACTACACTCTATAACACAGTTGAGAGACAATGTTCCCTACTTGCCTCAGTTCATAACAGTGTGTAGGAAGTTGTTTGATAAAGTGGGCAAAGCTTATACTTGGGCCAGAAGGCAGAATATAGGAAACTACATGAAAACATGAATAATTCAGTGAAAATGACTGTAAACAGATGAGAACTTGTTTTAGAACAGCTGAAAGAGATTCTCCAAGTCAGTTCTTAGTGTAGAAAAGGTAGCTAAGATAAGGGAAATCCATAATTCCAGTTAAGATCACATGAAACACTGTATGAATCCTATATTCATTACTTAAAGGAGACTAGAGTGGTGAATGGTTGTTATACAAGGCAGAATACCATTGAAATAGAGAAAGAAACACGTTCGGCAGCTATGGAAAGCCTTACACTTCACTGAAATGTAGTACTACACTCTATAACACAGTTGTGAGACAATGTTCCCTAGCTGCCTCAGTTCATAACAGTGTGTAGGAAGTTGTTTGATAAAGTGGGCAAAGCTTATACTTGGGCCAGAAGGCAGAATATAGGAAACTACATGAAAACATGAATAATTCAGTGAAAATGACTGTAAACAGATGAGAACTTGTTTTAGAACAGCTGAAAGAGATTCTCCAAGTCAGTTCTTAGTGTAGAAAAGGTAGCTAAGATCCGGGAAATCTTAATTCCAGTTAAAATCACATGAAACACTGTATGAATCCTATATTCTTTACTGAAAGGAGACTAGAGTGGTAAATGTTTGTTATACAAGGTAGAATACCATTGAAATAGAGAAAGAAACACGTTGGGCAGCTTTGGAAAGCCTTACACTTCACTGAAATGTAGTACTACATTCTATAACACAGTTGAGAGACAATGTTCCCTACTTGCCTCAGTTCATAACAGTGTGTAGGAAGTTGTTTGATAAAGTGGGCAAAGCTTATACTTGGGCCAGAAGGCAGAATATAGGAAACTACATGAAACATGAATAATTCAGTGAAAATGACTGTAAACAGATGAGAACTTGTTTAGAACAGCTGAAAGAGAATCTCCAAGTCAGTTCTTAGTGTAGAAAAGGTAGCTAAGATAAGGGAAATCCATAATTCCAGTTAAGATCACATGAAACACTATGAATCCTATATTCTTTACTTAAAGGAGACTAGAGTGGTAAATGTGTGTTATACAAGGCAGAATACCATTGAAATAGAGAAAGAAACACGTTCGGGAGCTTTGGAAAGCCTTACACTTCACTGAAATGTAGTACTACACTCTATAACACAGTTGTGAGCCAATGTTCCCTAGCTGCCTCAGTTCATAACAGTGTGTAGGAAGTTGTTTGATAAAGTGGGCAAAGCTTATACTTGGGCCAGAAGGCAGAATATAGGAAACTACATGAAAACATGAATAATTCAGTGAAAATGACTGTAAACAGATGAGAACTTGTTTTAGAACAGCTGAAAGAGATTCTCCAAGTCAGTTCTTAGTGTAGAAAAGGTAGCTAAGATCCGGGAAATCTTAATTCCAGTTAAAATCACATGAAACACTGTATGAATCCTATATTCTTTACTGAAAGGAGACTAGAGTGGTAAATGTTTGTTATACAAGGCAGAATACCATTGAAATAGAGAAAGAAACACGTTGGGCAGCTTTGGAAAGCCTTACACTTCACTGAAATGTAGTACTACACTCTATAACACAGTTGAGAGACAATGTTCCCTACTTGCCTCAGTTCATAACAGTGTGTAGGAAGTTGTTTGATAAAGTGGGCAAAGCTTATACTTGGGCCAGAAGGCAGAATATAGGAAACTACATGAAAACATGAATAATTCAGTGAAAATGACTGTAAACAGATGAGAACTTGTTTAGAACAGCTGAAAGAGAATCTCCAAGTCAGTTCTTAGTGTAGAAAAGGTAGCTAAGATAAGGGAAATCCATAATTCCAGTTAAGATCACATGAAACACTATGAATCCTATATTCTTTACTTAAAGGAGACTAGAGTGTAAATGTGTGTTATACAAGGCAGAATACCATTGAAATAGAGAAAGAAACACGTTCGGGAGCTTTGGAAAGCCTTACACTTCACTGAAATGTAGTACTACACTCTATAACACAATTGAGAGACAATGTTCCCTACTTGCCTCAGTTCATAACAGTGTGTAGGAAGTTGTTTGATAAAGTGGGCAAAGCTTATACTTGGGCCAGAAGGCAGAATATAGGAAACTTCATGAAAACATGAATAATTCAGTGAAAATGACTGTAAACAGATGAGAACTTGTTTAGAACAGCTGAAAGAGAATCTCCAAGTCAGTTCTTAGTGTAGAAAAGGTAGCTAAGATCAGGGAAATCCATAATTCCAGTTAAGATCACATGAAACACTGTATGAATCCTATATTCATTACTTAAAGGAGACTAGAGTGGTAAATGTGTGTTATACAAGGCAGAATACCATTAAAATGGAGAAAGAAACACGTTCGGCAGTTTTGGAAATCCTTACACGTGACTGAAATGTAGTACTACACTCTATAACACAGTTGAGAGACAATGTTCCCGAGCTGCCTCAGTTCATAACAGTGTGTAGGAAGTTGTTTGATAAAGTGGGCAAAGCTTATACTTGCACCAGAAGGCAGAATATAGGAAACTACATGAAAACATGATTAATTCAGTGAAAATGACTGTAAACAGATGAGAACTTGTTTAGAACAGCTGAAAGAGATTCTCCAAGTCAGTTCTTAGTGTAGAAAAGGTAGCTAAGATCCGGAAATCCTTAATTGGAGTTAAGATTATATGAAACACTGTATGAATCCTATATTCTTTACTTAAAGGAGACTAGAGTGGTAAATGTGTGTTATACAAGGCAGAATACCATTAAAATGGAGAAAGAAACACGTTCGGCAGTTTTGGAAATCCTTACACATGACTGAAATGTAGTACTACACTCTATAACACAGTTGAGAGACAATGTTCCCGAGCTGCCTCAGTTCATAACAGTGTGTAGGAAGTTGTTTGATAAAGTGGGCAAAGCTTATACTTGGACCAGAAGGCAGAATATAGGAAACTACATGAAAACATGATTAATTCAGTGAAAATGACTGTAAACAGATGAGAACTTGTTTAGAACAGCTGAAAGAGATTCTCCAAGTCAGTTCTTAGTGTAGAAAAGGTAGCTAAGATAAGGGAAATCCATAATTCCAGTTAACATTACATGAAACACTGTATGAATTCTATATTCTTTACTTAAAGGAGACTAGAGTGGTAAATGTGTGTTATACAAGGCAGAATACCATTAAAATAGAGAAAGAAACACGTTCGGCAGCTTTTGAAATCCTTACACTTCACTGAAATGTAGTACTACACTCTATAACACAGTTGAGAGACAATGTTCCCTACTTGCCTCAGTTCATAACAGTGTGTAGGAAGTTGTTTGATAAAGTGGGCAAAGCTTATACTTGGGCCAGAAGGCAGAATATAGGAAACTACATGAAAACATGAATAATTCAGTGAAAATGACTGTAAACAGATGAGAACTTGTTTTAGAACAGCTGAAAGAGATTCTCCAAGTCAGTTCTTAGTGTAGAAAAGGTAGCTAAGATAAGGGAAATCCATAATTCCAGTTAAGATCACATGAAACACTGTATGAATCCTATATTCATTACTTAAAGGAGACTAGAGTGGTGAATGGTTGTTATACAAGGCAGAATACCATTGAAATAGAGAAAGAAACACGTTCGGCAGCTATGGAAAGCCTTACACTTCACTGAAATGTAGTACTACACTCTATAACACAGTTGTGAGACAATGTTCCCTAGCTGCCTCAGTTCATAACAGTGTGTAGGAAGTTGTTTGATAAAGTGGGCAAAGCTTATACTTGGGCCAGAAGGTAGAATATAGGAAACTACATGAAAACATGAATAATTCAGTGAAAATGACTGTAAACAGATGAGAACTTGTTTTAGAACAGCTGAAAGAGATTCTCCAAGTCAGTTCTTAGTGTAGAAAAGGTAGCTAAGATCCGGGAAATCTTAATTCCAGTTAAAATCACATGAAACACTGTATGAATCCTATATTCTTTACTGAAAGGAGACTAGAGTGGTAAATGTTTGTTATACATGGCAGAATATCATTGAAATAGAGAAAGAAACACGTTGGGCAGCTTTGGAAAGCCTTACACTTCACTGAAATGTAGTACTACACTCTATAACACAGTTGAGAGACAATGTTCCCTACTTGCCTCAGTTCATAACAGTGTGTAGGAAGTTGTTTGATAAAGTGGGCAAAGCTTATACTTGGGCCAGAAGGCAGAATATAGGAAACTACATGAAAACATGAATAATTCAGTGAAAATGACTGTAAACAGATGAGAACTTGTTTAGAACAGCTGAAAGAGAATCTCCAAGTCAGTTCTTAGTGTAGAAAAGGTAGCTAAGATAAGGGAAATCCATAATTCCAGTTAAGATCACATGAAACACTATGAATCCTATATTCTTTACTTAAAGGAGACTAGAGTGGTAAATGTGTGTTATACAAGGCAGAATACCATTGAAATAGAGAAAGAAACACGTTCGGGAGCTTTGGAAAGCCTTACACTTCACTGAAATGTAGTACTACACTCTATAACACAGTTGAGAGACAATGTTCCCTACTTGCCTCAGTTCATAACAGTGTGTAGGAAGTTGTTTGATAAAGTGGGCAAAGCTTATACTTGGGCCAGAAGGCAGAATATAGGAAACTACATGAAAACATGAATAATTCAGTGAAAATGACTGTAAACAGATGAGAACTTGTTTTAGAACAGCTGAAAGAGATTCTCCAAGTCAGTTCTTAGTGTAGAAAAGGTAGCTAAGATCCGGGAAATCTTAATTCCAGTTAAAATCACATGAAACACTGTATGAATCCTATATTCTTTACTTAAAGGAGACTAGAGTGGTAAATGTGTGTTATACAAGGCAGAATACCATTGAAGTAGAGAAAGAAACACGTTCGGCAGCTTTGGAAAGCGTTACACTTCACTGAAATGTAGTACTACACTCTATAACACAGTTGAGAGACAATGTTCCCTACTTGCCTCAGTTCATAACAGTGTGAAGGAAGTTGTTTGATAAAGTGGGCAAAGCTTATACTTGGTCCAGAAGGCAGAATATAGGAAACTACATGAAAACATGAATAATTCAGTGAAAATGACTGTAAACAGATGAGAACTTGTTTAGAACAGCTGAAAGAGAATCTCCAAGTCAGTTCTTAGTGTAGAAAAGGTAGCTAAGAGAAGGGAAATCCATAATTCCAGTTAAGATCACATGAAACACTGTATGAATCCTATATTCATTACTTAAAGGAGACTAGAGTGGTAAATGTGTGTTATACAAGGCAGAATACCATTGAAATAGAGAAAGAAACAAGTTCGGCAGCTTTGGAAAGTCTTACAATTCACTGAAATGTAGTACTACACTCTATAACACAGTTGAGAGACAATGTTCCCGAGCTGCCTCAGTTCATAACAGTGTGTAGGAAGTGGTTTGATAAAGTGGGCAAAGCTTATACTTGGACCAGAAGGCAGAATATAGGAAACTACATGAAAACATGATTAATTCAGTGAAAATGACTGTAAACAGATGAGAACTTGTTTAGAACAGCTGAAAGAGAATCTCCAAGTCAGTTCTTAGTGTAGAAAAGGTAGCTAAGATAAGGGAAATCCATAATTCCAGTTAAGATCACATGAAACACTATGAATCCTATATTCTTTACTTAAAGGAGACTAGAGTGGTAAATGTGTGTTATACAAGGCAGAATACCATTGAAATAGAGAAAGAAACACGTTCGGGAGCTTTGGAAAGCCTTACACTTCACTGAAATGTAGTACTACACTCTATAACACAGTTGTGAGACAATGTTCCCTAGCTGCCTCAGTTCATAACAGTGTGTAGGAAGTTGTTTGATAAAGTGGGCAAAGCTTATACTTGGGCCAGAAGGCAGAATATAGGAAACTACATGAAAACATGAATAATTCAGTGAAAATGACTGTAAACAGATGAGAACTTGTTTTAGAACAGCTGAAAGAGATTCTCCAAGTCAGTTCTTAGTGTAGAAAAGGTAGCTAAGATCCGGGAAATCTTAATTCCAGTTAAAATCACATGAAACACTGTATGAATCCTATATTCTTTACTGAAAGGAGACTAGAGTGGTAAATGTTTGTTATACAAGGCAGAATACCATTGAAATAGAGAAAGAAACACGTTGGGCAGCTTTGGAAAGCCTTACACTTCACTGAAATGTAGTACTACACTCTATAACACAGTTGAGAGACAATGTTCCCTACTTGCCTCAGTTCATAACAGTGTGTAGGAAGTTGTTTGATAAAGTGGGCAAAGCTTATACTTGGGCCAGAAGGCAGAATATAGGAAACTACATGAAAACATGAATAATTCAGTGAAAATGACTGTAAACAGATGAGAACTTGTTTAGAACAGCTGAAAGAGAATCTCCAAGTCAGTTCTTAGTGTAGAAAAGGTAGCTAAGATAAGGGAAATCCATAATTCCAGTTAAGATCACATGAAACACTATGAATCCTATATTCTTTACTTAAAGGAGACTAGAGTGGTAAATGTGTGTTATACAAGGCAGAATACCATTGAAATAGAGAAAGAAACACGTTCGGGAGCTTTGGAAAGCCTTACACTTCACTGAAATGTAGTACTACACTCTATAACACAATTGAGAGACAATGTTCCCTACTTGCCTCAGTTCATAACAGTGTGTAGGAAGTTGTTTGATAAAGTGGGCAAAGCTTATACTTGGGCCAGAAGGCAGAATATAGGAAACTTCATGAAAACATGAATAATTCAGTGAAAATGACTGTAAACAGATGAGAACTTGTTTAGAACAGCTGAAAGAGAATCTCCAAGTCAGTTCTTAGTGTAGAAAAGGTAGCTAAGATCAGGGAAATCCATAATTCCAGTTAAGATCACATGAAACACTGTATGAATCCTATATTCATTACTTAAAGGAGACTAGAGTGGTAAATGTGTGTTATACAAGGCAGAATACCATTAAAATGGAGAAAGAAACACGTTCGGCAGTTTTGGAAATCCTTACACGTGACTGAAATGTAGTACTACACTCTATAACACAGTTGAGAGACAATGTTCCCGAGCTGCCTCAGTTCATAACAGTGTGTAGGAAGTTGTTTGATAAGTGGTCAAAGCTTATACTTGGACCAGAAGGCAGAATATAGGAAACTACATGAAAACATGAATAATTCAGTGAAAATGACTGTAAACAGATTGGAACTTGTTTTAGAACAGCTGAAAGAGATTCTCCAAGTCAGTTCTTAGTTTAGAAAAGGGAGCTGAGATCCGGGAAATCTTAATTCCAGTTAAGATCACATGAAACACTGTCTGAATCCTATATTCTTTACTTAAAGGAGACTAGAGTGGTAAATGTGTGTTATACAAGGCAGAATACCATTGAAGTAGAGAAAGAAACACGTTCGGCAGCTTTGGAAAGCGTTACACTTCACTGAAATGTAGTACTACACTCTATAACACAGTTGAGAGACAATGTTCCCTACTTGCCTCAGTTCATAACAGTGTGAAGGAAGTTGTTTGATAAAGTGGGCAAAGCTTATACTTGGGCCAGAAGGCAGAATATAGAAAACTACATGAAAACATGAATAATTCAGTGAAAATGACTGTAAACAGATGAGAACTTGTTTAGAACAGCTGAAAGAGAATCTCCAAGTCAGTTCTTAGTGTAGAAAAGTTAGCTAAGAGAAGGGAAATCCATAATTCCAGTTAAGATCACATGAAACACTGTATGAATCCTATATTCATTACTTAAAGGAGACTAGAGTGGTAAATGTGTGTTATACAAGGCAGAATACCATTGAAATAGAGAAAGAAACAAGTTCGGCAGCTTTGGAAAGCCTTACAATTCACTGAAATGTAGTACTACACTCTATAACACAGTTGAGAGACAATGTTCCCGAGCTGCCTCAGTTCATAACAGTGTGTAGGAAGTTGTTTGATAAAGTGGGCAAAGCTTATACTTGGACCAGAAGGCAGAATATAGGAAACTACATGAAAACATGATTAATTCAGTGAAAATGACTGTAAACAGATGAGAACTTGTTTAGAACAGCTGAAAGAGATTCTCCAAGTCAGGTCTTAGTCTAGAAAAGGTAGCTAAGATAAGGGAAATCCATAATTCCAGTTAAGATCACATGAAACACTATGAATCCTATATTCTTTACTTAAAGGAGACTAGAGTGGTAAATGTGTGTTATACAAGGCAGAATACCATTGAAATAGAGAAAGAAACACGTTCGGGAGCTTTGGAAAGCCTTACACTTCACTGAAATGTAGTACTACACTCTATAACACAGTTGTGAGACAATGTTCCCTAGCTGCCTCAGTTCATAACAGTGTGTAGGAAGTTGTTTGATAAAGTGGGCAAAGCTTATACTTGGGCCAGAAGGCAGAATATAGGAAACTACATGAAAACATGAATAATTCAGTGAAAATGACTGTAAACAGATGAGAACTTGTTTTAGAACAGCTGAAAGAGATTCTCCAAGTCAGTTCTTAGTGTAGAAAAGGTAGCTAAGATCTGGGAAATCTTAATTCCAGTTAAAATCACATGAAACACTGTATGAATCCTATATTCTTTACTGAAAGGAGACTAGAGTGGTAAATGTTTGTTATACAAGGCAGAATACCATTGAAATAGAGAAAGAAACACGTTGGGCAGCTTTGGAAAGCCTTACACTTCACTGAAATGTAGTACTACACTCTATAACACAGTTGAGAGACAATGTTCCCTACTTGCCTCAGTTCATAACAGTGTGTAGGAAGTTGTTTGATAAAGTGGGCAAAGCTTATACTTGGGCCAGAAGGCAGAATATAGGAAACTACATGAAAACATGAATAATTCAGTGAAAATGACTGTAAACAGATGAGAACTTGTTTAGAACAGCTGAAAGAGAATCTCCAAGTCAGTTCTTAGTGTAGAAAAGGTAGCTAAGATAAGGGAAATCCATAATTCCAGTTAAGATCACATGAAACACTATGAATCCTATATTCTTTACTTAAAGGAGACTAGAGTGGTAAATGTGTGTTATACAAGGCAGAATACCATTGAAATAGAGAAAGAAACACGTTCGGGAGCTTTGGAAAGCATTACACTTCACTGAAATGTAGTACTACACTCTATAACACAATTGAGAGACAATGTTCCCTACTTGCCTCAGTTCATAACAGTGTGTAGGAAGTTGTTTGATAAAGTGGGCAAAGCTTATACTTGGGCCAGAAGGCAGAATATAGGAAACTTCATGAAAACATGAATAATTCAGTGAAAATGACTGTAAACAGATGAGAACTTGTTTAGAACAGCTGAAAGAGAATCTCCAAGTCAGTTCTTAGTGTAGAAAAGGTAGCTAAGATCAGGGAAATCCATAATTCCAGTTAAGATCACATGAAACACTGTATGAATCCTATATTCATTACTTAAAGGAGACTAGAGTGGTAAATGTGTGTTATACAAGGCAGAATACCATTAAAATGGAGAAAGAAACACGTTCGGCAGTTTTGGAAATCCTTACACGTGACTGAAATGTAGTACTACACTCTATAACACAGTTGAGAGACAATGTTCCCGAGCTGCCTCAGTTCATAACAGTGTGTAGGAAGTTGTTTGATAAGTGGTCAAAGCTTATACTTGGACCAGAAGGCAGAATATAGGAAACTACATGAAAACATGAATAATTCAGTGAAAATGACTGTAAACAGATTGGAACTTGTTTTAGAACAGCTGAAAGAGATTCTCCAAGTCAGTTCTTAGTTTAGAAAAGGGAGCTGAGATCCGGGAAATCTTAATTCCAGTTAAGATCACATGAAACACTGTCTGAATCCTATATTCTTTACTTAAAGGAGACTAGAGTGGTAAATGTGTGTTATACAAGGCAGAATACCATTGAAGTAGAGAAAGAAACACGTTCGGCAGCTTTGGAAAGCGTTACACTTCACTGAAAAGTAGTACTACAGTCTATAACACAGTTGAGAGACAATGTTCCCTACTTGCCTCAGTTCATAACAGTGTGAAGGAAGTTGTTTGATAAAGTGGGCAAAGCTTATACTTGGGCCAGAAGGCAGAATATAGAAAACTACATGAAAACATGAATAATTCAGTGAAAATGACTGTAAACAGATGAGAACTTGTTTAGAACAGCTGAAAGAGAATCTCCAAGTCAGTTCTTAGTGTAGAAAAGTTAGCTAAGAGAAGGGAAATCCATAATTCCAGTTAAGATCACATGAAACACTGTATGAATCCTATATTCATTACTTAAAGGAGACTAGAGTGGTAAATGTGTGTTATACAAGGCAGAATACCATTGAAATAGAGAAAGAAACAAGTTCGGCAGCTTTGGAAAGCCTTACAATTCACTGAAATGTAGTACTACACTCTATAACACAGTTGAGAGACAATGTTCCCGAGCTGCCTCAGTTCATAACAGTGTGTAGGAAGTTGTTTGATAAAGTGGGCAAAGCTTATACTTGGACCAGAAGGCAGAATATAGGAAACTACATGAAAACATGATTAATTCAGTGAAAATGACTGTAAACAGATGAGAACTTGTTTAGAACAGCTGAAAGAGATTCTCCAAGTCAGGTCTTAGTCTAGAAAAGGTAGCTAAGATAAGGGAAATCCATAATTCCAGTTAAGATCACATGAAACACTATGAATCCTATATTCTTTACTTAAAGGAGACTAGAGTGGTAAATGTGTGTTATACAAGGCAGAATACCATTGAAATAGAGAAAGAAACACGTTCGGGAGCTTTGGAAAGCCTTACACTTCACTGAAATGTAGTACTACACTCTATAACACAGTTGTGAGACAATGTTCCCTAGCTGCCTCAGTTCATAACAGTGTGTAGGAAGTTGTTTGATAAAGTGGGCAAAGCTTATACTTGGGCCAGAAGGCAGAATATAGGAAACTACATGAAAACATGAATAATTCAGTGAAAATGACTGTAAACAGATGAGAACTTGTTTTAGAACAGCTGAAAGAGATTCTCCAAGTCAGTTCTTAGTGTAGAAAAGGTAGCTAAGATCTGGGAAATCTTAATTCCAGTTAAAATCACATGAAACACTGTATGAATCCTATATTCTTTACTGAAAGGAGACTAGAGTGGTAAATGTTTGTTATACAAGGCAGAATACCATTGAAATAGAGAAAGAAACACGTTGGGCAGCTTTGGAAAGCCTTACACTTCACTGAAATGTAGTACTACACTCTATAACACAGTTGAGAGACAATGTTCCCTACTTGCCTCAGTTCATAACAGTGTGTAGGAAGTTGTTTGATAAAGTGGGCAAAGCTTATACTTGGGCCAGAAGGCAGAATATAGGAAACTACATGAAAACATGAATAATTCAGTGAAAATGACTGTAAACAGATGAGAACTTGTTTAGAACAGCTGAAAGAGAATCTCCAAGTCAGTTCTTAGTGTAGAAAAGGTAGCTAAGATAAGGGAAATCCATAATTCCAGTTAAGATCACATGAAACACTATGAATCCTATATTCTTTACTTAAAGGAGACTAGAGTGGTAAATGTGTGTTATACAAGGCAGAATACCATTGAAATAGAGAAAGAAACACGTTCGGGAGCTTTGGAAAGCCTTACACTTCACTGAAATGTAGTACTACACTCTATAACACAATTGAGAGACAATGTTCCCTACTTGCCTCAGTTCATAACAGTGTGTAGGAAGTTGTTTGATAAAGTGGGCAAAGCTTATACTTGGGCCAGAAGGCAGAATATAGGAAACTTCATGAAAACATCAATAATTCAGTGAAAATGACTGTAAACAGATGAGAACTTGTTTAGAACAGCTGAAAGAGAATCTCCAAGTCAGTTCTTAGTGTAGAAAAGGTAGCTAAGATCAGGGAAATCCATAATTCCAGTTAAGATCACATGAAACACTGTATGAATCCTATATTCATTACTTAAAGGAGACTAGAGTGGTAAATGTGTGTTATACAAGGCAGAATACCATTAAAATGGAGAAAGAAACACGTTCGGCAGTTTTGGAAATCCTTACACGTGACTGAAATGTAGTACTACACTCTATAACACAGTTGAGAGACAATGTTCCCGAGCTGCCTCAGTTCATAACAGTGTGTAGGAAGTTGTTTGATAAGTGGTCAAAGCTTATACTTGGACCAGAAGGCAGAATATAGGAAACTACATGAAAACATGAATAATTCAGTGAAAATGACTGTAAACAGATTGGAACTTGTTTTAGAACAGCTGAAAGAGATTCTCCAAGTCAGTTCTTAGTTTAGAAAAGGGAGCTGAGATCCGGGAAATCTTAATTCCAGTTAAGATCACATGAAACACTGTCTGAATCCTATATTCTTTACTTAAAGGAGACTAGAGTGGTAAATGTGTGTTATACAAGGCAGAATACCATTGAAGTAGAGAAAGAAACACGTTCGGCAGCTTTGGAAAGCGTTACACTTCACTGAAAAGTAGTACTACAGTCTATAACACAGTTGAGAGACAATGTTCCCTACTTGCCTCAGTTCATAACAGTGTGAAGGAAGTTGTTTGATAAAGTGGGCAAAGCTTATACTTGGGCCAGAAGGCAGAATATAGAAAACTACATGAAAACATGAATAATTCAGTGAAAATGACTGTAAACAGATGAGAACTTGTTTAGAACAGCTGAAAGAGAATCTCCAAGTCAGTTCTTAGTGTAGAAAAGTTAGCTAAGAGAAGGGAAATCCATAATTCCAGTTAAGATCACATGAAACACTGTATGAATCCTATATTCATTACTTAAAGGAGACTAGAGTGGTAAATGTGTGTTATACAAGGCAGAATACCATTGAAATAGAGAAAGAAACAAGTTCGGCAGCTTTGGAAAGCCTTACAATTCACTGAAATGTAGTACTACACTCTATAACACAGTTGAGAGACAATGTTCCCGAGCTGCCTCAGTTCATAACAGTGTGTAGGAAGTTGTTTGATAAAGTGGGCAAAGCTTATACTTGGACCAGAAGGCAGAATATCGGAAACTACATGAAAACATGATTAATTCAGTGAAAATGACTGTAAACAGATGAGAACTTGTTTAGAACAGCTGAAAGAGATTCTCCAAGTCAGGTCTTAGTCTAGAAAAGGTAGCTAAGATAAGGGAAATCCATAATTCCAGTTAAGATCACATGAAACACTATGAATCCTATATTCTTTACTTAAAGGAGACTAGAGTGGTAAATGTGTGTTATACAAGGCAGAATACCATTGAAATAGAGAAAGAAACACGTTCGGGAGCTTTGGAAAGCCTTACACTTCACTGAAATGTAGTACTACACTCTATAACACAGTTGTGAGACAATGTTCCCTAGCTGCCTCAGTTCATAACAGTGTGTAGGAAGTTGTTTGATAAAGTGGGCAAAGCTTATACTTGGGCCAGAAGGCAGAATATAGGAAACTACATGAAAACATGAATAATTCAGTGAAAATGACTGTAAACAGATGAGAACTTGTTTTAGAACAGCTGAAAGAGATTCTCCAAGTCAGTTCTTAGTGTAGAAAAGGTAGCTAAGATCTGGGAAATCTTAATTCCAGTTAAAATCACATGAAACACTGTATGAATCCTATATTCTTTACTGAAAGGAGACTAGAGTGGTAAATGTTTGTTATACAAGGCAGAATACCATTGAAATAGAGAAAGAAACACGTTGGGCAGCTTTGGAAAGCCTTACACTTCACTGAAATGTAGTACTACACTCTATAACACAGTTGAGAGACAATGTTCCCTACTTGCCTCAGTTCATAACAGTGTGTAGGAAGTTGTTTGATAAAGTGGGCAAAGCTTATACTTGGGCCAGAAGGCAGAATATAGGAAACTACATGAAAACATGAATAATTCAGTGAAAATGACTGTAAACAGATGAGAACTTGTTTAGAACAGCTGAAAGAGAATCTCCAAGTCAGTTCTTAGTGTAGAAAAGGTAGCTAAGATAAGGGAAATCCATAATTCCAGTTAAGATCACATGAAACACTATGAATCCTATATTCTTTACTTAAAGGAGACTAGAGTGGTAAATGTGTGTTATACAAGGCAGAATACCATTGAAATAGAGAAAGAAACACGTTCGGGAGCTTTGGAAAGCCTTACACTTCACTGAAATGTAGTACTACACTCTATAACACAATTGAGAGACAATGTTCCCTACTTGCCTCAGTTCATAACAGTGTGTAGGAAGTTGTTTGATAAAGTGGGCAAAGCTTATACTTGGGCCAGAAGGCAGAATATAGGAAACTTCATGAAAACATCAATAATTCAGTGAAAATGACTGTAAACAGATGAGAACTTGTTTAGAACAGCTGAAAGAGAATCTCCAAGTCAGTTCTTAGTGTAGAAAAGGTAGCTAAGATCAGGGAAATCCATAATTCCAGTTAAGATCACATGAAACACTGTATGAATCCTATATTCATTACTTAAAGGAGACTAGAGTGGTAAATGTGTGTTATACAAGGCAGAATACCATTAAAATGGAGAAAGAAACACGTTCGGCAGTTTTGGAAATCCTTACACGTGACTGAAATGTAGTACTACACTCTATAACACAGTTGAGAGACAATGTTCCCGAGCTGCCTCAGTTCATAACAGTGTGTAGGAAGTTGTTTGATAAGTGGTCAAAGCTTATACTTGGACCAGAAGGCAGAATATAGGAAACTACATGAAAACATGAATAATTCAGTGAAAATGACTGTAAACAGATTGGAACTTGTTTTAGAACAGCTGAAAGAGATTCTCCAAGTCAGTTCTTAGTTTAGAAAAGGGAGCTGAGATCCGGGAAATCTTAATTCCAGTTAAGATCACATGAAACACTGTCTGAATCCTATATTCTTTACTTAAAGGAGACTAGAGTGGTAAATGTGTGTTATACAAGGCAGAATACCATTGAAGTAGAGAAAGAAACACGTTCGGCAGCTTTGGAAAGCGTTACACTTCACTGAAAAGTAGTACTACAGTCTATAACACAGTTGAGAGACAATGTTCCCTACTTGCCTCAGTTCATAACAGTGTGAAGGAAGTTGTTTGATAAAGTGGGCAAAGCTTATACTTGGGCCAGAAGGCAGAATATAGAAAACTACATGAAAACATGAATAATTCAGTGAAAATGACTGTAAACAGATGAGAACTTGTTTAGAACAGCTGAAAGAGAATCTCCAAGTCAGTTCTTAGTGTAGAAAAGTTAGCTAAGAGAAGGGAAATCCATAATTCCAGTTAAGATCACATGAAACACTGTATGAATCCTATATTCATTACTTAAAGGAGACTAGAGTGGTAAATGTGTGTTATACAAGGCAGAATACCATTGAAATAGAGAAAGAAACAAGTTCGGCAGCTTTGGAAAGCCTTACAATTCACTGAAATGTAGTACTACACTCTATAACACAGTTGAGAGACAATGTTCCCGAGCTGCCTCAGTTCATAACAGTGTGTAGGAAGTTGTTTGATAAAGTGGGCAAAGCTTATACTTGGACCAGAAGGCAGAATATAGGAAACTACATGAAAACATGATTAATTCAGTGAAAATGACTGTAAACAGATGAGAACTTGTTTAGAACAGCTGAAAGAGATTCTCCAAGTCAGGTCTTAGTGTAGAAAAGGTAGCTAAGATAAGGGAAATCCATAATTCCAGTTAAGATTACATGAAACACTGTATGAATTCTATATTCTTTACTTAAAGGAGACTATAGTGGTAAATGTGTGTTATACAAGGCAGAATACCATTAAAATAGAGAAAGAAACACGTTCGGCAGCTTTTGAAATCCTTACACTTCACTGAAATGTAGTACTACACTCTATAACACAGTTGAGAGACAATGTTCCCTATTTGCCTCAGTTCATAACAGTGTGTAGGAAGTTGTTTGATAAAGTGGGCAAAGCTTATACTTGGGCCAGAAGGCAGAATATAGGAAACTACATGAAAACATGAATAATTCAGTGAAAATGACTGTAAACAGATGAGAACTTGTTTTAGAACAGCTGAAAGAGATTCTCCAAGTCAGTTCTTAGTGTAGAAAAGGTAGCTAAGATCCGGGAAATCTTAATTCCAGTTAAAATCACATGAAACAGTGTATGAATCCTATATTCTTTACTGAAAGGAGACTAGAGTGGTAAATGTTTGTTATACAAGGCAGAATACCATTGAAATAGAGAAAGAAACACGTTCGGCAGCTTTGGAAAGCGTTACACTTCACTGAAATGTAGTACTACACTCTATAACACAGTTGAGAGACAATGTTCCCTACTTGCCTCAGTTCATAACAGTGTGAAGGAAGTTGTTTGATAAAGTGGGCAAAGCTTATACTTGGGCCAGAAGGCAGAATATAGGAAACTACATGAAAACATGAATAATTCAGTGAAAATGACTGTAAACAGATGAGAACTTGTTTAGAACAGCTGAAAGAGAATCTCCAAGTCAGTTCTTAGTGTGGAAAAGTTAGCTAAGAGAAGGGAAATCCATAATTCCAGTTAAGATCACATGAAACACTGTATGAATCCTATATTCATTACTTAAAGGAGACTAGAGTGGTAAATGTGTGTTATACAAGGCAGAATACCATTGAAATAGAGAAAGAAACAAGTTCGGCAGCTTTGGAAAGCCTTACAATTCACTGAAATGTAGTACTACACTCTATAACACAGTTGAGAGACAATGTTCCCGAGCTGCCTCAGTTCATAACAGTGTGTAGGAAGTTGTTTGATAAAGTGGGCAAAGCTTATACTTGGACCAGAAGGCAGAATATAGGAAACTACATGAAAACATGATTAATTCAGTGAAAATGACTGTAAACAGATGAGAACTTGTTTAGAACAGCTGAAAGAGATTCTCCAAGTCAGGTCTTAGTGTAGAAAAGGTAGCTAAGATAAGGGAAATCCATAATTCCAGTTAAGATTACATGAAACACTGTATGAATTCTATATTCTTTACTTAAAGGAGACTATAGTGGTAAATGTGTGTTATACAAGGCAGAATACCATTAAAATAGAGAAAGAAACACGTTCGGCAGCTTTTGAAATCCTTACACTTCACTGAAATGTAGTACTACACTCTATAACACAGTTGAGAGACAATGTTCCCTATTTGCCTCAGTTCATAACAGTGTGTAGGAAGTTGTTTGATAAAGTGGGCAAAGCTTATACTTGGGCCAGAAGGCAGAATATAGGAAACTACATGAAAACATGAATAATTCAGTGAAAATGACTGTAAACAGATGAGAACTTGTTTTAGAACAGCTGAAAGAGATTCTCCAAGTCAGTTCTTAGTGTAGAAAAGGTAGCTAAGATCCGGGAAATCTTAATTCCAGTTAAAATCACATGAAACAGTGTATGAATCCTATATTCTTTACTGAAAGGAGACTAGAGTGGTAAATGTTTGTTATACAAGGCAGAATACCATTGAAATAGAGAAAGAAACACGTTCGGCAGCTTTGGAAAGCGTTACACTTCACTGAAATGTAGTACTACACTCTATAACACAGTTGAGAGACAATGTTCCCTACTTGCCTCAGTTCATAACAGTGTGAAGGAAGTTGTTTGATAAAGTGGGCAAAGCTTATACTTGGGCCAGAAGGCAGAATATAGGAAACTACATGAAAACATGAATAATTCAGTGAAAATGACTGTAAACAGATGAGAACTTGTTTAGAACAGCTGAAAGAGAATCTCCAAGTCAGTTCTTAGTGTGGAAAAGTTAGCTAAGAGAAGGGAAATCCATAATTCCAGTTAAGATCACATGAAACACTGTATGAATCCTATATTCATTACTTAAAGGAGACTAGAGTGGTAAATGTGTGTTATACAAGGCAGAATACCATTGAAATAGAGAAAGAAACAAGTTCGGCAGCTTTGGAAAGCCTTACAATTCACTGAAATGTAGTACTACACTCTATAACACAGTTGAGAGACAATGTTCCCGAGCTGCCTCAGTTCATAACAGTGTGTAGGAAGTTGTTTGATAAAGTGGGCAAAGCTTATACTTGGACCAGAAGGCAGAATATAGGAAACTACATGAAAACATGATTAATTCAGTGAAAATGACTGTAAACAGATGAGAACTTGTTTAGAACAGCTGAAAGAGATTCTCCAAGTCAGGTCTTAGTGTAGAAAAGGTAGCTAAGATAAGGGAAATCCATAATTCCAGTTAAGATTACATGAAACACTGTATGAATTCTATATTCTTTACTTAAAGGAGACTATAGTGGTAAATGTGTGTTATACAAGGCAGAATAACATTAAAATAGAGAAAGAAACACGTTCGGCAGCTTTTGAAATCCTTACACTTCACTGAAATGTAGTACTACACTCTATAACACAGTTGAGAGACAATGTTCCCTACTTGCCTCAGTTCATAACAGTGTGTAGGAAGTTGTTTGATAAAGTGGGCAAAGCTTATACTTGGGCCAGAAGGCAGAATATAGGAAACTACATGAAAACATGAATAATTCAGTGAAAATGACTGTAAACAGATGAGAACTTGTTTTAGAACAGCTGAAAGAGATTCTCCAAGTCAGTTCTTAGTGTAGAAAAGGTAGCTAAGATCCGGGAAATCTTAATTCCAGTTAAAATCACATGAAACAGTGTATGAATCCTATATTCTTTACTGAAAGGAGACTAGAGTGGTAAATGTTTGTTATACAAGGCAGAATACCATTGAAATAGAGAAAGAAACACGTTCGGCAGCTTTGGAAAGCGTTACACTTCACTGAAATGTAGTACTACACTCTATAACACAGTTGAGAGACAATGTTCCCTACTTGCCTCAGTTCATAACAGTGTGAAGGAAGTTGTTTGATAAAGTGGGCAAAGCTTATACTTGGGCCAGAAGGCAGAATATAGGAAACTACATGAAAACATGAATAATTCAGTGAAAATGACTGTAAACAGATGAGAACTTGTTTAGAACAGCTGAAAGAGAATCTCCAAGTCAGTTCTTAGTGTGGAAAAGTTAGCTAAGAGAAGGGAAATCCATAATTCCAGTTAAGATCACATGAAACACTGTATGAATCCTATATTCATTACTTAAAGGAGACTAGAGTGGTAAATGTGTGTTATACAAGGCAGAATACCATTGAAATAGAGAAAGAAACAAGTTCGGCAGCTTTGGAAAGCCTTACAATTCACTGAAATGTAGTACTACACTCTATAACACAGTTGAGAGACAATGTTCCCGAGCTGCCTCAGTTCATAACAGTGTGTAGGAAGTTGTTTGATAAAGTGGGCAAAGCTTATACTTGGACCAGAAGGCAGAATATAGGAAACTACATGAAAACATGATTAATTCAGTGAAAATGACTGTAAACAGATGAGAACTTGTTTAGAACAGCTGAAAGAGATTCTCCAAGTCAGGTCTTAGTGTAGAAAAGGTAGCTAAGATAAGGGAAATCCATAATTCCAGTTAAGATTACATGAAACACTGTATGAATTCTATATTCTTTACTTAAAGGAGACTATAGTGGTAAATGTGTGTTATACAAGGCAGAATACCATTAAAATAGAGAAAGAAACACGTTCGGCAGCTTTTGAAATCCTTACACTTCACTGAAATGTAGTACTACACTCTATAACACAGTTGAGAGACAATGTTCCCTACTTGCCTCAGTTCATAACAGTGTGTAGGAAGTTGTTTGATAAAGTGGGCAAAGCTTATACTTGGGCCAGAAGGCAGAATATAGGAAACTACATGAAAACATGAATAATTCAGTGAAAATGACTGTAAACAGATGAGAACTTGTTTTAGAACAGCTGAAAGAGATTCTCCAAGTCAGTTCTTAGTGTAGAAAAGGTAGCTAAGATCCGGGAAATCTTAATTCCAGTTAAAATCACATGAAACAGTGTATGAATCCTATATTCTTTACTGAAAGGAGACTAGAGTGGTAAATGTTTGTTATACAAGGCAGAATACCATTGAAATAGAGAAAGAAACACGTTCGGCAGCTTTGGAAAGCGTTACACTTCACTGAAATGTAGTACTACACTCTATAACACAGTTGAGAGACAATGTTCCCTACTTGCCTCAGTTCATAACAGTGTGAAGGAAGTTGTTTGATAAAGTGGGCAAAGCTTATACTTGGGCCAGAAGGCAGAATATAGGAAACTACATGAAAACATGAATAATTCAGTGAAAATGACTGTAAACAGATGAGAACTTGTTTAGAACAGCTGAAAGAGAATCTCCAAGTCAGTTCTTAGTGTGGAAAAGTTAGCTAAGAGAAGGGAAATCCATAATTCCAGTTAAGATCACATGAAACACTGTATGAATCCTATATTCATTACTTAAAGGAGACTAGAGTGGTAAATGTGTGTTATACAAGGCAGAATACCATTGAAATAGAGAAAGAAACAAGTTCGGCAGCTTTGGAAAGCCTTACAATTCACTGAAATGTAGTACTACACTCTATAACACAGTTGAGAGACAATGTTCCCGAGCTGCCTCAGTTCATAACAGTGTGTAGGAAGTTGTTTGATAAAGTGGGCAAAGCTTATACTTGGACCAGAAGGCAGAATATAGGAAACTACATGAAAACATGATTAATTCAGTGAAAATGACTGTAAACAGATGAGAACTTGTTTAGAACAGCTGAAAGAGATTCTCCAAGTCAGGTCTTAGTGTAGAAAAGGTAGCTAAGATAAGGGAAATCCATAATTCCAGTTAAGATTACATGAAACACTGTATGAATTCTATATTCTTTACTTAAAGGAGACTATAGTGGTAAATGTGTGTTATACAAGGCAGAATACCATTAAAATAGAGAAAGAAACACGTTCGGCAGCTTTTGAAATCCTTACACTTCACTGAAATGTAGTACTACACTCTATAACACAGTTGAGAGACAATGTTCCCTACTTGCCTCAGTTCATAACAGTGTGTAGGAAGTTGTTTGATAAAGTGGGCAAAGCTTATACTTGGGCCAGAAGGCAGAATATAGGAAACTACATGAAAACATGAATAATTCAGTGAAAATGACTGTAAACAGATGAGAACTTGTTTTAGAACAGCTGAAAGAGATTCTCCAAGTCAGTTCTTAGTGTAGAAAAGGTAGCTAAGATCCGGGAAATCTTAATTCCAGTTAAAATCACATGAAACAGTGTATGAATCCTATATTCTTTACTGAAAGGAGACTAGAGTGGTAAATGTTTGTTATACAAGGCAGAATACCATTGAAATAGAGAAAGAAACACGTTCGGCAGCTTTGGAAAGCGTTACACTTCACTGAAATGTAGTACTACACTCTATAACACAGTTGAGAGACAATGTTCCCTACTTGCCTCAGTTCATAACAGTGTGAAGGAAGTTGTTTGATAAAGTGGGCAAAGCTTATACTTGGGCCAGAAGGCAGAATATAGGAAACTACATGAAAACATGAATAATTCAGTGAAAATGACTGTAAACAGATGAGAACTTGTTTAGAACAGCTGAAAGAGAATCTCCAAGTCAGTTCTTAGTGTGGAAAAGTTAGCTAAGAGAAGGGAAATCCATAATTCCAGTTAAGATCACATGAAACACTGTATGAATCCTATATTCATTACTTAAAGGAGACTAGAGTGGTAAATGTGTGTTATACAAGGCAGAATACCATTGAAATAGAGAAAGAAACAAGTTCGGCAGCTTTGGAAAGCCTTACAATTCACTGAAATGTAGTACTACACTCTATAACACAGTTGAGAGACAATGTTCCCGAGCTGCCTCAGTTCATAACAGTGTGTAGGAAGTTGTTTGATAAAGTGGGCAAAGCTTATACTTGGACCAGAAGGCAGAATATAGGAAACTACATGAAAACATGATTAATTCAGTGAAAATGACTGTAAACAGATGAGAACTTGTTTAGAACAGCTGAAAGAGATTCTCCAAGTCAGGTCTTAGTGTAGAAAAGGTAGCTAAGATAAGGGAAATCCATAATTCCAGTTAAGATTACATGAAACACTGTATGAATTCTATATTCTTTACTTAAAGGAGACTATAGTGGTAAATGTGTGTTATACAAGGCAGAATACCATTAAAATAGAGAAAGAAACACGTTCGGCAGCTTTTGAAATCCTTACACTTCACTGAAATGTAGTACTACACTCTATAACACAGTTGAGAGACAATGTTCCCTACTTGCCTCAGTTCATAACAGTGTGTAGGAAGTTGTTTGATAAAGTGGGCAAAGCTTATACTTGGGCCAGAAGGCAGAATATAGGAAACTACATGAAAACATGAATAATTCAGTGAAAATGACTGTAAACAGATGAGAACTTGTTTTAGAACAGCTGAAAGAGATTCTCCAAGTCAGTTCTTAGTGTAGAAAAGGTAGCTAAGATCCGGGAAATCTTAATTCCAGTTAAAATCACATGAAACAGTGTATGAATCCTATATTCTTTACTGAAAGGAGACTAGAGTGGTAAATGTTTGTTATACAAGGCAGAATACCATTGAAATAGAGAAAGAAACACGTTCGGCAGCTTTGGAAAGCGTTACACTTCACTGAAATGTAGTACTACACTCTATAACACAGTTGAGAGACAATGTTCCCTACTTGCCTCAGTTCATAACAGTGTGAAGGAAGTTGTTTGATAAAGTGGGCAAAGCTTATACTTGGGCCAGAAGGCAGAATATAGGAAACTACATGAAAACATGAATAATTCAGTGAAAATGACTGTAAACAGATGAGAACTTGTTTAGAACAGCTGAAAGAGAATCTCCAAGTCAGTTCTTAGTGTGGAAAAGTTAGCTAAGAGAAGGGAAATCCATAATTCCAGTTAAGATCACATGAAACACTGTATGAATCCTATATTCATTACTTAAAGGAGACTAGAGTGGTAAATGTGTGTTATACAAGGCAGAATACCATTGAAATAGAGAAAGAAACAAGTTCGGCAGCTTTGGAAAGCCTTACAATTCACTGAAATGTAGTACTACACTCTATAACACAGTTGAGAGACAATGTTCCCGAGCTGCCTCAGTTCATAACAGTGTGTAGGAAGTTGTTTGATAAAGTGGGCAAAGCTTATACTTGGACCAGAAGGCAGAATATAGGAAACTACATGAAAACATGATTAATTCAGTGAAAATGACTGTAAACAGATGAGAACTTGTTTAGAACAGCTGAAAGAGATTCTCCAAGTCAGGTCTTAGTGTAGAAAAGGTAGCTAAGATAAGGGAAATCCATAATTCCAGTTAAGATTACATGAAACACTGTATGAATTCTATATTCTTTACTTAAAGGAGACTATAGTGGTAAATGTGTGTTATACAAGGCAGAATACCATTAAAATAGAGAAAGAAACACGTTCGGCAGCTTTTGAAATCCTTACACTTCACTGAAATGTAGTACTACACTCTATAACACAGTTGAGAGACAATGTTCCCTACTTGCCTCAGTTCATAACAGTGTGTAGGAAGTTGTTTGATAAAGTGGGCAAAGCTTATACTTGGGCCAGAAGGCAGAATATAGGAAACTACATGAAAACATGAATAATTCAGTGAAAATGACTGTAAACAGATGAGAACTTGTTTTAGAACAGCTGAAAGAGATTCTCCAAGTCAGTTCTTAGTGTAGAAAAGGTAGCTAAGATCCGGGAAATCTTAATTCCAGTTAAAATCACATGAAACAGTGTATGAATCCTATATTCTTTACTGAAAGGAGACTAGAGTGGTAAATGTTTGTTATACAAGGCAGAATACCATTGAAATAGAGAAAGAAACACGTTCGGCAGCTTTGGAAAGCGTTACACTTCACTGAAATGTAGTACTACACTCTATAACACAGTTGAGAGACAATGTTCCCTACTTGCCTCAGTTCATAACAGTGTGAAGGAAGTTGTTTGATAAAGTGGGCAAAGCTTATACTTGGGCCAGAAGGCAGAATATAGGAAACTACATGAAAACATGAATAATTCAGTGAAAATGACTGTAAACAGATGAGAACTTGTTTAGAACAGCTGAAAGAGAATCTCCAAGTCAGTTCTTAGTGTGGAAAAGTTAGCTAAGAGAAGGGAAATCCATAATTCCAGTTAAGATCACATGAAACACTGTATGAATCCTATATTCATTACTTAAAGGAGACTAGAGTGGTAAATGTGTGTTATACAAGGCAGAATACCATTGAAATAGAGAAAGAAACAAGTTCGGCAGCTTTGGAAAGCCTTACAATTCACTGAAATGTAGTACTACACTCTATAACACAGTTGAGAGACAATGTTCCCGAGCTGCCTCAGTTCATAACAGTGTGTAGGAAGTTGTTTGATAAAGTGGGCAAAGCTTATACTTGGACCAGAAGGCAGAATATAGGAAACTACATGAAAACATGATTAATTCAGTGAAAATGACTGTAAACAGATGAGAACTTGTTTAGAACAGCTGAAAGAGATTCTCCAAGTCAGGTCTTAGTGTAGAAAAGGTAGCTAAGATAAGGGAAATCCATAATTCCAGTTAAGATTACATGAAACACTGTATGAATTCTATATTCTTTACTTAAAGGAGACTATAGTGGTAAATGTGTGTTATACAAGGCAGAATACCATTAAAATAGAGAAAGAAACACGTTCGGCAGCTTTTGAAATCCTTACACTTCACTGAAATGTAGTACTACACTCTATAACACAGTTGAGAGACAATGTTCCCTACTTGCCTCAGTTCATAACAGTGTGTAGGAAGTTGTTTGATAAAGTGGGCAAAGCTTATACTTGGGCCAGAAGGCAGAATATAGGAAACTACATGAAAACATGAATAATTCAGTGAAAATGACTGTAAACAGATGAGAACTTGTTTTAGAACAGCTGAAAGAGATTCTCCAAGTCAGTTCTTAGTGTAGAAAAGGTAGCTAAGATCCGGGAAATCTTAATTCCAGTTAAAATCACATGAAACAGTGTATGAATCCTATATTCTTTACTGAAAGGAGACTAGAGTGGTAAATGTTTGTTATACAAGGCAGAATACCATTGAAATAGAGAAAGAAACACGTTCGGCAGCTTTGGAAAGCGTTACACTTCACTGAAATGTAGTACTACACTCTATAACACAGTTGAGAGACAATGTTCCCTACTTGCCTCAGTTCATAACAGTGTGAAGGAAGTTGTTTGATAAAGTGGGCAAAGCTTATACTTGGGCCAGAAGGCAGAATATAGGAAACTACATGAAAACATGAATAATTCAGTGAAAATGACTGTAAACAGATGAGAACTTGTTTAGAACAGCTGAAAGAGAATCTCCAAGTCAGTTCTTAGTGTGGAAAAGTTAGCTAAGAGAAGGGAAATCCATAATTCCAGTTAAGATCACATGAAACACTGTATGAATCCTATATTCATTACTTAAAGGAGACTAGAGTGGTAAATGTGTGTTATACAAGGCAGAATACCATTGAAATAGAGAAAGAAACAAGTTCGGCAGCTTTGGAAAGCCTTACAATTCACTGAAATGTAGTACTACACTCTATAACACAGTTGAGAGACAATGTTCCCGAGCTGCCTCAGTTCATAACAGTGTGTAGGAAGTTGTTTGATAAAGTGGGCAAAGCTTATACTTGGACCAGAAGGCAGAATATAGGAAACTACATGAAAACATGATTAATTCAGTGAAAATGACTGTAAACAGATGAGAACTTGTTTAGAACAGCTGAAAGAGATTCTCCAAGTCAGGTCTTAGTGTAGAAAAGGTAGCTAAGATAAGGGAAATCCATAATTCCAGTTAAGATTACATGAAACACTGTATGAATTCTATATTCTTTACTTAAAGGAGACTATAGTGGTAAATGTGTGTTATACAAGGCAGAATACCATTAAAATAGAGAAAGAAACACGTTCGGCAGCTTTTGAAATCCTTACACTTCACTGAAATGTAGTACTACACTCTATAACACAGTTGAGAGACAATGATCCCTACTTGCCTCAGTTCATAACAGTGTGTAGGAAGTTGTTTGATAAAGTGGGCAAAGCTTATACTTGGGCCAGAAGGCAGAATATAGGAAACTACATGAAAACATGAATAATTCAGTGAAAATGACTGTAAACAGATGAGAACTTGTTTTAGAACAGCTGAAAGAGATTCTCCAAGTCAGTTCTTAGTGTAGAAAAGGTAGCTAAGATCCGGGAAATCTTAATTCCAGTTAAAATCACATGAAACACTGTATGAATCCTATATTCTTTACTGAAAGGAGACTAGAGTGGTAAATGTTTGTTATACAAGGCAGAATACCATTGAAATAGAGAAAGAAACACGTTGGGCAGCTTTGGAAAGCGTTACACTTCACTGAAATGTAGTACTACACTCTATAACACAGTTGAGAGACAATGTTCCCTACTTGCCTCAGTTCATAACAGTGTGTAGGAAGTTGTTTGATAAAGTGGGCAAAGCTTATACTTGGGCCAGAAGGCAGAATATAGGAAACTACATGAAAACATGAATAATTCAGTGAAAATGACTGTAAACAGATGAGAACTTGTTTAGAACAGCTGAAAGAGAATCTCCAAGTCAGTTCTTAGTGTGGAAAAGTTAGCTAAGAGAAGGGAAATCCATAATTCCAGTTAAGATCACATGAAACACTGTATGAATCCTATATTCTTTACTTAAAGGAGACTAGAGTGGTAAATGTGTGTTATACAAGGCAGAATACCATTGAAATAGAGAAAGAAACAAGTTCGGCAGCTTTGGAAAGCCTTACACTTCACTGAAATGTAGTACTACACTCTATAACACATTTGAGAGACAATGTTCCCTACTTGCCTCAGTTCATAACAGTGTGTAGGAAGTTGTTTGATAAAGTGGGCAAAGCTTATACTTGGGCCAGAAGGCAGAATATAGGAAACTTCATGAAAACATGAATAATTCAGTGAAAATGACTGTAAACAGATGAGAACTTGTTTAGAACAGCTGAAAGAGATTCTCCAAGTCAGGTCTTAGTGTAGAAAAGGTAGCTAAGATAAGGGAAATCCATAATTCCAGTTAAGATTACATGAAACACTGTATGAATTCTATATTCTTTACTTAAAGGAGACTATAGTGGTAAATGTGTGTTATACAAGGCAGAATACCATTAAAATAGAGAAAGAAACACGTTCGGCAGCTTTTGAAATCCTTACACTTCACTGAAATGTAGTACTACACTCTATAACACAGTTGAGAGACAATGTTCCCTACTTGCCTCAGTTCATAACAGTGTGTAGGAAGTTGTTTGATAAAGTGGGCAAAGCTTATACTTGGGCCAGAAGGCAGAATATAGGAAACTACATGAAAACATGAATAATTCAGTGAAAATGACTGTAAACAGATGAGAACTTGTTTTAGGACAGCTGAAAGAGATTCTCCAAGTCAGTTCTTAGTGTAGAAAAGGTAGCTAAGATCCGGGAAATCTTAATTCCAGTTAAAATCACATGAAACACTGTATGAATCCTATATTCTTTACTGAAAGGAGACTAGAGTGGTAAATGTTTGTTATACAAGGCAGAATACCATTGAAATAGAGAAAGAAACACGTTGGGCAGCTTTGGAAAGCCTTACACTTCACTGAAATGTAGTACTACACTCTATAACACAGTTGAGAGACAATGTTCCCTACTTGCCTCAGTTCATAACAGTGTGTAGGAAGTTGTTTGATAAAGTGGGCAAAGCTTATACTTGGGCCAGAAGGCAGAATATAGGAAACTACATGAAAACATGAATAATTCAGTGAAAATGACTGTAAACAGATGAGAACTTGTTTAGAACAGCTGAAAGAGAATCTCCAAGTCAGTTCTTAGTGTAGAAAAGGTAGCTAAGATAAGGGAAATCCATAATTCCAGTTAAGATCACATGAAACACTATGAATCCTATATTCTTTACTTAAAGGAGACTAGAGTGGTAAATGTGTGTTATACAAGGCAGAATACCATTGAAATAGAGAAAGAAACACGTTCGGGAGCTTTGGAAAGCCTTACACTTCACTGAAATGTAGTACTACACTCTATAACACATTTGAGAGACAATGTTCCCTACTTGCCTCAGTTCATAACAGTGTGTAGGAAGTTGTTTGATAAAGTGGGCAAAGCTTATACTTGGGCCAGAAGGCAGAATATAGGAAACTTCATGAAAACATGAATAATTCAGTGAAAATGACTGTAAACAGATGAGAACTTGTTTAGAACAGCTGAAAGAGAATCTCCAAGTCAGTTCTTAGTGTAGAAAAGGTAGCTAAGATAAGGGAAATCCATAATTCCAGTTAAGATCACATGAAACACTGTATGAATCCTATATTCATTACTTAAAGGAGACTATAGTGGTAAATGTGTGTTATACAAGGCAGAATACCATTAAAATGGAGAAAGAAACACGTTCGGCAGTTTTGGAAATCCTTACACGTGACTGAAATGTAGTACTACACTCTATAACACAGTTGAGAGACAATGTTCCCGAGCTGCCTCAGTTCATAACAGTGTGTAGGAAGTTGTTTGATAAGTGGTCAAAGCTTATACTTGGACCAGAAAGCAGAATATAGGAAACTACATGAAAACATGAATAATTCAGTGAAAATGACTGTAAACAGATTGGAACTTGTTTTAGAACAGCTGAAAGAGATTCTCCAAGTCAGTTCTTAGTTTAGAAAAGGGAGCTGAGATCCGGGAAATCTTAATTCCAGTTAAGATCACATGAAACACTGTATGAATCCTATATTCTTTACTTAAAGGAGACTAGAGTGGTAAATGTGTGTTATACAAGGCAGAATACCATTGAAGTAGAGAAAGAAACACGTTCGGCAGCTTTGGAAAGCGTTACACTTCACTGAAATGTAGTACTACACTCTATAACACAGTTGAGAGACAATGTTCCCTACTTGCCTCAGTTCATAACAGTGTGAAGGAAGTTGTTTGATAAAGTGTGCAAAGCTTATACTTGGGCCAGAAGGCAGAATATAGGAAACTACATGAAAACATGAATAATTCAGTGAAAATGACTGTAAACAGATGAGAACTTGTTTAGAACAGCTGAAAGAGAATCTCCAAGTCAGTTCTTAGTGTAGAAAAGGTAGCTAAGATAAGGGAAATTCATAATTCCAGTTAAGATCACATGAAACACTGTATGAATCCTATATTCATTACTTAAAGGAGACTAGAGTGTTAAACGTGTGTTATACAAGGCAGAATACCATTGAAATAGAGAAAGAAACAAGTTCGGCAGCTTTGGAAAGCCTTACAATTCACTGAAATGTAGTACTACACTCTATAACACAGTTGAGAGACAATGTTCCCGAGCTGCCTCAGTTCATAACAGTGTGTAGGAAGTTGTTTGATAAAGTGGGCAAAGCTTATACTTGGACCAGAAGGCAGAATATAGGAAACTACATGAAAACATGATTAATTCAGTGAAAATGACTGTAAACAGATGAGAACTTGTTTAGAACAGCTGAAAGAGATTCTCCAAGTCAGGTCTTACTGTAGAAAAGGTAGCTAAGATAAGGGAAATCCATAATTCCAGTTAAGATTACATGAAACACTGTATGAATTCTATATTCTTTACTTAAAGGAGACTATAGTGGTAAATGTGTGTTATACAAGGCAGAATACCATTAAAATAGAGAAAGAAACACGTTCGGCAGCTTTTGAAATCCTTACACTTCACTGAAATGTAGTACTACACTCTATAACACAGTTGAGAGACAATGTTCCCTACTTGCCTCAGTTCATAACAGTGTGTAGGAAGTTGTTTGATAAAGTGGGCAAAGCTTATACTTGGGCCAGAAGGCAGAATATAGGAAACTACATGAAAACATGAATAATTCAGTGAAAATGACTGTAAACAGATGAGAACTTGTTTTAGGACAGCTGAAAGAGATTCTCCAAGTCAGTTCTTAGTGTAGAAAAGGTAGCTAAGATCCGGGAAATCTTAATTCCAGTTAAAATCACATGAAACACTGTATGAATCCTATATTCTTTACTGAAAGGAGACTAGAGTGGTAAATGTTTGTTATACAAGGCAGAATACCATTGAAATAGAGAAAGAAACACGTTGGGCAGCTTTGGAAAGCCTTACACTTCACTGAAATGTAGTACTACACTCTATAACACAGTTGAGAGACAATGTTCCCTACTTGCCTCAGTTCATAACAGTGTGTAGGAAGTTGTTTGATAAAGTGGGCAAAGCTTATACTTGGGCCAGAAGGCAGAATATAGGAAACTACATGAAAACATGAATAATTCAGTGAAAATGACTGTAAACAGATGAGAACTTGTTTAGAACAGCTGAAAGAGAATCTCCAAGTCAGTTCTTAGTGTAGAAAAGGTAGCTAAGATAAGGGAAATCCATAATTCCAGTTAAGATCACATGAAACACTATGAATCCTATATTCTTTACTTAAAGGAGACTAGAGTGGTAAATGTGTGTTATACAAGGCAGAATACCATTGAAATAGAGAAAGAAACACGTTCGGGAGCTTTGGAAAGCCTTACACTTCACTGAAATGTAGTACTACACTCTATAACACAATTGAGAGACAATGTTCCCTACTTGCCTCAGTTCATAACAGTGTGTAGGAAGTTGTTTGATAAAGTGGGCAAAGCTTATACTTGGGCCAGAAGGCAGAATATAGGAAACTTCATGAAAACATGAATAATTCAGTGAAAATGACTGTAAACAGATGAGAACTTGTTTAGAACAGCTGAAAGAGAATCTCCAAGTCAGTTCTTAGTGTAGAAAAGGTAGCTAAGATAAGGGAAATCCATAATTCCAGTTAAGATCACATGAAACACTGTATGAATCCTATATTCATTACTTAAAGGAGACTAGAGTGGTAAATGTGTGTTATACAAGGCAGAATACCATTAAAATGGAGAAAGAAACACGTTCGGCAGTTTTGGAAATCCTTACACGTGACTGAAATGTAGTACTACACTCTATAACACAGTTGAGAGACAATGTTCCCGAGCTGCCTCAGTTCATAACAGTGTGTAGGAAGTTGTTTGATAAGTGGTCAAAGCTTATACTTGGACCAGAAGGCAGAATATAGGAAACTACATGAAAACATGAATAATTCAGTGAAAATGACTGTAAACAGATTGGAACTTGTTTTAGAACAGCTGAAAGAGATTCTCCAAGTCAGTTCTTAGTTTAGAAAAGGGAGCTGAGATCCGGGAAATCTTAATTCCAGTTAAGATCACATGAAACACTGTATGAATCCTATATTCTTTACTTAAAGGAGACTAGAGTGGTAAATGTGTGTTATACAAGGCAGAATACCATTGAAGTAGAGAAAGAAACACGTTCGGCAGCTTTGGAAAGCGTTACACTTCACTGAAATGTAGTACTACACTCTATAACACAGTTGAGAGACAATGTTCCCTACTTGCCTCAGTTCATAACAGTGTGAAGGAAGTTGTTTGATAAAGTGGGCAAAGCTTATACTTGGGCCAGAAGGCAGAATATAGGAAACTACAAGAAAACATGAATAATTCAGTGAAAATGACTGTAAACAGATGAGAACTTGTTTAGAACAGCTGAAAGAGAATCTCCAAGTCAGTTCTTAGTGTAGAAAAGTTAGCTAAGAGAAGGGAAATCCATAATTCCAGTTAAGATCACATGAAACACTGTATGAATCCTATATTCATTACTTAAAGGAGACTAGAGTGGTAAATGTGTGTTATACAAGGCAGAATACCATTGAAATAGAGAAAGAAACAAGTTCGGCAGCTTTGGAAAGCCTTACAATTCACTGAAATGTAGTACTACACTCTATAACACAGTTGAGAGACAATGTTCCCGAGCTGCCTCAGTTCATAACAGTGTGTAGGAAGTTGTTTGATAAAGTGGGCAAAGCTTATACTTGGACCAGAAGGCAGAATATAGGAAACTACATGAAAACATGATTAATTCAGTGAAAATGACTGTAAACAGATGAGAACTTGTTTAGAACAGCTGAAAGAGATTCTCCAAGTCAGGTCTTAGTGTAGAAAAGGTAGCTAAGATAAGGGAAATCCATAATTCCAGTTAAGATTACATGAAACACTGTATGAATTCTATATTCTTTACTTAAAGGAGACTATAGTGGTAAATGTGTGTTATACAAGGCAGAATACCATTAAAATAGAGAAAGAAACACGTTCGGCAGCTTTTGAAATCCTTACACTTCACTGAAATGTAGTACTACACTCTATAACACAGTTGAGAGACAATGTTCCCTACTTGCCTCAGTTCATAACAGTGTGTAGGAAGTTGTTTGATAAAGTGGGCAAAGCTTATACTTGGGCCAGAAGGCAGAATATAGGAAACTACATGAAAACATGAATAATTCAGTGAAAATGACTGTAAACAGATGAGAACTTGTTTTAGGACAGCTGAAAGAGATTCTCCAAGTCAGTTCTTAGTGTAGAAAAGGTAGCTAAGATCCGGGAAATCTTAATTCCAGTTAAAATCACATGAAACACTGTATGAATCCTATATTCTTTACTGAAAGGAGACTAGAGTGGTAAATGTTTGTTATACAAGGCAGAATACCATTGAAATAGAGAAAGAAACACGTTGGGCAGCTTTGGAAAGCCTTACACTTCACTGAAATGTAGTACTACACTCTATAACACAGTTGAGAGACAATGTTCCCTACTTGCCTCAGTTCATAACAGTGTGTAGGAAGTTGTTTGATAAAGTGGGCAAAGCTTATACTTGGGCCAGAAGGCAGAATATAGGAAACTACATGAAAACATGAATAATTCAGTGAAAATGACTGTAAACAGATGAGAACTTGTTTAGAACAGCTGAAAGAGAATCTCCAAGTCAGTTCTTAGTGTAGAAAAGGTAGCTAAGATAAGGGAAATCCATAATTCCAGTTAAGATCACATGAAACACTATGAATCCTATATTCTTTACTTAAAGGAGACTAGAGTGGTAAATGTGTGTTATACAAGGCAGAATACCATTGAAATAGAGAAAGAAACACGTTCGGGAGCTTTGGAAAGCCTTACACTTCACTGAAATGTAGTACTACACTCTATAACACAATTGAGAGACAATGTTCCCTACTTGCCTCAGTTCATAACAGTGTGTAGGAAGTTGTTTGATAAAGTGGGCAAAGCTTATACTTGGGCCAGAAGGCAGAATATAGGAAACTTCATGAAAACATGAATAATTCAGTGAAAATGACTGTAAACAGATGAGAACTTGTTTAGAACAGCTGAAAGAGAATCTCCAAGTCAGTTCTTAGTGTAGAAAAGGTAGCTAAGATAAGGGAAATCCATAATTCCAGTTAAGATCACATGAAACACTGTATGAATCCTATATTCATTACTTAAAGGAGACTAGAGTGGTAAATGTGTGTTATACAAGGCAGAATACCATTAAAATGGAGAAAGAAACACGTTCGGCAGTTTTGGAAATCCTTACACGTGACTGAAATGTAGTACTACACTCTATAACACAGTTGAGAGACAATGTTCCCGAGCTGCCTCAGTTCATAACAGTGTGTAGGAAGTTGTTTGATAAGTGGTCAAAGCTTATACTTGGACCAGAAGGCAGAATATAGGAAACTACATGAAAACATGAATAATTCAGTGAAAATGACTGTAAACAGATTGGAACTTGTTTTAGAACAGCTGAAAGAGATTCTCCAAGTCAGTTCTTAGTTTAGAAAAGGGAGCTGAGATCCGGGAAATCTTAATTCCAGTTAAGATCACATGAAACACTGTATGAATCCTATATTCTTTACTTAAAGGAGACTAGAGTGGTAAATGTGTGTTATACAAGGCAGAATACCATTGAAGTAGAGAAAGAAACACGTTGGGCAGCTTTGGAAAGCGTTACACTTCACTGAAATGTAGTACTACACTCTATAACACAGTTGAGAGACAATGTTCCCTACTTGCCTCAGTTCATAACAGTGTGAAGGAAGTTGTTTGATAAAGTGGGCAAAGCTTATACTTGGGCCAGAAGGCAGAATATAGGAAACTACAAGAAAACATGAATAATTCAGTGAAAATGACTGTAAACAGATGAGAACTTGTTTAGAACAGCTGAAAGAGAATCTCCAAGTCAGTTCTTAGTGTAGAAAAGTTAGCTAAGAGAAGGGAAATCCATAATTCCAGTTAAGATCACATGAAACACTGTATGAATCCTATATTCATTACTTAAAGGAGACTAGAGTGGTAAATGTGTGTTATACAAGGCAGAATACCATTGAAATAGAGAAAGAAACAAGTTCGGCAGCTTTGGAAAGCCTTACAATTCACTGAAATGTAGTACTACACTCTATAACACAGTTGAGAGACAATGTTCCCGAGCTGCCTCAGTTCATAACAGTGTGTAGGAAGTTGTTTGATAAAGTGGGCAAAGCTTATACTTGGACCAGAAGGCAGAATATAGGAAACTACATGAAAACATGATTAATTCAGTGAAAATGACTGTAAACAGATGAGAACTTGTTTAGAACAGCTGAAAGAGATTCTCCAAGTCAGGTCTTAGTGTAGAAAAGGTAGCTAAGATAAGGGAAATCCATAATTCCAGTTAAGATTACATGAAACACTGTATGAATTCTATATTCTTTACTTAAAGGAGACTATAGTGGTAAATGTGTGTTATACAAGGCAGAATACCATTAAAATAGAGAAAGAAACACGTTCGGCAGCTTTTGAAATCCTTACACTTCACTGAAATGTAGTACTACACTCTATAACACAGTTGAGAGACAATGTTCCCTACTTGCCTCAGTTCATAACAGTGTGTAGGAAGTTGTTTGATAAAGTGGGCAAAGCTTATACTTGGGCCAGAAGGCAGAATATAGGAAACTACATGAAAACATGAATAATTCAGTGAAAATGACTGTAAACAGATGAGAACTTGTTTTAGGACAGCTGAAAGAGATTCTCCAAGTCAGTTCTTAGTGTAGAAAAGGTAGCTAAGATCCGGGAAATCTTAATTCCAGTTAAAATCACATGAAACACTGTATGAATCCTATATTCTTTACTGAAAGGAGACTAGAGTGGTAAATGTTTGTTATACAAGGCAGAATACCATTGAAATAGAGAAAGAAACACGTTGGGCAGCTTTGGAAAGCCTTACACTTCACTGAAATGTAGTACTACACTCTATAACACAGTTGAGAGACAATGTTCCCTACTTGCCTCAGTTCATAACAGTGTGTAGGAAGTTGTTTGATAAAGTGGGCAAAGCTTATACTTGGGCCAGAAGGCAGAATATAGGAAACTACATGAAAACATGAATAATTCAGTGAAAATGACTGTAAACAGATGAGAACTTGTTTAGAACAGCTGAAAGAGAATCTCCAAGTCAGTTCTTAGTGTAGAAAAGGTAGCTAAGATAAGGGAAATCCATAATTCCAGTTAAGATCACATGAAACACTATGAATCCTATATTCTTTACTTAAAGGAGACTAGAGTGGTAAATGTGTGTTATACAAGGCAGAATACCATTGAAATAGAGAAAGAAACACGTTCGGGAGCTTTGGAAAGCCTTACACTTCACTGAAATGTAGTACTACACTCTATAACACAATTGAGAGACAATGTTCCCTACTTGCCTCAGTTCATAACAGTGTGTAGGAAGTTGTTTGATAAAGTGGGCAAAGCTTATACTTGGGCCAGAAGGCAGAATATAGGAAACTTCATGAAAACATGAATAATTCAGTGAAAATGACTGTAAACAGATGAGAACTTGTTTAGAACAGCTGAAAGAGAATCTCCAAGTCAGTTCTTAGTGTAGAAAAGGTAGCTAAGATAAGGGAAATCCATAATTCCAGTTAAGATCACATGAAACACTGTATGAATCCTATATTCATTACTTAAAGGAGACTAGAGTGGTAAATGTGTGTTATACAAGGCAGAATACCATTAAAATAGAGAAAGAAACACGTTCGGCAGCTTTTGAAATCCTTACACTTCACTGAAATGTAGTACTACACTCTATAACACAGTTGAGAGACAATGTTCCCTACTTGCCTCAGTTCATAACAGTGTGTAGGAAGTTGTTTGATAAAGTGGGCAAAGCTTATACTTGGGCCAGAAGGCAGAATATAGGAAACTACATGAAAACATGAATAATTCAGTGAAAATGACTGTAAACAGATGAGAACTTGTTTTAGGACAGCTGAAAGAGATTCTCCAAGTCAGTTCTTAGTGTAGAAAAGGTAGCTAAGATCCGGGAAATCTTAATTCCAGTTAAAATCACATGAAACACTGTATGAATCCTATATTCTTTACTGAAAGGAGACTAGAGTGGTAAATGTTTGTTATACAAGGCAGAATACCATTGAAATAGAGAAAGAAACACGTTGGGCAGCTTTGGAAAGCCTTACACTTCACTGAAATGTAGTACTACACTCTATAACACAGTTGAGAGACAATGTTCCCTACTTGCCTCAGTTCATAACAGTGTGTAGGAAGTTGTTTGATAAAGTGGGCAAAGCTTATACTTGGGCCAGAAGGCAGAATATAGGAAACTACATGAAAACATGAATAATTCAGTGAAAATGACTGTAAACAGATGAGAACTTGTTTAGAACAGCTGAAAGAGAATCTCCAAGTCAGTTCTTAGTGTAGAAAAGGTAGCTAAGATAAGGGAAATCCATAATTCCAGTTAAGATCACATGAAACACTATGAATCCTATATTCTTTACTTAAAGGAGACTAGAGTGGTAAATGTGTGTTATACAAGGCAGAATACCATTGAAATAGAGAAAGAAACACGTTCGGGAGCTTTGGAAAGCCTTACACTTCACTGAAATGTAGTACTACACTCTATAACACAATTGAGAGACAATGTTCCCTACTTGCCTCAGTTCATAACAGTGTGTAGGAAGTTGTTTGATAAAGTGGGCAAAGCTTATACTTGGGCCAGAAGGCAGAATATAGGAAACTTCATGAAAACATGAATAATTCAGTGAAAATGACTGTAAACAGATGAGAACTTGTTTAGAACAGCTAAAAGAGAATCTCCAAGTCAGTTCTTAGTGTAGAAAAGGTAGCTAAGATAAGGGAAATCCATAATTCCAGTTAAGATCACATGAAACACTGTATGAATCCTATATTCATTACTTAAAGGAGACTAGAGTGGTAAATGTGTGTTATACAAGGCAGAATACCATTAAAATGGAGAAAGAAACACGTTCGGCAGTTTTGGAAATCCTTACACGTGACTGAAATGTAGTACTACACTCTATAACACAGTTGAGAGACAATGTTCCCGAGCTGCCTCAGTTCATAACAGTGTGTAGGAAGTTGTTTGATAAGTGGTCAAAGCTTATACTTGGACCAGAAGGCAGAATATAGGAAACTACATGAAAACATGAATAATTCAGTGAAAATGACTGTAAACAGATTGGAACTTGTTTTAGAACAGCTGAAAGAGATTCTCCAAGTCAGTTCTTAGTTTAGAAAAGGGAGCTGAGATCCGGGAAATCTTAATTCCAGTTAAGATCACATGAAACACTGTATGAATCCTATATTCTTTACTTAAAGGAGACTAGAGTGGTAAATGTGTGTTATACAAGGCAGAATACCATTGAAGTAGAGAAAGAAACACGTTCGGCAGCTTTGGAAAGCGTTACACTTCACTGAAATGTAGTACTACACTCTATAACACAGTTGAGAGACAATGTTCCCTACTTGCCTCAGTTCATAACAGTGTGAAGGAAGTTGTTTGATAAAGTGGGCAAAGCTTATACTTGGGCCAGAAGGCAGAATATAGGAAACTACATGAAAACATGAATAATTCAGTGAAAATGACTGTAAACAGATGAGAACTTGTTTAGAACAGCTGAAAGAGAATCTCCAAGTCAGTTCTTAGTGTAGAAAAGTTAGCTAAGAGAAGGGAAATCCATAATTCCAGTTAAGATCACATGAAACACTGTATGAATCCTATATTCATTACTTAAAGGAGACTAGAGTGGTAAATGTGTGTTATACAAGGCAGAATACCATTGAAATAGAGAAAGAAACAAGTTCGGCAGCTTTGGAAAGCCTTACAATTCACTGAAATGTAGTACTACACTCTATAACACAGTTGAGAGACAATGTTCCCGAGCTGCCTCAGTTCATAACAGTGTGTAGGAAGTTGTTTGATAAAGTGGGCAAAGCTTATACTTGGACCAGAAGGCAGAATATAGGAAACTACATGAAAACATGATTAATTCAGTGAAAATGACTGTAAACAGATGAGAACTTGTTTAGAACAGCTGAAAGAGATTCTCCAAGTCAGGTCTTACTGTAGAAAAGGTAGCTAAGATAAGGGAAATCCATAATTCCAGTTAAGATTACATGAAACACTGTATGAATTCTATATTCTTTACTTAAAGGAGACTATAGTGGTAAATGTGTGTTATACAAGGCAGAATACCATTAAAATAGAGAAAGAAACACGTTCGGCAGCTTTTGAAATCCTTACACTTCACTGAAATGTAGTACTACACTCTATAACACAGTTGAGAGACAATGTTCCCTACTTGCCTCAGTTCATAACAGTGTGTAGGAAGTTGTTTGATAAAGTGGGCAAAGCTTATACTTGGGCCAGAAGGCAGAATATAGGAAACTACATGAAAACATGAATAATTCAGTGAAAATGACTGTAAACAGATGAGAACTTGTTTTAGGACAGCTGAAAGAGATTCTCCAAGTCAGTTCTTAGTGTAGAAAAGGTAGCTAAGATCCGGGAAATCTTAATTCCAGTTAAAATCACATGAAACACTGTATGAATCCTATATTCTTTACTGAAAGGAGACTAGAGTGGTAAATGTTTGTTATACAAGGCAGAATACCATTGAAATAGAGAAAGAAACACGTTGGGCAGCTTTGGAAAGCCTTACACTTCACTGAAATGTAGTACTACACTCTATAACACAGTTGAGAGACAATGTTCCCTACTTGCCTCAGTTCATAACAGTGTGTAGGAAGTTGTTTGATAAAGTGGGCAAAGCTTATACTTGGGCCAGAAGGCAGAATATAGGAAACTACATGAAAACATGAATAATTCAGTGAAAATGACTGTAAACAGATGAGAACTTGTTTAGAACAGCTGAAAGAGAATCTCCAAGTCAGTTCTTAGTGTAGAAAAGGTAGCTAAGATAAGGGAAATCCATAATTCCAGTTAAGATCACATGAAACACTATGAATCCTATATTCTTTACTTAAAGGAGACTAGAGTGGTAAATGTGTGTTATACAAGGCAGAATACCATTGAAATAGAGAAACACGTTCGGGAGCTTTGGAAAGCCTTACACTTCACTGAAATGTAGTACTACACTCTATAACACAAATGAGAGACAATGTTCCCTACTTGCCTCAGTTCATAACAGTGTGTAGGAAGTTGTTTGATAAAGTGGGCAAAGCTTATACTTGGGCCAGAAGGCAGAATATAGGAAACTTCATGAAAACATGAATAATTCAGTGAAAATGACTGTAAACAGATGAGAACTTGTTTAGAACAGCTGAAAGAGAATCTCCAAGTCAGTTCTTAGTGTAGAAAAGGTAGCTAAGATAAGGGAAATCCATAATTCCAGTTAAGATCACATGAAACACTGTATGAATCCTATATTCATTACTTAAAGGAGACTAGAGTGGTAAATGTGTGTTATACAAGGCAGAATACCATTAAAATGGAGAAAGAAACACGTTCGGCAGTTTTGGAAATCCTTACACGTGACTGAAATGTAGTACTACACTCTATAACACAGTTGAGAGACAATGTTCCCGAGCTGCCTCAGTTCATAACAGTGTGTAGGAAGTTGTTTGATAAGTGGTCAAAGCTTATACTTGGACCAGAAGGCAGAATATAGGAAACTACATGAAAACATGAATAATTCAGTGAAAATGACTGTAAACAGATTGGAACTTGTTTTAGAACAGCTGAAAGAGATTCTCCAAGTCAGTTCTTAGTTTAGAAAAGGGAGCTGAGATCCGGGAAATCTTAATTCCAGTTAAGATCACATGAAACACTGTATGAATCCTATATTCTTTACTTAAAGGAGACTAGAGTGGTAAATGTGTGTTATACAAGGCAGAATACCATTGAAGTAGAGAAAGAAACACGTTCGGCAGCTTTGGAAAGCGTTACACTTCACTGAAATGTAGTACTACACTCTATAACACAGTTGAGAGACAATGTTCCCTACTTGCCTCAGTTCATAACAGTGTGAAGGAAGTTGTTTGATAAAGTGGGCAAAGCTTATACTTGGGCCAGAAGGCAGAATATAGGAAACTACAAGAAAACATGAATAATTCAGTGAAAATGACTGTAAACAGATGAGAACTTGTTTAGAACAGCTGAAAGAGAATCTCCAAGTCAGTTCTTAGTGTAGAAAAGTTAGCTAAGAGAAGGGAAATCCATAATTCCAGTTAAGATCACATGAAACACTGTATGAATCCTATATTCATTACTTAAAGGAGACTAGAGTGGTAAATGTGTGTTATACAAGGCAGAATACCATTGAAATAGAGAAAGAAACAAGTTCGGCAGCTTTGGAAAGCCTTACAATTCACTGAAATGTAGTACTACACTCTATAACACAGTTGAGAGACAATGTTCCCGAGCTGCCTCAGTTCATAACAGTGTGTAGGAAGTTGTTTGATAAAGTGGGCAAAGCTTATACTTGGACCAGAAGGCAGAATATAGGAAACTACATGAAAACATGATTAATTCAGTGAAAATGACTGTAAACAGATGAGAACTTGTTTAGAACAGCTGAAAGAGATTCTCCAAGTCAGGTCTTAGTGTAGAAAAGGTAGCTAAGATAAGGGAAATCCATAATTCCAGTTAAGATTACATGAAACACTGTATGAATTCTATATTCTTTACTTAAAGGAGACTATAGTGGTAAATGTGTGTTATACAAGGCAGAATACCATTAAAATAGAGAAAGAAACACGTTCGGCAGCTTTTGAAATCCTTACACTTCACTGAAATGTAGTACTACACTCTATAACACAGTTGAGAGACAATGTTCCCTACTTGCCTCAGTTCATAACAGTGTGTAGGAAGTTGTTTGATAAAGTGGGCAAAGCTTATACTTGGGCCAGAAGGCAGAATATAGGAAACTACATGAAAACATGAATAATTCAGTGAAAATGACTGTAAACAGATGAGAACTTGTTTTAGGACAGCTGAAAGAGATTCTCCAAGTCAGTTCTTAGTGTAGAAAAGGTAGCTAAGATCCGGGAAATCTTAATTCCAGTTAAAATCACATGAAACACTGTATGAATCCTATATTCTTTACTGAAAGGAGACTAGAGTGGTAAATGTTTGTTATACAAGGCAGAATACCATTGAAATAGAGAAAGAAACACGTTGGGCAGCTTTGGAAAGCCTTACACTTCACTGAAATGTAGTACTACACTCTATAACACAGTTGAGAGACAATGTTCCCTACTTGCCTCAGTTCATAACAGTGTGTAGGAAGTTGTTTGATAAAGTGGGCAAAGCTTATACTTGGGCCAGAAGGCAGAATATAGGAAACTACATGAAAACATGAATAATTCAGTGAAAATGACTGTAAACAGATGAGAACTTGTTTAGAACAGCTGAAAGAGAATCTCCAAGTCAGTTCTTAGTGTAGAAAAGGTAGCTAAGATAAGGGAAATCCATAGTTCCAGTTAAGATCACATGAAACACTATGAATCCTATATTCTTTACTTAAAGGAGACTAGAGTGGTAAATGTGTGTTATACAAGGCAGAATACCATTGAAATAGAGAAAGAAACACGTTCGGGAGCTTTGGAAAGCCTTACACTTCACTGAAATGTAGTACTACACTCTATAACACAATTGAGAGACAATGTTCCCTACTTGCCTCAGTTCATAACAGTGTGTAGGAAGTTGTTTGATAAAGTGGGCAAAGCTTATACTTGGGCCAGAAGGCAGAATATAGGAAACTTCATGAAAACATGAATAATTCAGTGAAAATGACTGTAAACAGATGAGAACTTGTTTAGAACAGCTGAAAGAGAATCTCCAAGTCAGTTCTTAGTGTAGAAAAGGTAGCTAAGATAAGGGAAATCCATAATTCCAGTTAAGATCACATGAAACACTGTATGAATCCTATATTCATTACTTAAAGGAGACTAGAGTGGTAAATGTGTGTTATACAAGGCAGAATACCATTAAAATGGAGAAAGAAACACGTTCGGCACTTTTGGAAATCCTTACACGTGACTGAAATGTAGTACTACACTCTATAACACAGTTGAGAGACAATGTTCCCGAGCTGCCTCAGTTCATAACAGTGTGTAGGAAGTTGTTTGATAAGTGGTCAAAGCTTATACTTGGACCAGAAGGCAGAATATAGGAAACTACATGAAAACATGAATAATTCAGTGAAAATGACTGTAAACAGATTGGAACTTGTTTTAGAACAGCTGAAAGAGATTCTCCAAGTCAGTTCTTAGTTTAGAAAAGGGAGCTGAGATCCGGGAAATCTTAATTCCAGTTAAGATCACATGAAACACTGTATGAATCCTATATTCTTTACTTAAAGGAGACTAGAGTGGTAAATGTGTGTTATACAAGGCAGAATACCATTGAAGTAGAGAAAGAAACACGTTCGGCAGCTTTGGAAAGCGTTACACTTCACTGAAATGTAGTACTGCACTCTATAACACAGTTGAGAGACAATGTTCCCTACTTGCCTCAGTTCATAACAGTGTGAAGGAAGTTGTTTGATAAAGTGGGCAAAGCTTATACTTGGGCCAGAAGGCAGAATATAGGAAACTACATGAAAACATGAATAATTCAGTGAAAATGACTGTAAACAGATGAGAACTTGTTTAGAACAGCTGAAAGAGAATCTCCAAGTCAGTTCTTAGTGTAGAAAAGTTAGCTAAGAGAAGGGAAATCCATAATTCCAGTTAAGATCACATGAAACACTGTATGAATCCTATATTCATTACTTAAAGGAGACTAGAGTGGTAAATGTGTGTTATACAAGGCAGAATACCATTGAAATAGAGAAAGAAACAAGTTCGGCAGCTTTGGAAAGCCTTACAATTCACTGAAATGTAGTACTACACTCTATAACACAGTTGAGAGACAATGTTCCCGAGCTGCCTCAGTTCATAACAGTGTGTAGGAAGTTGTTTGATAAAGTGGGCAAAGCTTATACTTGGACCAGAAGGCAGAATATAGGAAACTACATGAAAACATGATTAATTCAGTGAAAATGACTGTAAACAGATGAGAACTTGTTTAGAACAGCTGAAAGAGATTCTCCAAGTCAGGTCTTAGTGTAGAAAAGGTAGCTAAGATAAGGGAAATCCATAATTCCAGTTAAGATTACATGAAACACTGTATGAATTCTATATTCTTTACTTAAAGGAGACTATAGTGGTAAATGTGTGTTATACAAGGCAGAATACCATTAAAATAGAGAAAGAAACACGTTCGGCAGCTTTTGAAATCCTTACACTTCACTGAAATGTAGTACTACACTCTATAACACAGTTGAGAGACAATGTTCCCTACTTGCCTCAGTTCATAACAGTGTGTAGGAAGTTGTTTGATAAAGTGGGCAAAGCTTATACTTGGGCCAGAAGGCAGAATATAGGAAACTACATGAAAACATGAATAATTCAGTGAAAATGACTGTAAACAGATGAGAACTTGTTTTAGAACAGCTGAAAGAGATTCTCCAAGTCAGTTCTTAGTGTAGAAAAGGTAGCTAAGATCCGGGAAATCTTAATTCCAGTTAAAATCACATGAAACACTGTATGAATCCTATATTCTTTACTGAAAGGAGACTAGAGTGGTAAATGTTTGTTATACAAGGCAGAATACCATTGAAATAGAGAAAGAAACACATTCGGCAGTTTTGGAAATCCTTACACGTGACTGAAATGTAGTACTACACTCTATAACACAGTTGAGAGACAATGTTCCCGAGCTGCCTCAGTTCATAACAGTGTGTAGGAAGTTGTTTGATAAGTGGTCAAAGCTTATACTTGGACCAGAAGGCAGAATATAGGAAACTACATGAAAACATGAATAATTCAGTGAAAATGACTGTAAACAGATTGGAACTTGTTTTAGAACAGCTGAAAGAGATTCTCCAAGTCAGTTCTTAGTTTAGAAAAGGGAGCTGAGATCCGGGAAATCTTAATTTCAGTTAAGATCACATGAAACACTGTATGAATCCTATATTCTTTACTTAAAGGAGACTAGAGTGGTAAATGTGTGTTATACAAGGCAGAATACCATTGAAGTAGAGAAAGAAACACGTTCGGCAGCTTTGGAAAGCGTTACACTTCACTGAAATGTAGTACTACACTCTATAACACAGTTGAGAGACAATGTTCCCTACTTGCCTCAGTTCATAACAGTGTGAAGGAAGTTGTTTGATAAAGTGGGCAAAGCTTATACTTGGGCCAGAAGGCAGAATATAGGAAACTACAAGAAAACATGAATAATTCAGTGAAAATGACTGTAAACAGATGAGAACTTGTTTAGAACAGCTGAAAGAGAATCTCCAAGTCAGTTCTTAGTGTAGAAAAGTTAGCTAAGAGAAGGGAAATCCATAATTCCAGTTAAGATCACATGAAACACTGTATGAATCCTATATTCATTACTTAAAGGAGACTAGAGTGGTAAATGTGTGTTATACAAGGCAGAATACCATTGAAATAGAGAAAGAAACAAGTTCGGCAGCTTTGGAAAGCCTTACAATTCACTGAAATGTAGTACTACACTCTATAACACAGTTGAGAGACAATGTTCCCGAGCTGCCTCAGTTCATAACAGTGTGTAGGAAGTTGTTTGATAAAGTGGGCAAAGCTTATACTTGGACCAGAAGGCAGAATATAGGAAACTACATGAAAACATGATTAATTCAGTGAAAATGACTGTAAACAGATGAGAACTTGTTTAGAACAGCTGAAAGAGATTCTCCAAGTCAGGTCTTAGTGTAGAAAAGGTAGCTAAGATAAGGGAAATCCATAATTCCAGTTAAGATTACATGAAACACTGTATGAATTCTATATTCTTTACTTAAAGGAGACTATAGTGGTAAATGTGTGTTATACAAGGCAGAATACCATTAAAATAGAGAAAGAAACACGTTCGGCAGCTTTTGAAATCCTTACACTTCACTGAAATGTAGTACTACACTCTATAACACAGTTGAGAGACAATGTTCCCTACTTGCCTCAGTTCATAACAGTGTGTAGGAAGTTGTTTGATAAAGTGGGCAAAGCTTATACTTGGGCCAGAAGGCAGAATATAGGAAACTACATGAAAACATGAATAATTCAGTGAAAATGACTGTAAACAGATGAGAACTTGTTTTAGGACAGCTGAAAGAGATTCTCCAAGTCAGTTCTTAGTGTAGAAAAGGTAGCTAAGATCCGGGAAATCTTAATTCCAGTTAAAATCAAATGAAACACTGTATGAATCCTATATTCTTTACTGAAAGGAGACTAGAGTGGTAAATGTTTGTTATACAAGGCAGAATACCATTGAAATAGAGAAAGAAACACGTTGGGCAGCTTTGGAAAGCCTTACACTTCACTGAAATGTAGTACTACACTCTATAACACAGTTGAGAGACAATGTTCCCTACTTGCCTCAGTTCATAACAGTGTGTAGGAAGTTGTTTGATAAAGTGGGCAAAGCTTATACTTGGGCCAGAAGGCAGAATATAGGAAACTACATGAAAACATGAATAATTCAGTGAAAATGACTGTAAACAGATGAGAACTTGTTTAGAACAGCTGAAAGAGAATCTCCAAGTCAGTTCTTAGTGTAGAAAAGGTAGCTAAGATAAGGGAAATCCATAATTCCAGTTAAGATCACATGAAACACTATGAATCCTATATTCTTTACTTAAAGGAGACTAGAGTGGTAAATGTGTGTTATACAAGGCAGAATACCATTGAAATAGAGAAAGAAACACGTTCGGGAGCTTTGGAAAGCCTTACACTTCACTGAAATGTAGTACTACACTCTATAACACAATTGAGAGACAATGTTCCCTACTTGCCTCAGTTCATAACAGTGTGTAGGAAGTTGTTTGATAAAGTGGGCAAAGCTTATACTTGGGCCAGAAGGCAGAATATAGGAAACTTCATGAAAACATGAATAATTCAGTGAAAATGACTGTAAACAGATGAGAACTTGTTTAGAACAGCTGAAAGAGAATCTCCAAGTCAGTTCTTAGTGTAGAAAAGGTAGCTAAGATAAGGGAAATCCATAATTCCAGTTAAGATCACATGAAACACTGTATGAATCCTATATTCATTACTTAAAGGAGACTAGAGTGGTAAATGTGTGTTATACAAGGCAGAATACCATTAAAATGGAGAAAGAAACACGTTCGGCAGTTTTGGAAATCCTTACACGTGACTGAAATGTAGTACTACACTCTATAACACAGTTGAGAGACAATGTTCCCGAGCTGCCTCAGTTCATAACAGTGTGTAGGAAGTTGTTTGATAAGTGGTCAAAGCTTATACTTGGACCAGAAGGCAGAATATAGGAAACTACATGAAAACATGAATAATTCAGTGAAAATGACTGTAAACAGATTGGAACTTGTTTTAGAACAGCTGAAAGAGATTCTCCAAGTCAGTTCTTAGTTTAGAAAAGGGAGCTGAGATCCGGGAAATCTTAATTCCAGTTAAGATCACATGAAACACTGTATGAATCCTATATTCTTTACTTAAAGGAGACTAGAGTGGTAAATGTGTGTTATACAAGGCAGAATACCATTGAAGTAGAGAAAGAAACACGTTCGGCAGCTTTGGAAAGCGTTACACTTCACTGAAATGTAGTACTGCACTCTATAACACAGTTGAGAGACAATGTTCCCTACTTGCCTCAGTTCATAACAGTGTGAAGGAAGTTGTTTGATAAAGTGGGCAAAGCTTATACTTGGGCCAGAAGGCAGAATATAGGAAACTACATGAAAACATGAATAATTCAGTGAAAATGACTGTAAACAGATGAGAACTTGTTTAGAACAGCTGAAAGAGAATCTCCAAGTCAGTTCTTAGTGTAGAAAAGTTAGCTAAGAGAAGGGAAATCCATAATTCCAGTTAAGATCACATGAAACACTGTATGAATCCTATATTCATTACTTAAAGGAGACTAGAGTGGTAAATGTGTGTTATACAAGGCAGAATACCATTGAAATAGAGAAAGAAACAAGTTCGGCAGCTTTGGAAAGCCTTACAATTCACTGAAATGTAGTACTACACTCTATAACACAGTTGAGAGACAATGTTCCCGAGCTGCCTCAGTTCATAACAGTGTGTAGGAAGTTGTTTGATAAAGTGGGCAAAGCTTATACTTGGACCAGAAGGCAGAATATAGGAAACTACATGAAAACATGATTAATTCAGTGAAAATGACTGTAAACAGATGAGAACTTGTTTAGAACAGCTGAAAGAGATTCTCCAAGTCAGGTCTTAGTCTAGAAAAGGTAGCTAAGATAAGGGAAATCCATAATTCCAGTTAAGATTACATGAAACACTGTATGAATTCTATATTCTTTACTTAAAGGAGACTATAGTGGTAAATGTGTGTTATACAAGGCAGAATACCATTAAAATAGAGAAAGAAACACGTTCGGCAGCTTTTGAAATCCTTACACTTCACTGAAATGTAGTACTACACTCTATAACACAGTTGAGAGACAATGTTCCCTACTTGCCTCAGTTCATAACAGTGTGTAGGAAGTTGTTTGATAAAGTGGGCAAAGCTTATACTTGGGCCAGAAGGCAGAATATAGGAAACTACATGAAAACATGAATAATTCAGTGAAAATGACTGTAAACAGATGAGAACTTGTTTTAGGACAGCTGAAAGAGATTCTCCAAGTCAGTTCTTAGTGTAGAAAAGGTAGCTAAGATCCGGGAAATCTTAATTCCAGTTAAAATCACATGAAACACTGTATGAATCCTATATTCTTTACTGAAAGGAGACTAGAGTGGTAAATGTTTGTTATACAAGGCAGAATACCATTGAAATAGAGAAAGAAACACGTTGGGCAGCTTTGGAAAGCCTTACACTTCACTGAAATGTAGTACTACACTCTATAACACAGTTGAGAGACAATGTTCCCTACTTGCCTCAGTTCATAACAGTGTGTAGGAAGTTGTTTGATAAAGTGGGCAAAGCTTATACTTGGGCCAGAAGGCAGAATATAGGAAACTACATGAAAACATGAATAATTCAGTGAAAATGACTGTAAACAGATGAGAACTTGTTTAGAACAGCTGAAAGAGAATCTCCAAGTCAGTTCTTAGTGTAGAAAAGGTAGCTAAGATAAGGGAAATCCATAATTCCAGTTAAGATCACATGAAACACTATGAATCCTATATTCTTTACTTAAAGGAGACTAGAGTGGTAAATGTGTGTTATACAAGGCAGAATACCATTGAAATAGAGAAAGAAACACGTTTGGGAGCTTTGGAAAGCCTTACACTTCACTGAAATGTAGTACTACACTCTATAACACAATTGAGAGACAATGTTCCCTACTTGCCTCAGTTCATAACAGTGTGTAGGAAGTTGTTTGATAAAGTGGGCAAAGCTTATACTTGGACCAGAAGGCAGAATATAGGAAACTACATGAAAACATGATTAATTCAGTGAAAATGACTGTAAACAGATGAGAACTTGTTTAGAACAGCTGAAAGAGATTCTCCAAGTCAGGTCTTAGTGTAGAAAAGGTAGCTAAGATAAGGGAAATCCATAATTCCAGTTAAGATTACATGAAACACTGAATGAATTCTATATTCTTTACTTAAAGTAGACTATAGTGGTAAATGTGTGTTATACAAGGCAGAATACCATTAAAATAGAGAAAGAAACACGTTCGGCAGCTTTTGAAATCCTTACACTTCACTGAAATGTAGTACTACACTCTATAACACAGTTGAGAGACAATGTTCCCTACTTGCCTCAGTTCATAACAGTGTGTAGGAAGATGTTTGATAAAGTGGGCAAAGCTTATACTTGGGCCAGAAGGCAGAATATAGGAAACTACATGAAAACATGAATAATTCAGTGAAAATGACTGTAAACAGATGAGAACTTGTTTTAGGACAGCTGAAAGAGATTCTCCAAGTCAGTTCTTAGTGTAGAAAAGGTAGCTAAGATCCGGGAAATCTTAATTCCAGTTAAAATCACATGAAACACTGTATGAATCCTATATTCTTTACTGAAAGGAGACTAGAGTGGTAAATGTTTGTTATACAAGGCAGAATACCATTGAAATAGAGAAAGAAACACGTTGGGCAGCTTTGGAAAGCCTTACACTTCACTGAAATGTAGTACTACACTCTATAACACAGTTGAGAGACAATGTTCCCTACTTGCCTCAGTTCATAACAGTGTGTTGGAAGTTGTTTGATAAAGTGGGCAAAGCTTATACTTGGGCCAGAAGGCAGAATATAGGAAACTACATGAAAACATGAATAATTCAGTGAAAATGACTGTAAACAGATGAGAACTTGTTTAGAACAGCTGAAAGAGAATCTCCAAGTCAGTTCTTAGTGTAGAAAAGGTAGCTAAGATAAGGGAAATCCATAATTCCAGTTAAGATCACATGAAACACTATGAATACTATATTCTTTACTTAAAGGAGACTAGAGTGGTAAATGTGTGTTATACAAGGCAGAATACCATTGAAATAGAGAAAGAAACACGTTCGGGAGCTTTGGAAAGCCTTACACTTCACTGAAATGTAGTACTACACTCTATAACACAATTGAGAGACAATGTTCCCTACTTGCCTCAGTTCATAACAGTGTGTAGGAAGTTGTTTGATAAAGTGGGCAAAGCTTATACTTGGGCCTTAAGGCAGAATATAGGAAACTTCATGAAAACATGAATAATTCAGTTAAAATGACTGTAAACAGATGAGAACTTGTTTAGAACAGCTGAAAGAGAATCTCCAAGTCAGTTCTTAGTGTAGAAAAGGTAGCTAAGATAAGGGAAATCCATAATTCCAGTTAAAATCACATGAAACACTGTATGAATCCTATATTCATTACTTAAAGGAGACTAGAGTGGTAAATGTGTGTTATACAAGGCAGAATACCATTAAAATGGAGAAAGAAACATGTTCGGCAGTTTTGGAAATCCTTACACGTGACTGAAATGTAGTACTACACTCTATAACACAGTTGAGAGACAATGTTCCCGAGCTGCCTCAGTTCATAACAGTGTGTAGGAAGTTGTTTGATAAAGTGGTCAAAGCTTATACTTGGACCAGAAGGCAGAATATAGGAAACTACATGAAAACATGAATAATTCAGTGAAAATGACTGTAAACAGATTGGAACTTGTTTTAGAACAGCTGAAAGAGATTCTCCAAGTCAGTTCTTAGTTTAGAAAAGGGAGCTAAGATCCGGGAAATCTTAATTCCAGTTAAGATCACATGAAACACTGTATGAATCCTATATTCTTTACTTAAAGGAGACTAGAGTGGTAAATGTGTGTTATACAAGGCAGAATACCATTGAAGTAGAGAAAGAAACACGTTCGGGAGCTTTGGAAAGCCTTACACTTCACTGAAATGTAGTACTACACTCTATAACACAATTGAGAGACAATGTTCCCTACTTGCCTCAGTTCATAACAGTGTGTAGGAAGTTGTTTGATAAAGTGGGCAAAGCTTATACTTGGGCCAGAAGGCAGAATATAGGAAACTTCATGAAAACATGAATAATTCAGTGAAAATGACTGTAAACAGATGAGAACTTGTTTAGAACAGCTGAAAGAGAATCTCCAAGTCAGTTCTTAGTGTAGAAAAGGTAGCTAAGATAAGGGAAATCCATAATTCCAGTTAAGATCACATGAAACACTGTATGAATCCTATATTCATTACTTAAAGGAGACTAGAGTGGTAAATGTGTGTTATACAAGGCAGAATACCATTAAAATGGAGAAAGAAACACGTTCGGCAGTTTTGGAAATCCTTACACGTGACTGAAATGTAGTACTACACTCTATAACACAGTTGAGAGACAATGTTCCCGAGCTGCCTCAGTTCATAACAGTGTGTAGGAAGTTGTTTGATAAGTGGTCAAAGCTTATACTTGGACCAGAAGGCAGAATATAGGAAACTACATGAAAACATGAATAATTCAGTGAAAATGACTGTAAACAGATTGGAACTTGTTTTAGAACAGCTGAAAGAGATTCTCCAAGTCAGTTCTTAGTTTAGAAAAGGGAGCTGAGATCCGGGAAATCTTAATTCCAGTTAAGATCACATGAAACACTGTATGAATCCTATATTCTTTACTTAAAGGAGACTATAGTGGTAAATGTGTGTTATACAAGGCAGAATACCATTAAAATAGAGAAAGAAACACGTTCGGCAGCTTTTGAAATCCTTACACTTCACTGAAATGTAGTACTACACTCTATAACACAGTTGAGAGACAATGTTCCCTACTTGCCTCAGTTCATAACAGTGTGTAGGAAGTTGTTTGATAAAGTGGGCAAAGCTTATACTTGGGCCAGAAGGCAGAATATAGGAAACTACATGAAAACATGAATAATTCAGTGAAAATGACTGTAAACAGATGAGAACTTGTTTTAGGACAGCTGAAAGAGATTCTCCAAGTCAGTTCTTAGTGTAGAAAAGGTAGCTAAGATCCGGAAATCCATAATTCCAGTTAAGATCACATGAAACACTGTATGAATCCTATATTCATTACTTAAAGGAGACTAGAGTGGTAAATGTGTGTTATACAAGGCAGAATACCATTAAAATGGAGAAAGAAACACGTTCGGCAGTTTTGGAAATCCTTACACGTGACTGAAATGTAGTACTACACTCTATAACACAGTTGAGAGACAATGTTCCCGAGCTGCCTCAGTTCATAACAGTGTGTAGGAAGTTGTTTGATAAGTGGTCAAAGCTTATACTTGGACCAGAAGGCAGAATATAGGAAACTACATGAAAACATGAATAATTCAGTGAAAATGACTGTAAACAGATGAGAACTTGTTTAGAACAGCTGAAAGAGATTCTCCAAGTCAGGTCTTAGTCTAGAAAAGGTAGCTAAGATAAGGGAAATCCATAATTCCAGTTAAGATTACATGAAACACTGTATGAATTCTATATTCTTTACTTAAAGGAGACTATAGTGGTAAATGTGTGTTATACAAGGCAGAATACCATTAAAATAGAGAAAGAAACACGTTCGGCAGCTTTTGAAATCCTTACACTTCACTGAAATGTAGTACTACACTCTATAACACAGTTGAGAGACAATGTTCCCTACTTGCCTCAGTTCATAACAGTGTGTAGGAAGTTGTTTGATAAAGTGGGCAAAGCTTATACTTGGGCCAGAAGGCAGAATATAGGAAACTACATGAAAACATGAATAATTCAGTGAAAATGACTGTAAACAGATGAGAACTTGTTTAGAACAGCTGAAAGAGATTCTCCAAGTCAGTTCTTAGTGTAGAAAAGGTAGCTAAGATCCGGAAATCCATAATTCCAGTTAAGATCACATGAAACACTGTATGAATCCTATATTCATTACTTAAAGGAGACTAGAGTGGTAAATGTGTGTTATACAAGGCAGAATACCATTAAAATGGAGAAAGAAACACGTTCGGCAGTTTTGGAAATCCTTACACGTGACTGAAATGTAGTACTACACTCTATAACACAGTTGAGAGACAATGTTCCCGAGCTGCCTCAGTTCATAACAGTGTGTAGGAAGTTGTTTGATAAGTGGTCAAAGCTTATACTTGGACCAGAAGGCAGAATATAGGAAACTACATGAAAACATGAATAATTCAGTGAAAATGACTGTAAACAGATTGGAACTTGTTTTAGAACAGCTGAAAGAGATTCTCCAAGTCAGTTCTTAGTTTAGAAAAGGGAGCTGAGATCCGGGAAATCTTAATTCCAGTTAAGATCACATGAAACACTGTATGAATCCTATATTCTTTACTTAAAGGAGACTAGAGTGGTAAATGTGTGTTATACAAGGCAGAATACCATTGAAGTAGAGAAAGAAACACGTTCGGCAGCTTTGGAAAGCGTTACACTTCACTGAAATGTAGTACTACACTCTATAACACAGTTGAGAGACAATGTTCCCTACTTGCCTCAGTTCATAACAGTGTGAAGGAAGTTGTTTGATAAAGTGGGCAAAGCTTATACTTGGGCCAGAAGGCAGAATATAGGAAACTACATGAAAACATGAATAATTCAGTGAAAATGACTGTAAACAGATGAGAACTTGTTTAGAACAGCTGAAAGAGAATCTCCAAGTCAGTTCTTCGTGTAGAAAAGGTAGCTAAGATAAGGGAAATCCATAATTCCAGTTAAGATCACATGAAACACTATGAATCCTATATTCTTTACTTAAAGGAGACTAGAGTGGTAAATGTGTGTTATACAAGGCAGAATACCATTGAAATAGAGAAAGAAACACGTTCGGGAGCTTTGGAAAGCCTTACACTTCACTGAAATGTAGTACTACACTCTATAACACAATTGAGAGACAATGTTCCCTACTTGCCTCAGTTCATAACAGTGTGTAGGAAGTTGTTTGATAAAGTGGGCAAAGCTTATACTTGGGCCAGAAGGCAGAATATGGGAAACTTCATGAAAAGATGAATAATTCAGTGAAAATGACTGTAAACAGATGAGAACTTGTTTAGAACAGCTGAAAGAGAATCTCCAAGTCAGTTCTTAGTGTAGAAAAGGTAGCTAAGATAAGGGAAATCCATAATTCCAGTTAAGATCACATGAAACACTGTATGAATCCTATATTCATTACTTAAAGGAGACTAGAGTGGTAAATGTGTGTTATACAAGGCAGAATACCATTGAAATAGAGAAAGAAACACGTTCGGCAGCTTTGGAAAGCCTTACACTTCACTGAAATGTAGTACTACACTCTATAACACAGTTGAGAGACAATGTTCCCGAGCTGCCTCAGTTCATAACAGTGTGTAGGAAGTTGTTTGATAAAGTGGGCAAAGCTTATACTTGGACCAGAAGGCAGAATATAGGAAACTACATGAAAACATGATTAATTCAGTGAAAATGACTGTAAACAGATGAGAACTTGTTTAGAACAGCTGAAAGAGATTCTCCAAGTCAGGTCTTAGTCTAGAAAAGGTAGCTAAGATAAGGGAAATCCATAATTCCAGTTAAGATTACATGAAACACTGTATGAATTCTATATTCTTTACTTAAAGGAGACTATAGTGGTAAATGTGTGTTATACAAGGCAGAATACCATTAAAATAGAGAAAGAAACACGTTCGGCAGCTTTTGAAATCCTTACACTTCACTGAAATGTAGTACTACACTCTATAACACAGTTGAGAGACAATGTTCCCTACTTGCCTCAGTTCATAACAGTGTGTAGGAAGTTGTTTGATAAAGTGGGCAAAGCTTATACTTGGGCCAGAAGGCAGAATATAGGAAACTACATGAAAACATGAATAATTCAGTGAAAATGACTGTAAACAGATGAGAACTTGTTTTAGAACAGCTGAAAGAGATTCTCCAAGTCAGTTCTTAGTGTAGAAAAGGTAGCTAAGATCCGGGAAATCTTAATTCCAGTTAAAATCACATGAAACACTGTATGAATCCTATATTCTTTACTGAAAGGAGACTAGAGTGGTAAATGTTTGTTATACAAGGCAGAATACCATTGAAATAGAGAAAGAAACACGTTGGGCAGCTTTGGAAAGCCTTACACTTCACTGAAATGTAGTACTACACTCTATAACACAGTTGAGAGACAATGTTCCCTACTTGCCTCAGTTCATAACAGTGTGTAGGAAGTTGTTTGATAAAGTGGGCAAAGCTTATACTTGGGCCAGAAGGCAGAATATAGGAAACTACATGAAAACATGAATAATTCAGTGAAAATGACTGTAAACAGATGAGAACTTGTTTAGAACAGCTGAAAGAGAATCTCCAAGTCAGTTCTTAGTGTAGAAAAGGTAGCTAAGATAAGGGAAATCCATAATTCCAGTTAAGATCACATGAAACACTATGAATCCTATATTCTTTACTTAAAGGAGACTAGAGTGGTAAATGTGTGTTATACAAGGCAGAATACCATTGAAATAGAGAAAGAAACACGTTCGGGAGCTTTGGAAAGCCTTACACTTCACTGAAATGTAGTACTACACTCTATAACACAATTGAGAGACAATGTTCCCTACTTGCCTCAGTTCATAACAGTGTGTAGGAAGTTGTTTGATAAAGTGGGCAAAGCTTATACTTGGGCCAGAAGGCAGAATATGGGAAACTTCATGAAAAGATGAATAATTCAGTGAAAATGACTGTAAACAGATGAGAACTTGTTTAGAACAGCTGAAAGAGAATCTCCAAGTCAGTTCTTAGTGTAGAAAAGGTAGCTAAGATAAGGGAAATCCATAATTCCAGTTAAGATCACATGAAACACTGTATGAATCCTATATTCATTACTTAAAGGAGACTAGAGTGGTAAATGTGTGTTATACAAGGCAGAATACCATTGAAATAGAGAAAGAAACACGTTCGGCAGCTTTGGAAAGCCTTACACTTCACTGAAATGTAGTACTACACTCTATAACACAGTTGAGAGACAATGTTCCCGAGCTGCCTCAGTTCATAACAGTGTGTAGGAAGTTGTTTGATAAAGTGGGCAAAGCTTATACTTGGACCAGAAGGCAGAATATAGGAAACTACATGAAAACATGATTAATTCAGTGAAAATGACTGTAAACAGATGAGAACTTGTTTAGAACAGCTGAAAGAGATTCTCCAAGTCAGTTCTTAGTGTAGAAAAGGTAGCTAAGATCCGGAAATCCTTAATTGGAGTTAAGATTATATGAAACACTGTATGAATCCTATATTCTTTACTTAAAGGAGACTAGAGTGGTAAATGTGTGTTATACAAGGCAGAATACCATTAAAATGGAGAAAGAAACACGTTCGGCAGTTTTGGAAATCCTTACACGTGACTGAAATGTAGTACTACACTCTATAACACAGTTGAGAGACAATGTTCCCGAGCTGCCTCAGTTCATAACAGTGTGTAGGAAGTTGTTTGATAAAGTGGGCAAAGCTTATACTTGGACCAGAAGGCAGAATATAGGAAACTACATGAAAACATGAATAATTCAGTGAAAATGACTGTAAACAGATGAGAACTTGTTTAGAACAGCTGAAAGAGATTCTCCAAGTCAGTTCTTAGTGTAGAAAAGGTAGCTAAGATAAGGGAAATCCATAATTCCAGTTAAGATTACATGAAACACTATATGAATTCTATATTCTTTACTTAAAGGAGACTATAGTGGTAAATGTGTGTTATACAAGGCAGAATACCATTAAAATAGAGAAAGAAACACGTTCGGCAGCTTTTGAAATCCTTACACTTCACTGAAATGTAGTACTACACTCTATAACACAGTTGAGAGACAATGTTCCCTACTTGCCTCAGTTCATAACAGTGTGTAGGAAGTTGTTTGATAAAGTGGGCAAAGCTTATACTTGGGCCAGAAGGCAGAATATAGGAAACTACATGAAAACATGAATAATTCTGTGAAAATGACTGTAAACAGATGAGAACTTGTTTTAGAACAGCTGAAAGAGATTCTCCAAGTCAGTTCTTAGTGTAGAAAAGGTAGCTAAGATCCGGGAAATCTTAATTCCAGTTAAAATCACATGAAACACTGTATGAATCCTATATTCTTTACTGAAAGGAGACTAGAGTGGTAAATGTTTGTTATACAAGGCAGAATACCATTGAAATAGAGAAAGAAACACGTTCGGCAGCTTTGGAAAGCGTTACACTTCACTGAAATGTAGTACTACACTCTATAACACAGTTGAGAGACAATGTTCCCTACTTGCCTCAGTTCATAACAGTGTGAAGGAAGTTGTTTGATAAAGTGGGCAAAGCTTATACTTGGGCCAGAAGGCAGAATATAGGAAACTACATGAAAACATGAATAATTCAGTGAAAATGACTGTAAACAGATGAGAACTTGTTTAGAACAGCTGAAAGAGAATCTCCAAGTCAGTTCTTCGTGTAGAAAAGGTAGCTAAGATAAGGGAAATCCATAATTCCAGTTAAGATCACATGAAACACTATGAATCCTATATTCTTTACTTAAAGGAGACTAGAGTGGTAAATGTGTGTTATACAAGGCAGAATACCATTGAAATAGAGAAAGAAACACGTTCGGGAGCTTTGGAAAGCCTTACACTTCACTGAAATGTAGTACTACACTCTATAACACAATTGAGAGACAATGTTCCCTACTTGCCTCAGTTCATAACAGTGTGTAGGAAGTTGTTTGATAAAGTGGGCAAAGCTTATACTTGGGCCAGAAGGCAGAATATGGGAAACTTCATGAAAAGATGAATAATTCAGTGAAAATGACTGTAAACAGATGAGAACTTGTTTAGAACAGCTGAAAGAGAATCTCCAAGTCAGTTCTTAGTGTAGAAAAGGTAGCTAAGATAAGGGAAATCCATAATTCCAGTTAAGATCACATGAAACACTGTATGAATCCTATATTCATTACTTAAAGGAGACTAGAGTGGTAAATGTGTGTTATACAAGGCAGAATACCATTGAAATAGAGAAAGAAACACGTTCGGCAGCTTTGGAAAGCCTTACACTTCACTGAAATGTAGTACTACACTCTATAACACAGTTGAGAGACAATGTTCCCGAGCTGCCTCAGTTCATAACAGTGTGTAGGAAGTTGTTTGATAAAGTGGGCAAAGCTTATACTTGGACCAGAAGGCAGAATATAGGAAACTACATGAAAACATGATTAATTCAGTGAAAATGACTGTAAACAGATGAGAACTTGTTTAGAACAGCTGAAAGAGATTCTCCAAGTCAGGTCTTAGTCTAGAAAAGGTAGCTAAGATAAGGGAAATCCATAATTCCAGTTAAGATTACATGAAACACTGTATGAATTCTATATTCTTTACTTAAAGGAGACTATAGTGGTAAATGTGTGTTATACAAGGCAGAATACCATTAAAATAGAGAAAGAAACACGTTCGGCAGCTTTTGAAATCCTTACACTTCACTGAAATGTAGTACTACACTCTATAACACAGTTGAGAGACAATGTTCCCTACTTGCCTCAGTTCATAACAGTGTGTAGGAAGTTGTTTGATAAAGTGGGCAAAGCTTATACTTGGGCCAGAAGGCAGAATATAGGAAACTACATGAAAACATGAATAATTCAGTGAAAATGACTGTAAACAGATGAGAACTTGTTTTAGAACAGCTGAAAGAGATTCTCCAAGTCAGTTCTTAGTGTAGAAAAGGTAGCTAAGATCCGGGAAATCTTAATTCCAGTTAAAATCACATGAAACACTGTATGCATCCTATATTCTTTACTGAAAGGAGACTAGAGTGGTAAATGTTTGTTATACAAGGCAGAATACCATTGAAATAGAGAAAGAAACACGTTGGGCAGCTTTGGAAAGCCTTACACTTCACTGAAATGTAGTACTACACTCTATAACACAGTTGAGAGACAATGTTCCCTACTTGCCTCAGTTCATAACAGTGTGTAGGAAGTTGTTTGATAAAGTGGGCAAAGCTTATACTTGGGCCAGAAGGCAGAATATAGGAAACTACATGAAAACATGAATAATTCAGTGAAAATGACTGTAAACAGATGAGAACTTGTTTAGAACAGCTGAAAGAGAATCTCCAAGTCAGTTCTTAGTGTAGAAAAGGTAGCTAAGATAAGGGAAATCCATAATTCCAGTTAAGATCACATGAAACACTATGAATCCTATATTCTTTACTTAAAGGAGACTAGAGTGGTAAATGTGTGTTATACAAGGCAGAATACCATTGAAATAGAGAAAGAAACACGTTCGGGAGCTTTGGAAAGCCTTACACTTCACTGAAATGTAGTACTACACTCTATAACACAATTGAGAGACAATGTTCCCTACTTGCCTCAGTTCATAACAGTGTGTAGGAAGTTGTTTGATAAAGTGGGCAAAGCTTATACTTGGGCCAGAAGGCAGAATATGGGAAACTTCATGAAAAGATGAATAATTCAGTGAAAATGACTGTAAACAGATGAGAACTTGTTTAGAACAGCTGAAAGAGAATCTCCAAGTCAGTTCTTAGTGTAGAAAAGGTAGCTAAGATAAGGGAAATCCATAATTCCAGTTAAGATCACATGAAACACTGTATGAATCCTATATTCATTACTTAAAGGAGACTAGAGTGGTAAATGTGTGTTATACAAGGCAGAATACCATTGAAATAGAGAAAGAAACACGTTCGGCAGCTTTGGAAAGCCTTACACTTCACTGAAATGTAGTACTACACTCTATAACACAGTTGAGAGACAATGTTCCCGAGCTGCCTCAGTTCATAACAGTGTGTAGGAAGTTGTTTGATAAAGTGGGCAAAGCTTATACTTGGACCAGAAGGCAGAATATAGGAAACTACATGAAAACATGATTAATTCAGTGAAAATGACTGTAAACAGATGAGAACTTGTTTAGAACAGCTGAAAGAGATTCTCCAAGTCAGGTCTTAGTCTAGAAAAGGTAGCTAAGATAAGGGAAATCCATAATTCCAGTTAAGATTACATGAAACACTGTATGAATTCTATATTCTTTACTTAAAGGAGACTATAGTGGTAAATGTGTGTTATACAAGGCAGAATACCATTAAAATAGAGAAAGAAACACGTTCGGCAGCTTTTGAAATCCTTACACTTCACTGAAATGTAGTACTACACTCTATAACACAGTTGAGAGACAATGTTCCCTACTTGCCTCAGTTCATAACAGTGTGTAGGAAGTTGTTTGATAAAGTGGGCAAAGCTTATACTTGGGCCAGAAGGCAGAATATAGGAAACTACATGAAAACATGAATAATTCAGTGAAAATGACTGTAAACAGATGAGAACTTGTTTTAGAACAGCTGAAAGAGATTCTCCAAGTCAGTTCTTAGTGTAGAAAAGGTAGCTAAGATCCGGGAAATCTTAATTCCAGTTAAAATCACATGAAACACTGTATGAATCCTATATTCTTTACTGAAAGGAGACTAGAGTGGTAAATGTTTGTTATACAAGGCAGAATACCATTGAAATAGAGAAAGAAACACGTTGGGCAGCTTTGGAAAGCCTTACACTTCACTGAAATGTAGTACTACACTCTATAACACAGTTGAGAGACAATGTTCCCTACTTGCCTCAGTTCATAACAGTGTGTAGGAAGTTGTTTGATAAAGTGGGCAAAGCTTATACTTGGGCCAGAAGGCAGAATATAGGAAACTACATGAAAACATGAATAATTCAGTGAAAATGACTGTAAACAGATGAGAACTTGTTTAGAACAGCTGAAAGAGAATCTCCAAGTCAGTTCTTAGTGTAGAAAAGGTAGCTAAGATAAGGGAAATCCATAATTCCAGTTAAGATCACATGAAACACTATGAATCCTATATTCTTTACTTAAAGGAGACTAGAGTGGTAAATGTGTGTTATACAAGGCAGAATACCATTGAAATAGAGAAAGAAACACGTTCGGGAGCTTTGGAAAGCCTTACACTTCACTGAAATGTAGTACTACACTCTATAACACAATTGAGAGACAATGTTCCCTACTTGCCTCAGTTCATAACAGTGTGTAGGAAGTTGTTTGATAAAGTGGGCAAAGCTTATACTTGGGCCAGAAGGCAGAATATGGGAAACTTCATGAAAAGATGAATAATTCAGTGAAAATGACTGTAAACAGATGAGAACTTGTTTAGAACAGCTGAAAGAGAATCTCCAAGTCAGTTCTTAGTGTAGAAAAGGTAGCTAAGATAAGGGAAATCCATAATTCCAGTTAAGATCACATGAAACACTGTATGAATCCTATATTCATTACTTAAAGGAGACTAGAGTGGTAAATGTGTGTTATACAAGGCAGAATACCATTGAAATAGAGAAAGAAACACGTTCGGCAGCTTTGGAAAGCCTTACACTTCACTGAAATGTAGTACTACACTCTATAACACAGTTGAGAGACAATGTTCCCGAGCTGCCTCAGTTCATAACAGTGTGTAGGAAGTTGTTTGATAAAGTGGGCAAAGCTTATACTTGGACCAGAAGGCAGAATATAGGAAACTACATGAAAACATGATTAATTCAGTGAAAATGACTGTAAACAGATGAGAACTTGTTTAGAACAGCTGAAAGAGATTCTCCAAGTCAGTTCTTAGTGTAGAAAAGGTAGCTAAGATCCGGAAATCCTTAATTGGAGTTAAGATTATATGAAACACTGTATGAATCCTATATTCTTTACTTAAAGGAGACTAGAGTGGTAAATGTGTGTTATACAAGGCAGAATACCATTAAAATGGAGAAAGAAACACGTTCGGCAGTTTTGGAAATCCTTACACGTGACTGAAATGTAGTACTACACTCTATAACACAGTTGAGAGACAATGTTCCCGAGCTGCCTCAGTTCATAACAGTGTGTAGGAAGTTGTTTGATAAAGTGGGCAAAGCTTATACTTGGACCAGAAGGCAGAATATAGGAAACTACATGAAAACATGATTAATTCAGTGAAAATGACTGTAAACAGATGAGAACTTGTTTAGAACAGCTGAAAGAGATTCTCCAAGTCAGTTCTTAGTGTAGAAAAGGTAGCTAAGATAAGGGAAATCCATAATTCCAGTTAAGATTACATGAAACACTATATGAATTCTATATTCTTTACTTAAAGGAGACTATAGTGGTAAATGTGTGTTATACAAGGCAGAATACCATTAAAATAGAGAAAGAAACACGTTCGGCAGCTTTTGAAATCCTTACACTTCACTGAAATGTAGTACTACACTCTATAACACAGTTGAGAGACAATGTTCCCTACTTGCCTCAGTTCATAACAGTGTGTAGGAAGTTGTTTGATAAAGTGGGCAAAGCTTATACTTGGGCCAGAAGGCACAATATAGGAAACTACATGAAAACATGAATAATTCTGTGAAAATGACTGTAAACAGATGAGAACTTGTTTTAGAACAGCTGAAAGAGATTCTCCAAGTCAGTTCTTAGTGTAGAAAAGGTAGCTAAGATCCGGGAAATCTTAATTCCAGTTAAAATCACATGAAACACTGTATGAATCCTATATTCTTTACTGAAAGGAGACTAGAGTGGTAAATGTTTGTTATACAAGGCAGAATACCATTGAAATAGAGAAAGAAACACGTTCGGCAGCTTTGGAAAGCGTTACACTTCACTGAAATGTAGTACTACACTCTATAACACAGTTGAGAGACAATGTTCCCTACTTGCCTCAGTTCATAACAGTGTGAAGGAAGTTGTTTGATAAAGTGGGCAAAGCTTATACATGGGCCAGAAGGCAGAATATAGGAAACTACATGAAAACATGAATAATTCAGTGAAAATGACTGTAAACAGATGAGAACTTGTTTAGAACAGCTGAAAGAGAATCTCCAAGTCAGTTCTTAGTGTAGAAAAGTTAGCTAAGAGAAGGGAAATCCATAATTCCAGTTAAGATCACATGAAACACTGTATGAATCCTATATTCATTACTTAAAGGAGACTAGAGTGGTAAATGTGTGTTATACAAGGCAGAATACCATTGAAATAGAGAAAGAAACAAGTTCGGCAGCTTTGGAAAGCCTTACAATTCACTGAAATGTAGTACTACACTCTATAACACAGTTGAGAGACAATATTCCCGAGCTGCCTCAGTTCATAACAGTGTGTAGGAAGTTGTTTGATAAAGTGGGCAAAGCTTATACTTGGACCAGAAGGCAGAATATAGGAAACTACATGAAAACATGATTAATTCAGTGAAAATGACTGTAAACAGATGAGAACTTGTTTAGAACAGCTGAAAGAGATTCTCCAAGTCAGTTCTTAGTGTAGAAAAGGTAGCTAAGATAAGGGAAATCCATAATTCCAGTTAAGATTACATGAAACACTGTATGAATTCTATATTCTTTACTTAAAGGAGACTATAGTGGTAAATGTGTGTTATACAAGGCAGAATACCATTAAAATAGAGAAAGAAACACGTTCGGCAGCTTTTGAAATCCTTACACTTCACTGAAATGTAGTACTACACTCTATAACACAGTTGAGAGACAATGTTCCCTACTTGCCTCAGTTCATAACAGTGTGTAGGAAGTTGTTTGATAAAGTGGGCAAAGCTTATACTTGGGCCAGAAGGCCGAATATAGGAAACTACATGAAAACATGAATAATTCAGTGAAAATGACTGTAAACAGATGAGAACTTGTTTTAGGACAGCTGAAAGAGATTCTCCAAGTCAGTTCTTAGTGTAGAAAAGGTAGCTAAGATCCGGGAAATCTTAATTCCAGTTAAAATCACATGAAACACTGTATGAATCCTATATTGTTTACTGAAAGGAGACTAGAGTGGTAAATGTTTGTTATACAAGGCAGAATACCATTGAAATAGAGAAAGAAACACGTTGGGCAGCTTTGGAAAGCCTTACACTTCACTGAAATGTAGTACTACACTCTATAACACAGTTGAGAGACAATGTTCCCTACTTGCCTCAGTTCATAACAGTGTGTTGGAAGTTGTTTGATAAAGTGGGCAAAGCTTATACTTGGGCCAGAAGGCAGAATATAGGAAACTACATGAAAACATGAATAATTCAGTGAAAATGACTGTAAACAGATGAGAACTTGTTTAGAACAGCTGAAAGAGAATCTCCAAGTCAGTTCTTAGTGTAGAAAAGGTAGCTAAGATAAGGGAAATCCATAATTCCAGTTAAGATCACATGAAACACTATGAATCCTATATTCTTTACTTAAAGGAGACTAGAGTGGTAAATGTGTGTTATACAAGGCAGAATACCATTGAAATAGAGAAAGAAACACGTTCGGGAGCTTTGGAAAGCCTTACACTTCACTGAAATGTAGTACTACACTCTATAACACAATTGGGAGACAATGTTCCCTACTTGCCTCAGTTCATAACAGTGTGTAGGAAGTTGTTTGATAAAGTGGGCAAAGCTTATACTTGGGCCAGAAGGCAGAATATAGGAAACTTCATGAAAACATGAATAATTCAGTGAAAATGACTGTAAACAGATGAGAACTTGTTTAGAACAGCTGAAAGAGAATCTCCAAGTCAGTTCTTAGTGTAGAAAAGGTAGCTAAGATAAGGGAAATCCATAATTCCAGTTAAGATCACATGAAACACTGTATGAATCCTATATTCATTACTTAAAGGAGACTAGAGTGGTAAATGTGTGTTATACAAGGCAGAATACCATTAAAATGGAGAAAGAAACACGTTCGGCAGTTTTGGAAATCCTTACACGTGACTGAAATGTAGTACTAAACTCTATAACACAGTTGAGAGACAATGTTCCCGAGCTGCCTCAGTTCATAACAGTGTGTAGGAAGTTGTTTGATAAAGTGGTCAAAGCTTATACTTGGACCAGAAGGCAGAATATAGGAAACTACATGAAAACATGAATAATTCAGTGAAAATGACTGTAAACAGATTGGAACTTGTTTTAGAACAGCTGAAAGAGATTCTCCAAGTCAGTTCTTTGTTTAGAAAAGGGAGCTAAGATCCGGGAAATCTTAATTCCAGTTAAGATCACATGAAACACTGTATGAATCCTATATTCTTTACTTAAAGGAGACTAGAGTGGTAAATGTGTGTTATACAAGGCAGAATACCATTGAAGTAGAGAAAGAAACACGTTCGGCAGCTTTGGAAAGCGTTACACTTCACTGAAATGTAGTACTACACTCTATAACACAGTTGAGAGACAATGTTCCCTACTTGCCTCAGTTCATAACAGTGTGAAGGAAGTTGTTTGATAAAGTGGGCAAAGCTTATACTTGGGCCAGAAGGCAGAATATAGGAAACTACATGAAAACATGAATAATTCAGTGAAAATGACTGTAAACAGATGAGAACTTGTTTAGAACAGCTGAAAGAGAATCTCCAAGTCAGTTCTTAGTGTAGAAAAGTTAGCTAAGAGAAGGGAAATCCATAATTCCAGTTAAGATCACATGAAACACTGTATGAATCCTATATTCATTACTTAAAGGAGACTAGAGTGGTAAATGTGTGTTATACAAGGCAGAATACCATTGAAATAGAGAAAGAAACAAGTTCGGCAGCTTTGGAAAGCCTTACAATTCACTGAAATGTAGTACTACACTCTATAACACAGTTGAGAGACAATGTTCCCGAGCTGCCTCAGTTCATAACAGTGTGTAGGAAGTTGTTTGATAAAGTGGGCAAAGCTTATACTTGGACCAGAAGGCAGAATATAGGAAACTACATGAAAACATGATTAATTCAGTGAAAATGACTGTAAACAGATGAGAACTTGTTTAGAACAGCTGAAAGAGATTCTCCAAGTCAGGTCTTAGTGTAGAAAAGGTAGCTAAGATAAGGGAAATCCATAATTCCAGTTAAGATTACATGAAACACTGTATGAATTCTATATTCTTTACTTAAAGGAGACTATAGTGGTAAATGTGTGTTATACAAGGCAGAATAACATTAAAATAGAGAAAGAAACACGTTCGGCAGCTTTTGAAATCCTTACACTTCACTGAAATGTAGTACTACACTCTATAACACAGTTGAGAGACAATGTTCCCTACTTGCCTCAGTTCATAACAGTGTGTAGGAAGTTGTTTGATAAAGTGGGCAAAGCTTATACTTGGGCCAGAAGGCAGAATATAGGAAACTACATGAAAACATGAATAATTCAGTGAAAATGACTGTAAACAGATGAGAACTTGTTTTAGAACAGCTGAAAGAGATTCTCCAAGTCAGTTCTTAGTGTAGAAAAGGTAGCTAAGATCCGGGAAATCTTAATTCCAGTTAAAATCACATGAAACACTGTATGAATCCTATATTCTTTACTGAAAGGAGACTAGAGTGGTAAATGTTTGTTATACAAGGCAGAATACCATTGAAATAGAGAAAGAAACACGTTCGGGAGCTTTGGAAAGCCTTACACTTCACTGAAATGTAGTACTACACTCTATAACACAGTTGAGAGACAATGTTCCCTACTTGCCTCAGTTCATAACAGTGTGTAGGAAGTTGTTTGATAAAGTGGGCAAAGCTTATACTTGGGCCAGAAGGCAGAATATAGGAAACTACATGAAAACATGAATAATTCAGTGAAAATGACTGTAAACAGATGAGAACTTGTTTAGAACAGCTGAAAGAGAATCTCCAAGTCAGTTCTTAGTGTAGAAAAGGTAGCTAAGATAAGGGAAATCCATAATTCCAGTTAAGATCACATGAAACACTATGAATCCTATATTCTTTACTTAAAGGAGACTGGAGTGGTAAATGTGTGTTATACAAGGCAGAATACCATTGAAATAGAGAAAGAAACACGTTCGGGAGCTTTGGAAAGCCTTACACTTCACTGAAATGTAGTACTACACTCTATAACACAATTGAGAGACAATGTTCCCTACTTGCCTCAGTTCATAAGAGTGTGTAGGAAGTTGTTTGATAAAGTGGGCAAAGCTTATACTTGGGCCAGAAGGCAGAATATAGGAAACTTCATGAAAACATGAATAATTCAGTGAAAATGACTGTAAACAGATGAGAACTTGTTTAGAACAGCTGAAAGAGAATCTCCAAGTCAGTTCTTAGTGTAGAAAAGGTAGCTAAGATAAGGGAAATCCATAATTCCAGTTAAGATCACATGAAACACTGTATGAATCCTATATTCATTACTTAAAGGAGACTAGAGTGGTAAATGTGTGTTATACAAGGCAGAATACCATTGAAATAGAGAAAGAAACACGTTCTGCAGCTTTGGAAAGCCTTACACTTCACTGAAATGTAGTACTACACTCTATAACACAGTTGAGAGACAATGTTCCCGAGCTGCCTCAGTTCATAACAGTGTGTAGGAAGTTGTTTGATAAAGTGGGCAAAGCTTATACTTGGACCAGAAGGCAGAATATAGGAAACTACATGAAAACATGATTAATTCAGTGAAAATGACTGTTAACAGATGAGAACTTGTTTAGAACAGCTGAAAGAGATTCTCCAAGTCAGTTCTTAGTGTAGAAAAGGTAGCTAAGATAAGGGAAATCCATAATTCCAGTTAAGATTACATGAAACACTGTATGAATTCTATATTCTTTACTTAAAGGAGACTAGAGTGGTAAATGTGTGTTATGCAAGGCAGAATACCATTAAAATAGAGAAAGAAACACGTTCGGCAGCTTTTGAAATAATTACACTTCACTGAAATGTAGTACTACACTCTATAACACAGTTGAGAGACAATGTTCCCGAGCTGCCTCAGTTCATAACAGTGTGTAGGAATTTGTTTGATAAAGTGGGCAAAGCTTATACTTGGGCCAGAAGGCAGAATATAGGAAACTACATGAAAACATGAATAATTCATTGAAAATGACTGTAAACAGATGAGAACTTGTTTTAGAACAGCTGAAAGAGATTCTCCAAGTCAGTTCTTAGTGTAGAAAAGGTAGCTAAGATCCGGGAAATCTTAATTCCAGTTAAAATCACATGAAACACTGTATGAATCCTATATTCTTTACTGAAAGGAGACTAGAGTGGTAAATGTTTGTTATACAAGGCAGAATACCATTGAAATAGAGAAAGAAACACGTTGGGCAGCTTTGGAAAGCCTTACACTTCACTGAAATGTAGTACTAAACTCTATAACACAGTTGAGAGACAATGTTCCCTACTTGCCTCAGTTCATAACAGTGTGTAGGAAGTTGTTTGATAAAGTGGGCAAAGCTTATACTTGGGCCAGAAGGCAGAATATAGGAAACTACATGAAAACATGATTAATTCAGTGAAAATGACTGTAAACAGATGAGAACTTGTTTAGAACAGCTGAAAGAGATTCTCCAAGTTAGGTCTTAGTGTAGAAAAGGTAGCTAAGATAAGGGAAATCCATAATTCCAGTTAAGATTACATGAAACACTGTATGAATTCTATATTCTTTACTTAAAGGAGACTATAGTGGTAAATGTGTGTTATACAAGGCAGAATAACATTAAAATAGAGAAAGAAACACGTTCGGCAGCTTTTGAAATCCTTACACTTCACTGAAATGTAGTACTACACTCTATAACACAGTTGAGAGACAATGTTCCCTACTTGCCTCAGTTCATAACAGTGTGTAGGAAGTTGTTTGATAAAGTGGGCAAAGCTTATACTTGGGCCAGAAGGCAGAATATAGGAAACTACATGAAAACATGAATAATTCAGTGAAAATGACTGTAAACAGATGAGAACTTGTTTTAGAACAGCTGAAAGAGATTCTCCAAGTCAGTTCTTAGTGTAGAAAAGGTAGCTAAGATCCGGGAAATCTTAATTCCAGTTAAAATCACATGAAACACTGTATGAATCCTATATTCTTTACTGAAAGGAGACTAGAGTGGTAAATGTTTGTTATACAAGGCAGAATACCATTGAAATAGAGAAAGAAACACGTTGGGCAGCTTTGGAAAGCCTTACACTTCACTGAAATGTAGTACTACACTCTATAACACAGTTGAGAGACAATGTTCCCTACTTGCCTCAGTTCATAACAGTGTGTAGGAAGTTGTTTGATAAAGTGGGCAAAGCTTATACTTGGGCCAGAAGGCAGAATATAGGAAACTACATGAAAACATGAATAATTCAGTGAAAATGACTGTAAACAGATGAGAACTTGTTTAGAACAGCTGAAAGAGAATCTCCAAGTCAGTTCTTAGTGTAGAAAAGGTAGCTAAGATAAGGGAAATCCATAATTCCAGTTAAGATCACATGAAACACTATGAATCCTATATTCTTTACTTAAAGGAGACTGGAGTGGTAAATGTGTGTTATACAAGGCAGAATACCATTGAAATAGAGAAAGAAACACGTTCGGGAGCTTTGGAAAGCCTTACACTTCACTGAAATGTAGTACTACACTCTATAACACAATTGAGAGACAATGTTCCCTACTTGCCTCAGTTCATAAGAGTGTGTAGGAAGTTGTTTGATAAAGTGGGCAAAGCTTATACTTGGGCCAGAAGGCAGAATATAGGAAACTTCATGAAAACATGAATAATTCAGTGAAAATGACTGTAAACAGATGAGAACTTGTTTAGAACAGCTGAAAGAGAATCTCCAAGTCAGTTCTTAGTGTAGAAAAGGTAGCTAAGATAAGGGAAATCCATAATTCCAGTTAAGATCACATGAAACACTGTATGAATCCTATATTCATTACTTAAAGGAGACTAGAGTGGTAAATGTGTGTTATACAAGGCAGAATACCATTGAAATAGAGAAAGAAACACGTTCTGCAGCTTTGGAAAGCCTTACACTTCACTGAAATGTAGTACTACACTCTATAACACAGTTGAGAGACAATGTTCCCGAGCTGCCTCAGTTCATAACAGTGTGTAGGAAGTTGTTTGATAAAGTGGGCAAAGCTTATACTTGGACCAGAAGGCAGAATATAGGAAACTACATGAAAACATGATTAATTCAGTGAAAATGACTGTTAACAGATGAGAACTTGTTTAGAACAGCTGAAAGAGATTCTCCAAGTCAGTTCTTAGTGTAGAAAAGGTAGCTAAGATAAGGGAAATCCATAATTCCAGTTAAGATTACATGAAACACTGTATGAATTCTATATTCTTTACTTAAAGGAGACTAGAGTGGTAAATGTGTGTTATACAAGGCAGAATACCATTAAAATAGAGAAAGAAACACGTTCGGCAGCTTTTGAAATAATTACACTTCACTGAAATGTAGTACTACACTCTATAACACAGTTGAGAGACAATGTTCCCGAGCTGCCTCAGTTCATAACAGTGTGTAGGAAGTTGTTTGATAAAGTGGGCAAAGCTTATACTTGGGCCAGAAGGCAGAATATAGGAAACTACATGAAAACATGAATAATTCATTGAAAATGACTGTAAACAGATGAGAACTTGTTTTAGAACAGCTGAAAGAGATTCTCCAAGTCAGTTCTTAGTGTAGAAAAGGTAGCTAAGATCCGGGAAATCTTAATTCCAGTTAAAATCACATGAAACACTGTATGAATCCTATATTCTTTACTGAAAGGAGACTAGAGTGGTAAATGTTTGTTATACAAGGCAGAATACCATTGAAATAGAGAAAGAAACACGTTGGGCAGCTTTGGAAAGCCTTACACTTCACTGAAATGTAGTACTACACTCTATAACACAGTTGAGAGACAATGTTCCCTACTTGCCTCAGTTCATAACAGTGTGTAGGAAGTTGTTTGATAAAGTGGGCAAAGCTTATACTTGGGCCAGAAGGCAGAATATAGGAAACTACATGAAAACATGAATAATTCAGTGAAAATGACTGTAAACAGATGAGAACTTGTTTAGAACAGCTGAAAGAGAATCTCCAAGTCAGTTCTTAGTGTAGAAAAGGTAGCTAAGATAAGGGAAATCCATAATTCCAGTTAAGATCACATGAAACACTATGAATCCTATATTCTTTACTTAAAGGAGACTAGAGTGGTAAATGTGTGTTATACAAGGCAGAATACCATTGAAATAGAGAAAGAAACATGTTCGGCAGCTTTGGAAAGCCTTACACTTCACTGAAATGTAGTACTACACTCTATAACACAATTGAGAGACAATGTTCCCTACTTGCCTCAGTTCATAACAGTGTGTAGGAAGTTGTTTGATAAAGTGGGCAAAGCTTATACTTGGGCCAGAAGGCAGAATATAGGAAACTACATGAAAACATGATTAATTCAGTGAAAATGACTGTAAACAGATGAGAACTTGTTTAGAACAGCTGAAAGAGATTCTCCAAGTCAGTTCTTAGTGTAGAAAAGGTAGCTAAGATCCGGAAATCCTTAATTGGAGTTAAGATTATATGAAACACTGTATGAATCCTATATTCTTTACTTAAAGGAGACTAGAGTGGTAAATGTGTGTTATACAAGGGAGAATACCATTAAAATGGAGAAAGAAACACGTTCTGCAGTTTTGGAAATCCTTACACGTGACTGAAATGTAGTACTACACTCTATAACACAGTTGAGAGACAATGTTCCCGAGCTGCCTCAGTTCATAACAGTGTGTAGGAAGTTGTTTGATAAAGTAGTCAAAGCTTATACTTGGACCAGAAGGCAGAATATAGGAAACTACATGAAAACATGAATAATTCAGTGAAAATGACTGTAAACAGATTGGAACTTGTTTTAGAACAGCTGAAAGAGATTCTCCAAGTCAGTTCTTAGTGTAGAAAAGGTAGCTAAGATCCGGGAAATCTTAATTCCAGTTAAGATCACATGAAACACTGTATGAATTCTATATTCTTTACTTAATGGAGACTAGAGTGGTAAATGTGTGTTATACAAGGCAGAATACCATTAAAATAGAGAAAGAAACACGTTCGGCAGCTTTTGAAATCCTTACACTTCACTGAAATGTAGTACTACACTCAATAACACAGTTGAGAGACAATGTTCCCTACTTGCCTCAGTTCATAACAGTGTGTAGGAAGTTGTTTGATAAAGTGGGCAAAGCTTATACTTGGGCCAGAAGGCAGAATATAGGAAACTACATGAAAACATGAATAATTCAGTGAAAATGACTGTAAACAGATGAGAACTTGTTTTAGAACAGCTGAAAGAGATTCTCCAAGTCAGTTCTTAGTGTAGAAAAGGTAGCTAAGATCCGGGAAATCTTAATTCCAGTTAAAATCACATGAAACACTGTATGAATCCTATATTCTTTACTGAAAGGAGACTAGAGTGGTAAATGTTTGTTATACAAGGCAGAATACCATTGAAATAGAGAAAGAAACACGTTGGGCAGCTTTGGAAAGCCTTACACTTCACTGAAATGTAGTACTACACTCTATAACACAGTTGAGAGACAATGTTCCCTACTTGCCTCAGTTCATAACAGTGTGTAGGAAGTTGTTTGATAAAGTTGGCAAAGCTTATACTTGGGCCAGAAGGCAGAATATAGGAAACTACATGAAAACATGAATAATTCAGTGAAAATGACTGTAAACAGATGAGAACTTGTTTAGAACAGCTGAAAGAGAATCTCCAAGTCAGTTCTTAGTGTAGAAAAGGTAGCTAAGATAAGGGAAATCCATAATTCCAGTTAAGATCACATGAAACACTATGAATCCTATATTCTTTACTTAAAGGAGACTGGAGTGGTAAATGTGTGTTATACAAGGCAGAATACCATTGAAATAGAGAAAGAAACACGTTCGGGAGCTTTGGAAAGCCTTACACTTCACTGAAATGTAGTACTACACTCTATAACACAATTGAGAGACAATGTTCCCTACTTGCCTCAGTTCATAAGAGTGTGTAGGAAGTTGTTTGATAAAGTGGGCAAAGCTTATACTTGGGCCAGAAGGCAGAATATAGGAAACTTCATGAAAACATGAATAATTCAGTGAAAATGACTGTAAACAGATGAGAACTTGTTTAGAACAGCTGAAAGAGAATCTCCAAGTCAGTTCTTAGTGTAGAAAAGGTAGCTAAGATAAGGGAAATCCATAATTCCAGTTAAGATCACATGAAACACTGTATGAATCCTATATTCATTACTTAAAGAAGACTAGAGTGGTAAATGTGTGTTATACAAGGCAGAATACCATTGAAATAGAGAAAGAAACACGTTCTGCAGCTTTGGAAAGCCTTACACTTCACTGAAATGTAGTACTACACTCTATAACACATTTGAGAGACAATATTCCCGAGCTGCCTCAGTTCATAACAGTGTGTAGGAAGTTGTTTGATAAAGTGGGCAAAGCTTATACTTGGACCAGAAGGCAGAATATAGGAAACTACATGAAAACATGATTAATTCAGTGAAAATGACTGTTAACAGATGAGAACTTGTTTAGAACAGCTGAAAGAGATTCTCCAAGTCAGTTCTTAGTGTAGAAAAGGTAGCTAAGATAAGGGAAATCCATAATTCCAGTTAAGATTACATGAAACACTGTATGAATTCTATATTCTTTACTTAAAGGAGACTAGAGTGGTAAATGTGTGTTATACAAGGCAGAATACCATTAAAATAGAGAAAGAAACACGTTCGGCAGCTTTTGAAATAATTACACTTCACTGAAATGTAGTACTACACTCTATAACACAGTTGAGAGACAATGTTCCCGAGCTGCCTCAGTTCATAACAGTGTGTAGGAAGTTGTTTGATAAAGTGGGCAAAGCTTATACTTGGGCCAGAAGGCAGAATATAGGAAACTACATGAAAACATGAATAATTCATTGAAAATGACTGTAAACAGATGAGAACTTGTTTTAGAACAGCTGAAAGAGATTCTCCAAGTCAGTTCTTAGTGTAGAAAAGGTAGCTAAGATCCGGGAAATCTTAATTCCAGTTAAAATCACATGAAACACTGTATGAATCCTATATTCTTTACTGAAAGGAGACTAGAGTGGTAAATGTTTGTTATACAAGGCAGAATACCATTGAAATAGAGAAAGAAACACGTTGGGCAGCTTTGGAAAGCCTTACACTTCACTGAAATGTAGTACTACACTCTATAACACAGTTGAGAGACAATGTTCCCTACTTGCCTCAGTTCATAACAGTGTGTAGGAAGTTGTTTGATAAAGTGGGCAAAGCTTATACTTGGGCCAGAAGGCAGAATATAGGAAACTACATGAAAACATGAATAATTCAGTGAAAATGACTGTAAACAGATGAGAACTTGTTTAGAACAGCTGAAAGAGAATCTCCAAGTCAGTTCTTAGTGTAGAAAAGGTAGCTAAGATAAGGGAAATCCATAATTCCAGTTAAGATCACATGAAACACTATGAATCCTATATTCTTTACTTAAAGGAGACTAGAGTGGTAAATGTGTGTTATACAAGGCAGAATACCATTGAAATAGAGAAAGAAACACGTTCGGCAGCTTTGGAAAGCCTTACACTTCACTGAAATGTAGTACTACACTCTATAACACAATTGAGAGACAATGTTCCCTACTTGCCTCAGTTCATAACAGTGTGTAGGAAGTTGTTTGATAAAGTGGGCAAAGCTTATACTTGGGCCAGAAGGCAGAATATAGGAAACTACATGAAAACATGATTAATTCAGTGAAAATGACTGTAAACAGATGAGAACTTGTTTAGAACAGCTGA